>NC_136479.1:32144197-33492270 GCF_902686455.1 Sciurus vulgaris | reverse complement strand
AAACTAACCTTCAGATTTGAAGATGAAATAAAATCCTTCCATGATAAACAAAAGTTAAAAGAATTTACAAATAGAAAGCCTGCGCTACAGAATGTTCTCAACAAAATATTCCATGAGGAGGAAATGAAAAACAACAATGTAGGTCAGCAAAGGGAAGAACTACCTTAGAGAAAAATCCACTCAAAGGAGAAACCAAGCCAAGTTAAAAAAACAAAAATAAACCCAAATGACTGAGAATACAAATCATATCTCAATAATAACCCTGAACATTAATGGCCTAAACTCATCAATCAAAAGACATAGACTGGCAGAATGGATTAAAAAGAAAGACCCAACAATATGCTGCCTGCAAGAGACTCATCTCATAGAAAAAGATATCCACAGACTAAAGGTGAAAGGATGGGAAAAAACCTACCACACACATGGACTCAGTAAAAAAGTGGGGGTTTCCATCCTTAAATCAGATAAAGTGGACTTCAAGCCAAAGTTAGTCAGAAGGGATAAAGAAGGACATTTCATACTGCTTAAGGGAACCATAAATCAGGAAGACATAATGATAGTAAATATTTATGCCCCAAACAATGGTGCATCCCTGTACATCAAACAAATCCTTCTCAATTTCAGGAATCTCATAGACCACAACACAATAATTCTGGGTGACTTTAACACACTGCTGTCACCACTGGATAGATCTTCCAAACAAAAACCAACCAAAGAAACCAAAGAACTCAATAACACAATCAATAACCTAGACTTAAGAGACATATATAGAATATTCCATCCCTCAATGAGTGAATTCACTTTCTTCTCAGCAGCACATGGAATCTTCTCAAAAATAGACCATATGTTATGCCACAAAGCAGCCCTTAGGAAATGCTAAAAAATAGAGATACTGCCTTGTGTTCAATCAGATCATAATGGACTGAGAGTAGAAATCAACAACAAAATAAAAAAGAGAAATTACTCCAATCCCTGGAGACTAAATAATATGCTATTGATTGAAACATGGATAACAGAAAACATCAGGGAGGAGATAAAAAAATTCTTAGAGGTCAATGAGAATGACAATACAACATATTGAAATCTCTGGGACACTATGAAAGCAGTACTAAGAGGAAAATTCATTGCATGGAGCACATTCCAGAAAAGAATGAAAAGTCAACAACTAAATGACCTAACATTACAGCTCAAAGCCCTAGAAAAAGAAGACCAGAATAACAGCAAAAGTAGTAGAAGACAAGAAATAATTAAAATCAGAGCTAAAATCAATGAAATTGAAACAAAAGAAACAATTAAAAAAATTGACAAAACAAAAAGTTGGTTCTTTGAAAAAGTAAACAAAATAGACAAACCCTTAGCCACACTAACATAGAGAAGAAGAGAGAAGACTCAAATTACTAAAATTCGTGATGAAAAAGGAAATACCACGACAGACACCACTGAGATACAGAACATAATGAGAAGCTACTTTGAAAATCTGTATTCCAACAAAATAGAAACTACTGAAGACATTGACAAATTTCTAGAGACATATGCTCCTCCCAAACTGAACCAGGAGGACATACACAATTTAAACAGATCAATATCAAGCAATGAAATAGAAGAAGCCATTAAAAACCTACCATCCAAGAAAAGCCCAGGACCAGATGGATTCTCAGCAGAGTTCTACAGGACCTTCAAAGAAGAACTCATTCCAATACTTCTCAAAGTATTCCAGGAAATAGAAAAGGAGGGTACCCTACCAAACTCATTCTATGAAGCTAATATCACCCTCATACCCAAACCAGGAAAAGACACATCAAGGAAAGAAAATTTTAGACCAATATGCTTGATGAGTATAGATGCAAAGATCCTTAACAAAATACTGGCAAACCGTATCCAAAAATATATTAAGAAAATTGTGCACCACGATCAAGTGGGGTTTATCCCTGGAAGGCAAGGATGGTTTAACATCCGTAAATCAATAAACATAATCCATCATGTCAATAGACTTAAGGATAAGAATCATATGGTTATTTCAATTGACACAGAAAAAGCATTCAACAAAATACAATACCCCTTCATGCTCAAAACACTAGAAAAAATAGGGATAGCAGGAACATACCTGAACATTGTAAAGGCTATTTATGCTAAGCCCATAGCCAACATCATTCTTAATGAAGAAAAACTGAAAGCATTCCCTTTAAAAATGGGAACAAGACAGGGATATCCTCTTTCACCACTTCTATTCAAAATTGTCCTTGAAATACTAGCCAGAGCAATTAGACAGACTAAAGAAATTAAAGGGATACAAATAGGAAAAGAGGAACTTAAGCTGTCACTATTTGCTGATGACACGATTCTATATTTAGAGAATCCAAAAAACTCCTCCAGAAAACTTCTAGACCTCATCAATGAATTCAGCAAAATAGCAGGTTATAAAATCAACACATATAAATCTAAAGCATTTTTATACACAAGCGATAAAACATCTGAAAGGGAAATGAGGAAAACAACTCCATTTGCAATAGCCTCGAAAAAATAAAATAAAATAAAATAAAATACTTGGGAATCAATCTAACCAAAGAGATAAAAGATCTCTACAATGAAAACTACAAAACACTGAAGAAAGAAATTGAGGGAGACCTTAGAAGATGGAAAGATCTCCCATGTTCTTGGATAGGCAGAATTAATATTGTCAAAATGGCCATACTTCCAAAGGCACTATACATATTTAACACAATTCCAATTAAAATCCCTATGAGATTTCTCATGGAAACAGAAAAAGAAATTCATCTGGAAGAACAAAAGACCCAGAATAGCCAAAGCAATCCTGGGCAGGAAGAGTGATGCAGGAGGTATCACAACACCAGACCTTAAACTCTACTATAGAGCAATAGTAACAAAACAGCATGGTACTGGCACCAAAATAAACAGGTAGACCAATGGTACAGGATAGAAGACACGGAGACATACCCACATAAGTACAGTAACCTCATACTAGACAAAGGTGCCAAAAACTTAAAATGGAGAAAAGATAGCCTCTTCAACAAATGGTGCTGGGAAAACTGGAAATCCATATGCAGTAAAATGAAACTAAACCCTTATCTCTCTCCCTGTACAAAACTCAACTCAAAATGGATCAAGGATCTAGGAATTAGACCTGAGACTCTTCACCAAATAGAAGAAAAAGTAGGCCTGAATCTCCATCGTGTTGGCTTAGGACCAGATTTCCTTAACAAGACCCCCATAGCACAAGAAATAAAAGCAAGAATCAAAAAATGGGATAGGCTCAAACTAAAAAGTTTTTTCTCAGCACAGGAAACAATCAATAATGTGAAGATAGCCTACAGAGTGGGAGAAAATCTTTTCCACACACACTTCAGACAGATCACTCATCTCCAAAGTTCATAAAGAACTTAAAAAACTCTACATCCAAAATACAAAGAACCCAATCAATAAATGGGCTAAGGAAATGGGCAGACACTTCATGGAAGAAGATATACAGGTGATCAACAAATATATGAATAAGTGCTCAGCATCCCTGGTAATTAGAGAAATGCAAATTAAAACTAAGATTTCATCTAACTCCAATTAGAATGGCTATTATCAAGAACACAAGCAATAAGAAGTGTGGATGTGGGGGAAAAGGCACACTCATACATTGCTGGTGGAGTTCCAAATTGGTACAGCCACTCTGGAAAGCAGTATGGAGATTCCTCAGAAAGCTTGGAATGGACCCACCATTTGACCCAGCTATCCCACTCCTCGGTTTATATCCAAAGGACTTAAAATCAGCATACTACAGTGATGCAGCCACATCAATGTTCATAGCAGCTCAATTCACAATAGCTAGGTTGTGGAACCAACCTAGATGCCCTTCAATTGATGAATGGATAAAGAAACTGTGGTATATATATTCAAAGGAATATTACTCAGCCATAAAGAAGAATAAAATTATTGCATTTGCTGTAAATGGATGAAGTTGGAAAATATCATGCTTAGTGAAATAAGCCAAGCCCAAAACACCAAAGGCCGAATGTTTTCTCTGATAAGTGCATGACAATATATAACAATGGAGGGTAGGGGAGGAAATAGAAGAATGAAGTAACTTTGGAGGGTGTAGAGGTAAAGGGGGTGGGAGGGGTGGTGATGGAAAGACAGTAGAATGAAACAGTATTACCCTATATATATGTATGATTACATGAATGGTGTGACTATACATTGTGTACAGCCATAGAAATGAAAAGTTGTACCCCATTTGTGTACAATGAATGAAAATGTGTCTGTAAAAATAAAAAATATTAAAAAAAAATACAACAGGAAAAAAAAAAGAAGAAGAAAGAAAGCCAACTGAGCGGAAATAAGAAAGGTGAAAAATGTGGGAAGGAAAAATCAAAATCCGCTGCCAGGCTCAGCTATCCCAAGGGTGGACTGTAAGTCCTCAGTACTGAGCTAACCAAAATTGTGGTATAAATGAAGTGTATCAGGAAGGGGTAACAGGAAGTGTGTGGGAAGGGGACACCAGTGTGCAGACGATGTTCCACCCTCATCTTTCATAGTGGAGCATCGAACCTAACACCTAAAGTGGAAAAGTCATTTCCATACATAGCAATGTGATAATTCTGATTTTTGGAGATGTGGTTGTCTCTGGGGAGAAGAAGAGGTGGATGATAGAGGACTATCATTTACCATTTTAAGCTTCGTAGAATTGATTCCTTAATTTGTGTACCTGTGTAACTTTTATAAAAACTGAAAAGTAAAATTAAAAATTCAAATATATGACCCAGCAAGGATAAAGTCATGTGCTTTAAGGATGATTCTTGTTTAATCTGCAACTTTGAAGTAGGAATGATACCTTGCTCCTGCCTGTTTCCTTACGTCACTTTGTATTGGTCAGCTTTCTGTCACTGTGACAAAATACCTGAGAAAATCAACTTAAAACGGAAAGATTTGTTTCTGCCTATGGTTTCAGAGATCTAGGTCCGCAGTCACTTGGCTTTGTTGTTTGGGGGCCTGTGGTGAGTCAGAACTTCAGTGGAAGAGGCTGTTCATCTTAGAGTGTCCAGGAAGGAAAGGGAGAGGGGAAGGGACCAGGGTCCCAGTGTCCCCTTCAAAGCATGCCCCTCAATGGCTTAGATTCCTCTCACTAGGCCCCACCTCCTACAGGTTCCATTGCCTCTCAGTAGCACCACAGGCTTGTGACCAACCCTGTAGCCTATGATGGGCCTTAGGGAATATTTAAAATCCAAACCAGAGCACCCTTGTCCAGATCGAGGTCACTCCAAATCGCAAACCTCACGTGGTAATTATTTGATCTCCTCCACCAGATTTTGGAGGCCCCTTTCTACATTACCTTGTGCGCTCAGCAAAGCACCCATCCCTGGGAACGCAGGGCCTTCTGTCACCTTCTACGGGATGAATGGAAACTGCTTCCTGGAGACTCCGGCAAATAGGTTAAAGGGAAAAGGCAGGACCCAAGACTAAGTGCACTGCCTGTCCTTCTCAATAGATGCTGTGGGATCCCAACTGTGCAAAAGCAAGAAATAAATAAGCACAGAGCAAAGATCAGAATGAAGTCAGTCCAAAGGCAGACAGTCATTGCCTCTCAGATACGGAATTATAGGACCGGCACAGTCTTTTCAACACGGTATTGAGAAAATTCAATATCCTCCTGCAAAAGGGTGAAGCTGAGGCTGGGGAGATACTCAGTTGGTAGAGTGCTTGCCTTGCAAGCACAAGGCCCTGGGTTCAATCCCCAGCACTGAAAAAAAAAAAAAAAGTGGGGGGTGGGGGGGTGAAGCTGGATGGTGACCTTATACCACATATGAAAAATAGCTCAGAAATGAACTAAAGATCTAAACATAAAGTCTGGAAGTACGAAACTCTTAGAAGACATAGGGTGAAAGCTTCATGATTTTGAATTTGGTGATGATTCTTTGGCTATGACACCCAAAAATCAGACAACAGAATTTTAAATTAAAAGAAAAAAAAGATTCATTTAATAAATCAAAACTGAAAGTTTTCCTTCCTCAAAAAATACCACGAAAGGCCAGGCAGAGTGATTCCTGTAATCTCAGCTACTCAGGAGGCTGAGGCAGGAGAATTGCAAATTCAAGGCCAGCCTCAGCAACTTAGCAAGTCCTTATCTCAAAATTTAAAAAAATAAAATAAAATAAAAAGGGCTGGGGAGTAAACTGATTGCTGGAGGCCCTGGGTTCAATCCCCAGCACTGAAAAAGAAAAGGCAAAATAATACACAGAACTCCTGGGTTCCATCTCCAGTACCAGGAAAAAGAAAATTATACTAGTCAAAAGGTGGAAAAAATCCAAGTATCCATCAAATGGGTGTGTGCGTGTGCGTGTGTGTGTGTGTGCGTGTGCATGTGTGCATATGAATATAATCCAGCCTTTAAAAGGAAGGCAGTTTCAACACATCCTACAACACAGATGAAACCTGAGAAACTCTTGCTAAGTGAAATAATCCAGTCAAATAACAAACACGTATGCTTCTACTTACAGGAGGTACCTACAGCCGTCAAATTCACGGAAACAAAATGGAGAAAGGCAGCCTTCAGGAGCTGGGGGAGGGGAGGCCTGAGGAGCTGGCGTTGAATGGGGACAGGGTTTCAGTTTGCAAGATAAAAAGATTTCCCCAGATGGACGATAGCCATGACTTCATGACAGCACAAATGTACTTAATGTCACTGAACTATCTGCTTAAAAATGGTTTATTTTACTGCAATGAAAAATTTTCAAGTTTAACATTTTTTGCAAAATAGGACAAATGATTTCTTTCCTTTGTTTTCTAGATTTTTCTATCATAAACACCAGGGAGAAAAAATAAACCTTTTTTTACTTTTTTAAGAAAATGCACAAGGCTCCTTTCACCTAGACATCTGTGCTGGCCCCAGGAGCCTGAACCCCTGCAGCTCCCAGGCCTGCTGGGCCTCAGGATCCATCCGCTCTCTCTACCTGACACCGACATTTGGTTTCCATTCCTAACTCTTCACATAATTCTTGGAGATCAGCACATGCTGGTTCTGGATCCAGCGGAAAGCAAGCGGCTCTTGGGAGGGTCGGTTTGCATCCCCGGGGAGCGGATTTGGCCGGGCCAGCTGTGACTGCCTTGCCCAGCCACCCCTGGCGCCCCAGGAGCCCATCCATCCTGCAGACTCCTCACCCGCTGTCAGCAGGGTAGGCGCATTTCCTGGTGCGAGGTAACCCTAGCCCTGCTTCCCTCCCCGCGGGCTTGGCTGGGCTCTGTTATTAATCTCGGGGGCAGATCCTGTGTCCTGAAGCTGAGGCAGCTGTCCCCATGTGCAGCTGTCCCAGGCCCAAGCCCAGCAGGCAGACAGCTCTGAACATTCCCACCTCCCTGCCCACGCACAGGCGGGAAGGCAGGGCAGGTTCGTGCTCATCAGCAGCCTGGACCCTCACCATATGTCGGGGGCCACAGGGCTCCCTGTGCACCCCAGGTCGGCTCTGGGTTAGAACTCAATCCAGCTTCAGCAGCTCCTGAGTTGGACATCACAAGGGGGTCCCAACTCGTCTGACTGCACTTGAACCCAGGAGGCCTGGCTCTGTCCACCTCCTGGGCTCAGCCCTAGGCTTCCCGTCATGGCAGACAGAGCCATCTAGTGGGGGTTCCTGACCCCAGGGGGACACAGCAGATGCTGGGCAGGAGCCCCACGGTCCTGAATGGGGCGTGGTCCGCGGCGGCGACCGTTTGTGCTGGGTTCCGAGGGCAGCGCACACTGCCCTGATCAAACCACTCATTTGCTGTCCCCAGAGCCCCGGGAACTGGCTCCATTAAGCCCATTTCTCAGGTGAGTAAACTAATGCAGGTGAACCGTAACTTTCTCACAACTGGATGGGGGCGAACTGGCCTAACTCCAAAATGCCACTGGTGTGTTCTGAGCTCCACCCACGCTGCAGACTTCCCCTGAGCTCCCACGCACAGCTGGCAGGCAGAGGCCCCCAGCACGCGCCTTCTTAGCTATTCACTATCTCGAACTCTCTATTAGCAGGTGCCAGGAGTGTGATGATAAAAGACCCCTCCCCATCCTCACTGGTGGGGGTCCCAAGACTCCAGGAACTCATGGTTTTGACCTCTATGTAGCCTGGGACTCAGTCCTAGCTTTCTCGGTGACTTCCCTCAAACAACTGTCCCCACAATTGCTGGGGAGCCGAGATCCGCCCACTCAGAGGAACAGTCCCCACTGGATGAGGCAAAGGAACAGTTGATAATAGTTAAGGTGCGAATCTGGAAGAGGCTGTGGCAGGCTGCAGCACTGCTCTCTCCCCTTCGGAATCTGCGGAGCCCCCTGAGGTTGGGACCCTACGTACCTGGCACGCCCGCGTGCAGGGACCCGGGGCTGTGCTCCTGGCTGTGTGAGTCAGGGGCTTGGTTGGCATTGTGCTGCATTCTCAGGCATCAGCCAAGCGGGTCGGGGAGGAGGGAGACTCACCCTTCCCACCCGTCACTCAGCACCAGAACGCCCTCCATCAGATGCTGGGTTCCCATGGGGAGAAGGGAAAAGACCCGCAGAGGCTGCAGGGATGGGGGTCTGAGTTCAGGACTGTTTTCAGGAGGATGAAGCAGTCACTGATGAGGGGCTGGCTGGGATAATGGCAGCATCAATGACGTGAGCCCCCCATCGCCGCGCTGTTACTTTCCAAGGTTTCTTCTACCCACCATCAACCAGAGTCTGAAGATGCTGTATTAACACAGATATTCTTGACTCTTTCAAGTAAGAGATACTGAATTCACATACCTTTTATTACAGTATATTGTTACACTTGTTTTATTTTATTAGTAGTTGTTGTTAATCTCTTACTAAGCCTAATAAACTGTAAAATAAATTTTGTCATAGGTATGTATATAGAGGAAAAAAACAACAGTGTGTACCAGGCTTGGTTCTATCTATGGTTTCAGACATCCGTGGGGGTCTTGGAACCTGTCCCCTAGAAAAGGGAGCAGGCATGTGGCCTCGAATCAGAATGATTGGTCCTAGGAGGAGTTTGGCACCCACAGTCTATTATTTGTCTATTCATTTAATAAATGGAGGGGTGGGGGAGGGGTTATTAAGGGCAGGAGCTTTGGGAATACCTTGAAGGGGGCCGTGGGACCCTGCCCTTCTCTCTCAGTTCCTGACTTGAAATGTGACTGCTCACTCTGACATGGGCTCCCACCTTGATGCACCACCTTCACCAGAGGCCCAAACTAAGGGGGCTCCATGATCTTGAACTTAAGCCTCCAGAACCATGAACCAAAATAAACCTTTCTTTACTTCACAAGCAGCCTGTGTCAGGTAATTTATTACAGTGACACAAAACTGACTGATGCTATCTCAATTTTCTTTCTTTCTTTTTGATGAAGACACTTAAGATCTATCCTCTTGGCAAAATTTCAAGTGTACATACAATATTGTTTATTGATAACTATAGTCACATTGCTGTACATTAGCCCTACAGAACTTGTTCATCTTACACAACTGGAACTTTGCACTCTTTGACCAACATCTCCCCATGTCCCCCTCCCCATAGCCCCTAAAAACCACCATTCTCTGATTCTATGATCAAATAAGGTTTTGGCTTTCATAAGGAGCAGCTCACCGGCTTGGGCACACCCCCCTACACACACACACACACACACACACACACACACACACACACTCATTGGGAGACAATAATATTCTCTACCTCAAAATCCTAAAAGAACCACCTGAAAAACCATTAAAATAATTTTTAAGAAATTCAGTAGTGTAGTTGAGATAAAATCAATGTGACTCAAATCAATGGCTTTCCCATTTGCCAACCATGAACATTTACAAACCTCAAGGAACAAAAGAATTCATCCATGGTAGCAATAAACATTATAAAATGCCTGAGAATAAACCTGAAAATACCTGACTAAATGGAGCAGTAGACCTTTTTCCCAAGAAACACACATTAGTGCCAACATGCCTTTCTATTAGTCTATTAATTCATCACAGACTGATCAAAATTCCAACAGCTTTTTTCACAGTACTAGAAAAGATAATTTTAAAATTCACCCCAAAGAAAAAAATGCACAAGAACAGCTGGAAATATTTTGAAAGAGGAACAGCAAAGAAAAAATTTCTCCATCAGATGAGATAACATATGATAAAGATATGGTAATTTTAAAAGTGTGGTTTAGGCTGGGGTTGTAGCTTAGTGGTGCAGAACTTGCCCACCATGTGCAAAGTCCTGACTCAATCCCAAGTAAAAAAAAAAAAAAAAAAAAAAGCATGATTTTGGTATTAGACCAGATAAACAGTTCAGTAGAAACCAAGAGTTTGGGAAAAGGATCATGCATATAAGAAAATTAAATGTGCTAAAAGTATCATTTCAAGTTAGCATGAAAGAATGAACTAGTTAATAACAGTATGAGAAAGTTTGGGGAAATCTCTAGCTAAATCCTACCTCACAGCCTATGTGAAACTGTAAATCCCTACCTCACAGCCTATGTGAAACTGGCTAAATCCCTACCTCACAGCCTATGTAAACTTGGGTGGGAAGGTCATGCTCTTATCATGAGCCTGCATTCAAGGCTTATACACTCAAGGGTGTCTTAACAGGTTTTTGACACTCAAAGCCACTCTTGGTCTTCATGCCATTTCGAGCACATCACTCCAAGTTCACAATATCTAGTATGTCATTTCCTTTTTCACATCTGTTTCTGTGCTAGACTGAATCATGTCTCCCCCAAGAATGTGCTCATCCAAATCCCTGGGACCTGTGAAACTGTTATTTTACAGGGTGAAAGGGACTTTGCAGGAGTGATTAAATTAAGATTGTTAAAATGGAGAGATTATTCCAGATTATCCAGGGAGAGCAGGAGAATCTGAGTCGGAGAGAGAAGAGATGTGGACTCTGCACCCCTAGAAAGCAAGGAGGAGGAGCCCCAGAAGGACTGGACCTTTGAATAACTTTTTAGACTTCTGTCCTGAAGAACTGTAAAATAACAAATTTGTGCTGTTTTAAGCCACTAAGTTTATAGTCATCTATTACAGCACTAGGAAATCAATTCAGCTGGCAAAATGTTTAATTCCTTCCTGACTACTCTCTGTAATCCAGGCAAGAATTTGGAGATAACAACCACACAAGACAGAAGGGATCCCTATCCTCAGGGAACCCACAGTCCCAGGCAGACAACCATGAAATAATTATCAATCCATTCGTTATGGGATTCATTGATGGTTGTCATAAGAGCTAGCTCTGAGTGCATTGAACATAGGAGCTGACTCATCTTGAGGGACCAGAGAACCTTCCCTGCAGATGTGACATTTAAGCTGGTCACAGGACGAGCAGGAGTTAGTCAGGCCAAAAGGAAGCAAAGTCTGATCAAGGCAGGGAAGCAACACGTGCCAAGGCCCTGGTGCAGGAAGGAGCTTTAGGTTAAAAGGCAGCCAATGGAGCAGAGCCCGAGACCAGGGGCAGCCAGGCAGAGTTAGGATGGAGCTCCCTCTGGGTCCCTGATGTGGGAGTTTTCTCCCACCTGTCCAGAATTATCGCACAAAGAGTTTCAGGTCTAAACAAAACGTCATCAGCAGACACAGAACAAAAGAGAAGAGGCTGGCAAATCCTGCAGCAGCCCAAGGTCACATCACCCCAGAAACGGGTACCCAGGCAGACCAGGACCTCTGAGAGCCCAAGAATCAGCCTTGTGGCCAAATCAATCACAGGGAGGCAGGAAGAAAGTGGTGTGCATTCCCACATAAGCCCTTCCAGGGTAGCTGGAATGACAAAAATGTCACAGGCCAGAGGCAACTGGCCTGGAAGCAGGCAACAGAGCCAAACCAGAATGCAACTCCCAACCTCCTGCCGAGGCTTCGCAGCCACAGGCGCGGGGAACCCAAGTGAGGCGCCCCAAGGGACCCGCAGGGCCGGATTCAGGGGACTCCCCCAGTCAGAGGAAAGAACCTGAGTCCTCTGTAAAGGTCCAGGGCCTCCGCAGGGGCCTCCTGGGTGCTGGGAATTGTGGGGGAGTCCCAGGCCAATGCCACACACTCCCTGCCCTTCTGGAATGGGGAAGAGGGCGGGAGAGCAGAGTCTTACAAACAAAGGCCTGCAATGTTTGGGCTACAAGACCGCAGCCCAGGAAGAGCGCGCAGCTCCCAGAGCGCGCAGCTCCCGCACGCACGGAGCAGACCTCGGGCCAGCCCTCACGCGAGGTGTGGAGGTCTGGCCACCCACACACCCCTCCGCCTAGGGTCACTGAGTGCGGTGGAAGTCGGGGGAGCCACAGAGCTGGGCCCCCTTTGAGGGAGCAGGAAGGCACTGAGAACTAATTCGTCTGCAGGTTTAGCAAGCAAGCTTCCTCACACCTTCCCAGCCCACCCCGTTTGCTTCTTTTTGCTGCTGAGAGGGGTTGACCCTGGGTCGCTGGGTGAGTCACACAGGCCAGCTGCAGAAGCCTGGGCAGGAATAGCCCTTTCCCAGCCCTGGGCTCCCCAGCTGTCACACTCCCCAGACAAAGCTCATCAGAACTGCTCAGCCTCAGACCCCTCTGTGGGTGTCTCAGAGTCCCAGACCCTCCGACCTGCTCCCCGGGAATGTTCCAACCCTTTCTTACAGCTCCTCCAGGGGCTGAGGGTCATCTGAGGGCACAGACGGCCCCCGCCCCTAGCTCCCATCCTCGAAAAGCCGGGCAGAGTCCTAAGAGACGAGGGAAAACCAGCAGGACCCCAGCTCCTGGGTCTCTCAGGCTCTCCTGCAGCACGGAGGGTGGGCATGGCCCCTGGGGCGAAGACGAACATGACCGTGGCGGGCAAGCTAGGAACCATAGCTAAAGAGCCTGGGCACCTGCTTATGTGTTCATCCCACCCTGGGAGCCCCACTTCAAGTGGGGACTCCTGCAGGAAACCCTGAGCACAAAGCCTCATCCCCAGGACCAGCAGCTCCAGGAGCACATGACCTGGAACACGGTTGTCACAAAATGTTCCCAAATCCATACGACCCCTTTCCCCACCCTCCTGAGCTCCACAGGGGCTCATCAGCACGCCACCTGGTCTGAAAAAGACTGTGTTTCACCAGGCCACCGAGTACGTTGACTAGGTCATGTTCCAGGCACCTCGTTAACCCACGTAAGTTCCAGAACAGTCCCATGAAGTACGCACGATCATCATCCCCATTTTACAGATGAGGAGACTGAGGCACAGGAGGTCAAGACAACACCATCAGGGCCACACAGAGCCGGGATCCAGCCCCAGGCAACCTGGCTCCAGAGCCATCTCTTCACACCCTCCCTCTTTAGGAAGGAAGCTGCAGCTTTGTGAATGAGCACTTCCCACACTTTTTCTAGAAATATCCATTAACGGGCAGCAGAAGCAGCTCAGGAAACATTGCTAGGGACAGCAGAGAGCTGGCAAAGTCATTGTGTCACCATTGACATGGCCGGCTCTGACCTTCTGCCTCTAGAGGCAGCCGGCGGGGAGGCGGGGGACGGGGACAGACCCACACCTCTGCCCCTGAGTGTGACAGAGTCTGGCTCATCCCGAGGCGGCCCCTTAAAGGCCGTCTCTTAGCAAAGAGAACCAGCTAGAACAAGCAAAGGAAGACCAGGCTGGAGGGGCCGGGACCCCTGGCGACGGGGAGAGAACAGTAAGCCGGTGTCCGTTTCCCTGTTATGGCCGTGGGGTTGCCCAGCGCGCTGTGCTAACATTCCTGAAAATCCTCTCACAGTTAGTTACCGCTGCTGCGTCCCCTGCCCCAGGCGGAGCTGGTCAGAGGCCAGCTCACACACCCCTAGGAGGACAGCCGTGAAGTGTCGGGCCAGCGTGAGCCGGGGGGTCCTTCTGATGGCCACAGCTATTGTTTCTCTGGGAACGGATTTTAAAATAACAGACAAGCTGCAGGAGAGAGGAGGGAGATGGAGAGGAGATTCGGAAAGGCCTGGGGCTCTCAGAGATAGTCTGGCTGGCGAGCTACACAGAGGTCACCCTGTGCGACTCTCAGAGACAAGTCCCCTCCCTCTTGGCGCACCCCAGAGCCAGGAGCAGCAGGGCCCTGCACCTCCACGGCTGCTGCCTGGGGCCCTCTGGAAGTGGCTTCTGGAGGCGGCCGGGTGGGAGCAGACGGCAGACAGGGCCTGGCTCCAGGGTCCTTGCAAGTCCTGCAGAGCTGCGTTGGGGCCTTGTTGTCCCGTGTTCATCCACGGGCTCCACGAACACCCATAAGTACTTAATCTGCTAAGTCGGGGCGAGAAGCTGACCTGTGGGTATGGAAACCGCTCGGAGGGAAAATAAAAGCGTTTCACTTGGCACTTCGCTGCCTTTTGCAAAGCCGAGAAAACTCTGCAAAACCCTCGCGAGGTTGCAGGCAGCTCCTCAGAGCCCCGGAGATTCATCCCACTCGGGGGTTTCTGAGCTCTCGCCTCCCCTCTGCTCCCGCTGCTGCCCCTGTCCGCCCCAGGTCCCTTCAGCTGGCCTCCCTCCTTTCGCTCTTCCTCTTTGGCCAGCCTCCTGCCACCAGCAAAGCTGGCCCAGGCCTAGGGCCATGCTCAGACGATAAAGCCCAAACTCCTTAAGGTGGCAGAAAAGAGGCTTCATGTTCAGCCTCCGAAGGCCCAGCCTGTCCCCCTCCTGCCCACCACCAATCATGGGCACACCCCCTGCCAACCCCATAGGCCCGGTGCCCGCACATCGCTCTCTGCCTGCCCCAAAGGCAATCCCCAGTCACTGCCCCCAACACCCTTGCTCATCCTCAAGACCCAGCTCTAACAGTGAGCCCTCTGGGGTGCTCTGCATTCAGTCTCCATGGGTAGGCCAGCATCTCCCAAGGAATGTGGTCAGAGACACCATCCCAACAAAATGCACCCCAGAAAAGGATACAGTGGTGCTGTGGTTTGAATGTGTCCCCCAACGTTCATGCCTTGGAAACTTAATCCCCAGTCCTAATGTATTGGGAGGGGGAACCCCAGGGAGGTGATGAGGTCACCCTCCCCTCTCCATCAGCTGATCCACTAGGAGATGTATCAATGTCACTGTCTCAGGAGTGGGTTCCTGTGGACCGCTTGATCTTGGACTTGCAGCCTCCCAGACTGGAAGTACAAGAAGTACCTCTCCATTCTTTATAAATTTTCAGTCCAGCCGGGCACAGCAGTGCACACCTGTAATCCCAGTGCCTCCGGAGGCTGAGGCAAGAGGAGCAAACGTTCAAAACCAGCCTCAGCCACTTAGAGAGGCCCCAAGCCACTTTGCGAGACTCTGTCTCAAAATAAGAAATAAAAAAGGGCCAGGGGTGTGGATCAGTAACAGAGCGCTCCTGGTTTCAACCCTCAGACCCGAAAAAAATAAAAGCTACAAATGACCTTGTCTCAAGTACTCAGACTGAAGTACATGACTCCATATACCTGTGGGACACTCCCCCATCCCAGCAGCCAGAGGGTCACCAGCCTGAAAACGAGGTGCACTGTCTAAGGACGTTATTGATATTCTGAACCCATTTAAGCCCCAGAACGAACTCATGAAATAAGTACCATGATCATCCCCAGTTTATAGACGGGAAAACTGGGGCACAGGACCCTGAACTCCCATCTACCCAATGTCCCCCAGGCAGGCATCGCTCAAAGGTGATGCCTCTCCACTCTGCATCACGGCAAATCCCGCCCTTGTCTATGGATCTGTCTTTCTCAACCAGCCCCCAGTCCAACGAGGGCAGAGGCTGGGTCTGAGGGACCTCACTGCACCCAGCACACCGTCGGGGCTCAACTTCTTGAACACAAGGCACGTGGGACCCGAGAGGCAAGGCCCCGCCCTGCAAAGACAGGCCATCCAACATGGCCAGAGCCACAGGCCCTGCTGGATGGGCTTACTCGCTTCCTCGGAGTTTGCCGAGAGCCTCTGACTCTCCAGAGGTTCCCCGGCCCTCGTGTTGGAGTCCCAGCCTTGATCCTGCCTAGGACGGGTTCAATGAGTGCAGCTGGCTAAGTACCCGGCCTGGGTAGGTTCTTATTACCAAGAGGCAGACACGGCAGGTGAGGGGGTCTCAGACCAGACTCCTGTGGCATTCAAGCCTCAAGACGGCCTGGTCAGGGCCCCTGGGGCATGGCTGCAGGTAGGAGGATGATTCTGTCTGCAGGGAAGAAACCTGGGAAAGTGAGATCTCAGTCACCAAGTCACAAGCAACCCAGGTGGGTGGGTGAGAATCCCTTGTCTGGCCCCGGGAGACCCGATCTTCCACGGCAGGCCCAGACCCACAAGGGGGCTGTGGAATCCATTTTCTGAGTCTTGGCAAGCATTCTTTTATGAACTAGATAGAATACTATAAAAAAGAGAATCACATATGGTCACAGGATCATTTTGCAAAACTTATTTCAGATGTGTGTGTGTGTGTGTGTGTGTGTGTGTGTGTGTGTGTGTGTGTGTGTACTTAATCACCCTATAAAAGGTTTTTCTCATTATGGGTCATGATGAAAGAAATCTCAAGAAACCCTGTTCTCAGTGTGGTGTTTTCCAAACCTGGTTGCAGGGAAAGCCTCCTGGGGACACCTTTAGAATACAGATCTCCAGGCCCCAAGCAGAGTGCCACCAGGTCCGGACAGCGAGGGTCTTATCTCCTCAGTTCATCCTCAGTCCGATGAGCTGGGTCCTGGTTCGCACCTCAGGGACCAGAGCAAGACCTACCCAAATTGTGAGGCCTGGTGCAAAATGAAATTTCCGAGCTCCTCTTTCTAAATGCAAGAGAAAAGCATTTTTCTCTTTCCTCTGTGGTCTCTCTCTCTCTTGATTTGCCATTTATTTGCTATTTAATGCTGTGTTTTCCCTCTGACCCAGGACATGCATGGGCCAAGTGCAGATCCTCACAGGTGCTCAGGGCCCCGCCCAGCCACTCCAGAGTATGCGCCCCTGTGAATGCAAAATGCACCAGCTGCGGGGTCCCCCCCGTACCAGCCAAGGGACCCAGGCACATGACCCCATGCACCTCCCTTTTCTAAGGCCCATCTTCATGCGGGGCACAGGTAACCCCAAAGCTATTGCCACTGCTCAAGGAGATGGGCAAGAGGTTTTCTCCACCAAGGTGCCCTCTAAACATGCCCTGGCAGCCTGGGGCAGGCACTACAGCCAGGACACCCTGGGGGGCATGTGCCCAATCCCTATTCTCCTTGAGCCCAGGCTCCAGACCCCAGCCAGAGGAGGTCAGTCAGTAGGCACAGGCAGAGATGGGGAGGCAAGGTGGGCCTGGGGTGCCAATGGGTGGAAATAGAGGCTGGGGTACCACCCTAGGGAGGCTGGGAGGCTGCAGGAGGGAGGATATCATGGAGGCTGGAGTCCCCAAAGTAGGCTCCACTGTCCCATCGAATGTCACTTCTGAAACACAAAGTTAAAGATAAGAATATTGGTAAGTTGAGATGGTGACCACGAAGCTTAAACCCCAAGTGTGGGGCCCTTCTGAATGCAGGGCCCTGGCCACCGCCCTGGTCAGATGCCCCCAAGCTGGTCCTGCCTGCAGAGGAAAGGGGGAGATGAAGAGGGAGAGGAGGGGAAAGAAACAGAAAGAGAAGGAAGGAGGGAGACGAAGCTCTGGGACGCAGTGCTGTCACCCTAGCAGGGATCCCAAGCTGGCCTGCCAGAGAGCTTCCAAATGGAAAGCCACACACAGTTGCAGGTTCTGAGTGTCGTTGCCGTTGCTCAGGGGATTGTGGAAAAGGGCAAACCCCCCGGGCCAGGCGGTAGCTGTGTTCCTAAATGAGCAGAAGCAAGTCCTTTGAGTAGCCCCGGGGTCATCCCTCCCCTGTCGCTCCTGGACATTTTCTGAAAGGCGACTCAGGTCTCCTACTGTGATGGTGTTTGATGGGGAAGCCCTAACCCCTAACGTGATCATGATCGGCATCTTCAAGGGTGTGACCCGGAGGGAGAGCTCCTGGCCCACCTGGATGTCCCGCAGGAGTGGCATGCCGGGCCAGCTGGAGAGTAAGGGGCAATGGGCGTCAATGGCCCAGAGGGGGCAGTCCCAGCTGGAGAAGGGCCAGGCGTGTGGGAAAGCAGCTCAGATGCCCCTGATGTTGGTGGGGATGCCAAAAGGAACAGGGTCAGATCTGCATCCTGCACAACCCGTATCAGCACATCCCTTTCTGCTCTCGGTGCCTCACAGGCAGCATCCTGGTCTCCATGACAACCTCATCCTGTAGACCAGGACACAGGCTCTGTGGTACTGAGTTACCTGTGCAGGTCCACACAGTGACTTAGGATCAGGGTCTCTACCCTCCCCTACCGAGGTGAGAGGGGCAGGGCTTTTAGGACCCAGCAGAGGGTCCTTGACCCGGGCCCTGCACTTCGGGGGACACTGCCCTGACCTCCTCTAGCTGTGGCCTTCCAGTAGGATTGCAAGTTCCCAGGGTCAAGGGGGTGTTCCCACCCAGGCCCTGTCCCTTTCTAGGTCTAGCTCCAGGGGCTCAGAGTCCAAGTCCACGTTCCCCCAATCCCATTTCCAGGGCTGCTTGCCCCAGGCCACCCTTCAAGGACAAACCCTGAAGTCAAAGTGTCCCCTCCTAAGCAAAGGGTGACGGTTTGTGATGGTGTGGACTGAGCTGGGTGTGCAGATGGGGGCTTATGAGTCTGTGAGTGCAGCCCTCCCAGTGTGGGAAGAGCCCCCCATAGCAACCGGGCCCTCCAGGCCATCAGGAAGGTGCACTTGTCCACCGCTATGGTTACAATAAGGTGGTTTCCCAAACTTCATCTGTCAGAGGTCTAACCTCCAATGGAACCATTTTGAGTTAGAGACAATTAGGTCATGAGGTTCCACCCTCAGGAAGGGATTGATGCCTGCCTTTCAAGAGTGGGTGAGATCTGGAAGGACAGCATTAGGTACTGAGAGAAAGGATTGCTAAAAAGTAAGTTTATTCCTTGGGTTTTAACTTCTTGTCTGAGCTTACGTCCCACCTCCAAAACCCTGAGCCAAAATAAACCTCTTTTCTTTATAAAGGTTGTAGCCTCAGGTATTTTGTTATAGCAACACAAAACAGACTGAGAAACCTAGGTTGGAAAACAGGACCTACTTATTTAGTCATGTGTTACCTGGATCACAATCTGCAGATATTTAGCCCTGAGCACACGGCCTCCATGTGTTCTCATGCCCTGGGTCCTGGACAGAAGTGACAGGTATACGGAATGAGCATCACTCCTTAGAGAAGAAGTAAAGAGTAACTTTGTCCTTTGTCCCCTGCCCCATCAACCCACTCTCTGGACCCGCCCATTCCCTCCTCTGCTGAAACCCAGGGAAGTCCTGCTTTTCTGCCCTTAAAAGGACTCATCTGTTTCAAGAATTAATATAAAACTTTACCATCTATCCAAATTAAAACTCTGCTTCCTCCAGCAGGGACAGGGTAAGGGGCCCCTGTCTCTGGTTCTTACTCCTCAATTCTGGATACTTGCTGCTCTTTGGGCCTCTTTGGGGTTAGATATGGAGGTGAGGGGGAGGGAAGAGACAAGGTCCCCAACAAATATCTGGGGGAGGAGTTGCATACTTTAAAGAGTTTCACGAAGTGAGTGTTATCCTTGCAAAACGAGACATTGGAATGGAGGCTCAGTCCTCATCCTCCCAATTAGCCCTGCCTTCCCCTCAGCTCTAACCTGGCTGGCAAAAGCCATTAGTAGCCCATAGGCAGAGCCCAAAGACTCTACTAGAAATGGCCCCTACATATTTGGGAGCCTCTTCTTTTTGCCAAAGTAGCTTAAACAGAGGGGTCCAGGCGGGGCTTCTGATAAAGGCAACCAAACAGAGCACTCTGGGTCACGTTAGATGCCCCTGGCATATGCCAGACCCATATGAGGGCGGGCACACACACACACACACACACACACACACACACACACACAGAAAGGAGAACACAAACCACCTCCAAATGTCAGGCTCCAACACAGATTCCAAGGACGAGGGCCATCTGTGACAGGGCCGATGAGACCTAAGAACAAGCTGGCCTGGGGCACCCAGGCCAGCTTGAGGCTGTGACTCACCCCGACACATCGGGCTTGCAGTGGAAGGGCTCAGTCATGCTCTGGAGGGTCAACCTCGAGCCCCTGACACCTCTTCACATCCTACCGGGGAATCCGTTTACCACAAATTCGTCCAGTTCCTTCTAGAACTTACTCATGCCTTCTTCCTGGTGCAACCCTGGTGGAAGGAGTTCTGGAAGAACGCATGTTTGGAGTTTGTGTGAAAACAATCCCTCCCAAGTCTTTTTGGAGTCTTCCCTGTTCTAGCCCATCAAATGCCAGAACATGGCCCCAGGTACTCGCTCCCTTCCTGGAAGCCATTTCTGGGTCCTCTGAGCAGGTACGTTCCAGGCTGCAGGGGCCTCCAGCCCCCCTTCCCTTGCTTTTAATTTTAACTGCAAAAGTAAGACATGAATATTCCTTGTAAAACTTGCAGACAGAAGGGAAATATGCTACATTTGTCCTTCGGTATCTGCTGGGGATTGGCTCCAAAACCTTCACCCCCACCCCAGAATACCAAATCCAAAACTGCTCCAATCCCTTCCATTAAGAGGCCATTTCCACAGAACGTATGCAGTCCCCCATATAATTTAAATCATATCTAGATGACTTACTACAATATAAATGAGATGTAGACAGTTGTTACATTGTGTTGTTTAGAGAACAGTAACAAGAAAAAAGTCTGTACATGGTCAGAACAGATGCAAAATTTCGGGGAAATTCTTCATCTGAGTTTGGTTGAATCCTCAGATGCAAACTGGCAGATAAGGGGGCCTGCTCTGGTCCTCTGGTCAAGCCCCAGGACCCTCCATATAGTTAATTTCTGGAAGTAGTTTTCTAAAAACTCTTTCTGTGCATTAATACACTTAGACGCATATCTATTTTGTTTTGTTGTTTGTTTTCTATAAATGAGATCATGCTGTACATTATTATTTTGCAACTTGAAAAGTTTATTTATTGAACTGTTCCCTTATGCAAGTGGACAGAGACCACGTAATTGTGGGTGTTTGGAGAATTCTCCTAATAGAAGCCTCTAGAAGTATTTCCAAACAAATATTGAGGGGAAATAGAATCGTGTGCAAACTTTTGCAGAGTTACTTTTATGCTTTCCTAGGTTCCTCCTCCAGACGTGAAGCGGTGCCCAGCAAGGCATTGTGGGAATTCATTGTGGGAGATCTCGGGGTTGGTAAATATCAAGGGGCAAAAAGAACAGAGACCTCCTGGCCATCATCAGCAGAGTAGGACCATAGAATGCACCGGATTCAGAGGAAGATAAGGGGTCCGCCCTAAGCGGCCATTGAACTTGGGAGCCTTCTCTGGGCCTCGGTTCTCTGTTAAAGGAAAGCTGATACTTGGATAGCTTAACCCTGGGTGGTTTACGCATCAAAAGAGCGAAGGCGCGGGTCCAGGCGGCGTGCTCAGCGCAGTGGCACGGATGTGCGGGTCGTGGTTACTAAATGGGGGAAAGCCAAGAGCCAGAGGCACTAACTTGAGTGCCACCCGCTTTCTGTGCAGAGTCCGAAAGCGGGAACCGACTCAACCTTCCCAGGCCCGAGGTGGCCAGGGCGCCACCTGCCGGCGGAGGAAGAGGAGGCCGCGGGTACCGGCCGCTGGAGCTGGGTGACCCCGCTCCTTCCCGGATCCCGGCCGCGGAGACTTCGGATCCGAGGAGGCTTCACGGCCCCGGGTGGCCAGAGAGTCGCAGCCCAGGCTCCTCCGCGTCCTCGATCCCAAAGACTGGATGGAACGGCCCCGCTAGTGTTGCGGAGAGGCCGACGGGAGAGGCAGGGGACCCGGGCGCACGGCCTCGGCAACCCAGGGACCGGCTCCCCAACACAAAGCCGCGGCCGCGCAGGTGAGCGCGGCGGGGCCACGTGAGCCGGGGAGCAGAGCCCCGCGCCCCAGCGAGCCGCAGGCACCCCCTCCGCGCGTCCCCGCCGCAGGTTTGGGCGACCTTCACTCGGAGACCCGAGCCGAGGGGCGAAGGGTGGGAAAGCCAGGAGAGCCAGGGAGAGTGGGCGCGGCCCGAGGCCACAGAGCGCGGCCACCCCGCCTCGAGCCCCCACCGCCCCTCGTTCCAGGCGCCGCCGGTCCCCAGCCCTGCGCCCCAGCACGGGATCACCCGCCGTCCCTCGTTGCGGTCCCCGGCGCCCCCAGGCCCCGCCGCCCCGCGCTACTCACCGGCGGCTCGCGTAGCCGCTGCCGGGAGAGCCGGCGCCCGGCTCGGGGTAGCCGTACGGGTAGAGGAAGCCGGTGGCCAGCGCCGAGCCGCACAGGCAGCAGCACGCCCACGGCAGGAGCAGAGCCAGCTTCATCGTGAGCGATCGCCCGCGGGGACACTCAGGGGCGCACCGGCGGCGGGTCCGAACCCGCGGCCCGGCCGGGAGCCGAGGGAGCCAGCGGCAGGCGAGCCCGGGTCCGAGCTGGAAGAGTCTGGGTTGGGGGGCGCCCACGCCTCTCCAGGGCCGGCTTTTCAAATTCGGCGAGGTGGGCTCTGCGCCGTCAAAGGGGGCGTGGGGCTTTCTCTTTAACCCTCGGCAGTCCGGGACCGAGGAGACGACAGTGGCCGCAGAGCTGGGGTGCCAACTCTGCTGGGGGCCCTGGGAGCCCCGTACCCCAACACCAGCTCTCTCCGCCGGGGGTCCCCATCACGTTTTGGAACCTTTCCATACTTCGGTTTTGCAAATGCGCTTGGAGCACCCATTCTGTGCCTAGCGATGTCTCCCAGTGTGGTTAAATCCCACAACACAGCTCTTGGTAGGAAATGGTACCACGCCCATTCGCCCATTTTCCAGAGATGGAAACTGAGGCCGGAAAATGTTCAACTAGAAAAACGTGTATCTCCCGCCTGCTTACGCGAAGTTCTTCTGGTTAAACCAAGGCATGTCGGCCAACAGCCGATAGGGTCTTCCCTGGAATCTTCTACCCCTTTCACCACCAAGTCCTACTGGGCAGCTCATTCTTCAAGGTGAGAATCTGAGGTTCCTGAGACTCGGGAAGATGTTCTACAGTCCCACCTTTTACAGATAGAAAAGCTGAGGTCCAGAACACCCACTGAGTCCAAAGCCAGCCTGGCCCCCGATCGGTCTTTTCTGGGCTGAGGGATTCCCACAGTGCTTGGACCCCACCCCCAGCCCCACAGTGGGGACAGGTTGTATTGGAGATCCAGCTGGTGTTCCACTCTCCAGATGAACGCCCCCCAGAGCATCCTAAGGGCTGGCTCAAAAGCATCCCTGAGCCCCACCCTGCCCCTGCTGGGAGTGGGAAGCTCCCAGTCTGTAAAATGCCTGTAGGACTAGAGGATTCATCCAACATGGAGGCTTGATGGACAGCGCATTTCGTAAAGGATCACAGGATGGTGGCGAGAAGACAGGAAGATGCTGCTGAGAGTGTGCTGAGAGTCTCTTGGGACTTGCCGGCTGGTCACATGCCCTGAGACAGCCCCATAGGTACCCTCTGGTGCACATGTCCCCAGATATTGTCTCTCCCGCTTCGTCCTGTTCACTCGATTCCCTTGAATCTCAACCCTTCCCAAGTTCCTGGTCTCTGTCTTGGGGCAGGGTCGGTCCTCTGAGCGTGGACAGCCCCCTATCAGGAGGTCTAACTTGGACCGAGGACCACTTCCTTCCGCTCCTCTTCCATCCCTCCCTCGAGGAATAAAAGATTTGGAGAATTTGGGTTATTGGGGGATTTTCAGTGCCTCCCCCAAAAGGAATCTGAACTGTGCTCCTTGGGCAACTGGCCAACACCTAATAAATGAGGTCATTCCCCCCAGGATTAGAAAACTCTTTGTCTTCCACCTTCCCTCGTCGACTTGCGTCACGTGAAATCTGAAAGACCAGAGAGATTCCAGGTTGCTGGAAGCTGCCTGTAGGCCGTGGGCATTACAGCGAGGAAACAGGAATTTCGTTGTTGTCTTAAACCCATTTTTCCAGTGCTATGGGCTACGCCCAAGGAGGAACCAAGGAGCAGTCTGGGCTAACTCTGCCCCGTACAGCAGAGTTAAAGACAAATGTCTTTAGGGAAAGAACACATGCATTCTAGAAACTTCCGTCCTCTTCTTCCTATCTGGGACCAAGTTCATTCTGACCCACAGACATTTACTAGGCAACTTGTGTGTGTGCCTGGCCCTCTGCTGGGGACGTTAACAGCTGTTAAAGACAGAAATAGCACCGTCCTCAAGGTGATAGTTCTTCAGGAAGACATTTAGATGGGCCTTTCTCCTTCAAAAGACAGCTGACAATCTGAACAGATGTTGTTCAAATGAGGGGAGGTTCCATTTAGATGATGAAGGATAAATACAAAAAGATGCATGAAATCCATAAAAGAAATGTGATGTCACCCACACTGCCCAGACCCAGAGCCCCAGGCCCGGCTCCCCTGCTGACTGGCTGTGTGATCTGGAATGCTCCCCCACCCTCTCTGGTCCTTCCCAGCATCTTTATGTGTAAAGTGAAGAGGGTAAGCTGTTCCGGCTCAGACCTTTCCAGCTCCAGTCTTCCATAATTTCTCTTTCCTCCGCTCCAGTCTGTGGACACACACAACTGGGGATTCGTTGCTCTTTTAGGCAATATTTATAGCAACAACACCACCCAGCAGGGTTGTGGGAGCCAAGAAGAATGGAGAAGGATTCTGTGGCATGCCACTCTCCCCCTCCCCAGAGGACACCAACTAGTAGAGTCCAACTCCGCCAGCATAGCTGTGTGACTTTGGACAAATTGCCTACCCTCTCTGAGTATCCTTTTCTATAAGATCAGAAGAATAACAACAGTCCCTAATTTATGGATGTGCTAAAAGCATCAGATGAATTATTCACATAAAATGCTTGGCACAGTGTGCCTGACACATTGTAATACTCAATAAATATTAATGATTATTATTATTTCCAGGGCTTTGGTGAGATATGAAATTGAAGGAAACCACACATCTCAAACCCCCACAGGGAGGCCAACCCTCACTGTTCATGCTCGGGAGTATTTGGAGCTGTCTCAGAAGACAAAATTTGGCATATCTTATTCCATGGTCAACAATTTAAAATGAAACTATTTTAAAACAAATATAGAAATAGTATTGAGTAGAAGGTACAATTTGCATTCTTTGTAGTGATAAAATGTGCATGCGGCCGGAGGCCCTGAAATAAAGGACCCCGTGGGGAAGTCCTGGGAAGGACGAATCCATTTTCTGCCTGAGCATGTCGGTCTCGGCTGTCACAGCACTGCCGTGCACCCCGATTCCATTCGTACTGCCCCCAAACATTGGCCCATGTATTTCAAAACTGTCCTTGGCGTTCCTGAAATGCACACTACACCTTCTGCAGAGGCAGAAGAAGCCTCTGTTTGTCTTCAAAATCCCAGGAAAGCTGGCATCAAAGGTTCCAAAGCAGGTCGCAGTTTGAAGCTGGATCTCTCCTGGCTTCCTTGGTGACCTTCAGCAATCGGGTCATCCCCAGCCCTGGCCAGAATGGAAGCTGGTTTTGCTGCAAAGTGCTTTCTCTGCCCTCAGCTGCTCATGACAGCACTCTGACACCAGCAGGGCAGGGATTCCCAACGTCCCCATTTCACAGAGGAGAGAAGAGGGTTGCCCAGCACCCTCTGCCCTTCCCATTGTGTAAGTGGGGAAGCGCCCAAGAGATGGCCGGTTGCGCAGAGGGATTGGGATTTGGAGCAAGGCAAGCAGGCTCCAGCAGAGAAGCGGCCTCCTCTGCTCCCGGGTCTTTGTGATAAGAGAATCTCCCGAGCATCCTCTGCAGCAGATAGAACGCAGATCTTGACTTCTGCTGAAGTCAGCAGAGAGAGCCACTGAGCAGAGAAGTAAAGACCCATCCAGCTGAGGCCAAGGTAAATATTGACCTCCTGGCATGATAAATCCTCCTGTTAATCTAAAACAGGGCTGTCCCCCACCACCATCTGCCCTGGATTGCCCTACAGGACATAGATTCTGCAGTTTTCCCAGAAACCCAGGAGCTGGGAGGTTTCCGTACATCAGCATCCTGTGCCCCCAGCTGCTCTGGGCCCCAGAAAAGACAGGGAAGAGCTGGAGTGAACTCCAGGGAGCCGAAGAGTCACACCAAAAGGACTTCAGGACTTTGCGCTTAGCATTCCATACTTGGCCAGGGGAAAATGCCAGCAGAACGTAATATTATGGAAAATTATCTCAATTTTCTTCTTCACCTCAGCACCCAAAATTCCACCTGGTCCCTGTGAAAGCAAATGCTTCTTCCCAGCTTCCCCAAACATTGGCAAAGTTCTAGAAGATCAGAAGGCAGCAAATGAGATGGCTTCCACAGTAGTTCACGATCTTGAACAGAAGTTTCTCTTTCTTTCGTTGTTTTGTTTTGTTTTGGAACTGGGGATTGAACCCAGGGTCACTTGACCACAGAGCCACATCCCCAGCCCTATTTTGTATTTTACTTAGAGACAGGGGTCTCACTGAGTTGCTTAGCACCTCGCCACTGCCGAGGCTGGCTTTGAATTCATGATCCTCCTGCCTCGGCCTCCCCGGCCGCTGGGATTACAAGCATGTGCCACCGCGCCTGGCTTAATCAGAAGTTTCAAAGGGGAGAAAAAAAATTGTTGAAAGTAAAACTGAAAAACTGCTTTTTAGAAAAGAAGAAAGTTTCTTAAAAAAAAAAAAAAAAAAAAAAAAATGGAGCGCTTGCTGAAAACCCAGCTGGAATGTGGCGATGGTCTAATCACCAAAGCAACCACAGCCAAGCAGGTGCTTTCTGGGAGCTTAACAAGAGCACTTGGTGGAAAATCAAGAGAGGATTAAAGATACAAAATAGGGAGAGGGAATACTCAGGAACATGACCCTGTAAGCTATGCCCTGGCACAGGCTAAAGACAGGAGTCCACATCACCATGTCCCCGAAAAGTGCTCTGAGCAGAGTCGGTGGAAGGGCACCTTCTGTCCACCACACCCACACCTGATCCGGTGTCCCCGGAACTCACCATGAACACACCAGGCGTTCAGCCGACAGCCCCAGGGGTGGGGGGCACTGGAGGGAGGCATACAGGGAAACTGGAAGAAAGGATCAGGGAGGAGCCACTGAACTCTAAAACTGCAAGGAAAAAAATTATTAAATTTGTTCTCAAAGTTCCAAGGATGGACTGGGAGCCCAGAGATGGAAGACGTCAGATAAAAATAAGGACAAACCCTGTAATAGGGTTGTCCCTGTTGAATTTCACAGTGTAGCAGAGGGTGAGCCCCCCATCAGCAGAGGTATCCAAGTAACACCTATGGTCTCAGAGCCATGATTAGAAGGGAATCTGATCAACTGTAGAAGTTTCCCCAGAACATCACTCATACATGTGGTGGATGTAGCTAATGGCACCAAGGTCTGGCCCTCCTGTGCTCTCTGGGCACAGAGACGACTGCCCTCGCCAGCCTCTCTTGCAGCTGGACAGGGCCACAAGGCCAGTTCTGGCCAATAGGCAATGAGTGGAAGGGACTTGCGTTACTTTGGGACCTAAGAGTGAGTCGTGAATCCTCGTATCCCTGCCACGGCATGTGTCCCTGGGCTGACCCTGGGCCTTCGTGACTGTGTGCAGAAGACCCTCCTCCTTGCAACCTGCCCACTCCACTCCTTAAATGGCACTGAACTTGCTGCTTGAGTTCCATTCAGCCGCTGAGATGTCCGTCGGGTGAGGTTTTCGTTGAAGCATGAGGTTGGGAGCTGAGGAATCTTTCCTGACTATTCACTAAGCACATATGTGGTGGTTTGAAGGTCCCTTTTGTTCTTTTTCTTTCTTATTTATTTATTTGGTAGTGGGGGTTGAATCCAGGGGCACTTTACCACTGAGCTATACCCCCAACCCTTCATATTTTTTATTTTGAGATGGAGTCTCATTAAGTAGCTTAGGGCCTCCCTAAGTTGCTGAGGCTGGCCTCCAATTTGCAATTCTCCTGCCTCAGCCTCCCAAGGGCCCTTTCTTGATGCCTGCAGGGTGTGCCCCAAAAGTTCATGCATTCAAATCTTAATCCTCACTTGTATATGTCAATCATATGTTGTCCAATGGCATTTGTGGCTTTATAGGAAGAGAGAGACCTGAGCTGGCACTTGCTCCCCCTTGCCATGTGACGCCATCTGCCATGTGACAATGCGGCAAGAAGGCCCTTACTGGGGCCTGTCACCATGCCCTTGAACTTCCAGCCTCCAGAACCACGAGCCAAACCAACCATTATTCTTTATAAGATTACTCTGCCTTGGGTATTTTGTTAGAGCTACAGAAAATAGACAAAGATGACGTCTGTCCATCTGTGCTGGTATAGGTCCTGGTCAGATCCCTCTCTACTGACTGAATGTCCTTCATTCTTCCTGAGCGGTCCTTAACCATGGCAAACTCAACTGCACGGGTGAGGCCCTGGTGGCCTCCAGCCGGGTTAGACACTGTTCTACTTCAGTTGAACTTACAGGATCCTCAGGAAGAATGCTAACAAAGAGACGCTGTCCCTGATGCCATTTGACTCAAAGACAGCAATTCAGGGGAGCAAATGGAGGCTGAGGGTCTGAGGGCCAGACCCTCACGTGGGGTTCAGAAAGGCCTTGGAGGAGGAAGAGGGCTCTGAACAAGGCTGAAAGGGAGGGAGGGAGGAAGGAAGAAGCAGCAGGGTGGGACTGTTGGGGGTGAGGCGCAGAGGGGCTGGGCCCCACCACAGGATCTGTGCACGGCCACGACCGGCACCTGTGTGCAGGCCCAGGCCCGAACTGGACAGAAGCCACCCCGCCAGCAGCGGCCAGGGGAGCCAGGGCCCTGCTCACTGCAGCCTGCCCCTTGACACCTTCTTCCTTACCTGCCCTTCCAACCCTAGGGTCCCATCCTCACCTCCATCCCCACCTGGGAAGCCCATCAGGAGAAGTCATCTGTGGGGCTTTGGGGACAACGAGGCTCAGACTAGTGGTGGCAATAGGGAGCCTAGATCTTCTCAAGAGCAGACCCAAAAGTGGGAGGCTGAGAGGGGTGGGGATTGGACAGCCAGGAAGCAAATCCACGTCAGGTACAAACAGCCAGGCCACCAAGAGCGACCAGATGACTGAGAGGGTGACAGTGCCACCACTGGGTCAGCCATGCTGCAGGACCACCCTCCGCCCAGGCACCCTCAGCTCCCGGGAGGCCTTCGGACTCCATGGGGATGTTTGTGGCACATCCGCTACAGCACCAGCCCAGGCTGCTTCAGCAGGATGTGCTGAAAATCAGGGAGGAAGGCCGGTCACCTACTAAACCCAGAAGAAAGAGCACGAAAATGTCACACACACACACCCTTAAGCGCTGCCTGCCGTTTACCACTGGGAAGGGCCTGTTGGAGGGTGAGCAAAGTTCTAGACAAGCCCCTGGTGGAGAAACCAGAAAACAAAATGAGGAACGCAGTCAGACCAGAAGGGAAGGCCGGTACGGTCGGTCGGTGGTTCACGGAGACCGAGCGAAGGCCGGTACGGTCGGTCGGTGGTTCACGGAGACCGAGCGAAGGCCGGTACGGTCGGTCGGTGGTTCACGGAGACCGAGCGAAGGCCGGTACGGTCGGTCGGTGGTTCACGGAGACCGAGCCAGCCCCACGGAGCCAACTCCCACTGGGAACAGGCGTGCCTGCAGGATGAAAGGCGGGTGGGGGGCTCTCATGCTAGAGAGAGCCAGAAATTATTCCGAGGATTTTTAAACTATGGCATTATCAAAGCTAAGTCTTCGGTGGTGACCAGACAACCCTTCAAGTTCATCGCAGTCTTATGGGAAACCCAGTGAGGGACCAGTTCAGTTTCCAGCTCTTTGATTCTAAGCTGAGGCTCCCTCAGCCTGATCTGCGTCCCCTCACAGAGACACCTCATTGGGAAGCCCAGTGCGCACCCCCTGTTGCTGCCAAAGGCCACTGCCTACCTGGTGCAGGTGTTGTGCTTGGGGACAGTGCCAACCTAGTCCTGCCCGATTCCCTTCTGGGGTCCCAGCTGCCAACAAGTCTGCGGGCCCAATGGGGCTCCAGCTCAGGCACTTGCTTTCTCGAACCCAGCCTTACGCAGCCTTCAGAAAACAAGGTTCCAGAAGGCAGATCAAGTCTTCAATTCAAAAGTCCTCTTGGCCTCATTCTCTACCCTAGCTACTCTCCCCGCAAAACCTGCAATGGTTCCCCACCGCCAACAGAGGAAAGTCTGACTCCTCCTTGGCCTGGCATTCAAAGTTCCTCACAACCTGGCCCCAGACTACCTTTCTAGAATCATCTCTCACTGTTCTCCTTTGCACACACAAATCCCAGAAAGAGCGGGGCACCGGGTTGGGAAAGACTTGGTTGCCAGGGCTCGGTCTTCAGGATCCAGAAGCAAAAGGCACGTTCCAGTCCTGAGGAGCTCGCAGGGGAGAGGGGAGAGTGAACCCGCAGGTGCCAGCCCCGTGACAGCTGCACAGACAGACCTGCACCAGGTGAGTGGGGAGTGCAAAGAAAGGGGCTCGCTGCCAGGCGGCCTGTGCAGGCGGGTCCAGAGGGTCCCAGAAGAGCCCTCAGTGAGCTCCGTCCCAGGGATGAGGAAGTGGGGAGGTTATACAGAGTGTGGAATGGTCCGGAAGGTGGCTGAACAGAGGGGACACAGGGTAAGGACAACGTGGCCAGCAGTGGACACCTCGTGAGGGAAGCGGAAGACCAAAGTCACGCTACCGCGGGGGATGGAGCTCCCCAGGAGGATCTGAAATGAGGGCAGTAAGTTATGAGTTTCATGCTTCTAGAACTTTCCTCTGACTGCAAAAGCGGACAGCAAGTGGACACAGAGGCACTAAACCAGCTCAGAGGCTCTTGCAGAAGCCCTAACAACATATGAAGGACAAAGCTGGGAGGTCGGCGGAGGTCGTGAGGAGGATGCAGATGCGACAGAGTCCACAGGATCCCCTCACCGCTCAGAACGGCTCCAACCAACATGGCGGCCAGCCACCTCGCGTGGCTCTCGGGCTTCTGACACGGGGCTGGTCCTCAGAGAGGAGCTCTGTACGCGTCACACGCATACCCAATTTTGCAGCATTCATTCAAAACCCCCCTTTAGAATGTGAAATATCTGACTAAGTTTTTTATATTGATTCCACGTTGAAGTTATCATGTTTTCCATAGAGGGGACTAAATAAGATTAAAATTCATTTTACTTTCTTTCTTTTGAATGTTTTGAGTGTGGCTTTCAAGAGCTTTAAAATCACATTCAAAGCATATGGTCTAATTCTCTGGGGTGGTGCTGGATTAGAGGACCACAAAGCAGGGAGGGATGGAAGATGGTCCCTGAGTCCCCGCTCAGGACACGGAGCCACCAGAATGGGTGACGCACGTGGCACCTGCTACCAGGTACAGACACAGCTCTGCTCACCGCCAGTCACTTCCTCTTATTGCTTCCAATGATCTCAAGAGATGAGCCCATGATTGCCTCTGTGTGGCAGATGGGGAAGCCAAGGCCTAGGGCCTTGCAGGCAGAGCCGCGCTTTGGATCCAGACACTGAGTCCAGGGTCCAGCTCTTAGTCACCACGTAGGCCCTCCACGTCCAGCATGAACTAAACCTGAGAAGCAGGGAGTGGACTGGATGGAGGTGGCAGAAGAATCCACTTGGGGATGTGTTGACTATGGGGTCATCCAGGACATGCAAGGATATTTCTTGGAGGGACAGAGCTGGAGGCAAATCCATGACAGTGATGCCATTGAGCGGGACTTCAGGACCCCAGGAGGAAACCCAGCCAGGCCCCTCTCCACTCAGCCCGCCCTATGCGCCTTCCCACCTCCTCTACCCTCTGATGCCCACCCCCACCATCTGTAGGATCCTCAATTCATTGATGCACTGGACAAACATTAAGTGTCTATGACATGCCAGGCCCTTCGATGGAAGCTTTCCTGCATGGCGGCAAGAGGGTCCTTTGAAAGAACCACCCCAATGAAACACATAGGCTAATGAAGGACGGAAGAAGAGTTCTCTACTTCAGCTAAAACCACCGGAAAGGACATCGCCATTGTGTTTAGTGAACAAAGACGGACCACACCCTGGTGTCAGGATACTCGCATCCTGCTCACAGGGACAGACGACAGACATTTGAACAATCCAGGAGTTGCATTTTTAAATCCCTGGTACCCACTATGGAAATCAGTATGGAGCTTCCTCAAAGGACTAGGAATGGGCCCACCGTATGACCTGGCCATACCTCTCCTCAGTATTTATCCAAAAGAATTAAAGGCGGCAATTCAGGCATCATCGTGTATTTAGCAGCCAAGCTATGGAACCAGCCTGTCCTCCAACAGATGAATGAATAAAGAAAACGTTGCCTAAAGCTTAACACGCCCACCTCCTCTGGCACTATACCCCAGATACACACCAACAGAAAGAAACACACACAGGCACCAAGGACGTGCACATATATGCAATGGAGTTTTATTCATCCACGAAGAAAAAAGAAATTATGTCATTTGCAGGAAAATAGGTGGAACTGGAGATCATTATGTTAAGTGAAATAAGCCAGAAAGTCAAGGGTCAAATATTTTCTCTCATATGTGAAAGCCAGAGATAAAGAAGTTAAAAAAAAAAAGGGGGACCTCACAAAAATAGAAGGGAGTCTGGTAGAATGGAGGAAGAAGTCCAGGAGAGGGAGGACATGAGGGAAAGGAGCAATGCTGGAAGTGAACCTGACTGAGGAGTCACACATCCATGAACATTGTACACATCATGACGAATCCCATTATCATGCATGATCATGATGCACCAATGAAAATGATCATGATATTAAAAATATAGATCCCTGGTGTCATGAGTGATGGAAGACGCTGCTGTGGATGGGAAAGTTAAGGCCGGCCACCAAAGGAAGCCCTGGGTGACTGAGACTTTGACAGTGGAGGAGGGAGCAGGCGATGCTCTCATTGGAGGGAAGAGCAAATGCTCTCACGTGGTTGTGTAGGGAAGCTGGTTATGGCTAGAATGGAGCAAGCGAAGGGTCCAGATCAGTCTATGATCTTGGGGCTCCAAGGAAGGACAGGAGGAACTGGGAGCCAGCAGACGGCAGAGGGAGGTGCCTGCAATAGAACAGAGAGGGAAGCTGGCAGCCTGCACTCTGGTCCCCCAGAGGTCCTTCTGTGGCTGCTGTTGCTCCAGCCCTCACTGGGCCCTAACAGCGCCATCCTCATCCCACACCTCTGTGAGAGCTCCTTTGTTGAAGTGTCTTCATCCAAAACACCCAGGACCCGTTCTCTTTCCTCTCAGGACCCCTGACTGCGGCAGGTCATTAAAAAAGATAAAACTGGAACTCCCAGGGCAGTCGCATACATCGGTGCAAGTTCCAGACTGCACAAGTGCGGGGACTGCCATTCACTTTGCAGCCTGTGGGGATGCCGCGCCCTGGAACAAGGAGGCACACCCTCCGCAGCGCTGAACCTGAGGACATCGAATTCACCCAAGGCCAACCGGCAACTGGGACTTGCATCCGGGTCTTGACCCATGTCCAAGGGTGGGGGTCAGAGGGCACTATCCCAAGTTTGACTCACATTTTGCCAAATCTCCCACAAAATGACCCGAGCCGAGCCACCAAGGACATTTCACCTCTTAGTTTGGACACTGGCAGAGTCCTGGCACATACTCATTGTGTGGTCTCTTTGAAGAACAAGACAAAGGTTCACTATCTTGCTTCCCTTTTAATTTGTTCTTCCAAACTTCTTACCATTGATAACGATGACCATCTTTTTTAAACAATATTTTTTCATTGTAGGTGGACACGATACCTTTATTTCATTTATTTATTTTTATGCGGTGCTGAGGATGGAACCAGTGCCTCACACATGCTAGGCAAGCACGCTGCCACTGAGCCCCAGCCCCAGCCCTGATGACCCGCTTTTGGAGAGTTTCTTTTGAGGGCAGAGTGATGAATTGTGACAGTAAACTAGGAAAACATCTTCATGGGGCATCTGGACAAACCTGCCTCTTCCAAGAAGAACACCGATCCCGAGGCAGAACTTGGTTTTTGTAAATGTGCAATGAGACACTTGCAAGCAAACGTGTAACTTGAATTCAAAAAGGTCCCTGAACGTCACTGAAGGTGGCACCTCCAGACTTTCTGTGCCTTGCAATGTGCGGGGACAGCAAGGACTCAGGACCACCCACAAAGAATTTCTGTCAAAAAAAAAAAAAAAATTGGAACCCTGATTCAATCAAGCCACTACCTTTAACCATCAATTTATAGAAAATATAGGGGACAGAGAAGCAAGCTAAACAATGTCATAAGGAAGCAATCAGCCCAGTCTGGATGCAGGACATTCCACAGGCTAGATGACCTCGTTTTTCCAAACATCAAGGGCATGGAGGAAAAAAAAAATAAGTTCGACGGTCACAGATTAAAAGGGACTTACTAAAATGCACAGCGGATTGGATGCCGGACATTGATAGAAAAACCAGAGAAATGCAGATAAACCCTGGAGCTGGTACAGCCGGGAATGGTGCTGTACCAACGCTAATTTCTTAGTTTTGAAAAAGGTACTGCAGTTGTGTAAGATTTTAAACGTGAGAAACAAGTGGGCAAAGACTTTCTGAGGGCTCTCTGCCCTAGCTTGGTATTTTTTTGTCAATATAAAATTATTCCAAAAATTTTTAAAGTTTATTTAAAGAGAGAGAGAGAGAGAAAAAAAAAAAAAAAAAAACTTAGAAAGTCTAACAGCCAAATACAACCGCCAGCCTTTGCCTGGATCCTGGTTTGAACACATAATGTGAAAACATCTTTAAGACAATCAGGGAAATGTGGTTATGGACCTGATGTTAGATGACATTAAGCATCGTTGTTCTTGTTACTATATGTTCTGGTGACATGGCGGTTATGTGTTTTTAGAGTCCCTCTCTGCTGTGCATACGTATGTAGTGGTGAAGGGACGTGAAGTCTGGAATTTGCTTTAAAATACTCCGGGAGGGGGAAAATTGATAGTGTTAGATACAATGAGGCTGAAAGGGGTTGATAATAGTTGAAACAGAGGATGGGCATCGATTTTTTAAATTGTCTACTTTCATTAGTCAAGGAGGGTGGCTGGGAAGAAGACAAAGGGTTTTTGTGGTTTGCTTCCCAAAGGCTCATGTGCTGGAAGTCTGGTCCTCAGGGTGGCTGTGGGCCCTTTAAGGGGCGGGACCTGGTGGGAGGTCTTTAGGCTGCTGAGGGCCTGGGAAGGGAATAAGGTACTTCTTGCAAGAGTAAGTTGTTGTAAGAGCAAGTCCAACCCTTGGGTCCTTCTCCCACTTCCTGTTTTGCCAAGAGATTGCTCACTCTCCCAATTATTCCTGCCATGATGTCATCTACCACGATGTGACACAGCCAAGAGGGCCCTCACCAGAGCCCAAATGGACGGGGCTGTCCAGTCTTCAACTTTCACCCTCCACAAGTGTGAGCCAGCGCCAGGTTGCATGTCTAGCTTAGGCCATAGGTTCAATTCCCATTGCAACAAACGAACAAAAATACCTGGGGGCTAAGTAGGTCTCTTTTCTTCATAAAGTAGCCTGCCTCAGGTACCCTGTGATAGCAAGAAAAAGTTGGTAATACACTGTGTGTTCATTTAGAGGCCCTCTTCTAAGACAGAACAATCTGGCTACCAGCTCTCTTTGTTTCCATTGTCAGGACTCACTGCCAAGTCAGCAAGTATCATGCTTTCCCCACTAAAGGGATTGATGCATCAAGTGGCAGTGGTGAGGAATTGGATCCTGAAGCTACACTGCCTTAGTTCAAACCCTGGATAGACTCAACCATGACGTCTCCATGCCTTGGCCTACCTTTTGTCCAAAAGAGAGGATGATTATAGCGGTACCTAGCGCACAGGTTGCTGAGGACTTCAGATGCGTTGTTATGTGCAAAGGACTTCCCCCAGGGTGTGGCGCAGAGAAGGACTCCATACCTCAACTGATATTACTGTCCCCACCGCGGCCAGCTCTCCTCCCCAGGAGGCCTCTGGGTCCCACGTCCACTGCAGCCGGATGACCAGAGCGCTGCCAGGGTCTCTCGCTTCCCGGCCCTTCTTGCGTTCCTAACACATCCCATATGAACGCAGGGATCGCCTCCAGTCACTTGGCCAGAACAAGCCTTTTCGTTTTCACATGCTCCTAATTTTCAAATTAAATTCTCCTGTTTTCATGGTCTTTGTCAGAAACAATTTGATGAATCCCTTTCACCCTTTCCAAAGCCTTCGGAAAAGGGGTCTCCTTTCAAAGAGGAATTTGCCAACCCCCTCTGGCCTTTTCTTAGAATGGGGCTGATGACAGAGGTGATGGGGATCCTCGTGCCTGGTTTCCCTGGGGACGGGGCCTGCCTGCACGTCCCTTGGGGCTGGGTGGCCTCTCCCGCTGTCCCTGTAAGAGAAAGCCTGCCTTTGAGTTGTGATCTGTCCCCTGGTGAGGTGACTGCAGGCCTGTGCAGAGCAGCTGTCCCCAGGCCGAGACAAGCAGACAAGCGAGGGGGCAAGGGATGTTTTCAAGGAATCATTTCCTGATGCGCTAATCCTCCCAGCAGGGCGGCGCCTGCGGTGTTCAGCTAATTGGTTTACATTTGACGGTTCTACACAGCACAATCAAGCCACTTCTCTGGTCTCAGGGGTTCTGCTTTGCCCTGATCTTAAATGCCTTTCTCTGCAATTCTTCATGCCTCTGGAGAAGGCCAGCCTGTGCAGCAGTGTGCTCCGCTGGAGCTGGGCCAAGTTATCACAGTTATTAAAAAAATCTAACGTTGACGGACCCCACCCCAGATGCCTGGCGGGCTGAGTCCGTGGGGCCTGTCAGCCCACGCGGCACAGCTCCCCAAAGGGAGGCTCCGATTGTGGCCATTTCACAGGCAGGAAGACCCAGACCCAAGGCAGGTAAGTAACCGGTCGAAGGTCACCCGTTTGAGAAGTGGTGCAGCCAGGCTGTGAACTTGGGCCATCCAGCTACGGATCTACCGCTGCCTCTCACCAGGCGCACCCTCGACAGCTGGGTCATCGTGACATTTTCCTGACGGCCACTGAACTGACCCAACAGAACCATTTGGTCATCATTGATGTTGCTGCTACTGTTGTTCCACTGGCTGGTTGGTTGGGTTGGCTGGTTGTTTGTCCTGAGTATTCACGTCCGGCTGCTCTGTGTCCAGCAACTCCATGTAGATGATCCCATTTTTTTCTTCCCAAGAGACCCAAGATGACATGCGGATCACGATTTCTATTTTACAGAGGCTCCCTCAACCTTTCTGCTCATCACAACCTGGCTTGTCAGTCTGAAAGCTGCTCTCCCAGCCCTTTCCGCTGCAGTCATTTCCCCGCCTCCCAACTCCTTGTCAATCTGTGACCATCCTAGCTAGCTATTGGTTCATCAGTCAGCTTGCAAGTATCCTTCTCCATTATTGGTCCCCTGTTAGCCCTGCGGAATTCAACTGCTTAAGGATAGCTTCCCCGCCATCTTTTCTCTTGCTTTCTCTCTCCTACTCACTTTCTCTCTCTCTCCTCCTGGCTTTTCACACTCTCTCTAGCACACGCCCTTTCTCTTTTCCTCTCATTTTCTCTCTTACCCTGCAGGGAGGGTTTGCTTAATAAAGCCTCTCATGTGATTTCCCATGTCCAACGTGGTTTTCGTGGGTTTTACACAAAGGAGATTCATGCTTACCCAGAGTCACCCTGAAAGCATTAAAAAGAACAAAGAAAATGCCCTGGCAACAGACAAGGGCCTTCCCCCCAGGCTAGAAAAGCCCCAAACTTCCTCAGAGAGATTCAGAGAGGGCTGAGTGACAAGTGACATACTTTCCACCTTGGAGGGATTGGCACATCCAGCGGGAATGGCCAGGACTTGGGTCCTGACACCACAGAGCATCAGGGCTGTGTAGTGACTCAGAGGATTTAGGGGGAGCTCACAAGAGAGCAGGGTACTCCCCCAGGACAGTCGATGGAAAACGGCCACAGGAAACCTGCCCCCTTCCATGTCACATGGCCTGTGCTGTCCTGATTTGCAGGCACCATGACGTGAGGAAAATCATCCCTCTTCTCAAACTTGCTGTGAAGAGTGATTAGATAATGGTGTCAAAGTGCTTTGAAGACAAGGGTTGTTGGAAATATCCCGTTTGGGTCGACTCGCGGGGCTTTGGGCCAGATTGTGGCACATGAATGGATCTGCCCAGGTGTCTGGGAGGCTCAGTGTGGGAAAGGAAACATTTCCCAAAAACCTTTCTCCTGGAGGGGATGCCAGTCACCCAGCTCAAGCCCGTCCCCCTCCAGGGTAGCTGTCACATGAGAAAAAGAAACTTCTTGTTGATTCAACCACAGACAGGTCCAGACATGTGGACCGGTCCTTAGATATCAAGGTGTGTCCTTGGTGAAGAATAGCTACCAAAGGTTTTAGGGTGTGACTCCAAGTTGCATCAGGAGGAAAGAAGAAACTGAGATGAATAGATGAGACTTATCATCAAAGCAGACAGTCAGGGCGGGGAAATCTCCTCAGGGCCCTTAGTCCAAGCCTATCCATGGGCAGGTCTGTCCACCTGTGTCTACACTTTTACCCACTGGGAAGTTGAATAAGAATGACCAATTGCTAGCTGGATGTGGTTCACATGCCTGTAATCCCAGCAGCTAAGGAGGCTGAGGCAGGAGGATTGTGAGTTCAAAACCAGACTCAGCAACTTAGCAAGGTTCTAAGCAAGTTAGTGAAACCCTGTCTCAAAATAAAATATAAAAAGGGCTGGGGGGCTGGGAGGCTGGGGAGATGGCTCAGTTGGTAGAGTGCTTGCCTTGCAAGCACAAGGCCCTGAGTTAGATCCCCAGTACCCGGGGAAAAAAAAAAAAGGGCTGGGGATGTGGCTCACTGGTTAAATGCCCCTGGGTTCAGTCCCTGTCACAAAAAATAAAAATAAGCAAGAATTACCAATCCTAAGTAGAGAGGAAACACATCACTGAGGTTTGCCAGTGTTGTCTGCATAAATATCCCCATCCCAAACCATAGTCATTGTTCATTTGGGAACTTAGAAAGTTAACTTTATGATATAAGCTGTTGGTGACACCGTCGGGGAAAGGGGTCATCATCCCTGGTTGGTAGAAGTACAAAATGGCACAATCCAGGTAGAGGGCAGGTTAGTTCTACTTACTCAAATCAAAAGTGCATTCAAATGGACCTTTGATCCAGAATCCCACTTTGGGGATTTATCCTGTATCTACATCATCACATGTCATTCAGTCTTCCTAAAAATCCCATGGGGTTGGTTGTAGAAAACCCATTTTAGTAAGGAGAAAACCAAGGCTCTGCATTTGTTACCTATTGCTGCATAAAAAACTGCCCCCAAACTTAATCATCTACAACAACAATAAACTTTTATTATCTCACACGGTTTCTGTGGGGGTAAGAATCTGGGAGTAGTTTAGCTGGACAGCTCTGAGTCAGGATCTCTCATGGAATTATTGTCAAGATTCTGGCTGATGCCGCCATCTTGGGATGGTTTGAGTGGGGTTGTAGGAGTCTCTTCCATGAATGGCAGGTTGGTTTCGGCTGGATTGCAGGAGAGAGTTTCTTTCAGGGTAGCTTGGGTCTTCAAAACACGGCAGCTGGCTTCGTACAAAGCAACAGATCCAAGAGAGCAGAAGGCAGAATCTTCAAGGTCCTTTAATGACCCAGCCTCGGAAATGACACATCACTCGGTTTCTGATTGGTTACACAAGTCAACCCTATTCAATGTGGGAGGGGACTACACGAGAGCACAAAAATCAGGAGGTGCAATCGCTGGGGCCATCTTGGACACTAGCTTCCACTAAAGCTCATGAATGTAAGCAATTTTGTTAAGATCACTCAAGCTAATTTCACATTCCTTCTTACGCCAAAATCAGTGTTCCTTCCACAGCATGACCCTGCTTCCCCAAAGCCTCACGCAGGACACTGCCAAATGCAGGTTCCAAGGTCCTAGTGAAACTTTATCTTTGATCTGCTGGGAAATCATTTTTATATTGAAAGCTTAGTGTGCAGGTTTTCTAATCAAAATGGATGGAAAACAACTTGTTTATTTCATTGATTTTTACTCCAAACCAAACTTGCTAGGCATTATCCCTGGCTAGAGCTGCCTTTTTAAAAAAATTCCTCTCTCTTTTTCTTTCTTTCTTTCTTTCTTTCTTTTTTTTTTTTTTTTTTAAGGAAAGCCAGTATTTATTAATCAATAGAGGACAAAATACTTCCAGGTTACAAACTACATTTTGACCATTCCTATCTTTGAGAGTGGAACTGAAATTGTTTGGATCTGCATGTTGTACGATGAAGTGGTTGAAGGGTGTTTTTATTCCCACGAGTCACAGGAAATCCACAATTTATTCTTTAGTAATAAAACCTGCCTGTAATCACTGGGACCACGGAGGGTCAATTCAAATGAAAGATTTTATGACTGGTGGCTATATGAAATCTTTTCAACAATTTACAGAAAGGATTTTAAATATGTCAAACTGATTTTCTTTGGGTTTTTCTCTTCAAATGCGAGATTTTATTGCATCAAGTCACAGAATCGGGAGGAAAATGACTTAGTTCATCCATTCCGCACCCCCACCAATTTCACGTTGCTTCCTTTAAAACCCAAAGCCACATCTTAAGCTGTCTGAAGTCAACCTCTTCTAATGAAAATGGGAGTCATAAAGCAAAGTATTTTAATAATGTGCAGTAATAATAATCATCTCAAATTGAAATAGCACATATATCCAAGAAACATAAAGCACTTCAGATATTTTATTTGCCTCACCTGGAAACAGAAATTAAAGCTCTCCTGGCAAATCTAAGGGAACATCCATTAACTAAAATATTTATATGGTTGATGTATGTGCATGTGTGTGGTGTCTGAATGTAGAAGAAACTGAGGTGTATTGAGCACCTACTGTGTACCAGGTCTAGAAATACTTTCTATATTGAAAGCTTAGTTCAAGCTTTCTCTACTTTTCTTTTCTTTTTTCAGTTCAGGATTGAACTCAGGGGCACTCCACCACATCCCCAACCCTATTTTGTATTTGATTTAGAGATAGGGTCTCGCTGAGTTGCTTAACACCTCACCGTTGCTGAGGCTGGCTTTGAACTCGAGATTCTCCTGCCGTGGCCTCCCACGCCACTGGGATTACAGGCGTGCACCACCACGCATGTAAATTGATGAAAAATCATTTCTTTACTTCATTGCTTTTTACCCTAAACCAAACTCACTTGACCACATCCCCAACTAGAGCTTTTAAAATAATTAATAATAACAACAATGAATTTATTCATACATACCAAAGAATGTTTGAACCCAGGAAATTCAAACATGAATGAGATCCTTCAAAAAGAAGTCTTGGTGTTTTAAGGGAGAGAACATAAGCTACTCCTTCCCAGTGGGATACATAAACACGGGACGGAGCAGCTTGGGCCCTAGACCCAACACAGCTGGGGCGGATTAAGAGCTGAAGTCACTTCTGCACACGGGCATCTTGGAAAGCCTATGCTTCCCACCTCCTCCTTAACATCAATTTGGGGACAGACCCATCACCCTGCCTTTTAGCAACAGCTTCAGTCACAAATCACAATGAGGTTCTACCTGGGAAAGCACTTGCGATCTCGATGGTTTGATGTCCCATCTGGACTGGAAGCTCTGGGGGCAGGGACTGTGCAGATCTGCCTCTGGAACCCAGCACCTGCCCGAGTGCCGGATACCAAAGCCCAGGCCAGAGACCTAAAGGCAAGTTTCATGCCAAAAGAGGAAGGGGACCAATCCCCACCCCCATTTTTCCAGGTGTGAAAAGGAGCGACTCTTTTGAGGTTCCTTGTGCTTTTGAAATGTTTAATTTGTCAAAACTTCCAAAAGAAGGTGTATAATACAGGGTGGTTATGAAGTAAGACTAATAAAACGACCACCTGGAAATACGGAAGGAGGCCAGAAAGTAGGGAAAAGCTCACGGAAGGATGGAAATTTCAAAAGGAGGCAGAAACCAGATTAAAGGGGCCCTGAACGGCCAAATCAAGGACAATTTGAACATCAGTGTAAACAGTGATGGTTATCCGGATTAGAGCCCAGTGTGTAGAATGGGAAACTGGCCCACAGTGTGAGTGTGTGTGCGTGTGTGTGTTACATCTGCGTATGTGTGTATGTGTGTACCATCATGTGCTGCATAACGCGTCTTTGGCCACGGTGGGCCCCATATAAGCTGGTGGTCCCCTAAGATCATAGAATTCCATTGCCTAGTGACATCGGAGGGCAATGGGTTACTTGCATGTTCATGGTGATGCTGACATAAACAAGCCTCCTGTTTTGCCAGTCACGTATAAACAGAGCGTGTATGATTGTCACTGGGTTTTGTGTTTTTACTGTTCTACACTTTTTATTGTTATTTTAGAGTGTGCTTCTTCTATTCATAAAAAATCCACTAACTGTAAAACAGTATGCTGTGTGACACCGGCAGCAGCTTCCTACATCTCCTGTTGACTGCGTCTCTTGATTGTATCAAGAAGCCACATCAAGAGTCAGGCGCCGAGGCGCTCGCCTATGATCCCAGAGGCTCAGGAGGCTGAGGCAGGAGGATCGCAAGTTCAAAGTCAGCCTCAGCAATTTAGAGAAGCCCTAAGTAACTTAGCAAGACTCTGTCTCAAAATTTTAAAATAAAATAAAAAGGGCTGAGGATGTGACTAAGTGGTTGACACCCCTTCAATCTCTGGCACACACACACACCCAAAAAAAAGCCATGTCAAGTGACTGACCTATACTATCTAGGTGTATGTCAGCACACCCTATGGTGAACCCACAATGAAACTGCCTCATGATTCATTTCTAAGAATGTGTCATTGTCATTAAGTGACATAAGACTGCAAGACTTCATATATGTATATACAGAGATACACACACACACACACAGAGACACACACACACATATTTATCATGTAACTAAGCAATTCCACTTTCAGGTATTTTACCCAACAGAAATAAAAACATATGTCCAAACAAAGCTTTATTTCTAATAGCACTATATATGAAAGGCAAAAACAATAAACAACCCCACTGTCCACCAACATATGAATGAATAAACAAGTTGTAGTATGTCCACACATGGAATATTACTCAGCAATAAAAAGTAATAAAATATGATCGTGCAAAATATGATCATTCCATACATGCAGTATGGAATAATATACATTTTTTTTTTAGTGAAAGACCCAAAAGAGTAAGTATTGGGTTAATCCATTTATATGAAATTCTTGAATAAGCAAAACTAATCCACAGTAACAGAAAGTACAAGAGCTTTCCTGAGATAAGGGGTGGGAGGAAATTGCAGGAAAAGATGAGGGAATTTTTTTTGGTGATGGAAATACTCTGAGTCTTGAGTAAGATGATAATTATATATGATTATATAAAAACACCTTTCTAGAACTCTAAGAACACTTAAAATAGGTGCATTTGATTTCAATTATAATTCAATAAAGCTGATTTTTTAAAGGGATATACTTAACTGGGAAAACATTTGTTCTTCCCTCTACTTCAAGGAGGTCCTGTGGTGTGTTCCAGAGAGTGAAGAGGAGCTGAGAGAAGCATGAAGAGGGGCAGAGTGGGCTGGCAGTGTGGCTCAGTGGTAGAGCACTAGCCTAGCATGCACAAGGACATGGTTCCATCCCCAGGACTGCAAAACAGAGAAAAGAGGCAGAGAAGTCTTGAGGGATACAAAAAAGATGGAGAAAAGGATTCACAGCAGGGGCAAACGAGAATGAGACTAGATCCATGGGTAGTAGCCAATTTCGTCAGAGCTTTCGAGAATTGTACTGTCCCATGAGTCCTGTAGTCAACACATTAGGTAACATTGATTGTGGAGTGGTTGCATTTGAAATAAACCACGCCTATTGGGGTTTAAACTATTTTTCATGTGTTATGTCTCCACCTCTGTTAGCTTGTAACTTACATCTTTTACAATCCTTTAGACCCTGTGTAGTAAAGCATGCTTTCTTGACTTATTGAAGTCTGATATTATTTGGGGACTGTACACTTTTACTGAATATTTTTAGGACTTTAGACCACCTTAACTTCATTTACCTAGCTTTAGACTTCTATTTAGTATATACAATCTATTTTGTTAAATAGCTTATAGAAAAATATCTCATAGAATATATTCAATAAAATATTATATAAAATAAAACAATATATATTTTTAAGTCCTATCCTATGCAGTTAAGGTTTATGAAGTTTTTTCAGCTATTACCATTTTAAGTACTCTTCACCATTCAGGGTTCTACTTCGGTCACTTGCCATCTGCCTAAAAGATATTCTTTAATACTCCCTTTAGATCAGGGCTGTTGGTGACCTATTGTTTCATTTTGTTTATTTGGAACTATATTTATTTCTCCTCACTCTTGAGGGATACTTTTGCTGCACATAGAACTCTGAGCTTGCTGTCTTTCTCTTTCAGGATTTCAAAGATATTATTCCATTGTTTCTCTTAAGAAGTCAGCATAAAATCTACTGATTATACTTTTAAAAATAATTACCTTCACCCCATCCCTGGCTAGTTTTAAAATCTTCTCTTCATATTTTTAACAGTTTTGCTGTGTTGATGTAAAGATATATTTTTCTTTATATAAATTTTAGGTGGACACAGTACCCTTTTTTATTTTTTATTTTTATGTGGTGCTGAGGATCAAACCCAGGGCTTCATGTATGCTAGGTGAGTGCTCTACCACTGAGCCACAACCCCAGCCCCTATTTTTCTTTTTATTTATTCCACTTGTGTTTTATCCAGCTTCTTAAATCCATGGCTTGGTATCTTTTATCATGTTTGAACAAAACCTCAGTCATCGACCCTTCAAATATAGCTACATTCCATTCTCTCTTCTTTTGGAACTGTAACTAAACATATGTTAGAATCCTTAACTGTATATTTGATGTCCTTTATTCTCTTTTCTAATTTTTTCATCCTTTTTTCTTTCCATCCTACAGTTTTGATATTTTCTTCAGACCTGCCTTCCTTGTTTTAAAGTCTCTATTTGACTTTTCCAATTTGCAAATAAATTCATCTATTTACTTCTTAATTTTGGCTTTGTATTTTTCAACTCTAAGATTTATATTTACTTATGAGAATTTTGGTTTTCCGCTGAAATTCTCTATCTTATCTTTCATCTTTCTAACATAGAAAGCATATTTAGGGTTTTCAGGGGATTTTTTTGTTTTGTTTTTGTACTGGGGATTGAACCCAGGTTCTTCATACCTGGGAGCACCTGTAATCTTGGATCATCTTCACACAGCTCCAAAAATCGTGACAACTTGAACGTGAGCCACAGCTCCTGCTCTACCCATAGGAGAATGGTCAGTCCAAATTATTGAGGCCATCTTCACAGGAAGCACAAACCCTCATTGGAATCCAGAACTGCACTGAATTGTAGCCATGTTCCTGTCTTCTTTGTGAAAAAACTGTTGCTCCATTGCTGCTGTTTTAGCATGAGCATCTCACAGTCACTTCCGGTTGCAGGCAGCCTCTCGGCTGGTGCCAATGATACCTACACCCTGGCAATCACACCCTGATGTAAATCCCTGGCCCTGAGAAGGAGTGGACCTGGTGACAGAATGCAGCAAAAGTAGTGGAATGTCACTCCTAATATTAGGTAACGAGGACACCATGGCTTCCATCTGGCCCATGCTTACTTTGTCATATGCTCCCTCTTAAGGAAGCCAGCTGCCATTCTGTGAACCGTCTGATGGAGAAGTCACACAGTGAGGAAGCGGGGGAGGTCTCTGGCCAACAGCCAACAAGGAACCGAGGCCAACAGGCCACCAGGACTGAATCCTGCAGAAACCGAAGGAGCTCACAAGTCGATCTTCCCCTAGTCAAGTTTTGAGACGGCCACAGTCAGCACCTGGATGCAGCCTCATGGGAAACCTGAATGAGACGCAAGACCTGCTCACATTTCTGACCCACAGAAATCATGAGATGATGCTTGTCATTTTTAGCACTGAGGTTTGGAGTGGTTATGTTATTTGTGAATGGTAAAGTAACATAGGGGAAAAAGCATAAACATTGACTAATAGAAACAGTCCAGAAGGACTCCAGCTTTTTGACTTATCAGATACAGACTTTAAACTAAGTATACTTACTATGTTGAAAAAGATAAAAGAACATAATCACTCCAAGCCCTGCTTTTACAATAACTAATAATACCCCTCCCTCTCTGTGCCACCACCTCAGTCAAGATTTGACTCCTCTTCACTCTGCTGAAACTATTTGTCAAGATCTGCTGTCATAAAATATAAATTACTGACAAAAGCTGATGAAACTGCCAAATGTTGAGGTAATCTAGCAAAACGTATTATTTACAACTCCCTATCCTTTGACCCAGTAACCCTTTCCGTCCCATAGATTCCATAGAAATAGAAGCACCAAACTATAAAGACATTATTGCAGTCTTGTTTCAAATGACCCTAAACTGGAAATATACTCAGTGCACATTGTTAAGCAAATATCTGAATAAACTTTGGTACTATCGGACTGTAAAATGGTATAGAAAAAAAATTTTTTTAATAAAATGTTATAGGACCTTAAAAGAATGCAACAGAACTATGCCCAATGACTTGGAGCAATTTCTACAATGTCAAGAAAACAAAGATAGAATAATACATAAGATACGATCATATCATTGGTAGTGATTTTTATTTAATAGGTCCTTCTATAATAGGACCTATTTTATAGGTCCAGTGTAGCTGCTCTCTAGAAGCAGCAGATCCCTGGTGCTGATTTTTATCTCATTGAGCTTACAGAGTTCCTGGGAGATGCTTGACAATGTTGCTCACTGTTGCCGCATAGCCTCACCTCCAGGCTGAGCAACAGCAGTCCATCTTCTCGGAGAGTCCACTGTCTCCAGAGGATTCCCACAGGCAAGATCCAAAATGATCCAGCCAACTCCTTCCCCTTCTGGTCCCTAGGAAAATCTCTTGTTCCTTTGGCTACTCCCAATACATCCCCTTTCTTTCCTTTTCCTTTCACCTTGGGCTAAATCTCCCTACACCTTCTCACACCCATCCTTGTGCTGCCCAAATTCCAGGGGCTTCAGGTTCTCAAGCCCAACTCCACTTGACCTGATGTGAGCAAACCACATCCCTTGCAAAGCAATTCTCCCTCTCTTCTTCTTCAATCTCTTAACTCTTCAATAACTTCCAGGTGATGTGCTAAATTCTACTGAGATGGGTTAGAATCTAAGGATACTGAATGCCTATAGTCGGCCTATAAAGACTCGGCCAAAATTGGAATAGTCGTGTTTTAGCAGCCTCTTCCAGACTGACAGGTATATAGAGCTGCATAGAATGGGATGTATAGTGAAAAATACTGAGGGATGCACCGTAGATGATCACACACTCCTACTACGTGTTCACTTGTTGTCTAGCTCTTCACTGGAATGAAAACTTCAAGGGAAACGGAAGGAAGGGGGGGTGTTATGGTTTGGCTGTGAGGTGTCCCCCAAAGCTCACATATGAGACAATGCAAGAAGGTTCAGAGGAGAAATGATTGGGTTGGAAGAGTTTGACCCAATCAGTGAATTAATAATCCCCAATGGGATTAATTCAAGTTGCCGGGTGTGGCTGGAAGAGATTGGAATTCGGGTGTGGCTCTTGGGTATATGTTTTGTATCTGGAGAGTGGAGTCTGCTTCCTGATCATGCAAGCTGGCTTCCCTCTGCCACTCTTCTGCCATGATGTTGGCCTCACCTCGAGCCTCAAGGAATGGAGCCGGCCTTTTATGGACTAAGACCTCTGAAACCCTGAGCCCTCAAATAAACCTTTCCTCCTCTATAATTGTGCTGGTCAGATCCTGAGTCACAGCAGCGAAAAAGCTAAGGGGGGAGGGGGGGATGTCAAAGTGAGTTAAATAAAAAAGTAAAACGAGATTGTTTTACTTGCACCCCACGAAAAGCAAGTGCATGATCATTATTTATGGAGCAAAAAAAAAAAAAAACCCAAGTGCATTATATATGAAATTAATATGGTCCGGCCCCATTATCGAAATAATGACTGGCTTTAGCAGCAAGACATCAGGCCCCTGCACTAGCGGCCAGCGCACCATGGCCCTTCTGGTTTCTCCCAGATCGCCCGCACAGAGGTGAGTGGTGACGCCCATTCTGAGCTCGGAGTCGCGCCTGCTGACTTCCCTGGCCGGCCGGGGTCTGAGAAACCCCCTCTCCGCCTGGGCAGCACCCGCCAGAGGGATGAAGGGATCGGAGGCCTGGTTCCAGCCCAGCTCATCGGCTAGGGAGTCTGTTGGGGGCCAAGGACGCCCGGGAGCAGTCAGGCCCGAGGGTCCACTTTCCGCGTCTCTACAGCGCGAGCTCGCAGAGCCCAGTCGGCAGCCTGGATTTCGCCCCGGGGCTCTGTGCTTCGCGCGCATCTGCCACGCCCACTTTGCGCCCTGCGCTCCCGGAACTGGCAGAGTCCCATCGGCCCCTGCGGGCCGCCCCGGGTCGCCATGGAAACGAAGGCAGCCAATCAGCACGGCGGCTTGCAAGCTCGCGCTGGCGACGGGCGGGATCCTACCGCGCGCCGGGGCTCCGGCGCGGACCGCGATGCTCAAGGCCAAGATCCTCTTCGTGGGACCCTGTGAGGTGAGGCCAGCCCGGTGCCGCGGCGGGAGCGGCCAGCGGGGCCGCCCCCGGGTCTGCGCCGTGCTCAGGCAGCCCCCCATGGAGGTGGCAGCCCGGTCCCAAAGCCCCCACCCCGGCGAGCGCCTTCCAGGAACTGGGCACCGCCAGTCCTTGGTCCCCACCACCGCCCAGGGAGGCGATGGAGGAGAACCCCGAGTTGCAGAGGCCCGAAGGCCCACGGTCTTTGGAACCAGAGCCTGGGTCTTGTGGACTCTATCCTTTGCCCCTCCTGCCAGGTCACATCTTTACTGGGCCTGTCGGTGGGCTGAGGGAAGACTAGACTGTGACGAGGCTGTGAATGTGTGTGTCCCTCACGCCATGCACAGAAATAAAATTCGGATGGACTAAAGCTACACGTGTTAAAACAACAACAACAACAACAACAAAAACTAGAAGCAGGTAAATGAATATCTCCAACTTCAACATGCATCACAGTCACTTGGAGGACGTGTTCAAACAGATTGCTGGGTCCAGCCCCAGAGTTTTAATTCAACAGGTCCAGGAGGGACCTGAGAATTTGGACTTTGCTGGTGCTGTTGGTCGAGGGAACATACATGGAGAACCACTGTTGATTCATAGGTGAATATACAAAAGGAGATGTCTCTAATCTGTAGTTAGGAAAGTCTTAAGCACAACCCAAAAATGAAAAAGGCTGAAAAGAAATGACAGCTAGGTAAAAGCGTAGGGTGAAATTTGCAGCTTACATTGCAAAGGAACAATTAATAGGACACACAAGGAAAGTTTAAAAATCAGTAATGAAAAGAGAAACCGTTCAATAGCAAATCAATCAGAAGTGCTGCACATGAATAAAATTGCAAAATAGAATCGCCCAGTGTGAGAAGATGCTCAGCCTCAATCACAGTGATGCACATTAAAACAAACAGGTGGTATTTGTTTGCTCAACAAAATGGACGGGAAGAGTTGAAGATTGCTAACAGGTAGTGTTAGGATAGGCATAAAAAAGTACTTTGCATGCCTAACAGCAGTTTCTTCCTTTTCTCACGAGAACCCATCCCTGCTCAAATTGACTTTGGCCAACTTGTATGTATAAACTTTAAGGGCATAATGAAATATATTCATATGCTTCTATAATGTTTAATGTATTGATATAATCATGTGTATGTGTGATACACATTTAAAGACCCATGAGGATACACTATTAATTTGAAAATTTTATTTGATTCTATTTCACTTTAAAATAGTTTTATTTAAGCTCCTAATCTGAGCCTTTGACACCTGGGTTGTCTTCATGACTTGAGCCACTTTTTGCATAATTTAACATGATTTCCAATGCACATTATCTTTCTGCTCATCTAAGTTGTTTGAAACCCAGCATTTATTTTTTTTAAAAATCTATGTTTGGGCTGGGGAGATAGCTCAGTTGGTAGAGTGCTTGCCTCGCAAGCACAAGGCCCTGTGTCCAATCCCCAGCACCGCAAAAAAAAAAAAAAATCTATGTTTGAAACTCTTCCCGGAAATGTGTTCAGGCTGTAGGACTCATTCCTACAACCTCAGACCATTCGCTATATTTGTTCATCCTATAAATAAACATGATCTCCACAACTTAGCCACTTACAGGGTTATTTTTATCTGCTATTTAATTCATGAGGCTGCATTCTCAAGAATGTGTGTCCTACCCCCAACTTTCACAATTTTGATTCTGCCAAGTGACTTCCCCAAGCCTCGCAAACTCGTTCTGATCCAGGTCATCCTAGCCCAGCAGTTGTTCAATATGAAGTAACTGAGAGCAGGGTATAATCAGAGCGATTTTTAAAATCAGAACTCAAGTGTAAGAGATTGCCTTTCTTAGGAATAATTTTGGGGGAGAAAAAAAATCCTTTTGTATTCAGGCATATACAGTATTTGTTCAATGAATGATGCAAATACCTGAAAAACAGATCATAATGCTGAGGAGGGAGTGGGTTGCACAGAGAGATGGTTTGGGTGGAGGGATCAGAAGGCTGTTTTGTTGTTCTGGTGATTTTATTTTTATAAGAATGTGAATTGCTTACCTAATAAGGAAAAATGGCTTGCTTTGAGATTATGGTACAACCAGCCAGGAGTCCCCAGACCTGGGACATAGCTTTGACCTTGATCTTCTTTGTGATCTTGAAGAACTTATTTCCCCTCTTTGAGCCTCAGTGGCTTTGTATCTATAGCAGACTGGTTTCCTGAAGGTGTGCAGAGGAGCAGGCATGGAGAGAGACATACACTGATGATTTTCTGTTCTAAATAAGTTAACTGAGAGCCAGCCTGGAAAATCAGTGTGGGTAGAGTCACCCAGCAGCAGAGTGAGCACTGGGCTCACTGCACTCCAGGTTCCCAGCCAGGCCATGGCCAGCATACTAGAGCAAAACAACGTGGTCCCAGCCAGAGAGGGTCCTCTTTCCTGGTAACCTTGGTGGGGTCATGAGGCCTAGTTCCAGGCCAGCTGTGTGGGGTTGGGGGACTCTTTTATGTTGTATCTTTCTACTCTTCTCTCTCACTTTCACAGAGTGGAAAAACTGTTTTGGCCAACTTTCTGACTGAATCTTCTGACATCACTGAATACAACCCCACGCAAGGAGTGAGGTGAGCTCTGCCCTTGTCTGCATCCCCGAGGTCACCAGCCATCACCTTGTGGCTTTGGGTATTCCAGAAGGGTAATACTTCCCAAGTGGAGGTGCTGTTGCTACTGTTTTTATGTTTAGGATCCTGGAATTTGAGAACCCACATGTTACCAGCAACAACAAAAGCTCAGGCTGTGAATTCGAGCTCTGGGACTGTGGCGGCGATCCTAAGTATGTCTCCTTTGAAGAAGGTCTCCTTCATCAGGCAGGGCTGGGGCAGGGTGGCAGAGCGCTTGCCCAGCATGCACACGGCCCTGGGTTCCAGCCCCACATGCACACACGCTGCCCACCAGGTACCGTGGAGTCAGGCCTAGCATGGTTCCCAGCCTGTATGAGGGTCTTGATGAATCCTTGGTGACAGACTGTGCTTTATACACTTGTGAGTGTGTTGTGATATAATTAGAAGTCACTGATCAATTATTAATACTGAGATGTTCTTTTTAAAGCCCTAGTCAGGGCTGGAGATGGAACTCAGTGATAGAGCACTTGCCTGGCATATGCAAGACCACGGTTTCACCAAATAAAAATGAAAACAAAGTGCGTGGTTAGAAACCAGGATGCCGACTCTGCTCCAACTCCCCGCCTGTCTTGCAGGTTCGAGTCCTGCTGGCCGGCCCTGATGAAGGACGCCCATGGAGTAGTGATCGTCTTCAATGCCGACGTCCCGAGCCACCTGAGGGAGATCGAGATGTGGTACTCCTGCTTCGTCCAGCAGCAGTTCCTACAGGACACCCAGTGCCTGTTGATCGCACACCACAAACCCGGCTCTGGCGGTGACGCAGGGAGCCTGTCTCTGTGTAAGGAGACTGGGGCGTTGCTTCCTTTTGTCGCAGGTGTTCCATGCACCTGCGTATCGCACGCAGTCATCGAGCACTGGCTGCGTCTAGGCCTTGGTCATTTTCACCGTGTCCATCGGAACTGCCAGGACGGAAGAGCCGTCCCACTATCCAGGCCAGGGACGGGCACTTCCCCAGCAGGCAGACGCAAAGAGGGGGAGAAACCTGGTTTTAGCCATTTATTGGTCCCACTGGGGACAGTCATTTCCAAGAGGCCTTTTCTCAAGAAAAACCTCCAATTCACATGTGACACACACATAGCACAGGTGACAAAGTGATCCCAGGAAACAACTCAGGAAATATTCAGAAACAAAAAGTAAGGGAGACTCTCTTCTTTTGTGGGTTAAGAACAAAGAGGAAGGGCCAGAACGCAGTTCAGTGGCCAAGCACGTGTGGGGTCCTGGGTTTCATCCCAGCACTGCAAATGAACAAACAGACCAGCAAAAATCCAAGAGCAAAAAGCCAGGTTCTCTTGCCAGGTGGCAGCATCACGAAATGCTTCTCTGTTGTGTCAAGCAATGTGACTTCATTTTTGCACTGTAAAAGTGAAGCGAGTCTCGGGTCCCTTGGGAGTTAGAAAGGCCCCTGGTTCAAAGTCCACGTCTCATTCACCTTATTCTCCTTTTTAAGCACCACCCTTGAACAAGCTGAAGCTGGTGCACTCCAATCTTGAGGAGGACCCTGAAGAGATCCGGATGGAATTCATCAAGTATTTAAAAAGCATAATCAATTCGGTGTCTGAGAGCAGAGACCGGGAGGAGATGTCCATTATTACCTAGCCGCCTCCCCCTGGACTTCCATCGCCCAAATGACATCAACCGCTTCCTCGTCCAGAACTCAAACTTCATCCAGCTGCTGATGTGTTCTGCTCCCTGTGACTACAGAAGAAATTTTCCTCGCCTCCTACAAGGTACCGGTCAGTCAGAGGGTTGACTCCTAATATCTATCCTCTCTCCATAGTTCAGCGGGGAAACTTGTGTCTCTGAATTCTGCTTCCTTGGCCCAGTCCTTTCCAAAGAGCTGGAAAATTAAGCTGGGAGACTTCACATACGTACAGTCATAAAAACTGTGGAATTGTAACAAAGATACAACAGTGGTTTCATTCATTCCTTGAGTCATTCAACAAATGCCAACTAGTTGAGCATCTACTATGCTCTAGCTGCTGCTGATATACAGCATGGTGGAACACAAAAATCCTTGTGCTTGAGTTTCAGTTTGATTTTTCTAAATAATAGGTAGATCAAAACATAAGTACTACATTTTAGATAGGAAGGGGAAAAAGGCAGTCTTTATTTTCTATAACGGGTATAAATTTCACATGCCCTCATCCCCCACTTAATGAGGTGACCTGGGATGCTTACTATGCCAAACGGGGTTCAGGTGATCTTTGTTTATGGATTCCGCATTTGAGAATTCCTCTGTTCACTAAAATTTATTTGCAACTCCTAAATCAAAACTTGTGGTGCTCTCTCCATTGTTTGGGACACATGTAGGGTGGCCTCAAATTTGAATTGCAACACACGCAGGTTCCCAGCTGAGGTCACTCCGGGGTTCAAGGGACGCTCCTGCTTTTTCTCTTAGCTCTCATAAAGTGTCCTTTTCATGGTTGACCTAGGGCCATGTTCTCACAATTTTTGAGCTTTTTGTTGGTGATTTTACTTTTGAAATGGCCCCAAGCACAGTGCTCAAGTGTCACCTCGTGTTCCTAAGTGCTAGAAGGCTGTGCTGTTTCTCAGGGAGAGAACACATGAGTTAGACAAGCTCTCTTTAAGCACAAGTTAAGGTGCTGCTGAATTCAATGTTAATAAAACAACAGTATATGTCAAATAAAGTGTCTTTAAAACAGACATAAAACAGGTTACATGTTCACCAACCCATGGAAACATTGTGGCAGAGGTTTGCAGGAACCTAATCCTGTGTATCCCCTAAGAGCAGCCTGCAGTATTCACTGGCTCATCATGTGGGAGACTTACAGAACATAACCCCTGGGAAGCGCAAGAATCAGCTGTCTCCATCTCTAGCAACCTCAAGGCCTCTCTCATGCTTCTGGAAGCCACAAGTCCAAATCAGTATCACCAAGTCCAAACCCAGGTGCCACCAAGGCCACACTCTCTCTAGATTCTTCAGGAGAGATCTATGCCTTGCACCTTCCAGCATCTGGTGGCCTCTGTCGTTCTTTGTTTTGTGGCTACATAGCTCCAGTTTCAAGGCCAGCATCTTCAAATCCTCAAACCTCCCCCTACTCTGTCTCCACATTGCCTTCTCTGCATGTCTGTTTCAGGTCAGTCTCTCTCTCTCTCTCTCTCTGTCTCTCTCTCTCTCTCTCTCTCTCTCTTCTTTTGGTACTGAGCATTGAACCCAGGGGGGCTTAACCACTGAGCCACATCCCCAACCCTTTTTAAAAATATTTTATTTAAAGACAGGGTCTTGCTGAGTTGCTAAGGGCCTCACTAAGTTGCTGAGTCTGGCTTTGAACTCTCAATCCTCCTGCCTCAGCCTCCAGAGCAGCTGGGATTACAGGTGTGTGCCACCTCACCCAGCTTCCCTCTGCCTCTTATAAGGACATTTGTAATTGCATTTAGGGCCACCCCATACTCCAGGATAATCTTGTCTTGTGAGCCCTGACCTAATCACATCTGCAAAGACCCTCTTTCCAAACAAAGTAACATTTACAGGTTTCAACGATTAGGACCTGATATCTTCAGGGGTCATTATCCAGCCTACTCTGAAGGTGACAAACGACTTGTCCAAAATGACCCGGCAAATTAGGGACAGGGACAGGATTGGACCCCAGGCCTCTGCTCTTTCCACTGTCTTTTTAGTAACTGGGCAGATGATCCCGCCAGTGAGCATGGCTAAGAGTGTCACCTCTGAGACTAAAACTATAAAGCAGCAACATCCTGTGTCCTGGATCTTAAATGTTCCCCACAGGTCCATGTGTTAAAGGCTTGTTCCTCATCTTGGCACTGTTGGAAGGTAGTGGGACCTTATGAGGTAGTCCCAGTGGAGGATTTAGGTCCCTCTAAGGGGATCATAGTCTCTCTTTTTCACTTCTCTGCTTCTGTGAGGTGAACAGATATGCCCCACCTCCCACTCCTTCCATGATATACCTGGCCACAACCCCAAAAGCAATGTGACCAACCGCCGTAGACAGAAGCCTCTAACACCAGGAATCGATCATCTCAGGTATTTTGTTACAGTAATGCACAGCTGACTAACACATACTGCAGTAACAGCAGGACAATTAAGGGGTATATCAGCCATATTTGAAGTGGAGCCAGCCTGATGATGGCTTGCAAGTATGTGGCAGGTGGAATTAGCATGTTTCTTTCTTTCCTTTTTTTTTTTTTTTTTTTTTTGGTACCTCAAGGGCACTCAACCACTGAGCCACATCCCACATCCCCAGCCCTATTTTTTATTTGATTTAGAGACAGAGTCTCACTGAGTTGCTTAGCACCTCGCTTCTGCTGAGGCTGGCTTTGAACTTGCCATCCTCCTGCCTCAGCCTCCCCAGCCACTGGGATTACAGGCATGCTCCATTGAGCCCAGCTTAGTATATTTCTTTGAACCAATCAAATGACCAGTGGTGTTCTGAAACTAGCCATCGTAAAGATTACACTTACAGTGTAACTTGAATATCCACATCACAAAATTGTTCAGGCAAAGTCTTTGGAGATCATTAAAGTCTGTGTGGAACCCTAGAAGTCCCTTGTATCTGCCAGGTAGACTAAACTGCCATATGAATAGTTTTGCTGGTAACTGAGACCATGTAGGAGTCAATTTAAAAATCAGTACTCCCAATTGAAAAGGTAACTGGGTACTGTGCCATCTGGAATATGGTTCTAGATCTTGACTTCAGCCTTGCCCACCTTATTTTGAGAATTACATGAAAATCCTGACCTTGGCTGTTGCTTTGTCAACAGATGTCCTCTTTCCTTAGGCTAGAAATGAATGATTCCATGTTTTAAAAGTATGATTGAGGGAGGAAACTCTGTTTTGAAGGTTAAGAATAAAATACATAGTTTTGATATGACTTCTGAACTTTATCAGTTAAATAATTCTCTACACTTATGGGCTATTCTTCCTACCAAAGTTTCAAGCCAATGGTAATGTCATTTCTGCCAACTATCCCACTTCCAAAGTAAAGTCCTCAATCTCTTGAAGCAAGCACACCTCATTTATCTTCCTGCCCTCATAGTTCATGAGATAAGCTATAAGAATAGGCCTCTGGTCTCTAAAGCCTCTGCAGATTTACTCTCTGGATCCGAACTGATTGTGTCATAGACACTCAAGGCGTGAGAATTCACAATAACCCATTTCTTTTTCAAGTATAGTCTCACTGCAGTTTTGTGATAAGTATTTTATTAATAAAGAACAACGCTTTTCTCTTCTGTGTGACTTCAAAAGCCCAGGAAGCACCTAGGTGTGCGTCAACTATATTAGGTAATAATGTTTTTTGTTGAGAGAAATGAAGTGCTAATCATGCTGATTTTATCAGAGAAAATGAAGAATTTGGTTTCTACACATACAAACCTATTTCAAGTTCTTTTTTAAGATCACATCTTGCAAATCCAACTGCATTTGGAATTTACCACCCTTTTGGGGTGCAGCTGTTGACAAAAAGAACAGTGGCAGTGGCTTTAAGGTATCAGTCATAAATGAGATGCAGGACCATCGGAATAGGATTCTTCTGCATAAGGAGGTCAGAGCGAGGCAGGAAGTCCAGTCACACATACACACCAGCCCAGGAGCGCAGACTGGATCCCGCGCGGCCCCGAAGGCCGGCCAGCAGAGCAGGGGCAGGCCTTGGTAGTGACGGGTGTGGAAGACGGACTCAACAAGGGTTGGACTGAGGCTCAACAGGTCGCTGCACCGAGGGTTGACATGAAGAGAAAGGGGCCGATTCTGTAGGTATTAGGAGGCAAAATCTGCGTGAGTGATCAAGAGGGCTGGGGGCGAGTTTCATCGCCTACCCTGGGCGTGCCAGGCCTGTCGCAGGTGGTGACCGGTAATCAATGGCTGCACTTCCCATAGGGCTGTGCGCGTCCCTCTCCCGCTCTCTTTCCCTCCATCAGCTCTGCCGAAACAAAGAGCGGACGGTAGGGGGCGCCGGCACACATCCCATTCCATCTTCTATCCTGCTTCTCTGGCTCCTGCTCGCCTCTTCCCGGGCTTCAGGGACTCAAATAACCTGGCGCTGGTTTCCGTGGCAACCACACGCTACCGGAAGTACCGTGCGCCTGGAGCATTCTGGGAGCTGTAGTTCGGCCTCCGCGCCTGGAGCATTCTGGGAGCTGAAGTTCCGCCTCCGCGCCTGGAGCATTCTGGGACCATTCTGTAGTTCGGCCTCCGCACGAGCCCAGTCGGCTCGGGCAGCGGTGCGGCGGGCGGCTAGGGGCTTGGGCAGCCAGTTCACAGGTTTGGGGAACGGTCTGTGCACGGCGACCCGCAGGCCACCAACGACCGCAGCGCCGACGAGCCCCTCCCGTCTCCGTGGTAACCGGCTCGCCGCCGGAGCCTCTGGGAGTTGTAGTTGCGCGGGGGGCGGGCGCGCGCCAGGCGGGCTGAGCGACTGCCGTTAGCGTTCGCCACCGGCCACTGCGCGCCGGAGGCCGACCTCGGACGGTGAGGATCTTCTGGCCTCCTGCGCTACCTCGGCCTCTACCCCCGGACTGGTTGCGCGGGAGGCCGGGTCAGGAAGGGAGGCCGCCGAGGCGCCCCGGCCGTTGGGCTTGAGTCCCCGAGTGTTGCTCCCGGTGGTCGAGGGTCCCGCCGCGCGGGCGAGTGGCGCCTCCAGGTACCTCTCGCCCGGTGTGCGTCATTACGGAAGGGGAACCCGAGGCCAGAGAGGCCGAGGACGTGCCGAACCAGAGTCCAGGCCGCGTCCGCCTGCCCGCAGCCTGGTTTGCAGCCTGGGCACGAGGCCTGGCACAGCACGGGCGCTGAACCTTTCTCAAGTGCCCCTTCATTCTAGGGACAAGCAGCTGAAGTATTTCAACAAATAAATACAGGATTTAAAAAAAAGAGGGAAGTGGACCTATAGATAAAGACTCGCCAGCCACATGCAACGTGTGGACTTTACTTGGATCATGATTCTAACAGCCAACTGTGGGATTGTTTTAAAGCAGGGACTGAAACATTGTTGATGATATTAAGGAATTATTGCTTAAATTGTTTAGTCGTGGTGAAACTGGGAGTTAGGCTTTAAAAATAAAAGAAAAAGCCTGAGAGGCACGTATTTGCAGATCTTATGAATGAAAGGATGTCATATTGGCCTCCAAAATACTTCAAAAATGGGATGGGGGAGAATAAATGAAAAGAGACTTGTTTAGGTGGTGGTCATCGTTGGAGCTGACCATGATACACCAAGATCGCTAAACTTTCCCTGGGCTGATGGCACATGCCTGTAACCCCAGCTACTTAGGAGGCTGAGGCAGGAGGATCCTAAGTTTGAGGCCAGCCTCAGCAACTTAGTGATACCTGCCTCAAAATAAGGAATAAATAGAACTGGGGGGCATAACTCAGTAGTAGAGCCAACTGTCAACTCCTAGTGTCACACACAAAAAAACTATTCTCTCTTCTCTCATTACAAATTCTTTTTAATATAAATTATGATTTTAATCCATATCTTCTAGTGGTCCATGAGTTATTCATCAGGAGGAGTAAAGTCTGATGCCTGAAGTTTGCTTTAAAACACTCCAGGCACACAAGAATCTCTGTCATTGAAGAAATAAGGATGGCAGAAAATGAATCGCTGCTGAAGCCAGGCAGTGGGTGTGTGTGTTCATCATATTCTCCCTGTTTTAGTGACATTGAAGATTCCCATAACCAAGGAATTTTTTTTTTAATTTTAAAAAATGTATTTTATGTGTTTCAGGAAGTTGCTAAAAAATAAAGGAACTCATGAGGAGTTTCTCTAAAACTTGACCCTACCATGGCACAAGTGAGCCTCCTTGGGGATTTTTCTGTCAAAAGTGGTCACAGCAATGGGAGAGGGGGCACACTTTCCTTGGTCCCCAAGGTTCCGTGAAAGTAGAATTTTCATGGTGGAGGAAAAGGACCATGGGGCTGGGTCGGGGTCAGGGGCACACGGACACAGAATAATCCTTGCAGATGTAGACAGTCTGTAACGTCCTGGGAAGGTGTACTCTGCCCCAGCATCTGGGGCAGGAGGGCATAAGACGAGCCCACCATGGAGCTGCTGGCATTCTGGCAGTTCTGACCATCCTGCCCAAGAGCCCCAGGCCCAGGGCTAGGAGCACACCTGGGCAATGAGGGAAGTGGACTCCTGCTGGAGAGAGGAAGAAAGCCCAGTGAGCAGGACATGCAGGAGAAGAGAGCTAACTTGTGAAAACAGGGATGGACCCACTAAAGAAAATGAACACCAAATCTGTAGTTTGGGTTTTTTTGTTTTGGTTTGGTTTTTTGGTACCGGGGATCGAACCCAATTTAAATTATCCCTACAAAATAGATCAGGAAGGACAGTCCCTGTGTCCTTTTATAGGGAGATGCTAGGATCAACCAGGGCCTCATGCTGCTAAGCACCTGCTCTCCACTGAGTGACACTCCCAGCCCCCTTCTTTGTGCATTTTGATAAGGATGTAAGATTTAATTATTTTTTGTAATGAATAGATGTTGCTTCCTAAGCAGAAAGTAATTTTTAAAAAAATATACTGGGGGAGAGGGTTCTAAAAAAAAATTTCCTTAAAAGGAAAAAAAAACACAAAAACTCACCTTTATTTCCTTTAGCTCTCCAGAGTTCTTCAGCATCTCCAGAACAGGAGGTTTTCCAGGACAGATGGCACCAGGGCACAAGAATCTTCAGCCAGGAGATCTTGGGAGCCTCGCCTCCGGGGAGCTCATGGTAAGGAGCAGAATTCTTCAGGGTCTTTGTCCCTTGACCAGGACCTCCTGGGTCAAAAAGCAGGAACATCCCAGCTGCTGATCTGCACTGTGGCTGAGCATGGTCATCAGACTAGCCTAAGACCTTAGTCCAGAGCTATCGAGGCACTGAGGTCTTTGGAGGACACCGGGGAGCCTGCAGGCCCTCTCCTCAGTTACCACGAGTGCCCGTGCCCTCCATTCCCTGAAGAGTCGTAGTGGGTACAACGTTTAGCTCCTCTGAATGGTCATCTGGTAGCTTCTTAATCAGCCCACACTCCGTGATGCGGGGTGTTCCACTAATGATAATGTCTCCCCTTCTCGCCTCTATAAAATCTGTAGGTTTGGAGGGAACCCTGTGGGGTGCACTGAGGGGGTCCTGCTTAGGGAAAGAGAATGAAGAGAGCAGACCTGGAGAGGGGAGAGGCAGGGTGCGTGCTGTCTCCTCCTCATGGAGGACGCACGGCAGCATGATCTTGTCGGTCCTTAGCACCCAGTGCCCCCTTCCCAAGCAGACTATAAACACCCATTGCAAAGCCAAGTAAAAACACTGGGCTTCCTGCTGTAGATCAGCAGCCCCACTGATCTCCGTGTGAGCGTCAGGAACCAAGAGTCGACCTGACCCAGGCTGGACACGTCCGTTGAAACCTGCACCAGGGGAGCATGAAGGTCTTCCGCTTTGGAGTGCGGCACTTGACCATACCGAGATCATTGACACATTGGACGGGTTCTGGTCTTCTGTTATTATAAGGGTCCTTGTGACACAAAGGTAGGGAACCAGATGAGTGGACGGGTTGTCGAGGTGTTGGCACTTGTGGACTGCTGGGTGAGCAGTGCCGCGCTGACCCGAGTACCCTGCCAGCCCCCCGCTGACCGGCCTCCGCCCTCAGGACAGCATCTCGTGATCGCCTGTGCCCACAGGAAGCCTTTGGGCCTCTGCTCCAGCACTGGGACCAGCATCTGTTGTCCTCAGAGGGTGTCTGGGCCCCCCTGGTTGTCAAGTGATTTTAGCATCCTTGGCTCCAGCCCTGCTAGCCGTCACTGCCCAGCAAAGTACAGCCACATGGGCACCGGAACCAGCTGGAGTCAGGCCCTGGCTCCCGCATACTTGCTAGGCAGTCGAGCATGTCCTTCAGCTTCTCTGAGCCTCAGTTTCGGCTTGAGAATGTGCTCTGTAAACCACAGAGTGCTAGCGCAGACAGTCATTTTCCATTACTTCTTTGTCGTGTTGGCTTCCGTGTGCATGGCAGGACCATGGCCTCGAGCCCGGCTTTCCTCCCTCTCCCCGCCTCACTGCTCCCTTGACCTCCTGCAGTTACCTCAGGCCTCAGTCCGCTGCTGTCACCCGAGGCCTTGTAAGTCTCAGGCAGCCCCAGTCTCTCCTGGAACTGCAGTGTCTCCTCCTTCCCGCTCCGAAGGTGCCCAGGTCTCGGCCCTGGAGGCCGTTAACCAGCCCCTCTAGGCAGCCTCCTCAGCACCTGCTGGCCACACCTCTGCCTGCCCAGCCACAGAGCCCAGCTCCTGCTCCAGACATGTCACAGTCCCTGCCTGCCCCGCTGCCACCTGGGTCCCCTGCTTTTTCCTCATCCTCTCCCCAGACTTGTGAAATGATAAGATGAGGGAGTTTTCTTTGTTTCCTTGTATATTGAAGATACAGGTAGGAAAACGAAAAAGTGACTCAGAAAATGACAGTGACTCATGATGTCACATTTCACAACCTGCAAAGTGTGATCACTTATTCTACTACGATCTCATTTCCCTTTTTTTCTTTTCTTCCCTTTCCCCCCAGTACTAGGGGTTGAACCAGGGCACTCTACCACTGAGCTACATCCCCAGCCTTTATTTTTATTTCCTGGTAGGATCTCACCAACTTGGATCCTCCCACCTCAGCTTACTGAGTAGGTTGGGGTTACACACCTGTGCCCTGCACCTGGGCACAGCCCATGTTTTGTTGTACTCTGTGCTATAGTTAATCTATAGCACACGTGGCTTTTATGGTCTTTTTTTGCACATGAAACATATATTTGCATTTCCTTCTGGGTAAAGTGGCTCACACCTGTATTCCAGGTACTCAGGAGGCTAAGGTGAGAGAATCACTTGAACTTGAGTTCAAGACTGACCAGCCTGGACAGCAAGATCCCATCTCAAAAAAAAAAATGAAGTTAAAACTGAATTTTCTGTGTTTTCAGGACCAAGAACAAGGAGTTCACCTCCCATCAGGGACTTTCTGAAAGATGATCCTATGAGTGACATCAGGCAGACCCTCTGTGGGGCTGTGCAGGCACAGAAACTAGGAAATGCCTCAAAATGTTCTAGTGCCTTCAACTGGCATCAGAGACTGTCCCAGGGAGAAGCCAAGCAGTTCTCCCCAAGACAAGAGCTTCAAGCAGGAGAGAGAAGGCGGGTGCTGTGACGGGGACAAGAGGGACCCAGCCTGCAGCCAGGTGAGTGCCCTCAGTCCAGGTCAGAAACGTGGCATGGGTAGAAGACGTGTTGCTTTCACACAAGGAGTCAGTGTCTGAGCAGACTGTCCTTATTAGCATCCGCATGTCCACAGAGAAGTCCAGCCCATCTCAAGGGGTAGCAGGTGTAATGGGGAGGCTCTGACCCGCCTATGTGACTTTGACTTGATCCCCAGCGTGCAGGTGACTTTGGGCAGGTTGGCTTCCCTCAGCCCAGTTCACGGGTCTGACCCAACCCTGCGCGTGCGTGTAGCATCTTCACACAGCCCATTTTTATAGCTTATGTAATCTCCCGAAACTCGGAGAGAGATTTTACACATGGCACATCAGAGCCTCAGAGAGGTTCGGGAACCTTTCCAGGACCACACGTCAGAGGGAGTCCCCGCCCGCAGCAGGAGAGGCTGGGCTGTGCGTGAGCTGCAGGGGCACAAGGGGCATGACCAGAGAGGCACAGTGGGCAGTGTTCCACTGGAAGCCCAGTCCCCGGACACAGGCCCTGTCTGTGTAGGTCTGTGACCAGCCAGGTTTGGACAGCAGCTGGGCCCTGCCTGGGCAGCGGCTCGTCACCGAGCCCCTCTTCTCCATCTGGGTCCCCTCTTGAAGCTGCTGTTCTCTCGCTTCTGCTCTTTTTTAAAATAGCATAATGCATTTTCCTCTGGTCAGCAAAATAATACTCAGGGCAGCTGAGAATTTTAAAATACATAGGAAAGTGAAAAAGCTTTCATCACCTTTTGGAAAGAATCATTGGTAACATTTTATCTTTCAAACACTTTTTCTAAGTGTTTATACCTGTGTGTGTGTGTCCATTTTGCCCATTAAACATATTTCTCTGAAAGAGGAAGGTGGGAATGTTCCAGGTGCACAAGCCCCCGGCAGCCCTGGCCTGACTTCAGGCTTCAGAGTGCAAAGCAGCCCAGGGGAGGCCCCTGCCCCCATGCAGGCGAGCCTCCACCACCCTCTCTTTGGGGCAATACCACTCCTGGCCACAAGGGGGGGATGTTTGTCCATGAACGTGGATCAGCACTGGAACGGGCCTTCATCCCAGATGGTTGCAGAAATTAGCAACTCCACCAGGCTCACCCCTGTCCCTCCTAACTTTGTTCTGCTCACTGCACCTGTTGGAAATCTTGGTCCGTGAGGAAAAAAAATTCACAGGCTCACTCTTAGACCAGGGCCTGAACTTGACATCATACAGGTCTGCCCTCATTTTACAGCCCTGGGCTTCAAGAAAGAAATGACAAAGCTTCTCAGGCCATGCCCTGCACTTTAGCATCCCCACTGACGTGCCCTGGCTCCCCAGGGCCAGTCTGGGCTCCCTGCGCCCTCCAGCCTCCTTCACCTCGCATCATCTCTTCCTGACCGCCGAGCCCATCAATAGCAGATCCTCCCACATGCTCCTTTCTGGCAGGCTTTCCCCAGCATTTCATAAGATGTCACCTCTCCCCAGAAGTCCTGTGACCCTAATCACAAGTCAGGGTTAGGTAATCCTGTGAGCTTCTGCGGGGCCCATGCTTCCTCTTGCAAAATGCATGACATACTGGACTGTCTGCCTCCCTCCTAGAGTGGAAGTTCCGTGAGGGCAGGGACCCTGGGGGTCTACGTTTGCTTCTCTGTCCAGCTGCTCAGCACAGTGCGTGGCGCTCCAGGGCTCAGTTGAAATGTACTGAACCGATGCAGGAAGGAGGGATTGAAGGATGGCTGGCAGCCTCTCCGCGTTCCCTGAGGCAGAGTCTGCAGAAGCTGGCCCAGTTCTCTCCTTCCTTCCCTAGTCCTCGACGTTCATCACGTGCCCTCACTGTCCCCTTAGACACAGGAAATAGATCTCAAGGGACAGTGTTGTGAAAGGACCAGTCTCTCTCTCGTGGTAGTGGAAAGGCAGCAGGATTTAGCCTGGGACAGATCTAACTGCCACTTACTAGCTGTGACTATCTTATTTTTTATATTTGCAAAGTAATGAAACAGTGGCACTCAGCCTGCAGGGTCACAGTGACAAATCACATGTGGCCTGATATACTGGAGGCCATCAGGGGGTCAGAGTTCTCTTCCCTCCCAGCACTGCTGCTCCTGCCTAAGCCCCCTTCTGGATCCTTGGGATGCAGACACCCCCGTCGTCCCAAGGCTGCGTTTGTTCCCTGATCTCCCTCTTTTTTCCCCATGGTTCCCCAAGCCACCTGTCACTGATACCTCCTCCTTCCCTGCCTTGGATCTCAGAGCAAGTCACAGGACCAAGCAGTGGGTAGAGTATAGAGTTTCAAAGATGTTCGCCTGGTGCTGAGGAGACCCGCTGTAGCAGCGGCCCCTAGGGCAAGCTGACCAGCAGTCAGTCATCCGCCCCAGGAGGGGCAAGTGTCTTCCCCGATTGCAGGCCACGCAGAGCACACGCCAAGGTGCAGGCACAAGACAAGGGACTAAAGCAAGGACCTGGGCTTTACTGAGGAGCAGAGGGGAGGAGGGGAGATGAAGGGAAATGGCGTCCCTGTTGGGGATGGGGAGACTCCAGCTGCAGTGCCTGGCTCTGTCACTGTGCATCGGTGGCTTCCCTGCCAGTGGACCCCGAGGAGCATGTGTGCAGACCGTGCTGTCCAGCACACTGCCCAGAAGGTGACTGCAGTCCTTACAGCCAAAGTCTACTTGTTGCTAAAAGTTCAAGTGCCCAGACCATGCTGGGAACCCTCTGTGATCCCTGAGATTTCCTCTCTGGTGAACATTTTGGGTCACGGGTGCTCTGAGGCCCCCTCACTGTCCTCCTCGGCCCCCCTTGGTCTCCTGTCTGGAGATGGGGAGCTTCGTCATCCGTGACGAGCATCCGCCCTCCCCTGCCGGAACCCTCAGCTGATGAATACGGGCTGATTTCCCTCAGACGGTCCCCACCCCCACTCACCCATTCAAAAGCTCTGGCTCCGAGTGGCTCGCTGCGGCTGGGCGAGGTGCTTCTGGGAGCATCGTGCTCTTCATCAGGGATGTGCGTTTCCTCCCCTGTGATGCGCTCCAGCGTGAGCTCTGACGTGGGTTCCAGCTTATTCCGTGCCGGATCCGCCTGATGATTTTCTCTGCTCACCTCTAGCCAAGGAGCTTCCTCCATTGGTGCTATTCATAGGGAGCCTCTCTCCTGTGAATTTGGGATGAATGGAAATTTTCCCTTATTCATGATATTCAGAGATTTCCTCTGCTCTGTGAATCCTTTGATTTCCTGCCAGAACGCTGTCCATATGTTCGGCCATGTGCTTTGTGCCAGCAAAGTGGGGTTTGGACTCAGAGTCTGCAGTTCCCCAGAACTCTGTCTTCCTTAGCATAAAGTCCCTCCAAACCCCAGCCTCTGGGGAGTAGCCATCCTCTCAGATGGCCGCAGGATTCTTCTTGGCAGGAAGGCTGAGCATTTGTGTTGACAGCGCGCTTGGCCCGGGCCTCTCGCTGTGAGGGCACCATGGGCCGTGAGCGTCCCAAGCCTCTGCTTCTGAGACAGATCTCCACACACACTCAGGCCTCTGGCCGTCCCCTCTGACATCCAGAGGGGAGGAGGGCACCTGCCCCTGGAGTGCCAGCCCCGCCACCATTCCCTGTCTCTCTGGCCTTCCCAAGTGGCACAGCTTCCTGGAGCTTCCGGGGAATGCTGGGGACCTGCAGTTCCACTCCCCGACTTTCCTGTGAGAACTCACTTCCCGTAAAGGCTGTTTAGCGCTCGGTCTGTGCTCTCGTCCTCCGTGGTCTATTTATGCCTTTTTCTTCCAACAGACTTAAAACTCTTTGAAGAAGAGCCACATTGTGTCCCTCGGATTCTCCCCGGCACCTTTGAGCACTGAGCGCTCAGAATCATGGCAGGGCTTGGAGGCTGCCTGTGGCTGTGGGTGCCTCAGTCTGAGCAGAGGGGTCAGGACGTTGGCCTTTGGCTGAAGACGTGGCTGCCTCCTGTGAGATGGCTTTCAGTCGTTCTCTTCAGGTCACATGGGGCAGAAGGTGACCTTGTTCTTACTGCCTTCCTTTCCAGTCCACACTGCCAGGCAGGCCAGGAAGGTAGCCCCAAAGACCCATCCAGTGGCCAATGCTCTGTCCCCGTTCCTCAGTGTCCGAGAGGCGTAACTCGTTGCCATGCATTGCACTGGGCCCTGGGAGGGATCCTGGGAACGGGGCAGGCAGGGAACAAAACTGTCCGTTCGCAGCATCCTGGTTAAGTCCGGCCGGCTTAGGTGTCCTCCGTGTGAACGTGGAGCCCCTGCGGGCAGGGCGCGTGTTAGGCCTGACTCTGCTTTCACAGGCCGGCTCAGCACCAGCACTAGGCAGCTGTTTGCAGAGTAGCCACCTAATAAGAATTGCTCCGGAGCTCCCGGACAGCCGGGGCTTATGGAGAAACAGGGAGAACAGAGGTGAGTGACTGTGCCAAGCTGTCCCGCCTGGGGCCCCTCCACCTCCCGTGAGTGCGTCGTCACGTTGCTGTGGGGCTAAATTCTAGGTCCCGCATGCTGAATACAGAAAAGTCTCTTTACCTTTATTAGTTACAAATTCTCTCTCCCCTGAGACAAATTGCTTAAATCTGGTTTTTACATATCCTAAGAGTTCTCTGCTAACTTTCTTTAAAAGCAAGTTAAAACGGTGGTAAGAGATAGTCCTTAATGGTGGCAACTGCATTTCCTAGAAACCACATTTTGTACCCAGGTGGCCCTTGGCTTGGTGAGCACGTCTCAAGCCGCGGAGCTTTAAGGAGAAAAGACAGCGCCCAGCCAGCAGCCCCTCGTAGGCTCGCCAGGGGCCACAGCCAGGCACCAGCTGTGTTCTCTAGTCCTCAAAGTATATAGCCGGCGTGTCACTGATAGAATATTCTCTCAAATTTCGTAATAACTGTCCCAAGCCTGCACTGAATAAGAAGTGATGAAACGAGACTGAAGTGGATAATCGCGTGAAGGCTGTCAAAGGAGCAAAGGCCAGGGAAAGGACGGGTGACCCTAAACCAGGCCCTCCTGAAGAGCAGGCAGAGCCACTCAGAGGGCCGAGGCTTCTGGGAAGTTGCTCAAGAAGTGGGGTCTAGGTGGAAGACAGTAAAAAGGCCCTGCCCCATCCCCTCCGTGAGGACAGCTGTTGGGTTCCAGTACACAGTAGCCAAGCCACCTTGAGATGTTAGGCCTGCTCCCCATCACAGGCCTACTTACCCAGAAGGCCATGCGCAGCATCCTGTTTAATCTTCTCAACAAGCCCTTTGGAGTAGGTATATTTATTTCTATTTTTATGCCACAAATGAAGGAAATATGATGTGGAGAGGTTAAATCACTTGCTCAAGGTCATGCAACTACTAAGTAGAACTAGGATCCAAGTCCTGCCCATGCTGTTAAAAGTTTTGGGTTTTGTTCCATTGTAGGATTTTTAATTCCATTTGCTAGAATAACCAGCTCATTTTGTCGGAATCGCAGGGCCATTTGAAGTAAGCCTGCTTCCATAATCTCTTCATCAGCCTGTCAAAGCCACAAAAAGGTCTCCATGAGACCAAACCTCGTAGGTGGCGAACACTTCAGTCCCTATGAAAGCTGTGTTCATGGGAGACCTCACGCTTCTCCCTAGCAGTCACGGAACCTCTGCTGTGGGTGCCGGGAGGCATCTTGGGTCGGGGCAGACTCCGCCCTATGGTCATGCGCTCAGTGCGCAGGTCAGGCATTACGATTTATTTCTGCTTCACTGTGTCTGGGACCTCCACTGGAGCGACCAGACTACCTGGAGATGGCTGGGATGGTCTGACTGGGGCTCTGCCTTGGGCCTTGGTTCTGTCTGCCAACTGGGTTCCTCCATTCTTCCCCTTAGTGTCCACTGGGGCCAAAATGTCCAGAGTGGCTTTTTCACTCATATTCCTGGTCCCTCCATGTCCTTCTGTGTGGCCCTTCTCCAGGAGAGTGAGCTGATCTTGTGCTGCCGTCCCGGCTCTCAGAACCATGGCCTCTGCTCCTCTCCACTGCAGCCCATCTACCTCCTGCTCCCACCCCTCTCCCCTGTTGCCCAGGTGACTCACATCACAAGACCCTGCCTCGGTGCTTATGTGCGATGCATTGGGTCAGGATTCAAGAGAAGCTGGCCAATGACTTTTGAAGTCATCTGACTCCAAAATGTGAGTAAAGCCAGTCAGACTGGTTAGATTCCTCCTTTTGGAAATTCGAACCAAAAATCAGACAGGTAGTGTGTGGCAAGGTGTCATGAGGGCAGGTAGGGCCTGGGTGGATCAGCGTGTCAGCCAGGATCACACTGGAGAAGAAAGAGTGAAGGAAACAGAGCAGCAGGGACATGGAGAAGATCGTGGAGGGGAGATCAGCCTCGTCTTGAGCAAGCGCACAACGGAGCAGAGCTGGGCTCCGGAAAAGCGGAGACTGGCTGGCCCGAGCTGCCCCGCTGCTCGTGGCTCCCGAACCCAGCCTTGCCCCTGTCACTGCAGCAGCTTCTCTGGTTGTTCCCTCGGCTTGTGGTTGGCTTAGAAGTGGGCATGTCACTTCGTTCTGCCAATAAACTTAGGGGGAAGTGGCTGGGACTGCCTTGAGTCCCTGAGGCAACAAGCCCAAGAGGGAAGGCCAGCATGCAGAGAGGACAGAGCAGACGGGCAAAAGGAGCCTGGGTCCTTGATGACATGGTTGAGCCACTATACCTATCCTGGAACTACTACCTACTTCTAGTTTCGGTGCTTTGTAAGTTTAGAAGTCTTATTTTCTAAGCAGATTTCTGCTACTTGCAGCCTGAACAAGCATTCCTAACCCCGTAGCCACCCCTTAGAGCCCATGGCTCGCTCTAGAGCTCCAAATGGAGACTCAACCAAGTGCTGGCATGAGAAATCTTGTTCATATGATAGGAAATAGAAGTCAGGATGTGTCAGCCTACAGAGCAAACCTAGCTGTTAGTCCCACCTGCCGGGGCCTATAGGATACAGACAAGGAAAGAAAAATATTCAGGGAATTTCTAGATGTATGAGCATGAGTCTTCTAAACTGGGGCTCAGTAATGAATTTTAGGACAAACAAGGTCAGTGGGGGTTTAATACCTAAGTTGCAAAGCCTAAGCAAGGTTCAAGAAGTCATGGAAGGAGCAGGAAGTTGGACAAATGGCAGGTGGGTTGGATGAATTCTGGAGAAAGAGGCCAGTGACCACAGCGGGGTGTTAAGAGCTCGGTGTACCAGCCGAAGAAGCCCATAGCACCTAAAGCTAACACTGGGGGAACCTGGGCCTGGCCCGCCTGCCAGCCTTTGTGATGTCTGAGGTCCTCTTGGGAGTAAGGTGGTCTCAGTTGTGACCTGCGTGGCCACTCCTGGGCACTCCCCATTTCCTCGCCTCTTCTCTGCCTTTCCCTTTTTCCCTCTACCTTTGTCTTCTCCAGGCAAAGCCAGACTCAGAAATGCACAGACCTGAGTCATTTCTAACGCAGTTGGGGAATTAAAATGGAAGCGAGGATGTATTTTGGGAGACTAGAATGCTAGTCCAGGAAGAAAAGTTAGATTGGCAGGAGGGGAAGCAATTGGTAAATGAGGACTGGAGAGAAAACTTCCTTCTGGTCCAGTGTTCATGTTCTTTTGTGTGTTTTTGACACAAGAAAATGTATCCCTTCTTCCCTTAGAAAAAGGGAAGCTGAACTCAAGAGCCCTAGCCCTTCTTTTTTGAAACTCTATTTTTTTAAAATATAAAACAAAGATTAGACTGGCATCTTCCTAATCTGTCTTACAAACACATTATTCCACTGCATTCAGACCCTGAGAAAAGTCACCCACCCCATTTCCCATCTCAGATGATCTTGTGCAGATGTGGCCCATAGAAGTTCTTCAGATCTTTGGGGCCCAGCCGTGGATGTGTTGCAGTCTTAGGAGTTGTGACCCCCAGGTTCTGTCCATAAGCCTCGTCTTTCTCTGCATTCCTGTACATTGCATATAGGCCTGTGCCCCAAGGCTGGATCCCCCACAAAAATAAAATCCTGTAGCCAGAGGAATGAAATCTCTGGTTGAAGTGAATGAAGCAAAAAGTTTAAACCCCTGCCTCGTGATAGAACGGACACCTCAGAGTATTCCCTGTGAACTCCGAATTCCCCTGGGAAGGCTCCCTGGGCCTCCAAAACCCTGAGACTGAGGCACTTGTTCCCCGCTGCTCCTCATCAAGACTTTTCTCCAGTATGAAGTAGCCTGATGACTGACCGAAAGCTCTCTCCATCTCCACAAACAGCATCTCTCCCGTGAATTCCCCAGTGATGAGAAAGAGCTAAGCAGGCCCCAAGTGATCACACCCATCAGCCTCTCCCAGACGATCTCATGTTCCCTGCACACCACAGTTCCCCTAGATGGTCTCCCATTGTTATGACATCTGGCCCACTTAAGGCCCATGTGAGTCCCTTGGTATTGTCTAAGGATAGGACTCTGATTAAAGGCTCTTCCTCCTCCATTGTACTCCCAGGGCACACCTCTGCTACAAAATCCCAGATGTCTAATCAGCTCTGAGCACTATGGAAAGGCATTTTTTTGCATTCATTACATGCATATGGTTTTTCTCCAGTGTGAATTCTCTGACGTTGAATGAGCTTTGCTTTCCGAAAGCCCTCCCATTTTATTGCATTTGTAGTTTCTGTTGCGTGTGACTTAGCCAGTGCTGTACGGGCATGCTGACAGATGCCTTCCCCATCCCCAGGGATTCTCTGCAAGATGAATGTTATAATGTTCAAAAGGACAGGAGCCCCAAGGAAAATTGTCTGTATTCCCAACAGTCAAAGCTGGTCTCTCCAATGTGTATACTGTAACACTGAATAAATTCTGAATCCTGATCTGAGCCTTGGACACACGTCTTATCTCACTTCTAAAATCTGCAAGTCAAATTGCAGATTTTTCTGGGGGTGTTTATCACACTCCAGTGGTGGGGTCTCTAAAATAGTGCTGTAGGACGTGTCTGTATTCACAGAACTGTCCATTGCAGGAAGCTGGTGAGCGTCCACGACCACCTCGTGGTAGCCATCTTTGATTCTGCTCCTGCAGAAGGCCCCTGCTTCATATGCTCTCATTGTTTGGGTCCAGTCTCTCAAAATAAAATTGCAGAAAATGTGAATATGGATCATTCTCAGAGGACCAGACAGTTACTCACATTGAGGATGAAAGATTTTGGAAAAAGGATTCAAGATAAGAGTGCCTTTGAGCAAATACACAAAACAATGGTGTTTACAGTCTGCTGGTTACTCAGTGCTCATTCCCTGAATGCACTTCACTTTGGCTACAGTGAAAATGTCCCTTCTCCGTGACGAGGGAGGGGCATGCAGGGAGTCACGAGGAGGCCACGAGTGCTGCTTATCCACCTGGATTACTGATCGGTGGACATGTTCACCTTGTGAAGATCCTCTAAGTTCTATATTTGTGATTTGTGCGCTTTTTATACATGAAAAGGAAAAAAAAAAGGAAAAAAAACTCTCCCTTCCCAAAGCAACCCCAGGCCAGTTACAAATAAGATACAAGCAGAACTTGGGCTTCCAAGAAAACCTTGGAGGCAGCAACCTCTGGGCCTCAGCCCTTTGCTTCTCCCTCCTGCTGCTCTTCTGCCCGATCCCAGGATGTGGCCAGGTGGAGAAGACCACCGCAGTGGATGGCTCCGTGCACACAGGAAGGGCCCCATCCCTGCTGGCCTTGAACTGCTCACCTCTGGAGTTTCACCTTGGTTGTTCAGTCTAGGGGTTGAAAAGTGATTTGCCTTTCATTATAAGATTAGGTGTATTTCCCTACATTTTCTTTTCTGTTGATCCTCTCCTTGATTTTAAAAGTTCTGTATTCACTGAAGATATGATTAGCCCTTGTATATCACGTGTGTTGATTTCCTTCTGCATTTGTCATGTCTTTTGAGTGTGTGTGTGTGTTTTCAAACTGATCATAGATATGACATTTTTCTTTCATGGTTTCTGAGTTTTATGTGTGTGTACTTTTCCTGTTCAGAGTTATTAAAATGTTAAGCCCCTCCCCCTCCTTTTTTTTTTTTTTTTTTTTTTTTGGGTGAATTTGAGATCTTACTATGTTGTTCTGACAAGTCTTGGAACTCATGGGCTCAATCAATCCTCCTGCCACAGCCTCCCAAGCAGCTGGGACTACAGCTGCGTGCCACCATGCCTGGCTTGTTAACCAATTTCAGTAGTTATGATTTTTTTGGTGAGGGGATGTTTTACTGGGGATTTAATCTAGGGATGCTTAACCACTGAGCTACATTCCCAGCTCTTTTTATTTTTTATTTTGAGACAGGGTCTCACTAAGTGGCTGAGACTCTTGGAACCCTGCAATCCTCTTGTCTCAGCCTCTAGAGCCACTGGGATTACAGCTGTGCGCCTCTGCACCCATCTAGTACTTTGATGATTTCATTTTTATGTTCAGGTCTCGAATCCAAGTAGAATATGAGTAAGCTTCCCCCTCCCACCCATGATCAACCAGTTGTCCCAGCTACCTAGTGAATAACTCTTCCCAACTACTTTAAAATGCTAACTTACTATTAAATTCCTATTTCAATTGGGTCTTTGTCTTCACTTTTATTTATCTGTCTGAACCTTGTCTAGTACCAAATCATTGTACTTTATTATTTGTTTTTAGCATCTGATAAGTCCAGTTCCTCCTCATCACTCGCATCTTCCACAACATCATGTTAAAAGGGGGGGGGGGGCAGATAAGTTGGAGTTAGTAAGAGTCACTCAGATTAAAAACTTAAAAAAAAAAAAAACCTGGGATTAGACCAGAGGCACTTTACCAGTGAGCCACATCCCCAGACCTTTTTATTTTGAGACAAGGTATTGCCAAGTTGCTGAGGCTGGCCTCAAACTTACCATCATCCTGCCTCAGCTCCCCGTCCCGAGATCATAGCTATGAACTCCCCCACCTGGCTGAAAACTGCCTTCAAGAGGTATTAAATGTGGTTGGTTGTCCACATGAACAAGATATTAAATAAGATTTTAAAAAGGATGAAAGAAAAATATTGTAACATAATCACAAAATATTAGGTTCAACTATGATGTCAGGGTTGCACAAAGCTTCCATAATATAGATAACAGCTTAACAATATCCTTATTCTAAGTAGTCATCGTTTTTTTCTTCAAGTTATTCCTGGAACCATCTTATAAAGAGATCATATTTTCTCTTAATAATTACTCGTATCCAGAAACTCAGCATCAAACAAATCCCAATTCTAATAAGTACATCATAAAAGAGTACTCTTAGGCTTCAAGTCCCATGACATGGAGATATATAGAGAGATAGGCACATAGCAACACAGAGATATATTATCTCAACATTGGTGATTATACAGGTCTCAGTGAACTGTGAATTCTACACAAAGCAAAAAACATTCTGCCATTCTATCCAGCCTAAAAATAGTCCTATGACAAAAAACAATGTTCGCAATTGTGCTTCTCTTTTTGGGATTCAGGATGATGGTGAGGAAATTATGTGTGAGATGCAGGTTCTTTTTAAAATAAGCTTTCCAGAAAAAACGGAAATGATCCTTTCTCTTTCATTTGATAATTTCCCTGAAACAAACAGATGCATTAAGAATAACTCTGTTATTCTGATCTTACTGCTGCATATGATTTTAGGCTTTCCCAAATATGGCTATTAGGGTAGTACTTAAAAGCATCGTTGGAGCAACAGCTTTGAGTGCATGAAAGAAAGTTATTAAGAGATCTGTTTTCTTGTGTTGTGCCTTTGCTGGATAAATGATCCATATTTGTGTAATGAACTTAAAAACGAAATGTTTGAAAAATATGGACTCAGTAAAAATTCCTCCAATAAGTCAGAATTTGCTGGAGAAAAACAGGATCTGATGTAAGTATAAAACAGAAGAAAGAATATAGGCGCCCTACCTCCAAAGAGATTAGGAAAAGGGGGGATTGGGAGTAACTGCAGCGGAAAAGCCCAGAACATGACCTCCTGCAAGCCCTGAAGGTTAACGCTGATGTGATTAGATGTGTTGTGATAACAGGTACCCCACCTATGATGTGATGAGAGGGGCCCTTTGCTTTTGGGGTATTCATCCCCCAAATCCATAACTCCAGTCTACTGAGAAAAGCATCAGACAAATCCCAATTGAGGGACATTCTGCAAAACACCTAAAACAGTACTCCTCAAAACTGTCAAGTTCATCAAGAACAAGAAAAACCTGAGGAAAGGTGTCACAGCCAAGAGGAGCCTGAGAAGACATGACAAAATAATGTCCTTTTGTGTCCTGGATGGGATCTTGAAACAGAAAATGATATTAGGTAGATTTTTAAGGAACTCTAAAAGGCTGAATTTTATTTAATATTAATATATTAAAGTTTGTTATTCAGTTATACAAAGGGACCATAATGGGAGAAACTAGGTATGGAGTATTATCTTTGGAACTTTCTGTAACATAAAACTATTCTAAAGTTTTTATTAAAACCAACCTAAAAATATAAAACTGTTAGAAGAGGTTGATATTGTTTCCAGACAAGATGACATAGATGCGGTGTTCTCTGTTCTTCCGATGGGTACAGTGTAAACCTTGGATGTAGTGCATAAGACAAATATCAGAAGACAGAAAGGGAACTCTCCAGGGACCTCGGGACTCAAGGAGTGGCACAGCACTGAGTTCCCTGGATTTTCTGGTTGCTTTCCCTATATCCTGGGCTGGACATGGAAGAAGCATGCAACCAGAAAAGCCACTGTATACAGACCAAGAAACAAAGCCTACCCTTTCTAACCTCAGAGCCAGGAAAGAGCATAGTCCATCAGGATAGGAATATTTTTGGCAATGTCTTCCCCACTCTGCCATGGAGTTCAAGTGTGAGCCCAGACTCCCTAGCAGGAGTGGGGCGTGCCTCTCTATTTATACTGTCACCAAGCAAGGGAGAACCAGAACTCAGTCCTACCCATGGTAATGAGACATCACTATGACCTACCAGTGTGGTGTTCATAGAGGCCTGCTAAAATAAATTTAAGATTCAGTGTCTCATAATAGCTGAAAATGTCTAGATTACAATAGAAAAATAACATTTTACTAAGAGTCAGAAAAATCTCAACTTGAATAAAAGAAGATAACAGACATCAACCCTGAGATGATACAATATTGAGATTATCTGATAAGGACTTTAAAGCAGCCATCATAAAAAATGCTTGAGTGAACAATTATGAACATTCTTGAAACAAACAAAAAATTAGGTTCAGCAAAGAAGCAGTTTTTAAAAAGAAAATAAATGCAAATTTTAGAACTGAAATCTACAATAATAAAAATTTAAAACTCACTGATTTTACTCATTAACAGCATAGAGATGACAACAATAAGTAAAGAACAATTGATTAAAAAAAAAAAAAAAGTACCCAAACTAAGCAATAGAAGGAAATTGAAAAAAATTAACAGGATTTCAGGAACCAGTGAAACAAATTTTTAAAAATGTAACATATCATTGGAGGAAGGGTCAGAGGAATGTAGAGCTGAAAAAATATTCAAAGAAATAATACTTGAAAGTTTTCCAAATTTGGCAGAAGTCAAAAACCTACAGTCAATAAATGCAAAGGAATCCATATCAAATAATATCATAATCAAACTTCTGAAAACTAAAGCCAAAAACTCTTGAAAGCTGCTATGATATTTCTTGAAATAATGCATTACCTATAGATACTATATAGATACTATTTGAAAAACAGCAGATCCTCCCACAGGAAACCATGGAAGCCAGAGATAAGTGGCACCATGTTTGTTAAGTGCTGAAAGGAAAAATCTGTTAGAGCAGAATTCTATATCCAGCAAAAATATTCTTCAGAAATGGAGAGGAAAATCAAGGCATTCTCAGATGAAAGAAAACTAAGAAAATTTGTTACCAGCAGATCTACCCTAAAATGATAACTAAAGGAAATTCTTCAACTTGGAAGTAAATGATAAGAAGAGGAAACTTGAAACACTAGGAATGGAGAAAGAACAACTATAATGGTAAAATTTTGGGTAAAAGGATATCCTCTTGAGTTTTAAAATTTTTATGTTTAACATTTGAAGTAAAAAGTGTAACATCATCTGAGTGGTTCTCATTGTATGCAAAAGAATCCAATTTTAAGGAATAAAATTTAAGACATTTTTTTAAATTGGAGGGGAAGGAAGTAGACACCTAAACGGGGACACTATGGTAAAATGATGTCAGTTGGCTGTTGTGGGGGAGGGAAACTATACAAAAACTGCAACTCAAAAACAGTATAAATAAATCAAATGAATTATTTTTAAAAATGGTCAAGTAACCCACAGGAAAGCACAGAAAGGAAAACAATTTTTAAAATGGAATAAATAAAACACTTTTTAAATGGTAAACTCAATGCTAATACTTCAAAATTACATTAAACATAATTGGTATAAATACACCAATTAAAAGACAAAGATTTCTTTGGCAGAGTGGATTTAAAAACATGACCCAACTATATGCTTTATACAAGAAATTCACTTCAAATATAAAGATCTATGTAGGCTGAAAATAAAAGGAGGCAAAAAGATAACATCATGAAGATGTTAATCTAAAGAAAGCAGGAGTGGCTACATTAACATCAGATGAAGTAGATGTCAGAGCAAAGAAAATTACCAGGGACAATGAGAAACATTGTTCTAATATAATGATAAAAGATTCAAACCACCAAAAAAATCCTAAAAGTGTATGCACCAAATAACAGAATTCCAAACTACAGGAGAGATAGGAGTCCACAATTATGGAGACTTTAAACCCCACTCTCTCAAGGATAAGTGGAATTATTAATAAAATCATCAAGGATACAGAAGAACTGAACAAAATCTAGGACCTATGGAATGTGCCATTCAACAACAGCAGAACAGTCATTCTTTTTGAATGCCCAGGAGGCACTCACCAAGATAGACCACATCCTAGGTCATAAAACAAACCCCGATAAATTCAAAAGATTGCGATCAAACAATCAGTGATCCTTGACCATAATAGAATCAAACTAGAAAACAGCAGGAAAATCTCCACAAACACACGGACACTGAACTTCTCAATGTCTCAAGGGAAATATAAAAACCACATGGAACTGAATAAAAATAATAATTCAGCATATCAAAATGTGTAGGTCACAGCTAAACCGTCTGAATAAAAGTAAACCTAAAACAGACAAGAAGAAATAACAAAAATTAATAAAATGAAAAACATAAAAGCAAAGTCAATGAAACAAAAAATGGTTCTCTTTGAAAGATCAGTAAAATTGATAAAGACTGATGAAAGAGGACAGGAATTATGGTATCAATAACTCAGGGCCCTCTGTGGGTGCAGCACATGTGCCTGTAATCCCAGTGACTCGGGAGGCTGAGGCAGGAGGTTCGAAAGTAACCTCGGCAATTTAGTGAGGCCCTAAGCAACTTAGCAAGGCTGTCTCAAAATAAAAAAGAGGGACTGGGGATGTGGCTCAGTGGTTAAGTGCCCATGAGTTCAATCCCCAGTGCCAAGTTAAAAAAAAAAAGAGTGACATTGGTTATCTCTAGACTCTCCAGACTTTAAAAGGATAATAAGGGAATACAATAAAAACAACCTTGTCCAAATTCAACAAGTTGGATGAACTGTAACCAGTTTCTTAAAAGCCACAGAACTCAATATGAAATAGATACTCTGAAAAGTAACAATTTAAAAAATTAAATTCATGTTTTCTTAAAAATCAACTTTCTGTCTTGGTCGCCCCACACAGCTAGTTTGGTGATTCACCTGAAGGACCCACCTGACTCCACATAAAGTTACATTCTCCTTTAAGATTATTACAGCCAAAGGACACAATGCAGAAACAGCAGGAAACAGATATAAATAGATGAGGGCCAGAGGCTCCAAATGCACACTCTTGTCCTCTCTCTGCGGGGACGGCACAGGCACGTCTTTTCCAGGAACAAACTGCAGGGACACATGTGAGATGTCCTTGCCCAGGAAATTCCACTGAGTCCTAGAGTCAGGAGTTGGTCACACACCTGCCATGTGATCAGCCAAGCCCCAAACCAGGCACGAAGTAGGCAACATGAATCTTGTCTTTAAACATCCCAACAACCCGAAGCCGTGATTGGAGCCTGGAGAATAATATATTACCCAGTAGCTATGGGAATCCTCTGACTTAATTTTCAGACTCTGACCAAGGGTCATCACCATGGCTACAGAGATAAGTGAGAACTAAGTGAAATAGTGTGTGTGTTAACTCCTTCCTCACACTGTCAAAAGGGAAATCTCTGGACTCGGTTTCACTGAAGAATTCTACTCATATTTAAAGAAATATTAAGACCAAGTCTACAGTCTCTAGAAAATAGGAGTACTTCTTAGAAATGTATTGCTGTGACATTGAAGCCATTCAAAGACTAGAAACCAATATCACTCATGGCTCTAAGAATACTTTTTCTTCTTTTGTGGGGTGCTGGGGATCAAACCCAAGGGCCTTGTTATGGTTTAGATATCAGGTGTCCCTTAAAAAGTCATGTGTGAGACAATGCAAGAAGGTTTAAGGTGAAATGATCGGGTTATGCGAGTCTTAACCCCATCAGCGAGTTAATCCTGATAGGAATTAATTAAGTGGTAATTGAAGGCAGGTACGGTGTGACTGAAGGAGGTGGGTCATTGGGGGCACGTCTTTGGGGAATATATTTTGTCCCTGGTGAGTGGAGTGGCTCTCTCTCTCCCTCTCCCTCCCTCCCTCCCTCCCTCCCTCCTGGTGCCATGTTTCCAGATATTTTCGTCACACACATCCACCATGATGTTCTGCCTCTCAGGCCACAAGGAATGGAGTCGGCCATGTGTGGACTAAGACCTCTGAAACCGGGGCCCTCAAATAAGCTTTTTCTCCTCTAAAATCATTCTTATCAGTGCCTTTTGATCACAGTGATGGAAAAGTTGACTAAAGCAGGCCTCATACATGCTGCACAAGTACTCTGCCATTGAGCCACTTCCCTAGCCTGTCTGACCAATATCACTCATAAATAAGATGCAAAATTCCTCAACAAAATATGATCAAATCAAACCTAGCACCATATAAAAACAACTTTACATCAGATTCAAGTAAGGTTCATTCCAACAATACGTGGTTGGTTTAGTTTTCAAAAATCAAACAATATAATCCACCAAATCAACAGGCTAGAGAAGAAAAAATTGCATTAATTGAAGCAGAGAAAACTTTTTTAAAAATTCAGCACCCTTGTGTTGTTTTAAAGAGAGAAACTCTAGCTAACTTGAAATAGAAAGGAACTTCCTCAACCTAATAAAAGTGTTTCTACAAAAAAACTATAGCAAATATGGATTTTTGAACTTATAACTAATGGTACATAATCATACATAACAGTTGACATACTTAATGGTAAAAGGCTGAATGCTTCCTCCTGAGTGTCCCTTACAGGCATGGTCCCAAGGGAAGTGCTATTGAGAATGGTGGGAACTTTCAGAGTGAGAAGTATTCAGATCTTTGTGGGTATGCCCTTGGAAGAGATTGCGGGGTCCCGGCCCCTCCGTCTCTTTGCTCCCTGGCCATGAAGTGAGTGACTTTATCCACACTCTCACCATGATGAGCACCTTGCAACCCGCTCAAAAGCAATGGGGTCAACTGAAACCCCTGAAACTGTAAGTAAAATAAACCTTTTCTCTTTAGAAGTTGATTATCTCAGGTATTTGTCATAGTAGTGAAAAGCTGACTAATGCACCTCCTAAGATTAGGGATGAGGTGAGGATTTCTGCTCTCATGACCCTTATTCAACACAGTACTGGTGGTCTGAGACAGCACAATAAGGCAAGAAAAGGAAATAAAAAGCAAGCATACTGAAAAGGAAGAAATAAAATTGTCCTTGCTTTCACATGACATGATTGTCTACATAGAAAATCTCAAGAAATCAACCATTTTTAAATACTCCTCTGGGGTTGGGGCATAGCTCAGTGGTAGAGTACTTGCCTGGCATGTGAAAGGCCTTGGGTTTGATCCTCGGAACTACTAAAAAAAAAAAAAAAAAAAATCCTAGCACTGATAAGTGAGTTCATCAATGTATCAATGTCTTAGTATACAAGATCAACACAAAAATTGATTGTAATTGAACATACTAGCAACAAACATGTAGAAACTAATTTAAAACAACTTTTACAAGCACTCAAATACTAAGATATTAATCTGAAAAAACATACAGGAATTGTGTGCTGAAAACTAGAAATGGTAACCAGAAGCTCTAAATAAATGGAGAGGCAAACCATACTCACGTACTGGAAGACTTAACACAGTAAATATGTCAGTTCCCAAACTGACCTGTAGACTTGATGCAGTTCTTGCCAAAATCCCAGCAAGAATTCTTGTAGATATTGGCAAAATTATTTTAAAACATCCACAAAGGCAATGGACCTAGAATAGCAAAAAAAAAAAAAAAAAAAAAAAAAAAAAAAAAAAAAAAAAAAAACAACAGCAACAACAACAAAACTTTCAAAAAGATTAAAACAGGAGGTCTCACTCTACCTTACAGTAAGTCTTTCTATGTAGGTGGGTATGGTGGTGCACTTATAATCTATACTCAAGAGGCTGGGTAGGAGGATTGCAAATTTGGGCCAATCTCAGCCACTTACTAAGACCCTGCTTCAAAATGAAATATAAAAAGGACTGGAGGTATAGCTCAGTAAGTAAAGCACCCCTGGATTCAATGTCTAGTACCAAAAACAAAAGTGAAACTTACTACATAGTTCCAGTAGTCAAGACCATATGGAATAGGTGGAAAGACAGACACATAAATGACAGACACAGAGCTCAACAGAATAGAGAACCTAGAAATAGACCCATATAAATATATCTGACTAGTTTTTTTTTAATTACAAAATGAAATTAATAAAGAAATTATAGTCTAAAACAAACGGTACTGGGCAATTTGACCTTTATAGACCAAAATCAAACCTAAACCTCAGACCTTATGCCAAATTAAAGTGGACCGTGGACTTCATTAATAATGCAAAACCATCCACCTTTTAGAAGAAAATACTGGGACCTGGAACTAGTTTTGCTCCCAGAGGACATTTGTCATCGTTTGGGGACATTTTCTGTTGGAATTGAGTGCCCAGTTGAGAGAGCTCATCACAAAACAGGAAGCCAAAAAGCTGGGTTGGGCCAGACTCACTCTTTTTTTTTTTAGTACATTTTTAAATTTTATTTTATAGTACATTATAGTTATACATAATTCAGGGTTCATTGTGACCATTCATAAATGCACATACATAGTCTTCTCCATTTCAGTCCCCCTCCCCTCTCCCTCTGCTCTGTTGGTCTTCCCTTTATTTATTTTTAATCGATGCATTACAGTTTTATATATATATATATAATTGGAATGCATTGCGGGTAGAGTCATACATGCAACTGGCAAACTTTGGTCACTTGAAGACTTGTTCTTTTTATAACCACTCAGTCAGGGGTCCCATGAGAACTACCTTTTAATCTCTTCCAAGGGCAGTGGTCCCAGTGAACCAGGCTCCACCTCTTAAAGATACCCCCACCCCCACCCCGCACCGCCACACTGAGGACCAGGCCTCCAGCACAATCCAGCCCTCACGCCTGCTTTTCTTAACCATTTCCCCTGGCTGCGCAATAAGCTTGTGCTGGGGACAGGCAGGCTTCCTTTATCTTCGTCATCCTCATACTTAATATATGATGCGGACATATGGTGGGTCTTGAATAGAGGTTAATTTGAATGTTGAATTCCTGGTTTTGTTGATTTACTAGCTTGTGTAAGCTTAAAATTATTTCACCTCCTTGGTGAAATTTTATAGTGCATTTATACAGGCTCATCTGAACCTGTTTTCTTATATATAAAACAGGTATAATAGCTATTATGGAGAATTATTGTGAGAAGGAAGGGAGAATTTATCTCCATGCCAGCATACAGTAAGTACTAAATAAGTGGTACTTATTCTCCACTCTGCCTTTTGGACTAAACATCTTTCATCAGGGTCAACCGGGACCTGTTTCTAGCCCTGTGAGGCTGTGGGCATAAGACCAGAGTAAAGACCCCAAATCTTGCCAGGTGCGGTGGCACATGCCTGAAATCCCAGCAGATCAGGAGGCTGAGGCAGGAGGATTGTGAGTTCAAAGCCAGCTCAGTAACATAGCAAGGCCCTGAGCAACTTGGCAAGACCGTGTCTTTAAATAAAATATTTTTTAAAAGGCTGGGGATGTGGTTTAGGGCCCCTGGATTCAATCCCCAGTACCTAAAAAAAAAAAAAAAAAAAAAAAAAAGCTCTTCCTGAAGGGTCAGCAGGGTTGACTGATGTGGGTGTGGGACAATCCAGGCCTGGACAGAGAAGGGAAGGAAAGTGTTAGTCGATCACAGGTCTCTGACTCTAGCCCCTTTCTGAGCTTAGAGAACCACCACCCGCTTGCTTCTGAAGGGTGAAGTTCACCAAAGCTCAGCCCCGAGCCCACCTCTGACTTCTTTCCAGACTCCCCAGGCCCCCACACCAGAATGCCAAGTATGTTCCGAGAATAGTACAGAACAAGCCGAGCCCTCTTCAGTGCCTCCCTGATCACAGATGTGCTAAGACCTTGGGGAGTTCAGGCCCATGTCTGGAAAACCGTGTCTGCATCCCAAGTGACTGGCAGAAGCAAAGGGGCCAGGAACGCACAAGGCTTGCCTGGGAGTCAGATCCAGAAAGTTCTGCAATAGGAAAAATGAAGCCAAAGGAGGACTGCACTGTGCACTCACCAGGACTTCATAAAGATGTCCCTGCATAATTGTAAGACGTGAGCTGTCTGACTTTTGCAAGGCATGTTAGTTTGTGAGGGCCACCACAACCAAGGGCCACAGACGGGGTGATGTAAACAACAGGAATTTATTTCCTCAAAGTTCTAGAGGCTGGAAGTCACGATCAAGGTATTGGCGGGGTTGGTTCCTTCGGAGGCCATCTTCTCCCTGTGCCTCCACGGGCCTTGCCTCTTGTGTGCCTGCCCTGATCTCCTCTTCTTACGAAGCCCCCTCTAATGACCTAATTTTAACTAAATTTCCTCTCTGAAGACTCTGTTTCTAATGGAGTCTATTCTGAGGTTCTGGAGGTGAGGGGTTCACCTCTGAAGGTAGCCGGGGGCGGGACACGACTCAGCCCATCACATACATAGAGCTCAGGCTTCTTTGTTCGCTGTTGAACAAAACCTTCCAAATATAGAAAACTTATCTAAGTGAGAGATTTCTTCACCCTTTTCCTCTGCTTTTATCCTATTTCAGCTGTTAAATCAACAAAAGTCTCACATTTTAAAAATACCTTAACAATTTTGACATTTTGGAAGGGTTCAATGCCTTAGTTAGCTCTCAGATTCGCCCAGCTTGATAGGATCTTGTTTTTCAGAGAAAGCAGCCTCCTCAGCTCTTAGTCACAGCTGGCCTTCTGGAACATCCTTTCTAGCATTTGAATACTTCCAAGTGGTGGGAGGGGATGTCTTTTATATACTGGGACATTTTGAGTGATCTGGTTCTAAAGACATTCCTCTTTACAAATGACTGAGCTACCTGATTTTTTTTTTTTTTTTTTTTTTTTTTTTGCCAGAAATAGATGATTTTGCATCAAAATTACTTCTGGAAAAAGTTGATCTGCCACATATCAAGAGAAATGATGGTGCATAGGAAAACGTCCGCGGGCTAAGAGTCAGAGACCAAGGAGGACTTCCATTACTAGCTAGTAAAATGGGAGAAAATTACCTAACCATCTGATCATGTTTCATCAATTGAAAAATGAGAAGCTGAATTAGGGATCTTTGATCACTTCCTGCTGTAAAATTCTAAGATTTTAATATAAAACAACACACCTTTCATTACACTGGCATCTTCCTAACTTACACATCAAATAAAGAATATTCCATGAAGCTCTGAACTCAACTCAAGCAAAATTGCCCAAACAATACCCATGTGAAGTAATCCTTAATGATGCAGAATTGAAGCCCATGGAAATGACCAGATTTATAGGGCACAAATAAGCTGCAATAATGTCAGACTTAGCAGATATAATTGAACCACAAGACTTCCTCTTGCATTTGTCTTCTTCTATTTTGTGTTGCTATAGGAAGATACCTGAGACTCAGTATTTTATCAAGTAAAGAGGTTTATTAGGTTCACAGTCTTGCTGAGGGCCTTCTGATATGGCAGATGGTATCACATGACAGGTATTTGGGTCACATGGCAAGGGAGTCGGGAGGGACCACACTCACTCTCTTGTAATAACCCTCTCTCAAGGGAACTAACACACTATTGCTAGACCTAACTCCCTCTGCCAGACCAGCACTAATCCCTTTACAAGGGTGGTCTTACCCAGATACCTCCCATGATGCCCCACATTTTAAAGTTCGACACCTTTCAATACAGCTATATTGAGAACCAAGCTTCCAGCACATGGACCTTTGGGGGACAGGTCAAATGTGAACCCCAGCAGTATTCAAAGCACATTCTTCAGAGTTGGCCCTTGGGCTTCTTCAATGTCCTATGTAATTCTGAACTTGCAAAATTCCATGTACCCCTATATTTATTACTTCTTAGATTTAATAAATATGGATTAAAGATGGCCTGGTATGGAAGAAATTCTCATACAAGTCAAAATATAAGACCACGTATTAAATGGCATTCCAGAATTACAAGGTACTAAGAGATTTCTGAGAGGCAGAAGATCACTTCAGAGAGATGACTAGGCACATTAAAAATCTTAGTCCTTGAAACTAATCTTTGATATAAATGCTCTGATGTTTGTAAACTTTCAGTTTCCCCTCCAAACTCATTTCTTCACTCTGAATTCTCTGGTAGCTAATAAGAGGTGAGCTTGAATGGGAAGTTCTTTCACATTCCTTACATTCCTAAGGGTTTTTTCCAATAGGAATTCTCAGATGATGGATCAGGCTGGATCATGAACTGGAGGCTTTCCCACATTCCCTGCACATGTAACCTTTCTTCTTCAGTAGGAAATTTTTGATGGCGAGAAAGGGTTGAACTTTCTCCAAACATTTCCTGCATGCTTCGCACCAATACTTTTTCCAGTATAAATTATTTGGTGCTGAATAAGTTTTATGCTTTCTCAGAATGCATTTACACATATGCTACATTTGTATGGTTTCTCTCTTGTATGAGTGACCATATGTTGCTCCAGATTTGAGCACCAGTTGGAGTCCTCCAACAAACATTGCACACACAGGGCCTCTCTCCACTGAGAATTCTGTGGTTCCCAAGTAACCCGTGAGTCAGCTTTTTGTTGCTGTGATCGAAATACCTGACAAGAACAGTATAGAGAAGTTTATGTGGGGTTCCCAGTTCCAGAGATTTAGTCTATGATCGCTCTGGGTCCAAGGTGAGGCAGAAGATCATGGCAGAAAGGCATGGTGGAGGAAAGCTGCTTAGCTCAGGACAGCTGGGAAGCAGAGAGAAAAAGGGAGGAGCCAGGGACAAGATATAATCTCCAAGGGCAAGTGCCAGTCAGTGATCTACTTCCTGTAGCCACGCCCCTTCCTGCCTGCAGTTATCACCCAGTAGTTCATTCACATTGTTAATCCATCAAATGAATCAATCCACTAATGAGGTTACAACTCTTATAATCTAATCACTTCACCTCTGAACACTCTTACATTACCTAACACATGAGTTCTATGGAGGACATTAAAGATCCAAACCATTACAAGTTCTGCCTGAAGATTCCTTCACCTCTTTTACAGTCATCTTGTTTCTCTTTAGTGCAAATCCTCTGATCAATGTGGAAGAAAGTAGAAAAATCAAATGAGGGGCTGGGGAGATAGCTCAGCTGGTAGAGTGCTTACCTCACAAGCACAAGGCTCTGAGTTCAATCCCCAGTACCGCAAAAAAAAAAAAAAAAAAAAAAAATCAAATGAAAGATTTCCCATATTCAAGATATTAAAATGTTACCTCTCTGATATGAATTATCATATACTGAATGAGTTGTTATTGCCCTGAAAGTTCTTCCACATTGATCACATTCTTCTCTTGTGTGAATTACATACTGTCATTCAAAGTTTGGTCTCTGGTTGAAGGTTTTCCCATGTTTATCACCTTCACAGAATTTTGCTACCTCAAACATTCTTATGTCTGATAGGCTCTGAGTTTCACTGAAATGCTTTCCCACATTCCTTACATTCATATGGCTTTGCTCTGATGTGGATTCTCTTGTATAAGATGTAAAAGTTTTCCCATACTCACTACATTCAAAGATTTTTATCTTCTGCATGAATCATATGTTGTGTTCTGAATGCTGCTAAATACCTGGGGGTTTCTTTTCCATAAAAACTGCCTGATGTATAATAATCATTGAGCTCAGACTGCAATTTCTACCCCCAAATTTTTCCAATGCTGCTCCAAGTTGTTTCTCAAATCACAGACATGCTCAAACTCAGACATGGCTGTGTGGACGTCATCTCAGAGCAGTAATGGGTGATTTCATTCTGCTTCTTAGTCAGCATCTTGTTCTCACTTCCAGCCTCCCATGCATAAAATGTAAATATCATCAGTGCCTGTTCTTTTAATCAGTTTGTCGTCACTGTGACCAAAAGAACTGACAAGAACAATGTAAAGGAGGAAAATTTATTTTGGCTCACAGTTTCAGAGGTTCCAGTCAGCTGCCTTGATAGCTCTGAGCCCAAGGTGATGCAGAACATCATGGTGGAAGGATATGGTGGAGGAAAGCAGATCAGGACATGGTAACAGAAATCAGAGAGAGTTCCCTTACCAGGAAAAAAAAATAAACCCTAAATGAATGCCCCAATGACCTACCTCCTCCAGCCACACTCTATGTGACTACAGTTACCACCTAGTTAATCCATTTCAGTGGATTAATCCACTGATTAAGTTCCAACTCATAATCTGACCATTACATCTCTGAACATTCTTGCATTGGCTCACACATGAGCTTTTGGGGGACACCTCATAGTTAAACCATAACATATTGATTAGATATCCATGGAGTTTTAGATACAAGTTTAACTGTTTTGGGATGTCAATATAGTATGACAGTATTTGTCTCTGAAGCAACTTTACTTACAGTAAGCAACAGAAAATTTGTGAGTTGAACATAATAGGTAAATGGGCATCCTGTAAAAATAGCTTCAAGTTTTCTAGTTGACAAATATACTTATCATGGATATACATGATGGTGGTGGTGATGGTCTGTTGATTTTTCTGTTGATCTATTTATCGATGGCATCTAGTCATGGCTTTCTTCAGGATGACCTTGAAACAACTGACTAAAATTGGCTGTCTCAGATACTTAGGAAATTGGAGTGAGAACCTTATGAAGACAAAGTGGGGGAGGACCAGCGGAGGTTACAGAATAGTTATACAGAAATGATTGAGGGCTGGGGAGCTGGTTGGAAGTGAGTGAAGCTGGCTAGCCTTATCTACACACTACACCTTTAGACTTTAGGAAGACTATTATGTGACTTCTTGGGGTGGTTTGGGGAAGGGAGGCTAATAGAGCCCACGGGGAGCTAGTCCTGATAGGCTATTCCTGATGCTGCCACAGGTCTGCATCATCACAATGATAATTTAAATTCTGATCCAGAAGCAAAACATTCAGTAAGAGTATTTTTTCCTTTCTTATAAAAGCAAAATGGGGGAAATAGTTTAATATTATTAGTAGCTTTAGACATTAAAAACTATACACAAAGCCACTAAGTATGCGGTGATACCATCAAAGATAATGATCATAATTGGATTATCACTATTACCTTTTAGATATTTTTATTTTCTTTTCGATTTTTGGGAGGCAGATACCAAGAATGCTGTACTTAACTGAGCTAAGTCAACTCTGGACTCATTTTTCCACCACTAATCTGCACATATTGGATAAATATTAGCTAAATGAATAGGTGAGTGAGTGAGTGAATACATCTGGACTCTCTCTTGTGGCTTAATACTTATGCTTGGTAAAAACATTGCTGACTGTGTTTGAGTTTAAGGGAAAAAGTGAAGGACAAAATAAAATGGAATATGCTGACAGCTTTTGATTTCCAACCACTCATGCTCAGGGATAGCAATGGAAAGAATCACCTATTTTACCCATCCTGGCCAGGAAAGCGCCCCCTTATTGGCACTTGACCACGAGAAATGAGCTGTTATGTTTTTGTCATCCTTCTGACTGTCAGTCACAAAGGCAAAACAGAAAGAAAACAATGGAGCCAAATGTGTAGAGCAGGAAGGATGACCAAGAGGAAGTGAAGAAACAGAAATGGGAAGTTCAGGAAAAACACCAAGAAGTCAGGTTAAGAAACCAGTCTAAGGAGGATGTTAGATCATTGGTGCTCATCCCATGTGGTACAAGACCAGGTATTTTAGTCAGATTTGTGTTGCTGTGACAAAAATGCCCAATAAAAACAGTTTAGAGGAGGAAAAGTTTATCTGGGGCTCATGGTTTCAGAGGTCTCAGTCCATAGATGGTCAACTCCATTGCTCTGGGCCCAAGATGAGACAGCACATCATGGCAGAAGGGCCTAGTGAGGAAAAGTTGCTGCCCTCATGACAGCAGGAAGCGCTGAGAGGGGGAAAGGGAAAAGGGCCACAGAGAAGATGCACCCTTCCAGGGCATGCCCCCAGTGACCCACTTCCTCCAGCCATACCCCACCTGCCTGTAGTTACCACCCAGTCAGTCCATCCAAACTAGAAAACACTGATTAGATTATAGCTCTTCTAATAATTTCATATCTGAATATTCCTGCACTAACAGGAACTTTTGGGTGACACCTCACATCCAAATCATAATGTTCTGCCCCTGGCCCCCAAAAGCTCATGTCCATCTCTCAATGCAAAATTCAATTGGTTCATCTCTAAGAGTCACGTCTTAACAATTCAAGCATTGCCCAAGTCCAAAGTCTTCTTTGAGACCCAAGACAAATTCTTTGTTGTGAACCCCTATAAAAACTGAAAAGCAAGTTACATATGCCCAATATACAGTAGCGCAAGTGAATATCCCCAATCCAAAATGGAAGAATTGGGTATGGGAAGAAGAAATGAGGCCTAAGCAAGACCAAAACTCAGCTGGACAACACAGGTCTGGGAATTCTGTGCCTAACTTCTCCTATAGCAGCTAGGACACGTGGCTAAGAGATGTTATTCCTAAAGGATTTGGGTAGCCCTGCTCGTTTAATCTTGCTGGTTTCAGTACACATGGGCTCTAGCCTGGCTCTCTCTGTACCCAGCAGCTTCTTTCAGCAGATGGTTCACATTACTGGCATCTCTTAATTCCTGGTGTCTCATTCCTGCTTTGGATTCACTTTTACAGCTTCATGCATTGCCCTCTCAGGGACAGCCCTCAGGAACTCTGACCCTGCTATACTCTGCCTGAATTCCCAGGCCTTCCTTTGAAATTTCAGTGACCACTTAACTCCAGAATCCTGCATTCCTGGAGAACCAGCAGCATGTGTGGTCAACTCAAGATCTGCTGCCAGTTCACACAATACCTGGTTCCCCTGGGATCACAGCTGCAGTGGCCTCTGAGTGCCTGCACAGTTCAGCATAGTGAAATAACTTCCTTGGTGCCCCTGTGAAGGCAGGACACCCGCATGATCTCTTCTCAAAGGAATTTTCTCTTCTATACCTTGGTGCCTATAGTGGGTATGGTCTTGCAAATTCTTCAGATGCCCTCGATCCATCTTTCCTATTGTCTCTGTGCAAAGTACTTAGTGTATTTTTAGTGGTTGTAATATTTTCAACAAGCACACTTTTCTTGGTCCTAGGTTCACATGTGCTGTTCTGACATTTTTTAAATCAAACTTTAGCTCCATTTTCTGCTCCGACTTCTCACAGTAAACCTGGCTAGAAACTACCAGCAATATCCGTGCCACTGAAGGAATGGTGTAATTCCTTGAAATATCCCCTACCAGAGTAACTAAATTCAGCCTCACACAAGGTCTCAGGACATGGGCAACATATAGACAAGTTCTTTGCCAGAATATAACATGGCGGCCTTTATTCTAATTCCCAAGAGTCCTAATCTCCCTCTAAAACCACATAAGCACAATCCACATTCCTGTTGGCATTCTCGTCTTCTGAGCTCCCACCAGAATCGCCCATTAAGCTCCACTTACAACATTCTAAAACTTTTCCAGCTTGCATCTCTAAACTTTTCAAAATTCCCACAAACCAGCTCCAAAGGCTTCTGAACAACATGGTCTGATTAGACAGGGCAACAACCCCACTTTTGGGCATGAATTTTGTTTCAGTCAGCTTTTGTGTTGCTGTGACCAGAATACTCAGCAAGAACAACTTAGAAGAGGAAAAGTTTATTTGGGGCTTACAACTGCAGAGGTCTCAGTCCACAGATAGCGACTCTGTTGCTCTAGGGCCAAGGTGAGGTAGCTCATCATGGTTGAAGGGCCCAGTAGGGGAAATCTGTTTCCCTCATGGCAATAAGAAAGGAAGAGAATGGGGGGAGGGCCTTAAGCTTCATGGAAGATGCACCCTCCCAGGGTATACCCCCAGTGACCTGCCTCCTCCAGCCACCCCACATGACTACAGTTACCACCAGTCAGTCCATTCAACCTAGGATGGACTAATTAGGTTACATCTTTCATCATTTAATAATTTCATCTCTATTCCTGTATTAACAGGAACTTTTGGGAGACACCTTATATTCCAACCATAATACCAGGCAAGAGGGAAAAAAGAGTAAAAGTTATAGAAAAGCTTATTTAATTGAAAGGAAATAGAATATTAACTGTGATGCTTATTCACTCTACTACCTTGTTATAGCAGTTGAAAATAATACGTGAATTCAAATATATCCTCCTTTATGTTGCAATGTGTTCCTAAGAATCAAGATGCAAAGTTGTTCGTAGTTTTCCAATTAGTAAATTTGCACTCCAGACCAGAGACAGAGCATCATAAATAATGACATCAACTAATAGTACAGCACAAAAGAAAGGAATCAGGCTTCATAAGATGACTTGCCTGTTAGCGTTTCTTTCCTATGGACTGAGGACTGGAGGCCAGGGTCTCAGTGACCTTATCTCTATGCAACATTTATGTATGATGACAGAAATTAGCACTCTTCAGAACAGCATTCTGCTCTGCCTGCTTCACTTTCGTTTTTAACTTAAACTTGGAAAAGTGAATATAGGAGGGTCTTGGAAGCTCGTATTGATATAAAGGCCCAGAAATTTGCTGTGCAGATCTTCAGGACCGGAATGCACCTTCTTTAAACTGTGCTTTAGAGTAATCCAGAAATGGGATGACATTCTGAGGAACGGAAAGAATGGTGCTCGCGAGCAAATGTTAAGAGGGTGGTGTCTGAGGTGAGTGGCTCGTGTGGAGACCATTTGAAAGGAGTTTAAGTCAACTAGTGGAGACGCATAAGGGGAGATGGCAGGGAGAAACGAGATGATGCATGATGCTCCTCTTAATCTTTGCCTAAGGCAAATATAAAACTACACATACACGTGTGTGTGTGTGTGTGTGTGTGTGTGTGTGTGTGTGTGTGTGTGTGTGTGTGTGTGTGTGTGGTTTTGTTTGTTTTGGTCAAAATAGCCCTTTCCCAATGCTAACCACGTTGAGAATCTGACGAGCCTCCCGGGCGCACCTAGCCCCGCCCCTCCGCCAAATCGCGCGCGCTAACTGGCCAGCAGGGTTCCCGGCGCCCGCCCCAAGCTTCATTCGGCCCCGCCTCCTCGTGGAGGGCAGCTACTACGCAGACGCAGACGACGGTCTCCCCACGGGTCGCTCCGGGTCCTCCAGACCACCGAGCCCTCCTCCTAGAGCATCCCTTGTGGGGACGCCCCTCGCCTCTCTCTCTCTCTCTCTCTCTCCCTCCCTCGGGAGCCAACGGATCAGCCACCCGGAAGTGCAGGCATCCCGGACACCGAGGGTCCGTTGGGAAGGCCTGCATTGGCTTTCATTCACCCGACGGACGCTTCCCGGGGGCCCGTCCTTTGGCAGAGAGACGAGCGGGGCGCAGTGCGCGTCCGCATAGAGGGCCGTCCTCCGGGGCGCGGGCCGCTGTGCCTCCCCGGAGCGGGGTGGAAGAAGCTCTCCTGGAGGGCAGCGGCCCCGGCCTCCCGTCGCCCGCCTTGTTGGCCCGCGGGCCTTGGCGGACGGGCAGGGCGCGTTCCGAGTCGAAGAGGGGCGGCCGTCACGAAAACGTGGGCCCGGCGATGGGGCTGGAAAGGTAAGCAGGGCGATCCCGAAGGGCTTCGTGTGCGTGGTGGGAAAATCAAACGGGGCCCCGAGTGGCCTCGACGGCGTTTAAATCAGGACATAGCGGCTCTTGATTTTCACTGGGAAACACAGCTGGCAGCCAGGCAGGGTCGAGGCGGAAAGATGTGCAGGCTGGTTGTTGGAGCGTGGTGACAGAATGGAGGCGGGGACGGCCCGACAGTATGTATTGGTTAGCAGCCTTGTTTCTTCCCTAAGATGTAGCCTCCATTCATTCCTCTTGTCTAGCACTCAGAAGAATGCCTGGCACATAGTAAGGCCTTTGCTGGGTAGGTACATGAATGAAGGAAGGAATTTGCACTTCAAATTCCAACTGGGAAGCAGAGGGAACAGATTACTGAAAATTGGTAGAACACATAGTGGAAGCCTGGTGAGTGGGGATTCGGTGAGCTCTGTGTTGGGCCACCCACTGGACAACAGGCAGAACGGGCTCCAGCTGCTGGTGGGCTCCAAGGAGGAGCCCAGAGCCCAGAATGTGCAAGTACCCAAACAAGTATCAGTTCTAGGTTTTAGTCTCACCAACTGAAATGTTAACTTCCCACATGACTCAATTTGAGAACCACATACCTGTTGTATTTTATTTAGAATCCTTCCATCTATGTGCATGGGATCAATATGATTTTAAGGCTGTATAGTTTTCCATTATATTGATAATCATTTAATAAAACCATTTCCTGGCATTTTTGTTGTTTGTTTGCCTTTTTAGAAACTGCAGGAATTATTATCTTCATGTCGTCCTCTTTTTAAATTTTTTTCACTGATTATTTTCACAAAGGAGTAGATAAGTTAGCCAAATATTACATCTTTTTTTTTGGAGGGGGGTGGGGGGAGTACCAGGGATTGAACTCAGAGGTATTGGACCACTGAGCCACATCCCAGCCCTATTTTGTATTTTATTTAGAGACAGGTTCTCCCTGAGTTGCTTAGTGCCTCCCTGTTGCTGAAGCTGGCTTTGAACTCACAATCCTGCCTCAACCTCCCGAGCTGCTGGAATTACAGGCATGTGCCACCGCACCTGACCAAATATTACATCTTCCTTGTAGCTCTTCCTGTATACTTCTTTGCTTTCCAAAGTGTTAATAATGACAGCAGCAATGTCTATGTACGCAACAATTATGAATTGAGTATTTCCTGGTTCTAGGCACTGAGCTGGGCAGTGGACAAGAAGCTGGCCCTCATGTAGTCTCCAATCTGGGACAGGAGGCCAGCTTTACTCCCATCTCACGCAAGTATATAGTTACACACCGAGAAAGAGTGGGAAGGAAAAATATAGGCCATCATCCAAGAAGTTGAAATCCGTTTTGTAATAATTTCAGCAGAACTAGTGGTAGTTGGGGTTGGGAGTTCATTTTTAATCTTACTCTACTAGTTAAAAAATGGTTCCTCAGGATTGCTTTGCCTCTTTTGGTTTTAGACTAACCTGAATTATACCTTCCTGGTTCACCTACTGCTCAGGGGAAGTAGTGGGAGATAGCCCTAGTCCACAAAAAAAGGGCCAACATAGGCCTAAATTTTTCACAGATGAATAACTAGAGTATAATCAAGAATTCATCCAAACCTTTCTTCCTACTTTTTTCTTTCTTTCTTTCTTTTGGTACCAGGAATTGAACCCAATTCACCACTGAGCCACATCCCCAGCCCTTCAATTTTATTTAGAGACAGGGTCTCACTGAGTTGCTGAGGCTGGCTGTGAACTCGCAATCCTCCTTCCTCAGCCTCCCAGGTCACTAGGGTTACAAGCATGCCCACTGCACCCAGCTACTTTTTCTTTGAGTTTTCCTTGCTGAGCACACAGCCCCATCTCTTTTCTCTTACCTGAAAAGGCAGCAGGAATCTAGTACACAGTGCCACTCAGGTTCAAATCCCAGTTCCTCCACGTCTAGCTTTGTGACAGTGGGCAGATGACAGAACTTAGCCTTAGTTTCCTCATGGGTCAAGAACAGCGCCTTCCTGGGTGTGATTTTTGGTCACACATCACGCACGTGTGGGCATTCCGTTATGTGGGAAGAAATACACAGCAGAATAGGGTCTGTGGCTCCCACACCCTAACAGGACTGAGTGGCTCCCAGCCACTCAGTGTGGCCAAGAAAGGAATGTGCAGAGGATGGCGCCTGGTCTCACCAAGACCACCTGTCAGTGCAGGCCTTTCCCCAGGAGGAGCCTTTGGGCTGAGGAGTTGGACTAGAGCGGAAGTTCACCAGGTCCTGGGGCAACGCCTCTTGTGTGCTGGTCTCCTCTCTTGCCTCTCTCCCTCTTGAATAGACTTCCTCACCTCTGTCACTTCAGCTGTGACCAGCTCTTGGCCTCAGGGAGGGTCCTGTTCATGGCCTACTCTCATTCTGGCCCCGGCAGCCTTTCTTCACACCAGCCAGAGGAGCCTTCCTTAATGGTGGCTTGTTTCACCCCCTCGCTTCAAACCCCCCAGATGGAGACTTCGATCCCAGGCCTGCCCAGCACCTCCAGGCCCTCCCTGGGCCTCCCATGACACTTCTCTGTCACCCTTTCCTCTGCTCATCCCTCCTCTTATACTGGCTTCCTGGCTGGCCTCACACAGCCCTCGTGTGCTCCCACCACAGGGCTCTCGCCCCCACCTGTCCACCTGTAATGCTCCGCCATCTACCTGGCAGCTCCCTCACTCACTCGTGTTGGGACTCTACTTGGGTCACCTGCATGGCCGCCTTCGCTGGGCACCTGTGCAGCCGCATCCTCCTCTCGTCGACCTCTCCCCTCCCTGTTCTTGTAGCATGTTCAGCTCCTGGCTTCACTATGTGTAAGTGAAAAGACAGTGTCTCTGCTCTCAAAACACTTCTTTTCTAAATATTTTTAAAATTATTGATGGACCTTTATTTTATTCATTTATTCACATGCGATGCTGAGGATCGAACCCAGTGCCTGTCACGTGCTAGGAATGTGCTCTACCGTTGAGCCACAGCCCAGCCCACTCAAAACACTTCTGACCCCAGGCAGTTCTCCGTTCTCCAGTTCCCCGAGGACACCATCTGGGTGCCCCACAGTTTAGTCCTGACACAGGCTATCCACTGTTAGCCTCTGATCCACAAAGAGCTCAGTCCCAGAAGACTGTCCTCCCCTCACATGCCAGTTGCAAATCCAGGTTTGCTACCTGTTACTTCTGACTGTAGCTGTTAATTGGGAGTTCCCATAACCTCCTCCCCAGGGTTGATAATTTGCTGTAATGGCTCACAAAACTCAGGGACACGCTTTGCTTACCGTTACCAGATTGTTATAAAGGATACCGTTTAGTTAGCAGCTGAATGGGAGCAATGCCCAGGGCATCTGTGGACGCTGCACCCTCCAGCACTTCCACGCCCTCCCCAACCCGGAAACTCTCTGAACCCTGCAGTGGAGGGATTTTTGTGGAGATGTCACCATGTAGGTGTGATGAATTATTAACTCAGCCTGCAGGCTCCCTCCCTCCCCACCAGAGGTGTGGGACTGCAAGTTCCAAGCTTTTTATATATATATATATATATATATTTAGTTGTCGGTGGACATGATACCTTTATTTTATTTTTATGTGGTGCTGAGGATGGAACCCAGGGCATGCTAGGCGAGCACACTGAGCCACAACCCCAGCCCAGTCTGAGCATTTAATCACGCCTGCTGTTTCAGTGCCCAGCCCCCATCCTAGAGCTGTCCAGGAGTCACCTCATTAGAACAAAAGATGTTCCTGTCACACAGGAAGCTCCAGGGCATTTAGGAGCTCTGTGTGAGATGCTTTTATTACTTCCAGGAAAACAGGAAATGGGGCAGAGACCAAATATGTATTTCTCATTTTGTCATAATATTTTTATTTATTTACTGTTGAACTTTTCTGTTTTCCCCTCAAAAATGTTAACTATAAGAGCTCAAACAGGAATTTTACCAGTGCTATCTATATAATTAAACAGTGCCTGTTTAATTATAGGAGGGACTCAGTGGGTGTTGAGTAAATCGAATCCTGAATGAATAAGTGAGCCAGATGAGAAAAGAAGGGGACAGATGTCCTTGATAGCAGGACCTTCACATGCAGGGGCCTGCAGCCACTGGGGGTTTCAGAACCGAAAGAAGGCCTGTGGGGTGAAGTACAGCCAGGGAGAGGCAGTGACGGACAGAGGCGGCAGAAGATCATGGACCAGACAGAGCGCCTCGTAACTGTGTTAAAAATGTTGGCCTTTGTTCTAAGGGCAAAGAGAAGCCATTAGAAGGTTTGATATCAATTGAGAACTTATTCTACAGATCCTCTGACTTGTGGGTGGTAAATCACTGGTAGTGGGGTACATGACAGGAGGGGACTGTGGGGTAGTTGTTGGAGTCATCCAAGCAGAGATGGGGATGGGAGCTGTTGAAGAGGATGATCTGGATGTAAAACAAACTGGGGCTGCTTCCCCTCCCATGACCAGACGTGGCCAGCTGTGCTAGCTGCACTGGAAAAGACACAGCATTGAACCAACTGCCTGGGTAGTCTTCTTCCCCTGTATATATTTTCAACAAATCGTGATGGAGCTTTTGCCATGCACCAGGCCTGTGACAAGAGGTGCAGCAAATAGAAAGATGAATAAAGGTGCAGCCACCCCCTAAAGGAGCATCCTTACAGGGAACAGGGCTCCTTGGGCCTTTTTATACTCCCTGCCTGGACAATGCTGCCCTCCTGTCTTCCATCTTGTTTTTGCTCTTCTGCTCCATCTTGAGTGCACCTTATATCCTCTCTGCTGGTCCCAGTGCCTAGCCAAGGTCAGGTGCTCAATACATCTTTGAATGTTAATTTTTCTCAAGTATTATGCTAGTGGGCTTCGGGGAGCCAGTTCCCCAAACCAAGGTTTATCGAGCTCCTGATGTCAAAGTTGTGGACATCCTCTATGGCATCCTAGCCAAATAGGGAAGAAGAGAACATTCCTTGCCTACTTGACTCAAAAGACTAGTCTAAGAGTTATACAAAAAAGAACGAAAAAATAGTAAAGGGGCTTTGCAAACGTGAAAGGTGTGTGGGCGGTAACCCCGTGCTTGTACTGACTCTTTAGTATTATTCGTTTTATTTTGTACTTATTCAGCTATTTATTGAGCATTCCCTGTGGGCCTGTGCTAGGTGCTGGGTGGACAAGATAGTCTCTGCCCTCATGGAACTTACATTCCACTGTGTTCTAGAGCCCTGTGGGTCAAGGTGAAAAGAATCTGAAAGTCACTAACTACCCATCAGTGCACAGAACCCTAAGGCCCATGGATTTAGCAGCATGGGACCTTGCTCCTCGGCTAACTTCTCACTGCCTGTGACCCCAGGTGGTGGCAGCTTTTCCCACTCAGGCACACCCAGAGGATGGCTGAGCTAAATAATATTTGAAAGTCTGCACCCTGCAAGTAGTGGAACAATAGCTTTTCTTTACGTTCCCATTGGTAGTGTCTGCTGTGACTATGAACCCAGTCTCTGGGCATGGATTAACTGATTCAGTTCTCTGTCCTCTTGCATTATAAGGACCAGCAGAGGCCCTAGAAGCCCTAGTACTAGTTGCGAGTTTGTTGCAGACAGTGAAGTCACTTAGCCTCCAAAGTCCTAGATTTATGTGTGTATATACATATGTACTGGGACTGAACCCAGGGTCGCTGTACCACTGAGTTACATCCTCAGTCCTTTTTATTTTTTATTTTGAGACAGGGTCTCGCTAAGTTTTGAGGTACTCGCTGAGTTGCCGAGGCTGGCCTCGAACTTGCAGCCCTCCTGCCTCAGCCGCCCTGTCACCACGCTGGGCAGAGTCTTAGATTTCTGCAGAGCGGATGGCAGGAAAACGATTTGCCCTCTTCGTGGTTCGAGGCTGCGGGGACAGGTCGGAGTGTGTGCACTAGCGCCCCCTCCGGCCGACTGCACGAGGAGGGGCGGAGGGGCGGGGCCTCGCCCAGTCGGGGGCCGCATCCGCCGAAAGCCGGAAGTGCCTCTCCGCCCCTGCCACTAGACCATGGAGACTGTGTCACAGTAGAGTCCGGTGTGAGGATTGCGGGGGCAGTGGCCATGGAGGCCGTGCTGAACGAGCTGGTGTCTGTGGATGATCTGATGGTGAGGCCTGGCCCCGAGGGAGGTAGAGGGAAACGTCGGAGGGCGGGTCCTGAGGAGAACAGGGCAGAGGCTAAACCCTCTCTCCGGCGTCTGCGTCGCCGAAGGAAGCCGAACTACGGCTCCCGGCAGCCTCTGCGGCACCCAGCTCCTGCTCCGAATCGCTCTTTGTCCCAGAGGCTGATGGGAGTTGTAGTTCTTGAGTCTCCTCACCTCAGACATAGGCCTGGAGTCTGACGATGGAAAGGGTGACAGTTTATGAGTTCGTGCAGAGTTGTAGCTCAGGATGCTCCTTCGGTGGCGGGGGAATACAAGGACTCTCATAAGCTTTAACACTGAATCCAGCATGGGGCTAAGTTCACAGGGTGCCAGATCTCAATCTTTGTATCTCTAGGAGATAAGCGCCGTTTTTAATCCTGTTTTGTAAATAGGATAAGGTCCAGTCCCGGCAGGGCGGGGCAGCGTGGGGCCAGCAGCCTCAGGCTAGGAGTGCGTAGGCTGTTGGGCAGTTCGGACAGTGTGTTTACTGTTCAGCCGCTTGGGGTCAGCTGCTCCTGGAGCGGTGCCTGGAGCTGCCACCAGGTGGCATCTCCACTAGATACCAGTGGGGGGTGGGGTAGAGGAAGGGGCTCTCCCTCCGGGGACGTCGTCCAGCAGCCCAGAGAGCACAGTACTTGGATCATGGGGTGGAGATGGCAGAAGCTGGGGTGCTAGGTACCAAGACCTGCGAGAGAAAAGAGGCAGGGACAGGAAGATGGAGTGGAACTGGGACATGGGCAGCAGGTCCAGATGGAGTGGGGTGACACCCTTGATTTTTAAGTGATTCCTCTCCCCTCTCATGGCAGAAGTTTGAAAAGAAATTTCAGTCTGAGAAGGCAGCAGGCTCGGTGTCCAAAGGCACGCAGTTTGAGTATGCCTGGTGCTTAGTGCGGAGCAAGTACAACGACGACATCCGGAAAGGCATCGCGCTCCTCGAGGGTGAGGCACTGGGCCGCTGTCACTGTGCGCTGCGGCATCGGTCTACCCTTCTCTACTGCCGTTGGCCCCGTTTGCCCCCTTTGTCCCAGCACTGGGATTCTTTGCATCATGGGACTTACCTTCCAGTACAGTCACTTCATAGTAATTTCTAGTAAATGCACCGCAGCAGAGGGCTACACAGTTGGCCCTCCTTGTTGTGGTTCCACATCCATGGATTCATCCAGATCAAACATTTGAGATAAAAACAAAGCAACAAAAATGTTTGCTGAACATGTACGGACCTTTTTTACTTGCCATTGTTCCTGAAACAATACAGTATACCAACTATTTATGTGTGTTAAATATCATAAGTACCTAGAGATAATTTAAAGTACATGGGACATGTGTAGGTTTTATGTAAATATTACAATTTATGTAAGGAACTTTAGCATCTGTGAGTTTGGGAATCTGATGGGGCTCCTGGAACCAATCCCCCAAGAATAACATGGGACAGACAACTTGACCAGTAAAGGATGCTTGTTGTAGATCTGTAAACTGAGTCTTTCTTTTTTTTTCTTTAATATTTTTCAGATGTTGATAGTGATAGGCCTTTATTTTATTCATTTATTTATGTGGTGCTAAGAATTGAACTCAGTGCCTCAACACATGCTAGGCAAACACTCAACCACTGAGCCACAACCCCAGTCCTAAGAGTCTTTTTTTTTGGCAGTACTGGGGATTGAACCCAGGGCCTTGTGCTTGCAAGGCAAGCACTCTACCAATTGAGCTACATCCCCAGCCCCTAAGAGTCTTTCTTAATGCAAAGACTGTCACTCTCTATTTGTCTGTTTGCCCGTTCCGATTGTTCAGGTTTATTCTACACCAAGGCACAGAGGTGGAAGTGGTCGCTGGGCATTGCTAGCGTAGTTGAGGAGACAGTAGACGCTTGACGCTTGGAAAATTTTAAGCACCTGCAGAACTACTTAGTGGCAGATGCTCATGCGTGAGTACAGCCAAGCTTCAGTCCTTTGGGAAGTCACTGAATTGACATGTAGTCAGGTGGGGGTTTTCAAGGGAGGCGAGTTCAAGAGGCGGGAGTGCATACCCTTTTTTTTTTATTTTGGTTCTGGAACTGAACCCAGGAGCACCTCACCACTGAGCCACATCCCCAGCCCTTTTTATTTTTCATTTTGAGATGGGGTCTGGCTAAGTTGCTTAGGGCCTCACCAAGTTGCTGAGGCTGGCTTTGCTCCTGAGTTGCTGGGGTTACAGGCATGTGCCACCACACCCAGCTTTATTTTATTTTTATTTTGATGCAGGGTCTTACTATATTGCTTAGGCCCTGCTAAGCTGCTGAGACTGGCCTTGACTTTGTGATCCTCACACCTCCACCTTGCGAGTCTCTGGGATTGCAAGTGTGTGCCATCACACCGTCAGTTTATAAAAATTTGTTTTAGCAATAATTGAGCAGTAGGTAAGTGCATGGAGTACAGAGGTGCCAGGACTAAGTGGAGCTGCCTTTCAACTGTCCCTGTGCCTTGATTTCCTGTCGGTTCTCACAGATGGACCAGAGTTGACTGTAACATTGATTCCAGGGTGCCCCCACTCATGGTGCCCCAGAGCTCTGGCTGGGAAGCTGAGAGTGACAGCAGCTGACATGGAGGCCCAGGCCCTTCCCAGGATCTTAGAGGGATCTGGAGCATGGCAGTGTCTCTGGGGTGCAGTATTAGGAAAGAAAGACACCATTTCACCCTCTTCTCTCTGCCTCCCCAGAACTGCTGCCCAAAGGGAGCAAAGAGGAGCAGCGGGATTATGTCTTCTACCTGGCTGTGGGGAACTACCGGCTCAAGGTAAGGCCGCAGGGCCCCTCCTTCCCACCCACCTTTCTTCCCGTGGTGGAGCCCTGAGCCTCCAGAAGACTGAAAAAGGCAGTAGGCTGGGAGTGGTGTCAGGTCACCCAGGCAAGTTGATACCAGGACAGTTTTCAGAGGGATCAGGTGCCAAGGGTGTGGGGACCAAGGTGACGTCAAGATTGGGGTGTAGCCTCAGGCTTGGGCTGTTATCTCCCCTGGCTTATCACCCCAACACAGTTGGGTTGTTTGTGGACTCTACTCCATCGGGTGGGGCTGGGGAGAGTGGGGAGGTTGAGGAAGGAGACCGGGCTGGAGGAGGGAAGGCCCCTCCCCGCAGGAGGGGTGCTGGAGTCGCGGGGTGCCTGTGACAAGCAGGTACATTTCCCCGAGTGCAGGAGTATGAAAAGGCGCTGAAGTACGTGCGCGGGCTGCTGCAGACGGAGCCCCAGAACAACCAGGCCAAGGAGCTGGAACGGCTCATCGACAAGGCCATGAAGAAAGGTGAACGTCTCGCCTGGCTAGGGCCTTTTCCTTCCTGGGGCCTCCCCCGCGGAGAGTCCGTAAGGACCCCTCCAAGCAGCCACTCCCCACCAAGAGCCTGCACCCCCAACTCCAGCAAGATGCGCATGTCTTCTGTGGAGCTACAGGGCCAGGGAGGTCGCGGCCGGGGTCGTTGTGGGCTGGCCAAGCTCTGACAGCCTCCTCCTCCTTTTCCATTCCCTAGATGGACTAGTGGGCATGGCCATCGTCGGAGGCATGGCCCTGGGTGTGGCAGGACTGGCTGGACTCATCGGGCTTGCTGTGTCCAAGTCCAAATCCTGAAGGAGAGCACACCCGCTCCTCTGCCCAGGGCACCGGGAGCTGTGATGGACATTCAGCAGGGCCCGTCCATCCTCGCAGGCCTTCCCTGTTCTTCCCTCGAGTCCTTGTCATCGTCCTCTGTGGCCTTCAACCCTGTCTCCCCAGACCTGTTGTTCAGCCCCAAGTCATGTGCCACTTATGAGTGTAAATAAAACTGGGCTGTGGCTTGGGAACCTCGGTGCCTGTGTTGAGGGAGGGGGCTCACTGTGCAGAGTGGGGCTCATGCGAGGCCCTTCCTGCCCTGCGCCCTCTTGCTCTTGCCCTCCAGGCCCATATGGGGGTCTCCTTTGTCCACTGAGCAGTCCAGTCCACACCCTTCCTTCCTCCCCTCCCCTGAAGCCATGTCCTTGAGCAGCAGCAGACAGCACAGGACATGGCCTTTCCGTGGCCCCAGAATCCTGGGAGAAAGCCGCCAGCAGCGGGAAGGGCATCCGAGGGGAAGGCTGGGATTTACGACTCTGGTCTCCTCTGACCCACTCAGCTGCCTCTCAGCACGCGGACTTTTCCACTGCGGGGCCCCCACGGGCTTCCTCCACAACCTCCGCCCTTCCCTCCCTTTGTCTTCCTGCGCCTCCCCTTCCTCCTTACCCCATCCTTCTCCTTAGGGAAAGGGGGGCCCTGGTGGAGAGGAAGCTCGCTTGGCATGGAGGAGGCAGGGGCTTGCGGGGAGGCTCGGGGCACAGAGTCCCAGTCCCATGGAACAGGAGCCCAGGCTCCACCCAACCCAGTTTGCCCCACGCCCCACGGTGCCAGGCTCCGCGTGGGCCTGTGCTGCTGCCTGCATACTTCTCGTTCCATAGCCCCCGCCAGGCCAGCTGGGTTGGGGAGGAGGCACCTGAGGGAGTAGGAGGACCTGGCGCGGGAAAGGGGCACAGGGCATGCACCTCCAGGCCAGCAGTGTCCCTTCTGCCTGGGACTGAACCACTTGTCAGGAGTGGACTAGAGCTATCAAAACCCAGGCCTCGGAGCAGGTGCTGCCTGGCTTGAGGTGGGAACTCAAGGGGTTTTGATCCATCGTAATTGAGTTGGTGATAGTTCCTGGTAACTCTCAATTGCTAGGAGAGATTAGCCACAGGATCATGTCCTGGGCCTGTGATCTGCCTCTTGGGGCCCCTTGGCAGCAGGATCAAACTCGATGCCGAGAGTCAAAGGTCAGCCCAAAAGGGGAAATTCAAGTTCAGGAAGTTTGGAGGAGAGTAACTGCTGGCCTCACCTCGGTCCTGCAGCCCTCAGATCTGAGATGGTCCCCAGGCACGCAGCAGTTGGTGTGTGTGGGGAGCTGTGACCTGTGGTCCGTTCTTAATACAGCTACAAAGCCAGCAGCAGGGTCTCCAGCCGAAACTCGCCTAGTGGAGCTGACACCTCGACCCCAGCTGCTTTGGTGACGGTGGGTGGGCTGGACCCCAGAGCAGCTGCTCTCTCCCACTGCCTTCCCCTTCATCTTCGGAGGCACAGGTGTCCCCACCCCTAGGCCTTCGTGGTGGTGGTTCTCCCTATGCAGAGGGAGCAGCAGCTCTGTCCCCGATCCTCCACGGACGGCACGTCAGGGTTCACTCTGCCCCTTGTCGGGCTCCTGTCTCAGTCACCTCTTCTCTCCTTGCCCCTTTTCCATCCTCTGGCCTCAGATGAAAGCTGAGTCAGAGAGAGCTGCTTCCCCTTGGCTCCTGAATCCTCCCGGCCCCTCCTTGGCCGGATCCGTTAGTCTCCTAAGTCCTCTCCCCCACCCTGGCGGGGCGGGGAGTCCAGGGCAGCCTGGAGGCTGGGGGAGGGGGTGGACTTTTGGCCGTTTATTCCCGCCATCGTCAACAGCCACTGCCACACCGGCTTGGCTTCTTCCTCTGACCTGTCAGGAAGCAGAGAGACCCAGAAAGGAGGGACACGGACCTGAGCCCGAGAAGGCAGGCAGAGGCCGCGGCCGGATTCCGCTCCTTAGCCAAGCCCTGTCCAGTTCCCAGGGGGCCCCAGCCCCTTGGGGGCCTGTGTCCCGGGATGTCAATAGCTGTGGAGACCTTTGGCTTCTTCATGGCAGCCCTGGGGCTGCTGATGCTGGGGGTGACCCTGCCAAACAGCTACTGGCGCGTGTCCTCCGTGCACGGGAATGTTATCACCACCAGCACCATCTTCGAGAACCTTTGGTACAGCTGTGCCACAGACTCCATGGGAGTCTCCAACTGCTGGGAGTTCCCGTCCATGCTGGCCCTCTCTGGTACGGGGGTGAGGAGAGCTTCGGGGAGCAGCGGGAAGGGGAGGACAGGCTTGGAGAGCCCCAAGGGAAGGGGCGGCTGCCTTGGGTCTGACCTTGGGCGCCAAAGGATGCAGGAAGACTGGGGTCAGTCTCTGGGTCTGCTGTAGCTAAGAATGCTGGACACTCCAGCCTGGTCCAGGAGTGAGACCTTGTTACACTTGGCCCCTGGTCTAGTGTGATCCTCCCTCAGTGGTTACTCGAGCAGGCACCAGGTCAACTCCTGCCTCGGCTAGCTCTGTGCCTAGGGTGAGGACAGAGTGAGCTTGGTGTCAGCCACCTGTAGGGACGCCGATAGCACCAGCCCTCAGGTGCTGGTGAGGATCTGCAGACCCTGGCTCTCTGTTGTCGTGTGTGCACACGGTACATTTTATTCTGGGTGGGGTCTCTGGGTTGGTGGGGTGAGGAGGAGGCCCCATCTTGGCCTCTTGGCAGTTGATAGGAACAGGCCTTGTTAACCTCCCAGCATCCACGGGCTGGGCAGCTGGCCTCCCTGCTGTGCCGACCGTAAGAGGCCTCAGCAAGGCCAGGTGAGTGAAGGAGGTGCCAGGTCAGCCTGACTGTACGGTGGTGGGTGCGCACCTGCACGTGTCTGGGGCTCTCCATACTATGTGCTCAGCCTGCAGCTTCCTGATGGCCACAGCTCCGCCTGCTGCCTGCTCACTCCTGTGACTGGCCTCAGTCATCTTCCCCTAGAGCCTCCTTTCAGTCTGCCGCCCGCCCCCCCCGTGCCAGAGACCAAGAGTTGATGGCATGGAGCCTCTGCGAGCCCCCTTCCAGGCACTGAATGGCAGGTGATGGGTGGGCGGGGAGGAACTGAGGCCAGCACAGGCTCCAAAACTGTCCCCGAGAATGCCGAAGAGCAGTTGCTGAGCCTGGATGGTCTCCAGTGCCCGGCTCTTCCCAGACCCTCAAGGCAGCTGTAGGGCTTCGTGTTTTTCAGCCATCTCTCCAGGCCCGCGCGCAGGGCAGGTGTTATGCAGAGACTTGTAAAAGCTGCGTCCAATCCGGACCAGCAGCCTGGAGTCTGAGTGGCCAGGAGAGGCAGTGGGGCAACTGGCTCAGCAACCCAGCCATCCCACTGTACCTGCCCCTGGTGCAGTGAGCCTGGCCACCAGAGAGGGCCCCACGTGGCCCTGCAGCAGAGGGCCTGCAGAGCCCCTGGGCTTCCCTTCTGCCTGTGCGATCTGAGTCGTCTGCAGTAGCCTGCTGCTGGGCTGGTGGCTTTAGCCTCATTTTACAAAAGCTGAAAAACTTCTGCAGGGTTTGAAACCCGCCTAGAGTCACAGAGGTGGCGGAGGATCCGAGCCCAGGGCCCAGTTGATTCCTGCATTATGGTCCAGTGAGGGATCCCAACCATCATTCAGTCACCTCCCAACAGTGCACCCCCAACCTCCATTTGGCCACCAGAGCTCCCCAAGGACTGAGAGTTGGGGGCAGGGAGGGAGTGGCTGGGAATCAGAATGCCCTTTCAGAGAACTTTGTCCCTCCTCCCTGGTCCCCAACTTCAGGCCACTTACCTTTTCCTGGCAGGGACCCAGCCTTTCTCCTTCAGCACCCATGCTGGTGCCCCACCCGGGAAAGGGGTGCAAGGTCCTTGGGAGTGCTTAGCAACTATCGAAGACAGAGGGGAGGAGGGGCCCACAGCTTCCCCCAGCTTTGCAAAAGGGGAAACTGAGGCACCAAAGAACGTGAACTAGATAAACTTGGATGATCCTGGACCCAGGCATCCCACCTTCCAGGTCAGAAACTGCCCTTGACCCTCTGCCGCAGGCCACTGCTGCCCCCTTCAGGTTACTCTGGGAAGAAACTCAGTTGGAGGTGTCAGGCTAGTGCTTGAGGCCTGGACTCGGAGAGCAACCCTGCAGGGAAAGGGAGCGGGGCTCGGGGCAGCAGGTGGAGTGGCGGGTCTCAACCAGCCTGGCGCTGTCCTTTGCCTCAGCTTGGGAGGAGGGGGACTGCTAGCCTCCGGGGGCTAGAGGTCCAGGGCGCTGCAAAATGCTCTGCGATGCATGGGACGCTCCCCGGGAACCGGCGTCCAGCCCTTAAAGGGGCGTCAGCAGAGTGCGCTGGAGGAAGGGTCCTGATGCACAAGGATGGAGACTCAAGAACCTCGAGGGACAGCAAGTCACTGAGCCTGAGCAAGGGCCCTGGGGGCTGCTGTGGGTCAAGGGAAGAGGAGATAGAAGGGAAAGGCTGACGCCTGCGCCCCTCCCCAGGGTACGTCCAGGGCTGCCGCGCTCTCATGATCACCGCCATCCTCCTGGGCTTCCTCGGCCTCTTTCTAGGCATATTGGGGCTGCGCTGCACCACCATTGGGGGCATGGACCTCTCCCGGAAAGCCAAGCTGGCAGCCATTGCAGGAGCTCTCTACATACTGGCTGGTACTAGGGGAAAGGTGTTGGGTGGACTTGGGGCAGCCCTTGGCCAGACCCTGGTCTTCCTGCCCCATCTCCAGCTCCCCGCTCCTGGTGCTTGCCGCTCCTTTCCCTTCACCCTCCCTGCTGGGCTCTTCCCTGGCTCCTTGCCCACCCCCCATCTGAAGCCCCCCAGTCCTGTCCACAGTTGAGTCCATCAGCAGATTCTTGAGCTCCTACTGAGCCAGGAGTGAAAGGAACGTGGGAGCAGAGTGAGCTCCTCCAGTCAGGACCCCTCCCCGCCCCCCAAACTGTACAGTAACAACGCCTTGACTGGCCACTCCACACCATCACCTCTCGATATGCCTGCAAGGCAGAGTGGGAATTGTCCTGTTCCAGATGTGAAAAGCTCTGAAAGGTCAGGTGGCTTCCTGGGGCACAGGCCCCAGCAAGTGGAGTGGTGACAGTTCAGGGCTTGGCATGGCATTTGGGATTCCCAAGGAAAGGACTGCCAGGGCATGGGTGGGGAGACTTGGACAACTCAGCTTTGCAGGCCGGGCAGGGCAGATTCCAGGGGAGGACAGGAGTGATGGCCCTGGGGGTCAGAGGGAACAAGGCAGGTCTGGGGCAAGCGTGGCTGGGATTGGACAGAGTGGCAGGAGACGGAAGAGGGCTGGGACTGTGTCAGGAGGCTGGACTGAGGAGGTTAAGTGAACAGTTGACGCAGGAAGGGGAAGGTTTGTAGGCTGGAGCAGAAGAAAGGGACTGAATGAAATGGTTGCCCTTGAACGTGATGCCCTCCTCCTACTCTGGGTGACTTCTGTATGCCCCTTCTTACGCCCCTGCCACCCCCTGCCTGGGCCACGCTGACCCAGGACACTAGTGTGGTCCTCCTGCCTCCCAGGGGCCTGTGGGATGGTAGCCATCTCCTGGTACGCCGTCAACATCACGCAGGACTTCTTCAACCCCCTCTACGTTGGAACCAAGTGAGTGAGGAGCCCGCCCTCGGGGGCAGCGCCGGTGGGCTCAGCCCCGGCTGGCACTCACCTCCTGGCCCCCACCCCTGCGTCCCCCTTGCACCCAGGTACGAGCTGGGCCCTGCCCTCTACCTGGGCTGGAGCGCCTCCCTGCTCTCCATCCTGGGTGGCATCTGCCTCGGCTCCACCTGCTGCTGTGCCTCCCAGGAGGACCCCACTGCAAGGTGAGAGAGGGGAAGGACAGGGTGGAGGGCAGGGGGCAAGGGTCGTAGCTCCCTGTGACCCAGCCCCCTTCTCCCAACAGGGCCCAGCTTCCCTACAAGGCTTCCGCAGCTTCTGCAGTCGTGATGCCCACCACGGTCTCGGACGAAGGTGACAGCAGCTTTGGAAAATACGGCAAAAATGCCTACGTGTGAGTTTGGACCCGTGGACCCCATCTCTCTCCCACTGGCCAGTGGAGGGTCCTTAGGACCCGGGACCCATCTTGGCAGGCTACACTCCAGGCTCCGCCCTGTGCCTGGAGGCCCCTCCCAGGCCAAGGAGCTCCAGAGAACTCACCTGGTCCTCAGAGGGGCGTGTGGGCCAGGGCGCCCGTTGTGTTCTACATAAATACTTGCATAAATAAATGCGTCCTGCGACTGTGCTGCGGTTGAGGGTGTCAGAAAGCGGGCGGCCCAGCACAGGGGAGGGCTGGGGCCAGGGAGTGACTCATTTCTTGGACCCCAGGCTGTCATTCTGTCCACCACTTCTGGGCTGTCTTGTCCAGCAAAAGAGGCGTTGCAAGTGACTTCCAGAGGGTGGCACATAATTACTACTAAGAGTCATCGTGGACCAGATATGGGAAGCCCCACCTCCAGGTTCTTGGAAATAGCAGATTCCCGGGATCAGCTGGTGACAAGAAGCCACTCCTTCTGCTGATATCTCAGAGCTGCCCAAGGGGACAGTTGGTTGAGAGCAGTTTCTTACCTGGGCCTGAGTGGGGACATCAGGAACAGGCAGCCCCTTTGGAGTTCTGGGTCATTAGCTGGGTATGATGCCTATACATCTCTCTGGGGAAGCGTCAGTAGCTTCCAGAAAAGGCTCTGAAGGCCTACTATGTGCAAGGCTTGAGGGTGTCCTGTTTCAGCACAGGCTGGGGTAGGTGTGGCACGGGCCCAGCTCCACCTGGCACCCATTCAAGACAGGAAAATGAGGCCACAAGACAGAATCCTGGCATCCACTGACAGCAGAGGGGATGAGGGCCGAGCCCAACATGCGTCCCCTGCAGCACAGGCTTGGGGGTGCCCCGTCCATACAGCAACCCTCACCCTTTCTCTTCAACCTTACACCCCCCTGCACCGGCTCTGGCCGGCCTGCCTCTTCTCGTCCCCTCCTTTCAGGAAGATGAGCCCAAACCAAGTTCCACAATTGAGCACTCAGGCTCGTGTGTGCCTTAATACAGTCCGAGACTTTTCATCCCTCTGTCCATCACGTGGTCACACGACTGAGGGGCTTGGGCACACTTACCCCTTTACACTACACTTGAGTTTCTTCTCACCAGACACTGGGGTGGGCACCAAAACATGAACTATGCCCTCAAAGAACTCAAACTCGGGCAAAGAGGAATGTCAACCGCAGGCTGCCATCTGGCTCTGGGTGAGGTAGCAACAGCTGTCATACTGGGCGCTCACAGGCTGCTGGGCACCGGGAACACCTAGGAGGTGGCTGCACCCGAAGCTGAGGGGCAAAGGCTCCTGCCCCAGCTGCACAGGCAGGAAGCAGCAGGGCCAGGACTCCTCCAGGGCTGAAGAAGCAACCGCCCTGCCTCCCAGTTCAGTTAAATGCAATGCCCACTGAGCTCCTTAGGAACAAGCCCCCAGTCTCTAGGCTTCCCGACGCTCCCACCAACCTCTTCTTCCTGCGTTCCCAGGAAGCGTGGTGCTACTCCATCATGACACTAGGTTTAGCTTCTAGAAACTTTTGGAATAGTGTACATTTCCCAAAGACCAGGCATCTCCCAAGAGAGTAAACAAGTTTCCCGTGGCACAAAGAATGCTGGCAAAAATTGTTCAGGCCTCTCCCTAGAAAGTTCTGGTTTTAAATCGGGATCTATGCTTCTTAACAAGAATGTTCGTGAATGACCAGGGGAGCCAATCAGCATCAGAGCAACGAGAGGCTATCGGGGTCAGGCACCGACCTCTCAAGGTCATTTGGGAAGGTGCTGTGAGGAGAGATCTTACACCAAACAGAACCTATGTGACTCCATTTATAACAACAATATGAAACAAGGCCCTTGAAGGTCGGAATGCGCAAACAGGAGGCCGTGCAGACACGGGGGTCTGATGCACCTTCTAGTCAAGAAGGGCTTTTCTACTCCCCTTTTCCAGTCTGTGTACTTCCTGGTGAAGAGTAAAGATGAATAAAAGGCTTCAGATCAAGTTTCATTTCCTGGAAGAGACAACAGGCCCAGGCAGGAGTTGCTGCCACACACTGAGACTCCTGGTGTCCCGTTACTGCTGCTAACAAACCATCTTGAGACTCAACAGCATAATTCCACTATTTTATTACGCACACAGACTCTGTAACTCGGGTCTAGACAGGCACAGCGAGGCAGCGTCTCTCTGTGTTGTGAGGTCACAGTGAGGGAGATGGAAGGCTGAAGGTGACTTGACGCAGGGCAGAATCACCTGGAGGCATCCCACCCCTGTGACTGAAGCTGGGCTGGGGGACTTGAAGGCCTGGTTCCCCTGGTCCTGCACAGGCCTCTCTGTGCCGCCTGGACTTCCTCACAGCATGGTGGCTTCTGCTTCAGGGTAGCTGGATTTCCTATGGAATGCCTCAGGGACCCAAAAGCAAGTGTGCTAGCCACAGGGCAGGTCTATAGGTGTCACAGTTGGAGCGGTCATAAGCCTGCCTTGATTCCAGAGGAACACCCCACCTTTCGATTCAAGGATAAAGAATCTAATATCATTTTTTAAAAAATCACACCAGAACTCTCTAAACCCTGTCATGGACACCAGCTCCTGTGACACTGTCACTAAATACCACTTGGCCCGCCACAAGTGTTCAGAGAAAGGGAAACACTGTCCCAAAAGCAGTGAAGAGCCTAAAAAGGTGCCTGGCATTGTCCTGGCTGCCATCTCATTAAGGTCATTTGCTCAACAAATACTCCCAAAGCCCCTGCCTTGCATGGCTCAACAGTTCAACTCTAAGGAGCTTAAGGGATTAGGGCTTGTGATCCTCAGACAAGGTGGGGGCTGAGAAGGTCTAGACCCACACATGCAGGGCCACAAGGCCAGAGTGTCTTCCAGGCTGATAATTTCACAAAATACCAACCCTCACAACAGGGGCTTCTAAAGACAACTGCTCCCTCAGACTGGTGGCAGCAGGGACAAAGGCTCACCTGGCCACTCCCATTTGGCCAAGTGCCAGATGATAAGACAGGACTGGCTCCTGCACAGTAGCACTCTGCATCCACGCTCCAGCCCTCACCCACTTCCTGGTTACCCGGCCCTGGAACCTAGCTGCATTTCAAAAATACTAGGAGGAACCAGAGAAATGAAAAGCAAAAAAAATCAATATGGAAGAAAAGGCATAAAGCACCAGGTAAGAAAGGCAGAGACAAGACAAGAGTGGCAGGAGAGTGGGACAAAATTTCTCATGGTCAGGGACACAGAAGGGCAGGGGTAAGTGAAAGGTCAGAGGAAGAGAGAGCAGTGAGTAGGAGCAACAGGTGGTCTATGACCCTCACCCCCAAACACCCCAGGACCAAGCAGCTGGCTCCTGGCACTAGGGCTTTTATTACCATAGCACTCTGCAGGCTGGGCTCGGCCACTGGACGGCCCCAGGGGCAAGACTGGTTGTCCCCACGGGAAGACAGAGCACAGCGCCCTCTGTCCAGGAGGCGTCAAGGCATCCTTCAGTGACGCATGGAGGCCTTCCTCTCTGAAGACCCCAGGCTCACACGGTCCACTTCAGACACCTGCAGATGAACAGGAAGGTCAGGAAGACGAAGCGGTCTAGGCGGCCATGGAGGAGGCAGTGGGCGTGGACGGGGAGGCCGCAGGCTCACCTGGTCTCCTGGTGGGTGCCCAGACAGCGCACAGTGCAGTACCGCGCTCCACAGCTGACGCAGGTGTAGGGGGAAGGGAAGCCGCACACAGCACAGAAGGGGCGCTGGGGCCGGGATGGGGGCCCTGCGCAGGCTGTCAGGTAGTTGGGGCCCTCCGCCACACTCAGGTTCTGCAGAGACAGGGGAGCAGGCTCCGTGACTCCCCCACGTAGCCAACACCTACCAGGCAGGATCTCCACGGGCTCCCCCTTCCCTCAGGTCCCCCCAGAAAGTGCATCTCTCACCTGCTCCTCCAGCAAGGCCTGGAAGTTTTTTCGGAAGCGAAGTTTAAAATGATCCCCTCGAGTTTTCTTTTTTTTCTTTCCTAGGAGTCACAAGATGTGAGTAGCTTGACAACTGCAGAGAAAGACAGCAGCTTTCTCTGGCTCGCCACAGGGCAGCACTCCTGGCCACACCCTCGCCTGGGGCCTGGGTCTGCCCCGCATACCAGCCTTTACCCTTTATCCGCCTCCACCAATCCAGGCCCCATTAGCTCCATGCACCTCAAATCTAAGGCCCGCGTCAGCTCCTCTACTCCACCTTCATCCTATGTACTCGAGAAAACTGAGACACGGAAAGGGAGGACGGCGGCTGGGGGCCGAGGAGCCAATCGCTGGAAGGCCCAGAGGGCACTCCAGGGCCAGTGTCCTTCCACAGGCCTGACCTGGTCTGCTCTTCCCCTTCCTCGGCCCTGCCCTCCCTTTCTCTCACTCTGCCTCACCGGTGTCTGCATCGTCGTCAAACTGGGGTAGCCTCTTGCCGAGCTGGGGGAGGCCTGCGTGGGGGTCATCCTGGAAGTTGTCATTCTCCAAGGCCTCGAGCTGCCTGTTGATCCGGCGCTGCCGGGCAGCCCGGTCCAGCACCCGCCGCTGTCCAGGGTCCTGGGAACGAACTGGATGGGGCAGGGCGAGAAGAGTCATGGGGTCAGAGAAGAGGGAGCTGGGTGCCTTGAGTGTGGGCAGCAGGTGGGGAGCCACGTCCTCTGGTCTCATCCCAGTCGCCACGCCGTGTGCCCCATCTCCCGGCGTCAGTCCTCTGGCACTGCTTCCTTCCAGCTAGCCAAGACCAGTTCCGTTCCTCATGTGCTCGCGAGCACTTCCCTAGCATTTCCTGCTTCCAGCCAGTGAGACCCCTCACTGGTGCAGAAGCCACGCAACGGTGCCCACGTGGAGGCACCACGCGCCAGGGTCCCCCAGCTGCACTGGGATGTGCACTGGGACATGCCCCGGGTCAGCCTCACGGCCACCTCTGAAGAAACAAGGCACACACGTCCCCTTTCAGGCCACCCTCTCCATTCCTGCGGTGCGTGCCTCCCCAGGCTTCCCTGCAGCTGGCTTCCATCCCCAACCTCAGTGCGTCTAACCCTCCTCAGCTCAACCTTCTCCTCAGGAGAAAAACTCACTGCCAACATGTCTGCCCATGTCCTAACGACTCCTTCGAGAGGGTCCACGTGGTGTCTGACTTCCTCACCTCCCACCTGCTCCTCAGCCTCCAGCAACCTGATTCCCGCCTGACCATTCCGCATAGGCCACTGATGACCGCCTAGGGCCAAATCCAGAGTGCATTTCTAGACTAGTTCTTCATCGTGCATTTCTATGCCCTGTGGCTGTGCTGCCCGCTTCCTGAGGGTCAGAGTCACTGTTCTCCTGGTGACTCCAGCCTTCCTTCCCCCTCTCTGGCTTCTCAGCTTCCCTCTTGGCTGCCCTCCGTCCCTGAGCCTTCTCTGCCTGCCCCTGCTCTCTCAGTCTACACCCTCTTCCCGCCATGACTAGCCAAACACAGGACTCCACCACTCACACACGAACAACTCCAAGCATGATTATCTTGGCCCAGAATCCTTTCCTGAGCTCCAGAACTGGCTCCAGGACATCATGGCTGACCCACTGATTGCTGCCCCGCAATGTTTTCCCATTCAAGTCTGCTTCTCCCTGCAGCCTGAATGAATGGAAGCACCTGCAGACATCCAGACCTGAACCCTAGCAAATTACGTTCACTCTTTCTCCATTAGCACATCAGCTACTCACCAGGTTCTGTTAATTCTACAAAATATATCTTTGTTTCTTAGACGAGTACTTACTGAGTGTGTGTTAAAACCATAATACTGGTAGCAGTGCCCGTAGCCACCACTTGTTGGGCACATACTCTGAGGTTAGTCCTCCCTATCCGCAGGTCCCACACCCATGGATTCATTCGACCCCCAGACAATTTTTTTTTTAAATGCACCTGCACTGAACATGTACAGACCTGTTCCCTAAACAATACAGACAACAACTATTTCAATAGCATTCACATTGTATTGATTTAAAGTATACGAGAGGAGACACATAGGTTATGTGAATATACTACACCATTTTACATTTGAGACTTGAGCATCTATGGATTTGGGTATCCAGACAGAGGGGGTGTCCTGCAACCAATCCCCCGGATACTGAAGGGTGACTTACTAAACTCTTACCATAAACTAAATTATTTAATCCTCACAACAACCCTTTGAGATAGGTATAAGCTCATGTCAATTTACTGTTTATTGTTCAAAAGTTAAAAAATGTTTCCAAAGTTTGCACAACTAGTAAATGGCCAGGTCAGAACCCAATCCCAGAACCAACCAGCATCAAAACATGCATTTTGTTTGTTTTATTTTGGTTTTGGTGGTACTGAGGACTGAACCCAGGGGTGCTTTTCACTGAGCTATACCCTCCTACCCTCTTTTGTTTTTAGATATAAGGTCTCAGCAAATTGCCCAGGCTGACCTGAAATTTGTGATCCTCCTGCCTCAGCTTCCAGAGTAGCCGAGAACAGGTGTGTGTCACCACGCCTGGCTTAACACACTGGGTCTTGACCACTGCACAATGCTGCTTCCCTCCTGAGTACTGGGCAGTGCCCGAGCAAGGGCATACAGTCTTGTGGGAGCACAAAGGAGTAAATAAGCAAGCACGTGTCTGGTTGGGAAAGGACTAAGGGCCACAGAGCACAAGACAGACACACCCACTGGGGCTTTGGGGAGGTCAGAGACGATTTCCTGGAAGGTAAGTCTAGCTTGAGGCCCAAGTCATGAGTAGCCGGGTGGGAGGGACCAAGAAAGGTGGTTTAGGCCTTGATGCCAGCATGGGAAAGGCCTGGGTGGGAGACTGGGGGAGGGGAGCTTAAACGAACTGAGGGAAGTTCAGCATGAATGGCAAGTGTAGCAAGTGGGGCAGAGGTTGAGATGAAGACAGGCCAGATCCTCAAGAGTTCCACGTTTATGTATTTAAAGGAATTTAGACTTGAAGATTTTATTGGAAAAACAGGGAAAGCCAGTGGCAAGTGCAAGTCAAGTTAGCAGAGTTCTGACCCTGATTTCTTTTCCTCAAGACGACTCAGCATCTCCTTCAGTGACTTTCCAGTCTCTAGATTTGCTTTAAACAATAAGCTAACCACTGATCACATGTGGTTACTTATATTTAATTAAAAGTTAAATCACATGTGGTTATTTGTAACTAAAACTTTTAATTAAAAGTTCATAAAATTTAAAATTCAGTGCCTTGGTTGTACTAGCCACAAGTCATGTGTCCAGTAACCATATGTGATGAAAGTCCTTTTTTTTTGGTACTATGGATTGAACCTCAGACACTTTGCCACTGAGTACATCCCCAGCTCTTTTTGAGACAAGGTCACATTAAGTTGATTAGGGCCTTACTAAATTGCTGAAACTGGCCTCGAACTTGCGATCCTCCTGCCTCAGTCACTGGAATCTCTGGGATTACAGGCATGCCACCACCGAGTCTGGCCCAAAGCCCACACTCAACAGTACAGATCATGAACACTCTCGTCACCACATAAGATTCTCCTGGATAGTACTGTTCGAGCGCTTGCAATCCATTCGCCCCGCTGAATCAGCCAGAATTGCCTTTCTAAAGGATAAACCTGCTTGGTCACGCCCCTGTCTTAAAATCTTTTGATTTAAGGCTCTCCACTACTTCTCCGTGGAGTTCAAACTTCTCGGCAGAAGAATACCTTTCAAAACTTCACCTTTCCCCATTCCTCTGGACCGTTACTGTTGGCCTGCAAGCTCCAAATTATGAACGGGATTCCTAAGTGACTTGCTTTTACTTGCTTTCCTGCCTGTGCTCGTGGAGTGCCCCGCACCTGCACAGTGCGAAACCTTAACCCGACTTTCAAGACTCAATTCAAGCGTTTATGTTTCCTTCCAAGATTTTTAGGTCTCCCCTTCCTAGTAGTTGGGGTGGGTGCCTGCGCCCAGGCGCTGTGCCCCGCTCTGCCAAGGCCACGTATCACTCTGAAATGCAAGGCACTCTGAAGTGCAAGGTAGGTCTGGGGGTCTGTACCGCCACAAAGCCAGTTCTTGCGTAACAGGGCTGTTTCTCTTCTCCATCCCTAGCGCTCGGCTTGGGGCAAGTATCAATAAAACGTGAATGAACGGTTTAGGGGCTGCCCCAAAGCTAAGACCTTAGGGTCAGTGAAGGGATTTGAGACGAATAACAGGGTGAGTCCTAGGCCGGGTTCTGACTTGGGAAGCTAAGGGGGCTAACCGCTGGGGTCTCACATACCTGAAGTTTTCTTCTCCACCATTTGCGCAACACAGTAGCCGGAAGAACCTACTGCGCACGCGCACCAAATCCACAGCCGCGGTAGAAAACCGCCCTTTCCGGCGGCGCTCGCTTGTGCGCGTGCGCAGAATCGGCCCCCACCACTTGGAATCTTTACGTGGTGTTCTCTTGGAGAAGAGCAAGCTTTCCGCCATGTTTTATAGGGGCAAAACTACTTCCGCCCTCAGTGTAGTTGTAAGAGTTTGGTGAGAGACCCGAAATGCGGGTCTTTCGAGAAATGTTATTGTCCTTGGGTCCCTCTGAAGGTGCCATCATCCCAAGGACATGTTCTGGAGTATTTGCCCGCGGCGGTAGATGGAGCGGGCTGCACTGCGGAAGAAAGCGGCCTGGCTCCAGTGGGCAGACTGAGGGGTCCCTGCTGACCTGTCCCAAATCAGCCTCCGGCTCCCCCGCGCCGCAGTCCCGCCGCGGGCCCCTCGACCTTCTCCCTCCGTGCCGCCCCTCCGCCTCGCTGCCCCCGCCTTCCGCCCGGCGGCCCCGGACAGGGCTGTGGCCAGGACCCGCCCCCGCGCCCCGCCGGACCCTCCGCGCCGGATCACTTCCCCTCGGCGGTTTCGGCTTCCTCGGTGTCGGGCGGGCGCAGACCGCAGCCTCGGCCCCTCCCCGCCTCGCGCCCCGCGCCCCGCGCCCGGGACAATCCTCGCCTTGTCTCGGCGCCTGCATCTCGAGTTTTCTGCAGCCTCGGGTTACGTCTTTTTTCCAGGGCGGAGCCCCAGCGCCGCTCCTCCTCCCAGCGGGAGGCTCCGCAGACGGGGTTCCCCATTCCCAGAACCTTCTCCCGAGTTGGGATCCGGACGCGCAGCCCAGTCCGGCGCGGGCCCGCGTGCGGCCCGGGCCTGCTTCCCGCCATGGCCTGGACCGGCCCGAGACCCCGGCTCCTGCTGCTGTTGCTGCTACTGCTGCTGCAGCCGTTGCCTCCTGCGGCCTCCGCCTCCGACCGGCCCCGGGGCAGCAAGCCGGTCAACCCAGGTGAGGACCCGAGGAGCCGCTGGGCCAGTGGACGCCGGGCGGACGTATCTGCTGGCCTGGTCAGGGAGGTTCGGGGGCTCCAGGGGGTGTCGAGTCCCTCCCTGGCCCTGCACGCTCCTGGGGGCCGAGTCACGTGGCCCCCGCCCACTCCCCTCCTTGAACTGGGGTTTCAGCCTCTCCAGGTGAACTGACCCCGAATTTCTGGATGTCACTCCCACGTGGCTGTCACTGGGGTCGAAATGTTCGTGGGCGGGAAGAATTTAAGAGGGTACTGGAAGGAAGAGGAAAAGGACATAGTGGAGTTTGGGAAAGGGATGGGGTCCTGCAGAGAGCCAAGCACGTGGACCAGGGGCCAGCCGGGAAATCTCAAGTACCAATTCCTGGCTGACCTTAGAGAAGCTGCTGGTGATCACCGTGGCCACCGCCGAAACAGAGGGATACCGGCGTTTCTTGCAGTCTGCGGAGTTCTTCAACTATACTGTGCGGGTGAGGAGGGGCCCCTGCGTGAGGGTTGCCACAGGAGGAGTGGGCTGAGAACTGGGTGTCCAGGTCCCCACAGTGAGCCTGGTCAGCCGTCACTTCTTGGCTGGTTGGACTCCTCCCTGGCATGTGGGTCTTCCCACAGACTCTGGGCCTGGGAGAGGACTGGAGAGGGGGTGATGTGGCTCGAACAGTTGGTGGAGGACAGAAGGTCAGGTGGCTAAAGAAGGAAATGGAAAAATATGCAGACCGGGAGGACATGGTCATCATGTTTGTAGACAGGTAAAGGGGCTAGGGATAGGGAGAAAGGAGAGGGAGAACATGAGGAGGGAAAAGGATGCTGAGGTTCCTAGTGGCCTTCTATTCATCTCCGCCTTCCTTGCTCAGCTATGATGTGATTCTGGCTGGCAGCCCCTCAGAGCTGCTGAAGAAATTTGTCCAGAGTGGCAGCCGCCTGCTCTTCTCTGCAGAAGGCTTCTGCTGGCCTGAGTGGGGGCTGGCAGAACAGTATCCTGAGGTGGGCACGGGCAAGCGCTTCCTCAACTCTGGTGGTGAGTGGCAGAGTGCCCAAGGCAGAGGGGCCGAGTGGTGGGGCTACAGTGTTCCAGGTGCCAGAGGGCTGGGGCAGAGCGGGGCCTGGCCGCTGGAAACCTGGGGTTCTGAAGTCACCGCCTCCCCCCCAGGATTCATTGGCTTCGCCCCCACCATCCACCAGATCGTCCGCCAGTGGAAGTACAAGGACGATGATGACGATCAGCTCTTCTACACGCGGCTCTACCTGGACCCTGGGCTGAGGGTAGGTGCATGGCGGGGGGCACACAACCTGTACCCTGCATGGGAGAGAAGACTGAAGGGGGCTTGAGACGTAAGGAGAAGAGGGTGGGGATGATGCCATCCCGCCCCCTTCCTCACCCTCCCCTGCTCATCCGTCCAGGAGAGGCTCAGCCTTAATCTGGACCACAAGTCCCGGATCTTCCAGAACCTCAATGGGGCTTTAGGTGAGGAGGAAGGCACTCTCAGGGGGGCCACGGGGGGCCCTGCTGCTGGGGGTCCTGAAAGGGAGGGGCTCCTGGTGGGACTGGGCTGGTTTGTGGGTCACCTGGGCGTTGACCTCATCAGACACCTGAGTAAACCGCACTGTGCCAGTCAGAGTAATGGAGGCAGCAGTGGGCAGCCGGGCTTGTGCCCAGGTACCTGCCTGGGCTTTGCCTCTGTGATCCCACAAGGGAAAGGTGCCTGGCTGTCCTTGGCCAGAGGCAGACACTGCCCCCAAGGGCTAGTGGCTGACCCCAGGTCATGCAGGAGGCAAGCGGAGAAGCTCTCCAGGGTGACAGACAGTAGCTGGGCAGAACTGTAGAGCGCAAGGTCCCAGTAGAGCCACTGACTGGGGTCTTGCAGCCCAGGCACCCTCATCCCCCACATCTAGAAGAAGCTGGCTTGGCATCTCCCAGAGAGGGAGTCTAAAACCTGGCCTTCCCCAGATGAGGTGGTTTTGAAGTTCGATCGGAATCGTGTGCGCATCCGGAACGTGGCCTACGACACGCTCCCTGTTGTGGTCCATGGAAACGGTCCCACCAAGGTGCCCCCAGTGGCCTCTGCCCTTGCCTGCCCTAAGTCCTGGGTGCCCCCAGCCCCCTCCAAGTCCCCGAGTGACTGAGGTGCTGGGAGAACTTCTTCCTTTTCCTGCTGCCCTGTCCCCGCGGGCCTGACCTCCACCCCTGGATGCCTCCACCTCAGCCACTCCCTGTCTGTCCTCACAGCTGCAGCTGAACTACCTGGGAAACTATGTCCCCAATGGCTGGACTCCCCAGGGAGGCTGTGGGTTCTGCAACCGGGACCGGAGGACACTCCCGGGGGGGCAGGTGAGGAGAGGGTGCCATAGTGGGGCAGGAGAGCGCATTGGGCAGCAGAGCTCCTGGGTACCCAGCCTGGCAGGAGGGCAGTGGCCAGCAAGGGTGGAGGGGGCCTGGGCCGCCCCTGAGCCTGCTGTCGTGTCCTCCAGCCTCCCCCCCGGGTGCTGCTGGCCGTGTTTGTGGAACAGCCCACCCCGTTCCTGCCCCGCTTCCTGCAGCGGCTGCTGCTCCTGGACTACCCCCCCGACAGGGTCGCCCTCTTTCTGCACAACAACGTGAGACAGCCCAAGCCCCTCCTGCAGCCCCTGCCTGCACCCCCTCCCCGGGCCCCCAGCCCCCTGGGCGCTGCCCTTGCTCAGTCGGCCTCCCCGCCCCCCAGGAGGTGTACCATGAGCCTCACGTGGCTGACTCCTGGCCACAGCTCCAGGACCACTTCTCGGCTGTGAAGCTGGTGGGGCCAGAAGAGGCCCTGAGCCCGGGCGAGGCCAGGGACATGGCCATGTGAGTGAGTGAGTGCCAGGCGGGAGGGTGCTGGCCGCCACCCTTAGGGGCCCGGACCTCGCGGCCACCCTCCCCGCCCTGGCCCTCCACAGACAGCGCAGACCCTGGGGTGGGACCACCCCATCTCCTCACACCCCTCGTCCCCTCCCCCCTGTCCAGCTCATCCGTGTCGTCTGTCGCCCCAGGGACGCATGTCGGCAGGACCCCGAGTGTGAGTTCTACTTCAGCCTGGACGCCGATGCCGTCCTCACCAACATGCAGACCCTGCGCCTCCTCATCGAGCAGAACAGGTGGGCTGCCCTCCCCACACAGGCTCCGGCCCCAGGCCTCCGCCCGGCCCTCACCTCAGCCTTGTCCACAGGAAGGTGATCGCACCCATGCTGTCCCGGCACGGCAAGCTGTGGTCCAACTTCTGGGGCGCCCTGAGCCCCGACGAGTACTATGCCCGCTCCGAGGACTACGTGGAGCTCGTGCAGCGGAAGCGAGTGTGAGTCTCACCGGGCGGGAGGAGACTTGGGGCCACTGTGGCCACAGGCAGACGTGCCATGGCCCTGGGGTAGGTCCCAGCTGTGGATCGGGTGGTGGTGACCAGCGGTGCTTGGCAGGGGACGTGAGGGACCTTCAGGCTCTGGGACCGGGGCTCCTGGGAACGGGGCCTCTGGGATGAACTAGGCAGAATCGGGGGTCTCCTGCCAAGCTGACCCTGGCATCGCCACCTGCAGGGGCGTGTGGAATGTGCCCTATATATCACAGGCATATGTGATCCGTGGGGACACCCTGAGGACGGAGCTGCCCCAGAGGGAGGTGTTTTCAGGCAGTGACACTGACCCAGACATGGCCTTCTGTAAGAGCCTGCGAGACAAGGTGAGCAAGCGGGGCCTGGGGCACCGGATCCTGGGGCTCAGTGCCGCACCCGATGTCAGGGGCAGCCACCTGGCGTCATCTCTGCCCTTCTCACACCCACCCACCCCCGTGCCAGGGCATCTTCCTCCACCTCAGCAATCAGCACGAGTTTGGCCGGCTCTTGGCCACCTCCCGGTATGACACAGACCACCTGCATCCTGACCTCTGGCAGATCTTCGACAACCCAGTCGTGAGTGGGGGCCCCTCACTCAGGAATGCAGGTTCCCTTTGCTCAGGAGGACGCCAGCAAGTGAGGGGTGCCTGGGGAGGGTCCCGTGCTGCCTGGGGAGGCTCGGCCCAGGCAGGGGGGAAGGAGGCTCCTCTCAGCTGTCCCCAATGCTCCCCACAGGACTGGAGGGAACAGTACATTCATGAGAACTACAGCCGGGCCCTGGACGGGGAGGGGCTGGTGGAACAGGTGAGCTGCTTGGGACTGACCGCCTGGAGACCATGCTTCTCAGGTCCTCCACGAGGACTGGCAGTTCTCAAACTGAGTTTCCCGGGGCCTCTGGGCGCTCTGCTCAGGCCAGAGGGAGGCAAAGGCTGAGCAGATGGGGCTGTAGCCCAGCTCAGGCCTTAATCACAGGGGACGCCCTTTTGTCCTCTCAACTTATGCTGGGGCTGCATTCTAGTAAGCCCCTCATAAAGTCCTCCATTGTAAGTTATGGACCCTCCGTGTTGGTGCTGTGGGTGAAATGACACCTTTAAGAGGGCTGCACTGCTGGGCGCGGCCAGGCCTGTCATCCCAGTGACTCAGGAGGATCACGAGTTCAAGCCAGCCCCAGCAACTCAGTGAGACCCTGTCTCAAATGATGGATGGATGGATGGGGATGGATGGGTGGATGGATGGGGATGGATGGGATGGATGGGGATGGATGGGGATGGATGGGTGGGTGGATGGATGGGGATGGATGGGATGGATGGGGATGGATGGGATGGATGGGAATAGATGGATGGGGATGGATGGGATGGATGGATGGATGGATGGATGGATGGATGGATGGATGGATGGATGGGGATGGATGGGATGGAGGGGATGGATGGGGATGGATGGGATGGATGGGGATGGATGGATGGGATGGATGGATGGATGGATGGGGATGGATGGGTGGATGGATGGATGGGGATAGATGGGATGGAGGGGATGGATGGGATGGATGGATGGGGATTGGATGAGGATAGATGGATAGATGGATGGGGATGGATGGATAGATGAATGGGGATGGATGAATGGGTGGGATGGATGGATGGGGATGGATGGATGGGTGGGGATGGATGGGGATGGATGGGATGGATGGATGGGTGGGGATCGATGGGGATGGATGGGTGGATGGATGGGAGATGTAGCTCAGTGGTAAAGTACCCCTGGGTTAAATAATCCCCAGTACCGAGAAAGAAAAAGTGGGAGATTCGCCGTGGGAAACGGCTATGCTAGCACTGGGGCTCTGGCCTTCTCGCCACTGTGCCCTGCACCTCCCTCTGTGCAGACCTGCTGCAGCCCTGGGCCTGGTTCTTGGCCTGGCCTGTCCCCCAACTTGGGTGGCCCTGCCCCCAGCCCTCTCATCCCCCCGCTTTGTCTTGCCTCTTCACTGCCCATCCCCTGCGCGAGTCACCCAGCCCAGCCCTCCTCTGCAGCCGTGCCCGGATGTCTACTGGTTCCCACTGCTGTCAGAGCAAATGTGTGACGAGCTGGTGGAGGAGATGGAGAGCTACGGCCAGTGGTCGGGCGGCCGGCATGAGGTGGGGCAGGGTTCCCGGGGCGGACACGGGGTCTGTGGAGAGACCACCGCGTTGGGAGTGGGTACGGAGAGGGGACCACTGCAGGGAGGTCCCAGGGGTATAGCACATTCACTCAGGGCGCTCAGTGGCTGCTGGCCCAGGCTGTGCAGGTTCTGGGCCGAGCCCACAGGTCCTTGGCCCAGATGTGGGAGGAACCCAGGGCTTCCCAGGAGAGGCCACAGCTTCCTGAGGCTTCATGCGCCCATGAGTCAAGCTCAGAGACAGACGAAACTGTCGAGGTGCAGGGAGCGTGAGCATCAGGGCTGGGGACCAGGGAAGGAAGGGCGCCCGGGCTGCCCCCAGGGGCCTGCCAGAGGCTCAGTGCCCACCGCCCGCAGGATTCCAGGCTGGCAGGAGGCTATGAGAACGTCCCCACTGTGGACATCCACATGAAGCAGCTGGGCTACGAGGACCAGTGGCTGCAGCTGCTGAGGACGTACGTGGGGCCCATGACCGAGAGCCTGTTCCCCGGCTACTACACCAAGGTGGGGCTCCACCACCACGCCTCCCCCAGCCCCAGGCTGGTCTCCACGTAGGGCCACTCTGCCCCCTCCAGGGACTCGGGTCCCAGCTGGGAGCTGCTGTGGGAGGGGGGCCAGGGCTGGCTCTGACGCTGGTCAGCCGTGGTCCCTTCCCTGGCCCCTCCAGTCAGAGGAGCCCTTGGCCCCCAGCCTCCCTGCAGCCTCTCCCTGGTGTGCCCACAGACCCGGGCGGTCATGAACTTCGTGGTTCGCTACCGGCCGGATGAGCAGCCCTCCCTGCGGCCACACCACGACTCGTCCACCTTCACCCTCAACGTCGCCCTCAACCACAAGGGCCTGGACTATGAGGTGAGCCCACCGCTGCACACGGCCAGCCTCACCTTGGGACCCTCCTGGCCCCTGGCTGGGCCTTCGGCACTTGCCAGGTTTTGTGAGTGTCGCCTCCTGGATGCCTTCTGGGGGGCTGGCTCCCCTCCACACCCGCCCTCGGCTGGCCTCTCCCCACATCCTGCCTGCCCCCCACCCCATGCCGCTCACCCTCCTTTTTGGTTCCCTTCTCCCCAGGGAGGTGGCTGCCGCTTCCTGCGCTACGACTGTGTGGTCTCCTCCCCACGAAAGGGCTGGGGGCTCCTGCACCCTGGCCGCCTCACCCACTACCACGAGGGGCTGCCCACCACGCGGGGCACTCGCTACATCATGGTGTCCTTTGTCGACCCCTGACACAACCACTGGGCCAAACCTTCCCTGCCTTCGTGCCTTCTTGGGGGGTCCAGCTCCCCATCCTTGGAGAGGTGGCTTGGCCCATCTCCTCTCTTCCTGAGTGTTTGTCCCGTATGCCAGGGACGGAATATGCCACCTCACCCTGACCCAAGGCCCTCAGGAAGCTCCTGGAGCCCCGCCCCTCTCTGCAGCCCCCAGGGGCTCCTGGGAAAGGACTCCGTGTTGTCCAATGTGATAAGTTATTAAGGCTTCTCCGCCCCTCCCAGTAAAGGAGGATTTGTAACTCTCTAGTCCACGCGTCATCTGTCCTCTACCTGTTGACCCTGGCCCCCTTCCTGGCACCCAGAGGAGAGGGGAGGCCCTGATTTACCTCAGACAGGAGGACGAGAAGCCAGTGTTGGCCCGGGAAGAACACACAGCTTCCTGGGCCCCCTCCTCCATCCTCTTTGCCGCCTGAGCTGAGCGTGCCTGAGAGGCTGCGGCACAGGCAGGACCTCAGGGTCAGGTGCAGATGGGAGCCCTGAGTGGCAGGGGTGGCAGGCCCTGACCAGCCTCCAGGGACAATGCTGGCGAGGCGAGTGCCCTGGAAGCCTGTGCTCTGGTGAGGAAGGGCGGGGTGAGCCTGCCTGCGACCTGCTTTTCCTGGGGCAAGATCTGGAGATCCCTCTGAAGGTCGAGAGTCCTCCCCAGGGAGCTTCCCGGAATAGGGGCTTGGAGGGATGGGGGAGGTCCTGCTTCCAGCCTTTGGGGGACCCTGATGACAGAGCTCATGGTCCTTCAACTTAGTCCTCCCAGCCCTACACCTAACTCTGAACTCATCTCTCAACTGCTGCCTTTGGGAGGCCTTTTAAAACTAAACCTTCCCTGGGACATCCCCGCCTGGGGCATCTCCCTGCCCGCAGCTGGAATCCTCCTCCCTCCCCTGCCCGGCCTCCCTGACAGCCTCCTCCTGAAGCCTTCCCTCCTGGTCAGTGGGGCTGATCACTACCCGTCCCCCCGGGGTTGAGCATCTCCAGCCAGACTTTCAAATCCCTCTCACCTCAGCTGCCAACACCCTTTTGCCATGTCCTTTGGGGACAGGAGAAAACACTTCGTGGCAAGATCCCTGGATGGGGAAACCTGCAGGAGAGTGAGGCAGGGACAGGGACAGAGTGTGCCCAGCCTTCGTGATGGAGCTGGCTGTGCCTGTCTTCCCCATTCATTGACATCTGAACTGCAGGTGCTGTGTGAGTCACATGATGGGCAGGCTAGCTGTCCTGTCCACTTGTCACTTAACAGTCTGGAGGAGATGACCTTACTCAGAGAACCGCCCCAGTGAGGGTAAAGTATTTCATGGTACCAGAACATGTCACAGAGACACCCATGGGGGAGGGATGATCATCCATCCCTAAAGAAGTGACATTCATCCTAGTGGCTCCAGAGGCTGAGGCAGGAGGATTGCAAGTTCAAAGCCAGACTGAGCCCTGTCCAAAAAAAAAAGTGACATTCCCTCACACACCTCCCAGGGCTCTGGTCAGTGCCAGGGAGGCCATGGTGATAGGGTGTCTCCAGGGCTTCACCACAAAGCCCTCCTTCCTGGGGTGACCCCCACCCAGAGGCTTGAGCTGCTCCTTAAGGAATAGACCTTCCCACAGTCCTGGCCCCCAGGATCCGGCCTCGTAACTGGATTTTTGAGTTGTTCTCCCTGGTGCGGAGAGCCCTGTCCTAGCAGAGGCCAGAGGCTCTGCCCACCACGGGGCTCAAGCCCCTTCTCCAGGCTCCTGGCCACACCCCTAGTCAATTTGGTGTGGTCTGATTGGTCACAGCCTGTGAGCTCAGTGAGTGATCATCTGCCTTGTTCAGGCTCAGAGGCTCAGTGGGCAGGTCAGCAACAGGGGCGGAACCAGGGCAGGGGTCAAGGTCAGTGGATTGGGCCAAAAGGGGGGTCATTAAGCGAGTGCAGACTGTCCTCGTCCCACTCCCCGCTGCGGCATGGAGGCCTCTCCCAGGCTCCTTTGTGGGGGTCTCCAAGCCTTCGCAGTCCTGCAGTGGGTCTTCTCCTTCTTGGGACTTGGTGAGTCCCCAGAGCCTGAGGATCCAGGCAAACCTGGCGCCCGGGCTCTACTTCCCCCTTCCCCAGAGGAAGGCTATGGATCTCGGGTCCTTAGCCTAGGAAAGGCTAAGGAGTCTAGGAGCAGGTGGAGGGAAGGGCCTGAATGCCGAGGAACCAGGAAAGGGCCCGAGGGCAGCCCCGCTTGAACACCTGGGCCCTGAGTTGCCTCCCTGTTCTCCAGGCTCCGTGTGCCTGGTGGCCTTGCTCCTTGCTCTCCTCAGCCAGGCCTGGATCCTCGTGGTCCTTTACCTGCTCTGGCTCTATGGGGACAGGAACACGCCCAGGGTTGGAGGCCGGCGCTCTGCCTGGGTTCGAAACTGGGCGATCTGGAGACATTTCCGTGACTACTTCCCCATATCGGTGAGGGCCCGGGGCAAGGCGTACTGGGTGGGGAGGGGGCTTCAGAACAGACTCTTGGGACAGTCATCCCCAAAGCCCAATCTCACCAGCTGGATGGGGGTGCCCTCTGCTTCCCAGCTAGTTAAAACCGCAGAGTTGGATCCCTCCCGGAACTACCTCTTTGGCTTCCACCCTCACGGCGTCCTGGTCGTGGGGGCCTTTGGCAACTTCTGTACCGAGGCCACTGGTTTCTCCCGCCTCTTCCCCGGCCTCAGGCCACACCTGCTCATGTTGCCTTGCTGGTTCCAAATCCCTATCTTCCGGGACTACATCATGACTAGTGGTAAGGAAGAGGAGTCCAGGCCCCGGACTCCCACCCCTTCACCTCCCCACCCTCCCCACCCTCGCTGTCACCTACCAGTCTCTCTCCTGCTGGGGCTCCTAGGCCCGGCTCCCCCTTCTCAGGCCTTCCTCTGAAAACCCAGGCCTCAGGTCCCCTAGCCTCTGCCCTCCCCCCAGGTTTGGTCTCATCTGACAAGGCCAGCATTTCCTATCTGTTGTCCTGTCCTGGGGGCGGCCAGGTGGCTGTCCTGGCCGTGGGAGGGCCCCTGGAGGCGTTGGAGGCAAAGCCCGGAGCATTGAGCTTGCGGATCCGGAATCAGAAAGGATTCGTTAAGGTGGCCCTGGAACACGGGTGAGGAGCCCCGGGTGGCCAGAGGGGTCCCCGGGGCTCCCCACGGGGGAGGATCGCCCGGCAGCCAGGAGTCAGCGGCGCCCCTGCTCCCCCAGGGCCTCGCTGGTGCCTGTCTTCTCCTTTGGGGAGAATGAGCTTTTCCGGCAGTTGCCAAACCCCCCGGGCTCCTGCGTGCGGAGGGCGCAGGAGGCGCTGCAATCACTGCTGAGCGTGGCCCTGCCGCTGTTCCACGGCCGCCTGGGCCTCCTGATGCCCTTCCGCTCGCCCATCCACACCGTCGGTGAGCCCCGGCCTCCGCCCCTGCGCTCCCGGGCCCCAACGCCTGCTCCCTGCGCCCTCCCCGCCGCGCCCTGCCTAGGGCCTGGTGTCTCGGCTCCGCGCCACGCGTCTGGCACGTCCGGCCTCGTCTTCCAGGCCGGCCTTTTGCAACCGCCCCAGCCCTGAACTCTGTCCCGGCAGATCCCTGCGGCCGGCTGGCGGGGGGCGGGCCCGAGCATCCTAGAGACCGGCCCTTCGTCGTGTTCCTCCCGCAGTGGGTGCAGCAATTCCGGTGCAGCGAAGCCCGCGGCCCAGCCGGGCGCAGGTGGACGCGCTGCACGCGCTCTACGTGGAGCGGCTCACGCAGTTGTTCGAGGAACACAAGGAGCGCTACGGAGTCCCTGCAGACAGGCACCTGGTCCTCACCTAGGCGCGCCCTCCCGGCCCTGCCCCTTCCCCTCAGTGACCGCAGGTGGGGGAGTGGAATTAAAGATGGGAACAGAGCCGCGGCGTTTGTGTGTTTGTGCCTGGTGTGTGAGTTCGGGGCGCGCCCGGCACTCCTGGGGAGCCCTGACTCTTCCAGAGACCTCAAACAACCCGGTGGAGGGCCTCCGCTTGGCTGTGGTGGAGATGAAAGCCTGGTTGGGACCCAGCCCCCACCCCCAACGTCGCCTGGGACCCAGTGAGGGGCTGGCGGGCTCCTACCTGTCCACTCCCTACCTCAACTCCTCGGCGCCGGCGCCGGGTGCCGCCCTCCCCTGCACACCCACTTCCCCGACTCCCAGCCCCGCCCAGGGGCCTGCCCAGACCAACTGACCCAAGAAGTTCAAAGATCAGTCCAAGAAGCCTAGAGACTTTTGAGGCTCCAGGTCCAAAGATCCATCTCCCCACTCCTCCACACACTTGCCACCAGCCAGAGTGCCCATACCTTCTTCATCTCTGGGTCCTGAAGTCCTGCTAGGATGAGCATCTCCACCGTCCTTCCGTCCCAGCCCCCGCTGCAGGTGAAAACCCTGCAGAAGCAGGCGCTGGAAGTCCTGGGTGCCTACCAGTATGTGCTGACTTTCATCTTCATGGGTGAGAGGACAGGGTGGGGCAGGCGCCGGAAGCCAGGGGAGAAGGGACCTGAGGGAGGATGGCCAGGTGGCTGGTCTGGATGCCTGAGGGCCAAAGGACAGGGAAAGGGCCAGAGGAGGTGGCCATGGCTTGATGTGGAAATGCTGGGATTGGGGGTGGGGTGGTGGGGAGGGGAGAGGCTGGACTTAATGGCCGAATTGCAGAAGCCAATCTGGTTTTCTTGGTCACCTTCTCCCAGGCCTGTTCTTCACCCTTCTTGTCTTCTATCTCCTCTTCACATCGCTCTGGTCCTTCTCTGTCCTCTACTTGGTGTGGCTCTACCTGGACTGGGACACACCCAACCGAGGTGAGCTGGGGAGAGGGGCCCAAGTGGTGAGAGGTGAGCTGGTGCTGCCAGGGACCCTGCCACCCCCATCTCCACCCTGCAGGTGGAAGGCGCTGCCTGTGGATGAGGAACTGGACTGTTTGGAAACAACAGAGAGATTATTTTCCAATCAAGGTGATGGGTCACCACCCAGAGGAGGGTCTCCTCCCACTCTCCACAACCGGTCCTGCCTCTTCACCCTTCCTATCCTGGAACCTGTGCCCTGCTGCCTAAGCTCAGGCAGTGGGGCTGGGGGCTAGCAGGGTGGGTCCCCCATGTCCTTGACCCCATCCTAGGACCTTGACCTCTGAAGCCTGTTGGGGGAAGGACACCTCTTCTTGGCTGGTGTCCCGCCTCCTCACCTTGCCCAATACCCCACAGCTAGTGAAAACAGCCGAGCTGCCCCCGGACCGGAACTATGTGCTAGGTTCCCACCCACATGGGATCATGGGTACGGGGATCTTCTGTAATTTCTCCACGGACAGCAACGACTTCTCCCGGCTCTTTCCCGGGCTTCAACCCCGGATAGCCGCACTGGCTGGCCTCTTCCGCCTTCCAGTCTTCCGAGAATACATCATGTTCAATGGTGAGCCTGAGGTTCAGGGGAGGAGGCACCCATGCCTGGGCCAAAGTGCCCCTTGCCAGCCCCAGAACTCCCCCATCACCAGGGCCCCCACGCAGGAGGGGGACCTGGCCCGGACATGGGCGTAGGGTTGCCGTGGGCACCAGTTGGGCAAGCTGGTGCGGGGCTGGGGGAGGTGGGGTTTTGTTTGTTTGTTTGTTTGTTTTTGGTGGTGCTGGGGATTGAACCCAGGGCCTAGTGCTTGCGAGGCAGGCACTCTACCAACTGAGCTATCTCCCCAGCCCAGGAGGTGGGGTTTTGAAGGGACAGAATGTGGGGTCACTCTTCCCATACTGGAGGGTGGGGTGAGGGGCTGGGGAGTCACCGGGAGGTGGTGATGGCTCTGGCCGCTCGTGTCCACAGGAGTGTGTCCCGTGAGCCGCCAGAGCCTGGACTTCATCCTCTCCCAGCCCCAGCCTGGGCAGGCGGTGGTCATCCTGATCGGGGGTGCCCAGGAGGCCCTGCATGCGGTCCCAGGGGAGCACTGCATCACACTCAGGAAACGCAAAGGCTTTGTGCGCCTGGCCCTGAGGCATGGGTGAGTGACCAGCGGGAGCCCCTGGTCGTCCGAAGGACCCCATGCTTCCTCAGCCCCTGACATCCAGGTCCCTGTAGCTGAAGGTCATGTCCCAAATCTGGAGGCTCCTTCAGCCCTTTTTCTCTCCCAGTGCTGTTCTGATACCCCGGGCTGCCCCCTGCGAGTCGGGCTGGGTCATAGTGCAAGTGGAGGGGCCCTGTGGCTCAGAAGCCCTAACCTGTCTCAAAGGTCAGACCCCGGGCTTTTTCTTTACCTGTGAACAGGGAGGGATGTTGCTCCAGGTCGTAGACATAAAGACCAAAGGGGAAAGTGCCTATGAGAAGGCCCACCCCACAGTCACATGTCATGAAACGTGAGCCCTTTCTTCTAACTCATTCTTTGCAGTCACTTGCTTCAGAAGGCCCTGGAAAGTGGCCTCAGGAAGCATGGCGAGGGCCTTGCAGACCCTCAAGGTGCTGACCTGGGAGCTGTCCGGGAGCTTGAACACCACCCCTGGGACAGTCAGCTTTCCATTGCTGTGACAAATTATCACTGAGATAATCAACTTGTAAAGAGAAAAGAAAAGAATATCTGGGCTCACAGTTTTAGAGTTTTCAGTCCGTGATAGGTTGACTCCACTGCTGTGGGCTAGTGGCAAGGTAGCGCATCATGGCAGAAATGTGTCGGGGGACAAAACCACTTGCCTTGTGCAGACACCAGAAAGAGAAAGGGAGAGGAAGAGCTTAGAGTCCTCTATCTCCTTCAAGGCCACCCCCAGGACCAGGCCTCCCCACCTCTCAGCAGCATGCTCTGGGGATGGAGTCTGTCACACCCGGGCCTTTGGGAGACCCCTTCCCGCTCTTGCCACCCTCCCCAGGGCCTCCCTGGTCCCCGTGTATTCCTTTGGGGAGAATGACATCTTCAGACTGAAGGCCTTTGCCACGGACTCCTGGCAGCACCTGTGCCAGGTGACCTTCAAGAGGCTCCTGGGCTTTTCTCCCTGCATCTTCTGGGGCCGCGGCCTCTTCTCGGCCAGCTCCTGGGGGCTGCTGCCCTTTGCAGTGCCCATCACCACCGTGGGTGAGTGCCATGTGCAGGGAAGGGTGGCCGTGGCTGCGTGGGCAGCGGAGGCCCCTTGCTCACCGGGATCCCCCTCCCTGCAGTGGGCCAGCCCATCCCCGTGCCCCAGTGCCCCAGCCCCACGGAGAAACAGGTGGACCACTACCACAGGCTCTTCATCGAGGCTCTGGAGCAGCTGTTTGAGGACCACAAGGGACGCTGTGGTGTCCCTGCATCTACCCGGCTCACCATCCTCTAACCCTGGCCTTGGCCTCCCTGTGGAGTCCTGCTGAGCCCTGAGCCCCGGGCGCAGACGCCTCCACCTCCTGCCACGCTCTGTCCCCCAATAAATGCCAGTTCTGGAAGCAAGCGTGTCCAGTTTTGTGACCCTTCCCCGTGGGCTGCACAGCCACCATCTTCCAAGCTCAGACACTGGATTCTCCTCCCGGATCGGGTTGGGGGTGGGGGGTTGACTCTGCTGTGTGACCTTGGATAAGTCTCTCAACTTTGCTGACCCCCTCTGTAAATAAGGACATTTGCTCAGCTAAGAGCTGTCAGGCATCAGGACAGCACTGGAGCTGGAGGCTGCGTGGGGAGATAGCTTTGAAGGGTGAGCAGGATTTAGGGAGAGGGAGAAGTCAGGGTGTGTGGGGGGATATCATGAGCAGAACTGAGCATGCAAGGGCACCTGGGAGCGTGGAGGCGTGGGATGACCCCTGGGTCGAGGGACAGAACCAGGCATGGAGCTTGCTTCTAGAGTTCCTTGGGAGCTGTGGCTCAGGTGAAGCCAGGATTTAATTTCGCTGTGCTTTGTTCTCCTGCAGAGCGTTAGGCTCAGTGGTATGGACTGTGAAGGTCAAACGAATTAAGGTTTAAGGTCCGAGAACAGAGACAGGCATACAAAAAGAGCCAGTGAATTTTCTCTCATCCTTATAACCATCACCATGAAGGCTCTATGGTCTAGCCAGGTGTGGTGGCACATGCCTGTATCCCAGCAACTCAGGAGGCTGAGGCAGGAGGACCACAAGTTCAAGGTCAGCCTGGGCAACTTAGTGAAATCCTGTCTCAAAATAAAAAAGCAGCTGGGGATGTAGCTCAGTGGTACAGTGCCCCTGGGTTCAATCCCCAGTATCACAAAAACAAACAAACAAACAAATCCTTCATGGTTTATGAGTCCTTGCGTGGCCTCAGCATCTGCTAATAGTTTTCTTTCTTTGTACCAGGGATTTAATGCAGGGGTACCTAACCACTGAGCCACATTCCCAGCCCCATCTTATTTTGAAACGGAGTCTCACTAAGTTGCTTAAGGTCTTGCTAAGTTGCTGAGGCTGGCCTCGAACATGCAATCCTCCTGCCTCAGCCTCCCGAGTTGCTGGAATTGTAGGTATGCAACGCGGCTCCCGGCTATCAACTTTTGTCGGTCCTATTTGCTGACTGGCTTTGTGCGGGTAGCCAGGTCTAAATCAAGAATGACTTGTTGGAATGTAATCAGAACTGTAACTTGGTTTACTGTCCTCTAATATGTATTCATGGAAGAATTTCCCCTTGTCCCTGGCTGGGGATCTGGCAGGTCCCTGACTCATCTGCTCATCCTCAGGCACTAAGTTCTACGTTCACTTTCAGCTGGTGCTGAGAAGCGATCAGGATCAGTGGAGGTGGTCACCAACACTCCGATCTTCACCCAGAGCTGGCTGCCAGGAGGGACAGCTGGAAAGGCGTGGAGTTGATGACTTCCTCTCTTCCCCGGCCGACTGCCATTACCAGCCCCACCTGTGGTTGGCATGTGGGGGGAGATGGAGAAAGGCAGCCAGAAAGTTCTCAGCAAACACAAGATCGCCCGTCTCCTCTGGGCCTCCAGATCTCGAAGGCTGATTTCTTCTCTTCATGGATTCTTTTCTTTTCTTGTTCTTCTCCCCAACCCGTTTGTGTGTGGTACTGGGGGTTGAACCCAGGGCCCAGTGCTTGCCAGGCAAGCCCTCTGCCATTGAGCTGTGCCGGAGCCCCTTCTAGGGGACATTCATGGATTCTTCGGAGGCCTCCCTATAAGGTTTCTCTGGTGGCTCTGGGGCCATCCTTTTTCTTCCAGGTTAGCAGCCAGTCAGTCCAGATTTTGGGGCTGTACCAACTTTTTATCTTTTTTTTTTTTTTTTCATACTGGGGATTGAACCCAGGGGCACTCAACCCCTGAGCTGCATCCCCAGCCCTTTTTTGTATTTTATTTAGAGACAGAGTCTCGTTGAGTTGCTTACGGCCTCATTAAGTTGCTGAGGCTGGCTTTGAACTCATGATCCTCCTACCTCAGCCTCCTGAGCCTCTGGGATTAAGAGTGCCTGGCTGTACCAAGCTCCTTGAGTCTTGGGGCCTCTGTTGCTGATCTTGTCAGGGTAAGTGTGGCCCTGGAGGCAGGCCTCATAGCACTCTGACATCTCCTTTATCTCCAAAATGATCCCTTCCATGGGTAAGGGGCTCAAGGGTCACTTCTCAACCATCTGCTGTGAGTATACTGCCAGTGGTCTTGACTGGCTTCTTTGGGAAGCGGGGCCCACTTACTGTACAAGTTGGGCATCCGTAATCCAAAAATTTGGATCCCAAATGCTCTCAGATTGAAACTCTCCAACTGTGGACATAACAATATGGATGGAAAATTCCACTCCAACCTCATGCGTGGGGGTCAGAGTCAAAAGACAGCTACACTAAAAATCATTTATAAAATTACCTGTAGGCTATGTGTCGAAGATGTCTGTGAAATGTAATTTTGTTTAGACTTGGGTCTCATCCCCGGGATACCTCACATGCACATGCAAAATTCCAAATTTTTTTTAAAAATCTGAAATCCCAAACACTTCACATCCCAAGCATCTTAGCTAAGGGAGACTCCGACTGTACCCTTATGCCTCAGCTTAATGTAGACTGTAGTGCTTTTCCTCTTGTGCGTTTCTCTGGGCTTTTCTCCCTAGGGACAGAGGCACCAAGTTCAAGGGAAAACTGGCCACCAAAGGCCACAGGGGGCTGTGGAGGTTAGGTCCCGTGGGCCTTCTGCCAAGCTCCCTGACCTTCCTTCTCTTCCCATGAGCTGGGGGTGCCTCTCTCCAGGGAGGCGGGTAGGTGAAGAATGGGGTCTTTGAACTGCAGCAATGCTCACCGCTAGACCACCCCTGCAGAATGGGGTCTTCATATGGGCCTGGAGGGACTGGAGAGTGGAAGGGACTTCACTTCCTGGCAGGCCCTCTCGGCAATCCAGGACCAAGGAGTCCTGGGTGTGGGGTATGGAGAGGGACTGGCTGGAGGTGGGAGAGGACCAGAAGCCGCGTGGTCCAGCTGAGAGAAAGAAGACCGGTCTGTCCAGTAGGGGAAGAGGGGTTGCTTCTGGAGACAGAGGTCGGCTCCTAAGGCAGAAGCTGCTCCTGGGTACCTGTGAAGCCAGTTGGGCAAGTTGATCAGGGAAGGACCCGGGGTCTGCTCTGGGTACAGGGGAAGAAGCAGGCAGGGAAGTCATCTCCATGTGGAGGCGTGGGGGTGGGGAGAGAGAGGACTGCAGGAAGCAGAGGGTGCTGGTGGAACCCAGATGAGGCTGGCTCTGGGGCACATGGTGTCCCCACGCGGGTGCTAGGATGGGCACTGCCAAGGATTGTGGAAAGACTGGGGCCAAGGAGACAGCCTGGACAACACAGGCCTGACTCACCCTTAGGATCCTCCTGGGGCCCCTTCAGCAGGACGAGTACCACATCCCCGTTCATCTCGCCAGCGTGGCCAGCATGGCCACTGGCACCAGGTTGCCCGTGTCCTCTCCTCTACACTGCCAACCTTCGTCTGCCCGTGTGGCCCCCCTGTGCCTCCCCAGCATGCTCTGCTTCCAGGATCCGATCCCAGCCTGGCCGAGGGTGAAGGTGGTCTGGTCCCCACTTCCTTCCATGTCATCTTGGATGGGATGTGGTCTGAGGGGCTCGAGCTCCTACAGAGAAGAATGGAGGATCCACGTGCTGGATCCAAGTCTCACAGCTCCACCTGTCTGTCTGGACACCGGACCTCCATGTCAGCACCAGGGCGCCAGCCTGCAGGACAGGAGCCAGGCAAAGCTCTCAGAAAGGCCTTTTGAAGATGCGCCTCAGTCTCAGTCCGCCATTGCCCACCAGCTGCCACCGTCAAGGTCTCACTTGGCACTGAACCCTCAGAGGCTGTCAGTCTGGTCACTGAGCTGGGTGTGGCTGATGAGTCAGGCCTTAGACCCTGTCAGGAATCCAGACTGTAACCCTGAGCGGCTCCAGCCCAGGCCTGGGGACAGGGTATGGTCCCCACTGGTTCCAGCCTGCAGGGCCCAACTTTAGAAACGTGCCCCGGGGCTGCTCCGGGTCTGTGACAATGGATATTTACGGGGGGAAGAAACAGGGACAGTAAAGTGGAAGCACAGAAGCCCAGGGAAGATAATCGAGGCATAAAGGGAAAAGGTTAATTTCGGCTCATGGTTTTGGGGGTTCCAATCAATGATCAGTTGTCCCTGTTACCTGGCACCTGTGAGTCAGCACATGGCCTCAGGAGAATCTGGTGAATCGGAACTGCGCCTCCCATGACCAGGAAGCTGAAGAGGGGCGGAGGAAGGGGCTGGGGTCCTCCACCCCCTTCAAGGGCACGCCCCCAGGGGCCCAACAACTTCGCACGAGGCTCTACCTCTCAAAGGCTCCACCACCCAAAAGGACCCTGTGCGTGCACTTGGGGGCTGCACCCTCCAGAGGTGGTCTCTGGGCAAATTAGAAAAAGAATGCTGTAGTCGGGCACGTTGGTGCACGCCTGTAATCCCAGCAGCTCCAGAAGCCGAGGCAGGAGGATCGTGAGTTCAAAGCCAGCCTCAGCAACTTAAACCAAGGCCCAAAAGAACTCAGTGAGACCCTGTCTCTGAATTTTAAAAAAACTTTTTAAAAAGGGCTGGGGATGGGCTGGGGCCAGGACTCAGTGGCAGAACGCTTGCCTAGCATGTGTGAGGCCCTGAATTTGATTCTCAGCACTGCATGTGAATAAATAAAATAAAGGTCCATTGACAACTAAAAAAATTTTTATTAAAAAAGGCGACGGGGCTGGGAATGTGGCTCAGGGGTGAAGTGCCCCCCCCCCCCCCCCCACCGACCGCTGGGTTCATCCCTCGATGTGCTGGGTGGTGGCAAGCATTCCCTGTGGGATCTCCTCCCGGGGAAGTGCAGATGCCAGGTGCGCAGAGAGGCGGTGCTGGAGACTAGATTGCCCCAAGGTACTGGTTCTGAGTTTTCTCTCCTCTTCAAGAGGCCTGGGCCCCAGAGCTCAGGACTATGCAGAAGCTTCCTTGTGCCATCTCTCCGCCCATATAGATGGACAGGACCTCCCAAGGCTCTGTGATTTCTCCTTACCATCTGGAAGAGTCTAACTTGAGTACAGGAATTAAAGAAGCAGTATGAGCTCCGCTGGTCACCGGGCCTCAGGGCGAGTTCTCTCCTGCCATCCTCCATGTGACCACCAGAGGGCGGTCTCTACACACAAGGCAAATCGGTACGGCTCAGGCTTGGAAACCCTTCCCTGGCTGGGGAGCCCCAGGGCACAGGATGGGTTCACCGTGCAGCCAAGGCTGCGTGTTCTGGCGGAGCAGGCTACTGCTCAGCCCTGGACGTTGGTCAGGCTCTTCCCTCCTGCCCCTCTGTCTACAGATTCATCTTCCATCCACCACACCTTCCCTGACCTGCCAACATGCCAAATGAGTCAGGGCCCTCTGTTGCTTGTTCATAGCTCTTCCTAAAGACCTCTTGTGATGCTTCTGTGTTGCTTTCAAACACCTGTCTGTCCAACCCGGGGTCCATAAGAACAGTAACTGCATTGGATCGCAATGCATTAAACATGTTTCAATCCCTGACTTCACGATGCTACTAAAAAGAATAGCTGATCACTCCTGAAGGGTCCTGAGCAACCAACACAATTCTGAAAACTAGCAAAAGGAAGCATTGAACTATTCATCTTGTCTTTCCTTCTCAACTATGTCTCAGGGTAGTTACAGTAAAGAAGGACACGTGTTCTTTCTGGAAGTATTGCAGTTACTAATAAATAAAAGAAGACAAAATAATATAATAGTACCACTTTCCAACCCCTGATAAATTGTTGGGGCCAGGTGCAGTGGCACATGCCTGTAATCCTAGCAACTTTGGAGGCCGAGGCAGGAGGATCTCAAGTTCAAGGCCAGCTTGGGGAATTTAGTGAGACCCTGTCTCAAAATAAAAAATGAAAAGGGCTGGGGATGGAGCTCAGGAGTAGAGGACCTCTGCTTTTGATCCCCAGTACTGAAAAAAATGTAATATAAATTATATATATATATATATATATTTTTTTTTTTTTTTTTTTTTTGCAGTGCTAGGGATTGAACCCAGGGCCTTGTGCTTGCAAGACAAGCACTCTACCAACTGAGCTATCTCCCCAGCCCCATATATTTTTAAAACTGGAGTTGTCTTTTTTTAATTTATTTTTTGTTTTTTCTATTTAGATATCCATGATAGCAGGATGCATCTTAATTCCTTGTACACAAATGGAGTACAACTTTTCATTTCTCTGGATGTACGGAGTTAAGTCTTGATAATCCATGTCTGATAAGATTCCATCAAGATAACTAGCCCCTGATTGAAAAATGCAATACCACCTATGAGATTCTTTCCCCAAAAAACAATGTAATGTGAGCCACGTGTATAATTTAAACTTTTCTAGTAGTCACCACTTAAAAAGAAATAGGTGGAATTGATTTTAATAACACGTTTTATCTAGCCTAATATATCCAAAATATTATTTCAATATGTGATCAATGTAAAATTGTAATAGAGATATTTTTCTTTTTTTTTGTACTGGGGATTGAACCCAGAGGCACTTTACCACTGAGTCATATCCCCGGTCCATTTTTTTTGCGGGGGAGGTACCAGGATTGAACTCAAGGGCACTTGACCACTGAGCCACATCCCCAGCCCTATTTTATATTTTATTTAGAGACAGATGTCACTGAGTTGCTTAGAGCCTTGCTTTTGCTGAGGCTGGCCTTGAACTCGCCATCCTCCTACCTCAGCCTCCCAAGTCACTGGGATCACAGGCCTGTGCCTCTGCACCTAGCTTTCCCAGTTCTTTTTATGGTTTTAGTTTGAGACAGGGTCTTGCTAAGTTGCTGAGGCTGGCCTCAAACTTGTGATTCTCCTGTCCTAGCCTCTCGAGTCCCTGGAATTACAGGTGTGCACCACTACACCCAGATTTTAGATTCTTTTTAAACCAGGTTTTTAAAATCTGGTTTGTAATTTACACGGGCAATGCATTTCAGTATAGATGCTAAACATCTGTTGGAAATACTTGATCACAGTCTTGGTCTATTTGGGTTTCTATAACAAAATACCATAGAGTAGATGGTTTATAAACAACAGAACTTGATTTCTTATGGTTCTGGAGTCTGAAATCTAGGATCAGGGGACCACCAGATTGAGTGTCTGGTGAGGGTCCTCTTCCAACACCTACTCACCTAACCTTCCGCAGTGGGAGGGGAACAAGTGTGACTCTTGGGTCTCTTTTATCAGGGTACTAATCCCATTGGTGAGGGCTCGGCCCACAGGACCCCATCACCTCCCAAAGCCCTCTCCTGACATCTTCCTCTTCACAGTGAAGATTTCCGCATGAATTTGGGGAGGACGTAAACATTCAGACCATCTGGATATGTACACAGAATATGCTAAATTCACAATCAAAAAGGAAAATTCACCATTGATGAAGTTATCCTGAACATTCCTGAAAGTTTTCCAATAACTAAAATCAGTGACCTCTTTTAAAAATTTCAATTAGTTAAAGTTGGCTTAAAGGTTCAGTCCCTTGGTTGTACCACACATTTCAGGGGCTCAATAGTCACGTGTGGCTAATGGCCACCGTAATGGACAGCACAGTCCACAGCACAAACAGGGAAGAGAAATGTGTGTAGGGACATCCTGGGGGCGTGGCCAGACCGCGCAGGCGGGGCGGGGCGGATGCAGCTGGGTACTTACCTAGTGTGCTTGACAGCTGGGGTTCTGTCCCCAGCACTACAAAAAAGACAAATGTGGGAAGATTTACAGGACAAATCATCTTATTTCTACAACAAAGTTGGGGAAAAAAGACACAGGGACTGGGGATGTAGCTCAGTGGTAGAGCTTGTGCTCTCTGAGTGGGGGGGGAGAGGTGGGGTTAGAAAAGGAAAAAGTAGACTAATAGAAACCTAAAATAAATATCAACTGTGTCAATTACCTGTTAATTTGTAACAACTTAACTGCCAATCCAGAAGCTTAAAGCAACAAACATATATTGTTGCAGTTTCTGGGGGTCAGGAATTGGGAGGGGCTCACTGGGAGTTCTGATGCCATTATGCAGTTGCCCAAAGCTGAGATGGTCTGCAGGCTCCCGAGGAGCACCCGGGGCCAAAGGTTCCACTACCAAGTTCTCTCATGTAGTTACTGAGGAACTGAGTTCTTAGGGTTGGACTGAGACCTCAGTTCCTTGACAGGGGGGACCTCCCCTCAGGCTGGGTTTCTCCACAAAGAAGGTGGTTTCCCCAGAGCCGAAGAAATGACAGAGACAGGACAGAGAGTCAGAGATAGAAAGAGACAAAAGGCAGAGACAGAGAGGGAAGCCGTCTTATTTTGTGTTGCTATAACAAAATATAGGATGCTGGCTACTTTGTAAAGACCAAAGGTTCATTTAGCTCATAGTTCTGAAGGTTTAAGAGCCTGGTGCCAAGAACTTATCTGCTCTGGTGAGGACCACATGGAGAACAGCATCACCACGGTGGGAGCATGTGCAGAAGATTCAGGGGAACTCATTCTCCAGGGTTCTGACGCAGACCCGGGAGACTGATCTGCTCCCTTGAGACAGCATTAACCCATTCGTGAGGGTTGAGCCCCAGTGACCTTCCATGAGGTCCCACCTCTTAGAAGCCAACCTGCTCTACAGGAACACACTGGAGACTGACTGCTTCCAGCACATGGCCATCGGGAGACAAGCTACATGCAAACCAAGGCAGATGCCAACACAAAACTGCAGCCTTTCAGTCTAGAAGTGACTGCATCCATCCACCTGATGCCGTTGGTCACACAGACCCACTCAGGTACAACGTGGAAGGGGGCCGTACAGGGGTGTGAATATAGGAGGCAGGATCACGGGGCCATCCCAGACACTGCCCACCACATCCCCAACCCCAATGTCTAGTGTCATTTGGATCCCGACGTAAAGGGACAACACCTTTTAAATGGCATTTATACGGTGTTTGAACACTTGCTTGTTATTGGTGTAATAATGATATTAAAGTTATCTATCTTTAAAGGTCCTTAGCTTTTAGAAACACATACAAAATATTTACCAGTGAAATGATAGGATATGTAGAAATTATTTCAAGGTATTAGGATGGGCTGGAGTTATGGTTCAGTGGTAGAGCGCTTGCCTGGCATGTGTGAGGCACTGAGTTCGATTTCAAGCACCACATACAAATAAAATAAAAGTCCATCGACAACTAAATATATATAATACACACACACATATAAATAGATAGATAGATATTAGAGGAGGTAGAAAGTAGCTTGAATATACAGATTAAGCAATATCAGTCAGGCATGGATAATTACTGAAGTCGATTTTCTCTCTACCCAATTGGGTAACTTTAGATAGATGGTAAATCTGGACTTGCTGTTCCCACCCTCAGACTGTAACATTCACTCATTCATTCATAGCACTCAATGAGCACCTACTATGTGCCAGGATCAAAGGTAGCAGAGGTATAGAGATAACTGTGACATCATCCTGGTTGAAAGAGTTCATGGCCAAGCTCCATGGTTTTCCATTTCTCTGTCCCTGATTCATGAACCTCCCGTGGGTGATCCTAGCATCTGAGTTCCGACTGCAGAGTAAAGAAGAGAGGCTTCTACTGTGCCTGGATTCCAAAGAACAAGCTGCAAGGCATCCCGCTTGAGAATTACAGCTCCAGTTGGCTAGATAACGGTTCCTACCATTAACTGAATCTCCGTGCCAGAGACGCTGTGCCAGGCACTTCACATACATATCTGATTCAGTCCTTACTGGACGTCAAGGGCTCGTCCTCGTTACAACTGAGGAAGCTGCATCATGACTCACCGGCCAATGTGTGGCATCTGTGTACAGCCTGCCTTCTGGGATGATCTGGATGATTCCTTTAAGTGCTATAATTCTGAGTAAGGCTCCTAGTTACTCTCCAGCTGTGTCTTTGGGCCAGTTATTTAACCCTTTAAACTTCGATCTCCTTTGTTATCTGCAAAATCAAATGTTTGTGAAGATTGTAAGGAAATGAACTATCCAGCTCAGTTCCTGTAAAGCATCCTGGTCTTTTATTTTGTTCCTCTTTCTAAGTACAAATGTGGTGAAGAGAGCTGAAGACAGACCGAAAGACAGTCAAGATTTGACTCCTGGGGATGGGAATTGCTCAACTAGAGGAGGGGTCGCTGGATGAAGATAGATGAGGGAGAAACACAGGCTCAGCTTAAGACTCACAGCTGGAGAGTGGCAGGAGAACCAAAAATCTGGAGAAGGAAACTCTGGTCCCCAGAATCTCAGGATGCAGGGATCTTCAGAAGCCTGGGGATGCAGGGTCAAGTTGGGGGATGAAGAGGGCATTTAGCAGAGGGCAGGCCAAATTGAAGAGACGGGGCTGGGGCTGGGGAGCAGCTTAGTGATAGCATGCTCACCCAGCAGGCATGAGGCCCTGGGTTTGATGATCCTCAGCAGGGCGGCTTGGGGAGAAAGAAGGGGAGAGAGAAGGAGAAGGGGAGTAGGACGAGGGGGATCCCCTTTTCCATCCACTGATGATAGAGCATATCTGGTCCAGAAAGGGGACAAACAATTGGCTCTCCCAAACAAAAGACTGAAATAAACCAGCACCAAGGGTAAAAATCCAACATGCAGGACCCGAAGGTAAGTGTGCAAAGTGCATTTACAAAATTCGGAGGAGCTAAAGGACACCTCCGGAATCCACAGCACCAATACTCACTTTATGGTTTCAAAGAACTTTCCCATAGCTTGTCTCATGGAACCTCTAATGGGTGAGAAGGCAGTGAGATCTGGACTTGGAGTCAGAGGACCTGATGGTGTCCCTTACCAGCTTTGGGATCGTGCTAGTCAGATTTCCATTACTGTAACAAAATACCCAAGATAAACTACTTAAAAAGGGGAAAGGTTGGGCTGCGGCTATAGCTCAGTTAGTAGAGTGCTTGTCTTGCATGCACAAGGCCCTGGTTTCAATCCCTAGCACTAAAAAAAAAAAAAAAAAAAAAAAAAAAGAGGAAAGGTTTATTTTTGGCTCACAGTTTCAAAGGTTTCCATTTGTGGTTGCTTGGCCCTGTTGCTTTGGGTCTGTGGCAGCACAGGGATGACTTGGCAGGAGCATGTGGTAGAGAAGATCTGCTCTCTTGGGCTGGGGTTGTGGCTCAGAGGTAGAGCACTTGCCTAGCACATTTAAGGCACTGAGTTTGAGTCTCAGCACCACATATAAATAAATGAATAAAATAAAGGTCTATCAACAACTAAAAAAATTTTTTTAAAAAAGAGAAAAGATCTGCTTTCTTCATGGTGACTGGGAGCAAAGAAAGAGAGGAAGAAAACAGGGTCCCAATATCCCCTTCAAGGGCATGGCCCTAATGGCATAACTTCTTGCCACTAAGCCCACCTTCTAAAGTTTCTACCATCTCCCAGTAGCATCCCAGGCTGGAGACCAAGCACTGACTCTGGGGGACATTTCAGATGGAAACGATGGAAGGCATTTGACCCAAGTTGCCGAACCTCTCAGAACTTACTTTCCTCTGTAAAGTGTCTACATAATCACACCTACCCTCGTCTCCCATCCCACACTCAACCTTGGCTGGTATCAAAGTTCAGGGCACTTTGCTGCATCCTCTGGACACTTAAGGATGCTGAACACCACTGGTTTTCTCTGGCTGGTGGGGGCATCCAGGTTAAAGTCATCTTTTAACTCTCCACACCCCACCATCCTCCAGGGGCGATCTGGATGGGAGGATGTTACCCTAGAAGTCTCAGAATGGAGCTGGAACCAGTTGATTGGCCCAGTGAGTAGTCTGGGACTTGTGGTGACATCTTGCTTCTGAGTGGTTGGGACTTAAGGAGGAATTGGAACTTTGGAAAATTTTCAATTCTGATTGGCTGTGGGGACTGGAAATGGGTGAATGTTACACCAATCCGGGTGGCCAAAGGTGAGGCTCCTGGTGAAAGGGGTGGGATTCGAGTATGATTGACCTCCCTCTGGCCACTAGTATCTTTTTTTCCTGGAAATTTAACTTTTGTAAGTGTTTTCTGCAAGGGTGCACCTTGCAGCATTAACTTATAGTTTTGTGGCATGCCAAGTGTTAGCAGTTCAGAAATGAGAAATGGGGAAGTTCTAAAAAATAAAAAAATAATTAAAAAAAGTTGAATGACTTATCAATTACTTTTGGGCCCATGCAGGCTGCAATCCCACCCCCTGATCCTCAACCCTTTAGCCCTGGGTGTGGCTGTGTGTGCTTCTAGGATGGTGAGCCTCCACCTTATCACATTAGCACAGCCAGTGGCATCCGTTTGCCAGGTTATGAAGACAGCCCCTCACAAAGTCCAAAAATGGAATGAGACAGGTAAGCCATAAACCTGGGTGGGGAGAGGGGGCAGAGCGTGAGAGTTGGGCAGTGCAGGGGGACCTCCAGCAGGCTTCAGGACCAGCAACATCCCCCTCGTCCCCTGACCACTTCACACTTATGAGGGTCTTGTCCACCATTGTCCTGGCTCCATCTAGGGTGGACCTACAGGTATGCTGATCTCACTTTGTAGGTAATCTAGGGAGCCCCTCAGCAGTTAAGAGCTGGGGTCCCTAGGTTACGCAGGTTGCACTACCTCGTGGGCACACAGGTCCATGCTTCGTTTTCCCTCCTGCCCTTCTTTTCACACACACAGGGTAGCAGGGGTATGTGTCACTTGGGCTAGTTCACGTGCTGTGCCTGGAAGTCTTCTGGTGCTGCCCTGAGGGGGCCTGCGGCCTGAGCCAGGGAGAGAGGTGGACCAGGGCCCTGTGCACCCAGGGGGACAGGGCTGCTCTCCACCCGCATCCTCGCAGTGCTGGGAGGATCCAGAAGTAGGCCCTGCTCAGCTGGGATCAGTCTCTCCACTTCTGCCTCTTCGGGTCCCTTGTTTCTGGTCTTTTTAGCGTCTTCCGAATCCCTCTTCGGCCTTTGTTACTTACTAGCTGTTGGTGTTGGAGAGAGGACTCGGAGGATTCTGTAGAGGGTGGCCCCTGGTGGAGCGCGACTTCGGGGCTGTTGGGGACTCCTGGACCCACAATAGAGATGCTGTGGGGCGGGGTCATCACTAAGCCAGAAACCAACTCTCCTCCAAAACCCAAGACACCCCCACGCTCCCTGCCCGGCTCCCCAGGCGGGACAGGAGGCGGGATCTGCGGGACACTCTTCCCAGCCACCCCTCAGCGCCGGCTGCCGCGGCCACCCCGCCCTGGTTTCCCTGCCCCGCCAGTCCCCGGCCGGACTGGAGTCCGCTCCAGATCCGTCCCAGGTTTCCCCCGCGTCGCTGGGATCTCCGCCCCTCGGAGCAGCCGCCGGGGCCCCGGGCGCAGCTGAGCGTCGCCCCGGGAGACGCGCGCGCCACGCGAACCCCGACCCGCTGTCCGGCGCTGAGCGGCGGCCCAGACCCCACGTCTGCATTCGAAGTCCGAGTCGGGACCCGATGGCGCGGCCCAGTACCGGCGCATCCTCCTCTCTCGGCTCTCGGGGCTCCCAGGGGCCCCGACTCCGCACCGCGGGTCACCTGCGCTTCGCAGCCCCGCGTCTCGGGCTCCCGCAGGTAGGGGCGCCGCTGCGCCGGGGCAGGGGGCTGGCGTGCTCCGGGACCGCTGAATAGGGCCAGCAGAAGGCCACCGCCCTCCAGTGGACAAAGCGACCGCGCCCCCTACGGCCCAACCCCCGCGTCCGGTGACCTAGATAACTAGAGGAAGACTTCGCCTCGGGTGTCCAAAGCGCTGTCCTCCATCGCCATTCGCTCCCACCTGTCCTTAGGGCCCGTCGCCAGGGGGACCCCTGCCAAGTAGACAGCCGCCCTGGGAATCCCCCTCCCGCCTGCTCCGCCTGGAGTTCTCACGCCGGGAAAGGGGAGGAGGGCGCACCCTCACCCGAGCAGACTCTCCCGGACAGCCCCCTCCGCCCCGGTGGCGGCCCTCCGGGACAGACCCCCGCTCCGCCTCGCTGGGCCCTCTTCCCGGTCCCCTGCCTCTGCCCCCGGGGCTCCTCAGCCCGCCCCGCTTCATCCTGTCCCCCCTCTCCGTTTTCAGTGTGTTCTCTTCCAGCCTCCTCTGACTTTATCCTCCTCTGACTCATGCCCTCCCTCACGGACACCCCGGGAAGAAGTGGGTGTGTCACGATTTCTATTTATGGTCCCCCTGGGAAGGAGGTGCCCTGCTAAGATTTTTTTTTCCCCCCTGACCGGGAGTCAGGAGGTGTCACGACTGATTCCCAGGGGGTGCCTCCTCCGGCTCCCTCTCTGGTCCCCTCCAGACCTGCATCTCTCGTGTCTGCCTTTGTCTCCTTTCTGCCTCCCTTCCCGGCCCTTTGTGTGGCCGTCTTCTTTGTCTCCGCCTTGCACATCTTTCCTCCCTTCCCTCTGTCACCTTCCTCCCCCAGTTCTGAGGAGCCATCAGCCTCAAGGGCACCAATATTTCAGGTGTGTGGGGCGCTGGTGGAAGTGAGGTGGAGGGAGGCTTCCAGCATGCCCAGCGCTGACTCCATCATCCACTCCCCTGGAGCGATCATTTACATTTATGAGATTAAAAGAATGCCCCCAAGCTTGTGGGGATGAGGAAGGATGCCCCGCTCCCTGGAGCTTGGCCCAGGACTGCCCTGAACTACATTTCCCACAGTGCCCTGGAGGCATGGGCTTGCCTCTGCCTCTACCTCTGCCTAGACACCTTAAGGAAGTTAGTTCCAAAGTGCCAGGTTAGAGGGTGCTGTGCTGGGGGTTGGGAAGAGTAGGGAGCAAGATTTATGGGACCAGCCGGCAGGGGCGGTGCACACTTATAATCCCAGTGACTGAGGAGGCTGAGGCAGGAGGATTGCAAGTTCAAAGCCAGCCTTGTCAACTCAGGGAGATCCTGTCTCAACATAAATTATTTTTAAAAGGGCTGAGGATGTCGCTCAGTGGTTAAGTGCTCCTGGGTTCAATTCCTGGTATTTAAAAAAAAAAAAAAAGATTTATGAGTTCAGCACACAATTTGGCTTCTGGAAACTGACCTACCTTGCTCTCAGTATTCACCTCCCCTAGGGTTTAGGGACCTTGGAACCTTTGTTTATGTCCCCCACAAGGGAACAAGGGTAGAGGGAGGGCCTGGAAAGATGAGGGATGCACCGGAAAGTTCTTCCTTCTTTCCTGTGACTCCAGAAACTCCCCTCCTCACTTCTCACTCCCCCACCCCCATCCCACACAGCCCAATCTGAGATGTAGAACAGTCATTTACAGGGGGCTCTTCCCCCTCTTGAGTCTCTCCGTCCTGAAATCAAGGGAGGGAATGGAGGCTAATGTCTTGAATTAGACAGATGGGTTTCAGGTACAGGTTGCTCAAACTTTGCCCCATTGTGGACAGTGGAGTATTGCTGGAGTCACCATTGAACCAGCAGCTTGTACTTCCACAGGACCCAAGAATGGCTAGCTCAGGTTGTCTGAAGATGCAAATGGAATCCAAGAGCTAACCTGCACATCTCCAGGACCCAGGTCCCCAGAGCCTGGGGCTTAGATTGGTCCCAGGTATGTGGGTCTGTGTGTTGGTATAGAGATTGCTGGCAATGGATAGGGGAGTGAGCGTCCCTCCCACCCCCTGCCCCGAAATCCCATCTCTGGTTCTAGATCAGTTTAGACCACCTGGGACCTCTGACTCCCAGTATTTCCTCTCCTCACGCTTCTGGCTAGCTTTCACGACCCAGATACACCAAAAAGAGGTCTCCTCTGCTGGTCTAGGAGCCTAGAAAATGTAACTTTTAGCCTGGTTCTGCCCAAGCCAAGTCACCTTGGGCAAGCCTTGGTTTCCTTACTAAGGAAAGGAAAGGGTGTAACCTCCTGGTCACTAATGGCCCCTGCAGACACTCTAACACCTCTGAACCTGGATTCCCCTCCCTTCTGATGTGCTGTCCTGATGCTAGGGAGAGCCATAAGCACCGAAATCAGATTAGAAAGAACTGGAAAAGAAAGAGGGACACAGAGTGCTCCTTTTGAAGCTCTGTGTGTATAGCAAATGTTTGCATCAGCTGTATTTAAGGCATAGAGACCTAAAACCACCCCCCAAATACCCCTTAGTTCCCCAAACATGGGTCACTTTTTGTTTGTCTGTTTGTTTTAGTATTAAAGATTGAACCAAGGGGCCCTTTACCACTGAGCTACATCCCCAGTCCTTTCTAATTTTTATTTTGAGAAAGGGCCTCCCTAAGTTGCAGAGGATCTTGCCAAATTGCTGAAGACGGCCTTGAACTTGCCATCCTTCTGCCTCAGCCTCCCAGTTTGCTGGGGTTACAGGCAACATGAGCCACTACCCTTGGCTATGCTTTGTTTTTAAAAATCTGGCCAAGCCATTATTATCCCCAACAGAGTAGCTGGTTTGTGTCCACTGGTAGGTTGGTTAATGGAGCTTTAATTTAGGTTATATGAGGGAGTGTTATAATTGGCTGAAAGTGAGAGGAGGGAGGATTCGATTGGTTGATTTGGAGGAGACAGGTCTGGAATTAGGAGTCATCCGGACTTGGGTAGGGGTGCTTTCTCTTTGGCTCTGTCTCCCGGAAGGGAAAATAGAAGAGAGTGTTGGATTCACGGGGGCGTTGATCCAACCCCAAAAGAAGGACTTTGAGGAATGGCAAAGACAAACAAATTCCTGAGTAGGAGATGGTGCAAGAGATTTTAAAAAGAGCAGAGACAGAAGAGGAGGGCCTCTGCCTTTCTGTCCTTGGAGGGGAAGTGACTGGGCAGAGGGGCATGTGTGATCATGGTGGACGTTTGCTGGACCTACAGGGCCTATTTCAAAATCACCACTGAGCCCTGGAGCGCAGTCAAAGTCACACAATGGGGAGGCAGAATAATTTCAAACAAGAGAAGGTAAAGGGGGTTTGACTGGCCCAGGAGAAAAGGCATGACTTACTCTAATGCGGCTGTCCATCTGCACACTTCTGTTGCTTGTGTTTGCATGTGTATGTCAGGGGGTTGGGGTGGTAGACTGGAGCAGTAATATGGAGGAGCTCTGGGGTCTACATCCTCCTCCTTTTGCCCAGGTGACACGATGGCAGTGCCAGGAAAGGGATGTTAAATCTTCTGCTCTTCCCTGGGGAATCCTCTCACAGGTAGGGATTTTTCCTGTTGTCTTTGCAGAGGTCTTGAAGAGGAGGTGGGCCTTCCAATTTTTTGCCCCTCCAAGAGCCTCTTCTTTTTTGTCCAGGTCTCCCTAGGAGCTGACTGGATATGGAGGGGATCTGGGGCTAGTCTCTGGGGAACTTACTAGGGGTTCCTGAGTTTATGACTGTATGTATGTTTATGACAGTTTATATCTGGTAGGAGTGGAGCAGGTATAACTGGGATATCTGGGAGCTGGTTGGAGGAGGAAAGGATTTGAAAGCCCTCCATGACCAGGGTCAGTATGGGGAACAGAAAAGAGAGTATGTGTGTAGGAAGGGGTTATTGGGACTGTTTTGTAGGGCATCAGATATGGAAACAGGGGCCTCTGATCCTGTACTGGATTCTCTTCTGCAGGGTAATGAAGCAGGAAGCCAGCTGTGCCGCAGCCGCCTTAGAGGTCCCTAAACCAGAAAAGAAGCTCCAGATGTGAAGATGAGCTTCAAAGTCCAGCCACAGGAGACCCAGGCCAACTCCAGATCCAGATCAGGGCTTGAGGCTGAGACCAAGCCTCCAAGGGCTGATCCAGGGCTTGAAACCCAGGCCAAGTCTTGGGGGCCAAGCCCAGAATCAGATTAGGACCTGAGGCAGAGACTGAGCGGTTGAACTTCGTGGTGGCTACAGAAGGGGAGTTTGAGGAGGTGCTGGCCCTCTCCGGGGCATCTACGGAGCCTGAACTACCTCCCGGGTCCAATCCACACAGCTGGCCCCAAGATCCGTCTTGCCCAGTGGTGCTAGCCAAGCGAGATGGAGGCGTGGTGAGAGGGAGCGGGCCGGGCCTAGGCGAAAAGGGGTGAAGTCATGTTTGGGGGTTTGGATCCTAGGCCAGCTTTTCCTCATCCCTCGTCCGTTTACTGAGAAAATATAGCCTGTTTTGGGACCAAGGTGCAGGACATGCGGATCTAGGGGCTAGGTCAGTGGCGTGTGGTCAGTAGGGTGGGGTGTGGATAAACTAAGGAACCAAAGGGATCAGTGATAGCTTCGGAGTTTGAGGATCCCTTTGAGACTTTCTGGGGACAGGAGCACAAAAAAAGGGGAACAAACAAGAGGAAGTAGCCTACAGGTGCGAGCACTAGACTAGGACCAGGACCTTTGAATAGATGGAAGTCTAGATCTGCCTGGAAGCGGAGCGCAGGATGAACTGAGCTGGGGCTATGGGCGGGGCTAAGAGCAAGCAGGGTTCGCGCTAAGGGGCGTGACAGGCTCCTAGGGGGTGGAGCCAAGAAAAGAGGGCGTGGCGAGCAGTCAAGGACGTTGTGCAAGCTGTGCTAAAGCGTGGCAAGCGGTGGAACAGCTCCCGGTTGTTCTGCCTAAATGCTGAGGAGAGGTCCCTGGGCTGCCCGCGTCTGGCTCGGCACTTGGGCGAGGCCGAAGGAGAACTGTGTGCGAGCCCTGGAGCGAGAGGCCTGGCATGGGCGGAGGGGAGAGGGGACATCCTCTCGGCCTCGGTCCGCCGATCGCACTGGAGTCTTTGAACATGATCAATACCCGAAAACCCTGCTAGTGGAGGGGCTGCGCTTGGCTCCCTGGGAGCGCGGCGAGGGTGTGTCCCTGCTCCTGCAGCGCTTCTGCGCGTAGCTGGTCAAAGGACAGCACCCGGGGGTCGGGGTGGCACGACTTACCGACTTGGCCCCCCGGGAGCTGACCGAGTACCGAGTAATCATCAAGCAGGTGAGAAGGACCGGGGAGCGCGACGGCCGGGCCTCCCCTGGGGCGTCTCCAGGCCCAGCCGACCACCGGTTTTCTTTTGTTCTGGGTTTTCCTGAGTGGAGCGGCTGTTAGCCTTGTCCTGGGACTCCCAGTCCTTACCCAGAGGAAGTCAGCCCCCTACTCCCAGCCCCAAGCCGTTAGTCCTTACTTCCCGACTTCCGTGACCCTGCCTCCCCTACATTGATCCTGACAGTCTTTAGGGACCCAAACATTCCAATTGGAGCCCTCTCCCTCTCTCTCGGCCTCTCCCACTTTACTTATTGATTCTCTTCCCTCGGTTTCACCCCCTCGGATATCCAAAGACCCACAGCCCAGGTCTCAGGGCTGCTCCATATTGATCCCGCCTCTTGTTGGGGATCCAGGTATTCGGAGCCATTACCTCTGGCTCATCCCTGCTGTCTGCCGGGACCCAGGCTTTAACGAACCCCACTCTGCCTGGTTCTTTCAATTCCGACCTCCCAAAGGGCCCCGCTGGAAGTCGGTGGGTTTGAGTGTGGAGTGAAGATGCGGAGGAGCCTGACTCTCCAGCGACCCCCTGCCCGCCCTGCGTCCGCCACGCGCTCACTCGTGCCCCGCGCAGGGCATCTTTTTGGTTCGATTCAACGCGTTGGCGCTGCTGGCAGGGCTGGGCGCGCCGCTGGCTGCTCTGGAGACCTCTGGCAACTTCTCGCCACTGCTCCCGGAGGCCGTGTCCAAGTCAGGCAGCGAAGTGGCACGTCTTCTGCTGTGGTCCTCCGTGCAGCGCGACGTGCTTCCGGGAGGGATCCTCGTCCAGGACCTCCAGTCCTGGACCTACTGGCAGCCAAAGGCCTGGAGTGGCGCTTGCTCACGCTGTGCACCAACCCCTTCCCTATCCTGCAAGGCGGCGATGGCACGTGGAGCTCCCACAACATTGACTGCTTCGCAGCGACATTGGGCAGCTGCAGAGCCAGCTGCTCTGGCACCTGCAGCGCCAGATCCCACCTTCTCGCCATCCTCAAGTCATGTGCCAACTCTTCCTAGCGCCCCAGCTGTGATCACAGCTGGCTTATTTCTGCCAGACCGGTCTGGGGCTTGAGCTGGTCAAGGGTTATACTGAACGGTGCCTGCGGGAGGCCCACATCTGAGGCCTCTCTCCCTATAGTGGAGCGAAGAAGCACTTAGTCCTTCCTCAAATCCCCAGCCAGCCCCGTACCTACCATTTCCAAGCTCAGCCCCCCTCAGAAGATGGCTGGGGCCCCTACCTTTAGGGCACATAGGTCCTCCCTTCCCTATTCTCAACTCTGCCATCCTCCTGCACCCCCATGCCCTTTCCCACTCCGGACCTAAGCCTCTGAGGATAGGGGAGCCCCTTCGCCATATTACCCACTCTTCTCTTCCAAGAAGTGATCGCTTCAAAGCCCTGTCCATCTTCCTGTCATTCCAGACTTCTCCCTTCTGTCCCCTTCAGATGGAAGCCACAGAAATGTGTGTGATGCCCAGGTCCCAGGGGGAACACAGTCAACCAATCCATGTTATCTCTCTTCCTCTTGCCCCTTCTGAAGCTTCAGAACTGACCCAGGTACTCCTTCTCACTGACCCCTCAGTCTTCTGTGCCTCTAGATCAGTGTCCTCTGCCTGCTTCTGTCACCCCCATTTTCCTCCCTCCTGGACAGTCCTGACACTTAGCTCCTAAGTACCAGTTTTTCTACCCCTCCCCGCTTTCTCTGTTCCTTTCCCCATTGCCAGAGACAGACGTTGTAAATAAAATATATTTATAATTATCCCCCATTTGGGATCCTGTTTACTCATGATGATGCACTTTCCTGAACTTGTCACCCTGGCTGGGTTTTGCTCCAAATTGGCATGACATTATTTCTCGAGGGTCCTTTCCTAAGGCCCCTAACTAACCAGGGGTTCCAGCTGGAGACTGGTGAATGAAACCTGGCATGGGGGCTGTCCCTCAGCCTGGCACAGGGACTGTCTCCTGGTTCCAACCAGTCTGCTTTCTAGGAGGTCTGGAACTCCCCCCTCCCTGTACTTCTGCACACTGTTCCTCTGGGTCGTGTAAGCTTTTTGGAATTTGAGAGTCTTCTATGTAAATGCTGTAGTAACCACTGCCTTTGTACAGTGCCGTCTCCTAACTTGATTCTGAGCCAAAGTCAGAAGGAGAAAACAGACTCAGAAAGATCCCAGTGACTTCTTTGAAGTCCCTCTCAGTAACTGGGAGCCCAGCAGGGCCTAGAACCTAGGTGTGACAAGACCAGAGCATGCCAGAACCTTGTTGTGTGTGTTGGTGTTAGCTTTGGACTTCTTGTTGGACAGTGGACAGTTGCTAGGGAAGTGTTGATCCAGCTCAGGGTTTGCTGGGGATGGAATTCAAGACGTGGGCAGAGGAGGGCGCCAGTGGGTGGGAAAAGGTGGGCCAAGGGAACAGCGACTGTTTGACTATTCATAGTTCCAGCTTTGTGGCTAGCTGCTCTGCCTTGGCTGCCTCCTGTGCCTGATCATGCTGCCACCTCCCTTGCCATATCCACCATGGCTGTATGACAATAAAATGGACCTTTTGCCCACCCTTGTGTGTGTTTCCCTTCTTCTTAGCGGGGAGGGATGAGACATATTATCTTACCCTCTTCCCCAGCAGCCTGTATTAGAGAGGATCTCTAAGCCCCGTGGCAATGGGGCTAATGACTTCCTGGGGGGGGGGGGGGAGCTGGGGAGGGCTGCTGGCCATTGTGTGCCCCCACCTCCACCAACCGGAGGAAAGAAGCGGCTGCTGAGAACCCAGGCGGGAAGCAACGCGGCGCCCGGACTAAGCCCAGGCTTGGCTTTCCCTTGGACCTGGAAGTCGCCTGCTATCCATATTCTGTGGGATCGTCTCCCAAGTTCACCCTGGCATCCAGGAACAAGCCTCTCTCAACACCAAAATCCAGGCGCCTAACTCCCAGCTCTCGACTGGCTTTCCAGATTTCTGGGTGGGCAACGCGTGGTGGGGGGAGGAGGTGGAAGGAGTCTGGGTACCGCCCCCACTCCCCCGGGAGCGGAGCTCCAGAGCGGCGGAGACTGCGATCCCGAAAAGTGACACACGGGGGCGCCAGGACGAGTGCGGACGCGGGCGAGGCATCGCAAGGTGGTTTCCGTCCGTGTGAGTGTGTCCATGGGCGTCTTTGTGTGTCTGCGTTTCTGTACCTATGTATACAAGTCAGGGGGTGTCTGGGTGGATGTATTCGGGGCAACATACCTGGTGTACCCCAGAAACAGGTACTCCGGGTGGCTTTTTGATATAGAAAATGCTTGATATGTTACTATGTACGTGTAGACGGGGAGGCAGGCGACTTGTGTATATTGTCGCGTGTGTACGGTGCAGACCGTGCGTCCCTGAAAATGCGTCTTTGATTTTTTGAAGTCGCATTTCTTGAGGGTTCTGAACCCGCTCCTGCCACTCTGTAAAAGAAATGAGGGCTCTCAATTGCCCTGGACAAACCTTCAGCATAAGTCTGAGTGACTGTGCTGGGCTAGGTGTGACATTGTGTTTGTTAAGTGGGTGTGTCTCAGAATCTTAGTGTAACTCTGTATAACACTGTTGTGTGTGTGACAGGTGGATTTTGAAGGGGGCTGAATCAGGGTTATGGATGTGCACAATTTTCTTGTTACTTTGTGGATATCACCTTTGTGGTTTGTGTGTGTGTGTGTGTGTGTGTGTGTGTGTGTGTGTATCCTTTTCTCATTCTCTCCAGGAGTTGTCTCTCTGTGTCTCTCCCATCTCTGTCTCTCTCTCTTTTTCCTTTCCTTGGTGACTCATCTCTGCGGCTTTGCCCTCCCCCGGTTTGCAGGGTCTCCCCTCCCCCACTCAGGAGTGGGTGGGGGTCTGAGGGAATGGGACCCTGGGGTTAAAAATGAGAGTAAGCATCCCCTTCCCATTGCTCATCATTCCAGACCCTCCAGTGGCCCCAGCCCTCTCCCCAGCCCCTTCCCAGGACTTCCCACCCCTGGAGTAGCTAAGGAGTAGGGCAATAATGTATGTATTCTAAATGGAGCCATTTTCAGGGGGTCTTCAGCACCTTCTTTCAGTTCAAAGTAGAGACCCCTGCCCTCTCCTAAGTGCCCCCTCCCTGCCTGTCCCCCCATATGGCTGACGCAATGAAAGGCTGCAGAGGTGAGTCACCGGTGGGGGAGGGGGAGGGGAAGAAGGGGACGATGAACTGCGGGGGCCCTGAGCCCCTGCCCTTTCTTTCTCTCCTGGCTTTTTCAGGGAAAAGACTCCATGTTCTGCCCCTCGCCCTTAGTTTTCCAAACCTTCAGCTTTGGATCACTACTTTGGTGAACCCCATCTTCTCCTTCTACCCTCCTGGAGAGTATGGGAGAATCAGAAACAAAGATAAAGAGAGATGAATTCATATAAACAACTCAGAGCAAACACCAGGCAACCCCTCCAGGTCCCCATCTCAGCTCTGCCTTTTCTAGCTTTCTCTTCATTTCTTTCTTTCCTGCCATCTTCCTCCTCTCCCTGATCCCAGAACCTGTCCCCAATTCAGATCTCTTCCAGAAGTCCCTAGAGACAGCAGGTTATGAAGGGCACAGCTCATCCCCTGGAGGTGCAGATGTATGTGAATGAGCTGACGCAGGTAGGAAACCTGGAGGAGAGAGGCAGACCCACTGTCCAGAGAGCACATTCAAGAGTCAGATTATGTATTCACCAAGTCTATCGACTTTGGTGCCCCACGTTTCCACATTGCCTCCTCCACACCTTTCCCCATGATGGCTGAGGCTCTGGGATATACATGTCTGAGAAGGTTCCCTGGGAGCAAGTGGAGACATGGAGGGGTGGGGGTTGGGCGAAACGGAGGAATGGGGAATGCTCTGAAAACCAGGGGCAAGGACCCACAACTTGGGGGCTCCAGATAAATAACTTTTCTGAAGCTTTATTGCATAGAGGTCGAAAAATGAATAGGGGGAGGGGCAAGAAAGATGAAGGTACTTGGAAGTCCATGCAATCAACGACATATATCAATAGGCATGGAAGGACCCAGATAAATGCACAAAGACACATATACATACATATATACATACACGTTCTTGGGCACCACCAAGCCAGGCACACTTTTCAGACACCAACAGGTGCCCAGAACTGGGTGCAAAGACTCCAAGTTGCACAGGTGTACAGACATTCCAAGGAGATCAGATTGCACACCGACCCCTGGAAACAGGCAGAAACAGTCACCCAGGTTGGAAGAGAAGATCCCCTATTTAAATTGGAAAACTACCAGGACCATCCACTCTCAATCTGATGAAATACAAAATTTGTTCCCCTCATGCTCTTTCTTTTTCTTCCCCACGACGGGGCTTCTTAATTTTTGTACATATGTCCAGAAAGAGCTGGAGGAGGGTGGGCAGTGAACTGAGAAGAGGCACAGTGGGAGCCCTGACACACATGTGCGTACACACACACACACACACACACACACACGTCTGTGCAAACGCACAAACCCAGGAGTATATAGAATGTGTCTAGGTGCTTGTCTCCTTCTTCCTGAGTCTGAATCCTTTTTCCCATCACTCAGACCCCTTGGCTCCCTCCCCCACATGTCTGAGACATCTCTCTGATTCATTCAAGGTAATGTGACCCCCTCCCCACCCCACTGCTCCTGTAATGCCAGTCTGAGAAGACGGTGAGGGGTATGAGATGAGGGGATCCAGAGGGGCAGGGGAGGCCCTGGGGAGTAGTGGGGGTAGGGTGCGAAGACTGCCAGGAGGGTCTCTTTTCCTTTGAATTCTCCAGCCACCTTGCTTCTCAACAGTTTTCTCCTTTTTCCTTCTCCTTTAGCCTGCTTTTCCCACCTGCTCCAGGTTCCTTCCTTCCTTCCCCTTTCCCTGCCCCCATCTCTCCTCTTTCCTCTCTCCACTCCTCCCCACCTCTTTCCCCGCAGAGCTGATGGGCTTTCTTCTGGGAAAGTCGAGCCATTGATGGAAGCGAGAAGCCTCTTCTGGCTGTAGAGGGAAAGCACGTGAGTGTGCAAGTGTGTGAGTGTGCGAGTGTGCGGGGGGGGGGGGGCTTGGAATAAGGGTCAGTACTAGGAACGGATGAGGAGGGGGCTAGGACTGGCTCGGAAAGAGGCTCTGAGCCCCTGCAGAGAGCCCTGGTCCTGGTTTCCCGATTCTCAGGGTACTGGTGCCTTGCGTGTGCCCACGAACACCCCTGTGTCCGCAGTTCTTGTGTGTCTGGTGTGTGTCATTGTGACTCCCCCCTTTCCCTGCCCACGCCCCCGCACTGCTCTCCCCTGCACCGCAGCCCCCTCCAGCCTCCCTCCCCTTCATTCCTGCAGTGGCTGCTCCCCTGGCCACCTTTCCCTCTCTCCTACCCCCTCCCCATTTCCGTCCTCCCCCCACCCCCGCCCACGCCTGGTCTCCCTTCACCGGACCCAGCTCGCTGATGGATTCTCTCTGCGCAATCTGTGCGTCATCGCCCCCCACTCCCGGAACCTCTAACTGTCCAAGCCCCCAGCCCCAACCCCTCTGGCAGGAGATACGGTCCAAGGGTCTGGTGGCAGAGAGGGTCTATCTCTGACGTTGCAGTCCCCCTCCCATTGGGTTCAAACCTTCCCTTTAAGTGGTGGAGAGAGCTGGAGTTGAGTCACCCCCCTACCTGCGCAACCCCCTCCCCACCTGGTCTGGTCTCGCCCTCCAAACGTCCTTGGGTAGGGGGAGCAGAGGGAGGGAAAGAAGCTGGAGGAGGGTGGGAAGTGGACTGAGAAGAGGCACAGCGGGGGCCTTGACATGCAAGGCAGTCAGCCGGACAGAAGGACAGACACACCTTTTTCTCCAGACACGAGTCGGTCGTGAACAGACACGACCCAGAGGCACACATCCTTAGTCTTTCCCTTTTCTTTTCCGACTCGGACCCTTTCCAATGTGTACCAAAACCGCAAGATCCACCCATCTGCGGGGACCTGAGCCAGCACCCCGCAACGCAGATCCGCGGACAGCGCCCGCAGGCGAGCAGATCCGCCCCTCCTCTCAGGTTCACGCCGTCCTTGGGCGTGTTCCCCAAGGACCGTGAGGTCGAGGGGTAGGGAGCCCAGCCCCCTTCCCAGCTTTCAAATTCTTATCATCCCCCTCCCCAGTATTAATCTCCTACTGGTGCCCAGTCAGACGCTGGGGGTGCCCCCTTCCTATTCAGTTCAGCAACGCGAGCTCAGCAGCTGCAAGTTGTTTTGTAATCCACCCTCCCGCCTTCCAGCTCCTCTGCATCCACCCTTCCATTCACTCTCCCATTCATTCATTCATCCTTTTCTCCTCGTTCCTCCTTCATTCATTCAAAGCCCCCTGCCCCGCCCGTCTCAGCATTCATTCATTCATTCATTCATTCATTTCCCGGAGCTTGGCTAGCGCACGCCCCTCCAGCTGAGGTCCTCAGTGCGCAGGCGCAGGCCGGGAGAGGCGCGCACACTCCAATCGCGGGGCGTCCTCCCTCCACCGGGCGCCCGCCCGCTTCCCCATGAATGAACATTGACGTCAATGGGGCGGGGCGCACCCACGTGACCCCGCGCGCTCCCCTTTATAAGGCGGCGAAGGCGCGGGCGCTGTCCAGCGTGCTGAAGCCCTAGCGAGCGAGCAGCCGGGAGCTGTGCCGACCCTGCTGAGCCCAGCCCACTGGACGCCAGACCTCGACCGTCGCTCTTAGCCCAGCCACCGCTCGAAGCCAAGGCGGACGGGTCCCGATCTTCCCTTGTCCCTACCCTGCCCCGACCCTCCTCTCCACCTCCCGCATCGTGACACCGGCTGGTAAATACTCCGCTGTCCGTCCCCCAAACCCTGAGCAGCCGTGGGTGTGAGGGAGGGTTCTCTCTCCTCCCGGATGGGGGTGTTAAAAACACAGCGGGGAGCCCCTGGTAAGGGTCCCTGGTAAATAGGGGAGTCGCAGATTTTCTCTTGCTGCTGAAGTCGCCCACGCACCATCCGGGGAGTCCTGTGGGGAGGGAGCAGAGATTTTTTTCCCCCTTATCCTTGCTGCTTAGTACGTGGGCGCTGGCAGTGAGATGGCTCAGGGAGGGGGCGAAGAGCACTGGGTGAGAGGGTTGCAGGCGATATTTTCCCATTTACACGACTTCAGAGATCGGCACATCTTCCTCCTTTGCTTCTAAACGTCCCTCTTCTGGGTAAGGTTAGGGGAATGAGGGAAGCCCCGGATTTCCTGCTTCAAGGTGGGGGAAGGGATCGTAGAATTAGAGAGCAGGGAATTCTTACAGAAATCCCCTCTTTATTTGGTTCCTTCTATTTTTCAGTCTCCGGCAGCCCCTTGGTCATGAAATCCCTCAGGTTGCCGGCTTCCGCCCTCTTCTGCTTCCTTCTACTGATCAAGGGGTTAGGAGCAGCGCCCCCGGGGCGTCCTGAGGCGCAACCTCCTCCCCTCAGCTCTGAGCATAAAGAGCCAGTAGCTGGGGTCGCAATGCCCGGGCAAAAGGATGACAGCACCCCAGAGGTCCGAGCCGCTCGAAATTCTGAGCCGCAGGACGAGGGAGAGCTTTTCCAGGGCGTGGATCCCCGGGCGCTGGCCGCGGTGCTGCTGCAGGCATTCGACCGCCCGGCTTCGCCCCCGGCGTCGGGTGGCTCCCAGCAGGGGCCAGCGGAAGACACAGCAGAAGCTCTGCTCACCGAGACCGTGCGCAGCCAGACCCACAGCCTACCGGCCCCAGAGACCCAGGCACCCGCGGCCCCGCCTCGCCCTCAGACGCAGGAGAACGGTCCCGAAGCGGGCGACCCCTCCGAGGAGCTCGAGGCGCTAGCATCACTGCTCCAAGAACTTCGAGATTTCAGTCCGAGCAGTGCCAAGCGCCAGCAAGAGACGGCGGCAGCAGAGACGGAAACCCGCACTCACACGCTGACCCGAGTCAATCTTGAAAGCCCTGGGCCCGAGCGCGTATGGCGCGCTTCCTGGGGAGAGTTCCAGGCGCGCGTCCCAGAGCGCGCGCCTCTGCCGCCCCCGGCTCCCTCGCAATTCCAGGCGCGTATGCCCGAGAGCGGGCCCCTTCCCGAAGCCCACCAGTTCGGGGAAGGAGTGTCCTCCCCAAAAACACACCTGGGCGAGGCTTTGGCACCCTTATCCAAGGCGTACCAAGGCCTGGGCGCCCCCTTCCCCAAGGCGCGCCGGCCAGAGAGCTCACTCCTGGGCGGCTCCGAGGCGGGGGAGCGCCTACTACAGCAAGGGCTGGCGCAGGTAGAGGCCGGGAGGCGGCAGGCAGAAGCCACGCGGCAGGCCGCAGCGCAGGAAGAGCGGCTGGCCGACCTCGCCTCCGACTTGCTGCTCCAGTATTTGCTGCAGGGCGGGGCCCGGCAGCGCGGCCTGGGGGGTCGGGGGCGACAGGAGACGCAGGAGGAGCGAGAGAGCGAGAGGGAGGAGGAGGCGGAGCAGGAGCGACGCGGCGGGGAGGAAAGGGTGGGGGAAGAGGATGAGGAGGCGGCGGAGGCCGAGGCCGAGGCGGAGGAGGCGGAGAGGGCGCGGCAGAACGCGCTACTGTTCGCCGAGGAGGAGGACGGGGAAGCCGGAGCCGAGGACAAGCGCTCCCAGGAGGAGACGCCAGGCCACCGGCGGAAGGAGGCTGAGGGGGCAGAGGAGGGCGGGGAAGAGGAGGACGACGACGAGGAGATGGACCCGCAGACGATCGATAGCCTCATTGAGCTGTCCACCAAACTCCACCTGCCAGCCGACGATGTGGTCAGCATCATCGAGGAGGTGGAGGAGAAGCGGAAGCGGAAGAAGAACGCCCCTCCAGAGCCTGTGCCGCCCCCGCGGGCCGCCCCCGCCCCCACCCACGTCCGCTCCCCGCAGCCCCCGCCTCCTGCCCCCGCCCCCGCTCGAGACGAGCTGCCGGACTGGAACGAAGTGCTCCCGCCCTGGGATCGGGAGGAGGACGAGGTGTTTCCCCCTGGGCCCTACCACCCTTTTCCCAACTACATTCGGCCGCGGACACTGCAGCCGCCTGCGGCCTCGCGCCGCCGCCACTATCACCACGCCCTGCCGCCTTCGCGCCACTATCCGGGCCAGGAGGCCCAGGCGCAGCGCGCGCAGGAGGCTGCGGAGGCAGAGGAGCGCCGGCTGCAGGAGCAGGAGGAGCTGGAGAATTACATCGAGCACGTGCTGCTCCGGCGCCCGTGACCCGCCCCGGCCCCGCCCCCGCGCGTCCCCGCCGCGCGCGCCGCCACTCCCCCCTCCGTGTCGCTCCTCCGCCCTCTCGGTGTTTGCATGCGCCCCGGCCCCGCCCCTCGACCGCCTCCCGGCCCCGCCCCCGCCCGCGGGCCCTCTGCCTCCGGGCTGTGCCGGGACCTGCTGGACCTCTTCCCGGGTCCGAAGCCCGAACTCCCAAAACTCACGGGCTACCTGGGACCAGCCCAGGTGGGCGGGTGGTTTGTGCGAGTTCCCTCCCCTTGGCGGGGCCCGGTCCCTAACTAGTCTCTTTAGGGACCTCCCCGTCCGAAACCGGAAAAAGCAGTTCCAATTAATTGTGTGAAAATATGTGTCTGTCTCTCGCCCTTCGGGCCTCTCTGGAGCCTCTCCGCTCTCTCCAAATCGCTGTGAATTTACCCCTTCTTTCCTCTCACTGTTGTAAATACCCCCCACGGAGGAAATAGTTTTGCTAAGAAATAAAAGTGACTATTTTATTAGGACTTTGTTCTCCATTATTCACCCGTCCCCTTGGGCCTGTGAGGTCCTTCCCAAGGGGCGGTGAGGGAAGCGCCAGCTACAAAACCCGTCATTTCTTGCTATCCCCAGATCAAAACGAGGGTCGAGTCGGGGGACCGTGAAATCATATTGGGAGGGTGAATGTTTCCCACTTCAAGCGTGGGGATGGGGCAGGTTAGCCACTGCTTCCCAGGACTCGCAGTAAAGTGGGAATAGTCAGCTGTCCAGTATGAAGCCACAAGCTTCCAGACCAAGGCACCACACATCAGAAGCGGCCACTGTGAAACTCCGTGGTCCTAGGTGGTTCCCAGGTGCCACTTCACCCGCATCTCTCCCTAACTGCTCCATGAATTCCCTTGTCCTAGGTCCTTTTGACAAGAAATGGAGAAGGGATTGGCAGCCACAGAGACACCCTGCTGTTAAGCTGTTTCTCAATCCTTTCCTAAGCACAGATACCCTTGAACTCCTGATTCCCTTGCCAAAAGAAACTAAAGTCTTCCATGAGGAAATCTTAGCAGAGTGGACATTGTCTCTAGAAGTTGCTCCTGCACGGGTGAAGACAGTGGTCAGAGGCGCTGAGCAGCCCAAACTGGGTAAGAGGGTCAGATCAAGTATGGAACTCCTACTTAAATTTCAATTCCAGATAAACAATGGATCTTTTTCAGAACAAGTGTGTCCCCAGCGACTGCATGGGATACACTTCTAAAATATTTGTTGTCTGTCTGACATTAGAACTCAGTTGGGTACCCTATATTTTTTCTTCCTAAGTCTGGCAATGCCATTCTGGGAAAAGGCTAACAGGTAGTGTACCCTTGGCCTTCCTTCACAAAGCAGAGGCAAGCCAAGTCCAGAAACACTTTTTCCTTTTATTTCGGAAGAAAGGAAATAAAGGTGGACACTTTGCCTGCCCCTCCCCCTTAGCTCTTGCCTCACCCAGAACAGAGTGGAGGAGGCACAGGGCCAGTGTCCCAGAAAGCCTGCCCTTCCCCCAGCCCTTCCTTCAAAGTGGCAAGGTTAGAAAAAAATTAACTATATTGTTCCTGCCCTGGCACTGGACAGGGGCCCCACGATGGCCAAGGAGGAGGTGGGGGCAGGTGAGGGAAAAGGCCCCCTCCCAGCAGAGAAGCTGCCCTGGCTGGCTAGGGGGAGGGGTGGAGGTAGGTTTTGGGGCAGAGGAGAGAGAAGAGCCCTGAAGACCTTTTCCCTTTAACCTGACGTATTTATATATTTACAGTCAAAAGTGGGGGAGGATTTCTGGGTGTCGTTGGTTCTTCAAAGGCAGGGAATGACGGCCAAATAGCACCCCGTCTTGGTCACATTTTCCTGCCTCCTAGCTCCGAAAGCCTTCAGTGGGAAAGAGGGTGGGGGTGGAGCAAGGGAATGTTTGAAGGGCCGGAGCCCACGGCTCCCTCCAAAGGTGAGGCGGCAGAGGAGGGGCAGCTGGGTCCCACCAAGAGAAGGGCCCTGAGGGATGCGGGAGAAGCAGCTACCATGCCCTGCCTCTCCACCAGCTCCCCCAGCTCCACGGGGCCCGGCCGGCAGGGGCTATGCCAGACCCATCTCCTCCAGCACACTGCGCGGCGACTCATCCTCCTGAGGCAGAGACAGACAGGGTGACGCAGAGACACCAGGAGAGGCAGACAGGGTGGGCGAGACAACCGGCAACCACGCACGAGGAAGGTGGCGGAGTTGGGGGCACAGAGAGACACGGGGCGGGGGAGAGAAGCCAACATGAGCCCAAGGCTGGAGCGGCTGCGAGCCCTCAGGCGCGCTCACCAGCCTTCCAGCACCACCCCAGCATCCACAGTGGCACGGAGGGTCCAGGCTGAGCCCATCACCACCCAGAGAACCCAAAGCCAGAAGCTGGGTGAGCAGGGGGCTTGGCCTTGGGGCAGCTGGGATGGGAGCAGGAAACCTGCTTTCTGTGGGGCTGGTGGGTAGATAGCGGGGTCCTAGTGTTCAGGCTTGGGGGAGGTAGTAAGAGGTTGTCACCAAGTGCCCGAGGGAAGGTGAACTCGACTGCAGAGAGATGAGTCATTAGGGTCTGAGCAGAGCACTAGTAACCAGGGTGGGGGTGTGTGCCAGGGTACGTGTGTATGTATGTGTGTGAGAGAGAGAGAGAGAGAGAGAGAGAGAGAGAGAGAGAGAGAGAGAGAGAGAGAGAGAGAGAGAGAGAGAAAGGGAGAGGGAGAGAGAGAGACGGAGGAACTGGACCGGTGACATGTGGGTTCAGTTTTACCCTTTCTCCTCAGGCAGGGATGAACCCCCCTCCGCCCCTTTCTCCCCCTCCTCAGAGCCAGCTCAGGTCGGCTTGCTCGTCATTGCAGATTCCGGTGACTCATCTCCCTGCACCAAAGCTCAGCAGTGGCACAGCAGAGAGGGGGCAGGCAGCAATGGGGTGAGGGCGGGGGTGCTGGATAGCAGGGGGACCAACATCCAGGCACCCTCCACTGCAGCCCCCAACCCTCATGGCCTTCTACTCCTGCAAAGGCTTTTGAATGTGTGCGTTTCAAAAAATCAGGGAAGAAAAGACTGATCTCCCAGTGGCCCTGTCCAATTCTCTAGAAACCCTCGACAGCAAGAGAAGCACTGAGGAGTCAAAGGAGATTCATCTGGGACAAGACACCTTGGGTCTTGGGGAGAAGAGAGCTTGGAATGAGGGGACAATTGGCACAGATGTGTGATGGTCCTTCCACCTCCCACCCCAAGGGGTCATGGCTTGAGGGCAAGCTGGACAGATGGGCGTGGTGGGGGCCAGACGCCACAGGGAAGGGGGCCCCCTCGGTGGCAGGCAGGGTGTCCAGGGGGAGACAGGTCCCCTCTGCTGTGATGCTCTTGCTCCTCCTCACTGTCCCCGGCCCGTACCTCCTGCAGCAGGTCAGCCTGTTCAATAGCCTTCAGCACACTCTTCTTAGAGGTGTCCTGGACGTCCCCTCCCATCAAAAACTCATCCAGGATGAAGTAGGCCTTCTCAAAGTTGAAAATGATGTCCAGCTCGCACACCTGGGAGTGGGAGAAGAGGGCAGAGTGGCCCATCGAGGTGTACCCAGTCCCCCGTTTTCCCATGACCACCTCTTACCATGGGTTCTTGCTCTGGGTCTCACTCAGTATTGGATCTTGCCTTTTCTTCCCTTCCTCTTGACTCTTCCCCGCCCATCTTGAAATATGAATTGCCTTGTCTATCCTTGTCTGTGGTTCCTGCTGAACTGTCTCTAAAATCTGCACTGCTGTTCCCACCAGAGGCTGTGCCAGCCTCCATCCCTGGCATTGTGGACAGGAGACACGGTCCCTGGGGTACAGGATTTGAATCCCAGGCAGGGTTCTGCCAAGACCCAGCTAGCTGTACATATCATGGAGTGTCTCAGCCTCAGTTTTCTCATCTGAAAATAGGGTTACCCACACCTCTTTAAAGGATGGAACGAGGAGCAAAGAGAACCCCACAGGGCTTTGTGGAGTGGGATACAAATCATGGAGTCATTTTTATTCCCCATCCAGGATCTGAGTTGTCTGCCAAGCCTCAGGGTCCACCCCAGATCGGTTAATTCGGATCTCTAGCATGGGACCCTGGGCATTACTATATTAAAAACTCCACAATACAAAGCCAAGGTCAGAACCACCAAGGAAATCTGAACTTGGTTTCTTCCTTGCACAAGAGGTCTGAGCTGAGCTCTCTGTGGAGATTAAGTGGCAGATTCTGCCCTCTCCCCACCCCACCTCAGCCCTGGGCTATTAAGGGGCACAGCTAATAGGCTTAAAGCTTAAAAGGGGAGATTAATTACTGTTCTCATTGCTTCAACTTCATCTCTCCCCTGAGACTTCCAGAGTAAAGATGACTTAGATGGACCCTGGAGTTTAGCAGAAAGGGGGGTTTCTGGGTATAGAAACTGGGGTGAGTGGGGGACTTACACTGCCAAAGTATTTGTCCAGGAGTTCCACGTATCGGTGGATCAGCTCCAGGGTGATGAGCTCATTGTCTTGGCCCTCAATGGCGCAGCAAAAGTAGAGGCTGGCATATCTGTGGAGTGGACATATGAGACAGCTGGCAACTGGCGCTGGAACCCAGGTATTCGAGTTTAAATCTGCTATCGGCCCAAGGTCTGTGCCCCAACTGGACAGAGGCAGGTGGCTCTCGGGTATGCAAAGAGTAACTCTGTCTGCCTCTCAGAAATAAGTAAGGACGCATGCTCTTTCTTTCTTGCCCTCTGACCTGCTCAGTTTGACTCAGCAAAAACCTGAGCCAACTAATTGACCTGCTCAGAAAAGGAACTGGAAAGGGTATGTGTGGGGGGTGTGCCTGTGTGCTGGGAAAAGTGGGACAAGGCCTCTGACTGGCGAGAGAGAGCAAGGGACATGTGCAGTGGACAAGATAGAGCCTATAGGGACAGAAGTATGTGTGTGGCAAGTGTCAGGCTTGAGCAATACCAGGCAGGGAGCAAGAATTTCTTCAAGGGGTGTTTGGAGAGGAAAGGAGGTTGGTGTTCATTGCTGTTCTCAGCACACAGCTCTCCCTGGCCCAAGAGGCACCTATTTCTCAGCCATTTCAACTCTTTGCCAAACTTCAATCCAGCAGGATCTGGACGGGTCTGCAAGCAGGTGTCACCTCTTATAGACAACTTTGAGGTCCCTCCACTCCAGGAAGCTGCACATCTTGGGTTTTCGAGCCAGGACGACCTGCATAAGCTCCCGAACCATCTTCTTCCGCTCTTTGTCTGACGTGGCCAGGTACCATTTTTGCAGCCGCAGCTTTCCCTGACGGCTGAACAGCAGCATGAATCGCATCTGGGGGACACAGAGGACCAGAGTGGAGGCTCGGAGATTTGGTTCTGAACCTCCTTCCTCCATACCCACAGCTTCCAACTCAGTCCCCAGATTCTCTACTCACAGCTGCTACTTTCTTAAAAAATCTAGCCCCTGGCTCTCAACTCTGGGTGTTCCCACCAGCAGGCGACTTTCCTTCTGGGGGAAGCTGTAGCTTCGGCATCTGTCATTTGGGTTCAGATCCTGGCTCTAGTTGGGTAAATTATGTCTCTAGGTCTCAGTTTCCCTATCGGTAAGATGGAGATGGTAAAAGTCCCTCCCTTTCAGAGCTGTTAGAGGAATTATATGAGTTGATATAAGCAACAGTGCCTGGCACATAGTAGGCATTGTAACGTATTATTATTTTTATTCCCTGATGCCTGTTTCCTACCCTTTGCTTTCCAAAGGAGATAAAATGCCCAACAGGGTGACAAATGGTGCAGAGTTAATGCAAAGAGATGCCAGTTCTCTTCTGTGCTCCTTGTACCTACCACCATGCTGAAGTGGGGTACTTTGTCTCAAGCTACCTCAACTTTCCACCCTATCCTAGTCATAAGCCCTCGCCAATGTCCCTAACAGTGTCCTCCACTGACAGTCCTATGCTCAGGGGTATCCTTCTCTGTTTATGTACATGTGTCCAGCACAGGACTTGGTGTCAGGATGATCAAACTTCACCCTCCAGTCATTTGATTCCTAGCTTTTCTCTCTACTTCCTTTTAGGGTGCCTCCTGCTAAGACCCACACCTTTCTCCTTTCAGTCTCTCGCTTAGGACAGGGTCATCCAGGGTGGCTCCCCTAGGAAAAGTCTGTGGAACAAAGAGCAAACTGGGTGTGCAGCCCTCACAACCTCGTGCACCCCTGCTCCCCAATTCTGGTGCCCCTTCCTGGACTCTTTTGCTCCCAGCAACTCCCTTCTCCGTGGATATTAGCAGAGCTGGAATCTCTGGGTGTGTGCAACAGTACTGGTTTAGTAGGTTAAAAATCAGAATTCGGAGGACTGTTTTTTTGTTTGTTTGTTTGTTTTTTGTGGGTTTTTTTTTTTTTGGGGGGGGGGAGGAGGAGAACCGAGGGGCCCCACGGAGCCCGGGTGCAGCTAAGACGGGGGTGGAGAGCCAGCAGGAAGACGGAAGGCCTGGGTTCCGGAAAGAGAATAGACTGGGAGGCGGAGAGCGAGAGCCCCGGAGTCGGGGATCCCAAAACCTGGGTTCCCAGTGCAAACCCTCCAGCCCACTCCGCCTCCCCACCTCAGCCCGGGCTGGGCGCGCGTGGCCGGGAACTGAGGCGGGACGTTCACTCCTCGGACCCGGAAACGACGCCCTCCGACCGCCCGCTTCCCCGCGGGTCCCGATCCTGCCTGGGCCGCAGGGAAGAGCGTTTCGGTGACCCGCGACCCCCGCTCCCTCTCCCCGAACAGACCCCGCGCCCCTCTCCTTCCGGCGCTTCCCTGCGGCAGGGGTCGGGGCTCCCTGGACGGAGCCCCGAGCCCTGAGAGCTTCTCCCGGCTCGGGACGGTCCCGCCGCCCCCAGACAGTCCCCTCGGGCCGCACAAATGCGCCCCCTCCCCGCCCCTCTCCCGAGTGCCATTTCCATCTCTTCCTCCCCAGGCCGGCTCGCCCACCCGCTCAGAGGAGTGGGTCCTCTGAGGACCAGAGGGAGGAAAGAGCGGCTCCCAACGAGGGCGGCCCCCGAGGACCCCCGCAGGTGCAGCCCACGCCCCTCGGTTCCCCCTCCCCTCCCTCTTCGCACAGCCTACCATCCTGCAGCCTCCGGCTCGGCGCGTCCCTCTTCGGCCACCGTAGGCGCCAGCTCCACTCCCTTTCTTATCCTTTCTCTTCCTTCCCTCCCTCTCCGCCGAAGCCCCGCCCCGTCCCGCCCCGGCACGGAGACCCATCTCGCGGCGCACTGCGCAGGCGCCAACGCAGCGGGGCGCGCGGGCGGGGCTGGAGGCGGAGAAGCGGAAGCCATGGCAACCAGGTCCTTGACTTCAGCTTTGAGAAGCTCAGTCGTCATGGTAACAAGGCTATCTTGTGGGTTGGTTGGAGGATGGGGGAAGAGGACAATGAGGTCCTCGCGCTTTGGAGCCTTGGGGGAAAAAGGCGGGAAAAGGGGTGAGAGGTGTCGTGGACTTTGCGGGGAAGCAGGGAGGACCAATGGCAGGGAAACAGGTAATTAAGGGGGAGCAGGGGAGAATTAGATGAGGGGAGGTGACATTACATGGAAAAGAGGAAGACAAAGAGTGGTGGGGGCATGAGGAAAGTAGAGAGCTCAAGTGTGCACTAAGAATCTACTAGAACAGCAGTCTATTAGAGAGAACTATATAGGAAGCAAGAGGGATGAGAAAAGGGAAGGCTGATACAAAAGGTAGAGGGGGAAAGAAAAAGAATCCTAAAAGGTTAGTGTGGGTCAGCACTGAACAGGGGAGGTGTAAACATGAGGACAGTGTAAGCTGTAATAGGAGCCTTCAGTGGGGGGTGTCCTAAAGTAAGGAAGTATGGATTTAAAAGACAACCCTTGGGCTGGGGATATAGCTCAGTTGGTAGAGTGCTTGCCTTCCATGCATAAGGCCCTGGGTTCAATCCCCAGCACCGCAAAAAAAAAAAAAAAAAAAAAAAAAAGACAACCCTTATATTTTATGTTGAAAAATTAATAACTCTAGTTCCCCTTATCCTCAGGGGATTATGTTTCAAGACCCCAGTGAATAAAACCAGATCCTTCATAAAGTATGTTTTTTTCCTACACATACACACATACCTACCTATGATAAAGTTCAGTTTACAAAGTAGGCACAGTAAAAGATTAACATCAGTAACGGAAAAGGGGAACAGCTGGGCAAGGTGGGATACTCCTATAATCCCAGCAACTCTGGAGGCTGAGGCAGGAGGATCACAAGTTCGAGGTCAGCCTCAGCAACTGAATGAGGCCTTAAGTAACATAGCAAGACTCTGTCTCAAAATAAAAAATAAGGGGTTGTGGCTTGGTGGCAGAGCACTTGCCTAGCACGTGTGAGGCACTGGGTTCCATCCCCAGCAACCACATACAAATAAATAAATGAAATAAAAGTATTGTGTCCATCTATAACTAAAATATTTAAAATAAAAAGGGCCAGGGATATAGCTCAGTGGTAAAGCACCCTTTGTACCAAAAAAGCGGGGGTAATTATAACAATATACTGTAATAAAATTGCCAGCATCATTACTCTTGGACTTTGGAGCGGTTATTCAATAAGCTGTGGGTTACCTGGACACAAGCATTGCAGACTGCAGCAGTCGATCTGACAGCCATGGGGCTACTGAATGACTAATGGGTGGCTAACGTATTCAGTGTGGATTCTCTGGGCAAAGAGATGATGTGGATGGAGCTAGATTACATGAGAATGATGTGCAATTTAAAATTTATAAATTGTTTCTTTCTGGAAAATATCAGTATTTGGGGACTAGAGTTGATTGCAGGAAACTGAAACTACAGAAACTGGATCAGGGGGACTGCTGTATCTATCTCTAGATCACTGCTGGCAACCAATGATGTTTTTATTTTTGAATAGCACTTGAAGCACTGGTTGGTGAAATCTTATCTGTCTTCATTTTTCTTGTTCTTTGTCAACAACAATTGCTACTAATAAAGTGGAACAATTATAATGACATACTGTAATACAGTTGCTACTTTTGCACTTTAGAGCAGTTATGAAAAAAAGTACGGGTTCCTTGAACACAAGGACAGCAGTACTGCCACAGTCAGCCTCATAACCAAGGCAGCTACGACGACGTTGTTGGTAAATGATGAATGTAGAGAATCTGTGCCCTGGAGGTAAGATGCTCCAGTGGCAAGAGGGTGGGCCTAAGTCATCTGTCATGGCATCTTGTCTCTAACCCTTACTTAAATATATGACTGGGCTGGGGTCGTGGCTCAGTGGTAGCATGCTCGCCTAGCACATGTGAGGCCCTGGGTTCGACCGTCAGCACCACATAAAAATACAATAAAGGTACTGTGTCCACCTACAATTAAGAAAATATATTTATAAAAAAGTATGGCCACAGGTGAGTCATCGAACCCTCTATCTTGTTAGGAATCTTGCAGGTGGTTTCAGGGATTAAAGGTAAGATATAGAAAATATTCAACACCTTGTAAACACTTGATTAGAGTAGCTGTTAGTTCTTCTGCTTAACTCATTTCTTCTGTTTCTTTATTCTTTGTTTTTCATTTCCCTTTCTCCTCTGCCTATCCTTTATTGCTTGCTAATGGCACAGTCTAAGGCATAAGGTATATAGCAGGGATATCTTGCTGATGGCGTGGAGAGTTGACTGAATAATCTTGGCATTACTTATTAGGTAAAGAATAAGACCCATGAAGCAAGTTGTTAGAATCAGAAAGGGTGAGTCATTATGGAGTTAAAGGAAAAGGACAGAAAGCAAAACACATAAAAAGAAAGGGGAGAGAAGAGGAGGCTGGGTAGAAGGAAGTATGAGCATCTGAGGCGAAGAGACAGCAGCCTGCCAAAGTTGGAAAGCTCTAGAGAGGTCAGCTCCAACACTCCTTGGAGAGCTGACACTTTCTAGAATTCCTCAGCTCAGTGGGATAGGTCTAATTGCAGAGAAGATAAGATGAACTAGGGGACTCTTAGAAATACGGGTTTGGCTCATGTGGAATAACAGAATTCAAGTGGCTGAGACGAGTTAGAAAGTGTTAGACTGGGTTTCTTCTTCGTTAGTGAATGGTGGACGTGGAGAATCCAGGAGTGAGTGCAGCTGGTGCCCGGAGGTGAGTTCCAACTGGATGCTGTGGGCAGATGGGAGTCATTATGGTTGTCTGAGCTGGTGAATCACTCGGTGCAGTGTTAAGAACATTAATCACTTAGTAATGTGTGGCACAATTTGAAAGGACAAAATGGAAGGCTGGAAGATGATCAGAGAGGCAGTTTTGGGCACCCAGGTGCAAGGGTGAAATGGCGAGGGACAAATCAGAGGTACCTGTGGTGGACCAAACCAGCGGATGCTGATGAGTCATCTAAGTGGGAAGAAGGGAGAAGACTCAGGGAGGGGCCGGAGGCCTAGTGATGCCCTCTGAATAACTGGAAGAGACGAGGTTCTCCGTCACAGCTAGGGACAGTGCTTGTACTGTCACCCTCCAAGTCACGCTGACACCTCCCCTTGCTTTTCCTCACGTGGCTGTCCAGGTGGTTTGCAGGGGTGGCCCAGCTGGAAGCCTGGCATCCTTTGAGTCTATCATCTGGGGTTTCCCTTTTTTGGTGCCTGTGACACTCACTTTTGGTCCGTTCTCTAAGTAATTGCCTTAGTCCATTTGTGCTGCTCTAATAAAATACCTCCAACCGGCTGGTTTACAAAGAACACAAGTTTATTTCTCAAAATTCTGGGGGCTGGAAAGTCCAAGATCAGGGTGCCAGCTGGTTTGATGTATAAGGGCTGTTCTCTGCCTCCAAGATGGCGCCTTCTGGCTGTGTCCTCACATGGTGAACAAGACCAAAGAGGCTACGTGGAGGGCAGGCTGGGCCCTCCTCTGAGTTACTCCTTGATGTAAGGGAAAGCAGTTTTCAGGCTGTGCCTAAACCTGAGTTACTCCGTTTTGTAAAGCAGCAGTTTTACAAAAGGTATTTTGCCATAAGCTTCTCCATTTTAAGTGTCAGAGTGAAATGACTCTACACCTTGTTTGTACACGTAAATACCACCATCTGTCTGGCACAACCATAAGGCACAAACTGACAAATAAATTAACCATGCTAATAGGAATGACCACCTATGGACTAATGGAATTAGTCAGAAGCGCCTGGATGCTCGAGTGTATCAAATTCATCTCTGAAAAACCAGGCCCCACGAGTTCATCAAACACCAGCCCCCTCACTTGAGGCCCATAGAAGGACGACTGGACATGGCGGCACCCTGACCCCATCATCTGGTCACTGGTCAGGAGCTTTGCCCAGGAAAATTGCCACAGTGATGGACTTCTGATTTCCTGTCCCATCGGGCTTCCGCAGAGCATGGTTTCTCCTGCCTGTGACGGCCACGTTCAGCCCCCTTCAAGCTGACCCTCTAAACTGCTATCCATCTAGACCTTGGCCTAGAATAAGTTCCTGCGTGTTGAACAAGCTCTTTGGTTGGTTCCTGATCTTATTCGATCACTCACAGGAACTCTGCATTAGTATCTGCTGTCTGCCTTTATTCTGAATCCCTGTGGCTGTCTTAACCCTTAGCCTTCTGTGACACACAGAGTGTGATGCGGGACTTGAGTGCAATAGATATTAGAAATTAAGATCAGAACTTGCATTTGCCCAACTTTTGTCTATCAGGTGACCCACAAGTATTCAGTCAACTGCAACTGATGAAAGTGGGGTAGCATGTGACTTTATTGTCATTCGTTAAATTCTGACACTGTGGAAAGACACAAACATGTTAGGTCTAAGTGAGTGACCGTGTGCTCACAACAGGCTGAGTAAATAAATATAAATAATCAAGAGTATGAAATCCCTCAAGCTCTTTTATAAGGACACCTAATCCTATTCCTGAGAATTGCTCAGTCACCTCTCAAAGGACACCTGCTTAATACTGTTGCATTGGGGATTAAGTCTCGACCTGAACTTAAAGCAGACTCCATTGTTCAAACCATCGCAGAACTGGGCATGGTGGTGCATGTGACTGGCAACTTGGGAGGTTGAGGCAGGAGGATAGCAAGTTCAAGGTCATCCTGGGCAATTTAGTAGACCTAGTCTCAATATAGAAATAAGCACATAAAGACAAAGGACTGGGGAGGTAATTTAGTGGTAGAGCACACCTGGATTCAGTCTCCCAATACTGTAAGACAAAACATAACAAAACAAAAAGCGACATAAAAACAGCAATAGTTCATAATTCCCTGATGATGTCATTTGCAGTTTTTTAAAAAGTTTTTTTAGTGATAATTTATATGGAACCTTATTATATGCTGTTACCCTCAGTCCTGAACATTTGTATACTTTCTGTGGTAGATGCTTATCATTCTTTTTTGTCTCCCAGACTCTAGACCTCCTTCTTACAGTTTGGGAACTCCTCATCTTGAGTCTAGGGGGACATAGACCACCATCCCAGTACAGCATTGGAAATTTCCAGACACTGTACTTTGCAACCTCCTTTGTGGGCACAGCATATGCATGTCTGGTGGGCTCTTCCCATCTGTGCACCTGCCTGGACTCTGGTCTAGGAGGGGGTGAGGTGATGGAGGGCAGGTTAGACTCTAGCAAGGGCAGAGGATTCCTGGGATAGTAGTGCAGTGGTGCTGGGGACTGTCCTGGGTCCAGTGAAGGGGATGGAGGTAGGGGGCACAGCTGGGATTCGGGGTTTTATTCCTAGTATGAGACTGGAGACTTGGTTCCCCGAGCTCCCTAATTTCCTTTTATGCTTCAGTTAGAGTTGGTTTACAGCCCGGCATGGCGGCCGCCTCAGCTACTAAGCGAGGCCCTAAGAGAGATCCTGTCTCAAAATAAAAATTTAAAAAGGGCTGGGAATGTGGCTCAGTGGTTAAGCGCCCCTGCGTTCAATCTCTAGTACCAACAAAACCAAACCAAACCAGAGTTGGTTCCTGTAGCATCTGACTGAGAACTGACTGGTGAACTTCCTCATGGTGCCTTGTCATCTGCTGACCTCATCTGAGAGTCAGCCTCATCCCTTCAGCTCAACTGCAAGCTCCTGTGGATGGTACCGAACACCTCGCCCGCACAGAGCTGGTTGAATGGCTGCAGTTCTGATCTACGTGGACTACCGTTCTGACTTGAGGGCGTGCCCCAGACTTCACGTGTTGGCACCTGAACTTCTAGTGTGCTGGGAGGGGGGATCTTTAAGAGGTGACTGGGTGGCTAAAGGGGATCAATGCCTTTCTCATTCCTGCAGGGCCAGACTGGTTACCTAGACAGGGTTGTCATAAACCAAGTCCACCTTTCCTGTTCCCTCTTCTGCACGGGCCCAATCACCCTTTGTTTTTTTTCCGTGAGTGGAAACAGCAGCAGGCCCTCTCTAGAAGCCACGCAGATGCCAGAGCCATGCTCCTGGACATCCCCGCTGCCAGAACTGTGAACCCGAATAAACCTCTGTTCTTTATAAATTACCCAGTCTTAGTTATTCCATTATAGCGACAGAGAATGGACAAAGATAGTTATCAAATATGAATATTTAAATCTCACTTCTTACCCAGAATAGATTAAATTCTGATTTCTTATTGAATGCTGTACATTTCACATCTGCTATTCCTGCTAGAGGATAAACGGCCTTCTCTAGCTGTTTCGGTACAGAGCGGATACCTGGCAGGGGCCTGCCATCTGTCTGTATGTGGATCCCCCATGTGAAGGGTCCGCTGCCATCTCAAACTTCACTTGTGGCAAGTGAGTTGCCACCTCCTTCCACCTTCCTGTGAATCCACCCCATCTCTTAATTCCCCGTGTGGCTACTGTCACTGACTGTCCCTGACTGTCCCTATGCTCGCAGGCTATGAGCCTGGGACTCGAAGGGTAACAAGAAAGGACATGCACCAGAGAGACAGGAAACACTGGGTTATCTGAGAGGGAGAGAGCAACAGAAGCCCACCCAGCGACTTGGGACAGCACCCTCACCTGTGTCCCCAGAACCTGTCTTTTGCCATGATTTTTGCTTTGTGATTTTGCTGACACCGTTTTCTAGAATGTTCTATCAGACCCAAATCCATCATATTCATCCTTTAAGATTTCAAACATCTGGTCCTCTGGTGAACCTTTATGTTCTAGTCTGGACTAGAGCAATTGTTTCTGGAATGTTCCTTTTGATCGTTCTTGCCATGGCATGCAAAGCTTTTCAGCTTTCTGGTGTCTGTTCTCCTTAGGTACCTGGAATTAAGAAGCATCACTTATTCTTTTTTCTTGATACTACATAGTACCTAATGCAACGTTTGGTTCTCAAATAAATTTTTGTTAAAATGGATGGAGTTCAAACCTGGCAAGACTTTGGTTGAAACCACAGCTGCTTTGCTTTGGAGAAGAGCCTTCCATTAGAGTCAAAGCGACATCTGGTGGTGGGGGGGACAAAAGGCTGTGTTCAGGAAGCTCTCGATCTGGCCGGAGAGGCGGCAGGTATAAACACACAAGGTTCTGGTGACTGGCATGCGAGGGCAGCACTGTGGTGCTCTCTGAGTCCTTGGTGTCAGGGGAAACTTATTGCTGCTCACAAATTCCACAGAGAGAAGCAACCAGCACAGCAGCAAGCACAGAGATGCCTGCTACCTGGGCCTGTTAGGTAATAATACCAGTAATGGCGGGAGCTGGGCTCAGTGGCACCTATCTTCCCAGTTGCTCAGAAAGCTGAGAAGCTGAGGCAAAAGGATCTCTTGAACCCAGGAGTTGGAGTCCAGCCTAGGCAACATAGCAAGACCCTGTCTCCAAAAATATAATAATAATAATAATAATAATAATAATAATAATAGCAGCAAGTTACTTAACTTCTCTATGTCTTAGGTTCCCTCATCTCTCCATGAACGTTTGCCACTCATTACGACAAAACTTACCTCAGGAGCCACTTCAAAAAAGGGTTTGGAAAACAGATAGTATCTCCTGGATCAATGTTGTCCTGACAGAATATTTTTACCTTCAAGGGACGTCTAACACTCATGCCCGTGGCCCTCGATGGTCAGGTACATAACCTCATGGTGTGAGATTGACAAGAAATCCGCAGAAACGGTGGCCAGAGGCAGGTCTTGTTAGTGTTTCATCCCTAAAGAACTCGAGAAAGGAAAAAAAACTTTGAACAGCCAAGGAAGGGGGCCAGGGCAAAGTCAAACCGGGGGTCAGGCCTCGCGCTGTGACACCGCATGCTCTTCTTTGTCCTTGCGGTTTCAGAGAAGCTGAGCATGCTGTTAAGTGGGGCAGTTCCTGATGCGAACTTCCCCTGTGGACAAGGGGGCCTTTTGAAGAATTCTTGTCTCTTGAACCTTCTCAGCATGCATGGCCAGTTTTTGAACTGTATACTACAGAATTAGAGCTAACTTGTCCTGGTTTTTGAAACATTTTGTACAAAAAGAGTCTCTTTAGGTTTCTAAGAAAATACGTTACAAATGGGTCACTCTTCAGTCCCCAGCCCAAGTCCTGGAATTGGTCATATTTTCAGGGTATAAAGAGGTCAAAGGATGTACCTGGGTTTCAGTGTCCCTGAGTTCTTGGACTGTTACCTTCAGGACCCTTGCTACTCACTGTGAGCTCAAAGTGGGATCTGCGAAGAGGGTAAGGCAGGAAAAAGGACACTCGCTACCAGATGAAGTTCTGGTCACAAATCCCAAAGCAGAGCTATCTTGTGAATCTGATTGGGCCAATGTTTGCATCTCTGGGTTAAGCTAGCCAAAAGAAGGCCCAGTGACCTCTAGGGTCTTTGATTCTCTAGCTCCACAACTGTATCTTAGCCCTACAAACTTGCTGGTTGCACAGGGAGGATAGCACAGGAAGGATGTAAACTCATGAGATTAAAAGACTAGCTCTCTGAGTCCTCAGAAAACTTGGAAAGGAACCGCCATTTGACCCAGTTTTCCCACTCTTCAGCATATACCCAAAGCACTTAAAATAAGCATGCTGCAGTGATGCGACCACATCAATGTTTATGACAGCTCAATTCACAAGAGCTAAGCTATAGAACCAACCTGGGTGCCCTTCAGCAGATGAATGGATAAAGAAAATGGGGTGTATATACACAAAGGAATATTACTCAGCCATAAATAAGAATAAAATTATGGCCTTTGCCAGTAAATGGATGAAACTAGAGACTGTCATGCTAAGTGAACTAAGCCAACCCCAAGATACCAAATGCCATATGTTCTCTCTGATATGTGGATGCTGACTCGTAGCAAGAAAGGGAAGATTAGAAATTCACTGGATTAGACAAAAGGAAGTAAAGGGAAGGGAGGGGGGATGGGAATAGGAAAGACAGTGGAATGAATCAAACATCACTTTCCTATGTTCATATATGAATGCACGACCAGTGTAACTCCATATCATGTACCACCACAAGAATGGAATCCTAATGAGAATAAGTTATACTCCATGAATATATGTCAAAATACATTCTACTGTCATATATATCTAAAAAGAACAAATAATTTTTTTTTTAAAAGACAGCCTTTCTCTCTAAAGTGGGAGCAACTGTCATGAGTCACCCATTCCAGTCTCTTGCCTTGGTTTCCTCTGACTTTCTAAGGAGAAGACCCTTCCTTCCCAGGTTGGTTGGACTTTGGGGACCCTCTCACTATAGTAGTCTCCTGGGAGAAGAGAAAACTTGACAAAGGTGAATCGAGAGGGAGGAATCCATAAGGAGGGGGTGCCCACATCTTAGCACACCACGTTGCTGTGCCCACGAATGCCCCGCTTGGCCCTTGGGAGGAGCAGGGCGGGGAGGTGCTGTTGACATGATTGAGTCATGAATACCTGGCAGGGTTTACTCTCAAACATATTATGATCAGAATCTGCTCCAAGGAAGTCTAACATCATTTAAGAGAGAGAAAAGAAGATACTGTGAAGGTTCTTTTTGTTCACAGAATAAAATCTATCTTTAGTCACAGCAGTAGGTTTCTGTAGGAGTTGTGAAGTTTTATTTAAGCTTAAGAAAAGGTAATACTCTCACCAGGCAAAATGGCCACTTTTGATTGTTTCACACCATTTGAAAATGTTTGTATTACCAGAATCACACAATTTTAGGAATGGAAAGTTCTTAAAGGAGACGGTCACACCATGAGAAAGTTACTCTGTGGATACCCGAGCACACGAGAGGGTGTCTACCGCAGCACTGTTGGTGACAAAGACAGGCAATGGCCCTCCTTGGTGGGTAAGGACATCCATAGTCCATCTATATACACAGCTGGCAAAATGAACCGGGAAAGGCCCCCAGCAGGCGTCATGAGACAGATAAGGCAAGCGGTACCACACCACGTGCCGTGCATCTCCATGTACTGTGATTTTATTTGTGTGAAAGAAACAAATTTTTAATATGCTTGTAAATGCTTAACAGAGCTCTCAAAGAACACCCAAGAAATTGGGGGACTCTTACATTTCTACTTTTATCTTTTAAACTGATTGGATATCTTACTATAAGCATGTGGGGTTTTTTGTTTTTGTAATTTGAAAAAGTCACTGAATCTGCACCCTGACCACTGATGCATCTCCATCAGTCACCTGCTGTCCTTGAATCCTGCCAGGGACAGAGAACTCACTACCTCTTAACCCCAAGACAGTGTTTTGATGCAGAACACATAGGTGCTTAGTTCCTATTTAGAAATGAGCTGGGCATCCAGAGGGTTGGATCTATCAATCCTATTGTTAGAGTTCTTTTTTTGGGGGGGTGGGTACCGGGGATTGAACTCAGGGGCACTCAGCCACTGAGCCACATCCCAGCCCTATTTTGTATTTTATTTAGAGACAGGGTCTCACTGAGTTGCTTAGCACCTCGCTTTTGCTGAGGCTGGCTTTGAACTCGGGATCCTCCTGCCTCAGCCTCCATGCCTGGGATTATAGACATGCACCACTGGGCCTGGCCTATCTTTATAGAATTCTGGAGCTGGATGTCACACAATGTTTTTATTTTTAGTTAAAAAGTTAGTTTTGAATGTGATCAGAAACTAATTGGGGGAAGTTTGTCCTCTGCCAAGAATTTTCCAAGTACCAGAGGGGGTTGAGGGGTGTAGCTCAGTGGCAGAGCACTTACTTAGCATGCAGGGAGACTCTGGGGTCCTGATTTCCATCTCCAACACTGGAAAACAAACATGTGTATACACACACACACACACACACACACACACACACACACACACAGAAACCCTGGAGGAAGAGAATAAAAGTCTCTTGGGAAATTGTTTTAAGGAGGCTATTAAGAGTACATATAACAAAAGAGCTTTGTTTTCAAAGAACCTGATTTCTAGGTGCAGGTGGGGAGTAGGAAGTGCCTGCAAGCATCATGGCCAGGGAGTGGGGCTTTGCTTTGCCCCAGAAAGGCTATCTAGGGAGTGTCAGGTCCAGGGTGGCGGTGGCTGGATTGATTCAAGGGCAATCCTAGGTCAAAGGAGGGTGACTTGACCTGCTGCCAGAAAGATGGGGAGTAGGGGTGGGTGACTGGGGGCATTTGGTGGTGGAAGGAAATACTCTTGAAAACCTGTAGGAACAGTGTGATCAGGCCCACCTGAGTGGGTGGAAAACATTTGGGGGATCCTTTCACTTTCTTTCTTTTTGTTGGTGCTGGGGTTTGAGCCCTGGGCTTCAGGTGTGGGGGGCAAGTGCTGTACCACTGAGCTGCATCCCCAGCCCAAGACTTGTAGCAACTTTTGGGGATGCTAAGGATTGAACTCGGGGCCTTGTGAATGCTAAGCATGTGCTCCTTGCTCCATCACTGACTACACCCCAGGCCCTCTTTCCTTTTTGCGGATGGTTCCAGGGGAGAATCAACACCTCCACCCTCACCACACACACACACACACACACACACACACACACACACACACGTCTTTGTTGCAGACCTGTGGTGACCAGCCTCAGGGACTGACCCCCGGCAGGTCAACACACCTGTGCCTGTGAATGTGGTTTTCACCACGGTCCCTGCCACCAGAGAGGTAGCAGGGTTTCTGTTCCTGGTACCATGCAAAACCTCGAAGCTAAAAGCAGGGACTGTTTTGGCACATTCTTTGAACTTATTTTATTTTTTTTAAATAAATTTTTTTTACTTATATATCAAAAGTGAAAAAGCATATAATTCAACACAACTTCGAGAACGTTCGGCCCCACGTTTGGGGACTCCTATGGTGACTGTCACTGTCCAGTGCATAATGAATTCAGAAACAAACAACAAACAAACAAACAAAAACAGTGAATGAGGCTATTTCAGAGAAGAGGGTGGCGGGATGACTCAGCTTCCATGAGATGACATTCTTCAATAGATGGGTCTTCGTGCCGTACCCCAGCTGGTCGGTTTTCAAAAAGATGGATTAAGGGAGGTGGTTGACTCCAAGCTAGCTGTCTCCTCCATCCGCCCCCCCTCACGTGTCCACTGCTCACACACAGCAGCCGGAAATGACACATTGAAGTGAGTCACCACTGCGGCTGTGAGTCACCCTGTAATTGGGGAAAGTTCTGTCCTGGTAGGTCATGCAGAGCCTTGCATTTCTGCTCTGAAATACATTGGAAAAATCTGAAGCCATCCTGTCCCCCCTCGGGTCTCTCTCACCCACCCCATCCTTTTGGTACCCAAAGGGGTCTGTGATTTGACCACCTTGGCAGGGGCCCTAAATCCGTCAAGTGGAAAGAGAGGCGCTGTGGGGTCAGGCAGCCACAAGGTGGCAGTGTGCACTCCACCACCACGCAGCGCCCACGGGGGGTGAGGGTGGAGTGCCAGGCTCGGGGACACATGACACAGCCCTCGGAGGAACACTACGTGCAAGTCTAAATAACGCTTTCTCCTTAGCCCTCTTTCTTGCCCACAAGGGCAAGGCTGAGATAAATACTCAAACACACCCCTGGCGGCCCACCCTGGCCACCAGGAAGGAGGTCTGGGTGAGGAGCTGGGCACACATCTGACCTTTCTTCCTCTATTCCTACAAGAATAAAGTTTATGGGAAGCAAAAACCTGCTTCTATGAGTAAACAAGTCACCTACACTCCAAAAAAACATATGCAGGATGCTTCTGGGGAGGGTGGGGGGGGCGGGGAGGCCCAGCGCGGTGGGCCTGCGGTCTGTCAGTCCGCGGCCTCTGAGCTGGGGGCGCTGTCAGTGCCAGAGTGGACATGGAGATGAAAGCGCCTTCAGAGGGCCTTCTCTGGCCTGTCGCCAGCCTCGGCAGGGGTGGCAGACAGCGCAAGAGTGACAGCAGCGTGACTGGAACACAAATCGTTCCTAGGAGCACACAGGCTTCTGCAAGCCCCTTGGTTCCCTTCTGACAGGGCCTCCGTGGGAACCCGGGCTGAAGGCCGAGCCGGCAGGGAGATGGGCAGATGCAACTGCGCCGGAGGTTCTGCGGGTTTTACGGTCTGGCCTGGAGACCTTCGTGCTTCAGGGGTCTCTCCAGCTGGGGGGTTGGACGCGAAGATCCTCCCACTCCTGAGAGAGGCTGAGGTCTAGGAGGTCAACTGGACAGAATTTACCACTGGGGGTAAAAAGAGACAGATGCCTTCTCTCTCTCTCCAGAAAGAGTCATCAAAACAAACATTCCTTTCTCCGGAGTTGGCTCCTTCTTTTTCGACACATCTCCAGTGTAGTCCCAGATGGCGGCTTCCTGTCCTCGGGTTAGGGCTCCATCACTTGGCCCATGAAAAGGACTGCCCCTGAGGCGGGAGAAGCATGCGAGTGGAGAAGAGGAGGCGTGAGGTTATGGATGAACTGAGACCTGAGCAGGTGGGCGAGCTGTCTGGGGTCACAGCTGCACACGGGGCCAGGTCAGGACTGGGGCCCCACCACCATGTGGTCTGACGCAGGGCACTGTCCGCTCCCGGGGCAGGAGTGGAACCAAGTTCTATATTCTTTGCCCAGAGTCCTTGGGGTCAGGGGGCCAAGGGAAGCCTACCTCTGTATGGACTTGTGTACCCCACACAATAAGGTCGGGGGGACGGGGGACCCCGTGCTCACCTGTGGGATTGTGCCGAACCACAAAGAGGAAGGGTCGGTCCATGACAATCTCCTCAGGCGCCATGCGGGCTGAGACCAGAATGGCTAGAAGAGAAGGACGATGTCTTAGGACAGGGATCTCTGCCAGTGCCTGTACTGATCCCAAGGGCTCTGGTGTCACCGGCCTTCCGTCTGATGGCAACTCTGGGAGGTGACTTTCAGGAGGATTCTGTTTCCCGGAATAGGGGTCTTAGGAGTTTAGGGATGTCCTCCGAGAACGAGAACGAGTTTCCTCCAGGAGTTGGGTCGATATCTCAGTGGTTCACTCACAACACACACACACACACACACACACACACACACACACACCCCTAAGCCCGGTTAGGGCTTACGATAATCAAGCTCCTTCAGGTCTCATCACACTGTGGGACCAGCCCGGGCTTTCCTTTGGAGGACTTATCCACGTTCAGGGGCCTCGGGAGGACTCATGGGTGAGGGAATGGAGTCCCGGGGAAAGTGAGTCCCCTTTCCAGGCTGGGAAACAGGTGTGGGAGGGGGATGACAGGGCCATTGTCCTCCGCATGGGAATTGTGCTCCGGGCAGAGAGGCCTGCATGGAACAGGGCAGCAGGTCCATGGGATCTGGGACTCGTTAGCCTGCAGGGTGATGGAGGCGCCTGCTGGTGGCGCCTGCTGGTGGCCCCTCCTGGCAGCCCTGGCTGAGGCTGGTGGAGCCTCCCCTGGGCGGACTCACCTGTGGAGGAGGATGCCACCGTGCCACTCTCGTTCACCTCGATCTTGACTTTTTGCAGTGCTTGTGACACGTGGAGAAGCTCTTGGACTGCAGCAGAGAGGAATACAGACAGGGTCCATGAGCCACCCGTCTCAGAGCACCTCCTCCGTCCTTTTCGGGGGCCCCAGTACCCGTGGGGATAAGAAAGCAGGAGGGAAAAGTCTCTCACCTGAGAGACTCGTGAAGTCCGCCTGGATGGGGCTAAACATGTCGGTCATCCCCAAGTCCTCCAGGGGCTTCCTGAGGTCAACTTCAGTTTCCAGGGAGAACCTGCAGGCAGCAGAGGGAGGGGAGACAGCTCAAGCTCTGTTCCTCCTACTGGCAGCGTCTGCCCCTCCCTGTCCCCAGTCAGGCATCCCCAGGGACAGACCAACAGGGTGGGAAGTCATGGGAACATGGATGGGGCCTGTCTGTTTTTCAAATCTATTTGCAGAGTCTCTCCCTTTGCTGGAGGTTTCTAATATTAATGAACATTCTTCTTCAATCTCCTCACCCCCTCGAACCTGTGACTAATTACTTTCCTCAAATAAGGCAGTATTTTAAGCATAATTTTATTCAATCTGACTAGGGGGCCAAGGGCAAATTCTCCTACCAGGATGTTTGAATAAAAATCTGGTCTGCAGACTGTGTTTTGGAGAGCTAACCCTGAAGAGGACTCAAGCAGGGAGGTTTGGGGCACTCTCTGCTTCCCAACAGGGCACGCCTGATTATCTGGCTTTTTATGTGTGTGGCGTGTGAGAGAAACAGCCAGCTAACCAGTTAAATTCTCCTCTTTCCCCAAGCCTGTCATTTTAGCATCTGAAAGTTTGGGGCAAGCCTGTGGGAATGTCCCGGAATTTCTGGAATTACCCAGCCTCAGCCTTCTCCACCCCCTTTGCTTTGTAGAAGGATTGAGAAAATCTGCTCTCCTGGAACTCCAGCCGGAAGCTCAAGTTCAGGCTGCCCCATCTCCAAAGTGGTTCCTTTTGTTCCATCGGTAGGATGTCGATTCTAGGAGGTGGGGGTGGGAATACTGTCCTTCCTGTTCCCTCCACCATTTACCCATGACTGGCTCTCACTGGGTATTTCTGAGGGTGGGGACAGAGTCTAGCAATCTCCCTCCAGAGGAAACCGGCAGAGGGATGATTTGAGGAATCATAATGGAACCCAGGCCAGAGTACTTCCCTCCAGCCTCCCACATGTGTCCTGACTCGGCAGGCATCACAGATCTGGGAAACTCAACATGGGGGCAGTGATTTCAGGGAACCAGGAGACAGAGGAGGGGCACATGGTGAGGTCAGGACATTGGCAAGCGTGGCGTGGGGTGGGCTTACTTGGGCAGAACCAGGAGGCGGGGCAGCCTGGTCATGTTGCCTTTCCATTGGCTGATGAGTTGGGCATCCAGAATGTTGGTGAGGGCAGAGAGGGGCACGTCTTTCTCATAGGGAGCTGCGATGAACATGCTGAGGGTCTCCCCGTGGTAGGGCAACTCCAGGATGTCATAGTAATGGCCATCGGGGGTAGTGAACTCAGCTGTGAAGATACCAAGATGGCGGGTTGGAAATGGCTCCAGCCCTTATTAAAACAACCCAGCACTGGGTTTTGAGCTAGTTTGCCTGTCTTCTCCACTCTTTCTGGAAGCCAAGCTCAATTCCAGCTTGTTTATTTAGTATTAGAGTCTCTCTACCACTAAGCCCTTTTTAAAATTTTTAAAAATCGGAGATAGGGTCTAACTAAGTTGCCTGGGCTGGCCTTGAATGTTTGGCCCTGAGTTGCTGGGACTATGCTCAGCTTCTGTTTCAACTTTTGAGGCTTCCCTTCCCCTTGTTCCCATTCCACGTTTGTCTATATGTTGTCCCCTTGACCCCTGGTGCTGGGGCATGGAACCCAGGGCCTCACACATGCTAGGCTCTACCATGGAACCACATCACAGTCCACATGCAGTGATGTTAGTGGTGCTTGTTGGTTTGTTTTTCCTGTGCTGGGGATGGAGCCCAGGGCTTCTCGCACACTAGGCCCTTGGTATAGAGCCCCAGCCCCTACTCAATGGTTTGATTTCCATTTCCCTCCTCTTCTGAAAATTCAATGTCTTCTGTTTTTTCTTTCTCTGTTTTGACCTTCTTGACCTTCACTGGCCTCCTCCCTGTACCCAGTCACTATTTCATTCCAATCCTCATCCCCTTAATCTCAACTCCCACATAGCCCTTCTCCCAGTAGGATTTATCAGCCCTACGTAATCACATTACAAACCCAGAAGTGGAGAGACAAGGATGGGTGGTTGATTAGATGTGGGCCCGAGGGGATTGCTGGAGTTTGGTTTCGTCTGGTGTGAGAAAAAATAGTCCTTTCCTCTGCTCTCATTATCCAGTTGTCTCCCACTTGGGAAATATTTGTCAAAACTGGGGTGACTACTAGGGTTAAAGGGAAACACTTCCTGTGATCCTTCTCCCTCAGAGAGCCACATTTTGGATATTCTCTGGGAGACCCCGGGGATGAGGGGCCCTCTCTGTGAGACGTGGGGAGGGGGGGTCTTGTACTTACTGTAGTTAAACTTGTTGGTCTGAGACATCATGGGCACAAAGACAGTGCTTCCATCAGACTTGTGGAAGAGGCGGCGGTGGGTGGCCAACTCCGGGAAGGGTGTCTTCCACTGGCCATTGAAGTAGAGGGCGTTCACCAGCACCAGGCGCGTCAGCTGGTCCACAGCCCCTTTGCCAAGTAAGTCACCGATCATACCTATGGACAGCCAGGCATCAAAAGGATCCAGTTAGGGAATGGTAGGGGACGGGGAGGTGTTAAATGGAGAAGTCTGACTGCTTCCAATTTGATCCATCTTCCTGAGTCTCGGGAAGTCTTCCCCTCACCACATTTTCCTGATGCTAGGATCCTGTTCACGATCAGGGTTGGAAACTTCACCCTGTCCTTTGTCCCCATACTACCATCAGGTCACTGGGTGTCTGTGTTACTGCTGCTCTTATTAAATCTCACTTTACAGGGATGCCTTTTGTGTTGGTTCCTGAAAAAGTCTAACTAAGGAAAATATCAGCTATGGCGTTCTGGTTCTAAAGCACCTGTCTCCAGGAAAGAGGATGCTGAAGGGGGCGGGCTGGGAGGCGGCAGGCCCTCGCTCGTTGGCTCCCTTTCCCTGCTGCTCACCTTTCGTGTGTCTCTTCACCCAGTCGTTGATGATGAATCTGGCTCTGTCCACCTCTGAGAAGTCCACCTGCTTGACTGTGCTCCGGAACAGCCCAAAGAAGCGGGACATGAAGCCCTGGACCAGCTTCACATCCCGCTGGACGAAGATGGCGTCCGTGGTGCTGATCTCATCCTTGTTCCACGGCCCTATGAGCTCCTTGTACAGTTGTCGGAGGGCCAGGGCCATGCCCTTCTCTGTGCCGAGGCAAGGACAGAGCGTGTTACATTCACATTGGGCGGAGGACTCCCAGATGGCCAACCTCCCCCAGGAGAGGGCCAGCCCTGCTCGGATGTCCGAGGTTCTTCTGCCCCCTCAGGGGTCTCTGGAGGAAGGGTGCATTCCAAACCATGATCTCTTCCTCTCCCTTCTTCTAAGTCTTAGGTCCTATACCTTCTTCAGTTTAGGATATTTTTCTCTTTAAGTTATAAACCCTAATTTTTATAATAATGGTTACACCACACATTTCAAACAATTCTCTTGAATATTTCCACAGCCCCTGGGTGGTAGGCATTTTTAGTACCCTTATTCCGTAGAGGAGGAAACTGTGGTTTAGCGGAGTTAAGGCACCATAATTAATAAGTGTCTGTTCCACTGTACGCTGGGCAGGTCAAGGGCCCAGGATACAGGATGTGTGAGAAGACGACGGGGCAGTCCCTGTATTGTACAAGGGCTGACCTGGCTGAGCAGGAGCCAGCCGTTCCCCAGCAGCTGCTAGGCTGGGCCCTACTCTATGCAGACCACCTGACTCCCCGTCTCCCACTGATGCGTCTCTCACCATTAATTTTGAATCCCATTGCTGCTTGAATCTGCTGCCGGGTTTCTCCTCCGGTGGTGGCCTGCAGCATGGCCAGCACTGAGGCTACCCCGTAGGGAGAGAAGACCACATTGCGATCCTTGGAGGCCTGGGCCACCTGCTGAAACACCTTCACTCCAAAGTCTGTGGCCAGTTGGGCTGCCTGGGACTCACGTGGGTGCAGGGTGGACCCTTCACCGAAGAGGAGGGCCAGGCCCAGCGCCAGGCAGGGGAAGACTGGAGACAGCTGCATCCTAGAGCAAGTGGAAGAGGATCCCATGAGGGAATGTTCTAGAAGATGGCTGAGTGGGCAGGCTCGGGCCAGCCTCCCCTTGCTTGCTGCAAGTTGGAGACAGATGAGCAGAATAGGTTCCAAGTCATTACAGGATCAGGATGAAACCATGCTGAGCTTGTTAAACATGGCCCCATCTGACTCTTTTCACTGGGGTCAGCTCCAGAGAGTCTTAGACCTTCTCCTTCTTCTTCTTCCTCTTCTTTTTTTTTTTTTTTTTTTTTTTTTGTGCCAGGGATTGAACCCAGGAACACTTAACTACTGAGCCACATCCCCAGCCCTTTTTTATTTAGAGACAGTGTCTCATTGAGTTACTTGAGGCCTCACTAAATTGCTGAGGCTGGCTTCAAACTCACAATCCTCCTGTCTCAGCCTCCCAAGCTGCTGGGATTACAAGCATGCGCCACTGCGCTGGGCTTAATCCCATTTTTTACCTGTGAGAATCTTGCAAAATTCCCAGTGTATCTCCCAACCCCTCCAAGGTGCTGAAAGGCTAAATTATAAGTACTTCTTTGAATGGCACAATGCTTTCCAATTCTCTTATCACACTTCCCCCAAGATAGCTTCATTTGAGTTTGCAGCATGAAAACCCCCTTTCTTGAGGTGGGGAAGTGGGGAGTATCTTGCAGGTGAGGGACAGAGTCAAGGTCCTTATTTCTGAGTGACAGGGTTGGCGATGGGGCCTGACCACCCTCCATGCTCACCTGCCATCACTGCCAAGGTGCCAAGGCAGAATGGGCTTGGAGCTGCAGGGGCTCCGGGGGAAAAGTACAGAGGAAAAGTAGGGATCGTGGATGCAGAAAGTCCTGAGAAGTGAAGTTGGCTGCCCTATGGCCCAGGTGAGAGATGAGGGAGTTTGCTTTTCTCCTACCTGAAGTTCTCAAAGCTGCCTTGTCACTGGCGGTTTGTCCTGCTGGAGTTGCGGCTAGCTAGCAGCTGCTGGAGGAGGGGGTGTGGCCTTCCTTCTTGACAGCGCTCTTGGCCTTGCAACCAGACACAGCTGTGCTCCTCCTGGGCCGCTGCTTCCCTTTATACCAGATGTGGGCAGGAAGTAGATGAACTCATGTTGCAGCCCCACCCACTTTCTGGCTCTGGAAGTCTGTCTGAACCGCCAGGCAGGCCCCCCTCCTCCATGCACCTCCCTCTCCAGGGCTTGCCGAGGCGTGTGTGCGTGTCACTGTGTGTGTACGTGTGTGAGAGGGCTTCGGAACAATTGAGCAAGTCCTGATTGCCTGAGTGAGTTCATGGGCCTCCTTTGATTTGACACCCTGCTGCCCGTGTCCCTCTCTCTTTGGTCAGCTTGACCCCTGGCTGTGCCAGATGACCCACAATGACCAGGGCTCGGGATTACTTCCCTAGTGCTCAGCTTGGGGACCAACAGCCCATGTTCCCCCTTCTTGCTGGAGAAACAGGTAGCTGAGGAGGTATCCTAGAACCTAGTGGACCTCTCCACCCAGCTCCCTGGATAAACTCCTGAAAAGCATGCTCCTCCCGCTCTGGGGCTCAGCCCAGTGGCCGGAGGGCATGCAGCGTGCCCTGAGATTGTCTGGGTTCTGACTGTTCCAGAGGACCGGGCCGTGTGCCCACCCAGCGTGCCCGCCCAGCCCCGGGTGATGCGCGGCTGAGTCCCTCCTCGGGTCCAGACTCTCTTGGTGCCCCTGAGGGCTCTCCTTGTGTCAATAGCACTGTCTGGCTTGGGGTTTGAGGTGTGCTGGGTGGGGTAGTGGTGGCTGAAAGGGACCAGGGGTTGCCATGGTGAAGCCTTGGCAGGGAACTGGGAGTTCAGCATGTAGGTTTCATTTCTTCGAGCTGCCTTCGGTGACTGCGCGGGGCAGGGCCTCACCCTCCTCCGCACGTGGACACTGAAGGCTGGAGCCCCCGGAGGCGGGTAGAAGGAAGCAGGGTGTCAATTCATGGGGGGCTTATGGGATGTGCTTTTCGGGGATTGGGGTTGAAGAAGGGAGAGTGACGCTGAGTTCTTTTGGGGTGGATGTCGGCGGCGAGTGTGCGAATGTAGGACCAGGGGAGGGCATTTTGGGGAGTTTGGCAGGATAGGGTGCCCGAGGCCATGTCTCCTGGATGCTGTGAGTGGAGGGGCCACAGGGAAGTGCACAGGAGTCCTGCAGGGAGATGAGCGCCCTCGGCTTCCGGGTCCATGCACCGTCATGCTCCATGTAGGTGCTGGGTTTCAACAGGCGGTATCCATAGAGACAGCTGATGGCAGTCACAGGATATTTAAGTGGGCGGCGGCATCAGGATATTTGTTATGGATTTTTCTGTAAACAGATACCAAGGGCAACCACAGCTGAGTGGCTTTCCCATCCTGACTCTGCCTCCAGTTGGGTTTCCTCCGCTGCTTCTTGGGGGTGGGGGGGGGTGGGGGCGGTGGCGGCAGAACAAGGGAAACCTCAGTTGGAAAGTGAGGGTCACAGACACAGGAGAGGACTGTTCCTGTGCATCTGTCTCTGATTATGTCTTTTTCCTTTTCTTAGTTGTGGTCTGAAGGGCCTCAGAGGGTGGTCAGTGGTGAGGGAGAGACAGTGTCTTTGACCTCTCTGCGGGAGGAGACATAAGGCCCTGCTTCAGCTCCACCTCCTACCCCCAGAAATGTCCCCAGAGTGGTGCCCTCCATCCTTAGGGATCAGAGGGGAATCCTGGGTCTGGGTTGGTAGTCTCAAGCCCTAGGATTCAGAAGACGATGAATGTGCTCACTCTTAGAAGTGGCCCCTCCAGGTGCCCTGGGCCAGCTTCTCGGTCACCTTAGCAGAGCCTCCCTCCCTTCCTCTGGGTCCTTGTCACAAGCTGCCAGGCCTCAGCCATAAATGCCCCAGCTGTGATCTGTGGGTGACCTGGGCCTGGCCAGGCAGAGGTCAGTTCCGTCCCTAATCATGGGCCCAATGCCATTCCACAAAAGACACTCTTTCTGGGCACAGGAGAGCTAGGGAGCAGATCTAGGTCCTGAATGGGGCAGAGGTAGGGGGCACATTTTCCTTTGGAAAAAGGATTGACTCACAAGGGGACTTTTCCCAAACTGGAGGGAACCTATAGATGTCAGGAACTGAGGGAATCCTGCTGGAATGGGGTGCCGAGCGGGTTTGCTGACGTCCTCTTTGGCTCTGGTGAGCTGGGGCTGCCTCCACGGTCCAGAACCCAGACCTGATGGTGATCCCTGCCTGTCCTCTCCAGGCACACGGCCTCATCTGCCCTTGGAGACGTAGAAGAGCTGGCCTTCTGCTCGCAGGGTGCAGCTTCCTGCAGGCGGCTGGGGGGCTGCTCCCCCGAAGCCTCCCCATAACGCCCTTCTGGGAACCTAGCCCGACTCACCCTGTTGTCACTTTCGCTTTTTACCCTGAACCCCAAACAGCTCTGACCCAATCCTCCAAGCCTTGGCTCTTTGCTAAGAGGTCAAGAGGACAGAGAGAGCGAGAAAAGTCCCTGCTGTCGAAATAACTGGATCTCTGGTTTCCGGAGGGTTAGAGATAAGAGAGAGAGTCCATGACGGAGCTGCAGATTTCTGGGGAAGTTCCAGTTCTAGCTAACTGGGAAAGAGAGCTCTATCTGACCCCCAGCAGGTGGTTCGTGACGGGTCAGTGTCTCATTTTCTGCCACTGTCTCCTACCCTCACGTAGGCCCTGACTCCACTGGGTCCCAGGTCACCTGCCTCCTGGCACCTGTCAGCTCTTGCCCTCTGGCCTGCTCTCTGCTCTTCCTCTCCCATTCTCTCTCTCACTCCAGCCTCAAGCTCACTCCCTCTCTTCTTCACTTTCCTTTGTCCCTGGGCGTGTGATCTCTCCCAGGCTCCCACCTCCTCTCTGCTCTCTGACTCAAGCCCTCTTTCCCTCTCCTCCACCTTCCAGAATCCCTTTTACAGGCAAACGCTCTGCTCCGAGCCCTTCCTGTGGGAAGAGAGCGCAGCCTCCCTCAGTTACACAGACTCCCTGGAATGTTGGACCCAGCGCCCTGATGCCTGCTGATTTCAGTGGGAGAGCTGGGGGTGGGAGGGAGGCAAGGTCCTGCTAACCCATGGCGCTATTTCTGGACTGGTGGCTCTCCAAACAACACAACACCCAAAATAGCCTGTGTTTGGGCTTGGCTCCCTCTGTCCCTCTCTAGGAGGGAGCTGAGCTGAGTGTCCTGTGCCTGGGCTTCTGTTCATTTAGAATCCTGGCCCTGGAACAGCCCGATGTGGAGCAGTCACGGCTTATCCAGTGCCCCCTCCTCCAGCTGGTTCCTAACTTGCCTGTTTCCACAGCACCCTGACTTTTCTGCCCTCTCTAGCTTCTGCCCAACCTCTCTCCTAAAAATTTTTTTTTTTGGTACCAGGGATTGAGCCCAGGGGTGCTTCACCCCTGAGCCACATCCCCAGCCCTTTTTGATATTTTATTTAGAGACAGGGTCTCGCTGCGTTGCTTAGGGCCTTGCTAAGTTGCTGAGGCTGGCTTTGAACTCATGATCCTCCTGCCTCAGCCTCCTCAGCTGTTGGGATGACAGGCGTGCACCACTGCACCCAGCTCTGTAAACTCTTACAACACTCAAATGCGCACGCACTGTCCTTCATTATGTAACCCTTGCTTGTCTGAGGGTGCCTTTTCCTCCAATTTACAGAGTTTCCAAACAGGGCTTGAAGGAACCATATAACCCAGTCTTGTGGTTCAAAGAGACTCAGAGATGAGCTTATGGTCACACAGTGACAGTACCATAAATGGAAGAACCGTGATCATGGAATTGGACGCAGCCTCCGGGCAGGGATCTGACACTCTCAATGACTACGTGTCTTAAGGCAAAACTTAACAGTTCGAGCCTCAGTTTTCACTTTCTTTCTTTATTCTGTGGTGCTGGGGACTGAACCCAGGGCCTCGGGCATGCCAGGCAGGTGGCGTACCAGACCTCAGTGTTGTTTCTGTAAAACACACAGATCATGATTCCCAGTCTTTGGAGTGGTGAAGTTTGCTTGAAATGGCATCTGTCGGATGTTGGGAATTTCTAGGCTGTCACTAAGCGTCCCCCACTCTCAATGGGTGGCAGCACCAGGACAGGAACCCAGACAGCCTGAGCCGACGATTTTGATATAATGTGGGCTCCGAGGGAGGAATGCTTAGGCCTTCTTTTTGGCTTCCCTTAGCCGTTTGGCAGAGTGTTGGCATGAAATGCCTGGGCAGCGGATTGATTGGCAGTTTACCAAGAGGTGGCTGCCAGCCCCGCTGTCCCTTTCAGGCCAGATCTTCCTGCTTCCACTCCAGTTCTGTCACTCACGGTGGCCGGCTTTGCTGGTTTCAGCTTCTCTGGGCTTCAAGATCCTGTGTGGACACCCCTGACATCCGGGTACATCCTGCTCCCTTGAACATTACAGGGATGAGGGCACCTTGTTTCACCAACAGGTAAAACTGGAGCTGAATTTGACGGGGCCTTTGGACCCATTCTTTGTCACCACATCTACCATGACATGTGGATTCCCCCGAAACACTCGATGGCTCTTATCCATTGGCACCTTCCCCTGTCTGGAAGTCATTTCTGCACTTGAATTCAATGTGGCGGTCCATACATCTTAGGTATCCTTATTTCCTGAGGGCATTTAGTGCCAGGCTTCTCATAACGTCAGTGTGCAATGAGAGCAAATAATCTTCATGGACCTCAAGCAAGAAGGAGGCTCCTTGAGTCCCAGCGTGGCCACTGGGAAGTCTGATGTACGGGAAGCGTGGGGTGCATGTAGATGTGACCACAGAGCCAGACCATGTCAGCAAGATAGACTGCAGGGCACATCGGGGCCACCCTGGCTAGCTTCCATTCCTCTGTCCGCTTCTCTAACTACGTATCTGGATTGTCTGGCTCTGATTCACTTTCCTTCATCCTTACCAGAACTTGTTCCGCATTCCCTGCATGCCTAAGTCTCCCTTTACATCATGCTCTGGACACATCCTGTTTTAATTTTACTCTGGTTATGTGTGAATCTTGGTTTCCTGACGTGGCTAAATATTCCTTGATGGTGTGATATGCAGAAATGTCAACTTCTCCCTTTCCTGAAGGGGTGTTATGTACACACTGGAGACAAAAGATCAACATGCATGAAATGATCACAGAAAAGCATAAACCTGTCTGAATGAATTTTAAATTTAATGACTTGGGGGTTTAAGGGTAGAGACATAGAGATTATGGACTCTGGAGGGGAGGCTTGGAGGAGGAAGTGAGGCTGATGCTGGGCTGGGAAGAGATGAAGAGAGGCCACTCTGGATGGGGTGGGTTGGGGAGGCACACAGTCTAGAACAGGAGGGCAGAAATGTTCCCTTCTCCTCCACAAGTCTTCATCTCTAGAGAGCAATCTTTCCCCAGTCCGTCTTGCTCTCTTGGTGGGCCTTTATGTGGTGGGTCTTTTCCTGGATTCTTCTACCCACCTTGTTGAGAGAGATGTCTGGATCCTGGCTGTGAACATGACTCTTATCCTGAGCTCCCACTGAGCTGGGCAGACAGACACCCGAGAGACAGTGATGGGGGTCAGTGGGGTCTTTGTGGGAGGTCCCAGAGATGAAGAAGCCCTTGAGGTGATACAGTGCAGATGGAATTTGCCACGGGGGCTCCAGGGGCACCCGAGTCACTGGCCATTCCTTTTTTCCCAGCTCTCTCGCCAGATGAGACTCTTGCCTGTCTCTTCATCTGAATCACCCTAGGCCCCCTTGGCTGTCCCTGCCATTGTAACCTAGCCAGACTGCTGCTTGGCTTGGCTTGGCCTAGCCCAGAGCCCCTCCTGAGCCCCTGGTGCAGTTCAGCTGTTGTAAGTGCTGGGGCAGCAGGTGCCGTGCCGGAGGACGGTAAGGAGGCCCTGGGTGGCTGCCTTCCCTCTTCCTCTGACACAGCTGATTGGAGGGCCGAGCAGGATCCTCAGGATCTTCCCTGAGAGGGGTTATGGGACCCTCCAGGACAGACAGGGGCAGTACTGTCCTCTTTTCAGGAGAGGGCTCTCTTGCCTCTGTCCTGAGCAGCAGCCTCCACCCCAGTGCAAGCCGAGGTCCAAAGCAGACCCTCCAGGCTGTCAGTCCTTACATCCACCGCCCCACCCCCCCGGACTCAAGGCCCAGCCTGAGAATAATGACACACTGTCCTCCGAGGCCCCTTCCTGGAGGGCTCTGCTGCATCCCCGCTGTGTCCCCGTCTCTGTCAGGAACTAACGGGGCTAATGAGTAAGGCTGATGCAGTCCCGACGAGTAACTGTTATTCACATGGCAGCCTGGCCTTCCTGGGGGCAGTGGGGTGGGAGCTGCTGGGGGGCGCTGAGGTGGCAGGTATAAGGCAGCTCAAATCCACAAAGGGTTCTGGGGCCCTTCCACCCCACGGTTGGAAGGGCAGGCTGATCTGGGTGCCTCTAACAGCTCAGGAATCAGACTCGGGCTCTTTTCTGGAACTGGCGCATGGGCTATGGCCCAGGAAACCAGAGAGACTTGAGCCATCCGCCCTGCCTCTCCCACTTCTCTCCGACCTTGAGAAACCCCACAGGAAGTGCCATGGGCAGGGGAGTTGGTGGATGTGTTGGGCAGGCCCACCCCCTGCCTGGGGATGTCTTTGGAGGCTGGTCTCAATCTCAGCCTGACTGTCTGAGTTCACTGTCTTCCTTTGAGCCAGAAGGGTCTTGCATCAAATCTAGATACAAACAGATTTGGGGATGTGAAGTCCAGGGTGGTAGAATATGTCCCCCATCTGTGTGGAATCTCCTCGCCTGTCCACCCCGGGCTTCCACCCTGGGCTCACACTGCCCCACTGCATAAGGACAGTTTGCTGCCCATGCTGGGCATCCCACCCACGGTGGACACCACAGGTCACTGAAGAAGAGGCCCCGACCAAGGAAGAACTTCCGCTTCTGCTTCCTGCTCCAGTCCTTTGCTCTTCTCGGCCCTCGGGCTCTCCATGAATGGTCAAGCTTCTGGCTAGTGGCCAGCCCTGTCTGGACAGGAGGAAACCAAGATGTGAAGAGGAGAACACTGAGTCCTCAAGAGCAGAAATTCCACCGGAAAGCAAACAATGCTCGGGGGAGACTCACCCTCTAGGGAGCAGGGGGCAAAGAGAGGGACAGGCCCTTCCTGCTCTGGCGGGGTAAACAACCGCGGGCTGGACAGCCCAAGTGTGAACGCCAGGATCCAAGCAGGAGGGCTGGGTTGGCCCCGCTTGGCCCACCTGGAAGAAGTAACCCCCTTGAACCTTTCTCAGGCCTTCAAAGGCAGGTGAGCTTCTCAGGGAGACCTCAGGGCAGTCAAGGGCTAAAAAAGTCCAGCTGACGCTGAGACCAGGGTAGCCACATGCCTGCAAGAAACCAAGTAAGATGGCTTTTAACTTGGATTTCTATTAAGAAGTCCTCTGGCAGGATTTCAAGGAGCCAGAGCCTGCAGAGAGCAGCAGGAGGCGTGGAGGAAGCCAGCCCAGGACCTCTATCTGAGGGTCCAGTGGGGACAGCTCCTTCCTCTTTCAGGGCCCAGACCCAGCCAGGCATTAGGAAGCCAGGGTGACAGCAGAGCATGCATGAGGCAAAGCTCAGGGTTCCCAGCCCAGCCTCCCACGCCCCCAAGACTGGAGGAAGCGTGGATGCCAAATCCAAAGACTCATGCCTGGCAAAGCCGGATTCACGGTTGCACCATTCATCTGTTTAGGGAACTTTCCAATCTGCTTATTGATTCATTTTTACAATTTGAAGCTGCGCTTGCCTTTTCTTTAGAGATTTAGAAGTTCCCGTCCCCAAAAGGCAGTAATGACGATGGCTAAAATACATGGAGCGGTGGTTGCTCATTATTTTATTTCATTTTCATGTAACTCAAAAATGGGTGCGATGACCAGGCCGAGCGCACGCCTGGAATCCCAGCGGCTCAAGAGACTGAGTCAGGAGGACCTAGAGTTCAAAGCCAACCTCAGCAAAGTAGCGAGGGCCTCGGCAACTTATGGAGACCCTGCCTCGACAGAAAATTCAAAAAGGGCTGGAGATGTGACGCAGGGTGCCATGCCAGCTCTACAGGTGAAGAAACCAACATGCAGACAGGCGGGCGTCTCGCTTGAACTGCTGAGAGGGGCTGGCTCCAGCTCCCCCAGCCCCAGCTGGTTCGCAGCGCCTCGGAGGCCCCCACCTGCTCCCACCTTCCTGTCCCCCCAAAATCCTCCCCACACAGAGTGTCACTGTGCTCCCTGCCTCCCTCCCCACAGAGCTGCAGAACTGAGGACTGATTCCAACTCAGGTGTCCCAGAGTCACCCTTACTTTTGAATTGTCATTCTGTGGCTTGATCCAGAAGGACGTACCCAGGAGCTTTGGAACTATCCTGTATCTGGGCCACCTCTGATGATTAGAACCCGAGTCCTGGAATCCTGGTGTCTGGGTATTTTTGTTTTTGTTTATTATCAGCTGCCCAGGTGTCTCTGGGACGGAGATTGTGGCCTTAGCCCGGATGAGGGAGAGGTGGGGCAGGTGGTGGAGGCAGATGGCGGGAGTCATCTCATGCTGCAAGGAGCCACCTGACTGGCTGAGGGTTGGTCAGTCTTCCCAGAGGCCCTGAGGCTGGGTTGCCTGGTGACGAAGAGCCACAGCCAAAGAAAGGGGCTAGGGAGAAGGGCCTGGTGCATTGTCCTTTGATCCATTTACTCAAAGAGCTGTTTTTTTCCCTGTTCATGTTTGTGGGATGGTTTTATGCTGAACTTGGACTTCACACCAGACCCTGAGTGGACAGAGAAGGAAGAGAAGAGATAAGAAGCTGGTCCGGGGGGCTGGGGGGATCTTCACCCTCAGGGCACAAGGCCAGTGGGGACCTCAAGTACATGGAAAAAGCCGCTAGTGAAATGCCCGGGAAGGGCTCTGTGGGAAATGGCCTGTGAGCTAGCCCTTGAAGACAGAGGGTCACTATCCCAATTGTCATCTGCAAGCATTTCTGGGGCACTGCTTTCTTCTGCCCTGGAGCACAAAAAGATGGAGGGACTCAGGGTTCTGTTGGGGAGAAAAGCAGGCATTTATAAAGACCAGAAGCTTCCAAGGGGTTATGCCAGATACCCCTTGGGTGACATGAGGTGGGGAAACCAATGAGGGGATGTCTGGGGCTTGGGGAAGGAACCAGGGACCTGAGGAGTGTGGCGGGGCCAGGTGCCAGGATATTTCAGCTGGAGCGCTGGAACTACTGGGTCAAAGGGCCAGTATGGAGAGCCCCAGCGGGAGGCTTGGCTCCTACGCCAGAGCCGGAGGAGCCTCCCGTTCCCGCTCATCCTCCTGCCTGGACCTGCTCTCTTAGTCAGCACCTGTGCCAGGTGTCTGTCTCCCCTGCAGCTCTGGGGTGTGATGAGGCCCCCGTTATTCACAGCCTGAATGACAGCTGGCTCCCTCGGGCGCCCTCCCAGGGTACAGCCCTGCCGCCAGCTCACTACTGCCTTGGGGCTAGCTCCAGACCCAGACAACCCTGGTGTGCTGACATCAGCAAAAGCCTGGGGCCCTGCAGGGACAATCCTCCCTCCTCCGGAGCCCCTCAGCCCTGAACTGGCCAGCTTCACGGAGGGATCAGCTGTCCCAGGAAGCCGAGAGGCAACCACCATGTTTGTAGGGCCTACGTCCTTCAGAGAGGACTCCAGAGGAATCACAGAGAGCCCGACAGAGGGGATTTGAGTGCAGGAAACTGGGAAGACCTCCTTCTCTGTCTGAGCCCTGGTTTGGGTTAATACGCACAGACACCATTCCGCTTTGGATCTGTCAGGTGCCTGTTTTTCCCCCCAAATCGAAACTCCTGGAACGGCTCATTTTTTCAGGAAATGGCGTGCCTAACTGCCTGTTGCTCTTGTCTGCCTTGGGTAGTAACTTATTTGCTTAGGGAAACAAAGGGGGCTGAGGGAGACAGGGGCTGAGCCCAGATGGAAAACCCCAGTCTTGGGAACTCCCGGTTGTTATTTCTGAGAATCCCGAGGGGCTTGTAGGGCAGAGGTCATGTTTGTGTCTAGAACGCTGGGCTGATTTTCCGGGCTGATTCAGGGACACAGCAGAGTCCTCACAGCAGGTGGACAGCAGCAGGGCTATCCCTCCTGGCCTGGGCCAAGTGCCCTGCCCTCCGTTTCTGACAGGGTTTTCCTGCCTGGTGTACCGGTAGTCCCAGTGGCTGGATGGACGGAAGTGTGTGTGTGTGTGATTGGCATCTGCTGGGGCTATGATAACTGTGGGGCTTTCCTTGGACTTTCTGAGCTGTTGACAAACCCAGTGCACCAAACAGGGAAGGTCTGCAGGCTCCACGTGGGGGGAGAGCCAGAAGCCAAGCAAGCATTCATGAACAGGTGACATCACTTGCCACCTCTGCGCCTTCCAGACCCCCCCTTGCTTTCCATTTCCCCATTATCCATCTCCTGCAGTTAGGCAGGATGGCTCACTGGCCTCCTCCTGCCACTTCTAAGACTGGGGGTCATCTGAGCCACTCCCCCTATGCACACCCTGCCCCCCAGGATGTCCTGCCTCCTCTGCTTTTCCTAGCTCTGTGGTCCACAGCGCCCCCGAGGGCCTGGCCGCTCAGAGCCCACCCTTCCCCAAAGCCACCCTCACTTGTCTGTTCTGCCTTTGAACTTGGAGGCTCTTACAACCAGATGCGCACATGTGGAGCGCTGGCCTGGTCTTCGAGGGCACCACACGCGTTCATTTCATTTTCCTGCTGGACCGTAGGCCACCAAGGGGAGGGGTGGTTGGGCGACCGCCTTCCTCCCACGGCCCCCAGTGCTGCGCAGTGTGGCCGTGCTTGGGCCCGACAGCCATGCACCTGGAAGCTAACAGCGCCTTCTGAGAATTCAATTAGGAAGAGACACAGTTTGGGAGAGGACATTAGCCCTCATGGAAATTACCTAGGAGACCGTCTGTCTGTGAACATCCCAATCCAATTAGGGAGACCTGGGGGAACCTCAGAGCAGCCAAGACCGTGACTGCAAACAGAAAGCTAACTGCATCCCTGTCCTCTGTCCCAGCGTAAAGGCCAGGGCCAGAAGCGGGTTCTGCACACTGTGAGGTACGGGGGTCCAGAGAGACCAAACTGGGTGCTGGATCGCCAGGCTGTCCAGGGGACAGTGCCCAGCCTTGCAAACATCAGTGGCCAGGCCATGGGATGGGCGTGAGGATGCCTCAGGCTGTCATTTGATGACAACAGTCACTGAGGTCATCCAGCATCCTGGCTCCGTTCTAACCCGAGGCTCAGTAACTCTCCAGAGGCCCCCAGGAGAGATGCGCGTCTGGGCCTAGGGTTGTGGCTCTCTCCCGACTCTGATATAAGCTGGCATTCTGGCTCCGTACACCCTTCTTTTATGGGTCTAGTTCATGTTCACTGGCTCCTGGGATTGGTTCATCTGCAGAGTTCACACGACAGCCGAGGACTAGCTGCTGGACTATAATAAAGTCACCACAGTCAAGTGACCTCATCTGGGTTACCAGCCACTTTCTGTGGCTGCCCATGACTTCCCTCAACAATTTTGCACTCGCTGTTTGCATTATTCCTTAGAGGCAGGGTCCACCAGATACTGCTGCATGGTGGACTGATTGATTGGCATGAGCAGAAGGGAAACAGCCCAGGTGATGTGTTTTGTCTCCAAACGGTGAGAGAAGGGCACAAGATCCCAAGGGGTAGGGCAAGAATGAATAAGTGGACGCTGATGGAACATCTCCCATGTGCCAGGCTGTATGTTTACTTTCTGTCTCTCTCTTTCTCTCATTCTCTCTCTCTCTCTCTCTCTCTCTCTCTCTCTCTCTCTCTCTCTCAGTACCAGGGATTGAACCCAGGGGTACTTGACCACTGAGCCATATACCCAGCCCCCGCCCCCCCTTTTTATAGTGAATTTAGAGACAGGGTCTTGCTAAGTTGCTCAGTGCCTCACTAAGTTGCTAAGGCTGGCTTTGAACTCACCATCCTCCTGCCTCAGCCTCCAGAGTTGCTGAGATTACAGGTGTGCACCACCGCACCTGGTTTATGTTCACCTTGTTAATCTCATTTATTTATCTCCAAAGCTCATGGTATATTTAACTGTGATCATTTTATACAAGGAGAACAGAGGTTCAGAGAAGCTAGTAACCCACCCAGAGGTCCCTCAGCCACTGAGGGGTGGAGCTGACCTTCAAGGCAGGTGTCCTGCCCTGACCACCTTTCTTGGGGAGGAAGGAGGGGGGATGCAAGCAGGGAGGATGTGCCTTCTGTATGGGACAGGGCTTCTGGATGGAGGACTGGACAGGGCATGGAGGGCTTAGCTTCTCACCCACACTCAGCATTGGTAGCCCACCAGTGTCCCATGTGACCCCAGCCCACCCCTTAACACACCTCTCTTCCCCTTGGGGCAACTTCTTTGCTTGACTGATTTTTTTTCCTGGAAGAAAAATAAAAACTGCTATGCTTTGAATGTGTCACCAAATGTCATATGTGGGGAACAATTTCCAAACTCATATGTCCATGGTATTTGGAAGAGAGGTGGCGGTCAGAATTGGATGAGGTCATGAGGGTAAGGGCCCCCAGGGTGGGACTGGTGGCTTTGTAAGAAGAGAGAGCAGAGCTGACACAGGCTTGCTTCTCACCATGTGATACCCTCCACCATGTTAGGACATTGCAAGAAGGCGCTCACCCAATATGGGTGCCAAGGTCTTGAACTTCCCATTCTCCAGAACTGTAAGCCAAATCTACCTCTATTATTTATAAATGACCCAGTCTCGGGTGTTTTGTTACAGCAACAGAAGGCAGATCAAGACAAGGGTAGAAAGGGGAACTGGTAAGTGAGGTAGAAGGAGTTTGGGCCTATTATGTAAGTTGGCTCCTGGGCCTGATGGTCTCCTTGCCCTTGATCTGCAAAACGGGGGCGAGATGTACTGTTCCTGTGGCTCACTTCCTAACACTCATCCCTGCCCTCCACAGACTGTGTGGGAAGCTCCCAGGACCTGGCCTAGATCACTTTCCTGTGGGTTTCCTGCTGCCTGAGGCTGAGCTTGAGCACGGGAAAGGCCCTGCCTACCCTGCAACCCTAGTGCTCCAAGATGCCACCTCCTCTTGAGACCAGTTCTGCAGGTTTAGGGAAGGCCAGCTCGAACACAGGTCCTTTCCTCCACCGCATCCACCAGCTTCTCTTCTGCCCAGGCTTCCATCCACTGTGATTCTCCTGCTAAAAAGATGATTCTCCCAATTGAGGAGAAGTCGCACATCACGGCCCTGAGATACTTTGGGAGGTGGAATGGGCTCATGGGAAGGTTGGTGGGGATTAGGTGACTTCTGGGGCGTGACTTTCCCAGAAGGCCTCATGTGCAGCCCTCACCAGGGCAGGAAGAGTTGGCCTAGGTATGCCAGGGCGGGCTTTGGCCTCTGCCCAGCTGCCTGTGGCTCCTGGCCATCTTTCTTGTGTTACATAAGCCCTCTAGCCTCACCTCCCTCAGCTCTGAAGCAGGCACTACAGTAACACCTGCCTGTTGGAGTGGCGGAGAGGACTAGAGGAAGAATTTGTAGGTAGAAAGGGCCCTGATTCTGCGTAAGTACTCACAGGGACCTTCGTTTATTTATTCTTTCATTCATTCTTTTTTTTTTGGTACTGGGGACTGAACCCAGGGGCACCTAACCACTGAGCCAGATTCCCAGCCCTTTTTTATATTTTATTTAGAGACAGGGTCTCACTGAGTTGCTGAGTCTGGCTTTCAACTCACAATCCTCCTGCCTCAGCCTCCCGAGCCGCTGGGATTACAGGCCTGCACCACTGCACCCAGATTCTTTCATTCATTCTTGTCTGCTGTAGCCCTGTCACAATTCTACGGGTTTAGGATCTATCTGTGCACAAAATAGACCAAGTCCCCTGTACTCAGGGGGCTTGCATTGTACCAGGGCAGGGGGAGGCAAGAAATAAACACTTAATTAAACATTATTTCAGATGAGATAATGAAATGTTGCAGTGGACCCTTCAAGTACTATGGGGGGTGGGGCGGGCAGGAAGCTCCTCAGAATGAGGTTTTTATCTTTTCTCCCAGACTTTGGAGAATGTCCCTCTTATTCATGCCTTCCTTAAAAGGAGTCACTCTCTTTGGCCTCAGGGCCTCACCCCAGGCCCAAGGCTGCCAGCACCTCCCAGGTCACATCCAACTTGAATGCAGTGACTGGGTTTAGCACGACTCATTCACTTGCTCTGTCAACCTGCAGATCTCACAGAATAGCTCCTTATGGTGCACTCTGAGAATCACAAGTCCTTGTCCTGAAGTGTCTTGTAGATAGGGACCGTGCTGCCTGGGAACAGCCTACCGGACCCAGGGCCGCCGGGGGCAGCTATTTCTGAATGTGAAGAGCTGTCTTTTGAGTGGGTCCTGGAGCCAAATCAAACTCAGAGCCCCACTCCCCAGCCCCCCAGTGGGAGAGTTGCTGCGGCTGTCTGTCCAGTGTGTGCCCAGCCTGGGAGACGCCCCTCAGTGTGGCCTCCCTCCGAGGATCTCATCAGGAGCCCCCGCTGGCCCCAGCAGAGCTCAGGCGTCTCTGTCCATGGCTTCTTGCTGCGCCTCTGGCTGTTCACCAGGGCTGTGGGCAGCAGAGGTGGCCCTTGACTTCTCCCATGCACAGAAGGAGAGACGAGGTCGCAGGGAGGAGGCTCGGCCACATGGCCAGGAGCATGAGGCCTGTGTGTGTCTGACCACAGAGGCAGACGCTCCGCCTTGGGGTTTGGGGCTGGGAACAGGCTGTTCTGCCCACAGTCACTGCTCGGCTCACATGGACCGCAGCAGTGTCTCGGGCCACTCGGCCCCCTCGGCAGCTGAGTCATGCTCCCCGGGGTTCACGGAGGCGCCTGGTCCAGAGCGGGCTGAGTCATCTGGTGATGAACTGCGGAATTCTTAGGCAGGCTGTCAGCACAGCGCCGAGGCCCTGCTCCCGCGCCAAGCCATTCGGAGGAAGAATTCCCTCCTCGGTCCTCATTCCTTCCCTGGCTTGGGGGCCCTGGCGGTGAGATCAAGACACTGAGGGGAACCCTGGGGCAACGGGAGATTCCAGACCGCTGACAGGGGCGGGTCTGGTCTGCTGGCACAGGGATCTCAGGTCTCCTTTCATTCACCTCTCATTTTGCAATGGGAATGGGAACACAGGTGGGCTCACGTGTCAGAGATGCTCAGGAAGGCAGAGGACCCATGACGAAGCGGGAAGGGCGGCTTTGGAATCAGAGGAACCTTAGCCTGAATGTATATCACGAGCAAGCTTCGTCAAGCCCAGTTTCCTCATCTATAAAATAATGGAGCGATTCCTACCTAGGGGGATCCAGGCTTCCCAGAGGCACGTAGGTGGCACCGTCATGGCTATTTGGCCTGCCGTGTTTGATGGGGAGGCTGAGAGCTGAGGTCTTTCCCCTTCTTGCTCAGGAAAACTCAGAGGGAAAAGAGAGAGGGGCCTCGAGAGAACCTTGGAGACAAGGCCAGGGGAGTGGGTTTGGCCGATGGGCAGATAATTCTAGAACCTGATGCCCTTCCACCCTGCAGGATGGATCACAAATACCTGTGCTGGCCACAAGGTATCCCAAAGTACTTGCTTGGTTCCCCCAAACTAGAAAACAGGCAGAGACCAGTGTGTGGGCACAGCCATGCTCACCCGGGCTCTCTCGCCCACGTCCCATGAGTCAGAACCCTACAAGCATGTGGCCCTGTGTGGGCCGGGTCACCTGCTGGCTTCCCCCCAGGCGTAGAATGGAAGGTGTACATCTCTCCCCAGAGGACCCATCTGCCCTGCAGGAGGGAGCAAGCAGGGATGAGATGGGATCACAGATGGTGACTGGGCCCTGTTGCTTTGGTTCCTGCAAAGTCACCCTAGGAATCTGCCTGGTCATCCCGGGTGCTGCCACCAGGTGGCCACGGTAATCTGAGTCTCTCTGGCTTCCTGGGCCTGGGTGTTGAAGGTTCCCCATACCCACCACCATCCGAGAAAAGCTTCCAATTTTTCAAAAGAACTTTATTAAGAAACAGAGAAAAGATACAAAATAAACAACCAAAGGAACGGAAGAATTCACAGCACAGATGCCTGATCCCTCGGCAACCCGGGCTGATGCGGGAACTCGGGTCCTGTTTCCCTGTCCTCAACCCAGCCTCTCTTGGTCACTGAACCAACCAGCTCAAACTTTCTCTGGAGACATCTTGGGCTGCCTTCCCCAAGCTCCCCAACCCTACTTCCTAAATTTCCTCTTTCTTCACTGCTCCCCACCCAGCTCCTGAGGTGAGGCCTGATCCGACTTCACCTTTCAATCACCTTCCAACCGTAAGATCTGTGGTCGCCGGGAGACCTGTTTTGCCTCCGTGAGCCAGCTGGGTGAACTGGTTCTGCTACTTTGGATCAAGTTATCTATTTTCCCAAGCCTGCACCTGAACTTGGTTCCTCTCCAACTAGGAACATCTTGGGTGTTCTCCCCCACAGAAGTCTGCATCCCTCTCCCTTGGCCCACTTCACTCACAAGACAGCTCAAGTTCTCAGCTTCCCCACAAAGAAGAGTGAGTCAAACACCTTCATCTTGCCACCCATGGATCAAACCCTGCCCATCTCAGGTCCCCAACCTCACCCATCTCCTCTGAAAGTTTCTCACTTCTCTCTTGGTCTTCTTGTCCTTTGGAATTTTCTCTCTGTAGACTCAGAAAATGACATCACTTTATAGATAGAGTAAGACTACAGTTTCAGGAGGGCTATTCCTTCCCTAATTATATTTTTCTCTAAACTGTCAAAAGATTGGGTCACTCTTGCCATTTTTTTTTTTAATCTTTCTCTAAGTGTCTAGGTAATCAGTCCTTTAATGAATACAGTCTGGTTCTCAGCTGGCTTTTAGGAATGGCATTGAATCTTAGCAAGCTGGCCACTGGTCTCTTCTGTTTCTGCAGTCACTGTGAGTCTCTTATATGGCTTCTGCTCAGAACTGCTGGAATGCAAAACATAACAGCCTCCTCCAAAGGAGAGGAAGGTTGACAGGTACCAGCTCGACCCAGATATTCTCGAGCTTCTATGTCAATGTGTGCCCATCACACCCCCTTCAAGCTTAAACTGATGGACAAGAACAAGTCATTTGAACTTCTTTCTAACCAATAACTTGGAGTTCAGTTCTATGGTGTACAAAATACTTCCCTCCGCCTCTCATTCCATCCTCATTGCAACCTTTTGTGAGGTGGGCATGGTGGACATTCAATTCCCAACTTACCCATGTACAAACTGAGGCTCAGAGAGGTTAGGGAACCAGAGCAAGATCACACAGCTCTCAAACAAAAGAACAACACTCAATCTATGTCTCTGCTACCTCATTCTCCTCCCCTTTTCTGCACAAACGTTGTGAAAGAGGTTTCTAGTCCTCTCCTCCAGACCCAAATGACATTCTCCTGTCATCAGTCCATGCACAACCTGGGCAGTCCCCATCAGGAAAAGGACAATTGATGAAACTAATTGTCATAGTCCAAATGGAGTAGGGATTTTTGCTGATACCAAAGTCCCTCAGTGCTGAATAGTGCTTCTGTGGGACTCACTGGGCATCCCAGGTCACAACTAAGGTGTTGAGGATTTTACCTCCAAATTAAGTTTGATGCTTTTACCTTCTTCCAGGGTTTCATACCTTCCACCCTGCCTCTTGTGAGCAAAATTCAGTATTTCCCTCCATCTTCCAATGCCCCTGGGAAGTCACAGGGTACCTTCATCTCTTAATTTTCTCTGGGGCTTTTGGGGGACATTACATTTATGAAGGCTTCTATTCCTGCCTTGCCCACTGGAACCATTTCACCAGGCAGGTCTTCTGCCCAGGGTCTCTGTGCATCTCTGGAGAACTACTGTTCCAACCCAGGAGGAGGACATTAGCCCCCAGAGCCACGCCTCCCAGGACCCATTCCACATAGAAGCAGGATCTCCCAATTTCATGTTTTTGACACAGAATCCAGTCTTGGGAAGCAAATGGTGGACTGTGTCCACAGTGCCCCCTACTGGAGATTCCCCACCAGAGACTGTTTTTGCACAGCTTGATTGATTAGTGCCTTGGCGTTTCGGGGTGGGAGATCTCTGGAGTCAGATCGTTGTCTCATTACTTTATAGACCTTAATTCATTTCACAGATGTTACTGAGCACCTGAAATGAGCGGTCACTGCAGACAGAGCTACAACCAGGACAGACACTGTCTTGGCCTTCATATGACACATCTCACCCTAGTTGGGTCTGCAGAACTGCCCCTTGGTTTCCAGTTGGTCTGAGTAAGTGCGTGAACTCGACCAGACTTCTGCATTCTGGACATTCCACAATCATTCCATCACCTGCGGGGATTGCCTGACCTCTGCAAACCTTCCCAGGGTGATACCTTAGTCCATCACCATCGCCCAGACAGTTCCAGCTCTGGTGGCCCTTCCTCCTGCTGACCCCCCGGCCAGCTGGGATTCTCCTCCTTGGCTTCTCTCTCAAAGGATAATCTCATTTGTTCTAACGGACACATTCATTCTGAAATTAGTGGTCACCCTTGATTATCACGGAAAAAGGCGTATTTTCTTGAAGTAAATGTTCAAGCATATATGTTATGTCATGGATAATAATGTTAACTGAAGTAGAAAATGTGCGTACGTGGATAACAGCACAAAATAACTCGAACTCAGTCTCTCAGATCACTATTTACAAAGTCGGACCTATTTCCACTCGGTAATTTTTCAGACATATCTTTACCTTGATGCTATCGCTATGTGATCACAATTCCAAATTCTCCTCTCCTTTTTGGCTTATGATTGCATCACATAAATATTTCTTCCAAATAGTCTTCATAGTTGCCATACATGAAGGTACTTGCTCATTCCCCCAACAGACCACAACCTACTTAGCAGTCACCCTGCAGCCGAGAAACTTCCAACTAATGACACTAATACATGAGGCAGCCAGAGATGTCTCTGCGCCAATATCTTTTTCTATTGAATTATTTTTCCAGAATGTATTCCCCAAAGTGAGATAAAGTATTCTTACAATCATTTTTTTTTCCACTTTGGTCAAATATTGCCAAATTGTTCTACAGGCAGTGTCGTTTATAGTGCCAAGAGGCTCCATATTTCTCCAGAAAGAATTTTTTTAAATTTGTTTTTGACAAACGCAAGTGGTTTTATGACTTTTTTAAAAATTAGCCCTCGACTACGTGTTTCCTGCTGGGTGCGTGGCCTATCTGGATCTTTGCCTAAACAGTTCTCAGTCCTTACCTATCCTGGAGATAGCTTCTCCTCCTCAAATCAATTCTACGTAGTTTTCTTATCTTGTTGGTTTTTCTTTTAATCTCCATTATTCTTTCCTGGGAGCATAATTTTTATATCACCAAAGTTGTCTACCCAGACGTTGATGGTTCCCCCCACTTTCAATAAGTAAGAGCTATGCTCCCTGGAAGGGTTTCTCTTTTCCCTACCCCTACCACCCTCCACTTTCCATTTGAGTTGGTTCCATCATCTGTGATCCCTACATTACAATTCCCTTCTGCGTCCATCTCTCCACAGCCCCTGGCTAAACATGCGTCCACCACCAACTTGACCACCTTAGCTCCACCAAGGCTACTGCTCGTGAAAAGGACCAGTGGCCACGGCTCACTTCTGACTGGACCCTTCCCTCGGTTTTCCTACCTCCCTTCCTCCCATCCCCACTGCTGACTTCTCAGGTTCCTCAGCTGGCTTGGTACCCACCCCAGTACCACACCGGGCCGCCATATTGGCCTATGGAAAAGGACAGATCCCTTTCCCTAGTGCAGCCAAACGAAGGCTAACATTTCTCAAAAGGAATGTAGCTGAATAATGAAGGGGAAACAAACAAACAAACAAACAGAGCCCAGGAGATGTAAAGAAAGCCTGTCAGAAGTGTTGCTTTGCGGAGATCTACATCCGACACAGGCCTTGCCTCAGAATGGCTCAGGCGGGGCTGCGTGGAGGGCTCCCCTTCTTGGATACTCAGAACCCCCGATTATTCAAACGACTCTGCCAGGTACGTTTCCCCGGCAGCCTATTTTCCCCATGGGCTTCAAGGCTACCACCTGTGGCCTCCGCTCACGGCTGCATTTGGGCCCACAGGAAGCCCCCGCCATACTCCACTGAGAATCTTTACTTCTGAGTCTGGCCCTGGCAAGGCAGGTCACCATCATTTACCTCAAGATCTCAGGCCTCTTCTGACCCCACCTCCTCCTGTGCCAGGCTGACAGCAGCCAGTTCGTGACTCTATTCCATGATGCCCACGTCTGACCTCCCCTGGGTCCTTGTGACTCAGAAGACGACGTGACCTCGCCTCCCCAGGACTCTCCCTCAGCCTCTCCATCAGGAATGGTTTTGAAGAATACAAATCAGGACACGTATACAAATCTCAGAAACCTGAACCACACCGGGGTGGCCATGGCGGTGGCGGTCACCCTTAGAAAGGAAGAGGTGCTGCTGGCTTCTAGAACTCTTCCCCACCCCAGTGCTTCTGAGAGCTATGGTCGCCCCATCACCCTTGGTCCCTGAACATCAGAAGAGGGGTTGGCAGTTTGGCAATCACGCTGAAAAGCTGCTGACCACTGCCCTCCGGGAAAATGTCCTTGGCCACCACATCCCACGCGGCTCCACTTCCCTCCTGCCCCCCACCCCGACGGCCCCCCACCCCCATCAGAGCCCCCTTAATTGTCGGGAGAACGAACCCGGAAGACGTGGATGGTCCCATTACTGAGGGACACAACCAGGTACCTGCCGTCCACCATGGTGGTCACCCGGGGCTTTTCCAGGCCGTGGTAGGCTGTCAGGAAGTCGCCAAGAAGCGACCCTTTGGGATCCAGGATCACCACCTTGTTGACCTCTCGAAGGGTCAGAAAGATGTAGCCCTTCTTGTCGACAGACAGGGAGCCCGGCTGGCAGCCATGCAAACCCGGCCCCCTGTATTCCCCAAGCACCTGGCCCCGCCCGTCGCAGACTACCACGCTATTCTGCTGCCAATCCGACCCCACGAAATTGCCCTGAGGACTGGCGGTCAGGAAGACCAGCGCCCGCTGGCCGCGGTTGGCCTTGCCCCCGGGGATGAACCGGGTGGCCAGGCTGCCTTCCATGTTGTACACCTCCACGTGGCCTGCCACACTGACGGCCACCCGGTCCCCACTGGGCAGCGCAGCCACGGCATGGCTGGCCTGGGAGAGGCTCAGGGCCCGGCGCCATTGCACCTCGCCGTCAGGGCTGATGAGATAGAGCCGCGCGCCGGCCGAGAAGGCCACTGTGCTCTGCAGAGCAGCCACGCTGCATGGGGAGCAGCCCTCGGGGACGGGCACAGTGCCCTTGTAGTCGCCGTTGAGGGAGAAGCGCTTCAGAGCCCTGTTCTGCTCATCTGCCACCAGGATTTCTCGGGGGCCAAAAGGACAGAGCCCAGTGATGCGGGGAGAGCGCTTGTCTCCAGGCATGCGCGTGGGGAAGCTGCAGGAGAAGATGGGCCTGGGCAGGAGGCCCGAGCCCTCCAGGTTTGGCCCCAGGGCGGGGCTGGGCTCGCGGGACATGGACTTGCCCCTGCCTTTGAATTTTCTCTTCTTGTTGGATCTGCAACCCCGCTCCACCTGGACGCCTCCATCTTCTTGGGCTGGCTGGGTGCTGTCTCCTTTGGGGGCTGGGGATCCACCTTCGCGGGGTGTCTTGGCTTTGTCCTCTTTTGGGGTCGGGGCTCCGTCCTTAACCTGGGGCTGGCCTCCGCTCTGCCTCTCTGCCTTGGCTCCCTCCTCTCTCTGCCTCTGGGACTCCTCCTCGCCCTGGGCTCCTCCTCCTCCTCCTTTCCCCTTCTCCTTCTGGGGCTGCTCCTCCTCAAAGGAGAGCTGGAGCAGGTGGCAGTTCTTGTCCAGAAGTCCAGGGTGCAGCTCCAGCTGGGGCAGCAGGCAGGGTACAGGCCCGGGTGTCCACGGGCTGCTCTGCAGCTGCCGCAGCCTCTGGGCAATGGCGCCTTCCAGAGAAAGGATCTCGGCCTCCCGTCCCAGGCTGAGCACCCGCCGTGCAAAGGCAGCTGCCGCCCTGGCCACCTGCTCCCGGCCTTCTAGCTTGGCCAGCCTCTCCCGGGCAGCCTCTTCAGCAGCCTCCACGTGGGCCCGAAGCTGCCCCAGCACCTCCTGCTTCTGGGCCAGGAGGGCCCTGAGGACCCCCTCGGCTGCCTCCTCCACCTGGGTCCCCACCCGGGCAGCCTGCTCCCGCAGCCGGGCCAGCGCCTCCTTTTCGGCCACCCGGGTGGCCTCCAGCTCCACCAGGTTGCTGTCCACACCGGCCAGCAGCTCCTCGAGGCCCGGCCTCCGCGCCCGCACTGCCTCAGCCAGGGGCAGGCAGGGGTGGTCCAGGTGGGGGTCCAAGCGGCACTCGCGACACAGCAGCTGGGAGCAGGGCTGGCACAGGAAGCGCAGAGCCTCCCCTGGGTGCTGGGGACACTGGGCTGCTTGGCGCTCCCGGGCCTCCTCGTCATACCACCCTGCCCTGTAGCCCACCAGGTCTACCACGCGGTGGCTGTGGGTCTGGCGCGTGCAGCGGTGCCCGTCGGCACAGGCCTGACACAAGTCATCAGCACAGTCCAGGCAACGGGCTGTGGCAGGCCCCCCGGCACTGGTGCCCCCTACCAGGGGACACAGGGCACAGGCCGGCTTCCCTGCACGCAGGTCTCCACAGGCCCGGGCCTTCACCAAGTCCAGGAGCCCATTGACGAAGAAGTTGGTCTTGAAGGCAGCCACCCCCGCGGGCGGCACGGGCACCGTCTCCCGGCACTCGGGACAGCGGATATGGCCGCTCTCGGCCAGCTGGGCCAGGCAGTCCTGGCAGTAGGTGTGCAGGCAGGGCAGCGTCTTGGGTGTGTGCAGCTGCTCCAGACAGATTTTGCAGGCTAGGAAGTCGCTGCTCAGGGCCTCCAGCAGGGATGGGGAGGAGCCCTGGGAAAACATGCTGCAGCAGGGCAGGGTCGGAGGTCAGAAGGCCTCTCTATAGGCCTCCAGCCCATCCCCCATCTCCCCATCCTCAGCACCACAAAACTTCCCAGGCCTGGGGTCTCACCTGATTGGTCAGGAATTTCCTTCTGGCTTCCTGGGCCTGGCCAGTTCTTCTGGAGCTTAGGGAGCCTCCCTCTTCCTCTTCCCTTTCCTCCTCCTCTTCCTCCCTAGATACAGTCAACAAATGTAAACACGTAAATGCTGCTGGTGGTGTCGGGCCTGTGACACATGACAGGACCAAGAAGCCCCACGGCCTTACGGAGCAAAATTCTAATCATCAGTGTACCAGGCCTTGGGGCAGGTGTGGCCCAAGCCCTCCCTGGGTGGCTCAGTACTGGGAACTGCCAAGATTGGGCGCTGGGGTGGGAGGGGCAGGCAGTGAGGACACAGCAGAGTCGGGTGAGCACGGGCACCTTGGGTCCGGCAGCTGGGGTAGGGTCTTGCAGTGGTGCAAAGGCCCTCACTGCCCAGGACCATCCACCAGGGGAAGGGGTCCCACTTCCTGCCCTGACTTTTCCTGAAATCCATTCTGGGGCAGATCTCCCCCTGCTGGACCTCAGGATCACCTCGGCCTTGACCTCCTCTCCTGGGGTCCTGCATTCCAGAAGCCTCTGAAGGGTAGGAGTTGTGAGCTCCCAGCACAAGTCGGAGAGGCCCTTCACACTGGGATTTAGTGGCATTTCCCCTTTGCCGGTGGGAGGGGAGCTCAGAGGGTGAGAGGGGGTCTTTCTTGGGGATCCTCAGGCCTCTGGCCATGGATAGGGGGTGTGGGGGCAGTGCTGTTTCCAGCCCGCCCTCTCTCCAGCCTTCCGGGTCCCTCTTTCCCTCTCTCCCTCTCTCTCTCTCTCTCTCTCTCTCTCTCTCTCCTCCTCTCTCCCCTCTCTCTCTCTCTCTCCCTCTCTCCCTCTCTCTCTCTCTCTCCCTCTTTCTCTCTCTCTCTCCCTCTCCCTCCCTCTCTCTCTCCACCCCCTTCCCCCTCTGTTCAGCGCCGCCCCTGATTTAGCCGCCCCCACCCGTCCTGACCCAGCCAGAGCTGACCTTAGGCTCCCGGAATGGCAGGGACCCGAGGCCTGCACCGCGCTGGTTCTAGGTGCCTGAAACAGAAACAAAACTGAAACTAATGGGACTTGCGGTGCAACTTCCGTCCCCGGCCCGGGACACCGGCTCGGAAGGGCTCAGGCCCCGCCTTCTTCCCCACCCCAGCCCAGCGGGGCCGGCCCCCCTCCAGCACGCAGGCCCTGGGCCGGAGTCTGGCCGCCAGGTCTGCTGTCAGTTCCAGCCTCCGCTGCCAGCTGAGAGCGTGCGTGTCGTAAACAAGGCTCTGCCTGGGGACCTGCTCTCCGGAGTGCCTGTGTACCGGGTCAGAAGGTTCATCTGCGGAGATGAAGGAGAGATCGTCGGTGATTCAGAGACTGGGGTAGCTGGAGGCGGGTGCCCGGGTCAGATCTACAGCGCTGTGGACGCCCCAGCCTGGGGGAGGCCCTGTATCACACAAACCTTTGCCAAGGGACAGGAGAGCAGGCAGCCCAGATAAGGAGCTCTCTGCGGGTTCAGACAAAGCTTCCTGGAGGAGGCATGGGGGGAGGCGCGATGATGGAGGACACACGGGTTTGGGGTTCAGGGAGTCCATCAGTGTTCTGGGAACTGGAAGCTACAGTGAATGCAATACCTGACCCTCCTGAGCGGCTTCCTGTGATTTAGGACGGTTTGTGGGAAGGGGATGTGTGGGCCATGGCAGATGGCCTAAAGAAGGGGGAAGCAGTCAGATCATCAAGGGCCCTCCTGTTTGACTGGAGGGAGTCCATGTTTTACAGAAAAAGCCCAAAGAACCACCGGAGGATGGTTTCCCCAGCATTTGAAGAAATATTTGAAGCACAAAGAAGATGGAAGGATTGCAGCGAACACTCAGACCCAGGACTGAAGAGTGTGGTTTCTGGTTTACTACCGCTGGGTCCTCATGGATCTATCCATGTTAGCCTCCCTGTGCCCAAATGACAGAATTTAAGTAAGAAACCGGACTGATGAGAACTCACTTTCTCAATAACCGAGAGGATAGAGGGAGGTGACTTCAGGGACCAGGCGAAAAGTGGAGTAGGGGGCCTGAGAGCAGCAGCCAGAACAGGAAGTGGAAACCCAGGAGAGAGGGTCACAGTGGCCATGCCTGGCAAGGGCGGAAGGAGGAGGTAGCCAGCGCACTGGATGCCAGAGACCAGACCTTCAATCAGGATGGAAACAGAAAAACAAGATGGCCCCCAACTTAAGGCAGTTCAGCTTCCCTGCTTTATCAAGGTGTGTCAGCAATACACATTCAGTAGGCGCCACACTTTGTATTCTGAATTGTGATTTTGTGGAGGATCAAAAACCAGTTCCCTAAAGCAAAGGGCTGGGAAGTGACTCACAGAAACTGATCATCCCCTGCCCTTCTGTGCCTTCCTCCCCCTCAGGGGGCAAGCCATGGAAACCGGAAATTCCTCTTCCCCAAGGCAGGTCACAGAAACTGGTATCCTTTTTCTCCAGTGAAAGCCATAAAGCCTACCAACATGTCTGTAATCATCCCCCTCCATTATAACTTGGAACTAACTGTAAAGAAATTCTCCGCCATGCCTGGTCTGACCACAAATCATAAGACCCTCATTCCAGAGGGGTCCTGCTCCTACCGAGGACAAGAGAATGCTACACAGAGGAGAGTCTGTGCAGATGGGCCCTGCTCAGTTCCCTACCCTCACATCTTTCTGCATTAGATCATGTGTTTTTGTTCCATTGTGACTTACACACTTGTCCAGCTTCAACGAACCTAAGTGGGAAAATGGACAGTGGACCCCGGGGCTTTGGGTCTTCAGTCTGAAGTTCACCATGCCACGTAAGACTACGATCAAATAAACTTGCTATGTTTTTCTACCTTCTAGAAGCGGGTGTAGGCCCTGACCCTCTATGATGGGCAGGAAGCCGATCCTGCCCTTTTCCACACCTACTGTCTTTTCCCAGGTTGGCGGCCGGTAGTGTGATGTTCTCTTGAGATCCGGGACCACCAGGGTGAATAACCAGCATTCCCTAGAGTGCTAAGCTAGGGTGTTCCATGGGCGGGGTGTGTGCCGTCCTTTTATCCTGATAACAACTTCAATCCACAGTAGGTTTATCTGGATGTAATTCCATCGTAAGCGGAGAAGCATCTGTGTTGGTGCTTGTGTGTCTGTAATTCTGGGCACACACCCACTTGCACAAGCCAGGGTCCTCCCTGTGTGCTAGTCTGTGGCGGCCTACGGTCAGAGCGTGCCAGGCCCTGTGGAATACACAGAGAGAAGACATATTCCCTGCCCCCTAGAAGCAGCAATCTCAAGGGTCCCTGCAAAATGAGGTGGTAAGGAAACTGTCTTCCACGTTCCGAAATAACCACTGCAATGCTTTGATTGAGTGTTACCATGTGCTTGGTGTGGAGTGTGGGAAACAGAGCCCAACGGGTCCTCCCCCCGACCTGGTGTGGTCAGGGGTGATGATTGCCTTGCCTCACCATTGAGGAGACCTAAGGAAGTTCACAGGATCATATAAATGCCAGGGGAACTCAGAAGAGGGAGCTGTGATCCCCTGGAAGGGCGGTTGTGGGAGACAGGAAGGCTTCCTGGAAGGGGCAGCATTAGAGAGCTGCTCCCCCCACCCCCACAGCTGCTTAAAGTGCCTACAGCGTGTGTGGTGGGCCCCAGGGAGACAGTTTCCCCTGGAGATCGGAATTCTAAGTCCTCACCTACAGCCCCGTGATAAGTGTTACCATGGATACACAGAGATAGCACTAGAAGCCCAGAGAAGAGAGGGAGCTTGGTGCGGCTGGCAAGTGGGAGTGGGGAGAGGTTATTGCCTGATTTTGGGGTTCCTGGGGGTGATTCAGGGGGTGTTTCTTAGCCCAGAGGCCACAGGCCTTATAGGACTGGAGGTGGTAGGAGGGAGAGGGCTGGCAGAGGGCTGGGAACTTTGAAGTTCCCAGCTGAGAATGCTACAATGCCTTCAGGTAACAGGAAGCAGGTCTAGTCATCCCTCACATCCCAGGTTCCACTTTCTCAGCTGTTGAGTCCATGGAATCGGCCAACCTTTGGTTGAAAATATTCAGGAAAAAAAATTGGGTCTGTCCTGAACACATGTGGATATTTTTCTTGACATTATTTCATAAACAATCCTCTATAACACCTCCCCTTCCCCAACCCCTAGGCCCTGACAGTCTCCAATCTGCTCTCCATCTCTTTAATTTTGTCATTTCAAGAATTTATAGAAATGAGGCTGGGGCTGGGGCTGGGGCTCAGTAGTAGAGCGCTTGCCTAGCACATGTGAGGCACTGAGTTCTATCCTCAGCACTACATAAAAATAAATAGATCAACATATAAAAGATGAGAATAAAAACCATTTAAAAAGAATTTATATAAATGGAATCATAAAATATGAAACCTTTGGAGATTCAGCATGTAGCATCCTTCCAAGTTGTATGCACGTCCATGTTTCTTTCTTTTTACTTGCTGAGTGGTATTCCATTATTTGGACATATTACAGTTTGTTTATCCATTGGCCTGTAGGATGATGCTTGGATTAATTCCAACTTGTTGATTATTTCGAATACAGCCACAAGGAACATTCCTATACAGGTTTTTATGTGAGCATAAGCTTTTATTTCCCTGGGTTAAAGCGCAAGCAACTGTTTGATGGGTTGTGTGTTTTAGTTTCACAAGCAATTGCTAACCTCTTTTCCATCCCTCACTCATGTGTAGTGTCTGGATTTGCCACATCATTGTCAGCACTTAGTACAGTATTTTTAATTCATTTAAATCTTTATCCATATATCTTCTTTTCTTTCTTCCCCCCATCTATCTTCTTTGATGAAGTGCCTGCCATTCTTTTTACCAATATTCGATTGGATTTTAATGTTGATTTTGAAAAAAAAAAATTACCATATTTTGGATATAAGTGATTTGTCAGCTCTATAATTTTCAAGTCTTTTCTCTGAGCCTGTAACTTATATCTCCATCCAGTCAACAATGCTATTTGTAGGAAAGAGTTTTCAATTTTCATTTTTGTCAATTTTTTTCTTTTTTAGTTCATTTCTTGGTGTCATGTCTAATACTCTTTGCATAACTCAAGGTCACAATGATTTTCTCCTGTTTCTTTTAGAAGTTTTGTAGCTTTAGCACTTACACCTATGCTCTAATCCATTTGGAGTTAGTTTTTGCATGTACTTTGAGATCAGGGGCGTTGGCTTTGTTGCTTGGCATAAGGATGTTCTAGTATTACATGTTGAAAAAAACCATCTTCCAACTTTGAATTTTCGTAGCACCTTTGTCAAAAATTAATTGACCATAAATATGTTTATTTCTGAACATCCCATTCTACTGTTAATCTACATGGCTGTCCCTAGGCCAATACCACACGTTGTGATTACTGCAGCTTCATAGTCAACTTTGAAATCAGATGGAGTGAGTCCTCAAAGCTTGTTCTTCCATATCAAAACAATTTTGGCTATTCTAGGTCCTTTGCATTCCTTATATGTTTTAGAATCACCTTGTCAATTACTTACAAAAGCTTCCAGAAGTTTTGATGGGCATTTAATTGGACCTACAGATCAATCTGGAAAGTATTGCCCATCTTAATACTATTGAGTCTTCTAATCCATGAACATAGTATATCTTTTCATTGTTTTGATTCTTTAAATCAAAAATGTTTTATAGTTTTCAATGCGGAAGTTTTAGCATTTCCTTTGCCAAATTTGTTTTGAATTGTTATTTTTTACACTATTATGAATGAAATTTTTTCAATCTCATTTTGTGATTGTTTACTGCTAACATATGAAAATACAATAAGATTCTATGTATTGATCTAGTATCCTATGACCTTGCTAAACTCATTTGTTAGTTCTAGTAGTTTTTATTTTATTTTTATGTCATTTTTTGTAGATTCCTAAAGATTTTCAGTGTACTAGGTCATGTCATTTTGAGTGAAGATAGTTTTAATTCTTCCTTTCAAATCTGTATGCCTTTAATTTTTTTCCTTGCCTTTTTAACTTGCTAGAATTTCCAGGAAAATGTTGAATAAAGATGGTGAAAGCAGACATTCTATTCTTGTTGTTGATCACAGGGAGGAAGTATTCAGAGTTTAACCATTAAGGTTGATGCTAGCTTTAATAATTAATAATAATAATAATAATATGAAGAAGGAGGAGGAGAAGTAGTAATAGTTGTTGCTGGACACAGTTTTCCAATATTTTGTTAAAGATTTTTGTTTCTATGTCCATAAGTGATATTGGTCTGTTATTTAATTTTTCATCATATCTGTGTCTGGTTTTGATATCAGGATTTTATTAGCCTCACAAAACAGTTTGGGAAATGTTCCTTTCTCCTCTGTTTCTTAAAATATGTTCATGTAGAATTGATGTTATCTCTTTTTAAAATGTTTGATAGGATTCATCAGTGAAGCCATCTGGGCCTGGAGTTTTCTCTGTGGGAAGGTTCTGAATTTATGAACTTAAATTTTTTTTTTTTTTTTTGCAGGATATCAGTCACTCCAAACTTTCTTAATAGGGAAAGTTGTAGTAATTTGTGTGTTAACAAGAATTTGTCCATTTCATCTAAATTGTCTAATGTATTAGCAACAAACTCTTCATAATAATTTCTATAATCCCTTTGATGATTTAGGGTCTGTTAATGATTTCCCCTCTCTCATTACTGCTTTTGGTAATCTACATCTTTTTTCCTTGTCAGTTTTGCTAAAGATATGATAATTTTTGTTTTTTAAAATTTCATGAAAACCGTTAGAAAGATTTCATAGTTTTTATTAATATGAACTGATATTTTCAAAGAACCAATTTTGGTTTCATTGATTTTCTCTGTTGCTTTTCTATTTTCTATTTTCCCTGATTTGCATTCTGATTAAAATTTTTTTTTCTTCTACTTAATTTGGATTTTATTTGCTATATTTTTTTGGTTTCTTGAGGTGATAGCTAAGAGTATAGTTCTTAGATCTTTCTTCTTTTCTAAAATAAGCATCTAAAACCACACATTTATCTCTAAACATGGCTTTAGCTGCATCCAGTAGTATGCTGGTAGATCTGTAACCTCTATCTCTTGGGGGAGGGGGAATCTCTGATTAACGGCAATTGCAAATTTCTTTGATGTAAATAATCCTACTGTGGTTGATTTCAAGCTATGAATGTGAAGTCACCAAGCATACAGTTGGGAAGGCATGTACATAATTGACTTTCATGAGCCAATGTGAGTTGACTCCAACACAATGCTTGCTGTAGTCCATCAATCTTGATATTTGTATTTCTATTTTCATTAAATTCAAGATATTTTCTAATTTCCCTTGTGATTTCTTCTTTAACCCATGAACTAGTTAGAAGTATGTTGTTTAGTTTCAAAATATTTGGGGATTCTACAGATTTATTTTTATTGTGGGTTTCTAATATAATTTTGATATCATTAGAGAAAATACTTTGCATGATTTCAAACATTTTAAATTTATTGAATATCATGTTATGTCCTACCAAATGCTCTATCCTGGACAATGCCCTATGTGTGTTAAAAAAAAAAATGTATCCTGCTGTTTTTAAGCAGTGCTTCTGTCTGTTAGGTCAAGTGGGCCAATAGAGTTGTCCAAGTGTCTGCATTCTAATTGATTATCTGACTCTTCAGTAGTGTCGATGTTTCTACCTGTAACGAAAGGTTGAATTTTCCATTTATTCCTTCATTTTTGCCAGGTGTTACTTCATGGATTTTGGGGTTATAATGCGTGTATCTCCCTTTTTCATTATGAAATATCCCACTTTGTCTCTAATAATACATTTTCTTAAATATTGGCATATTCTAAGATATCAATATAACTACCCTAGCTGCATGTTTTTTTCAATACTAGGGATTGAACTTGGGGCCTTCTATATCACTGAGCCACATCCTCAGTCCTTTTTATTTTTTATTTTGAGACAGGGTCTTGCTAAGTTGCTTAGGGTCTTGCTAAATTGCAGAGGCTGGCCTCAGACTTACAATCCTCCTGTCTCAGCCTCCCAAACTAGGAATTACAGGAGTGGGCCACTGCTCCTTGTTCCAGTTTTCTTAAGACCATTTGCTGGTATATCGTTTCCACATTTTTACTATCGACCTATTGGTGTCTTTGACTCTAAAATGTGTTTCTTATAGACAGTATAGTTGGATATGACTTTTTTAAAAATCCAGTTAGATAATCTCTGCCTTTTGAGTGCTTAGTCCACTTAAGTTTAATGTAATTATTAACATGATTGAGTTTATGTGCTTTTGTTTGTTTGTTTGTTTTATTTTGGTGCTGGGGATTAAACCCAGGGCCTTGCAAATGTTAAATACACATTCTAACATTGAGCTACACTCTCAACCTATGTCTGTCATTTTGCTATTAGTTTTCTAACTGTCTCATATATTTTTTGTTACTTTTTTATTACCTTACTTGGTGTTAAAAATGCTATTAATGTATTCTTTTAGTCCCACCATTGCTATATTTTAAAAATTACTTCTCTGGTTTCCCTAAGGGTTATAGTCATTAGAGAACGCATTTATTTATCAATGCTGATTTCAGTGTTCAATAATCTTATGCCCACATAGCATTTGTTCCTCCTCTCCTTTGTTATTTTGTTTTATATATGCATAGGTGAACATATACATGTATAATTAATATATGTAATACCAACAGTGCAGCTTTATAATAATTATTTAAATAATTCCACTTAAAAAAGCAAATGAAGGGAAGACAAACTATAATTCCGTTTTTTGTATCTAACCACATATGTACCATTCCACATGCTTCCTGTGACTTAGAACTACCATCTGGTATCCTCTGTATGCAATCTAAGGACTTCCTGCTCTATTTCTATTTGGATGGTTTTTCCAGCAACAAGTTCCCTCAGTGTGTATATTTCTTGGAATGTTCATATTTGTGCTCTAATTAAAAATTTTTAGGACTGGGATTGTGGTTCAGTGGTAGAGCACTTGCCTAGCATGTGTGAGGCACTGGGTTCGATTCTCGGCACCACATATAAACAAATGAATAAAACAAAGGTCCATCAACATCTGAAAAAATATATATATTTAAAAAAATTTTTAAATGAGAAGTTTATTTAAACAAGATGCTTGACAGGAAGGGAAAATTACCTAGGATACATTTCTTCTTTTAAAATAATCTGTCACTAAAGACAAAATGGCTATACATGCCACAAATACAAAGAAAAAGTTACAGAAATTATCCCTGACTTGACCATGACCAGCGAAAAAATATTAAAATTATCTAGACAGGTAGGAAACTTCTTACTGTTCTTTTTGTTAACAGCTAACAAAGAACTTATTGGTCTATAGAAATGAGAGTTGAATAGGAATGTTCTTAATGGAAAAAGAAGGTTTTTTTTAGTAAAAACAGTATTTTCCCCTACTCTGTCTCCATTTGATGTTGGTGAAAATATATCATTGACGCTTAAAAAACAAACAGCAAGATCCTTGGGCATAGATACCAGTGTCTTCAGGTACAATAAAGGAATGGGAAGGGGGAAGTGAACAAATAGAGAAAACTTTGCAGGATGTGGTGGATCCAAATTACAGTTTTCTCTTTGAGAACATATTCTTGGTCTGTGGAAATGAACTTCTGGAATGAAATACCAGGCTCTCTTTTTAGTAGGCACTTCCTGTTTGCCACAGGGACACGTCTACTGCATCTTTGCCCCAACTGTACAGGTGTGTCTATCTTATTGATTGACTGCCCAGCGGAGCAGAACCTGATCTGACCTGACCTGCCTCACTGACAAATCTTGGCTTCCCAAAACAGGCTTTCATTTGTTTGTAGGTGGTATTTGCCTCTTAATTTTTTTTTTTTTTTTTGGTACCAGGAATTGAACCCAGGGGCCCTTAACCACAGAGCCACATCCCCAGCATTTTTTATTTTTTTGTATTTTATTTAGATACAGGGTCTCACCGAGTTGCTTAGGGCCTCACTAAATTTCCGAGGCTGACTTTGAATTCATGATCCTCCTGCTTCAGTCTCCCAAGCCACTGGGATTACAGGCATGCACCACCAAGCCCAGCTTCGATTTTATTGATATTTAAATAACAAGCAATAACAGTATATGTTTATGGGATACAGCATGATGGTTGGATATGGATATACATTATGGAATGACTAAATCAAATGAATCAACATATTGATCACCTTACACATTCATCTTGTGTGTTTGTGTGTGTGTGTGTTGAGTGAACACTTAAAATCTACCATTTTAGCAATTTTCAAATATACGACACATTATAATGTCTCTCCAGCTGTCTAACTGAAACTTTGTACAATAATCCACCCCCATCCATGAGGATACCTTCTGCAACCCCCAGTGGATGCTGGTATCTGCGTATAGTACTAAATCCTGTATATACTGAATCCTATCTTTCCTACACATATATACATACGTACCTATGATACTGTTTAATTTATACATTAAGCATATTACGGAATTGACAACAATAACTAATAATAAAATGGAATAATTATGATAATAGACTGTAACAAAAGTTATATGAATATGGCCTTTTTCTCAAAATACTTTTTGTCATGTCACTCACTCTTCTTCTCATGATGAGGTCATGCCTATGTCATGAGATGAAGTGAGGCGGATGACATAGGCATTGTGATTTGTGTGGCTTCTACGTAAGGGATACAAGACTCCAAGCATTGCCATATTGCAACAATGGATCTAACAGCCCACATGGCTTCCAAGTAACTAGTGGGTGGGTAGTGTATACAGCGTGGATACACTGGACAGAGGGACAATTCAGGTCTCCAGTGAGATGGAGCATGACGGTGTGAGATTTTATCACACTACTCAGAATGGCATGCAGTTTATATTTATGTGTTGTTTATTTCTGCAATTTTTTATTTAATAATTTTGGACCTCGGTTGACCACAGAAACCAGGGAAAGTGAAATCTCAGAGGACTGCTGTACACTTTGACCTCCCACCCCTACTGCCCAGACTCTGAGAATCATCGTTCAATCCTCTGTTTCTATCTGTTCAAATGCCTCTTAATCTTAAATTGCACCCCAGAACCATCCGGCCCCAGCACCTCCTGATGCACCTCATTGTTCTGGATCAGGACTCCTTCCTTGAATTTTGCACCATAGCAAGTGCTACAGTCTTATTAGGCCGTTGTCACCAAAGAGGCACCAGAAACACTCCCCAATGGGCACACATAGCACCAGGAGGGACCAAAGTCACTTCTGCTTTTGAAGGATGTTTCTTGTGCCCCTGTCTCTTCCCCACCACCCCTTCTCCCTCTGGATTCCCCATTATACGTATGTTGTACCGAACACTGTCCCTGACCTCGCTGTTCATTTTCTTCAATCATGTTCCTCCATGTTCTTTGGATTGGATACTTTTTATTAATCTGAGTTCACTGATTCTTTTGCCATCTTAAATTTGCTGTTGAGCCCTTCCAATGCATTCTTCGATTCAGTTATTTTATTCTCCAATTATAGGATTTCCATTTGATTCTTGTCTCTTGCCTCCTTCTCCCCTTCTCCTCCGGGTCTCCCTAGGGTTTCCTTGCATGCATAGGCATGATAGCCTACTTAGCAATATGTGCATCCCAGGCAAGTATTTGTTAAAAAAGAGCCATTAAATTCTGAAGGTAGCAATGCTACAAAATAGTTTATAATGTGTGTTCATTTAACAGGGCAAAGTGGGCATACCTGTAATCCCAGTGACTGGGAGGCAGGAGGATCTCAAGTTTGAGGCCAGCCTCAGCAACTTACCAAGACCCTGTCTCAAAAATAAATTTAAAAAAGAGTTGGGGATGTAGCTCAGGGGTAAAACTCCTGGATTAAATTTTCAGTATAAAAAAAATACAACTGAAAGTAGGGGGTATATTGGTCAGATTTTCATCATTGTAACAAAATAGCTGAGATAATCAACTTACAAAAAAGAAAAAGTTGCTTTTCTCATCCTTCTGTCTCTCTTCCTCACTTTCTCTATCCTCCTGGCTTTCACACTCTCTCTAGCACACGCCCTTTCTCTTTCCTTTCTCTTTTCCTCTCATTTAAAAAAAAGAAAGAAAGAAAGAAAAAGTTTACTTTGGTTCACAGTTTTGGAGATTCAAGTTCAAGGTCAAACAGGGCATTGCTCTTGGGCCCATGATGAGGCAGCACATCATGATGTCATGGCAGGAGCTCATTGCAGAGGAAGCTGAGAGAGAGAGAGAGAGAGAGAGAGAGAGAGAGAGAGAGAGAGAGAGGTGGAGGGGAGGGGAGGCACTGAGGCTGGAGTCCCAATATCCCCAGGTGATCTCACTTCCTTCACTAGACCACCATAGTCTGGGGACCAATCCTTCCACACACGGGCCTTTGGGGAACATCCTGGAGGGACAGGGAGGGGGAAAGATTGATGGGTGGGTGCTAAGTTTAGCTGGGTAGGAAGAAGCTGTGGTGTTCTGTCGCACAGTAGGGCGACTGTAGACAAGGAACATGCTCTGTGTGTTTCAAGAAAGTTGGAAGAGAGTCTCAAGACCTTCACCATGAAGAAAAAAAATTTTTAAGGACATCAGTGTATTCACCCCAATTTAAACATGATTCAGTATGTCCATGCTTGGAAACATCATCCAACACCCCACATAGTACAATTTAATGTTTTTATGTGTCAGTTCAAATACATTTCAATGTAGAGAAGTGCACAGGCGACCTAGACCCAGCCTGCGGTCCTCCCTGGTCTTGCACCAGGCCAGAGGTGTTCCGGGTGCTGAGAAGCAGGCAGAGGGTTGGCTCTGATGGGACTCCTCCTCTTGTCTTGCTCCATACAAACCGATTGGTCTCCAGCTGCCCAGGCCAGATGGGCAGCAGGGTCTGCCTTCTTGCCTGGCTTCAGGATGAAGAAGCTGCCAGATTCCTTCGGAATAGTCTCATTGGTGTGGAGCTGAACTTCTGTCATCTTAACACAACCAGTTTCTCCGAGTCACTCTGATTTTGGAGGGCTCATAAATTCATCAGATAACTGGCAGGCCAGCCGTCATGGCCCAGTGCCCAGGCCCAGGATTGGATGCCCAGAGATACCAAAATCTATGTTGCAGTCCAGCTTGACAGTGGACTGCTTTTACCCTCCTTGGCCTGTCTGACAGTTCAAAACGTGTTCCTCTCCAGGCCTTCGCCCTCCCCCTCTCTCTCCCCCTCCCCCTCCCCCCCCCTCCTCCTCCTTCTCCTCCTCCTCCTCCCATTCGCCTCTGTCAGCTCCTCTTCCTGTGCAGGCTCCAGGCTGCAGGACACACCTGCCTGCCGGACTCTGCGGCATCCTTCTCTCCAAGCTGCCTTTGCCACCTATGACCACCAGAGGGCGCTCGGTTCCCGGCTAAACCTGATGGCCAGCTGGGAAATTACCCAGTAGTGCCTAAAACCCACCTGTGCTTAATCTGAACCCAGTGCTCATTTCTGCCCCTCCCCCGGGATTTACAGCCTTTCATCTAGCAAACCCTAACGTTGCCATAACAACTGCCTCTTTCATTGTCTTTTCCTCCTTAGTCAATTCTGTTGTCTAATTCTAAAATTACTCTCCTGCAAGAGGCTTCTGTGTGGTCACTCTCTCCAGCAGAGCCGATGGCGACTCTTAAAAGATTTCAAGGCAGTCCCATGCCCCTGCAGCACAAGAAAGTTGAGGAGAGGGAGGGATGGCACGCGGACCAGAGGTCAGAGCCCCTGAGGGTCTTGTTAGCCTGTGGGTGGCTCCTGCCAATCATCAGAGGCCCTTCCAGACTGCCAGACCCAGGGCCCCGCCCCCACCTCCCTTTCATGCCAGGAAATCTCCCTCTAAGATTTCATTTCCTCCTCTAACTGCTCTTCCCACCAGGGCCTTGGATGTGAAACCTATGGAAGCACCACAAGTCTCAGTCATCAACATAAATGTTAATGGGTATGTTTAGTAATAAACACATTTAATGCGATATTTTAAAAAGCTAAATGACTGCAAAAAAAATCCATAACTAACATAATTTCTCAATTGTAAGTGAAGATAGGATAGCCATCAGTGATTTTTCCTTTAGCCTTAGGCTTCAACATGGCTGGCTGGGCACTGCTGGGTTTCACCCCCTACCACTCACTCAAGGACCTCTCTTCTGTATTTCTCTCTCTCTCTCTCTCTCTCACCATCATCTCTCTCCCCTGGATCCTTCCTTTAGCTTATTCCCCTTTTAAAAACAAAAGAAAGCCGGTCCCCTGCTTGACCTTTGTTCCCTTTTTTCTCTGGAGCTGATTCCAGTTAGAGTCTTGCTCTCAGTGCTCCATGGAAGCCACTCTGGCCAAGGTCAACAGCAACCTCTGCCTTCTCTGTGTTCCTCTTATTTCACTATAGAGTTTTACAGAGGTCACCCCCCACTTGAATTCCTTTCTCTTGACATCTTGTCCTCCTATCCCTCTTGATCCTCTTCCTGCCTGCCTCTCTTCTCTGTCTCTGGGTTCTCCTAACATCTGACCCTAAACATCAGAGTGTGTTCAGACGTCCTCTCTATCCATGCTTCCTCTCTGAGTGATCTCATCCAGTTCTGTGGCTTTCAATTATGTTGTATTTCTTTACGGGGTGGTGTTTTATTCTGTTTTGTGTTAGTATGACAAAATACCCAAGGCTGGGTATATTTATAGGCCAAAAATTTATTTTGATCTGTGTAGTGGTGCACACCTGTAATCTCAGCTATTCAGGAGACGGAGGCAGGAGGATTGCAAATTTGAGGCCAGCCTTGGCAACTTAGCAAGATTCTGTCTCAAAATAAAGAAATAAAACACAAGGGGTGGGGGACATAACTTGGTGGTAGAGCAGCCCTGGGTTCAATTACCAGTACCAATAAATAAATAAATAAATAAATGGTTTATTTCTGCTCATGGTTATGGAGGTCCAAGGTCGAGGGGCTGCTTCTGGTGATGGCCTTATTGCTGGCAGAGTCCCAAGGTGGTACAGGACAGCACAAGCCAAGACACATGAAGTACATGTACGTATATTCTGATCTCTCTCTCTCTCTCTCTCTCTCTCTCTCTTCATACAAAGCCTCCAGAATTCAATCACGGGACCACCACCATGATGACCCCACCCAATCTATTTACCTTCTAAAAGTTCTGCTTCCAAACCGCATAGAAACACAAGATCAAGTTTCCTCCCTCCTGATACCTTATGATGGGGACCACCCGGCAACATAGGAATCCTGGGAACACATTCAACCCACAGCCAAAGCCTGGTGGATGGCATTTCCAGACCAGACCCCTCCTCTGACTTCCAGGCCCCTGTCCATCTGATTATCTTCCAGAACACTTGTATCAATGTCAACCAGTCCTTTGTATCATTATCTTGCCTTTCACCTGAAAGTCTTGTTCTTCCTCAAGATCTCAATTCTCTTTTCTTCTCTTTCTACAGAGGAAATCTTTATCTCTAGCATCATCAGGAAATGGAATCACTAAGAAACTATTGGTGAACATGGACTAAGGACAATTAGTTATTCGTGTTTTAAGAGTATTTTTCTGGCAAGAAACAGAGACTGCCCACAATTTAAGATCCCAAGATCCCTTCAACAGTCCCCTTGAGCATGGTCCCAACACTTGGGTGGTCTCCCAATTCCTATGTGCACAAACTTGGGCCTCTGGGTCCTTTGTTAGTGCTCAGGTGATTCCACCCTCGCTGTCTGGAGAGAGTTGCTGTTCCAGAGGAAGTGAGCTGTAGGTGGAAGTCCCGTAGCGTTGCCCTTTATATGAAGTGTCCCCCAAAAGCTCCTGTTACTGCAGGAATACTCAGAAGTGAAATGATTGGATTAAGTCATTGCATGGACTGACTGGGTGGTAACTGTAGGCAGGTGGGATGTGACTGGAGGAGACGGGTCACTGGGGCATGCCCTGGAAGGGTGCATCTTCCCTTCCCTTCTTTCTCTCTGTGCTTCCTGACCCTGCCATGAGTGGACCAGCTCTCCCTGGGGTCCTTCCCCTTTGATGTGCTGCCTCACCTCGGGCCCAGAGCAATGGAGTTGGCTGGTTGTGGACTGAGACCTCTGAAACCATGAGCCCCAAATAAACTTGCCCTCCTCAAAGTTGTTCTTGTCAGGTGTTTTAGTCACAGCAAGGAAAATCTAAAACATTCGGGCTCACGTGTTCACCTCCTATCCTCTGGTACCTCAGAACATGACCATTCTTGGAGTCGGGGTTGATGGAGATATAATTCCTTAAGATGAGCTCACCCGAGAGAAGGGAGGACTCTGAATCTAATGGGAAAGGTGTCTTCACCCCAAAGGGGGATTTTGGACACAGAGACAGATACACAGGGGGAATGACATGTGAAGAGGGAGAGGATGTCTTGACAAGCCAGGGAGTGCCAGAGGCTGCCAACCGCCACAAAACCTAGGGAGCTGGCAAGGACAGATCCTCCCTAGAAGCCCTTGGAAGGAACAAATGCTACAACCCCTGTCCTTGCACTTTTGGCCTCCAGAACTGTGGAAGAACCCACTTCTGTTATTTAACCACTCTGTGTGTGGTGCTTCATTATAGTAGCCCTAGAAAAGCCAGGTGAGAGGTTAGTCCTCCTGCAGGTAAGTGTGAGATTTTGATCCAGTACCCTTGAGACTGAGTCTTGGGGAGGGGGGACGTCACCCTCTGACTCTCAGTCTCATTCTGCCTCCAGGTTCCAGCAGGAAAACCCTGGTTGCTGTAGGGCACATCAGGGTGGTGACATTCCTGGGCATTGCTGACTTAGCAGACCACATCCCAGGTCTGGAGAGTCCCCACCCAGGTCTCTGCGAAGCAGACAGTCCATTCTGGGGGGATTAAAAAAGGGAGGTGAGGAGAAAACAGCCTCCCCAGAGAAGTTTTAGCTCAGCATGGGACACGGGAGTCCCAGGAGAGTGGTCCCTTCTTTGACCACATGGTCTACCCTGGTGGCATAGAAAGCGATCCTTCCAATGTTGTTGGAAGAGGCCCCTCTGAGCCCTGGGAAGAGATCCTCCAGCCTCCTGTATGTGTCAGGAGAAGGCTGGCTGTGCTAGCCCTGGATGCCCTGGGGTCCAGCCTTGGACTGGACAGAGCTGTCTGCTCGCCTGAGTTTGTTCCCGCCACAGGCTTTGAACTCACCCGGTGAAACTCTGCCCGGGCAGGCTGCTTGCTTCCTTCCTGTCTCCTCAGTGGTACTAGGAGATGGGTACTCGCCTGACAGGATCAAAAGGAATGATGCCGAGGCTTCTGCCCTTTTTAACGCATGGCACATGTGAAATAGGATGGTGGTGGAAAGACCGGAGGTCGGGACTCACCCCAGGCACGGACAGCTGTTGACAAGCCTTGCTGGGGGCGGGGCTCCCTCCCCTTCCTCTGCCTGCAGAAGCCTTTTTAAGGCACAGTAGGTTGAGGTGCCTGGGATGGGAGCTAGGGATTCACCCAGGTGCCTTTCTTGGCACAGGCCTGCATCTACCTACAAGGGGTTCATGAGTGGTTGGGCTCTTGCTGTGCTTAGGACAGCTTGGAAGCCTGGAGATGCCACCCTGCAGGGGCCTGTCGATGGCCTGTTTCTCGGTCCTCACCAGGCACTAGGGGTCCTCTATTTCCCAAAGGTTCCAACCTCATCTTACATACACAGGGTGCCAGCCTCTTACACAACCAGTGGGCTAGGGTTGTATCTCAGTTTGGGGCTCTCAGCGGCCACTCTCTGAGAACTGTGGCCTACCTCAGAATTAAAGCTGGTGGCCCGTGTCTCCTGCCCAATCTCACCTGGCAGAGGTCGAGTCTCTGAGAGACCTGAAGAGGGAGGAGACTGACAACCGATCTTGAGCCTTTCACGAGGCCAGCACCAGACAGGAGGTGCCAGGGCCCCTGACTGCCCATCATCCTTCCCCTGGCTGCCTCGCCATTTATACCTGCATTTACCTGTCACCAGCCTCTATCCTGGTCACAGCTCTGGACCCATCCTTGCTCCCAGCACTGTGTTAGACTTGTTTCCTCTGGATTTGCCACTTCCTACACTCTCCTGAGCCCCCGTTGTTCTTGACCTTAGTAAACCCCAGCTCCTGAGCTTCCACCTTGATGCTGACTGACCCGGCTCCCCGTCCCCCTCCCTGACTCTGCCTCCCGCCCTCAGCTCCCTCCAGGAGGCACAAAGCTAATCAGGCTGATTATCGCCCAAGTTCAATTCCACTTTCTCTGGCTCCAACACGCAGTAAATTTCCTTAGCTGCCTGGCTCCCCTGTGAGTCCTGCCTCTTGTCAGGCAGCCCAGCCTAGGAAGCTGCCAGCACCCCCACCTGCTGTATCATCGCAGATGAATCAGGCCTGCCCAACGTGGGGGATCATTTAAACATCATCTACAGAGTCACATCATCATTGGCAGCAAAACACGATTGATCAGGTCCTCCAAGATCTAGCACAGTCTCTGGAGTTCTCATGCCGAGACCCTCCTATTACCTAAAATGCTGTAGTATAATCTGATGCAGGAGGTCTGAATTTGACAAGTGCTTTGCAAAATGATTTTCCTCATCGCTACATATGTTGAGGGTAGGCAAGTGACCTTGCTTGTAGTTGCTGTGTTAGGAGGTGGTCCTTGACCTTACAGCCTCATTTTCTACTTGTCCCATTCCCCAGGGTCTCTGGGTGACTCAGGGAGACCTGGAAAAACCTGGGAAGGAGAAGAAGGATCAGGATGTTGTTTATTCTCAAGCCAGGGCCCCCTGGGATGGAGAAATAAACTATGCAGACCATTCCTTTAGCCTTGATCCCTTCCAGACAGGGGAAGGCTTGGCTATGGGAGGGAAGCTGAAAATCTGGCAGAGATGAGTTTTGACTCAATTAAGTTTTAACAAGCATGAATAGCATCTTCTGTGCGGAAGGCACTGTTGGGATCTGCAGAGGACAGAGGGGAACAAAACCCCATCGACACCCTCAAATCCAGGGATGAAGATGGGATGTGCCAAGTATTCGTAGCCATGTGTTATGGAGATGCAGACAAGAGAGGTTAGTTGAGAAGGTTCCTATCCAAGAGGGCTTCCTGGAGGAAGCAGAACAGGAGTGGTAGTTTCTAGAGAGGAAGGTGTGGGAGGAGAATCTGCTGAAGGGAGAGGGTGGCATTCCAGTAGTCTGGGTGACCGGGATGTGGGGTGGAGGGAAAGATGGAGCCCCAATTCCAGGGACCTTGAACACCATGCTGAGGAATGTGGAATTTGCTGAAATAGGAGAGTGAGGCTTTAGTGCTTTGGGCAGGCGAGCGGCCTCATTGGAAGGAGTGGTGGACCACCTGCGATAGGTCAGGCTATGGCGGGGGCGGCAGCTGTGGGGCAGTTAGATGCAACCAGCTGAGCCTGAGCTGATGCACCAAAGGGCAGGCTGTGCACATAGCCAAGGGTGCAGGTGAGCCCCAACTTCCCCTGACTTTAGGCCCCCACCAGACCCTCCTCCGTGGGCCTTGGTGTGTCTACCCACAGCTGTCTTCTGCACATCTCTGTACATTTGTATTTTCTTGTTCCTGGAAAGTGACAAGGTCTTCCTTTCATCTTGCCCCCAACCCAATCCATCACCTCTCTGTGATTTCAGGAGGAGGGGCAAGAAGATAGGAGAGGAGGGATTGTGAAGGACGAAGCTGATGTTTCCTTTCTTCCTTCATCCCTTCCCTTTGTTCTTCCCTCCCTCCATGTTCTCTCTCTCTCTTTCACTCCTTCCTTCCTTCTTTCCCTTTCCCTGTCTCTCTCTCACTCTTTTTAGAATCATTTATATACAAAGCACTTCACAGGTATTCATCCAGTTAAGCCCATATCCCAGGACATGGACTTGACTGCTGGGCTTCTTGATTCATAGTCTCAGTTCCTCACCCACTGACTGCAGGATCCGGGGCAGGTTACTGGGTGTCTCTTTGCCTCAGTTCCCTCACTTGCACACTGAGGATGGTGAACAGTGCTTGGCACTTGGTAAATAGTCACTGGCCTTTTGCAGATGAGACAACAGGAGTCCAGAGAGAAGTTACTTTCTCCTGCTCGCCCAGGTTGTGAATGGCTTGCCAAGAATTGGACCAGGGCATCCTTTGTGTCTGACTGCTCTGTCCTGCTTCTTCCTTGAGTAGATGGGAGGAGAGAGCAGGAAAGTGCTAAGAGGAATTCTTCCAGATGGGAGCTGGGGACTGCAGCCCTAATAAATGTCCCCTCCCATGACCATGGATGCTCAGACCCATGGAGGCAGGATGCAGGTCTTCAAGTGAAAAACTCTGCCTTCATACCAGTTTTAAGAGTTGAAGATTTTGATGGCAAATAGGGAACGAACCAAGGGTACCTTAAAGATTTCTCATGGCTGGAGCCCAGGAGGGAATGACTGAAAAACTGAACAGTGCCTGCAGATGCTGGAAGCATCCACGAGGGGGCAGCAGCGTCAAGGCTCTGTTTTAGATGGGGCTGTGAGTGAGTGGCCCGAGGATGGAGAGGCGGCCAGCACAAAACGTATCCTGAGGGGCATACCTGGAATCTTAATAGAGCCCCTCCAAAATGTGAAGTGACAGTGAAGAAGGAGACTTTAGAAACGATCTAGTCCTTATTCAGTGGAAGGCCAGACTGAGTCCAAATGTTCACATGATCCCCATCCTGCTCCCTCAGTTTAACCCAGGGGGTTGATGAGAAAACTGGAAAGAGAACCCAGGATTCCATCTCTCTAGAGCTACAGAAAGAAACCGTTCCAGGAGGGGAACCTGGAGAACTTGGTTCACCCCCATGGGAATGAGTCCCTGTCTCTTGTGGGGTGGGTGTGGTCCTACTCATGGACGGGAGGCGATGCTGGAGAAGATCAGGCATGGTACCCTTACTGGAGGCAGAGCTGCCTTCTCACCACTCCAGACCCAATCTCATCAAAACCTACGTCCCAGAAGGAGGAAGAAGGAGGGCCTGGCGGGTGAGACTGCGTGGTGTGGCGACTGGAGAAAGGACGGCAAAATTGCCTTTGTTGTTTTGAGTTATTATAAATATATATTATTAATATTTATTAACAAAAAAACTAGAACCCATAAATATAAGGACATTAACAATATTTATAATCTTAGAAATCCAGATATATGTGCTTTGTATTTTTAAATAAATGCTTTTCACGAAATGGGATGCAATAATCCTTAGACGAGCCTTTTGTAGATTGCGACGTGCAGTCCCGGGTGGAAGCGATCACAGCCGCAAGCCAGTAGGCCGAGCGCTGTCCTTGGTGCTGAACGTGGGCTGGCGCGCTTAGAAGAACCTCCCAGGAAATGGGCGAGAAGTCCTGGCCTGGCATCATGACAAGCTCCCTGGATCCTCCATGGTGCTTCTGAACGAGTTTACAAGAGGACACTGCGTTTGCTGTTTCTCTCTTCTCTTCCTCCTTGGTAAGTACAGGGGCTGTTTCCCTTCAAGCTCCTGGGGAGCTCTCCATGGGGAAATGTTCCACCAAGCTTAGCCCAACTGGGGTCTCCTCACTCCCAGATCCCACAGCTCCACACAAAACTGCTTCTATTTACAATGATGTCATTACCACCTGGGGCCTCTGAATTTTGACCTGAAAAGAGAAACAGAATTAAATGGTATTTGGGAACATGTGCAGAGGTGTTTAGGGAAAGTGTGTCATAATGTTTGCAATTGACTTCCAAATGGCTTAGCAAAAAAAAAAAGTTGGTTTTTTTTTTCTTCCTTTTTTTTTTTTTTTTTTGGTCCTGGGGATTGACTTGAGGGGTACTTTGCCACCACCTACATCCCCTGCCCCTTTTATTTTGAAACATGGTTTCCCTAAGTTGCTGAGAGAATCATTACGTGTCTGAAGCTGGCCTCGAACTTGGAATCCTCCTGTCTCAGCCTCCTGAGTCTCTAGGATCGAATGAATTGACAGGTAGATGTGAAGAAAGAAACCATGTGGCATGTTCAACATCACTAACTGGATGAGGCATATAAGTATTTACTGTACTATTGTTCTGACGTTGATGCTTGCTTAAAATTAAAATAACTAAATAAATTGGCCATCATGGACATACTCACAGTAGAGGAAATCACAGAGGGACCTAGGGAAGGTAGATTCCACCTCGCTCCATCTCCCTGACCTACTGCTCTCCGGAGTTATGCTCATTTCCTGGCAGTGAAGTTGGGGATGATGCCTGGACCAACAAACCATACACATGGCTCTATGTACTGAAGGTCCTACTGTGTACTGGGGAAGATGGCACCTCGGAGTGGAGGGAAGTGAGTCTCACCTGGGCTGTTCTTACCTTTTTTGCAGGGTCTATGTGACTCAGGGAGGCCTGGAAGTTACTATAGATGGAGTCCAAGTGATCGTAATCTCTTTCTAGAGGAGGAGAAAGTCCCACAGAGACAGGTGGTTAGGAAGGTAAGCTCTCATTTCTGCTCACCCAATGGAGGTTCATCCTGTGCCCTTGAAACTGAAAACCCTTGGAAACATGGAAGACTACCTAAATGGCTTGATCCCGGCAGCTCCCTGCTACAAGTCTTTTGAGGCTGTACATTTCTTTCTGAGCATAGTTGTAACTACCCCACAAAGTTCTCATGCCAAGTATTTTAGATCCAAGTATTTTATATCTTCCATATGATTCCCTACTTAGCTCATGGAGTTTTTTTTTTTAGAAACTTGAATAGTTTTTGAAGATATAGAATTTTGTGTTTTCATTTCCAGAAATATTTTTTGGTATTGATTTCAAAAATATTTGCATGGTGGTTAGATACTCTAGTCCTGACTTATACATTTGTTTTGCAAATTTGTTGAGGCCTTTTTTTTTTTTTTTTTTTTTGGTGGCCTTGTATGTGGCTATCATATGAGTTTTCTGTATACTCTTGTTATGACTATATTCTCTCCAGTTGTTGAAAACATGGTATTCTGTATTATATTAAGGCTGCCAGTAACTGGGTACAAGAATTCTATGTTCTTGATGACTTTTTGTCTATTTGATGAATCAGTTACTAGAGGTAGTTTAAAAATTCCCCACCATGTTGGTGGACCTGTCCATTTTTCCTTACAGTCTGGTCAATCTTTGCTTTTCATCTTTTGAAGATGTGCCAACTGGGCACACAAGTTAGACTGTGTCTAACAGAGTAATCCATTTCCCAATGTAGATCCTTTTCATCTCTTTTGCCTTAAAATTACTTTCCCACAATGAACACAGCTATGTAGAGAACAACAAATATTTGATCTAGCAATTCTATTTTCCTTTTCCATGTTCCTTTTATCCTTTCTCTGTCCACCTATTTTCCATGTGCCTCTCATCCACATTAAACAGCTAGTTTTGTTTTTTTTTAATCGTTCCTTAGAACTGGAGTGTTTAATCCACTTGCATTTTCTATGATTATTGATGGGTTTGGATACTTTCTGCTATCTTATTTTGTGCTATTTGTCTTCTCATCTTTCTTTTTTTTCCCCCTTTCCTGCCTTTTTATGAATTAGCTGGACTTTTCCCTCATTCCAATCTTCCCCTTCTTAGAAGTTAAAGACTCCTTTGAGAAGTTTTCTTATTCCATGATTTTCCACCTTTAGAATTTAAAGACCTTATCTCTAGAACTTTAAATTTATTCATTCTAATTAGTTATACATGACAGTAGAATGCATTTACATATTTTGATAAATTATACATAAATGGAGTATAATTTCTCATTTTTCAACATGTGCATTTAACCTAACAAAACTAAGTTGCTGAGATGCACCTTACTTGTTAATGAGCTCACTCACTGCTAGGCACGAATCTATGTCCACTTAGGCAGTTTTGTGTTCTAGAGAAATCTAGCCCCATCAGGTAGCTTGTGCCTCCCCAGTGGACCAGCCAAGCAGTGCCCATGCTTATGCCCCATCCAGGGTCTTGCAGGAACCAGTAGTGGAAACAGGGTTTCCAATATGGCACCAAATGTTTGGGAGATGGCAAATGCTCTCCTCTTCTCCCCCTTTTTTTGGTACTAGGGATTGAACCCGGGGGTATTCTACCCTAGCCCTTTTTATTTCTTATTTTGACCCAAGGTTTCACTAAGTTGCCCAGGTTGACCTCGAACTTGCAGTCCTCCTGCCTCCACCTCCCACTTCACTGAGGTTACAGGCGTGCACGACTGTACACAAGCCCCCGTCCCACCCTCAAGCACCAGTGTTTCCCCCGGTCCCTCTGTGGGTCCCTACGCTTTGAACGTTCTGAGTCGAGTGGAGTGTGCCAATACCTTCGGAGACGTCAAAGCCAATGTTTCGGAAGGTCCCAGGGACAGATCCACCGTCATCCTCTTGGTGCCACTGATACAACTGAGACACTCTGTACTTTTGCCTGTTGAGAGAAACACACGGAGGCCCCCTCCTGATCAGGGAGCGGGGAAAGGACCCAAGGACAAGCTGTGACCCTGCTTTCAGCTCCCAGATGTTCACCTCGGGGACAGAAGGATCCGAGGAGGAGGAGCAGGACCTGGAGGAAAGGGCAGAGGAGGCAGCAGTGGCTCACCTTTTCACCTCTCTCCTGGAGCGGAGTGTGAACACCAAGAGGACAACAACGACCACCAGCACCACCGCGGCGCCTGCCCCCACGAGTCCATACACCAGGCTCTTCTGAATGCCCCACTCACAGGTCTCTCCGCTGTACCAGTGAGTGTCTGTGATCAGGCAGCTGAGATGGGGCAGAGGCGTGGGGGAGAGAGCAGAGTCAGCGCCAGTCTCTGAGCTGGCCTGACCCCTGGGTGTCTGAAGAGGGGGAGGGGAAGGAGACTGCCAGGGTGTGGGGCCGGGAGGAGGGACCAAGGCCAAGTCCATTCTCCTTGAGCTGGCACTTCAGTGGATAGGTACCCAGTTCTAGGCCTCCAGGCTTTGCCTACAGTGCCAACCCAGGACTTGGGACAGTTGGCCCAGCCCCAGGACTTCCTTAGGCTGCAGTCCAAGGTGACCCTTCCTCCCACCCATTAACAATCCTCACTTTCAATTGTCCTGAAAAGCTGTCCCCTGTCCCTGATCTGGAGCCCACGTTCCCCCTCGGAAGCTCTCCCTCTCCCCGGAGCTGCCCTCTGAAGCCCTGTTCTTTTCCTCTCCTCCAGGAAGCTGTCCCAGAACAACCACTCAGGACTCCACCTTCATGTGGCTCCTTCCCGCACCCGTGGGGTTCTTGCCGGGTTGTCACTCTCATTCAGTTTTGGGGGGCAATGTCTTTCTCGGCTTTTGCACCTCTGTGACTGGGCTTTGTGGGCTCCCTCTCCCCAGAGTGATGTGTGGCCTTCTTTCCCTATTTCAATAGCAGCGGGTGGTGGTTCTCTCCCCGGAAGCAAGCGCGGCCCTGTCTTCCCTGTCAGACTGGGAATCTCCTGCAGCTGGGACCTTCCTTCTGCTCCTCTGGACCTTGCCCTGCTCTCAGTCTCACCCAGCAGAGAGGATACCAGGTTGAGCAGCTACTGAGCCTACTCTGGACCTGGCCAGGGGACTCAGCCATGCATGCACCTTTGTAACCAGACACATTCAGGAGATGCTGGGATCTAGTTCCAGGACCTTGACCTCCAGACTGCATCTTGGGTAGACCCAAGGGGCCGGGATGTGGGGAGGGTGGGGTACTCACTAGCACTGCGGGCCACTGCGCTGCAGCTGGCACTTGCCGTAGTGGCAGTCCAGGGAGACATTGAAGCCAGGCATGCAGGGCGTGATGCAGTAGGGCTTCTGGTCCTTGTACTCCACTGTGAAGTAGGCAGCAAATTCTTCCCCAGCCTTTTCCCGGCATTCCTCTGAGGGATACAGAGGGGTGGCTGTGACCAGGGCCCCAGGAGCCCTGTCTGGCTCCCCACTGCCCCCTCAATTCTCCAGCCCTTCCTGAAACCACTGTGTCACCTACCTTCAGGGTTGTACTGGGTGACGGTGACGTTTTGCACGCTGGTGGCAGTTGAGTTGAAGCACAACAGGGCTGTGAAGGAGACACATGGAGCCTCTTGTAACCAGCTGTCCAGCTGAAGCGTGGGGGTGCGTGGGGTCTGTGCAGAGGAGGCCAGCCTCTCTTCCAGCTCGCAGACCCACCTGGACCCGTCTGAGGGTCCTGCAGCTCCCCAGGCCCCTTTTCTCTCACCCCCACCTCTACCACCATCTCTGCACCTCTCTTTGTGTTTAGAAGATTCACTGCTAGTAAATCACATTCGACCTGATTTCGCAGCAGACCCCACTGTCCTGGACCCTTCCGGTGCCCTGCAGGATATGACCTGACTCTACCCGGCTCTGCAGCCTCCTTGCCAGGGCTCTCTTGGAATCTGCCAGTCTGAGCAATGGGCTCCAGGGCGGATTCCTGGATCTGTGTGCTGCAATCTCCCTCCCTGCCCCCTCCCTCCACCTCCCAGGGACAAAACGCTGGGAAGGATGACAAAAATGAAGGACTCTGAAGACAGCTTCACCTGGAAGCCAGGAGCTTACTTGTGCAGTTGTTATCGTTGCTTATTTGCACTTTGGTGGCATTGTAGATTTTTTCCTTCACGTCCTCAGTGGCCTTCTGGAAGACTTCCTTGTATTCTGGGGTGTACTTGGCCTTCAGGATGACCTCATGCTCCACCACCACACTGCCGCGCCTGAGGAGGGAGAGACAACAACCTTGAGCATCCTCCGTGGCCGGCCTTGGTGACCACCCTTCCCCAGGTGGGCTCTGCCCGGTCTGCTCCCTGAGGTCTCCTAGGCAAATGCCGTCGCCTGCCCCTGAGAGAAGTCTCCAGGGAGCCTCAGCGATGTGGATGGACGTTGGTGGAGACCATGGAGAAGCCATCCTTAAACTGTCACTAGACATAACCCAGCAAGACACCGAGGTGTCCTGAAGGGGCCTTGGCCTCAGGGTAGGAGGTCACTGCAGGAGCTCTTTAAGGGGTCATGACTCCCTAGGGACAGGTGAAGGGCTGCAGGAGGTCTGTGGGCCTCTTAAGATGGCATGCAGGAATCCCAAGGCACTTGCGTGCATTATTTCCCAATCGCACATCTTGGTCAACTCTAAAATCATCTCCGACACCCAGGGATTGAAACTCCAGTCAAAAATCTCTCCCAAGACTTAGGGTTCAATCTATGTAGGGTTTAAAAGCCAAGGTCAACACTCTCAAGAGAACAATGCAGCCCTGGAGTTTTTTAAGGCCATCTCCTGTGTTTACAAAAGGAACCAGAAAACCTTCCGATCAGCAAGCTCCCGCTCAGAGCGCAGGGATTAAGTGAGCCGGACGAAGGAGTCTTTTCTGGATTTAAAATACAGTGAAAGTGCTCCTAGGCTCACCATCCAAGATCCCTAAATTCTAGAAGTGAACACGCTCTTCCCTTTTTCTTTTTGATGCAATATTGAGAGGCTTAAATGTCAACAGCAGATTTGGAGGAAATACTCATAGAAGAAGATAAGAAGAGCACATAGACTAATACGGCATGTAGAACAATCAAGTGATATGATATGATCTATTAGAATGTATCCTATAGGAGAATTACATTAATCATAATATAGTCATCCCTTATTGTCCATTGGAGTTTAGTTTCAGGACCGCCCCCCCCAACAGGTAGGAAGATCTGAGGATGCCCAAGTCCTTTATATAAAATGAAATAGTATTTGCGTAGAACCTATGCAATTTTTCCCATATAATTTCTTTTTCTCTCTCTCTCCCTTCCTTCCATTTCTCCTTTTCCTTCTTTGTAGTTCTGGGGATTAAGCCGAGGAGCATTCTATCACTGAGCTACACGTACCCCAGCCCTTTTAAATTTTACTGATTGAATGATTGTACTGAGGATTGAACCCAGGGACACTTTACCACTGAGCTACATCCCCAGCCCCTTTTCTTTTTATTTTGAGACAGGGTTTCTCTATGTTGCTAGGGCCTGGCAAAGTTGATGAGGCTGACTTTGAACTTGCGATCCTCCTGTCTCAGCCTCCTGAGATGCTAGGATTACAGGCCTGCGCGCCACAGCACCCAACCCCATTTTAAGACAGGGTCTCCCTAAATTGCCAAGGCTGGTTTCAAGCTTGCAACCCTCCTTCCTCAGCCCTGAAGTAGATGGGACTGTAGGTGTGCGCCACCATTCCTGGCTCTTCTTTTTATATGGGGATCTCATTATGTTGCCCAGATGGGCCTGAAACTCCTGGGCTCAAGAGATCCTGCCTGAGTAGCTGGGGCAGAGGTGGACGCGAACATGCCCGGCTTTCTCCCACAGACTTTAAATCACCTTTAGATTACTTACAATACCTATACAGCGTACATGTTACTAGATAATTGTTATATGGCGCTGATTAGGAAATGTGACAGGAGAAAAGTCTGTATGTTCAGTACAAACACAATTATTTTTCTAGAATATTTCTAATCCCCAGCTAGGTTGAATCCACAGATGCAGAACCCACAGACACAGTGGGATGGCTATATGTGCAACGTGTACAATCGTAGCATTAGAACAACTCACAGAATGACATCAGAGTTGGAAAGGACCAGACCTCCAGTTCAAGGTTGCCTTTCACGATGAGGAAGTGGCCATCCCATGATGCCCATGGCACTGTCCCTGTGACATCTTTTAGGCTCTATCCCTTTCCTCTTATAGAGGCATAGTAGGAATTAGGAGATGAAGATGAAATCCTGGCACTAACCCTAAGTAGAAGGGTGACCTTGGACTAGTCAATGAGACTCATGGGCTTCATGTCCCCAAGGGCTGCATGCAGGGATGGGTCCTGGTTCTTCCTTCCTCTCCCAGGCTTCCCCAGAGTTGCCCCCTGGCAGAAACCTCTTTCCTACTGTGTTTTGCAGAAGCCCTCAGATGTGGTGTAGAAAGAGCAAGGATACAATGAACCTGGTGCTGTGAGGTTTGTGGAGGGATCCCTGGGTGGGGGAACTGTGGCGGGATATGTGGCGGGGGTGCTGCGACACGATCCCTAGGGGCAGGGAGACGGACCTGCCGAGGGACCCCTGGAGGGATCTGCGGAGGGATCCCCGAGCCAGATCTTGGGTCAGTCCAGGGAGGGCACCCCAGGGACGCCTTGAGGCAGCTGGCTAGGACCGGAAACTTAAAGCTGCTGACCCAAAGCCTCAAAAGTCCCTCCCCTGAGAGATAAAGAGGGACTAGGAGAGAAAAATCACCAGGACTCTTGCTACAGAGCCCCCTCCCTTGCCACCACCACCCAGGGAACAGAGGTGGCCTGTGGGGTCAGTGCAGGCTAGTCCAGGAAAAGAAGTGTGTGGACCAGAGAGAAGGTGCTTTTCTCAGACAGAAGAGCTGCCTGCAGCTGCCAGGGCACCTGCTGTGAGTGAAGCTTGGGAGTCCCCGGGGGGGCCGCCCGTCCTACCTGGGGAAGGAGCTCAGGTCTAAGAGAACTTCCCAGTTAGACTTGAGGGAGAAAGACAACCATGCAGGTCAATGCACTTGTTTTTGTGGGCATTTTGTTTTTAGGATCCTAGGGCCGGGGATGTAGGTCAGTTGGTAGAGCACTTGCCTAGCACGCCCAGGTTGCTGGGTTCGGTCCCCAGCGCCACACACAAACACAAATAGCAATGCTGTTTTAAGTTCATTACGAAAACGGTCCATCATGGTTCAGTTAAACCATGAGAAGAGAGAGTTTCCTCATGACCCGTGGGCGATCCAGGGGACTCATGCCAGCCCTGTTGGCGAGTAGGTGAATGCAGGACCGCGTGCACTTGGAAGCTTTTTCCCTGGGTGCCTCCCTCCCCAGCCTCAGTAATTTGCCTCATCTCTGAAGACTCACAGGGTGTCCCTCACTCACACGGCGGCTTCGAGTTCTCCAGATCATCTGTTCCTAACATACCTGGTTTCTGTTTGAATCTTGGCTCTGCCACTGTGTAAGTGACCCCTCAGGTAAGTTGCTGCATCTCCCTGAGCCTCGGTTTTTCATCTGTGCAAGGGGAACAGCCCGGCTGGCCTCCCTCACTCCTTATAAACTTCCAGTGGGGAAAAGGATGTGAAATCCACCTTGAGAGGTGTTACGGGGTGAATGGTGTTATATCAGCCCCCTCAATTCATGTGTTGCAGCTCTAACCCCAACCCTCAGGACGGGACCAGGTGACGTTAAAATGGGGCTGTCAGGGGCTGGGGAGATAGCTCAGTTGGTAGAGTGCTTGCCTCGCAAGCACAAGGCCCTGGGTTCAAATCCCCAGCACTGCAAAAAAAAAAAAATAATAATAATAATAATAAAATAAAGTGAGGCTGTTGGAATGAACCCTAATTCGACTTGATTGTTGTCCTTGTAAGAAGGGGAAATTTGAATAAAGAGACAGCCGAGATATGCATGCAGAGAAAAGGCCATGTGAGGACCCAGCGGGAAGGTGGCCATCTGCAAACCAAGGAGAAAGGTCTCAGGAGACACCAAGGCTGCCCACACCTTCACTTTGGACTTCCCGCCTTCAGAACGGTGAGCAATCACTTTCTGTTGTTGAAACCCCGAGTCCATGTGCTCCACCATGGCAGCCCTAGCAGGCTGGTACAGACCGCACGGTCATAACGGCCTTTATAATTATGATACTTGTCTCCACTCCAAAGGCCCTGCCCAGATACGCACCTCAACCCTGTGATGTTGACTCCATCATACTCGGGGATTCCATAATAAATGATCTGCATCTGAAAGACAAGGGGTCACTATATCATCCTAGAGGTCCCAACTCGGGGCCTGCTGAGCCTTTCCGTGGAATGTCAGGAGGGCAGAGGATGGCTGCCCTGTCCCTCAGCAGCCCCCAGTCCTCTTCCCCAGTTCCCACTGGAGTGGAAAGGTTTCTTCCCAGGGACCAGCTCTGCCCATCAGCCTCCAGAGGAAGTTGTTTTCCTCTGTGTCCAACCTCCTTAGCAAGTCCTGAGGCTGTGTGGAGCTGAGAACTCACAAGTCCAACAAGAAAACAGCCCTCAGCTGCTTTCCTAACCCCTCCCGACTCCTCCCTGGGGGAACTTGCTCGCCCAGGGTTACCTGTTTCGTGAATGTGTCATTGAACCTCTTGAATTCCTCTGAAGACCGGTTCTGTAGATTATCACTGTACTCCTCATTAGTCACTGTCACCGTCATTTCCATTTGGGCAGTGACAGTCTGTGGTGGTGGCTCTGGAGGAAAGCAGACAGGAGAACCACTTACTGAGCAAGCACCACCTCTGAACTCCTTACCCAGAAGCCCACCCCGGGTGGAAGCAGCCACCTGGGTCTCCCCTGACCCTCTGTCCTCTAGAAAGAGAGCTAAGTGTGCTCTACTTCTCAGGGATGAGGGATGGAGCTTGAATCTTGGCCTTGGATTTTATATTCTCTACCCATGTTGCCTTGTACTCTGTCGAACACAGACATTCCTCAATTTATGACGAGGTTACATCTGGGTAAACCCATCAGAAATCAGCTGAAATGCATTGCATCCTCTAACCCACAGGAAATCATAACTCGGCAGCACTGTAGGGTGCCAGTCATTCCCCTGCACCCCCAGATGATCAGGGTGCTGATTGGGAGCTAAAGCTCAGCTTCTCCAGAGGGAGTATTCCTGATATCCGGAAAAGCTCCACCTTCCATCTTTGAAATATGGTTCCTACTGAATGTGTATCCCTTTGGCACCAATATAAAGTCCCCAAATCCTAAGTTGAACCATCATGAGTCAGGAACCATCTGTATTGCATTTTATGGTAAAATTCTAGGCCAAATTTGTATTTTGTTCCAAAATACCATCTTATTTTAGTCATTTAAAAATGGTTTTAACTTTCTTACCACTAGATTACTATCTATTCCAAAAGAGACCATGTTCCCTGCCACACACCACAATGGGACAGGAACCGGTGCCTCGTGTGGACACACCAGGCGTGGCACTGGGGTCAGGAAAACTCTGAGGTCTCACGTACCGATCTCGATGCTCTCCACCACAGTCTCACACTGTGGCCCGTAGTAGAGGCTGGTGCACTGACACTTGAGCCCATCCCAGAAGCCTCCGTTCAGGCAGACATTGACCACATGTTGACATCGATCTCCTGTGAAGCCCGTGGGACACTCACAGGCCTCTCCTGTCCATATCCCTCCATTGAGGCAGATCACTGAAAGGGAGAAGGCCCTGGTCAACCACATGTATCTGCATGGCATGTTACAGTGGGGATGTGTTTTCAAAGATGCTGTCTGATGGGATACTCTCGCGAGACCCTGGGGTGTGCTGGTGAGTTAGTATCATCCCCACTTTACAGGCAGGAGAAGTGAGGCAGAAAGAGACTGGGACCTGTCAGAGGCAGCCTGGACCCCCCCTCTCAGAGTTCAGCACATGAGGAAGGAGAACCCTGGGGTTGTGAGAGGTGAACGGCACCATCAGAGCTGAGGAAGCGAAAACGAGACAGAATAAGAGAGCCCAGGGAATTGGACCGATGGAGATTCCATGATGGTTGAGAATGAACGTGGTCATTGTCCCTCAGCACCTGCTTCAGAAGAGCTCCTTACTGTTATATTTGTTTAGGATGCTTCTCATATTTCCTGGCTCATGGAGCTTGAGGAGAAGCATAGATACAGCATAAAAAGACAGAAGCAGGAGCTGGGTGCAGTGGGGCCCAACTGTAATTCCAGTGACTTGGGAGGCTGATGCGAGAAGATCGCAAGTTCGAGGCCCAGCCCCAGCAACTTAGCAAAGCTCTCAGTAACTTAGCAAGACCATGTCTCAAAACAAAAATAAATAAATAAATAAAAAGTTCTGGGATGTGGCTCAGTGGTTTAGCACTCCAGGGTTCGATCCCTGGTACCAAAAAAAAAAAAAAAAAAAAAAAGGCAGGAGGTGGTTATTGACACATTGACAGCTCTTGGTGATCCATGCCAATCAACCTGCAAAATCTAGAGCTCTGCTGTCTTTTTGACTTTTCTGGAATATTGCTGTGCCCATGTAGAGCAGAATTCAGGGTGTTTTGTCCAGGAATGCACATGCAGTATGTGTACTCTCTGCAAAGACTGCTTTCTGTTTTAGCCCCACCACTCAGAGAGCAGGGACCACAGCTCCCGGAGCCTCTAAGTCAAGGGTCCTGGCCTGCTGGAGAGCCATAAATTCTAACTCAATTCATTTTTCTCCCTATTCCTCTCATTACTGAAGATGCTCAGAGCTGATGAAAGGGCTCAAGCACAGTTTGGGTATAGTCACCTGTTGTCCAACAGCCTAAAGGAAAGTGCAGCCTCTGGGGAAAAGAAAGAGGACAGTGGTGGACACTATCAGCCTCCAGAGTGGTGGCCAACACCAGTGGTGAGCCCCACGGTAGGGCAGCTCCCTGGCAGATTTTTGTGCAACACTCTCGTGGTTTAAAGCGTGTCCCCCAAATATGCATGTGCTAGAGTGTCGGTCCCCCGTTTAGTGGTGGGACCTTTAGGAGGTAAGGCCTCATAGAAGCTCACTAGGTCCATCTGGGCTCCATCCTCATGAATGGATTAATGCTCATCTGGCAGAGCGCGTAGGGTCTCACAAGAAGGGATTAGTTCCCTCAAGAGGATTGTTATCAAAAAGCAAGGCTGGCCCATCCCCACGCTCCTGCTTCCTGGCTTACACATATGCCCCTTCTGCGTGTACCTGGTACTCCTTCCACTTACCCTTCATATTGGGATGCAGCCAGGGAAAGCATGACCAGATGCTAGCTCCATGCTGTTCCGCTCACCAGAATCATGAACCAAATAAAAACCTTTCTCTTATTCTTTACCAAGTGTCAGGTAATATGTCACAGCAACACAAATGGACTAAGACAATACCTATGGGTCTTTCTACAGATACAAGGCCCAGGTTTCCAACCTGAAGAACCTTGGGGCCCTTATCTGAAAACCAAAGAGCTCAAAGAGATCAAAACAAGTGGGCAGAACCCAGATAACTTAAGAACTTAATAAAGGAAGAAACTACAAAGTTATCAGAAAATGTAGTAGCCAAAAGAGGATGAACTTCCCTTCATTTTTATCAGTTGAACATGCATTGGGGAATGCTCCAGGAGAAAGATCACAAATCTGTGAGAATGCCCCTGAGAATCTAAGTCAATGAAAGCTTTCAAGTATTTTAATTAGTATATTTTATGTAAAAAGACAAAAATACTTTGCTGATCTGGGAAATAACGCAGGTATGTCTTACATTATATAATAGACATAATAAAGAAATGGGAAATGACATTCTAAGAGAAAAAATGCGGTCAGGGACATCTCATCAAAAGCAGAGTAAAGAAACGCAAGTCAAAGTTCTAGAGTCAGGAAAAGATGAAATATAAGGATGGAGAAAACCTCAAGGGTATGAAGGGAAAATGCCAAACTGAAGAAAGTAAGTATACCAGCTGAAGAAAAATGGAGCAAAACTGAAAGATAATGTGCACAGAGAAAAACCGGCCAAAGGTTCTCCTGAACACTGTGGGTACACCATCCTCCTCCAAAACTGAATCACCCAATGGAAAAGGTCAACCTGAGTGTGGAGAATAATCAATGAAAAAAACGATTATAATTATGAAATAAAATGAAAATGAGAAGAAAGGATGTGAAAAAATCAAATATGGAAGGATACTGAGATGGAAAGAAAAAAAGGAAATAGAAAAAGGGAAGATGGGGGAAAAAAGATGGAGAAGCATCATTTTAAATTTTTTTTAAAAATAGAGGAATCACGTACCTCTCGTGGTCGTTGGAACGGTAGTGGTGGTAGTCATGGTGGTCCTAGATGTAACGGCGGAAGTGGTCGAGAGAGTAGAGGACGTGGGCACTGTGGGAGAGGTGACGCTTGGTGTAATGGGTCTGGTACTAACACGGGTAGTTGAGTGAGAAAGAGGAGTGGACAATGGGGAGGTAAACTGGGTGGTGAGGACAGTAGTAGAGGGAGTACGAGTGGGCAGAGGTGAAGGAGTGGAGGAAGTCACTGTGGACAGAGTGGTGAGCACTGGGGGAGAGGGTGAGCTGACTGCAGTGGAAGAAGGGACCAGACTACTGGTAGGAAGAAATGGCGAGGAAGTAGGAGCTGAGCTGGACCAGCTGGTACTGGTGATGCTGCTGGTGGTGCCAGGCACAGGGCTGGGTGGACTGCTACTTGCAGTTGAGCCCGGAGGAGAGGTGCTGGTCTGGACCATGGTGGTGGGAGAAGAGGTGGCTGGGGTGGACGTGGCTGGTGTTGGGGTGGGCGACCCAGTTGAGGTGGGGGTCATAGGGGCTGCAGAGGGGCTGGTGACAGCAGTGCCAGTGAGAGGACTCAGCGTTGCAGGTGTGGTCCCCTGGGTAGACGTGGGTCCAGAGGTAGTGACGTGTGGCCCGGGAGCAGAGGAAGACGTGGTCCCTGTGGAAGGGCTTGAGGTGGTGGTGGTGGCACCCAGAGTGGAGGCAGTACTGCTGGCCCCGGGGGCAGAGGTCCCAGCTGTGGTGCTCACTGGGATACTAGCAGAGGAAGTGCTGGCCTCCGAGGTGGGAGAGGAGGTGATGGTGACGGTGGTTGGAATTGTAGGTTGTGGAGAGGAGGTGGCCCCGGGGGATATCGTGGCAGCCGTGGTGGACAAAGAAGGAGAAATGGGACCTGTGCTGGTCTTGCTGGGACTGATGACCGTTGTGGCAGTGCCCGGCACAGGAGAGGTGGGACTGCTAACTACCGTGGAGCCCGGAGGAGAGGTGCTGCTCTGAGCCATGGTGGTGGGAGAGGAGGTGGCTGGGGTGGAGGTGGGTGTAGTTAAGGTGGGCGCCCCAGTTGAGGTGGTGGTCGTGGGGGCTCCAGAGGAGCTGGACACTGTGGTGCCAGTGGGAGGACTCCGTGTTGAAGGGCTGGTTCCCTGGGTAGACGTGGGTCCAGAGGTGGTGGCATCTGGCCCTGGGGCCAAGGAAGACGTGGCACCGGTGGAAGTGCTTGAGGGTGTGGTGGTGGCACCAGGAGTGGTGGCAGCAGAACTGATCCCGGGGGTAGAGGTCCCAGCTGTGGTGGTGAGCGGGATGGTAGCAGAGGAAGTGCTGCCCTCGGCGGTGGGAGAGGAGGTAATGGTGGTGGTGGTGGCCGTGGCAGGTTGTGGAGAGGAGGAGACCCCAGGGGACATCGTGGCAGCCGTTGTGGACAAGGAAGGAGAAATGGGACCTGTGCTTGTCTTGCTGGGACTAGTGACCATTGTGGCGGTGCCCGGCACAGGAGAGGTTGGACTGCTAACTACCGTGGAGCCCGGAGGAGAGGTGCTGGTCTGAGCCATGGTGGTGGGAGAGGAGGTGGCTGGGGAGGACGTGGGTGTAGTTGGGTTGGGCGCCCCAGTTGATGTGGTGGTCGTGGGGGCTCCAGAGGAGCTGGACACTGGAGTCCCCGTGGTAGGACTCGGCGTTGCAGGCGGGGTTCCCTGGGTAGACATGGGTGCAGACGTGGTGGCACCTGGCCCAGGGACCGAGGGAGACGTGGCCCCGGTGGAAATGCTTGAAGGTGTGGTGCTGGTACCCGGGGTAGTGGCAGCAGTGCTGGGCCCGGAGGCAGAGGTCCCAGCTGTGGTGGTGACTGGGAAGGTAGTGGAAGAAGTGATTCCCTCCGAGCTGGGAGAAGAGGTGATGGTGACAGTGGTTGGAATGGTAGGTGGTTGAGAGGAGGTGGCCTGGGAGGACGTCGTGGCAGCCGTGGTGGATGGAGAAGGAGAAATGGGACCTGTGCTGGTCTTGCTGGGACTGGTGACCATTGTGGCGGTGCCCGGCACAGGTGTGGATGGACTGCTACCTGACGTGGTGCCCTGAGGAGAGGTGCTGGTCTGGGCCATGGTGGTGGGAGAAGAGGTGGCTGGGGTGGACGTGGGTATAGTTGGGGTGGGCGCCCCAGTTGAGGAGGTGGTCGTGGGGGCTCCAGAGGCACTGGTCACTGCAGTACCAGTGGGAGGACTCGGCGTTGCAGGCGTGGATCCCGAGGTGGTGGCGTCTGGCCCAGGGGCTGAGGAAGACGTGGCCCCAGTGGAAGTGCTTGAGTGTGTGGTGGTGGCACCAGGAGAGGTGGCAGCAGTGTGGCTCCCGGTGGGAGAGGTCCCAGCTGTGGTGGTGAGCAGGATCGTCACAGAGGAAGTGCTGCCCTCCGTGGTAGGAGACGAGGTAATGGTTGTCGTGGTGGGAATATTAGGTTGTGAAGCAGAGGAGGCCCCAGAAAACGTTGTGGCAGCCGTGGTGGTCAAAGAAGGAGAAATGGGACCTGTGCTGGTCTTGCTGGGACTGATGACCGTTGTGGCAGTGCCCGGCACAGGAGAGGTGGGACTGCTAACTACCGTGGAGCCCGGAGGAGAGGTGCTGGTCTGGGCCATGGTGGTGGGAGAGGAGGTGGCTGGGGTGGAGGTGGGTGTAGTTAAGGTGGGCGCCCCAGTTGAGGTGGTGGTCGTGGGGGCTCCAGAGGAGCTGGACACTGTGGTGCCAGTGGGAGGACTCCGTGTTGAAGGGCTGGTTCCCTGGGTAGACGTGGGTCCAGAGGTGGTGGCATCTGGCCCTGGGGCCAAGGAAGACGTGGCACCGGTGGAAGTGCTTGAGGGTGTGGTGGTGGCACCAGGAGTGGAGGCAGCAGAACTGATCCCGGGGGTAGAGGTCCCAGCTGTGGTGGTGAGCGGGATGGTAGCAGAGGAAGTGCTGCCCTCGGCGGTGGGAGAGGAGGTAATGGTGGTGGTGGTGGCCGTGGCAGGTTGTGGAGAGGAGGAGACCCCAGGGGACATCGTGGCAGCCGTTGTGGACAAGGAAGGAGAAATGGGACCTGTGCTTGTCTTGCTGGGACTAGTGACCATTGTGGCGGTGCCCGGCACAGGAGAGGTTGGACTGCTAACTACCGTGGAGCCCGGAGGAGAGGTGCTGGTCTGAGCCATGGTGGTGGGAGAGGAGGTGGCTGGGGAGGACGTGGGTGTAGTTGGGTTGGGCGCCCCAGTTGATGTGGTGGTTGTGGGGGCTCCAGAGGAGCTGGACACTGGAGTCCCCGTGGTAGGACTCGGCGTTGCAGGCGGGGTTCCCTGGGTAGACATGGGTGCAGACGTGGTGGCACCTGGCCCAGGGACCGAGGGAGACGTGGCCCCGGTGGAAATGCTTGAAGGTGTGGTGCTGGTACCCGGGGTAGTGGCAGCAGTGCTGGGCCCGGAGGCAGAGGTCCCAGCTGTGGTGGTGACTGGGAAGGTAGTGGAAGAAGTGATTCCCTCCGAGCTGGGAGAAGAGGTGATGGTGACAGTGGTTGGAATGGTAGGTGGTTGAGAGGAGGTGGCCTGGGAGGACGTCGTGGCAGCCGTGGTGGATGGAGAAGGAGAAATGGGACCTGTGCTGGTCTTGCTGGGACTGGTGACCATTGTGGCGGTGCCCGGCACAGGTGTGGATGGACTGCTACCTGACGTGGTGCCCTGAGGAGAGGTGCTGGTCTGGGCCATGGTGGTGGGAGAAGAGGTGGCTGGGGTGGACGTGGGTATAGTTGGGGTGGGCGCCCCAGTTGAGGAGGTGGTCGTGGGGGCTCCAGAGGCACTGGTCACTGCAGTACCAGTGGGAGGACTCGGCGTTGCAGGCGTGGATCCCGAGGTGGTGGCGTCTGGCCCAGGGGCTGAGGAAGACGTGGCCCCAGTGGAAGTGCTTGAGTGTGTGGTGGTGGCACCAGGAGAGGTGGCAGCAGTGTGGCTCCCGGTGGGAGAGGTCCCAGCTGTGGTGGTGAGCAGGATCGTCACAGAGGAAGTGCTGCCCTCCGTGGTAGGAGACGAGGTAATGGTTGTCGTGGTGGGAATATTAGGTTGTGAAGCAGAGGAGGCCCCAGAAAACGTTGTGGCAGCCGTGGTGGTCAAAGAAGGAGAAATGGGACCTGTGCTGGTCTTGCTGGGACTGATGACCGTTGTGGCAGTGCCCGGCACAGGAGAGGTGGGACTGCTAACTACCGTGGAGCCCGGAGGAGAGGTGCTGGTCTGGGCCATGGTGGTGGGAGAGGAGGTGGCTGGGGTGGAGGTGGGTGTAGTTAAGGTGGGCGCCCCAGTTGAGGTGGTGGTCGTGGGGGCTCCAGAGGAGCTGGACACTGTGGTGCCAGTGGGAGGACTCCGTGTTGAAGGGCTGGTTCCCTGGGTAGACGTGGGTCCAGAGGTGGTGGCATCTGGCCCTGGGGCCAAGGAAGACGTGGCACCGGTGGAAGTGCTTGAGGGTGTGGTGGTGGCACCAGGAGTGGTGGCAGCAGAACTGATCCCGGGGGTAGAGGTCCCAGCTGTGGTGGTGAGCGGGATGGTAGCAGAGGAAGTGCTGCCCTCGGCGGTGGGAGAGGAGGTAATGGTGGTGGTGGTGGCCGTGGCAGGTTGTGGAGAGGAGGAGACCCCAGGGGACATCGTGGCAGCCGTTGTGGACAAGGAAGGAGAAATGGGACCTGTGCTTGTCTTGCTGGGACTAGTGACCATTGTGGCGGTGCCCGGCACAGGAGAGGTTGGACTGCTAACTACCGTGGAGCCCGGAGGAGAGGTGCTGGTCTGAGCCATGGTGGTGGGAGAGGAGGTGGCTGGGGAGGACGTGGGTGTAGTTGGGTTGGGCGCCCCAGTTGATGTGGTGGTCGTGGGGGCTCCAGAGGAGCTGGACACTGGAGTCCCCGTGGTAGGACTCGGCGTTGCAGGCGGGGTTCCCTGGGTAGACATGGGTGCAGACGTGGTGGCACCTGGCCCAGGGACCGAGGGAGACGTGGCCCCGGTGGAAATGCTTGAAGGTGTGGTGCTGGTACCCGGGGTAGTGGCAGCAGTGCTGGGCCCGGAGGCAGAGGTCCCAGCTGTGGTGGTGACTGGGAAGGTAGTGGAAGAAGTGATTCCCTCCGAGCTGGGAGAAGAGGTGATGGTGACAGTGGTTGGAATGGTAGGTGGTTGAGAGGAGGTGGCCTGGGAGGACGTCGTGGCAGCCGTGGTGGATGGAGAAGGAGAAATGGGACCTGTGCTGGTCTTGCTGGGACTGGTGACCATTGTGGCGGTGCCCGGCACAGGTGTGGATGGACTGCTACCTGACGTGGTGCCCTGAGGAGAGGTGCTGGTCTGGGCCATGGTGGTGGGAGAAGAGGTGGCTGGGGTGGACGTGGGTATAGTTGGGGTGGGCGCCCCAGTTGAGGAGGTGGTCGTGGGGGCTCCAGAGGCACTGGTCACTGCAGTACCAGTGGGAGGACTCGGCGTTGCAGGCGTGGATCCCGAGGTGGTGGCGTCTGGCCCAGGGGCTGAGGAAGACGTGGCCCCAGTGGAAGTGCTTGAGTGTGTGGTGGTGGCACCAGGAGAGGTGGCAGCAGTGTGGCTCCCGGTGGGAGAGGTCCCAGCTGTGGTGGTGAGCAGGATCGTCACAGAGGAAGTGCTGCCCTCCGTGGTAGGAGAGGAGGTAATGGTTGTCGTGGTGGGAATATTAGGTTGTGAAGCAGAGGAGGCCCCAGAAAACGTTGTGGCAGCCGTGGTGGTCAAAGAAGGAGAAATGGGACCTGTGCTGGTCTTGCTGGGACTGATGACCGTTGTGGCAGTGCCCGGCACAGGAGAGGTGGGACTGCTAACTATCGTGGAGCCCGGAGGAGAGGTGCTGGTCTGGGCCATGGTGGTGGGAGAGGAGGTGGCTGGGGTGGAGGTGGGTGTAGTTAAGGTGGGCGCCCCAGTTGAGGTGGTGGTCGTGGGGGCTCCAGAGGAGCTGGACACTGTGGTGCCAGTGGGAGGACTCCGTGTTGAAGGGCTGGTTCCCTGGGTAGACGTGGGTCCAGAGGTGGTGGCATCTGGCCCTGGGGCCAAGGAAGACGTGGCACCGGTGGAAGTGCTTGAGGGTGTGGTGGTGGCACCAGGAGTGGTGGCAGCAGAACTGATCCCGGGGGTAGAGGTCCCAGCTGTGGTGGTGAGCGGGATGGTAGCAGAGGAAGTGCTGCCCTCGGTGGTGGGAGAGGAGGTAATGGTGGTGGTGGTGGCTGTGGCAGGTTGTGGAGAGGAGGAGACCCCAGGGGACATCGTGGCAGCCGTTGTGGACAAGGAAGGAGAAATGGGACCTGTGCTTGTCTTGCTGGGACTAGTGACCATTGTGGCGGTGCCCGGCACAGGAGAGGTTGGACTGCTAACTACCGTGGAGCCCGGAGGAGAGGTGCTGGTCTGAGCCATGGTGGTGGGAGAGGAGGTGGCTGGGGAGGACGTGGGTGTAGTTGGGTTGGGCGCCCCAGTTGATGTGGTGGTCGTGGGGGCTCCAGAGGAGCTGGACACTGGAGTCCCCGTGGTAGGACTCGGCGTTGCAGGCGGGGTTCCCTGGGTAGACATGGGTGCAGACGTGGTGGCACCTGGCCCAGGGACCGAGGGAGACGTGGCCCCGGTGGAAATGCTTGAAGGTGTGGTGCTGGTACCCGGGGTAGTGGCAGCAGTGCTGGGCCCGGAGGCAGAGGTCCCAGCTGTGGTGGTGACTGGGAAGGTAGTGGAAGAAGTGATTCCCTCCGAGCTGGGAGAAGAGGTGATGGTGACAGTGGTTGGAATGGTAGGTGGTTGAGAGGAGGTGGCCTGGGAGGACGTCGTGGCAGCCGTGGTGGATGGAGAAGGAGAAATGGGACCTGTGCTGGTCTTGCTGGGACTGGTGACCATTGTGGCGGTGCCCGGCACAGGTGTGGATGGACTGCTACCTGACGTGGTGCCCTGAGGAGAGGTGCTGGTCTGGGCCATGGTGGTGGGAGAAGAGGTGGCTGGGGTGGACGTGGGTATAGTTGGGGTGGGCGCCCCAGTTGAGGAGGTGGTCGTGGGGGCTCCAGAGGCACTGGTCACTGCAGTACCAGTGGGAGGACTCGGCGTTGCAGGCGTGGATCCCGAGGTGGTGGCGTCTGGCCCAGGGGCTGAGGAAGACGTGGCCCCAGTGGAAGTGCTTGAGTGTGTGGTGGTGGCACCAGGAGAGGTGGCAGCAGTGTGGCTCCCGGTGGGAGAGGTCCCAGCTGTGGTGGTGAGCAGGATCGTCACAGAGGAAGTGCTGCCCTCCGTGGTAGGAGACGAGGTAATGGTTGTCGTGGTGGGAATATTAGGTTGTGAAGCAGAGGAGGCCCCAGAAAACGTTGTGGCAGCCGTGGTGGTCAAAGAAGGAGAAATGGGACCTGTGCTGGTCTTGCTGGGACTGATGACCGTTGTGGCAGTGCCCGGCACAGGAGAGGTGGGACTGCTAACTACCGTGGAGCCCGGAGGAGAGGTGCTGGTCTGGGCCATGGTGGTGGGAGAGGAGGTGGCTGGGGTGGAGGTGGGTGTAGTTAAGGTGGGCGCCCCAGTTGAGGTGGTGGTCGTGGGGGCTCCAGAGGAGCTGGACACTGTGGTGCCAGTGGGAGGACTCCGTGTTGAAGGGCTGGTTCCCTGGGTAGACGTGGGTCCAGAGGTGGTGGCATCTGGCCCTGGGGCCAAGGAAGACGTGGCACCGGTGGAAGTGCTTGAGGGTGTGGTGGTGGCACCAGGAGTGGTGGCAGCAGAACTGATCCCGGGGGTAGAGGTCCCAGCTGTGGTGGTGAGCGGGATGGTAGCAGAGGAAGTGCTGCCCTCGGCGGTGGGAGAGGAGGTAATGGTGGTGGTGGTGGCTGTGGCAGGTTGTGGAGAGGAGGAGACCCCAGGGGACATCGTGGCAGCCGTTGTGGACAAGGAAGGAGAAATGGGACCTGTGCTTGTCTTGCTGGGACTAGTGACCATTGTGGCGGTGCCCGGCACAGGAGAGGTGGGACTGCTAACTACCGTGGAGCCCGGAGGAGAGGTGCTGGTCTGGGCCATGGTGGTGGGAGAGGAGGTGGCTGGGGTGGAGGTGGGTGTAGTTAAGGTGGGCGCCCCAGTTGAGGTGGTGGTCGTGGGGGCTCCAGAGGAGCTGGACACTGTGGTGCCAGTGGGAGGACTCCGTGTTGAAGGGCTGGTTCCCTGGGTAGACGTGGGTCCAGAGGTGGTGGCATCTGGCCCTGGGGCCAAGGAAGACGTGGCACCGGTGGAAGTGCTTGAGGGTGTGGTGGTGGCACCAGGAGTGGTGGCAGCAGAACTGATCCCGGGGGTAGAGGTCCCAGCTGTGGTGGTGAGCGGGATGGTAGCAGAGGAAGTGCTGCCCTCGGCGGTGGGAGAGGAGGTAATGGTGGTGGTGGTGGCTGTGGCAGGTTGTGGAGAGGAGGAGACCCCAGGGGACATCGTGGCAGCCGTTGTGGACAAGGAAGGAGAAATGGGACCTGTGCTTGTCTTGCTGGGACTAGTGACCATTGTGGCGGTGCCCGGCACAGGAGAGGTTGGACTGCTAACTACCGTGGAGCCCGGAGGAGAGGTGCTGGTCTGAGCCATGGTGGTGGGAGAGGAGGTGGCTGGGGAGGACGTGGGTGTAGTTGGGTTGGGCGCCCCAGTTGATGTGGTGGTCGTGGGGGCTCCAGAGGAGCTGGACACTGGAGTCCCCGTGGTAGGACTCGGCGTTGCAGGCGGGGTTCCCTGGGTAGACATGGGTGCAGACGTGGTGGCACCTGGCCCAGGGACCGAGGGAGACGTGGCCCCGGTGGAAATGCTTGAAGGTGTGGTGCTGGTACCCGGGGTAGTGGCAGCAGTGCTGGGCCCGGAGGCAGAGGTCCCAGCTGTGGTGGTGACTGGGAAGGTAGTGGAAGAAGTGATTCCCTCCGAGCTGGGAGAAGAGGTGATGGTGACAGTGGTTGGAATGGTAGGTGGTTGAGAGGAGGTGGCCTGGGAGGACGTCGTGGCAGCCGTGGTGGATGGAGAAGGAGAAATGGGACCTGTGCTGGTCTTGCTGGGACTGGTGACCATTGTGGCGGTGCCCGGCACAGGTGTGGATGGACTGCTACCTGACGTGGTGCCCTGAGGAGAGGTGCTGGTCTGGGCCATGGTGGTGGGAGAAGAGGTGGCTGGGGTGGACGTGGGTATAGTTGGGGTGGGCGCCCCAGTTGAGGAGGTGGTCGTGGGGGCTCCAGAGGCACTGGTCACTGCAGTACCAGTGGGAGGACTCGGCGTTGCAGGCGTGGATCCCGAGGTGGTGGCGTCTGGCCCAGGGGCTGAGGAAGACGTGGCCCCAGTGGAAGTGCTTGAGTGTGTGGTGGTGGCACCAGGAGAGGTGGCAGCAGTGTGGCTCCCGGTGGGAGAGGTCCCAGCTGTGGTGGTGAGCAGGATCGTCACAGAGGAAGTGCTGCCCTCCGTGGTAGGAGACGAGGTAATGGTTGTCGTGGTGGGAATATTAGGTTGTGAAGCAGAGGAGGCCCCAGAAAACGTTGTGGCAGCCGTGGTGGTCAAAGAAGGAGAAATGGGACCTGTGCTGGTCTTGCTGGGACTGGTGACCTTTGTGGCGGTGCCCGGCACAGGTGTGGATGGACTGCTACCTGATGTGCTGCCCGGAGGAGAGGTGCTGGTATGGACACTGGTGGTGGGAGAGGAGATGGCTGGGGTGGACGTGGGTGGAGTTGAGGAAGGCGCCCCAGGTGAGGTGGGGGTAGTGGGGGCTCCAGAGGGGCTGGTCACCGTGTTCCCTGTGGGAGGACTCGGTGTTGCAGGTGTTGTTGCCTCAGTAAGCGTGGGTCCCAAGGTGGTGGCGTCCAGTCCAGGGACCGAGGAAGATGTGACTGGTATGGACGTGGTGGGAGGTGTGGTGGTGGCACCAGGAGTGGTGACTGCAGTGCTGGCCCCGGTGGCAGAGGTCCCAGCTGTGGTGGTGAGCGGGATCGTAGCAGATGAAGTGCTGGCCTGCGTGGTAGGAGAGGAGGCGATGGCCGTCGTGGCCGGAATGTTAGTTTGTGAAGAGGAGGTGGCCACGGGGGATGTCGTGGCAGCCGTGGTGGCCAGAGAAGGAGAAATAGGACCTGTGCTGGTCATGCTGTGACTGGTGACAGTTGTGGCAGTGCCCGACACAGCTGTGGGTGGACTGCTACCTACCGTGGAGGCCGGAGGAGAGGTGCTGGTCTGGGCCATGGTGGTGGGAGAGGAGGTGGCTGGGGAGGACGTGGGTGTAGTTGGGTTGGGCACCCCAGTTGATGTGGTGGTCGTGGGGGCTCCAGAGGAGCTGGACACTGGAGTCCCCGTGGTAGGACTCGGCGTTGCAGGCGTGGTTCCCTGGGTAGTCGTGGGTGCAGAGGTGGTGGTGTCTGACCCAGGGGCCAAAGATGACGTTGTCCCAGTAGAAATGCTCAAAGGTGTGGTGGTGGCACTGGGAGAGGTGGCAGCAGTGTGGCTCCCAGTGGGAGAGGTCCCAGCTGTGGTGGTGAGCGGGATCGTCGCAGAGGAAGTGCTGCCCTCCGTGGTAGGAGATGAAGTAATGTTTGTCGTGGTGGGAATAATAGGTTGTGAAGCGGAGGAGGCCCCAGAAAACGTTGTGGCAACGGTGGTGGTCAACGAAGGAGAAATAGGACCTGTGGTGGTCTTGCTGGGACCAGTGACCGGCGTGGCTGTGCCCGGCACAGGTGTGGGTGGACTGCTAACTACCGTGGAGCCCGGAGGAGAGGTGCTGGTCTGGGCCATGGTGGTGGGAGAGGAGGTGGCTGGGGTGGATGTGGGTGTCGTTGGGTTGGGCGACCCAGTTGAGGAGGTGGTCGTGGGGGCTCCAGAGGAGCTGGACACTGGAGTCCCAGTGGGAGGACTCGGCGTTGCAGGCGTGGTTCCCTGGGTAGTCGTGGGTGTAGAGGTGGTGGTGTCTGACCCAGGGGCCATAGACGACGTTGTCCCAGTAGAAATGCTTGAAGTTGTGGTGGTGACACTGGGAGAGGTGGCAGCAGTGTGGCTCCCAGTGGGAGAGTTCCCAGCTGTGGTGGTGAGGGGGATGGTAGCAGGGGAAGTGCTGCCCTCGGCGGTGGGAGAGGATGCAATGGTGGTGGTGGTGGTGGCGGTGGTAGGTTGTGGAGAGGAGGTGGCTGTGGACACCGTGGCTGGAGTTGAGGAGGGCGCCCCAGTTGAGGTGTGGGTCGTGGGAGCCCCAGAGGAGCTGGTCGCCAGGGTGCCCGTGGGAGGACTCGGTGTTGCAGGCGTGGTTCCCTGGGTAGACGTGGGTGCAGACGTGGTGACGCCTGTCCCAGGGGCCAAAGAAGACGTGGTCCCGCTAGAAATGCTTGAAGGTGTGGTGGTGGCAGCAGTGTGGCTTCCGGTGGGAAAGAGCCCGGCTGTGGTGGTGGGCAGGATCGTAGCAGAGGAAGTGCTGGCCTCCATGGTGGGAGAGGAGGTGATGGTGACGGTGGTTGGAATGGTAGGTAGTGGAGATGAACTGGACCCGGGGGATGTTGTGGCAGCCGTGGTGGCCAGAGAAGGAGGAATGTTACCTGTGTTTGTCTCACTGGGACTGGTGACAGTTGTGGCAGTGCCCAACACAGGTGTGAATGGACTGCTAACTACCGTGGAGCCCGGAGGAGAGGTGCCACTCTGAGCCATGGTGGTGGGAGAGGAGGTGGCTGGGGTGGATGTGGGTGTCGTTGGGTTGGGCGACCCAGTTGAGGTGGTGGTCGTGGGGGCTCCAGAGGAGCTGGACACTGGAGTCCCAGTGGTAGGACTCAGCGTTACAGGCGTGGTTCCCTGGGTAGACGTGGGTGCAGACGTGGTGGCGCCTGGCCCAGGGACTGAGGGAGACGTGGCCCCGGTGGGAATGCTTGAAGGTGTGGTGCTGGTACCTGGAGTAGTGGCGGCAGTGCTGGGCCCAGAGGCAGAGGTCCCAGCTGTGGTGGTGACTGGAAAAGTAGTGGAAGAAGTGATTCCCTCCGAGCTGGGAGAAGAGGCGATGGTGACAGTGGTTGGAATGGTAGGTGGTTGAGAGGAGGTGGCCTGGGAGGACGTCGTGGCAGCCATGGTGGATGGAGAAGGAGAAATGGGACCTGTGCTGATCTTGCTGGGACTGGTGACCATTGTGGCGGTGCCCAGCACAGGTGTGGATGGACTGCTACCTGACGTGGTGCCCTGAGGAGAGGTGCTGGTCTGGGCCATGGTGGTTGGAGAGGAGGTGGCTGGGGTGGACATGGGTATAGTTAGGGTGTGCGCCCCAGTTGAGGAGGTGGTCGTGGGGGCTCCAGAGGAACTGGTCACTGCAGTACCAGTGGGAGGATTCGGCGTTGCAGGTGTGGTTCCCTCAGTAGGCGTGGGTCCCGAGGTGGTGGTGTCTGGCCCAGGGGCTAAGGAAGACGTGGCCCCGGTGGAAGTGCTTGAGTGTGTGGTGGTTGCACCAGGAGAGGTGGCAGCAGTGTGGCTGCCGGTGGGAGAGGTCCCAGCTGTGGTGGTGAGCGGGATGGTAGCAGGGGAAGTGCTGCCCTCGGCGGTGGGAGAGGAGGTAATGGTAGTGGTTGTGGCGGTGGTAGGTTGTGGAGAGGAGGTGGCTGTGGACGCCGTGGCTGGAGTTGAGGAGGGCGCCCCAGTTGAGGTGTGGGTCGTGGGAGCCCCAGAGGAGCTGGTTGCCAGGGTGCCCGTGGGAGGACTCGGTGTTGCAGGCGTGGTGCCCTGGGTAGACGTGGATGCAGACATGGTGGCACCTGGCCCAGGGGCCAAAGAAGACGAGGTCCCGGTAGAAATGCTTGAAGGTGTGGTGGTGGCAGCAAGCGAGGTGGCAGCAGTGTGACTCCCAGTGGAAGAGAGCCCAGTTGTGGTGGTGAGTGGGATGGTAGCAGAGGAAGTGCTGCCCTCGGCGGTGGGAGAGGAGGTGGTGGTGACGGTGGTTGGAATGGTAGGTAGTGGAGATGAACTGGACCCGGGGGATGTCATAGCAGGCGTGGTGGCCAGAGATGGAGGAATGTTACCTGTGTTTGTCTCACTGGGACTGGAGACTGTTGTGGCAGTGCCCGGCACTGGTGTGGATGGACTGCTACCTGCTATGGAACCTGGAGGAGAGGTGCCAGTCTGGGCCATGGTGGTGGGAGAGGAGGTGGCTGGGGAGGACGTGGGTGTAGTTGGGTTGGGCACCCCAGTTGAGGTGGTGGTCGTGGGGGCTCCAGAGGAGCTGGACACTGGAGTCCCAGTGGGAGGACTTGGCGTTGCAGGTGTGGTTCCCTGGGTAGACATGGGTGCAGACGTGGTGGTGCCTGGCCCAGGGACCGAGGGAGACGTGGCCCCGGTGGAAATGCTTGAAGGTGGGGTGCTGGTACCTGGAGTAGTGGCAGCAGTGCTGGGCCCGGAGGCAGAGGTCTCATCTGTGGTGGTGACTGGGAAAGTACTGGAAGAAGTGATTCCCTCCGAGCTGGGAGAAGAGGTGATGGTGACAGTGGTTGGAATGGTAGGTGGTTGAGAGGAGGTGGCCTGGGAGGACGTCATGGCAGCCGTGGTGGATGGAGAAGGAGAAATGGGACCTGTGCTGGTCTTGCTGGGACTGGTGACCGTTGTGGCGGTGCCCAACACAGGTGTGGATGGACTGCTACCTGACATGGTGCCCTGAGGAGAGGTGCTGGTCTGGGCCATGGTGGTGGGAGAGGAGGTGGCTGGGGTGGACGTGGGTATAGTTGGGGTGGGCGCTCCAGTTGAGGAGGTGGTCGTGGGGGCTCCAGAGGCACTGGTCACTGCAGTACCAGTGGGAGGACTCGGCGTTGCAGGCATGGTTCCCTCGCTAGGCGTGGGTCCCGAGGTGGTGGTGTCTGGCCCAGGGGCTAAGGAAGACGTGGCCCCGGTGGAAGTGCTTGAGTGTGTGGTGGTGGCACCAGGAGAGGTGGCAGCAGTGTGGCTGCTGGTGGGAGAGGTCTCAGCTGTGGTGGTGAGAGGGATGGTAGCAGGGGAAGTGCTGCCCTCGATGGTGGGAGAGGAGGTAATGGTGGTGGTTGTGGCGGTGGTAGGTTGTGGAGAGGAGGTGGCTGAGGACGCCATGGCTGGAGTTGTGGAGGGCGCCCCTGGAGTTGAGGAGGTGTGGGTCGTGGGAGCCCCAGAGGAGCTGGTCGCCAGGATGCCCGTGGGAGGACTTGGCGTTGCAGGCGTGGTTCCCTGGGTAGACGTGGATGCAGACGTGGTGGCACCTGGCCCAGGGACCAACGAAGATGTGGTCCCGGTAGAAATGCTTGAAGGTGTGGTGGTGGCAGCAAGCGAGGTGGCAGCAGTGTGACTCCCAGTGGAAGAGAGCCCAGCTGTGGTGGTGAGGGGGATGGTACCAGGGGAAGTGCTGCCCTCGGCGGTGGGAGAGGATGCAATGGTGGTGGTGGTGGTGGCGGTGGTAGGTTGTGGAGAGGACGTGGCTGTGGACACCGTGGCTGGAGTTGAGGAGGGCGCTCCAGTTGAGGTGTGGGTCGTGGGAGCCCCAGAGGAGCTGGTCGCCAGGGTGTCCGTGGGAGGACTCGGCGTTGCAGGCGTGGTTCCCTGGGTAGTCGTGGGTGCAGACGTGGTGGCGCCTGGCCCAGGGGCCGAAGAAGAAGTGGTCCCGCTAGAAATGATTGAAGGTGTGGTGGTGGCAGCAGTGTGGCTTCCGGTGGGAAAGAGCCCAGCTGTGGTGGTGGGCAGGATCGTAGCAGAGGAAGTGCTGGCCTCCATGGGGGGAGAGGAGGTGATGGTGACGGTGGTTGGAATGGTAGGTAGTGGAGATGAACTGGACCTGGGGGATGTTGTGGCAGCCATGGTGGCCAGAGAAGGAGGAATGTTACCTGTGTTTGTCTCACTGGGACTGGTGACCGTTGTGGCTGTGCCCGGCACAGGTGTGGGTGGACTGCTAACTACCGTGGAGCCCAGAGGAGAGGTGCCAGTCTGGGCCATGGTGGTGGGAGAGGAGGTAGCTGGGGTGGACATGGGTGTAGTTGGGGTGGGCGACACAGTTGAGGTGGTGGTCATGGGGGCTCCAGAGGAGCTGGACACTGAAGTGCCAGTGGGAAGACCTGGTGTTGCAGGGGTGATTGCCTGGGTAGGTGTGGATCCAGATGTGGTGGCGTCGGGCCCAGGGATCAAGGGAGATGTGGCCCCAGGGGAAATGCTTGAAGGTGTGGTGCTGGTACCCGGAGTAGTGGCAGTAGTGCTGGCCCCGGAGGAAGAGGTCCCAGCTGTGGTGGTAACTGGGAAAGTAGTGGAATAAGTGATTCCCTCCGAGCTGGGAGAAGAGGTGATGGTGACAGTGGTTGGAATGGTAGGTTGTTGAGAGGAGGTGGCCCCGGGGGACATCGTGGCAGCCGTGGTGGCCAAGGAAGGAGAAATGGGACCTGTGCTTGTCTTGCTGGGACTGGTGACGGTGATGGCAGTGCCCGGCACAGGAGAGGTTGGACTGCTAACTACCGTGGAGCCCGGAGGAGAGGTGCCAGTCTGGGCCATGGTGGTGGGAGAGGAGGTGGCTGGGGTGGACGTGGGTGTAGTTGGGTTGGGCGACCCAGTTGAGGTGGTAGTCGTGGGGGCTCCAGAGGAGCTGGACACTGGAGTCCCAGTGGTAGGATGCAGCGTTACAGGCGTGGTTCCCTGGGTAGACGTGGGTGCAGACGTGCTGGCACCAGGCCCAGGGACTGAGGGAGACGTGGCCCCGGTGGGAATGCTTGAAGGTGGGGTGGTGGTACCTGGAGGGGTGTCGGCAGTGCTGGCCCCGGAAGCAGTGGTCCCAGCTGTGGTGGTGACTGGAAAAGTAGTGGAAGAAGTGATTCCCTCCGAGCTGGGAGAAGAGGTGATGGTGACAGTGGTTGGAATGGTAGGTGGTTGAGAGGAGGTGGCCTGGGAGGATGTCGTGGCAGCTGTGGTGGATGGAGAAGGAGAAATGGGACCTGTGCTGGTCTTGCTGGGACTGGTGACCGTTGTGGCGGTGCCCAACACAGGTGTGGATGGACTGCTACCTGTCGTGGTACCCTGAGGAGAGATGCTGGTCTGGGCCATGGTGGTGGGAGAGGAGATGGCTGGGGTAGACATGGATGGAGTTGAGGAAGGCGCCCCAGGTGAGGTGGGGGTAGTGGGGGCTCCAGAGGGGCTGGTCACCGTGTTCCCTGTGGGAGGACTCGGTGTTGCAGGTGTGGTTGCCTCAGTAAGCGTGGGTCCCAAGGTGGTGGCGTCCAGTTCAGGGACCGAGGAAGATGTGACTGGTATGGAAGTGGTGGGAGGTGTGGTGGTGGGACCTGGAGTGGTGACTGCAGTGCTGGCCCCGGTGGCAGAGGTCCCAGCTGTGGTGGTGAGCGGGATCGTAGCAGATGAAGTGCTGGCCTGCGTGGTAGGAGAGGAGGTGATGGCCGTCATGGCCGGAATGTTAGTTTGTGAAGAGGAGGTGGCCACGGGGGATGTCGTGGCAGCCGTGGTGGCCAGAGAAGGAGAAATAGGACCTGTGCTGGTCATGCTGTGACTGGTGACAGTTGTGGCAGTGCCCGACACAGCTGTGGGTGGACTGCTACCTGCCATGGAGGCCGGAGGAGAGGTGCTGGTCTGGGCCATGGTGGTAGGAGAGGAGGTGGCTGGGGTGGACGTGGGTATAGTTGTGGTGGGCGCCCCAGTTGAGGAGGTGGTCGTGGGGGCTCCAGAGGCACTGGTCACTGCAGTACCAGTGGGAGGACTCGGCGTTGCAGGCGTGGTTCCCTCAGTAGGCGTGGGTCCCGAGGTGGTGGCGTCTAGCCCAGGGGCTGAGGAAGATGTGGCCCCGGTGGAAGTGCTTGAGGGTGTGGTGGTGGCACCAGGAGAGGTGGCAGCAGTGTGGCTCCCGGTGGGAGAGGTCCCAGCTGTGGTGGTGAGCGGGATGGTAGCAGGGGAAGTGCTGCCCTCGGCGGTGGGAGAGGATGCAATGGTGGTGGTGATGGTGGTGGCGGTGGTAGGTTGTGGAGAGGAGGTGGCTGTGGACGCTGTGGCTGGAGTTGAGGAGGGCGCCCCGGTTGAGGTAGGAGTCGTGGGAGCCCCAGAGGAGCTGGTTGCCAGGGTGCCCGTGACAGGACTCGGCGTTGCAGGTGTGGTTCCCTGGGTAGACGTGGGTGCAGACGTGGTGGCGCCTGGCCCAGGGGCCAAAGAAGACGTGGTCCCAGTAGAAATACTTGAAGGTATGGTGGTGGCAGCAAGCGAGGTGGCAGCAGTGTGACTCCCAGTGGAAGATAGCCCAGCTGTGGTGGTGAGCGGGATCATAGCAGAGGAAGTGCTGGCCTCCGTGGTGGGAGAGGAGGTGATGGTGACGGTGGTTGGAATGGTAGGTAGTGGAGATGAACTGGACCCGGGGGATGTCATAGCAGGCATGGTGGCCAGAGATGGAGGAATGTTACCTGTGTTTGTCTCACTGGGACTGGTGACCGTTGTGGCAGTGCCCGGCACTGGTGTGGATGGTCTGCTACCTGCTGTGGAGCCTGGAGGAGAGGTGCCAGTCTGGGCCATGGTGGTGGGAGAGGAGGTGGCTGGGGTGGACGTGGGTGTAGTTGGGTTGGGCGACCCAGTTGAGGTGGTGGTCGTGGGGGCTCCAGAGGAACTGGACACTGGAGTTCCCGTGGTAGGACTCGGCGTTGCAGGTGTGGTTCCCTGGGTAGTCGTGGGTGCAGAGTTGGTGGTGTCTGACCCAGGGGCCAAAGACGGCGTTGTCCCAGTAGAAATGCTCGAAGGGGTGATGGTGGCACTGGGAGAGGTGGCAGCAGTGTGGCTCCCAGTGGGAGAGGTCCCAGCTGTGGTGGTGAGCGGGATCGTCACAGGGGAAGTGCTGCCCTCCGTGGTAGGAGATGAGGTAATGGTTGTCGTGGTGGGAATACTAGGTTGTGAAGCGGAGGAGGCCCCAGAAAACGTTGTGGCAGCTGTGCTGGTCAAAGAAGGAGAAATGGGACCTGTGCTGGTCTTGCTGGCACTGGTGACCGAGGTGGCGGTGCCCGGCACAAGTGTGAATGGACTGCTACCTGACGTGCTGCCCTGAGGAGAGGTCCCAGCTGTGGTGGTGAGCGGGATCGTAGCAGATGAAGTGCTGGCCTGCGTGGTAGGAGAGGAGGTGATGGCCGTCATGGCCGGAATGTTAGTTTGTGAAGAGGAGGTGGCCACGGGGGATGTCGTGGCAGCCGTGGTGGCCAGAGAAGGAGAAATAGGACCTGTGCTGGTCATGCTGTGACTGGTGACAGTTGTGGCAGTGCCCGACACAGCTGTGGGTGGACTGCTACCTACCGTGGAGGCCGGAGGAGAGGTGCTGGTCTGGGCCATGGTGGTGGGAGAGGAGGTGGCTGGGGTGGACGTGGGTATAGTTGTGGTGGGCGCCCCAGTTGAAGAGGTGGTCGTGGGGGCTCCAGAGGCACTGGTCACTGCAGTACCAGTGGGAGGACTCGGCGTTGCAGGCGTGGTTCCCTCAGTAGGCGTGGGTCCCGAGGTGGTGGCATCTAGCCCAGGGGCTGAGGAAGATGTGGCCCCGGTGGAAGTGCTTGAGGGTGTGGTGGTGGCACCAGGAGAGGTGGCAGCAGTGTGACTCCCAGTGGGAGAGGTCCCAGCTGTAGTGGTGAGCGGGATCGTAGCAGGGGAAGTGCTGCCCTCGGCGGTGGGAGAGGATGCAATGGTGGTGGTGGTGGTGGTGGCGGTGGTAGGTTGTGGAGAGGAGGTGGCTGTGGATGCCGTGGCTGGAGTTGAGGAGGGCGCCCCAGTTGAGGTGTGGGTCGTGGGAGCCCCAGAGGAGCTGGTCACCAGGGTGCCCGTGACAGGACTCGGCATTGCAGGCGTGGTTCCCTGGGTAGACATGGATGCAGACGTGGTGGCGCCTGTCCCAGGTGCCAAAGAAGACGTGGTCCCGGTAGAAGTGCTTGAAAGTGTGGTGGTGGCAGTGGGAGAGGTGGCAGCAGTGTGGCTCCCAGTGGGAGAGGTCCCAGCTGCGGTGGTGAGTGGGTACGTCACAGGGGAAGTGCTGCCCTCCGTGGTAGGAGAGGAGGTAATGGTTGTCGTGGTGGGAATATTAGGTTGTGAAGTGGAGGAGGCCCCAGAAAACGTTGTGGCTGCCGTGGTGGTCAAAGAAGGAGAAATGGGACCTGTGGTGGTCTTGCTGGTACCAGTGCTTGTCGTGGTGGTGCCCGACACAGCTGTGGGTGGACTGCTACCTGCCGTGGAGGCCGGAGGAGAGGTGTTGGTCTGGGCCATGGTGGTTGGAGAGGAGGTAGCTGGGGTGGACGTGGGTGTAGCTGAGGAAGGCACCCCCGTTGTGGTGGGGGTCGTGGGGGCTCCAGAGGGGCTGGTCACTGGAGTCCCCGTGGGAGGACTCGTCGTTGCAGGTGTGGTTCCCTCAGTAGGCGTTGGTCCCCAAGTGGTGGCGTCTGGCCCAGGGACTGAGGAAGATGTACCCCCTGTGGAACTGCTTGAGGGTGTGGTGGTGGCACCAGGAGAGGTGGCAGCAGTGTGGCTCCCGGTGGGAGAGGTCCCAGCTGTGGTGGTGAGCAGGATGGTAGCAGGGGAAGTGCTGCCCTCGGCGGTGGGAGAGGAGGTAACAGTGGTGGTGGTGGTGGTGGTGGTAGGTTGTGGAGAGTAGGTGGCCGTGGACTCCGTGGCTGGAGTTGAGGTGGGCATCCCAGTTGAGGTGTGGATCGTTGGAGCCCCAGATGGGCTGGACACTGGGGTGGCAGAAAGAGTACTTGACGTTGCAGGGGTGATGGTCTGGGTCGATGTGGGACCAGGGGTGGTGGCGTCTTGCCCAGGCTCTGAGGGAGATGTGGCCCCGGTGGAAATGCTCAAAGGTGTGGTGGTGGTACCCAGAGTGGTATCAGCAGTGCTGGCCCCGGGGGTAGAGGTCCCAGCTGTGGTGCTGACCGGGAAAGTAGCGGAAGAAGTGCTGGCTTCTGTGGTGGGAGAGGAGGTAATTGTCGTTGTGCCGGGAATGTTAGGTTGTGAAGAGGAGGTGGCCGCAGGGGACGTCGTGGCAGTGTTGGTGGTCAAAGCAGGAGAAATGGGACCTGTGCTGGTTTCACTGTGAGTGGTGACTGTTGTGGCAGTGCCTGACACAGCTGTGGGTGGAGTGCTACCTGCCGTGGTGCCCGGAGGAGTGGTGCCGGTCTGGGTCATGGTGGTGGGAGAGGAGGTGGATGGGGTGGACGTGGCTGGAGTTGGGTTGGGCACCCCAGTTGATGTGGGAGTCGTGGGGGCTCCAGAGGGGCTGGTCACCGTGCTGCCCATGGAAGGACTCGGCGTTGCAGGTGTGGTTCCCTCGGTAGGCGTGGGTCCCGAGGTGGTGGGGTCTGGTCCAAGGGCTGAGGAAGACGTGATAGCTGTGGAACTGGTGAGAGGTGAGGTGGTGGCACCTGGAGTGGTGTCAGCACTGCTGGCCCCGGTGGCAGAGGTCCCAGCTATGGTGCTGACCGGGATAGTAGCAGATGAAGTGCTGGCCTCCACATTAGGAGAGGAGGTGATGGTGACGGTGGTTGGAATGGTAGGTAGTTGAGAGGAGGTGGCCCCGGGGGACGTCGTGGCAGCTGTGTTGGCCAGAGAAGGAGAAACGGGACCTGTGGTAGTCTTGCTGGGACTGGTTACCATTGTGGCGGTGCCTGACACAGGTGTGGGTCCACTGCTAACTACCGTGTGGCCCAGAGGAGAGGTTCCGGCCTGGGCCATGGTGGTGGGAATGGAGGTGGCTGGGGTGGATGTGGCTGGAGGTGGGATGGGCACCCCAGTTGTGGTGGGGGTCATGGGGGCTCCAGAGGGGCTGGTCACCGTGCTATCCATGGAAGGACTCGGCGTTGCAGGTGTGGTTCCCTCGGTAGGCGTGGTTCCCGAGGTGGTGGGGTCTTGTCCAGGGGCTGAGGAAGACGTGATGGCTGTGGAACTGGTGAGGGGTGTGGGGGTGGCACCCTGCGTGGTGTCAGCAGTGCTGGCCCATGTGGCCAAGGTCCCAGCTGTGGTGCTGACCGGGATAGTAGCAGATGAAGTGCTGGCCTCTGTGTTGGGAGAGGAGGTGGCTGGGGTGGACATGGGTGTATTTGGTGTGTGTGCCCCTGTTGTGGTGGGGGTCGTGGGGGCTCCAGAGGGACTGGTCACCGAGCTGCCCATGGACAGACTCGGCGTTGCAGGTGTGGTTCCCTCGGTAGGTGTGGGTCCCGAGGTGGTGGGGTCTGGTCCAGGGACCGAGGAAGACACGATGGCTGTGGAACTGGTGAGAGGTGTGGGGGTGGCACCCTGAGTGGTGGCAGCAATACTGGCCCCAGTGGCAGAGGTCCCAGCTGTGGTGGTGAGCAGGATGGTAGCAGAGGAAGTGCTGCCCTCCATGGTGGGAGAAGAGGTAACGGTGGTGGTGGTGGTAGTAGGTTGTGGAGAGGAGGTGGCCGTGGACGCCGTGGCTGGAGTTGAGGTGGGCATCCCAGTTGAGGTGTGGATCGTTGGAGCCCCAGATGGGCTGGACACTGGGGTGCCAGAAGGAGTACTTGACGTTGCAGGGGTGATGGTCCGGGTAGATGTGGGACCAGGGGTGGTGGCGTCTTGCCCAGGGGCCGAGGGAGATGTTGCCCCGGTGGAAATGCTCAAAGGTGTGGTGGTGGTACCCAGAGTGGTGTCAGCAGTGCTGGCCCCGGGGGTAGAGGTCCCAGCTGTGGTGCTGACCGGGAAAGTAGCGGAAGAAGTGCTGGCCTCTGTGGTGGGAGAGGAGGTAATTGTCGTTGTGGCGGGAATGTTCGGTTGTGAAGAGGAGGTGGCCGCGGGGGACGTCATGGCAGCGTTGGTGGTCAAAGCAGGAGAAATGGGACCTGTGCTGGTTTCACTGTGAGTGGTGACCATTGTGGCAGTGCCCGACACAGCTGTGGTTGGAGTGCTACCTGCCGTGGAGCCCGGAGGAGAGGTTCCGGCCTGGGCCATGGTGGTGGGAATGGAGGTGGCTGGGGTGGACGTGGCTGGAGTTGGGTTGGGCACCCCAGTTGATGTGGGAGTCGTGGGGGCTCCAGAGGGGCTGGTCACCGTGCTGCCCATGGAAGGACTCGGCGTTGCAGGTGTGGTTCCCTCGGTAGGCGTGGGTCCCAAGGTGGTGGGGTCTGGTCCAGGGGCCGAGGAAGACGTGACGGCTGTGGAACTGGTGAGAGGTGAGGTGGTGGCACCAGGGGAGGTGTCAGCACTGCTGGCCCATGTGGCAGAGGTCCCAGCTGTGGTGCTGACCGGGATTGTAGCAGAGGAAGTGCTGTCCTCCGTGTTGGTAGAGGAGGTGATGGTGACGGTGGTTGGAATGGTAGGTAGTTGAGAGGAGGTGGCTGGGGTGGACGGGGCTGGAGTTGGGGTGGGTGCCCCAGTTGACGTGGGGGTCGTGGGGGCCTCGGGGGGGCTGGTCACTGTGGTGCCAGTGGGAAGACTCAGCATTGCAGGCGTGGTTCCTTCGGTAGACATGGGTCCAGTGGTGGTGTCGTCTGACCCAGTGGCCAAGGAAGACGTGGCCCCGGTAGGAATGCTCGAGGGTGTGGTGGTGGCACCAGGAGAGGTGGCAGCAGTGTGGCTCCCTGTGGGAGGTGTTTCAGTTGTAGTGTTGAGCGGGATCGTAGCAGAGGACAGAGAAGTTGGACCTATGCTCGTCCCGCTGGGATTGGTAATGGTGGTGGAGGTGTCCAGCACAGGTGTGGGTGGACTGCTAGCTGCCATGGAGTCCGAAGGAGAGGTGTCCGTCTGAGCCTCGCTGTTGGGCGAGGAGGTGTCTGTTATTGACGTGTCTGAAGTTGCGGTAGCTTCCATAGTTAAACTAGGGGAGGGGGCATCTTCAGAGTGGCTGGTCACTGTGTCGCCTGTGCTTTGACTCGGCTTTGCTGGGGTGGTTCCCTGCCTAGGCGAGGGTCCAGAGGTGCTGGTGACTTGCTTACGCTTCGAGAACAATGTGGCCTCGTGGGAAGCTCTTAAAGGTGCGGGGGTGGCACCAGGAGAGGTGGCAGCGGTGCTGGTAGACTCTGTAGCTTCAGTCATACTGGTTGGAGTTTTGGTGGATGTCCCAGGAGATTTTGCACTTCTGTCATCCTGAGGTTGTACTTGAGGGTGTTGGCGTGTATCGGAAGTGAATGAGGTGTGGCTTTGCCACGTGGTCTTAGACTCACTCAGATTGTGCTCAGATTCTCTCCCAGATGTCTTCCAACTTGTGTTGATGTTCCTAAGCGTTCCCAAAGTTCCCCTTGCTTCTTTGGACATCTTCTCAAGTGTCTTTGTACCTGCAGTCATTTGGGGGAGATGGACTATTTTAAAGAAGAGAAGCTTCACATATTGGATAGGTTTGAAGACAGTCCTGGCATTTTGGAGGTTATCTCACTGTGGTTTGTGTCTTTTAAACTGCTTTAAATACGGATGACTTTCTATGTTCTACCAGCATCTTAAAGTGGTAAGTCATTGCTTTTATTCAAGCTATTCCCTGGCCATTCTTCAGACAAAGCTATTTTATTGGGTTCCATTGTAGGATCTGAGTTGAAGGCTGGCATCTCATCTGCCTGCCCGTCCCTGTTGCCCTTTTTTTGTAGGCTGCTGTAAGTTGGCCTGTGCCCAGTCTCTCTTTGGCTGGCTCCCTTCCACCCTTGGTGCACCTTTCTCACCCCCAGGAGGCAGATGCTGTAAAGTCTTGGATCTTTGCCACCCCGGCAAAGATCCCTCCATGTGCCTTGCAGGAGGGACCCCTTCCCAGGATCTGTGCGGTACCCTTGCCTCACCTTCATTGCTTTCCGACAGGCGCTGGCACTGGGTGTCCTGGGAGTCCTGGGAGCCCTCGTGGGGTGGGCACCCTCCTCCGTCCCACACAGCCCCTCTCTCTCTGAGTTCTGAAAGAGAGAAAAGTTCGTTTCTCTCCTGGAACCCAAGTCTTCTTTTCACTTCTGGGGCCCTTCGTTCTTGGAAGCCTCTTGTTTCCATCACTTCTCCTGAAAGGCCTTGGACCCTGGTCAGTGCACTTACCTCCCAGTATGGAATCAGGCATCTGTCCTATCCCCAAGTCAAGCAAGAAGATGGGGGGATGGGCTGAGCCCTTGCCCATCTTGGGTGTGGGGGCCGGACAGTGTCATGTGGTCAGGTGAAGGATGTGAACACCCATCATGTGGTCAGGTGGAGGACGGGAACACCCGCCAGTCGCACCTCAGGGGAGTCCGTTTTACATATGTGAGCCCAGTCATGGATACAGGACAGGCCTGATGGTCTCCGTTTCTATCCCCTTGAGGAGTTTGAGGGAAGAGTAAAGTCTCAGGAAGGGAGAACCTGGGTCCCTGGGACAGCTCACGAGGGGAAAGCTACCTGGCAATCAGGAACACATGCCCCGAACTATTATGTGAGCAAAACACAAAAATGTCTACCTCAGTTGAGCCATTATACTTTTCTGAGCATATTTGTTATAGCAGATGCAAAACTATCCTATTAATAATGGCAGGAGTGTTCATTTAGTTCAAAAGAACATATAGGATTGCCATAGTCATCCTTAAGAAATTAAGACCCTTAATATGAATACCTTTGTATTATACTCTCTTCAATTTGGGATTTAATACACTTCTAATGATCAAAAGACCTGTTAGAATAACACTCAAGCTTGTCCACTAGAATATAAAATATGCAATTGAGTGATTGATTTAGACTTGTCATGTTACATTAAAACCTTGCTAAATTTACAAAGAGTATTAAAACATTTAAGAAAACTTCAGATTCACTGTACTTCCCTAATTCTAGACCACAATTTTAATTGAGAAAAGAATTGATTGGTCTATCAACAATTTCAAATTGTCAACTACAAAAATGTAATGTTGAAGGAAATTTCAGTGACTTTTGTGAAAATATAATTTAAAACAATAAAACCGTATTTAAAATGCACTCTTCAGATTATCACCAGTGATAGTGTCAACATTTTGCTAGAATATATATATATATATAACTTTAATTTTTTAAAAGAGTTTATTTCTGGTCAGGGTATTTTTAGATCCATCAGTATAACAAAATCCATTTCCTGGTCAGTAAATGAAAGTGTCATTTATTTAAAAAAAGACTTAACCATATTCAGACACTTATTTCGTACATGTGTAGAATGACTTACTGCTATGGCTTGTGCCCTCTGAAATCCGTGCCAAAATCTGATTCCCAATGTAATGGTGTTCAGACTTGGTGGGGCCTTTAAGCGGGATGAATGTCCATCTTCAGGGATTGAGTTAATTCTCAAGGGGACTGGCCTGGTTACTGGAGAGCAGGTTGATATAAAGCAGGGCTGCCCCTGGTGCTTTGGCTTTTCCACGATATCTACTCACGGGCACCTTCTACCTTCCACTAAGAGTTGAATCAGCACAAGACCCTCACCAGAATCCAAGCAGTTACCATCACCATGTTCCTGGACTTCCCATGCTCCAGAACTATGGGCCAAAATGAACCTCTATTCTCTTATAAATTACTCAGCCTTGGGCATTTTGTTCTAGCAACAGAAAACAGACCATAGCACTCATGTTCTTGGGAAATTTTTAAAAATACACATTTAATTTATTGGACTTATAGAATTCCTTAAGTAATTGGAAAGTTTCCACTTACTAAATCAGACAACTAAAGCCCATAAATAGGAAATATAATATATTGATTTTATAAAGGCAATTGAAAATGTTTAAAGAAATATAATTAGCCAAGTATGTGAAATAGACTCAACCCTAAACAAAGGCCTTCATAGAAGCAATTATGTTGCTTCTGCTTCTTCCCAAGATGGTGTAGCAGGATGAATTTACCCTTCTACCTAGTCACCCCCACTCCTCAAGAGACATATAACATACAAAAGACATAAGTACCCAGTAGCAGACACTAAAGGACAGTTATTCCTGAGAGGTGGCAAACAAATAGACAGAGCCCTACAACTTCCACAGATTATGGGCTGGAAGGAGTTTCCAGGAAGCAGCAAGGTGAAGTGAACCCTGCTGGAGTCAAGCAAGACCCCCTGAGTTGAGTCAACGCAGAGGTCTTGGGAGACCAAGGCAGGCCGACTTCATAGGACAGAGTTACTGGAGCAGAATGGACAGAGAGAACCCCTGAAACCAACCAAGCGTTCTCCTTGGGTTTTAAGCACAGCTCTGATCAGGTCTTGTTTATGAGGAAAACGTTCAAGGCCAGAGAGACACTTGGACAATATTAGAGGGAACGGGGTGTGGCTCACACGGGACTGGGAATAGTGCTATTCCTGGTAGCCAAACTGGAGAAACTCATAGGTCACAGGGCATCAGAGAGACTACACAGGATGGTTTTGCTTCCATAATAGAGAACACACCCCTAAGCTAGGTGTATCTTGGGACACACCTAAGAAATCATAAAAGCAAGGCTCCAAAGGATCCGACTGTTTCTAGGGGGATGAACTGCATCCTGGAAGAAGGGTAGGAGATTTGTAAGAACACAAAAACCTACAGCACCCTACAAGGTAAAATTCACTATGCCTGGTACCCAATCCTCACAAAGTGTCAAGAAAACGGGCCCCCTAAGGAATAAAATAATTAGTCGCTGGAAATCACCCAGGGTTGACGCAGATATGAGATATCAGAGAAAAACATTTAAATAGTGTCGTTACTGTATTCCATATGTGTCAAAATCAAATAGGGACATGGAATAGATGAAAAAGACCCAACAGGGAACCTGTAGAGATAAAACTACATGAGGGGATTAAATATAGATGAGACACTAAAAAAGAAAAAAAAAATAAGTTGAAGGCATAGCAGTAGAATCTATCCAAAATACACCTAGAAAAATGAATCTCAGAAGATTTTAAAAGATCTTCAGATGGCCGGGTATGGCTTGGTGGTGGAGTGTCTGCCTAGCACGTGCAAATGCCCTGGGTTCAACCCCGAGTTCTTAAAAAAAGAAAAGAAAAGAAAAGAAAATCAGTGCTAGCTCTGGGACAACTTTAAGCAGCCTCGTGTATGAATAGCTAGAGTCCCTGAAGGCAAGGAGGGCAGAAGGGAAGCAAGAAATATGTGAACAAAAAATTACCCACAAGGTTCAAACTCAATCAAAACTGTAAGCCCAAAGAGTCTAGAAGTCTGACACCTCCAAACACAAGAAACATGAAGAAAACTTCCAAAGAGTTCAGATTCTATAGATATTAAAAGGAATTTTATAAACCATCTTATTCAATCAATTCAACAGCTTCAGTGAAATGAACAGATTTCCTGAAAGACAAATCACAAAACCTCACTCAAAAAGTATATTACCTGAAAAGCTCTGAATCCATTCAGGAAATCAAAGCCAGAGTTTTGAAACCTTCCCACATAGGAAATACTAGACCCAAAAGTTGAACTGTTGAATTTTACCAAATAGTTAAGGAAGGAATAATACCAGTTCTTATACAAACTCTTACAAAAATTGAACAGAAAATAATGCTCCTGAATTTATTCTAGGAAGCCAGCATTCCTTTGACATGAAATCCAGACATAGAAATTTCAAGAAAATGGGCTGAGGTTGTGGCTCAGCGGTAGAGTGCATGCCTGGCACCTGTGAAGCCCTGGGTTTGATCCTTAGCACCACATAAAAATGAATAAAATCAAGATAATGTGTATATCTAATATATATGTGTATATATACGTATTAGTATATATATACATATTTTTTAAAGAAATTTCAAAAAAAGGAAACCACAGACCAATATCCTTTGTGATCCTAGATGCAAAAAATACTAAACATTATTTTAGTAAATTCAGTTGAATAACACTGAAAGGGAAACACATCACTGTGGTTTAACATTTTAAAATTCAAACAATGTGATTCACTTATGTGTGTGTGAGCGTGGGTGAGGGTGCTGGAGAGAGAACCCAGAGCCCTCTACCACTGAGCCACTTCCCAGCCCTGTAATTCACCATTTTAACAAACTCAGAGAAACACCATATGGTTATTTCAATAGACAGTGGGGGGCAGGGGAAAGAAACTTAAAAAATTCTAAAATCCATTCCTGATCACAAATCTCAGCACTGCAGAGAAAGAAAAAAAAGTCTGAGCAAACTAGGAATAAAAGGGAATTCCTTCAACCCAGTGAAGAACAGCTATGGAAAAATTATAGCTAACATGATATGTAAGGAGGAACGACTGAAGTCTTTCTCCCAAGATCAGGAACAAGACAGAGATGTCTGCTCCCACCAGTTCTGTTCAACATCACACTGAAGATTTTAGCCAGTGCACCTGTTTTTTCTTGAGAAAGAAATGAAGTTGGGAGTGGGGAGGGAGGAAGAACTGAAAGAAGGAAGGGGAAGAAAGAGGAGCAGGAGAAGGAGAGGAAGAAGAAAACTTTTGCAAGCAATGCCAAACATGGCCCACAAACTACCAGAAGCTAGGCGAAGGCATGGGATAGGCCTCCCCATGGGTCCTCAGAAAAAAACTAACCCAGCCAACACCTGAACCCGGTCTTTCCAGCCTCCGGATCCTAAGACAACGTGTTTTCATTATTTCAGCCTCCCGGTTTGTGGTGCTTCCTCAGGGCAGCCCCAGCAAATCATGCCAACTTCCGTCAACTCTCAAAACTTATGGCCACAGGCTGTGAGGCCTCAGTCCTCCTCCAAGCATCACCTCCCACAGGCACCCTCAGCCTTCCATCTGCCCTGGGATGATGTGAATTAATTGAATTTGTATTTTTTTTCAATAATGAACAACGAAACTAAAATGTAAATATTAATGAAGTTTCATTTTCAGGTTGTAAAATTCATTTAAAACCAAACTAAGCCCCCAAAGCAGATAAGATTGCTTTAAAAACAACATAGACACGTTTTAGTCATCCTGGCGTGTACAAAAAAGTGGAAGAAACAGGAGCTGGTAGCTGGAAGTATTAATATTCTGTCAACTAGCTTTTCATAGTGTTTGCTGAGAGCTAGAGTCAAAAGTGTAAAAGTTATGGGAATACTGAAAACATACTAGAAATTTAAAACTATATACTGTTCTCTTAATAGATTTGGCCTTTTTCAAGAGCCAGAATGTTGAAATTTTTGACTAAGGATATGTAAAAATCAAAACAGTAAATAAAAGCCCCCCAAACTAATCTCCTGTTCTGAAAAATAGTCAAAAATTCTTGAAGAATCATTCAAAATGTTTTCAAATGCCCCCTTCTGTGGTGCCACCATTTTGGCAGGGGAAAGTCTTGTGGCTACGATGATATTTTTTAAATCAGATTTTAAAAATTAATTGTTAAAATCAGATCTCTTTATTTATTTATTTATTTCACTAGGGATTGGACCGCCCCCACCCACATGCCACATACACACTCTCACAGAGGTGCTCCCCAGCCCTGCAGTTAGTTTTTCAGTTGCCCTAGCAACCAGGCCAGCTTCTGTGTAGGGCCCTGTGTTTAGCAGGGCTTTGCATTTGGTTTCATGCTCTGGTGCCCTTACACTGAAATTCTTCATAATCTTTTCTTCAAAGTTTGTTGTATTTTTGTGGCACTGGAGATTGAACCCAGGGGCTTTTTTTGTTTTTTGTTTGTTTATTTATTTATTTTTTTTGGTTGATTTTGGCAATGAGGATTGAACCCAAGGGCTCTTTATCAATAAGCTACATCCCCAACTTTATATATATATATATATATTTTTTTTTATATATATATATAATATATATATAATTTAATATATATATAATTTATTATTTTGGGGCAGGGTCTCCCTAAGTTGCTGAGGCACTACACTGACTTAAAATCTTAATAATCTTTGAACAATATGTCCATATTGTGCCGAGTCCTGTGAACCCCATCAACAGCCCCACCCAGAGCAAGGTGAGAATTCCCAGCTCCATCACCTCTGGGACATGAATTGCCTGCAGTTGCTCTGTTGGTGGGTTGTCCATGGCCAGGGTTGGGGATAGGGAGGCCAAGCATTGTGACAGTGACCTGGAGCAACTGGTGGCTCCCAGAACCAGTCCTCTATGGCAGAGATGGGGCAAAGTCCCAGGTCCTGCATCTGGGCTTCCTGGAACCAGCCCATCCTGCCCTCTCTGGGGCCTGGCCCAGGTGTCTTGGCCCCGCCCTCCCCAGCAGGTCCTGACCCCACGGACTCTGAGGGATAAGGAAGAGGGCAAGCGGGAAGGAAGCACAGGCTTCACGGGGTGGGGCTCCAGGCAAAAGAGGTCTTGGACAACTACATGGAGAAATTCTCTGAGGTCAAGAGAGCTCAACTGGGTCTCCGAAGCTTCAGGGCTGCAGGGTGGGTCCGAGCAGACAAAGCAGCAGCCTCCACATTGGAGCATGAGCAGGAAAGACAAGGAGGCAGGAGCTATTAGGTATGGAAAATGAAAAACCCCAACACAGTGAGGCCTGAGAAACAGGAGTGAAAAAGAGCCACACATCGATGGCTGCCTCAGCGCGCCCTTCCCAGTCACAGAACAGTCCTAGAAAGGAAGCCAAAGCATCGATTCTTCCCCACACAAATCCTTTTCCAGTGACAGTACAATGGGACCCTGAGGGGAAAGAGATAACCCTGATTGCTGACCCCAAACCCTCCATTCTTCTCCAAGTAAAAATATCCCCAATGAGAACAAATTTTCAAATTCCCACAAGCCTGTTTCCTGAGTGCCCAAACTGATACACTTACTAGACCATCCCCCAAAATAACCTATATAAACTCAGTCCTTTTCTTTGTTCAGTGGCTCATTTTCCAGGAGGAAAGTGGGTCCACTGGCACCATTCCGTCCCTGCACCCCCGTTCCTGAATAAACAGCTGAGACAGCTCGCGAGGTTTGCGTCCTACCCGATCTTTTTGTGTTAACAGGAGCCCCTGGGTCGTCGCCCACTGCTTCTCCCCACTGGCTTACCTCCCTGCTCTTCCTTCTAATTCATAGCTGTTACTTTTTAAAGAAAGCCCCTGGGCTGGGGGTGTAACCCAGGGATACTGCTTACCCAGCATGCACAGGGCACAGGGCTCCATCCCCAGCACAGCAAAAATAAATAAATAACAGGCCCCTTCTCCACTCTGTGGGGTCTCCTCTCTCCTTTCTCTTATGAGCCAAACTGAAGCCCAAACACCTCAAAGGGCAGATTTGTTGGGAGATACAGTTTTTGCAGGGGTCCTTGTAAAATGGAGAAGTTTGGACGCAGAGACGGACACATACAAGTGAGAACAACACAGGAAGAAGAAGGCAGAGATCAGGGTGATGTGTCTACACCAAGGAATGCCAGCGATCAGCCACTGCCGGAGGCTGGGAGAGGGGCCAGGAATAGAGCTTCCCGAGCATCTTCAGCGGGAGTGTGGCCCTGATGAGCCCTTGGACCTTAGACCTCTATCCAGATCTGTGAAACAACACATTTCTATTGTTCTAAGCCTCCTGGGGATGGTACATCCTTACGGCAGCCCCAGGAAGCAAGTACGGCTTCTATCTGGTCACCCGGGTTGCGGGGTGGGTTTCAGGGGAGAGGAGTTAGTGGGAGGTCCTCGGAAGTGCCTCCTGTTCACAGGAGGTGGGGTGAAGGTATGGTCCTTAGACCCTCTTAGGAGAAGTATAGGAAGAGGGTGGAGGTGGGAACAAGAAGCCAGGGCAGGTGAGGGGTGAGGGAGGGCAGAGGGACACATGCTGGGGACTGGTGACTGAGGCTCAGGTCACATTCATGCTGCGTGTCAGGGTGAGAGGGCACTTACCAAGGGCTGGGCCAGATCAGGGGACATTGTGTTTCAGTGATATGCCATATACCTGTCGCTCTGGGAAGTGAGAGGGCATCTGCAGGGAAGGGTTGGGCTGAGGCCACTAAGTTCTTTCTCCAGATCCCACACCCTCTCCTGGCATCCCCAGTCCAGCGGCCCTGAGGAGGGGTGAGTCACTGAGTCTCTAGAGAGGGGACAGGGAAGGATCAGCTGCCACTCAAAGCTGGCCAGGTCCCAAGGGACCAGCTGATCCTAGGCCCAGAGATGGGGGAAACCCCAGAGCCCTGCAGAGCAGGAACAGAAACTCTCAAAACTCCCGTGACAGAGGGGGAAGAAGAAGGGGACAGAGGAAGACAAGGGAGACGTGGGGAGGGGAAAAGATGAGGAACAGAGACCCCAGCAAGAGGGAATTGAGCCGGGCCAGGGGCGCACGCCTGCAATTCCAGCAGCTCGGGAGGCTGAGGCAGGAGGGTCATGAGTTCAAAGCCAGCCTCAGCAACTTAGTGAGGCCCTGAGCAACTCAGCGAGACCCTGTCTCTACATAAAGCATAAAAAAGGGCTGGGGATGTGCCAGTGGTGAAGTGCCCCTGGGTTCAATGCCCAGTACCAAAAAAAAAAGGGAATGGAGAAGCAGAGAGAGAGGAGAGGACAGAAGGGGGCGCAGGGATACGAGGGAGCCGGCCAGTTCCTCCCTCACTGAGGCCCACGTCAGTGTCTCAGGTGCCACCATCTGAGGCCCCAGGGCCAAGGATCCCGCTCAGGTGTGTCTCCTCCCTCCCCCACCCACGTCCCCTTAGACAGCAGCTGGCAGGCACCGCCCCCTCCCCTGGGCAGTGAGCTCAAGGCAGGGCGCAGTCCAGGGCAGGTCTCTTGAGATGACACCCACAGGGCGAGGTAAGAGAATTCCACTTCTGGCTCGAAGTCCCCCTTCTTCCTGCCCAGACCCTCCCAAGGTGACAGCAAGGGGCTGGAAACGCTGAGGCCTTGGGTTGGGTTTCTGCCTCTGTTTCCCTCCCTCCTTCTCTGGGGACAAGCGATGGACAGAGGGAGCTCCTGATGGTCTGACCAGGATCCACTGTCATCTCCTGCTGTCGCGAGCCTGGTCCCCATGGCTGGGAGCTCGAAGCAACTAAGCTGGAAGGACCCTTGGGGTCCAACCCTTGTCTTCTCCAGGAAGACACCAACACCCCTGGCGTGCAGCTGGTTCCTGGCAGGATTCAAATCTGGGGCTCCTGAAACCCCATCTTGGCTACAGTCAGTGCCCATTCTCAGGGCACAAAGCAAGGGCGATGTGATGCAGACCGGCCAGGACAGAGGTTAGAGGAGCCAGAACTTTCAGGCAAGCGTCTTGTGCTACATGAAGAAGACCCTGGGCCAAAAGAAGACTGGCACATGCCTGTCATCCCAGTGGCTCGGGAGGCTGAGGCAGGAAGATCGAGAGTTCAAAGCCAGCCTCAGCAACTCAGCGAGACCCTAAGTAACTCAGTGAGACCCTGTCTCTAAATAAAATACAAAATAGGGCTGGGGATGTGGCTCAGTGGTTGAGTGCCCCCAGGTTCAATCCCCAGTACCAAAAAAGAAGACTCTGGGGCATTTGGTGCAGGCATGGGAGGTGAGGGGGTTGGACAGGGACATTCACTGGGTGTGGACAGGCTCTCGATGGAGCATCTGTCACGCACCAGGCATTGTGTCTGGGGTGTTTCGTTAAATCCTTGAAGCAGCCGGATCAACAAGCTGGTGTTATTAACTCATCTGCTGGGGAGGTGACAGGCTCAGAGAGGTCCACTAACAGGAGGCTCCAAAGCCCTGCTGCACAAACCAGAAAGTTCTCTGGGTGAGGAGAGTCCAGGGGGCACAAGGCTGTGCCCTGGGTGGAGGGCATCCCTCACCTGGGCCCCAGAAGACAGTCCTGACCCAGGGGTGGGCAGACCCAGGGGCAGGCTTGTGGGGAGGGGGTATAGAGGACAGACAGTGGGGTCAGGGGTCACTCACCCTGCTCAGCAGCAGCATGGTGGGGCAGGTGCCGGTGGGCAAGGACCAGCAGGCAGAGCAACGCTGTCGCCAGCCTCGCCATTGGAACACGGAGCGTTGCGTCTGCCCTTCACCCCTTGTGGAAGCTGGCAAAGTGAGTTTCACCCAGGGAATCCCACAAATAAAAAAGGTCCGGAGACCTTTGAACCCTGAGGCTGAAAATCTTGGGGCCACTCCAAACCTGAGTCGTTCGGGGTTCTTCCCTCATGACTGGGGGTGTGGGGCCTGTTCCAGGCCAAAGGGCAAAGGGAGGGGAACCCTTCCCTGGGGACAGTGCACGCACATGCAGGCAATCAGATTTACTGCCCCACTAGAGGGGCAGCACTGGGGAGCTGAGGTACCCAGGGGAAGCTGAGAAGACCCCTGCCCCCCAGGAGAGAGGAGCGATATGTAAGGACTGGGGCACCAGGTCTAAGCAGGAGTGGAGGAGACCCTGGATTTTCCCCCAGCCCCTGGCAAGGACACCCCATTCCCAAAGGCCTTCTTTGTCATATGGATGCTCCAGCAGACAAAGGGTGCAGGTCCTGGCCATACCCAGGCCAGTGCCCAGGTCCTTGGGCATAGGTTCAAAGGTAAGCAAGGCCCCCCATGGCCATCTGGAGTCTCAGGTCAAGCAGAGCCAAGTGCTCACTCCTAGGCCTTCTGAGGGGGCTCCCACCCCTCACTCCTTGGGCCCTAGGGACATTCCTGTCCCCAGAAACTGACCCTGAGCTTATCCTCAGGCAGAGGTGGGCCTGGCCCTGCCCCAGCTAGAGCAGGCGAGAAGCTCAGGAGGGGACACCCAACTTGGGAGGATGGTCTCCCTGCCCCCCCTCGCCACCACCTCCCTCACACCACCCCCAGACCCAGGCCTGCAGCCAGCCCCAGTGGGAGGGTGTGGAAGAAAGCCCAAACGTCACTCTGCACTTCAAGAGTTGCTTTTATTAGTGGGGAAAGTCCAGGGTGAGGAGTCACCCAGGAGCTAACAAGAATGCCAAGATGTCTGGGATCCTTGGGGCTGCTGGACGGAGGGGGATGAGTGGAGACGGGCCCGCTCATGGCCCCCACTGCCTCTCCGGCGGGCGGCCGAGTCCGTCCCCTCGTCCCCGCGGAGCAGATCTGCAGGGCCTAGCGGCGGCTTCCTCCTGACCAACCAGGGTTGCCTGTGGTGGGCTGTCGCTCTCTCTGCCGCCGAATCTGGATGAGGGGTGGGAGCCACGTCCCTCACAGGGTGGTCGTCACCACTTCTGGCTTCTGAATGTGGAGCTGGGGGAGGGGAGGGATAGGTGATGCCAAGGGGCAACCCCCGGGTGGGGGTGAAGCCCCAGGGCTGGGGGAAGCGGGGGGTGAGGGCAAGAGCTTATCTGAGTCACCTCTGCAGTGGGGTCAACCTTCTCCAGGGAGGGTCGGAAGTGGCTGTAGCCATTCTCGAGGCCAAACTTGTCTTCCCTCAGAGTCCTGTCTGTGGGGAGAGGTGTAGAGTGAGGGGACACCAAGAAAAGGCTGGGAGACGTTTCCAGAAAAAACATGAGAATCCCCCCACCATTCAACCCTCTGATGGGGTCTTGTGGGGTTTGGAGTCTGCCTGGGTAGCCAGCCCATCAGGACCCAGGGACAGGAGCAAGCCTAGCAGCAGCCCACCATCACACAACAGGGGTCAAATGTCATAGCCCAGGGAGTGGGGACCACAGCCAAGGGCCTGGTGCACCATGGTACAAGGTTGAGGTTATAGGTGGAACAGGAGGCAGCCACCTGACTCAGCCAGTGTCCCCAACACACTCCACCCATAGCAACAGTAACCACAGCAGGCAGAGCCCAGCTTGGCCAGGAATCGGTCCCCTTCCTTGTGTGAGGCGGTCACCCCCTCAGCCCGGGAGCCTCCTCCCTGAGCCTCTCAGCCACTCCTCCACTCCCTCCTGACAGAGGTGCTGCTGTCTGCCCTGTGGGTGGGCAGGGGCCCTGCTTCCTGCCTCCTCACTTCCCACTCCCACATTCTCCCACCCGGCTGCCAGCGCCCCCCTCGGGCTGCAGGTGTCCCCTCCCCGCAGCGCCCACTGGGCCCCCAGCTCAATGTGCCCCACATCTGCTCCTCCCCTGGATGTCCACCCTCCTGATCTCGGGGCCAAGCCCAGGTGTCCCAAGAATCTTCCTTGGCTCCTCCCTCATCTAGCTGGCCAGTGGCCAAGCCCACCTCCACATGGCCTCCTTGCTGGCCACTGGCCCTATCTTCCCTGTCCCCTCCCCCAAATCCACCAGACTGAGTCACTCAGCATACACAGCCAGCCCTTTGGTCGAAGCCCCTCTGGCCCCTCAGCTCCCTCTTTCTCTGGGAGTCTGACCTCTCCACACCGTCCACCTGCCTCCTTTCCCTATGCAGTGTCCCCTGCCTGGGACACCCTCCCTGTCCTCACTAGGACTCTTCTGGGAGCAGGAAGTCCACCTCTGACTCACTTCTTGAAGAATCAGACTCAACTCAGGCAACACCGCCTTGATGCCTTTTCTGACCCCCATCCAGGCTGGGCCAGGCCTGCTCAGGTGTCCAGTCACCTGCCCTCTCACTTGGTACTGTGGATGTCGGATTCTGTTGCCAGGTGCTCTTTGGGGGTAGAAGCTGACCCTCAGCACCCTCTGCTCTGCTGTGCGCTGGGCAGAGTGAGGGCAGTTGGGAAGAATGGAAAGGCGGGGTGGCAGGGCTTGCTCAGGGGCAGGCGCAGAGCAGAGGCCAGCCACACCGTTGGGGGAGAGGTTATGGAGGCAGAGAGGCACAGGGGCCTCCTGAGCAGCTCTGGAGCCAGAGTTGGCTGAAGGACGAGGAGGCTCTGCAGAGGGGGCAGTGTCAGAACCAGATGTTGGAAACAGAGTGGGCTTGGGGCCTGCAGAGTGGGAATGTTCTAGACGGTGACCCAGTGTATACAGGGGTGCAGGACCCAGGAATCTGACAAGGGGAATCAGAGATGAGGGTCAGTGGGGGGCCCTGGGCTGTGGGTCAGGCAGTTGCAGAGGAGGGGAGGTTCACAAACCAGAATATAGCAGCAAATGTGGAAAGGGTTGTCACCAGGGCCATAGGAAGAGGGGCAGGACACCTGCGACCCCACCCCTCCTCCACACACACACACACACACACACACACACACACACACACACACAGCCACAGCTTGAAGGCCCAGGCACCCTCCCTGCCTCTGTGCCCCCAGCTTTGCCCACTCGTGCCCACAATGGGTACCTTCCCAGACGCCTGAATTCCGGAAGGTGCCAGGAATGCCTTCTCTCTGCCACTCTCGAGACGGATCATACTCCCGCCTGCTAACAGAAGGGTGATGAGCAGCCAGGAAGTGGGGCCGAGGAGGGGGCTCACGGGACTTCACAGCTACAGCCCTAAGTCACTGGGCTAATGCTACCGAGAATGAAGACATTCACCACGGCCTCCCCACCTGCAAGGGCACTGGCTGGGCTTCCTGGATGCCCCTCAGTCCCCTCCGTGGGCCTCAGTTTCCTCGTGAGTGTGATGGGGACATTGCAACGGAGTCAGGGTGGATCCCTCCAGCTGCAGACCTCGGGCCAGGTGCTGTGCCTGACCTTGCACCTCAGTCTCCTCAGGTGCGTCTTACCTCATTTACGGCAGGGGAAAAGCAGGACCAGCTGGCTCATTCCCAGCTTGCCAGTATAGCCGCGCTGCTCGGTAGTAAGCCAGGTGGTAACAAACGGCAAATAACCCCGCTGCACGATCTAATTTCAGGGCTTAAGTTTTTGTTTCCATTTCTCAGCTTAACACATGTATCTTATCATCAAAAGGCGGCCCTTGGCCGTCCCCAGGGTTGGGAGGGGCTGTGCACCCCAACTGACTTCTGCTGGCCTCTGTCTTGCAGAGAGGAAAGGAGCCTCGGGATACTAGACCTTGGCCGCCCAGGGTCCCTTCTCTCCTCTCTCTGGGTCCACCGTACGGTCCCACAAGCTCACCTGTGCAGTTTCCTCTGGGATCGACCAAGGAAGACAGTCAGGATGACCATTATGACCAGCAGTACTGCCACCACGGCCCCCACTATTCCATATACAAGATTCTTGCTGAGGCTCGACTCACAGGTCTCTCCCCAGTACCAGTGTGTGTCCGTGTTCGGGCACCTGGGGACACACACAAACTCAGTCGGTCCACTGGCATCCCTCCCATCCAAGAGGGCTCATCTCCAAAGCAAAAATCAATTCCAAAGCTGCACGTCCCTCCCCTGAGGGCACGGGTACCCAGGAAGCCTGACTCCTCCAGACAGGGAGCAGGTTGGGGACTCAGGGCCCGCAGAACAGGAATTCTGAATGACAAGGACTCAGAGGGATCCTGGGGAGCCAGGCGACTTGTCCCAGACAAGCGAGGTTTACCATCCAATCTCAGAACAGCTGGCACCTGGATGAGTTTGTTATCTTGTTTTATGTTTTGTACTTTAACGTACGGCCTTGGGAACATACAGGTCCAGGCCACAGCTGGAGGCGATAATGAGGTCACAGTGCGATAACATGAATGACAGACAGAGAGACAGAGGTGGAGAGAGATGAAATCGACAGCTTGAACTTTATCAGGGAGGGGCTGGCTTGGCCACAGAACACCAATGCTACAATTGTGCCCACCTTTCACTCTCATGGGGTGAGGGGCGAGGGGAGACCCCGGTGTGGGAGAGGAGAAAAGATGGGGAGGAGGAAGGAGAAGGCGCCCCCAAGCTCTCCCAGCCCCACCCCAACCCACAGGGATGACGGGCGAGGACAGCCTTTCCATCAGGAGGGGTGGGTGCTCACAGGCAGTGGGGGCCACTGTGCTGTAGCTGGCACTCGCCCAGGTTACAGTTGAGTTGTGACTTCGTCCCCGGGGTGCACTTAGTCACACAGGCCAGCCTCCCGTCCAGTTCGTCCACATAGTAGAACTGGGCATAGCCCCTGGCAGCTCCCCGGGCACATTGCTCTGGGGGAGAGGGGCGGGCGGCCAGCGTCAGCCTGGCTGAAGCTCCCAGACCCCAGCTCACTGCCCACAGCCCGCCCGCCTCTGTCCAGCGGAGCTGCTCACCCTGGGGGTCGAAGCCCAGCTTCACAGCCCCATCCACCACGGTGGCCTCTCCGTTGTAACACAGCACGGAATCTGCCAGGGAGGAGGGGCAGGAAAACGAGAGGGAGGTTGCCCCCCGCCTCCGCGGTGTAGCCGGGCTCCCCATCTCTACCACACGTCCCACGGCCCCTCTGGGGCTGGTTCATCCCCAGATATGCAAAGGGCCCGTGGACAGTGGGGCCATGGAGGGCACTGGGGTGTCCAGGGCAGGATGGGGTCCAGGCCTGGGTTCTAGATTTCTCCACGGGAGGCCCAGGTATTCCAGAAGAAGGTAGAGTGGGGAGCGGGAGACCAAGGCTGAGACTGAGACTCTCACCACCGAGGCCGAGGCGTTTGGGGGAGCCTACCTTGGCACTTGGAAATATTAGTCGGGACCACGCTGGTCTCGTTCTTGATCTTGGCCATCACGATATTTTTGAGGTTTGAAAAGAGCGTCTGATACTCCGAGGTGTAGCCGGCCTCCAGGACCACGTCACTCTCCACCACGATGCTGCCGTTGCTGGAAGCAGGAGCGTTTCCTCAGGTCCCCCTCGTCACCCACCTGCCCTCAACGGGGGCCCAAGCAGCGGGAGGGGGAATGGGGGACAAAGAAGCCACATGCCCCAGAGACAGGGGAGAAGACAGTGAGGAACTTGAGCTGCTAACTATGGAGAAGGCAGTGGAGAAAGACAGGTAAGATCCAGGAAGAGCAGTGGCCACAGAAAGGTCAGCGGGTGAAGTCCATCTCTGAGCACCGAGGTGCCTTACGTGGAAGCCGGCTGGGGGCCGGGAGCGTGGGGAGGAATGAGAAAAGAGGGGGGAAGTCTCGTGAAAATAGATCCAGAAGGGAGACCAACAGGGTAGAGAAGAAGACGGAGCGTGGAGAGCGGGGAGGGGCCGGGGGACAAGAGCCACCAAAGCATGCTGCGTCCATGTCCGAACACACCACGGCGAAGCCTGCTTGTGTATGTGATGATAATGCATGAATTAAAATAACAATAATCATAATAATAGAAGGAGCTCAGTAGAGTAGATCTAGTGGATCAGGGATGGGAGGAGGGAAGGTAAAGGGACTGTCCTGGGGAATGAGATTGAGGATTTTTTTTTTTTTTAATTTTGTTGGTACTGGGGACTGAACCCAGAGGCGCTTTACCACCGAGCCACATTCCCAGCCACCCTCCCACACACTTTTTTTTTTTTTTTTTTTGAGACAGGGTCTCACTAGGTTGCTTAGGGCCTCACTAAATTGCCGAGACTGACCTCTGACTTGCAATCCTCCTGCCTCAGCCTCCCGAGTTGCAGGGATTACAGGTGTGCACCACCCAGCAGATTGAGCAAATTATGACTATGGTATAATGAATCACAGTATTATGTATAATTACAATGCACTAACAAAAGATAAGCTAAAAATAAAAATGAAGCTGAGGGCGGTGGTGCGCGCCTGTACTCCCAGTGACTCAGGAGGCTGAGGCAGGAGGATGGCGAGTTCAAAGCCAGCCTCTGTACCTGTGTTCCCATCAGGACCCTTCGAGCTCATTCCCCACTGCCTGCAGCCGATGCTGGCTAGGCCCCGGGCACTTGAACCCAGACGCAGCCATGCCGCACTCTGACTTCTCCATTCTGCTTCTTGTCCCCGTGCAGAGCACCCCACACCCAAGCATCCCAGAACCTGTGGTCAGTTCCAGGAATCAGCCCTCCTCTCTCAACGCTGGGCTCCTCGTCATCTCTTCCCTCTGCCATCACCCTCTCCCCGCACCCGCCCTCACCCTGCCTGTTCCCCCTCATCCCTCAAGGCTTGGCTTAGTCGCCCCATCTCCCAGGAAGAATTCCTTCCATCTCACCTGGCGTGCTTCAGGACCCCTCCATTGCACCCTGAGGTTCCCTGACCACAACCCTCTCCAGACCGCACAGCCATGGTGCCGCTCTGAGCTCCAGGAAACTGGGACTAAGTTGCTCCCAGTCTCGGGCACAGGACTGGCTTTTAATAAAAGTTTGAGTGAACGAAGGATCAAGTGTCAATGAATACTTGATCAAGAATCAACAAACGAGTAGTGAAAGAGTTAACAATGAATGAAGCGAATGGTGGATGCGTGGATGCCCGATCTCAGGGTCCTCAGGTGTGGCCCAGCCAGGTGTTGATACCCTAACTATTCGTGACAGGAGGAGGCAGGAGAGCAGGGGCGGGAGAGGGGCTCCCCACAGCCTAGAAACCTGCCCCCCAACATACTTACAGCAGTTTCCTAATGATCACCTCTCTGTACTCGGAAAGGTCATCACCCATATACACTTTGTCCATCTGAAAGAAACAGCTGAGATCACACAGGGCCAGAGAGTGCAGAGGCCCCGACCCTGTCTCCTGGCAGCCCCACCCTCGCTCCTGCGGGGCCCACAGGGAAGAGGACAGAAAGGCACAGGAAGCTGCCTCTGCCGTGCAGGGGTGGGTGGGGTCCAGGGCTGGAGGCTGTCAGAGGATCCCCTCTCAAGACGTGGGTGGCAGAGCACAGAGGAGCCCTCCGCTGCCCTCAGCCCCGGGCGCCCCTGCTCTTACCTGCTGCTTGAAAAGGTCTGAGAAGTTCTGGTATGCCGGGGAGGACACGTTATTCAGGTCTTCTGTGAAGTTCCTGTGAATCACTTTCACTATCACAGTTACAGTGGCGTTGATGACTTCTGGGATTTCTGGGGGAACAGGCCACACTGCGTGAGAAAGCAATCCCCCGGAGTGCCTCTGGGGACTGGGAAATTCTCTGCCCATTGTGTCATGAAGGTGAGCAAAGTGGGCAGGACCAGAGGATGGAAGCTCATGAAGCAGGTGGAGTCACTGAGACGTCTCTGTCCCTGGTCTCCCAATCCCATGAGAAGCTAGTGGCCAGAATTGAGACCCAGAGGGAATTAAGTGGAGGACTCCAGAAAGGTTTGGGATAGAAACACCCTGATGGAATGGGCAGGAGAACTGGTGAAAAGGTCCCTGAAGGTAGAGGTCAAAGGTCCATGTCCTACCTAAGTTGTAGCCTCGGCAAGTCTCATATGTCCTCTCCCTTCCCAGCAAGGGCACAGCCAATCCTTCCAAGACTACCATCTTATTTTAGAGCTAAGGGGCATGGAGGGAGCTGTAGGTCTTAGAGGAGGTCATTACCTATGGGGAAGGAGTAGAGGAGGGACTGGCACTGGTAACCAAAGTAGCCTTGGGGACAGGTGCATTCTTTTCCATTCCACTCTCCTCCGTTGTAGCAAACCACTGCAGAGGAATAGAACACCTGGAGGTCATCAAGGAAGCCCGAGGAGCGGGAACGCTGGCTCCCAGCCAGGTCTCAGCATTCAGGCATTACACTTAAGGACAAGGCTAGACCAGATGATCATGCAGCCACTGAGACCCCCTCAGGTCCCACCCTGTCCCCAGAGTGAGTAGGGAAAGGAGGACACAAGCAGTAGAGCAAGGGAACAAGACATAGAAAAGCAGAAAGAGCCCTGTGAACCAAGGAGGACAACAGCTGGCGGCCAGAGAGAGCTGGAAATGGAAGATAACAACGGGAAGAGGTGATCAGAGCTCGGGACACACAGATAACACACACAGAAACTTACCGGGTGGCAAAGAGGAAGAGCTGGTGGTCGTGGAAGTGGTGTGGAGGCTAGTGAAGGAAGGACCCACAGTAGAACTGGTTTTGAACACTAGGGCTGAAAATGGAGTGGAGCGAGGAGAAGAAAAACCAGGAGAACTTGCATGAGCAGAAGAGTCGGAGACGGGTGAGAAGGAGAACATAGGAAAAGAACTGGAAGCGGCAGCGTTGCGGACCGTGGCTCCAGAGCTGTGAGGGGCTGCCGTCGAGTGCGCTGACCCTGGGCTGCGGGGGAAGGCTGTCCATCTTTCAGTCACGCCCATGGCTTCAGAGGCGGAGGAGGGCATGGTGGTGTGGACCGAACCCGGGATGCTTGGCAGCGTTGTGGATCGTTCAGCCAACGTGGAGGTTTGGGACATATCCCAGGGTGGTGTGGCGCGGACTGATCCAAGGTTGCTTAGCAAGGTTGTCTGCCCTTCAGCCTGGACTGTCACGTGGGAGCTTTCAGTGGGCCCTGCGGTGTATGCGGAGGCTGAGCTGCTTGGCACCGGAGTAGGTACTGCAGGTGGGACTGTGGTATGCGAGCTGTCAGATGGCACGCTTGTATGTGCAGAACTTGAGCTGTTTGGCGAGGCTGTAGGTCCTTCCACAAGGACTGTGGATTGCACACTGTGAGATGGCAGCAGTGTGTGTCCTGGGCTGTTTAGGAAGGTTGTCCATCCTTCAGATAGGACAGTGGTTTTGGAACTGGCTGTTGATCCTGCTAGGTCTGCTGAACCTGGGCTGCTTGGGAAGCTTGTAGATCCTTCAAGCAGCACTGTGGAGTGGGTGCTGTCTGATGGCAGTGGGGTATAGGGTGATCGAGGGCTGCTCAGGAAGGACGAGGATTCTTCTACCAGGGCAGAGGTCTGGAAGCTCTGAAGTGGCACTGTTGTGTGGCCTGCATCTGGACTGCTCGGGAGAGCTGTGGATACCCCAGACAGGACTGTGGTCAGGGAGCTGTCAGGTGACCCTCCTGAGGGTACTGAACCTGGGATGCTTGGCTCTGCTGTGGACCCATCAGTCAGGAAGGTGGACTGGGAGCTCCTGGTGGTCACTATGTTGGGTGCTGATCCCGTGCTGCCAGGTATAGGTCCCTCAGAGGACAGTGTGGTTTGGTAGGTGACTGAGGACACTGCTGAGGGTGCTGACCCTGGGCTGCTTGCCAAGCTTGTGGATCCTTCAAGCAGCACTGTGGTGTGGGAAGTGTCTACTGTCAGGACAGTGACAGCTGAACCAGGGCCCCTGAGGGGGGTTGTACCAGCTCCAGAAGAGCTGGTGGCCTGGGAGCTGTCAGATGTCACGACTGTGTATGCTGATCCTGGGCTGCGTGGTGAGGGGGTAGATGCTGCCAGCGCTGGTGTGGTCTGCGAGCTGCCAGCCAGGGGTGTGGGGTGGGCTGACCCAGGGCTGAGCTGCAAGACTGTGGACCGTTCAGACAGGACTGTGGCTGGGGCAGTGTCTGCTGGCTCTGCTGTGTGAGCTGAAGCAGGGCTGCTTGGGAATCCTGTGGATGCCTCCTTGGGACCTGTGCTGGCTGAGCCTTCAGAGGCACCTGTTCTGTGTGGTGAAGCTGGGCTGCTTGACACGGTGGTGGAACCTTCCCACATGGCTGTGGTTTGGGAGCTATAGAGGGGAATTGTTGGTTGTGAATCTGGATTTCTAGGGAATGTTGTAGAAGCCCCAACCTGGATTGTGGTTTGGGAGCTGGTCGTTGACCCTGCTGGGTGTGCTGAACCTGGGCTGCTTGGGAATCCTGTGGATCCACCAAGCAGCACTGTGGTGTGGGTCCTGTCTGATGGCGGTATGGCATGGGTTGATCCAGGGCTACTAAGGAAGGTCACAGATTCTCCAGTGTTGATGGTGGTCAGAGAGCTGTCAGGTGACCCTCCTGTGGGTGCTGAACCTGGGCTGCTTGGCAAGGGTGTGGATCCAACAGTCATGAAGGTGGACTGGGAGCTTCTAGGGGTCACTGTGTTGGGTGATGATCCCGTGCTGCCTGAGAAGGACGTAGGTCCCTCAGAAGACAGCATAGTTTCATTGGTGTCTGATGGCACAGGTGTGGGTGCCGACCCTGGATGACTTAGCAAGCTTGTGGATCTTTCAACCCTCACTGTAGTGTGAGAACTGTCTAGTGTGAGGACAGTGACAGCTGAACCAGGGCCTGTTAGGGAGGTCATTGCAGCCGCAGGAGACCTGGTGGCCTGGGAGCTGTCAGATGTCAAGGCTGTGTATGCTGATCCTGGGCTGTGTGGCAAGGGGGTAGATGCTGCCAGCGCTGGTGTGGTCTGCGAGCTGCCAGCCAGGGGTGTGGGGTGGGCTGACCCAGGGCTGAGCTGCAAGACTGTGGACCGTTCAGACAGGACTGTGGCTGGGGCAGTGTCTGCTGGCTCTGCTGTGTGAGCTGAAGCAGGGCTGCTTGGGAATCCTGTGGATGCCTCCTTGGGACCTGTGCTGGCTGAGCCTTCAGAGGCACCTGTTCTGTGTGGTGAAGCTGGGCTGCTTGGCACTGTGGTGGATCCTTCAGACATGACTGTGGTTTTGGAGCTATAGAGTGGACTTGTTATGGGTTCTGAAACTGGGCTCCTAGGGAATGTCGTAGATACCCAAGCCTGGACAGTGTTTTTGGAGCTGGCCATTGACGCTGCTGGGTGTGCTGAACCTGGGCTGCTCGGGAAACCTGTGGATCCTCCAAGCAGCACTGTGGAGTGGGTGCTGTCTGATGGCGGTGTGGTATGGGCTGATCCAGGGCTGCTCAGGAAGGTCGGGGATTCTCCAGTGTGGACGGTGGTCAGGGAGCTATCAAATACCCCTCCTGTGGGTGCTGAACCTGAGCTACTTGGCCAGGCTGTGGATCCTTCCGACGCGGGTCTGGTGTTGGAGCTCTGAGATGGCACTGTCGGGCTGCCTGGGAAAGCTGAAGATGTCCCAGCCAGGACTGTGGTTAGTGGGCTGCTGGACGACACTCCTGTGGGTGCTGAACCTGAGCTGCGTGGCAAGGTGGGCGATGCTCCAGGCAGGAGAGGGGACTGAGAGCTTTCCGTTGTCACTGGGCTGTGTGCTGAAGGTGAGCTGCTTGGGAACGTGGACCCTTGAGGCAGGACTGTGGTCTGATGCGTGACTGAGGGCTCGGCTGTGGCTGCTGCACTCGGCCTACCTGGCAGGCTTGCAGATCCTTCAGCCCCTGCTGAGGTTTGGAAGCTCCCCGAGAGCCCTGTAGTGAGGTCAGGACCAGGGCCATGTGAGAAGGCTGTTGTTGCTTGAGTCAAGACAGTGACCTGGGGGCTGTCAGAGGATGGGGCTGTGTTGAAATCAGCAGGGCTGTCAGCAGGGGTGGTGGGTCCTTGAGCCAGGATGGTGACTAGGGAGCCTGCAGTGGGCACTGTAGTGGGTTCTGAACGCTGGCTGCTTGGCAAGGTGGTGGGTCCCTCAGCCACAGCTGGTGTTCTGGAACTCTCCCATGACATGGTGGGTGCTGAGCTGCCTGGTGAGTCTGGGGATCCCCCCACAAGAACTGTGGTTTGGGAGGTACCAGGTGACACTCCTGTGGGCGCTGAACCTGAGCTGATGATTAAGGTCGTAGAGCCGTCCACCCTCACTGTGGCTTCGGAGCTGTCTGGTGGCAGCAAAGTGATGGTTGACCCAGGGCCTCTTGGGGAGGCTGTGGATGCTTCAGTCAGGAGAGGTGGGCGGGAGCTGCCCAGTGGCATGGCTGTGCTGCCCACACCCGGGCTGCCCTGGGTGGCTGTCCATTCCTCAGCCGGGACTGTGGTCTGGGACACATCAGTGAGCCCTGCTGTGGGTGCCACGCCTGAGCTGCTTGGCAAGGCTGTGGCTTCCTGGGTCACAGCTGTGGTTTCAGAGTTATCAGTAGGCACTGGGGTCCGTTCTGAGTCGGGGCTGCTGAGGAAAGTGGTTGACCTTTCATCTGGGAGTGTGGTGACAGAGGTGTCTGGTGGCTCCGTGCTATGTGCGGGTCCTGGGCTGCTCTGGTGGGCCGTAGACCCTCCAGACTGGACTGTCACCTGGGAGCTCTCAGTGGGCACTCCTGTGTGCTCCGACCCTGGGCTGCCTGGCCTGGTCGTAGACACGCCAGGCAGGACTGTGCTTTGCGGGCTGTCAGATGCCACTGTGGTCTGCTCTGAGCCTGGGCTGCTTGAGACTGTGGCTGATTCTGCAGAGAGGACGGTGCTCTGGGGGCCGTCAGAGGGGACTGTCATGGTGGCTGAATCTGAGGTGCTTGGCAGGGCTGTGGACCCCTCTGTCTGGACTGCAGTTTGGGAACTCTGGGGTGGCACTGTAGTGTGGCCTGCATCTGGGCTGCGTGGGAGAGCTGTGGACACCCCAGACAGGACTGTGGTGAGGGAGCTGTCAGGTGACCCTCCTGTGGGTGCTGAACCTGGGCTGCTTGGCAAGGCTGCGGATCCATCAGGCAGGAAGGTAGACTGGGAGCTCCTGGTGGTCACTGTGTTGGGTGCTGATCCCGTGCTGCCTGAGAAGGACGTGGGTCCCTTGGAGGGCAGCGTGGTTTGGTTGGTGTCTGATAGCCCTGGTGTGGGTGCTGACCCTGGTCTACTTAGCAAGCTAGTGGATCTTTCAACCCTCACTGTGGTGTGGGAACTGTCCAGTGTCAGGACAGTGACAGCTGAATCAGGGCCCCTTAGGGAGGTCATTGCAGCTGCAGGAGAGCTGGTGGCCTGGGAGCTGTCAGATGTCACGGCTGTGTATGCCGATCCTGGACTGTGTGGCGAGGGGGTAGATGCTGCCAGCACCGGTGTGGTCTGCGGCCTGCCAGCCAGGGGTGTGGGGTGGGCTGACCCAGGGCTGACCTGCAAGACTGTGGACCCTTCAGACAGGACTGTGGCTGGGGCAGTGTCTGCTGGCTCTGCTGTGTGAACTGAAGCAGGGCTGCTTGGGAATCCTGTGGATGCCTCCTTGGGACCTGTGCTGGCTGAGCCTTCAGAGGCACCTGTTCTGTGTGGTGAAGCTGGGCTGCTTGGCATGGTGGTGGATCCTTTTGATGTGGCTGTAGTTTGGGAGCTATACAGTGGAGTAATGGGTGCTGAACCTGGGCTGATTGGGAATCCTGTGGATCCTTCAAGCAGCACTGTGGTGTGGGTGCTGTCTGATGGTGATGTGGCATGGGTTGATCCAGGGCTGCTCAGGAAGGCTGAGGATCCTCTAGTGTGAACGGTGGTCAGGGAACTCTCCAATGCCACTCCTGTGTGTGCTGAAACTGGGCTGCTTGGCAAGGCTGTGGATCCTTCAGGCAGAAAGCTGGACTGGGAGCCTCTGGTGGTCGCTGTGTTGGATGCTGATCCTGTGCTGCCTGAGAAGGACATAGGTCTCTCGGAGGGCAGCTTGGTTTCACTCATGTCTGAGGGCATAGGTGTGGGTGCCGACCCTGGTCTACTTAGCAAGCCTGTCAATCCTCCAGGGTTCACTGTGGTTTGGGGAGTGTCTAGTGTCAGGACAGTGACAGCTAAACCAGGACCCCTTACGGAGGTCATTGTAGCTGCAGGTGAGATGGTGGCCTGAGAGCTGGCCATTGACGCTGCTGGGTATGCTGAACCTGGGCTGCTTGAGGGGCTTGTGGATCCTCCAAGTAGCACTGTGGAGTGGGCGCCATCTGATGGCGGTGTGGTATGGGCTGATCCAGGACTGCTCAGGAAGGTCGGGGATTCTCCAGTGTGGATGGTGGTCAGGGAGCTATCAGATGCCCCTCCTGTGGGTGCTGAACCTGAGCTACTTGGCCAGGTTGTGGATCCTTCCGACGCAGCTCTGGTGTGGGAGCTCTGAGATGGCACTGTCGGGCTGCCTGGGAAAGCTGAAGATGTCCCAGCCAGGACTGTGGTTAGTGGGCTGCTGGACGACACTCCTGTGGGTGCTGAACCTGTGCTGCGTGGCAAGGTGGGCGATGCTCCAGGCAGGAGAGGGGACTGAGAGCTTTTCATTGTCACTGTGCTGTGTGCTGAAGGTGAGTTGCTTGGGAATGTGGACCCTTGAGGCAGAACTGTGGTTTGATGCGTGACTGAGGGCTCGGCTGTGGCTGCTGCACTTGGCCTACCTGGCAGGCTTGCAGATCCTTCAGTCCCTGCTGATGTTTGAAAGCTCCCCAAGAGCCCTGTAGTGAGGGCAGGACCAGGGCCACGTGAGAAGGCTGTTGTCGCTTGAGTCAAGACAGTGACCTGCGAGCTGTCAGAGGGCGTGGCTATGCTCCAGACAACGGGGCTGCCTGGGCTGGGTGTGGACCCACCCACCAACACTGCAGTTGGAGTGCTACCTGAGGGCACTCTGGTCTGTACCACACCTGAGACGCTTGGCAAGGTTGCAGACAGCTCAGTCAGGACTGTAGTATGGAAGCCATCAGAGGACACCATTGTCTGTTCTGAACCCAGGGTGTTTGGGAATGTCGTGGATCCTCCAAGCACCAGTGTGGTGTGGGCTGATGCAGGGCTCCCCTTGGAGATCGTGGCTGGGGCAGTGTCTGCTGGCTCTGCTGTGTGAGCTGAAGCAGGACTGCTTGGGAATCCTGTGGATGCCTCCTTGGGTCCTGTGCTGGCTGAGCTTTCAGAGGCATCTGTTCTCTGTAGGGAAACTGGGCTGCTTGGCAAGGTTGTGGATCCTTCCCACGTGGCTGTGGTTTGGAAGCTCTGAGATGGCACTGTCGGGCTGCCTGGGAAAGCTGAAGATGTCCCAGCCAGGACTGTGGTTAGTGGGCTGCTGGACGACACTCTTGTGGACACAGAACCTGAGATGCTTGGCATGGTTGTCCACCCTTCAGACACGAATGTGGTTTGGGAGCTATAGAGAGGTGTTGTTATGGGTTCTGAACCTGGGCTTCTAGGGAATGTCGTAGATGTCCCAGCCTGGACAGTATTTTTGGAACTGGCTATTGATGTTGCAGGGTGTGCTGAACCTGGGCTGCCTGGCATCCCTGTGGATCCTTCACGCAGCACAGTGGTCTGGGTGCTGTCTGATGGTGGTGTGGTATGGGCTGATCCAGGGCTGCTCAGGAAGCTTGAGGATCCTCTAATGTGGACAGTGGTCACCGAACTGTCTGCTGATGGTCCAGTGTGTGCTGAACCTGGGCTGCCTTGGAAAGCTGTCAATGCCTGAGCCTGGACTGTGGTTTGGGAACTGTCAGGTGACACTCCTGTGGGCGCTGAACTTGGACTACTCAGTCCAGGTGCTGATGCTTCAGATGGGACAGTGAATTGAGACATTAGAGGTGTCAGTGTGCCGTGTACAGAGACAGAGTTGCTTGGGAAAGGTGTGGATCCTTCAGGCAATGATGTGGTTTCCGAGCTGTCGGATGGCACTGGTGTGGGTGCTAACCCTGGGCCACTTGGCTCTGCTGTGGATTCTTCAGGCAAGAAGGTGGACTGGGGTCTCCTGGTGGTCACTGTGTTGAGTGCTGATCCCGTGCTGCCTGATGTAGGTCCCTCAGAGGACAGTGTAGCTTGGTAGGTATCTGAGGGCACAGGTGTAGTTGCTGACCCTGAACTGCTTTTTAAGCTTGTAGATACTCCAGCCACCACTGAGGGGTGGGAAGTGTCTAGTGTGAGGACAGTGACAGCTGAACCAGGGCCCCTTAGGGAGGTCATTGCAGCTGCAGGAGACCTGGTGGCCTGGGAGCTGTCAGATGTCAAGGCTGTGTATGCTGATCCTGGGCTGCCTGGCAAGGGGGTAGATGCTGACAGCACTAGTGTGGTCTGCGAGCTGCCAGCCAGGGGTGTGGGGTGGGCTGACCCAGGGCTGAGCTGCAAGACTGTGGACCCTTCAGACAGGACTGTGGTTGGGGTAGTGTCTGCTGGCTCTGCTGTGTGAGCTGAAGCAGGGCTGCTTGGGAATCCTGTGGATGCCTCCTTGGGACCTGTGCTGGCTGAGCCTTCAGAGGCACCTGTTCTGTGTGGTGAAGCTGGGCTGCTTGACACGGTGGTGGATCCTTTTGACGTGGCTATGGTTTCAGAGCTATAGAGGGGAATTGTTGGTTGTGAATTTGGATTTCTAGGGAATGTTGTAGAAGCCCCAGCCTGGACTGTGGTTTGAGAGCTGGTCGTTGACCCTGCTGGGTGTGCTGAACCTGGGCTGCTTGGGAATCCTGTGGATCCACCAAGCAGGACTGTGGTGTGGGTCCTGTCTGATGGCGGTGTGGCATGGGTTGATCCAGGGCTACTAAGGAAGGTCACAGATCCTCCAGTGTTGATGGTGGTCAGAGACCTGTCCGGGGACCGTCCTGTGGGTGCTGAACCTGGGCTGCTTGGCAAGGGTGTGGATCCAACAGTCATGAAGGTGGACTGGGAGCTTCTAGGGGTCACTGTGTTGGGTGATGATCCCGTGCTGCCTGAGAAGGATGTAGGTCCCTCAGAAGACAGCATAGTTTCATTGGTGTCTGATGGCACAGGTGTGGGTGCCGACCCTGGATGACTTAGCAAGCTAGTGGATCCTTCAAACTTCACTGTGATGTGGGAACTGTCTAGTGTGAGGACAGTGACAGCTGAACCAGGGCCTGTTAGGGAGGTCATTGCAGTTGCAGGAGACCTGGTGGCCTGGGAGCTGTCAGATGTCACGGCTGTGTATGCTGATCCTGGGCTGCGTGGCAAGGGGGTAGATGCTGCCAGCGCTGGTGTGGTCTGCGAGCTGCCAGCCAGGGGTGTGGGGTGGGCTGACCCAGGGCTGACCTGCAAGACTGTGGACCCTTCAGACAGGACTGTGGCTGGGGCAGTGTCTGCTGGCTCTGCTGTGTGAACTGAAGCAGGGCTGCTTGGGAATCCTGTGGATGCCTCCTTGGGACCTGTGCTGGCTGAGCTTTCAGATGCGCTCGTTCTGTGTGGTGAAGCTGGGCTGCTTGGCACGGTGGTGGATCCTTCAGACATGACTGTGGTTTTGGAGCTATAGAGTGGACTTGTTATGGGTTCTGAACCTGGGCTCCCAGGGAATGTCGTAGAAGCCCCAGCCTGGACTGTGGTTTGGGAGATGGCCATTGACCCTGCTGGGTGTGCTGAACCTGGGCTGCTCGGGAAGCCTGCGGATCCTCCAAGCAGCACTGTGGAGTGGGCGCCGTCTGATGGCGGTGTGGTAAAGGCTGATCCAGGGCTGCTCAGGAAGGGCGAGGATTCTCCAGCATGGACGGTAGTCAGGGAGCTATCAGATGCCCCTCCTATTGGTGCTGAACCTGGGCTGCTTGGCCAGGCTGTGGATCCTTCCGACGCGGCTCTGGTTTGGAAGCTCTGAGATGGCACTGTCGGGCTGCCTGGGAAAGCTGAAGATGTCCCAGCCAGGACTGTGGTTAGTGGGCTGCTGGACGACACTCCTGTGGGTGCTGAACCTGAGCTGCGTGGCAAGGTGGGCGATGCTCCAGGCAGGAGAGGGGACTGAGAGCTTTCCGTTGTCACTGGGCTGTGTGCTGAAGGTGAGCTGCTTGGGAACGTGGACCCTTGAGGCAGGACTGTGGTCTGATGCGTGACTGAGGGCTCGGCTGTGGCTGCTGCACTCGGCCTACCTGGCAGGCTTGCAGATCCTTCAGCCCCTGCTGAGGTTTGGAAGCTCCCCAAGAGCCCTGTAGTGAGGTCAGGACCAGGGCCACTTGAGAAGGCTGTTGTCCCTTGAGTCAAGACAGTGACCTGGGGGCTGTCAGAGGATGGGGCTGTGTTGAAATCAGCAGGGCTGCCAGCAGGGGTGGTGGGTCCTTGAGCCAGAATGGTGACTAGGGAGCTTGCAGTGGGCACTGTAGTGGGTTCTGAACGCTGGCTGTTTGGCAAGGTGGTGGGTCCCTCAGCCACAGCTGGTGTTCTGGAACTCTCCCATGACATGGTGGGTGCTGAGCTGCCTGGTGAGCCTGGGGATCCCCCCACAAGAACTGTGGTTTGGGAGGTACCAGGTGACACTCCTGTGGGCGCTGAACCTGAGCTGATGATTAAGGTCGTAGATCCGTCCACCCTCACTGTGGCTTCGGAGCTGTCTGGTGGCAGCAAAGTGACGGCTGACCCAGGGCCTCCTGGGGAGGCTGTGGATGCTTCACCCAAGAGAGGTGGGCGGGAGCTGCCCAGTGGCATGGCTGTGCTGCCCACACCCGGGCTGCCCTGGGTGGCTGTCCATCCCTCAGCCGGGACTGTGGTCTGGGACACGTCAGTGAGCCCTGCTGTGGGTGCCACGCCTGAGCTGCTTGGCAAGGCTGTGGCTTCCTGGGTCACAGCTGTGGTTTCAGAGTTATCAGGTGGCACCCAGGTCTGTGCTGAGTCAGGGCTGCTGAGGAAAGTGGTTGACCTTTCATCTGGGAGTGTGGTGACAGAGGTGTCTGGTGGCTCCGTGCTGTGTGCGGGTCCTGGGCTGCTCTGGTGGGCCGTGGACCCTCCAGACTGGACTGTCACCTGGGAGCTCTCAGTGGGCACTCCTGTGTGCTCCGACCCTGGGCTGCCTGGCCTGCTCGTAGACACGCCAGGCAGGACTGTGCCTTGTGAGCTGTCAGATGCCACTGTGGTCTGCTCTGAGCCTGGGCTGCCGGGCCAGGAGGAAGATCCTTCGGGCACCAGTGTGTTTTGGGGACCGTTAGATCGCTGTGTAGTGTGGGCTGACCCAGGGCTTTTCTGGGAGACCGTGGATCCTTCTGGAAGGACTGTGCCTGGGGAGGCGTCTGCTGGCTCTGCCGTGTGTGAGGACACAGGGCTGTGGGCAGCTCTTGAAGAACTCTCGGTGGAAGTGGTGGCTGCTGAGCTGTGGGAAGTCTCCCGTGTGGGTTGTGAGCCTGGGCTGCTTGAGACCGTGGCTGATTCTGCAGAGAGGATTGTGCTCTGGGGGCCGTCAGAGGGGACTGTTATGGTGGCTGAATTTGAGGTGCTTGGCAGGGCTGTGGACCCCTCTGTCTGGAGTGCAGTTTGGGAACTCTGGGGTGGCACTGTAGTGTGGCCAGCATCTGGGCTGCTTGGGAGAGCTGTGGACACCCCAGACAGGACTGTGATGAGGGAGCTGTCAGGTGACACTCCAGTGGATGCTGAACCTGGGATGATTGACAAGGCTGTGGATCCATCAGCCAGGAGGGTGGACTGGGAGCTCCTGGTGGTTACTGTGTTGAGTCCTGATCCCGTGCTGTCTATTTTAGGTCCCTCAGAGGGCAGTGTGGTTTGGTAGGTGTCTGAGGGCACAGGTTTGTTTGAAGACCCTGTGCTCCTGGGAAAGCTTGTAGATCCTCCAGTCGTCACTGTAGTGTGGGAAGTGTCTAGTGTCAGGACAGTGACAGTTGAACCAGGGTCCCTTATGGAGGTCACTGAAGCTGCAGGAGAGATGGTGGCCTGAGAGCTGACCAAAAACTCTTCTGGGTGTGCTGAACCTGGGCTGCTCGGGAAGCCTGTGGATCCTCCAAGCAGCTCTGTGGAGTGGGCGCCGTCTGAAGGCGGTGTGGTAAGGGCTGATCCAGGGCTGCTCAGGAAGGTCGGGGATTCTCCAGTGTGGACCGTGGTCAGGGAGCTATCAGATGCCCCTCCTGTGGGTGCTGAACCTGAGCTACTTGGCCAGGCTGTGGATCCTTCCGACGCAGCTCTGGTGTTGGAGCTCTGAGATGGCACTGTCGGGCTGCCTGGGAAAGCTGAAGATGTCCCAGCCAGGACTGTGGTTAGTGGGCTGCTGGACGACACTCCTGTGGGTGCTGAACCTGAGCTGCGTGGCAAGGTGGGCGATGCTCCAGGCAGGAGAGGGGACTGAGAGCTTTCCGTTGTCACTGTGCTGTGTGCTGAAGGTGAGCTGCTTGGGAACGTGGACCCTTGAGGCACGACTGTGGTCTGATGCGTGACTGAGGGCTCGGCTGTGGCTGCTGCACTTGGCCTACCTGGCAGGCTTGCAGATCCTTCAGCTCCTGCTGAGGTTTGGAAGCTCCCCGAGAGCCCTGTAGTGAGGGCAGGACCAGGGCCACTTGAGAAGGCTGTTGTCGCTTGAGTCAAGACAGTGACCTCGGGGCTGTCAGAGGGCGCAGCTGTGTATGCTGATCCTGGGCTGCGTGGCAAGGTTGTAGATCCTTCTGACGTGGCTGTGGTTTTGGAGCTATAGAGTGGAGTTGTTGTGGGTTGTGTACCTGGGCTTCTTGGGAATGCTGTAGATTCCCCAGACTGGACTGTGGTTTGGGAGCTGGGCATTGACACTGCAGGGTGTGAGGAACGTGGGCTGCTTGGGAAGCCTGTGTTTCCTCCAAGCAGCACTGTGGAGTGGGTGCTGTCTGAAGGCGGTGTGGTAAGGGCTGATCCAGGGCTGCTCAGGAAGGGTGAGGACCCTCCAGTGTGGATGGTGGTGTGGGAGCTGTCAGGTGACCCTCCTGTGGGTGTTGAAACTGGGCTGCTTGACTCTGTTGTGGATCCTTCAAGAAGGAAAGTGGACTGGGACCTTCTGGTGGTCACTGTGTTGGATGCTGATCCCGTGCTACCTGAGAAGGACATAGGTCCCTCGGAGGACAGCGTGTTTTGGCTGGTGTCTGATGGCCCTGGTGTAGGTGTCCACACAGGTCTAGTTAGCAAGCTAGTGGACCCTTCAACACTCACTGTGGTGAGGGAACTGTCTAATGGCAGGAAAGTGACAGCTGAACGAGGGCCCCCTTGGGAGGTCACAGAGGCTCCAGTCAAGACAGTGACCTGGGAGGTGTCAGATGCAATGGCTGTGCTCTCTGCAACAGGGCTGCCAGCAGGGGTGGTGGGTCCTTGAGCTGGGACGGTGGCTTGGGAGCTTGCAGTGGGCACTGTAGTGGGTTCTGAACGCTGGTTGCTTGGCAAGGTTGTGGGTCCCTCAGCCACAGCTGGTGTTCTGGAACTCTCCAATGACACCGTGTGTGCTGACCCTGAGCTGTGTGGAGAGGCCATGGATCCTCCGACTAGGACAGTGGTTTGGGAGCTGTCGGGTGACACTCCTGTGGTCACTGAACTTGGACTACTCAGCCCAGGTGTTGGTGCTTCAGGTGGGACAGTGCTTTGAGACATTGGAGTTGTCAGTGTGCTGTGCACAGAGACAGAATCGCTTGGGAAAGATGTGGATCCTTCAGGCACCGATGTGGTTTCTGAGCTGTCGGATGGCGTTGCTGTGGGTGCTGACCCTGGGCTGCCTTGTGAGGGTGTGGATGCTTGAACCATCCCTATGGGTCGGGAGCTCCCTGAGGGCAGTGCAGTGAGGGCAGACGCAGGGCCACGTGGGGAGGCCATGGGTGTCTCAGGGAAGACACTGGAGTGGGAGCTGTCAGGGGATGTGGCTGTGCTTGCGGCAGCTGGGCTTCCCTGGGAGCTAGATAACCTATCCAGCAGGACGGTGGTTTGGGAAATACCAGTGGGCAGTGTTGTGTGTTCCCCGCCTGCGCTGCCTGTCATGGCTGTAGATGCATCAGATGGGCCTGTGGTATGGCTGCTGTCCGATGCCACTGTGGTGTGTGCTGAACCTGGGCTGCTTGGCAGGGTTGTAGATTCTTCAGGCACCAGTGTGGTTTGGGGACTGACGGGTGTGACTGCCGCACGTGCTGAATAGGAGCTGCTGGGCAGGGTTGTTAAACCCTGTGCCAGGGCTGAGGTCCGGGAGCTCTGAGGTGGCCCAACAGAGTGTGTTGTGTCTGCGCTGCCTGGGAGAGCAGTGGAACCACCTGCCAGGATGGTAGTCAGGGTGCTGTCAGGTGACCCTGCTGTGAGTGCTGAACCTGGGCTGCTTGGCAAGGTTGTGGATCCAACACTCACGAAGGCGGACTGGGAGCTTCTAGGGGTCACTGTGTTGGGTGATGATCCCATGCTGCCTGAGAAGGACATAGGTCCCTCAGAGGACAGTGTGGTGTGGCTGTTGTCTGATGATACTGGTGTGGGTGCCGACCCTGGTTGACTTAGCAAGCTAGTGGATCCTTCAAACTTCACTGTGGTGTGGGAACTGTCTAGTGTGAGGACAGTGACAGCTGAACCAGGAACCCTTAGGGAGGTTGTTGCAGCTGCAGGAGAGCTGGTGGCCTGGGAGCTGTCAGATGTCACGACTGTGTATGCTGATCCTGGGCTGCGTGGCAAGGGGGTAGATGCTGCCAGCGCTGGTGTGGTCTGCGAGCTGCCAGCCAGGGGTGTGGGGTGGGCTGATCCAGGGCTGACCTGCAAGACTGTGGACCCTTCAGACAGGACTGTGGCTGGGGCAGTGTCTGCTGGCTCTGCTGTGTGAGCTGAAGCAGGGCTGCTTGGGAATCCTGTGGATGCCTCCTTGGGACCTGTGCTGGCTGAGCCTTCAGAGGCACCTGTTCTGTGTGGTGAAGCTGGGCTGCTTGGCACGGTGGTGGATCCTTTTGACATGGCTATAGTTTGGGAGCTGTACAGTGGAGTTATGGGTTCTGAACCTGGGCTGATTGGGAATCCTGTGGATCCTCCAAGCAGCACTGTGGAGTGCGCGCTGTCTGATGGCGGTGTGGTAAGGGCTGATCCAGGGCTGCTCAGGAAGGTCGAGGACCGTCCAGCATGGACGGTGGTCAGGGAACTATCAGATGCCCCTCCTGTGGGTGCTGAATCTGAGCTGCTTGGCCAGGCTGTGGATCTTTCCGACGCAGCTCTGGTGTGGGAGCTCTGAGATGGCACTGTCGGGCTGCCTGGGAAAGCTGAAGATGTCCCAGCCAGGACTGTGGTTAGTGGGCTGCTGGACGACACTCCTGTGGGTGCTGAACCTGAGCTGCGTGGCAAGGTGGGCGATGCTCCAGGCAGGAGAGGGGACTGAGAGCTTTCCGTTGTCACTGGGCTGTGTGCTGAAGGTGAGCTGCTTGGGAACGTGGACCCTTGAGGCACGACTGTGGTCTGATGCATGACTGAGGGCTCGGCTGTGGCTGCTGCACTTGGCCTACCTGGCAGGCTTGCAGATCCTTCAGCCCCTGCTGAGGTTTGGAAGCTCCCCAAGAGCCCTGTAGTGAGGGCTGGACCAGGGCCACGTGAGAAGGCTGTTGTCGCTTGAGTCAAGACAGTGACCTGGGGTCTGTCAGAGGGCGCAGCTGTGTATGCTGATCCTGGGCTGCGTGGCAAGGTTGTAGATCCTTCTGACGTGGCTGTGGTTTTGGAGCTATAGAGTGGAGTTGTTGTGGGTTGTGAACCTGGGCTTCTTGGGAATGTTGTAGAAGCTCCAGCCTGGACTGTGGTTTGGGAGCTGGCCGTTGATCCTGCTGGGTGTGCTGAACCTGGGCTGCTTGGGAAGTCTGTGGATCCTCCAAGCAGCACTGTGGAGTGGGCGCCGTCTGAAGGCGGTGTGGTATGGGCTGATCCAGGGCTGCTCAGGAAGGGCGAGGACCCTCCAGTGTGGATGGTGGTGTGGGAGCTGTCAGGTGACCCTCCTGTGGGTGTTGAAACTGGGCTGCTTGACTCTGTTGTGGATCCTTCAAGCAGGAACGTGGACTGGGTCCTTCTGGTGGTCACTGTGTTGGGTGCTGATCCCGTGCTACCTGAGAAGGACGTAGGTCCCTCGGAGGACAGCGTGGTTTGGCTGGTGTCTGATGGCCCTGGTGTGGGTGTCCACCCAGGTCTAGTTAGCAAGCTAGTGGACCCTTCAACACTCACTGTGCTGTGGGAACTGTCTAATGGCAGGAAAGTGACAAAGGAACTAGGGCCCCCTTGGGAGGTCACAGAGGCTCCAGTCAAGACAGTGACCTGGGAGGTGTCAGATGCCATGGCTGTGCTCTCTGCAACAGGGCTGCCAGCAGGGGTGGTGGGTCCTTGAGCCGGGATGGAGACTAGGGAGCTTGCAGTGGGCACTGTAGTGGGTTCTGAACGCTGGCTGCTTGGCAAGGCTGTGGCTTCCTGGGTCACAGCTGTGGTTTCAGAGTTATCAGTTGGCACCCAGGTCTGTGCTGAGTCGGAGCTCCTGAGGAAAGCGGTTGACCTTTCATCTGGGAGTGTGGTGACGGAGGTATCTGGTGGCACCGTGCTGTGTGCGGGTCCAGGGCTGCTCAGGTGGGCCGTAGACCCTCCAGACTGGACTGTCACCTGGGAGCTCTCAGTGGGCACTCCTGTGTGCTCCGACCCTGGGCTGCCTGGCCTGGTCGTAGACACGCCAGGCAGGACTGTGCTTTGCGGGCTGTCAGATGCCACTGTGGTCTGCTCTGAGCCTGGGCTGCCGGGCCAAAAAGAAGATCCTTGGGGCACCAGTGAGGTTTGGGGGCCGTCAGATCGCTGTGTAGTGTGGGCTGACCCAGGGCTTTTCTGGGAGACGGTGGATCCTTCTGGAAGGACTGTGCCTGGGGAGGCGTCTGCTGGCTCTGCCGTGTGTGAGGACACAGGGCTGTGGGCAGCTCTTGAAGAACTCTCGGTGGCAGGGGTGGCTGCTGAGCTGTGGGATGTCTCCCGTGTGGGTCGTGAGCCTGGGCTGCTTGAGACCGTGGCTGATTCTGCAGAGAGGACGGTGCTCTGGGGGCCGTCAGAGTGGACTGTCATGGTGGCTGAATCTGAGGTGCTTGGCAGGGCTGTGGACCCCTCTGTCTGGACTGCAGTTTGGGAACTCTGAGGTGGCACTGTAGTGTGGCCAGTATCTGTGCTGCGTGGGAGAGCTGTGGACACCCCAGATAGGACTGTGGTGAGGGAGCTGTCAGGTGACCCTCCTGTGGGTGCTGAACCTGGGCTGCCTGGCAAGGCTGTGGATCCTTCAGTCAGGGTGGTGGACTGGGAGCTCCTGGTGGTCACTGTGTTCGGTGCTGATCCCGTGCTGCCTGAGAAGGACGTGGGTCCCTTGGAGGGCAGTGTGATTTGGTAGGTATTTGAGGGCACAGGTGTGTGTGATGACCCTGTGCTCCTGTGAAAGGTGGTAGATCCTACAGTCTTCACTGTGGTGTGGGAAGTGTCTAGTGTCAGGACAGTGACAGTTGAAACAGAGCCCCTTACAGAGGTCACTCTAGCAGCAGGAGAGATAGTGGCCTCGGAGCTGGCCATTGACACTGCTGGGTGTGCTGAACCTGGGCTGCTTGGGGAGCTTGTGGATCCTCGAAGCAGCACTGTGGAGTGGGCGCCGTCTGATGGCGGTGTGGCATGGGCTGATCCAGGGCTGCTCAGGGAGGGTGACGACCCTCCAGCATGGACGGTGGTCAGGGAGCTATCAGATGCCCCTGATGTGAGTGCTGAACCTGCGCTGCTTGGCAAGGGTGTGGACCCAACACTCATGAAGGTGGACTGGGAGCTTCTAGGGGTCACTGTGTTGGGTGCTGATCCCATGCTGCCTGAGAAGGACATAGGTCCCTCAGAGGACAGTGTGGTGTGGCTGTTGTCTGATGATACTAGTGTGGGTGCCGACCCTGGATGACTTAGCAAGCTAGTGGATCCTTCAAACTTCACTGTGGTGTGGGAACTGTCTAGTGTGAGGACAGTGACAGCTGAACCAGGAACCCTTAGGGAGGTTGTTGCAGCTGCAGGAGAGCTGGTGGCCTGGGAGCTGTCAGATGTCACGACTGTGTATGCTGATCCTGGGCTGCGTGGTGAGGGGGTAGATGCTGCCAGCGCTGGTGTGGTCTGCGAGCTGCCAGCCAGGGGTGTGGGGTGGGCTGACCCAGGGCTGAGCTGCAAGACTGTGGACCCTTCAGACAGGACTGTGGCTGGGGCAGTATCTGCTGGCTCTGCTGTGTGAACTGAAGCAGGGCTGCTTGGGAATCCTGTGGATGCCTCCTTGGGACCTGTGCTGGCTGAGCCTTCAGAGGCACCTGTTCTGTGTGGTGAAGCTGGGCTGCTTGGCACGGTGGTGGATCCTTTTGACATGGCTGTAGTTTGGGAGCTGTACAGTGGAGTTATGGGTGCTGAACCTGGGCTGATTGGGAATCCTGTGGATCCTCCAAGCAGCACTGTGGAGTGGGTGCCATCTGATGGCAGTGTGGTAAGGGCTGATCCAGGGCTGCTCAAGGAGAGCGAGGACCGTCCAGCATGGACGGTGGTCAGGGAGCTATCAGATGCCCCTCCTGTGGGTGCTGAATCTGGGCTGCTTGGCCAGGCTGTGGATCCTTCCGACGCGGGTCTGGTGTGGGAGCTCTGAGATGGCACTGTCGGGCTGCCTGGGAAAGCTGAAGATGTCCCAGCCAGGACTGTGGTTAGTGGGCTGCTGGACGACACTCCTGTGGGTGCTGAACCTGAGCTGCGTGGCAAGGTGGGCGATGATCCAGGCAGGAGAGGGGACTGAGAGCTTTCTGTTGTCACTGTGCTGTGTGCTGAAGGTGAGCTGCTTGGGAACGTGAACCCTTGAGGCACAACTGTGGTTTGATGCGTGACTGAGGGCTCGGCTGTGGCTGCTGCACTTGGCCTACCTGGCAGGCTTGCAGATCCTTCAGCCCCTGCTGAGGTTTGGAAGCTTCTGACGTGTAGTGTAGTGAGGGCAGGACCAGGGCCACTTGAGAAGGCTGTTGTCGCTTGAGTCAAGACAGTGACCTGGGGGCTGTCAGAGGGCGAGGCTGTGCTCCCGACAACGGGGCTGCCTGGGCTGGTTGTGGACTCACCCACCAAGGCTGCAGTTGGAAGGCTACCTGTGGGCACTCTGGTCTGTACCACACCTGAGACGCTTGGCAAGGTTGCAGACAGCTCAGTCAGGACTGTAGTATGGAAGCCATCAGAGGACACCATTGTCTGTTCTGAACCCAGGGTGTTTGGGAATGTCGTGGATCCTCCAAGCACCAGTGTGGTGTGGGCTGATGCAGGGCTCCCCTTGAAGATCGTGGCCGGGGCAGTGTCTGCTGGCTCTGCTGTGTGAGCTGAAGCAGGGCTGCTTGGGAATCCTGTGGATGCCTCCTTGGGACCTGTGCTGGATGAGCTTTCAGATGCACTCGTTCTGTGTGGTGAAGCTGGACTGCTTGGCACGGTGGTGGATCCTTCAGACATGACTGTGGTTTTAGAGCTATAGAGTGGATTTCTTATCCCAGGTTCTGAACCTGGGCTCCTAGGGAATGTTGTAGAAGCCCCAGCCTGGACTGTGGTTTGGGAGCTGGCCGTTGACCCTGCTGGGTGTGCTGAACCTGGGCTGCTTGGGAAGCCTGAGGATCCACCAAGCAGCACTGTGGAGTGGGTACTGTCTGAAGGCGGTGTGGTAAGGGCTGATCCAGGGCTGCTCAGGAAGGGCGAGGACCCTCCAGTGTGGATGGTGCTGAGGGAGCTGTCAGGTGACCCTCCTGTGGGTGTTGAAACTGGGCTGCTTGACTCTGTTGTGGATCTTTCAAGCAGGAACGTGGACTGGGACCTTCTGGTTGTCACTGTGTTGGGTGCTGATCCCGTGCTACCTGAGATGGACGTAGGTCCCTCGGAGGACAGCGTGTTTTGGCTGGTGTCTGATGGCCCTGGTGTGGGTGTCCACCCAGGTCTAGTTAGCAAGCTAATAGACCCTTCAACACTCACTGTTCTGTGGGAAGTGTCTAATGGCAGGAAAGTGACAGCTGAACCAGGGCCCCCTAGGGAGGTCACAGAGGATCCAGTCAAGACAGTGACCTGGGAGGTGTCAGATGCAATGGCTGTGCTCTCTGCAACAGGGCTGCCAGCAGGGGTGGTGGGTCCTTGAGCCGGGATGGAGACTAGGGAGCTTGCAGTGGGCACTGTAGTGGGTTCTGAACGTTGGCTGCTTGGCAACGTTGTGGGTCCCTCAGCCACAGCTGGTGTTCTGGAACTCTCCAATGACACCGTGTGTGCTGACCCTGAGCTGTGTGGAGAGGCCATGGATCCTCCGACTAGGACAGTGGTTTGGGAGCTGTCGGGTGACACTCCTGTGGTCACTGAACTTGGACTACTCGGCCCAGGTGTTGGTGCTTCAGGTGGGACAGTGCTTTGAGACCTTGGAGTTGTCAGTGTGCTGTGCACAGAGACAGAATCGCTTGGGAAAGATGTGGATCCTTCAGGCACCGATGTAGTTTCCAAGCTGATGGATGGAGTTGCTGTGGGTGATGAACCTGAGCTCCTTGCCCAGGCTGTGGATCCTTCCAACACGGCTCTGGTGTGGGAGCTCTGAGATGGCACTGTCGGGCTGCCTGGGAAAGCTGAAGATGTCCCAGCCAGGACTGTGGTTAGTGGGCTGCTGGACGACACTCCTGTGGGTGCTGAACCTGAGCTGCGTGGCAAGGTGGGCGATGCTCCAGGCAGGAGAGGGGACTGAGAGCTTTCCGTTGTCACTGTGCTGTGTGCTGAAGGTGAGCTGCTTGGGAACGTGGACCCTTGAGGCAGGACTGTGGTCTGATGCGTGACTGAGGGCTCGGCTGTGGCTGCTGCACTCGGCCTACCTGGCAGGCTTGCAGATCCTTCAGCCCCTGCTGAGGTTTGGAAGCTCCCCAAGAGCCCTGTAGTGAGGTCAGGACCAGGGCCACTTGAGAAGGCTGTTGTCGCTTGAGTCAAGACAGTGACCTGGGGGCTGTCAGAGGATGGGGCTGTGTTGAAATCAGCAGGGCTGCCAGCAGGGGTGGTGGGTCCTTGAGCCGGGATGGAGACTAGGGAGCCTGCAGTGAGCACTGAGGTGGGTTCTGAACGTTGGCTGCTTGGCAAGGTGGTGGGTCCCTCAGCCACTGCTGGTGTTCTGGAACTCTCCGATGACATGGTGGGTGCTGAGCTGCCTGGTGAGTCTGGTGATCCCCCTAGAGGGACTGGGGTTTGGGAGGTACCAGGTGACACTCCTGGGGGCGCTGAACCTGAGCTGATGATTAAGGTCGTAGAGCCGTCCATCCTCACTGTGGCTTCGGAGCTGTCTGGTGGCAAAGTGACAGCTGACCCAGGGCCTCTTGGGGAGGCTGTGGATGCTTCAGTCAGGAGAGGTGGGTGGGAGCTGCCCAGTGGCATGGCTGTGCCCTGGGTGGCTGTCCATCCCTCAGCTGGGACTGTGGTCTGGGACACGTCAGTGAGCCCTGCTGTGGGTGCCACGCCTGAGCTGCTTGGCAAGGCTGTGGCTTCCTGGGTCACAGCTGTGGTTTCAGAGTTATCAGTTGGCACCCAGGTCTGTGCTGAGTCGGAGCTCCTGAGGAAAGCGGTTGACCTTTCATCTGGGAGTGTGGTGACGGAGGTATCTGGTGGCACCGTGCTGTGTGCGGGTCCAGGGCTGCTCAGGTGGGCCGTAGACCCTCCAGACTGGACTGTCACCTGGGAGCTCTCAGTGGGCACTCCTGTGTGCTCCGACCCTGGGCTGCCTGGCCTGGTCGTAGACACGCCAGGCAGGACTGTGCTTTGCAGGCTGTCAGATGCCACTGTGGTCTGCTCTGAGCCTGGACTGCTGGGCCAGGAGGAAGATCCTTGGGGCAACAGTGAGGTTTGGGGGCCGTCAGATCGCTGTGTAGTGTGGGCTGACCCAGGGCTTTTCTGGGAGACGGTGGATCCTTCTGGAAGGACTGTGCCTGGGGAGGCGTCTGCTGGCTCTGCCGTGTGTGAGGACACAGGGCTGTGGGCAGCTCTTGAAGAACTCTCGGTGGCAGGGGTGGCTGCTGAGCTGTGGGATGTCTCCCGTGTGGGTCGTGAGCCTGGGCTGCTTGAGACCGTGGCTGATTCTGCAGAGAGGACGGTGCTCTGGGGGCCATCAGAGTGGACTGTCATGGTGGCTGAATCTGAGGTGCTTGGCAGGGCTGTGGACCCCTCTGTCTGGACTGCAGTTTGGGAACTCTGAGGTGGCACTGTAGTGTGGCCAGTATCTGTGCTGCGTGGGAGAGCTGTGGACACCCCAGATAGGACTGTGGTGAGGGAGCTGTCAGGTGACCCTCCTGTGGGTGCTGAACCTGGGCTGCCTGGCAAGGCTGTGGATCCTTCAGTCAGGGTGGTGGACTGGGAGCTCCTGGTGGTCACTGTGTTGGGTGCTGATCCCGTGCTGCCTGAGAAGGACGTGGGTCCCTTGGAGGGCAGTGTGATTTGGTAGGTATTTGAGGGCACAGGTGTGTGTGATGACCCTGTGCTCCTGTGAAAGGTGGTAGATCCTACAGTCTTCACTGTGGTGTGGGAAGTGTCTAGTGTCAGGACAGTGACAGTTGAAACAGAGCCCCTTACAGAGGTCACTCTAGCAGCAGGAGAGATAGTGGCCTCGGAGCTGGCCATTGACACTGCTGGGTGTGCTGAACCTGGGCTGCTTGGGGAGCTTGTGGATCCTCGAAGCAGCACTGTGGAGTGGGCGCCGTCTGATGGCGGTGTGGCATGGGCTGATCCAGGGCTGCTCAGGGAGGGTGACGACCCTCCAGCATGGACGGTGGTCAGGGAGCTATCAGATGCCCCTGATGTGAGTGCTGAACCTGCGCTGCTTGGCAAGGGTGTGGACCCAACACTCATGAAGGTGGACTGGGAGCTTCTAGGGGTCACTGTGTTGGGTGCTGATCCCATGCTGCCTGAGAAGGACATAGGTCCCTCAGAGGACAGTGTGGTGTGGCTGTTGTCTGATGATACTAGTGTGGGTGCCGACCCTGGATGACTTAGCAAGCTAGTGGATCCTTCAAACTTCACTGTGGTGTGGGAACTGTCTAGTGTGAGGACAGTGACAGCTGAACCAGGAACCCTTAGGGAGGTTGTTGCAGCTGCAGGAGAGCTGGTGGCCTGGGAGCTGTCAGATGTCACGACTGTGTATGCTGATCCTGGGCTGCGTGGTGAGGGGGTAGATGCTGCCAGCGCTGGTGTGGTCTGCGAGCTGCCAGCCAGGGGTGTGGGGTGGGCTGACCCAGGGCTGAGCTGCAAGACTGTGGACCCTTCAGACAGGACTGTGGCTGGGGCAGTATCTGCTGGCTCTGCTGTGTGAACTGAAGCAGGGCTGCTTGGGAATCCTGTGGATGCCTCCTTGGGACCTGTGCTGGCTGAGCCTTCAGAGGCACCTGTTCTGTGTGGTGAAGCTGGGCTGCTTGGCACGGTGGTGGATCCTTTTGACATGGCTGTAGTTTGGGAGCTGTACAGTGGAGTTATGGGTGCTGAACCTGGGCTGATTGGGAATCCTGTGGATCCTCCAAGCAGCACTGTGGAGTGGGTGCCATCTGATGGCAGTGTGGTAAGGGCTGATCCAGGGCTGCTCAAGGAGAGCGAGGACCGTCCAGCATGGACGGTGGTCAGGGAGCTATCAGATGCCCCTCCTGTGGGTGCTGAATCTGGGCTGCTTGGCCAGGCTGTGGATCCTTCCGACGCGGGTCTGGTGTGGGAGCTCTGAGATGGCACTGTCGGGCTGCCTGGGAAAGCTGAAGATGTCCCAGCCAGGACTGTGGTTAGTGGGCTGCTGGACGACACTCCTGTGGGTGCTGAACCTGAGCTGCGTGGCAAGGTGGGCGATGATCCAGGCAGGAGAGGGGACTGAGAGCTTTCTGTTGTCACTGTGCTGTGTGCTGAAGGTGAGCTGCTTGGGAACGTGAACCCTTGAGGCACAACTGTGGTTTGATGCGTGACTGAGGGCTCGGCTGTGGCTGCTGCACTTGGCCTACCTGGCAGGCTTGCAGATCCTTCAGCCCCTGCTGAGGTTTGGAAGCTTCTGACGTGTAGTGTAGTGAGGGCAGGACCAGGGCCACTTGAGAAGGCTGTTGTCGCTTGAGTCAAGACAGTGACCTGGGGGCTGTCAGAGGGCGAGGCTGTGCTCCCGACAACGGGGCTGCCTGGGCTGGTTGTGGACTCACCCACCAAGGCTGCAGTTGGAAGGCTACCTGTGGGCACTCTGGTCTGTACCACACCTGAGACGCTTGGCAAGGTTGCAGACAGCTCAGTCAGGACTGTAGTATGGAAGCCATCAGAGGACACCATTGTCTGTTCTGAACCCAGGGTGTTTGGGAATGTCGTGGATCCTCCAAGCACCAGTGTGGTGTGGGCTGATGCAGGGCTCCCCTTGAAGATCGTGGCCGGGGCAGTGTCTGCTGGCTCTGCTGTGTGAGCTGAAGCAGGGCTGCTTGGGAATCCTGTGGATGCCTCCTTGGGACCTGTGCTGGATGAGCTTTCAGATGCACTCGTTCTGTGTGGTGAAGCTGGACTGCTTGGCACGGTGGTGGATCCTTCAGACATGACTGTGGTTTTAGAGCTATAGAGTGGATTTCTTATCCCAGGTTCTGAACCTGGGCTCCTAGGGAATGTTGTAGAAGCCCCAGCCTGGACTGTGGTTTGGGAGCTGGCCGTTGACCCTGCTGGGTGTGCTGAACCTGGGCTGCTTGGGAAGCCTGAGGATCCACCAAGCAGCACTGTGGAGTGGGTACTGTCTGAAGGCGGTGTGGTAAGGGCTGATCCAGGGCTGCTCAGGAAGGGCGAGGACCCTCCAGTGTGGATGGTGCTGAGGGAGCTGTCAGGTGACCCTCCTGTGGGTGTTGAAACTGGGCTGCTTGACTCTGTTGTGGATCTTTCAAGCAGGAACGTGGACTGGGACCTTCTGGTTGTCACTGTGTTGGGTGCTGATCCCGTGCTACCTGAGATGGACGTAGGTCCCTCGGAGGACAGCGTGTTTTGGCTGGTGTCTGATGGCCCTGGTGTGGGTGTCCACCCAGGTCTAGTTAGCAAGCTAATAGACCCTTCAACACTCACTGTTCTGTGGGAAGTGTCTAATGGCAGGAAAGTGACAGCTGAACCAGGGCCCCCTAGGGAGGTCACAGAGGATCCAGTCAAGACAGTGACCTGGGAGGTGTCAGATGCAATGGCTGTGCTCTCTGCAACAGGGCTGCCAGCAGGGGTGGTGGGTCCTTGAGCCGGGATGGAGACTAGGGAGCTTGCAGTGGGCACTGTAGTGGGTTCTGAACGTTGGCTGCTTGGCAACGTTGTGGGTCCCTCAGCCACAGCTGGTGTTCTGGAACTCTCCAATGACACCGTGTGTGCTGACCCTGAGCTGTGTGGAGAGGCCATGGATCCTCCGACTAGGACAGTGGTTTGGGAGCTGTCGGGTGACACTCCTGTGGTCACTGAACTTGGACTACTCGGCCCAGGTGTTGGTGCTTCAGGTGGGACAGTGCTTTGAGACCTTGGAGTTGTCAGTGTGCTGTGCACAGAGACAGAATCGCTTGGGAAAGATGTGGATCCTTCAGGCACCGATGTAGTTTCCAAGCTGATGGATGGAGTTGCTGTGGGTGATGAACCTGAGCTCCTTGCCCAGGCTGTGGATCCTTCCAACGCAGCTCTGGTGTGGGAGCTCTGAGATGGCACTGTCGGGCTGCCTGGGAAAGCTGAAGATGTCCCAGCCAGGACTGTGGTTAGTGGGCTGCTGGACGACACTCCTGTGGGTGCTGAACCTGAGCTGCGTGGCAAGGTGGGCGATGCTCCAGGCAGGAGAGGGGACTGAGAGCTTTCCGTTGTCACTGTGCTGTGTGCTGAAGGTGAGCTGCTTGGGAACGTGGACCCTTGAGGCAGGACTGTGGTCTGATGCGTGACTGAGGGCTCGGCTGTGGCTGCTGCACTCGGCCTACCTGGCAGGCTTGCAGATCCTTCAGCCCCTGCTGAGGTTTGGAAGCTCCCCAAGAGCCCTGTAGTGAGGTCAGGACCAGGGCCACTTGAGAAGGCTGTTGTCGCTTGAGTCAAGACAGTGACCTGGGGGCTGTCAGAGGATGGGGCTGTGTTGAAATCAGCAGGGCTGCCAGCAGGGGTGGTGGGTCCTTGAGCCGGGATGGAGACTAGGGAGCCTGCAGTGAGCACTGAGGTGGGTTCTGAACGTTGGCTGCTTGGCAAGGTGGTGGGTCCCTCAGCCACTGCTGGTGTTCTGGAACTCTCCGATGACATGGTGGGTGCTGAGCTGCCTGGTGAGTCTGGTGATCCCCCTAGAGGGACTGGGGTTTGGGAGGTACCAGGTGACACTCCTGGGGGCGCTGAACCTGAGCTGATGATTAAGGTCGTAGAGCCGTCCATCCTCACTGTGGCTTCGGAGCTGTCTGGTGGCAAAGTGACAGCTGACCCAGGGCCTCTTGGGGAGGCTGTGGATGCTTCAGTCAGGAGAGGTGGGTGGGAGCTGCCCAGTGGCATGGCTGTGCCCTGGGTGGCTGTCCATCCCTCAGCTGGGACTGTGGTCTGGGACACGTCAGTGAGCCCTGCTGTGGGTGCCACGCCTGAGCTGCTTGGCAAGGCTGTGGCTTCCTGGGTCACAGCTGTGGTTTCAGAGTTATCAGTTGGCACCCAGGTCTGTGCTGAGTCGGAGCTCCTGAGGAAAGCGGTTGACCTTTCATCTGGGAGTGTGGTGACGGAGGTATCTGGTGGCACCGTGCTGTGTGCGGGTCCAGGGCTGCTCAGGTGGGCCGTAGACCCTCCAGACTGGACTGTCACCTGGGAGCTCTCAGTGGGCACTCCTGTGTGCTCCGACCCTGGGCTGCCTGGCCTGGTCGTAGACACGCCAGGCAGGACTGTGCTTTGCAGGCTGTCAGATGCCACTGTGGTCTGCTCTGAGCCTGGACTGCTGGGCCAGGAGGAAGATCCTTGGGGCAACAGTGAGGTTTGGGGGCCGTCAGATCGCTGTGTAGTGTGGGCTGACCCAGGGCTTTTCTGGGAGACCGTGGATTCTTCTGGAAGGACTGTGCCTGGGGAGGCGTCTGCTGGCTCTGCCGTGTGTGAGGACACAGGGCTGTGGGCAGTTCTTGAAGAATTCTCAGTGGCAGTGGTGGCTGCTGAGCTGTGGGACGTCTCTCGTGTGGGTCGTGAGCCTAGGCTGCTTGAGACCGTGGCTGATTCTGCAGAGAGGACGGTGCTCTGGGGGCCATCAGAGGGGACTGTCATGGTGGATGAATCTGAGGTGCTTGGCAGGGCTGTGGACCCCTCTGTCTGGACTGCAGTTTGGGAACTCTGAGGTGGCACTGTAGTGTGGCCAGCATCTGTGCTGCGTGGGAGAGCTGTGGACACCCCAGACAGGAGTGTGGTGAGGGAGCTGTCAGGTGACCCTCCTGTGGGTGCTGAACCTGGGCTGCTGGGCAAGGCTGTGGATCCATCAGTCAGGAGGGTGGACTGGGAGCTCCTGGTGGTCACTGTGTTGAGTCCTGATCCTGTGTTGTCTATTTTAGGTCCCTCAGAGGGCAGTGTGGTTTGGTAGGTGTCTGAGGGCACAGGTTTGTTTGAAGACCCTGTGCTCCTGGGAAAGTTTGTAGATCCTCCAGTCGTCACTGTAGTGTGGGAAGTGTCTAGTGTCAGGAGAGTGACAGTTGAACCAGGGCCCCTTACGGAGGTCACTGAAGCTGCAGGAGAGATGGTGACCTGGGAGCTGGCCATTGACACTGCTGGGTTTGCTGAACCTGGGCTGCTTGAGGGGCTTGTGGATCCTCGAAGCAGCCCTGTGGAGTGGGTGCCGTCTGATGGCGGTGTGGTAAGGGCTGATCCAGGGCTGCTCAGGAAGGTCGGGGATTCTCCAGTGTGGACCGTGGTCAGGGAGCTATCAGATGCCCCTCCTGTGGGTGCTGAACCTGAGCTACTTGGCCAGGCTGTGGATCCTTCCAACGCAGCTCTGGTGTGGGAGCTCTGAGATGGCACTGTCGGGCTGCCTGGGAAAGCTGAAGATGTCCCAGCCAGGACTGTGGTTAGTGGGCTGCTGGACGACACTCCTGTGGGTGCTGAACCTGAGCTGCGTGGCAAGGTGGGCGATGCTCCAGGCAGGAGAGGGGACTGAGAGCTTTCCGTTGTCACTGTGCTGTGTGCTGAAGGTGAGCTGCTTGGGAACGTGGACCCTTGAGGCAGGACTGTGGTCTGATGCGTGACTGAGGGCTCGGCTGTGGCTGCTGCACTCGGCCTACCTGGCAGGCTTGCAGATCCTTCAGCCCCTGCTGAGGTTTGGAAGCTCCCCAAGAGCCCTGTAGTGAGGTCAGGACCAGGGCCACTTGAGAAGGCTGTTGTCGCTTGAGTCAAGACAGTGACCTGGGGGCTGTCAGAGGATGGGGCTGTGTTGAAATCAGCAGGGCTGCCAGCAGGGGTGGTGGGTCCTTGAGCCGGGATGGAGACTAGGGAGCCTGCAGTGAGCACTGAGGTGGGTTCTGAACGTTGGCTGCTTGGCAAGGTGGTGGGTCCCTCAGCCACTGCTGGTGTTCTGGAACTCTCCGATGACATGGTGGGTGCTGAGCTGCCTGGTGAGTCTGGTGATCCCCCTAGAGGGACTGGGGTTTGGGAGGTACCAGGTGACACTCCTGGGGGCGCTGAACCTGAGCTGATGATTAAGGTCGTAGAGCCGTCCATCCTCACTGTGGCTTCGGAGCTGTCTGGTGGCAAAGTGACAGCTGACCCAGGGCCTCTTGGGGAGGCTGTGGATGCTTCAGTCAGGAGAGGTGGGTGGGAGCTGCCCAGTGGCATGGCTGTGCCCTGGGTGGCTGTCCATCCCTCAGCTGGGACTGTGGTCTGGGACACGTCAGTGAGCCCTGCTGTGGGTGCCACGCCTGAGCTGCTTGGCAAGGCTGTGGCTTCCTGGGTCACAGCTGTGGTTTCAGAGTTATCAGTTGGCACCCAGGTCTGTGCTGAGTCGGAGCTCCTGAGGAAAGCGGTTGACCTTTCATCTGGGAGTGTGGTGACGGAGGTATCTGGTGGCACCGTGCTGTGTGCGGGTCCAGGGCTGCTCAGGTGGGCCGTAGACCCTCCAGACTGGACTGTCACCTGGGAGCTCTCAGTGGGCACTCCTGTGTGCTCCGACCCTGGGCTGCCTGGCCTGGTCGTAGACACGCCAGGCAGGACTGTGCTTTGCAGGCTGTCAGATGCCACTGTGGTCTGCTCTGAGCCTGGACTGCTGGGCCAGGAGGAAGATCCTTGGGGCAACAGTGAGGTTTGGGGGCCGTCAGATCGCTGTGTAGTGTGGGCTGACCCAGGGCTTTTCTGGGAGACCGTGGATTCTTCTGGAAGGACTGTGCCTGGGGAGGCGTCTGCTGGCTCTGCCGTGTGTGAGGACACAGGGCTGTGGGCAGTTCTTGAAGAATTCTCAGTGGCAGTGGTGGCTGCTGAGCTGTGGGACGTCTCTCGTGTGGGTCGTGAGCCTAGGCTGCTTGAGACCGTGGCTGATTCTGCAGAGAGGACGGTGCTCTGGGGGCCATCAGAGGGGACTGTCATGGTGGATGAATCTGAGGTGCTTGGCAGGGCTGTGGACCCCTCTGTCTGGACTGCAGTTTGGGAACTCTGAGGTGGCACTGTAGTGTGGCCAGCATCTGTGCTGCGTGGGAGAGCTGTGGACACCCCAGACAGGAGTGTGGTGAGGGAGCTGTCAGGTGACCCTCCTGTGGGTGCTGAACCTGGGCTGCTGGGCAAGGCTGTGGATCCATCAGTCAGGAGGGTGGACTGGGAGCTCCTGGTGGTCACTGTGTTGAGTCCTGATCCTGTGTTGTCTATTTTAGGTCCCTCAGAGGGCAGTGTGGTTTGGTAGGTGTCTGAGGGCACAGGTTTGTTTGAAGACCCTGTGCTCCTGGGAAAGTTTGTAGATCCTCCAGTCGTCACTGTAGTGTGGGAAGTGTCTAGTGTCAGGAGAGTGACAGTTGAACCAGGGCCCCTTACGGAGGTCACTGAAGCTGCAGGAGAGATGGTGACCTGGGAGCTGGCCATTGACACTGCTGGGTTTGCTGAACCTGGGCTGCTTGAGGGGCTTGTGGATCCTCGAAGCAGCCCTGTGGAGTGGGTGCCGTCTGATGGCGGTGTGGTAAGGGCTGATCCAGGGCTGCTCAGGAAGGTCGGGGATTCTCCAGTGTGGACCGTGGTCAGGGAGCTATCAGATGCCCCTCCTGTGGGTGCTGAACCTGAGCTACTTGGCCAGGCTGTGGATCCTTCCAACGCAGCTCTGGTGTGGGAGCTCTGAGATGGCACTGTCGGGCTGCCTGGGAAAGCTGAAGATGTCCCAGCCAGGACTGTGGTTAGTGGGCTGCTGGACGACACTCCTGTGGGTGCTGAACCTGAGCTGCGTGGCAAGGTGGGCGATGCTCCAGGCAGGAGAGGGGACTGAGAGCTTTCCGTTGTCACTGGGCTGTGTGCTGAAGGTGAGCTGCTTGGGAACGTGGACCCTTGAGGCACAACTGTGGTTTGATACGTGACTGAGGGCTCGGCTGTGGCTGCTGCACTCGGCCTACCTGGCAGACTTGCAGATCCTTCAGCCCCTGCTGAGGTTTGGAAGCTCCCCAAGAGCCCTGTAGTGAGGTCAGGACCAGGGCCACTTGAGAAGGCTGTTGTCACTTGAGTCAAGACAGTGACCTGGGGTCTGTCAGAGGGCGCAGTTGTGTATGCTGATCCTGGGCTGCGTGGCAAGGTTGTAGATCCTTCTGACGTGGCTGTGGTTTTGGAGCTATAGAGTGGAGTTGTTGTGGGTTGTGCACCTGGGCTTCTTGGGAATGCTGTAGAAGCCCCAGACTGGACTGTGGTTTGGGAGCTGGCCGTTGACCCTGCTGGGTGTGCTGAACCTGGGCTGCTTGGGAAGTCTGTGGATCCTCCAAGCAGCACTGTGGAGTGGGCGCCGTCTGAAGGCGGTGTGGTAAGGGCTGATCCAGGGCTGCTCAGGAAGGGCGAGGACCCTCCAGTGTGGATGGTGCTGAGGGAGCTGTCAGGTGACCCTCCTGTGGGTGTTGAAACTGGGCTGCTTGGCTCTGTTGTGGATCCTTCAAGCAGGAACGTGGACTGGGACCTTCTGGTGGTCATTGTGTTGGATGCTGATCCCGTGCTACCTGAGATGGATGTAGGTCCCTCGGAGGACAGCGTGTTTTGGCTGGTGTCTGATGGCCCTGGTGTGGGTGTCCACCCAGGTCTAGCTAGCAAGCTAATGGACCCTTCAACACTCACTGTGCTGTGGGAAGTGTCCAATGGCAGGAAAGTGACAGCTGAACCAGGGCCCCCTAGGGAGGTCACAGAGGATCCAGTCAAGACAGTGACCTGGGAGGTGTCAGATGCAATGGCTGTGCTCTCTGCAGCAGGGCTGCCAGCAGTGGTGGTGGGTCCTTGAGCTGGGACGGTGGCTTGGAAGCTTGCAGTGGGCACTGTAGTGGGTTCTGAACGCTGGCTGCTTGGCAAGGTTGTGGGTCCCTCAGCCACAGCTGGTGTTCTGGAACTCTCCAATGACACCGTGTGTGCTGACCCTGAGCTGTGTGGAGAGGCCATGGATCCTCCGACTAGGACAGTGGTTTGGGAGCTGTCGGGTGACACTCCTGTGGTCACTGAACTTGGACTACTCGGCCCAGGTGTTGGTGCTTCAGGTGGGACAGTGCTTTGAGACATTGGAGTTGTCAGTGTGCTGTGCACAGAGACAGAATCGCTTGGGAAAGATGTGGATCCTTCAGGCACCGATGTGGTTTCTGAGCTGTCGGATGGCGTTGCTGTGGGTGCTGACCCTGGGCTGCCTTGTGAGGGTGTGGATGCTTGAACCATCCCTATGAGTCGGGAGCTCCCTGAGGGCAGTGCAGTGAGGGCAGACGCAGGGCCACGTGGGGAGGCCATGGGTGCCTCAGGGAAGACACTGGAGTGGGAGCTGTCAGGGGATGTGGCTGTGCTTGCGGCAGCTGGGCTTCCCTGGGAGCTAGATAACCTATCCAGCAGGACGGTGGTTTGGGAAATACCAGTGGGCAGTGTTGTGTGTGCCCCGCCTGCGCTGCCTGGCATGGCTATAGATATTTCAGATGGGCCTGTGGTGTGGCTGCTGTCCGATGCCACTGTGCTGTGTGCTGAACCTGGGCTGCTTGGCAGTGTTGTAGATTCTTCAGGCACCAGTGTGGTTTGGGGACTGTCAGGTGTGACTGCCGCATGTGCTGAATACGAGCTGCTGGGCAGGGTTGTTGAACCCTGTGCCCGGGCCGAGGTCCAGGAGCTCTGAGGTGGCCCTACTGAGTGTGTTGTGTCTGGGCTGCCTGGGAGAGTGGTGGAACCACCTGCCAGGGTGGTGGTCAGGGTGCTGTCAGGTGACCCTCCAGTGGGTGCTGACCCTGAGCTGCTTGGCTCTGCTGTGGACCCATCAGTCAGGAAGGGGGACTGGGAGCTCCTGGTGGTCACTGTGTTGGGTGCTGATCCCGTGCTGCCTGAGAAGGACATAGGTCCCTCGGAGGACAGAGTGTTTTGGCTGGTGTCTGACGGCCCTGGTGTGGGTGCCAACCCTGGCTGACTTAGCAAGTTAGTGGATCCTTCAATCCTCACTGTGGTGAGGGAACTGTCTAATGGCAGGAAAGTGACAGCTGAACCAGGGCCCCCTAGGGAGGTCACAGAGGCTCCAGTCAAGACAGTGACCTGGGAGGTGTCAGATGCCATGGCTGTGCTCTCTGCAACAGGGCTGCCAGCAGGGGTGGTGGGTCCTTGAGCCGGGATGGAGACTAGGGAGCTTGCAGTGGGCACTGTAGTGGGTTCTGAACGCTGGCTGTTTGGCAAGGTGGTGGGTCCCTCAGCCACTGCTGGTGTTCTGGAACTCTCTGATGACATGGTGGGTGCTGAGCTGCCTGGTGAGTCTGGGGAACCCCCCAGAGGGACTGTGGTTTGGGAGGTACCAGGTGACACTCCTGGGGGCGCTGAACCTGAGCTGATGATTAAGGTCGTAGATCCGTCCACCCTCACCGTGGCTTCGGAGCTGTCTGGTGGCAACAAAGTGACAGCTGACCCAGGGCCTCTTGGGGAGGCTGTGGATGCTTCAGTCAGGAGAGGTGGGCGGGAGCTGCCCAGTGGCATGGCTGTGCTGCCCGCACCTGGGCTGCCCTGGGTGGCTGTCCATCCCTCAGCCGGGACTGTGGTCTGGGACACGTCAGTGAGCACTGCTGTGGGTGCCACGCCTGAGCTGCTTGGCAAGGCTGTGGCTTCCTGGGTCACAGCTGTGGTTTCAGAGTTATCAGGTGGCACCCAGGTCTGTGCTGAGTCGGGGCTGCTGAGGACAGTGGTTGACCTTTCATCTGGGAATGTGGTGACAGAGGTGTCTGGTGGCTCCATGCTGTGTGCGGTTCCAGGGCTGCTCTGGTGGGCCGTGGACCCTCCAGACTGGACTGTCACCTGGGAGCTCTCAGTGGGCACTCCTGTGTGCTCCGACCCTGGGCTGCCTGCCCTGGTCGTAGACACGCCAGGCAGGACTGTGCCTTGTGGGCTGTCAGATGCCACTGTGGTCTGCTCTGAGCCTGGGCTGGAGGAAGATCCTTCGGGCACCAGTGTGTTTTGGGGGCCGTCAGATCGCTGTGTAGTGTGGGCTGACCCAGGGCTTTTCTGGGAGACCGTGGATCCTTCTGGAAGGACTGTGCCTGCGGAGGCATCTGCTGGTTCTGCCGTGTGTGAGGACACAGGGCTGTGGGCAGCGCTTGAAGGACTCTCAGTGGCAGTGGTGGCTGCTGAGCTGTGGGACGTCTCTCGTGTGGGTCGTGAGCCTGGGCTGCTTGAGACCGTGGCTGATTCTGCAGAGAGGACGGTGCTCTGGGGGCCGTCAGAGGGGACTGTCATGGTGGCTGAATCTGAGGTGCTTGGCAGGGCTGTGGACCCCTCTGTCTGGACTGCAGTCTGATTTGGCACTGTAGTGTGGCCAGCATCTGGGCTGCTTGGGAGAGCTGGGGACACCCCAGACAGGAGTGTGGTGAGTGAGTTGTCAGGTGACCCTCCTTTGGGTGCTGAACCTGGGCTTCCTGAGGTGATTGTTGATCCATGACTCTGAGAGCCACTTGTCCTTGATGCAGAAGAAAGTGCTGTCGACTCTGGATTGAGAAAAATCAGGGAAGACGGTACGTTTTATGCATTTCTGGTTTTCCTTGTGTCTTATTCCCACAGCTGTCGTGCTGGGGATCACTGGTTAGCTCATGACAGTGACACTGGGCTGTGCTTCCCAGGGCCTCCAGGAACATTCCTCTTGCTCTTCACCTTCTGCCTCACAGATCAACTTCTTGCCTTACGTCCTCTGGCTTTTCCTTGGTCTGCTGAACCACCTGTCCCCATTCTTTACTCCTCTGACTCCCTCCAACTAAGCCGTCACCTGTGACCATGCATGAGCTTTCTCTGTGTCATTTCTCCCTCCCTCAATACGTTAGCATTCACAAGGGCTGGCCACCCTCCCCGGAATACTGGCGCCTCTCCCTGGCCACCCTATTGTCCCCAGCACTGAATTCAGCGAGTTCCCTGTCCTGCTGGGTCCACAGTAGTGGCTGCCGTGTGGAGTAGGAAGAGATGAGGCTTGACCTGCGGCTGGAGGGCATATCCATCCTCTCCGTGACACTTAGTGTGTGACTCTACATTTAGGACAGTTTTTCTATGTCAAGTGAGAATATAAGCCCTGGGTCCTCTTCATCCTGCCCGTGGGTAGGGTGGTATGCAGAAAGAGCCTGTAGGCCAAGTGTGCCATGAGACTAGGGGTGACTAGGAACTCCACAGGATGGCACCAGGGGACATCCTCACAAGGGCAGGCCACAGGACCTCTTGTCTCTGCTGTCTGTTCCTTCCTGCTCCCAAGAGGTGCCCTAGAACTGTGTCTCTGTCACCTCTGAAGACAGCCAACCTCAATTCCTAGCAGGGGGGACTGTGGCCATCCGAGGGCAAAGGCACCCTCTGCCACGCACGACAGCCCTGTTTTCACATGTTTCTGAGATAGACAGTCACACGGACAGACTGGGAGCTGCACAGGACTGGGGGTGGGTAACGGCTGAACGGTCATGCCACTGACTGGATCTTGGGCTTTGCAAGACATTAGGAGGAGAGGACTATCAAATCCCTAATTAATGGAGTTCAGGTGGAAGGTGCAATAGTGCCTAAGATTTTTGGAATCCTAAATTTGCAACAATTATTGTTTTCGTTTTTTGGCGGCTGGGACTCAACCCAGGGCTTGGTGCATACTGGGCAAGCACTTGGCCACTGAGACCCACCCCCAACCCTTGCTCCTTTGCTTTGAAGTCAATAGAGACGTTTGCTTTCACCCAGTCGTCTCCACTGAGCTAAGTGTTGTTCGTTCAGCATAAGAGAAGTGGGGGCACTGAGCTTAGGCACAGACCAGCATCCCTGAGTGGCAGGTAGTCTAGCAGGGGTCAGAGAAGGAGCGTCCCCAGAGGCCACCACGCCCTCAGCCTGCCCTTGTTCCTGCTTCCACCCAATTCAGTTGCAGGTGGTCACAGGCACGGTGCCAGGCCTTGGGGTCAAAGACACACCAGCCCCCACCCCTCACTGGGGTCCTCAAGCCCTGGTTCAGTGAGGAGGTAGGAAGACCCATGTGAGGGGCCAGCAGGAGTCCCTGGAAGGAGAGGCACAGTCCCTCTGCCTGTTGTTAAGGAAGGGCTCCAGGAGTAGGTAAGATGTAAGCTGATCGTGTTTTCCTTCTTTAGGGAAAAAAAAAAAGTTCTTGGATTTGCTCATAAATTTTACTGGACTTCTTGCATTGTAAAAGTAGAACACGTTTGTTGTGACAAGTTAGACAATAAAAAGGCACATAAGAGCCATTTATGGCCCTCTCCTTAACTGACTCACAGGAAGGAACAGGGTGAGGAGAGGTGGCATTTATTGGCTGTCAATCACACTCCCGCCCTCGCCCCCCCAGGACCTGATACAGTTAAAACTCAGTGGTTTTGTAATGGCCTAGGGGATGCATTTGCCTCTCTGGGCTATAAAACCCCTGAGCATATAGAACATTCTGCCCTGTTTGGCTGACCCAGAGTAGATGCTCAGTGAGACCCTCCTAAATAAGTGAGTCCAGAAAGTCTGCCGGCACCTCCTCCTACTTGTCCGATACCATCTTCACACTGTACAAGAAAGGCATGGCTAATTTTTCTTTTTTCTTTTCCATTTTTCTTTGGCAGTGCTGGGGACTGAAGCCAGGGCCTCACCTGTGCCAGGCAAGCATTCTGCCACTGAGCAGCACCCCCAGCCCTAGACACTGCCACTTCTAGTCTACCTGGGGGTGAAATACTTCCCAGGGTCCCTTGGCTAGTAAGACGGCAGCCAGGCACATGCTGAAGCTGGATTTGACTTTTAGTACAAGGAAGGAGATCAGGGAATAGAGAAGAGGAAGGGAAGGGTGTGGAGCTGAAGGAAAAGCATGTGAGGTGAGTTAAGAGTGCTCCCTGCTTGTCTGGGCTGGGGCTGGACACTGAGTGGGGACAGAGGGAAGCGACAGCGTGAGTACAGACTCAGCCTGCTGATGGAGTTTGGACTTGACTGAGCAGCAAAGAAGAACATTCTGCAGAAAGCCATGATCTCCTGTGTCTTAAAGCTGTGTCCTGGAGACTGTGAGACGACACAGAGGCAGAAAGATCAAGACACCATGGGAGTGGGCCACTGGGGGAGCCGGGGAAAGCAGGGGTGCTCTGTGGAATGCAGGAGGGGTGTGCTCCAGGAAAACCTGCTCAACCTTTTGGATTTATGCCATTTCCTCCTTTTCGTTACTATTTGGTCTGTCCTCAGCCACCCACATCTCTGTTACAATTGTCTTCTCAGGTCCCACAGAGCACTGAGTGACTGGATCCCCGTCCACGTCATCAGGCTCCCCTTCCTCTTTAGGCTCTGTCCTCCCCCACTGTGCCCAAGGCATCACCAGCCCCTAATGGTCCTTCTCTTCTTGCTGTCTAAGGGGGAGCCCCAACCTAAACGCTTGGGCTCTGCCACCCGCCACCCTCGGCCACGCAAGCACCTGCATACCAGGGCTCTTCCACATGCTCCTGGGAGAGACAGAGGGTGCCCTGGATGAAGACACTCAGACCTGTCCCAGCCCAGGGTTCCAGTGGCAACAGTACCCAATAAGGACAAGGCAGGGCAGGAGAGGCTGTCCTCCCAAAGGTCAACCTCAAGGTCACGGAAGCTGTGCTAGGAAGGCGAACAGAGGAAAGCTCATCTCTTCTGCAAAGAAACTCAAGTGACGGACAAGCCTATGACAAGGACAAAATAAATAAGCCTCCCCAGGAAGCAGAAGCAAAGACTTCCAAACACAGCAGGGCACTATTTTTTACCTATCAAATTACCCCCAAGGACGTTAACTTGGTATCACGTGTCTAAAGGATAGATTGAAAGATGCATCGAGACCTTAGGAAAAGGTGTATCATTTTAAGATGCCGTTTTTAGCTGCTGGTCCTAGAATAATCTATGCAGGTATGAAATATTTTATGCAAAAATGTACATTGCCTCATTATGTATTATCGTGAAAACCTAGGGTAAACATGTCCAAGAACAGGTGAATTGAAGGCTGGTTAGAAGACTGTGGTGTTCCACAGAATTAATATTCCACAGGATATTAATCAGTCATTAAAATATAAACCGCTGGGCTGAAGGTGCAGCTCAGAGGTAGGGCACTTGCCTAGCAAGCACAAGACACTGGCTCCATCTCCAACACAGCAAAAATAGAGAATTAAGAGAGCTGTACATGGTGGCTCATGCCTGTAATCCCAGGGGCTCAGGAGGCTGAGGCAGGAGGATCACAAGTTCAAAGCCAGCCTCAGCAACTTAGCGAGGCCCTAAGAAACTTAGTGAGACCCTGTCTCTAAATAAAAATATAAAAAAGGGGTTGGGGATGTGGCTCAGTGGTTAGGCATCCTTGGGTTCCATCCCTAGTACCAAAATAATAGTAGTAGTAATAATAATAATAAATAACACAAATAAGTAAATTTTCCACAAATCTAAATACACACTCAGAAATAAACCAAATTGTTAACAATGTGTATTTGAGGTACAGGTTTACCTCAAATGTTCTTTTGTTTTTCTATATTTTCTAAATATACAACAACAAACATGTGTTCATGTTATTTATTTATTTATTGTGGTGCTAGGGATGGAACCCAGGGCCTTGGGCTAGGCAAGTGCTGTACTGAGCTGCACCCTCAGCCTCATGAGATAGATAGGTATATCTCTCTAGATAGATGGATGGATGGATGGATAGATAGATAGATAGATAGATAGATAGATAGATAGATAGATATCTTAATTGAGAATTTAACCCAGGGGCACTTTACCATCCCTAGTCTTTTCTATTTGTTTATTTATTTATTTGGAGACAGGGTCTCACTAAGTTGCTAAATTGCCGAGGTTGGCTTTGAACTTGTGATCCTCCCAAGTCACCGGGATTACAGGCATGCGCCACTGCGCCCAGCCCCAGGTAATAATCTTTTTAATAAATGTAAAAGGAAGCCAGGTGCGGTAGGGCAGGTCTATAATCCCAGGGACTTGGGAGGCTGAGGCAGGAGGATGGCAAATTCAAGGCCACCCTGGGCAACTTAGTGAGATGTATCTCAAAATTAAAAATTAAAAAGGGGCTGGGTATACAGCTCAGTAGTACAGTGCCCCTGGGTTCAATCCCAGTCCTACACACACACACACACACACATACACAGTAAAAAGGTACATATAAGAAAGGTGTATACTTTAAAAACACATATTTAAGTTAGGGAATGTGCAGTACCACCCCCTGGAGGACCCAGGGGGAATCACTCACCATTAGGGATTCCCAGCTGGGGCTCTCCAGACCTTCGCGGTCAAAACACCTAACAACATTATCCACTTGCCATGGGGGAGCCCAGAGGCCATAGCGCTGCCGGCCAGCAGGCCTGCTAGCAAGTGAATCTGGCAGCTCCTGTGCTGTGGAACATGACTGTGACTCATCAGCACCCGAGGGCCCTCTTCCCCATTTGCAGTGTGTTGCTTCTCCATTCTGCATAAATTTAGGCTTATCTTTTAAAAGATTAATTAAGGCAGCTGCTTGTGGTGCAAATCTTTCATGTCACTGCGTTCTGCGGGGAGAGCACTAACAGGCACCGTGGGGACAAGATGCCTGAAGACTTGCTGAGTTATGAGACTCTTCCCTCCTGCCACCTCCAAAACACATTTCTGCATTGGGGCCCACAGGACGGCCCCCCCTAAAGGGCCAGTGGTGCTGCTGGCAGTTCCTGAGGAGGTGGAGCAGGAAGCTCCAGGTGTCTCCAAGCCCAGCTGCTACCTGCTACACAGCTGGGTGACCCTGGACAATCCAACAAACCTCTCTGAACTTCCACTTCATTTCCCCCTAGAATGTGTGTGTGTGTGAATGATGTCTGCCCTGACCACCCCGCTCACTCTAGAATGGCCTAGCATATTCTATAGTCTGGGAGTTGGGGCACGGGGAGGAGCTTGGTCACTGAGTCCCAGGTGCAAGTTCAGCCTTGCCATGTATGACCTTGGTGGCTTGAGCCTGTTTCCTCTTCTGTAAGGTTATTCACACATGGCAGAGTTGCATGCAGAGTAAAACAGGGCCACCCTGGCTCTCCCCCTCCCTCTGCACACTCATGCCATGAATGGGCTTCCGGACTTTCTGGTGCCAGCAGGTAGTGCCTCCCTTCCCCCTGCCCACTGCCTCCTTCAAGCAAGAGCCACCTGTTTGCCACCAGGTACAGTGCAGTGCATTGAACAGTGTCTCCCCCACTGTCCGATAAGATGTAACCCCGGGTAACTGTGATTGTGACCTTGTTTGGAATTAAGGTCTTACAGGTGTAATTAAGTTAAGGATCTCAAGATCAGATTTAGGGTGGGCCCTGAATTCAAACACCTGTGTTCTTACAAGAGGCCACCGTTCCCATCTCATTAAATCTACTATAAACTTTTTATTCATCCTGTCTTTTCAGAGCCCCGGCCAAGGTGGAACTGGAGAGAGATTTCAGAGGAAGACAAGGCAGAGATGGGAGTGATGTTGCCATGAGCCACCAGGCACTGGAAGAGACAGGAAGCATGGTCCCCTGGAGCCCTGGAGGGAGTATGGCACTAGAGAGGCCTCAATTTCAGATTTCTGGCTTCCACAATTTAAGAGAATAAAATCCTACTTGTTTTTTCTTAAGCCACTGAGTTTGTGGTCATTTGTTGTAGCAGACACAGGAAACTCATACTCACAGAGACCCCCAGTTACAGCAAATGGTAAGGAATGGAGCCAGGAGGCATGGGTTCAGATCCTGGCTCCTTCGCTTAATGGATGGGCGATTCTGAGGGAATTAATGATGACCTCTGCACCTCAGAGTCCCCATGAACAAAGACAATTTGAGAATGGAACCCTTCTTCTGGTGCTGTTGTGAAAGTTATATGAGATAACAGATATTTAGAACAGTACCTAGCACAAAGTAGACCCTCATTGAGTATCAGTAATTATTATTATTTATATCATACCAGTGGCTTCCCGTATTTGCTGTTCCCTGGGGCACTTGTTCCTCGGTATTCCAGTGCTCTCCATAGCTATGTATGGCTTGGTTAGTTCTGTATTTATCTAAAGCCTTTGAGCATCTATTAATCCTTCCTGCCAGGCATGGTAGCACATACCCATAAATGGAGGCTGAGGCAGGAGGATCGCAAGTTGGAGGCCAGCCTGGGCAATGTAGTGAGACCAAGAGCAACTTGGCAAGACCCTGTTTAAATTTGAAAAGGGCTGGGAATGCAGTTTAGTGAAAAAGGACCCTGGGTTCAATCTGTAGTACAAAAAAAAAAAAAACAATTCTTCCTGTACTACCAAACTTCCTGTAGCCACCAAACCCAAATGCCACCTCTCCCTGGAGCCTGGTGGTCCAGGCAAAAGCGGCCTCTGAAGCCCTAGATTGCACCCCCACTCCGTCCCAGCCCTGGGCCTCCCTCACGTCAGCACCAAGGGTGGGGGGCTGTGGCTCTCTGCCCTGTTCCCACCTCATTAAATCTACTATAAACTTTTTATTCTTACTGCTTTGTCCACAGTACCTGCCCAGGCAGTCAGTCCTTGTCCCCAGTGTTTGCCGAATGAGTAAGTTTATTATTCTCGGTAGAAAGCAGCACTCCCTTTTCAGAGCTGGAAATTCATATTACATGGGTTTCAAAGGTTGCCCCTCTGTCTACTGTGACAAATCCGTTCTCACCGTACCACGTTCTTCCCCACCTCCGCCCACCTGGTCCCTTCAGACCCCTGCCCCAGCCCCTCCAGGACAGACCAGTTGCCCTGCTCCACGGAGTCCCCTCCCCCATACACCTTACTACAAACACCTTGAACTTCAAAACAGGCTTCAGGTCCCAACCCTCATGTTGGTTCCTGGGGTATTTTGGCATTTTCTTATGTGCGCCCCCTGCCCATGGAGAATGGAGAATTCTAGACTGTGTCCCCCTCCTGGAGGCCCTAGGGCAGATCCTCTAGAAATGCATCCCACACTCCACTGGCTCAACTTTAGAGGCTTGTCATCCCAAACGAGACCCAAACGAGACCCCTGCCCTCCCTGTCAACACAGCCTCTTGATCCAGCCGTATGGGTGTCCCCAAGCCCACCAAGCGAGGCCTCCATTCCCCGGGGGTTGGGTGGAGGCCCTCTGCCTTCCTTCCAGATGGCTCTCTGTGCCTCTCCACAGGCCGCGCTGATGCTATCTGCCTGGCAGGGGTGTCTCCAGCCCCGCTGGGCCCGCGAGTTCCTCTGGTGTCTAAATCCATCGCTGGCTTTTCTATTCCCGCCACCCAGGAATGACCCAGTGCCCCGGGGCTCTCCCCACTAACACTCGCTGTGCCCGGCACACACACCCTCACCTTCCAGGGCATCGCAGGCCCTGGTCTCCGCACAGCCACAAACACGGTTCTCCCAGCTCCTCGCTGTGGTCTTCTTCTGCCTCACTGCCGGCTTGTCCAAAACCTTATCCGTTCTCCCCATGAGTAACCAGAGAGGGGACAAAGTAGAAAGGAAAGAAAACGACAGATCCTTCTCCCCGACAGTCCCTGGCCTGACCTCTGAACTTCCCCCGGAGGACCCAGAGCACCTGCCTGGGGGTGGGCGCAGGGCGCCAAGAGGCCAGGCCCTCCAGAGCTGAGAGGCAGCGCAAACCCAGTGTCCCAGGGGTGGGTCATGCTAACAATTAACCTGCGGCCCCCCAGGAAAGTCCCTCATCCTCTCTGAACCTGCTTTCTCCTTGTCCTGACTGCCTCACACAGCCACGTGAGAAGCCAGGAGCTGCCTGCTGGAGAGAGGGAGCCTCTGATCCCCCTCCACAGCCGCCCTGCCTGGCCTCACCTCCTGACTGCCTCTGACACCTGCTGCAGACAGATGCTCTCCTGGCTCTTTGCACACCCACAGAGTCACTTGTGTTATCACTTCCACACAAGTTCACACACTTGAGGGACAGGGGCTTTGGCGGGTTGGGGTCTCTCATGCATACCTGGACAAGGTGCTTGGTCACCAATGGGCCCCTCGTCATCACACTATCACCTCCTCCCACTCCTCAGATAACCTGGCAAGAGAGACGTCCTGCGTGCAACACGCTAGGCCAGGCCTGGGGAGGGACAGGAGGACCCTTCCTATGAGAGACCCCGGGACACAGCTCCCTCCTCTTGGTATGCGTCCTTAAAGTGAGTGTGCCTGGTATCAATGCACTCCCGTAATGTCCTTAAATCCACACAGTCCAACCCCACCTTGCTCTTCAACCTTCAGCCAGTTGGGGAGGGGGAGGTCTGGCAGGGCTTGGTGGGCTCAGGAGGCCCCTATGGACTTGGGACTTCCTGCATGGCTGCCCTGCAGGGCTCTAGACACCCAGCCCACTGCCTGGCCTTCAACTCGAGGCCTCCCTCTTCCACCAGGGGCCTCACTTCTCCTCCTCTCAGTCCTCCCAATTCCCAAAGGGTTCTTCCCTTGAGTGAGCACGGTCAGCTTGTAACCAGTCACCTTCCAGACATGACTGTGGCCAGGCTCAACCAGGACTCTCCGAAACCAGGGTCCAACCATCTCTAATGGTGTCATTTCTAACTTTCCCAGGTGCACCTGCAGCTCCTCCCAAGTCAAGAGGGGAGGCTGCCAGATGCCCAGCACAGATACCTTCCCTCCCTGCCAGGCCAGAGCTTGTGCGGTGCCTCTGGGAGGCTAGCAAAACCCCAGCCTTCCGAGGCTGAGGGCAGAACACCACTGTCCGTGAAGAAAGTGCTCCATCCTCCCCGGAAGCCTGGAGAGCAGGAGGATGGAACTCAGGCACAGCTCAGCAGGGGCTGCCCTAAGCCATCAGCTGCAGGGCCACAGGACGCACGCCTTCCTCTGTACCTACAGCCTCCACAGTGGCCCCTTCAGCACCCCAAAGGTAGGATGAGGCCACAGGGTGGGTCTCCAGCCTCTGCAAAGGGAGAGCGGGAGGCCAGCCACCTGTGGCTCCGCCTGAGGCCCGGGAGCACCAGGCGGGTCTCACTTACCCACTGTTATTGTTGTTGAAGTTGAAGCGCCGGTGGACACCCAGAGCTGGAGAGCCAGCAGCAGGATCCAGGTCACCAGCATCTCCCGGGCTGTGCGCCCCTGGCTGCAGGACCTGCCCCCGTCAGGAGGGACCAAGAAATGAGAGCCTCCCAAGGAGGCAGCAGCTATAAAAAGGACCCTGGAGACCTTTGCCTTGGGGAAGGACAGCGCCTGGTCCAGGGTGGGGTCAGGGTGGGGTCAAGGTGACGACACGGTGGGCGGCATGAAGTGACCACAGGGGAGCCAGTCAGCGAAAGGGCAGCCTGTCAGCCCTCCTCCCTTTCACTCCTCAGGCACCGACTCCCCCAGCCAGGGTCACTTCAGCGGAAGACAGAGTCACTGGGTGGGGCAAGTCAAGAGGGAGGGACAGGAGGCAGGCCGAGGTGTGAGCCTGAGACAGTGACAGAGGGGCAGGACCCTCCACAGTCCAGGGAGGGCGACTGTGGAGAGAGGGGTGCCGGGAGCCCAGAAGGGACACCCCGTAAGCTGGGTGAAGGGGAATCTTGCCCAAGGAGCGCCCCCCCCCCCCGCCTTCCCTCCCCATCCCCCACCTCCAGCTGCCCCTGCAAACTTCCCAGTGCTTTCCATCAGGTGGGGCGCCCATTCATTCACACCTGAGGCTTTATGGCCTGATCTCCACCCCTGGCCAGAATCAGAGGTGAGGAAAGGCCACGAGCCAGCCTCTGCTCAGGGCAAAGGTCCACGGGACCTCTCCCAAACCCCCACCCAAAGGATCACAGGGATGGATTATTTCTGACCACCTCAGCTCTGGCCAGGCAGAGCCCAGTGCCCACAATGGTGACAACATGAGGTTCTGAGCCTGCGCAGACCAGGTCCTGATGGGAGTATGTATTCGTAAGAAGGGATTTGGGGTGCTCAAGGTCTCTGGGGGCCCAGCTTTATATATCTGCCTGCACAAAAGGCAGCTGGCCCAGACTGGTCGCCTCCCTGACCCAGTTCCAGGGGTTCAATTCCTTCCAAACCCCAGCCCTAAGTTCCTGAGGTCAAAAGGGGAAGGATAGAGGTGACAAAATCCAAGAGACCCTCGCCTGCTGCTGATGGAGAGACTCCCATCTCCACCCACTAGCTAACCAAGTGGGTCCCCCCAAGCCAGAGGTACAGTCATGGCCCTGAGGGCTGCCCACAGATGCTTCCTTCTGCCCCAGGAGGCAGGGATGCTTCCCTTGTCCTCCCACATCCCACAGGAAGTCCCTGTTCTCCAACCAGGGGACCCTGCTGGGGGTCGGGGGGGGGAGAAAGACACCCAACAGTCTCTTTGACAATAAATGCTATATTGTGTTCACATGGGGAACTGGAGATTCCACAACTTCCCGTCCCCAAACTTGATCTTCCTGGCAAGGGAGGTCCGAGGGCTTCAGGCTCAGAGGTCACTGCAGGGATGGGGTGATCCAAGGGAGAGAGGGGGAGAAGGAGAAGCAGGCAGGATGGGAAGGAGGCTGTGAGGCTGAGGGAGGAGGGGAGAAGGGAGGATCAGGGGAAGGAGGAGGAGGGGACCTCACTTCCCCTCATCCTTGGGGGCTTGGGGAACTCAGGCTCCACCCCTGCCCACAGGATCTGGGTCCCTTGGGGTGAGAGAAAGGGGTGGAACCTCAGAATGGTGAGGCCTGGGGAGTGCCAGCTGGGGGACCCTCAGAAGCCAGGAGTATCTGGACCTATCTGGGAACAGGCGTGTGGGGAGGAGGGAGTATTTTGGGGGGAACACTGGGATGGGGAGGCAAGGATTCAGGGCTGAGGGTACCGGGATAGGGGAGGGGAATACAAAAACTGGGGAGATACAGGGCTGGGGGAGGGGACTGTTTTAAGGGACTGGCTCAGAAGGGAGCAGACAAGGAAGGAGAGCCAGGGCACAGAAGCGGTTATATGGGAGAGGGCAGGAGAGGGGGTGGGCTCAGGTTCAGTGAGGGGCCGGAAACAACTGGGATAGTGATGGGATGCAAACAGAAAAGTGGGGACCAAAGCCAGAGACCTGGGTAAGGGGGATCTAAGAGAGATGACCTGAACATGAGGGTGGAGACAGGTGGGTAGACTGGAACAGAACTGACCAAACACCTGGTTTTCACAGTAATCACGAGAGGTATCAGGACAAGGATGTTATACCCACTTTACAGGCAAGGAAACAGGTGGGAGAAAGCACTGAGCTGTCCAAGGTCCCACAGCAGAAGAACCTGGATGTGAACTGGGTCTCCAGGTGGGTTTCAGCCCAGTTGGGAGGATGGGGGTAAAGGGAACAGTCTGATTTTGCCCAAGGACACCAGGAGCTTGAGGCCACCTCTCGAAATGGACGCAGTGTAGATGGTTCCCTCCTGCAGTCCTGGGCAGGGTGGAGGGGGTGGTGAAGAGGTCCCACAGGGCTCAGAGCGAGGACGAGGCCATCTCAGGTCTCTGAATGTGTACCTGCCACAGAGTATAGGGTGAGAGGGAATGAGAACAGCGTGGGCTGGCCAGTTGGCCAGTGGGGAGGGTGGGGAATCTGGCTCTGGAGTTGGGAGAGTTCCTTAGCTTCCTCCCGTTGCCCCTCACCTTCATGTTGGTGTCCACATTATCCAAGGCCACGTGGAAGTTTTCATCCTTCACTAGGGAGAGAGAGAAGAGGAGGAGCGGGGAGAGAAAAGGAGGGAAGCTGGGCATAGAGGAAAACGAAGGCAGGGCTCCGGGTGGCTGCTCTGCCCAGGGATAGCCTGTGCTGGAACCAGACCTTTCTCAGGAAGGGTGACACAAACTCCCTGGCACCAGATACAAGACTGTCCCGTCCTGCCCAGGCCACAGCGGTGCCCAGGGAAGCCCCTACCAGCTGCCCAAGAAAACAGGACTCACCTATTATGTCGTCCTCGAAGCCAATGTTGGAAAAAGTCCCCACGATGTCCTCATCCCATATCTCAAACCACTGCCTGTCCTCGTCCCAGGACCTGGGTGGCGGCGGGACGCGGTCAGATAGGGCCGGGTCTCTGGGCCCCTTTGGCCGCCCCCACCGCGCCCCGCGCGCACTCACCGTCCTCGGCGCTGCCGGTCCTTTCCCCGGGAGCGCACCACCCAGACGCTCAGCAGCCCCAGCAGCAGCAGCAGAACCGCGGCGCCCCCCGCCAGGCCCCCGACCAGCGCCCTCCAATGGATGCCCATCTCGCAGCGCGGGCCCGAGAACCAGTGAGTGTCGGTGGAGAAACACCTGCGGAAAGGTCACAGGTCTCAGGACAGGTCACAAGCGGGGCCTCAGGGGCGGGGCTCTAGGGCGAGGGGGCAGGGCCTTGGGGCGGGGCGGTGGGCGGACCTGGGGGCGTGCCCCTGGGCGAGTGGGCGGGGCTTCTCGCGAGGGCGGGGCCTCACCTGCACACGGGGCCACTCTTCTCCAGAATGCACTGGCCCTGTTGACAGTCGATGGCACCGTCCACGCCCTGTGCACAATTGGTGACACAACGGAGCCGGTTCTCCTCCACCAGGGGGAAGTAGAATTCCTCGTAGCCCTTGGCAGCAGCTCTGCGGCAGATGGCTGCGGGGGTGGATGGGGAGCGGGCTGTAGAGACCCGGGTCTCATGCATTCCTCTCAGGGCCTGATTGTAGTGACCAAAATGCATGGGCAGGCCATTTCGGGGCGTGGGTGTAGGGCAGACTCTGGGATTAGAAGTGGGGAAGGCAGGGCCTGCATCCCACCCTCCCACCGTGCCTTGCGGGAGTTCAGGTGGAAGAAGACACTAACAGGGGCCCGGAAGGGCAGGACAGGTTTTCACCAATTGCCTCCCCAAAAGGTCTCCCCATGTCCCTTGTGAGAGGGATCATGGCCACCTGAAGCCACTCAGTCCTCTGCCCACCCTCACCTTTCGGGGTCAGCTCTGTCCTGATGTCCTCATTCACTTTGACTGAGCCAGGCTTAAAACACAGGGCTGAGGGAACACAGGTGCGGATGAACCGAGTCAGGCAGGCATGGGGAGGGCAGAGAGGGCTCTTCAGTATTCCCCGGATGTGGAGGGGCAACTAGGGAAGACCGCTGCTGCCTCCCTCCTCCCCGCTGAATCATCGGGCATCTGGGAAGCACTGAGCATACCTGCCAGGGGGTCTCTTCCCAGCACCCCAGTCCTGGTGAGACCCTCCTGAGCCCAACCTTGACCAGGTGGGTCTAGACCTGTGTCCCCGCCAGAGGAACCATGGGGCTGCCCCCGAGCCCTGAGAGCCCCCAGACTGAGCTGCAGCAGGCTGGGATGGCAGCTCCACCCCTCCCTCCAGCCTCGGCTCACTCTGGTTGTTCTGGCAGCTGTCCACATCCTGAATGGCACTCTGGAGCGCCTCCTTCAGGACTGTCTTCACCTTCTCATAGTCGCTCTCCAACTGCCGGCTGAAGGGCAGCTCCAGCAGGACCAGATAGCCCACCACGACGCTGCCACTCCTGAAGGGACCAGGGGCCTTAGAGGGGTCCCAGGCCTGGTGCACACAGCCCTGTGAGGGGCACCTCCAGAACCAACCACAAGTGCATGCAAAGCGGACAGAGGTCAAGCCACACGGGCTTCCCAGAAGGGGCTGCCGCATCCCTGATCAGGATCCATCATCAGTGTTTTCTTCGCCTGACATCAAGCCATCCAAATCACCAAACCAGATTCTCCAGGGCTCTCTGTCTTCCCTGACCCGTCTCATGCTGACTGGCCCAAGCAGAGCTAGTGCCAGCCAGCCAGAGGACAAGTCACCAGTCCCCACACTTCCCTGCCTGTCCCTTGCATACTTCCTCCACCCCTCCCTTTAGGAAAGCAGAAGCTTCCAGAAGCAAGGGATAGATGCTCCAGCCAGTCTTCACTCCCCTCTCCCCTCCTAACGCTGCTTCCACGTCCCCAGGAGGGTCTCCTACCTCAAGGAGAGGATTTTCACTCCCCTGAACTCCTGCACGTCTCTGTACATCTTCTTCATCTGAAATACCAAGAATCCCAGGGCTCATGTCTGTACCTGTGGACCTGAGGACACCCGTTCCAGGGGAGGACCCTTAACTTCCCTTCCTCTCCCCCTCACCTGATCCTGGAAGGTCTTGTTGAAGTCCCTGTAAGCCTTGGAAATGTTGTCATTGAGGTCCGGAGAAAATTCCTGGTCGACAGACACCTCCATGCCCACTTCAGCCTCTACTGTGTCTGCATAGAGCACACCCAGCTCTGGTCACTACCCATCAGCCATCACCACCACCGCCCCCAACCCCACACACAGGCTCCAAGCTCTGCCCTTTTCTGTGGTCTCTGAGGACTAACTGAACGGCAGTAGGAAGAAAGGAAGAAATTCTGGGATAAGTTGTCTGGAGGTGAGGGAAAGGAGTCCAAACACACAGCAGGCAGCCTGTGGTCCCTCCTTTGTCTGCCCCTAGGGTTCTCTCTGCCCTGGTCCCCAGAAAGACCCACAGTATAAAATTAAATTACAGACGGGCATGGTGGTGCAAGCCTGTAATCCTGGCAGCTCAGGAGGCTGAGGCAGGAGGATCGTGAGTTCAAAGCCAGCCTCAGAAACTTAGCAAGGTCCTAAAGCAGCTCAGCAAGACCCTGTCTCTAAATCAAATATAAAAAGGGCTGAGGATATGGCTCAGTGGCTAAGTGCCACTGAGTGGGTTCAATTCCCAGTATCAAAAAAATTAAATTACAGACCATTTTTGTGTGTGTGATACTGGGGATCGAACTCAGGTACCCTGTACCACTGAGCCACATCCCCAGCCCTTTTTATTTTTTTATTTTGAGAAAAGGCTGGCCTTGAACTCCTGCTTCAGACTCTCAAGTACCTGGGATTGCAGGTGTGAGCCCTCGCATCCCATTAGATTACAGATAATCCGTGTTAAGATGAAGACAAAATTCCATTGCTGATCAGTTCACCCCAGATGGGAAATTGACCTGGACCATTCGGTTGGGTTCCATGTGATATCAAGGGAGGCTGAACCGAAGAGGGAGGCAGAAGAGGTCAGAGTCCATCAGAGAACCAGGGAAGAAAGACACAGAGGGCGCAGTTGACTTTGCAGGAGGGACCTTGACACAAGGAGTATGGGAAGCTCTAGAAACCAGAGTGGCAAGGAATTGGATTCTTCCCATGAGCCCTTGCAGGAAAACAGCCCTGGTCACGCCAGGGGAGAACCACATCTGACATCTGATCCACAGAACCCTAAAATGGCTATTTTGTATTGTTTTGGCTGAGAGTTAGTGGTCATTTGTTATGTGAAAAAGAATACGGTGCCAAGCAGCCCGGACCAGGAGGAAGTGGTAAGGGGTAGGAAGCCAGCCCTCTCCTGAGCTAAGAGCAGGAAGGAGGTAGGACACGGGACAGCACAGGGCATGGGAGAGAAGACTGGGTGGGAGGACTGGATAGATGGTACCTGGGTGGTTCCAGGTCACCCACAGGCACCTGCAAGAGGAAGTGTAGAGCGCGGGGCTTTAGCAACTCACCTAGCTCCAACTGATCCACAGGAAACTCACAGCGAGAGCCATAGAAGGTGAGGGGGCAGAGGCACTTGAGGCCATCCCATGCCCCCCCATTCTGGCACCCGATATCCTTGTGCTGACAGCGATCCCCAGAGAACCCTGGGCGACAGGAGCACCGGCCCTGTTCCCAGGTGCCACCGTTGTCACAGTCACCTAGGAAGCACAGAGAAAAGGGAAGTTCCAAAATGACCTGATCCTGGGGACATGCGAATGTGGCAGCAGGAGGAAGGGAAGAGAGGAGGGAGGCAGAAGGGCCAACCTGGGGTGGTGGTCATTCTTGACACTGTGGTCGTCTTAGTGGTGGTCAAAGTTGTCCCTGGTGACACAAGGTTGGTGGGAGTCTTCGTGGTGGCCACTGGTGTCTCTGGACTTCTGGTGGTGGGTGGAGTGGGGTGTGTCAACTTGCTTGAAGTTGTGCGCCTTGGAAGACTGCTGCTTGGTTGTGTGGCAGGCGGGAGATTAGTGGAACCAGGCAAATGTGGGGAAGTGACAGAGTTGGTGCTAGGTGGGATCTCACTGGAGGGCATTTGGGCGCTCATCAAAACTGTGCTCGTGGGTACGGTCCTAGCGCCAGAAGAACTAGAAGCATCAGTTATGATATTGGTTGGCTCGGATTCTGAAGTCATGGAAGTAGAAGAGTCCATATGTGTTGGAAGCACCGTTCTTATACTGGTATAACTGGGAAAGGTAACCATTTCAGTCGAAGAGGGAAGAATGGAGAATGGCATGGTGGGAGGAGAGGTAACATCCATACTGGGATCAATTTCGATACATGGAAGAGTGGGAGAGGTGGGGACTATTGTAATGGTTATAGTTTCTGGACAGGGTGTGGAGGAAGGAAGAGAAATAAAAGAAAAGGGGGTTAGTTCCGTGAGAGTTGTGGTCAGCGAGGAGATGGTTGGAGAAGTTTTGGTCGTTGCAGAAGAGGAAGGAGAAAAGGCAGTGACTAAAGAGCTGAGATTTTCCATACTGGAGCCATGTTGTGGGGTAGGATCAGCGTTGGTGGTAGTAGTGAGGGTGGAACTGCTGGTGGGGGAAGAGAGAGGAGAGGACAATATCACTGAGGGTGTGGAAGAGATCAAGGTGCCAAAAGACGTAATCCTGGCATTGGTGGACGTGCTCCCCCCAGAGAAGGCTTCTGTGCTGGTCTCGCTAGAGGTAGTGAGTGACGTCACCACTGTGGGGGTGGAGACAGAGGTTTTAAGAGTGGACAACTCACTATTTGTCATAGGGGCATGTGACGTTGACTCGAGAGTACTCGAGTGTGGTGATGGAGTGAAGGTAGGAAGAGAAGAGAAGGAAGAATCTGTACCTACAGGAGAAAAAGTACTATGTACAAGAGAAGAGGAGGATCCTCTACCAGAGGTAAATATAGCAGAGGAGGACATTGACAATGAGGTGTCAGATGTAGCCTGAACACTTGTACCAAGAGAACCTCCCCAGGTGCTCTCAGGAATTGCTGGGGTCATCTGCGTGCTGGGGGAGGTGATGTGGATTGTACTAACAGGTGGTGTTGAGTCCAGGTTCTGGACAGTGGGAGACCAGGCAATGGTTGTAGTGTGGGTTGTGGACACATTGAAATCTGTGCGGGTGGAAGGGTTGCCTGTCACCGAGGTCAATGGACTGGTATTGCCCACAGGTGAGGGAGTGAAAGAAGTGGGAGTGAGGGATATCGGAGTGAAGGAAGGGATGCCTGCACTGGAGGACCAGGGTGAAGAAGTGGGTGTCTCTGTGGTACCCGAGGTGCTGGGAGGTGAGGGGATGGCAGTGGGGGATGGGCTGTAAGTGGGGTAGCTGCTTGAAGTTGTGAAGCTGTGTGTGTCATGAGAGGGGGTCATGGTGGCCACAGTTACCTGCAATGTGGGAGCAGGCTTGGTGGTTTCTGAGGTGGACACAGAGGGCCACATGGGTGAGAGGGAAGCAGCACTGGTCTGTGTGTGTGTCATGGCGGTGGAAGAGGTGACGTCAGATGTGGAATGTGTGACAGCACTAGAGGGGAAACTGGCTGAGGACATCTCAGATGTAGCTGTAGACCTGGCATCTGTCATAGGGGCTGTGGTGACCCAGGTAGATGATGGGGTGGTGTGGGTGGTGGCAGTGGTCACTGGTCCTGTGCTTGGGAATTGAGTAGAAGACAGGATCGTTCTTGTGGGGGACGTGAACACACTGCTGGCCATGGCAGGGGAGGTGCTGGCGGCCGTGGATGGGGAGGATGCAGACGTGGCTGGAGTGCCTGTAGCCAGGGAACCTGTTGGGGAGCTTCCAGGACTCGTGAGATTAGTGGTCACCCTGGGAGTGGCGCTCATGGTGGTGCTTGCCAGTGGGGTCGTGTCCGTGTGCTGGGTGGTGGAGGACCAGGGAATGGTCTTGCTGAGGGTCGCTGGAATGCTGGAGGCTGTGTAGGTGGAAGTCATGTGTGTCATGGTTGATGGCCCAGAGTTGTCCATAGATGAGGTGCTACTGGTGGTCAGTGAGACGGTAGGGATGCCTGGACTGGAGGAAGATGTGAGTGTGGGTGTGGATGTCATCATGGTCGATGGCCCAGAGTCGTCCACAGATGAGGTGGTACTGGTGGTCAGTGTGATGGTAGGGATGCCTGGACTGGAAGAAGTGAGTGTGGATGTCTCTGTGGTACCCAAGGTGCTAGGAGGTGAGGAGGTGGCAGTTGTAGATGTGCTATAAGGTGCTGCAGTTGTGAAGCTGTGTGTGTCGTGAGAGGTGGTCATGGTGGCCATAGAGGTGGTGAGGGTGGTCTGAGCTGTTCCAGTCACCTCTGCAGTGGTGGAAGGTGGTTCTGGGGACAAGGTGGATATGAATGTGGTGTTGGTGGTGGATGCTGGGGTGCATGTGGCTGTCGTGTGGTGCGGATGTAGGGAGGTTGGAGGTGAGGAAACACTGCCAGTGTGTGTGGTCCCGGTGCTGCTGCTGGTGGCCGTGGCTGCAGAGGATGCAGACGTGGCTGGAGTGCCTGCAGCCAGGGAACTTGTTGGGGAGGTTCCAGGACTCGAGAGATTAGTGGTCACATGGGGAGTGGAAGTCAGTGTGGTGCTGGCCAGTGGAGTTTTCTCTGTATTCTGTACAGTGGGGGATGAGGCAATGGTCTTGGAGAGGGTGGCTGGAATGCCGGAGGCTGTGTGGGTGGAGGTCAGTATTGGTGAGGTGGTACTGGCGGTCAATGAGAAGGTAGGGATGCCTGGAGTAGGTGAAGATGTGAGTGTGGGTGTGGATGTCATCATGGTCGATGGCCCAGAGTTGTCCACAGATGAGGTGGTACTGGTGGTCAGTGTGATGGTAGGGATGCCTGGACTGGAGGAAGATGTGAGTGTGAGTGTGGAATTCTCTGTGGTACCCGAGGTGCTGGGAGGTGAGGGGATGGCAGTGGGGGATGGGCTGTAAGTGGGGTAGCTGCTTGAAGTTGTGAAGCTGTGTGTGTCATGAGAGGGGGTCATGGTGGCCACAGTTACCTGCAATGTGGGAGCAGGCTTGGTGGTTTCTGAGGTGGACACAGAGGGCCAAATGGGTGAGAGGGAAGCAGCACTGGTCTGTGTGTGTGTCATGGCGGTGGAAGAGGTGACATCAGATGTGGAATGTGTGACAGCACTAGAGGGGAAACTGGCTGAGGACATCTCAGATGTAGCTGTAGACCTGGCATCTGTCATAGGGGCTGTGGTGACCCAGGTAGATGATGGGGTGGTGTGGGTGGTGGCAGTGGTCACTGGTCCTGTGCTTGGGAATTGAGTAGAAGACAGGATCGTTCTTGTGGGGGACGTGAACACACTGCTGGCCATGGCAGGGGAGGTGCTGGCGGCCGTGGATGGGGAGGATGCAGACGTGGCTGGAGTGCCTGTAGCCAGGGAACCTGTTGGGGAGCTTCCAGGACTCGTGAGATTAGTGGTCACCCTGGGAGTGGCGCTCATGGTGGTGCTTGCCAGTGGGGTCGTGTCCGTGTGCTGGGTGGTGGAGGACCAGGGAATGGTCTTGCTGAGGGTCGCTGGAATGCTGGAGGCTGTGTAGGTGGAAGTCATGTGTGTCATGGTTGATGGCCCAGAGTTGTCCACAGATGAGGTGGTACTGGTGGTCAGTGAGACAGTAGGGATGCCTGGACTGGAGGAAGATGTGAGTGTGGGTGTGGATGTCATCATGGTCGATGGCCCAGAGTTGTCCACAGATGAGGTGGTACTGGTGGTCAGTGAGACGGTAGGGATGCCTGGACTGGAGGAAGATGTGAGTGTGGGTGTGGATGTCATCATGGTCGATGGCCCAGAGTTGTCCACAGATGAGGTGGTACTGGTGGTCAGTGAGACAGTAGGGATGCCTGGACTGGAGGAAGATGTGAGTGTGGGTGTGGATGTCATCATGGTCGATGGCCCAGAGTTGTCCACAGATGAGGTGGTACTGGTGGTCAGTGTGATGGTAGGGATGCCTGGACTGGAGGAAGATGTGAGTGTGGGTGTGGATGTCATCATGGTCGATGGCCCAGAGTTGTCCACAGATGAGGTGGTACTGGTGGTCAGTGAGACGGTAGGGATGCCTGGACTGGAGGAAGATGTGAGTGTGGGTGTGGATGTCATCATGGTCGATGGCCCAGAGTTGTCCACAGATGAGGTGGTACTGGTGGTCAGTGAGACAGTAGGGATGCCTGGACTGGAGGAAGATGTGAGTGTGGGTGTGGATGTCATCATGGTCGATGGCCCAGTGTTGTCCACAGATGAGGTGGTACTGGTGGTCAGTGAGACAGTAGGGATGCCTGGACTGGAGGAAGATGTGAGTGTGGGTGTGGATGTCATCATGGTCGATGGCCCAGAGTTGTCCACAGATGAGGTGGTACTGGTGGTCAGTGTGATGGTAGGGATGCCTGGACTGGAAGAAGTGAGTGTGGATGTCTCTGTGGTACCCAAGGTGCTAGGAGGTGAGGAGGTGGCAGTTGTAGATGTGCTATAAGGTGCTGCAGTTGTGAAGCTGTGTGTGTCGTGAGAGGTGGTCATGGTGGCCATAGAGGTGGTGAGGGTGGTCTGAGCTGTTCCAGTCACCTCTGCAGTGGTGGAAGGTGGTTCTGGGGACAAGGTGGATGTGAATGTGGTGTTGGTGGTGGATGCTGGGGTGCATGTGGCTGTCGTGTGGTGCGGATATGGGGAGGTTGGAGGTGAGGAAACACTGCCAGTGTGTGTGGTCCCGGTGCTGCTGCTGGTGGCCGTGGCTGCGGAGGATGCAGACGTGGCTGGAGTGCCTGCAGCCAGGGAACTTGTTGGGGAGGTTCCAGGACTCGAGAGATTAGTGGTCACATGGGGAGTGGAGGTCAGTGTGGTGCTGGCCAGTGGAGTTTTCTCTGTATTCTGTACAGTGGGGGATGAGGCAATGGTCTTGGAGAGGGTGGCTGGAATGCCGGAGGCTGTGTGGGTGGAGGTCAGTATTGGTGAGGTGGTACTGGCGGTCAGTGAGAAGGTAGGGATGCCTGGAGTAGGTGAAGATATGAGTCTTGGTGTGGATGTCATCATGGTCGATGAACCAGTGTTCACAGATGAGGTTGTACTGGTGGTCAGTGAGACGGTAGGGATGCCTGGACTGGAGGAAGTTGTGAGTGTGGGTGTGGATGTCATCATGGTCGATGAATCAGTGTTGTCCACAGATGAGGTGGTACTGGTGGTCAGTGAGATGGTAGGGATGCCTGGACTGGAAGAAGTGAGTCTGGGTGTGGATTTCTCTGTGGTACCCGAGGTGCTGGGAGGTGAGGAGGTGGCAATTGTAGATGTGCTATAAGTGGCTGCAGTTGTGAAGCTGTTTGTGTCATGAGAGGGGGTCATGGTGGCCACAGTTACCTGCAATGTGGGAGCAGGCTTGGTGGTTTCTGAGGTGGACACAGAGGGCCACGTAGGTGAGAGGGAAGCAGCACTGGTCTGTGTGTGTGTCATGGTGGTGGGAGAGGTGACGTCAGATGTGGAATGTGTGACAGCACTAGAGGGGAAACTGGCTGAGGACATCTCAGATGTAGCTGTAGACCTGGCATCTGTCATAGGGGCTGTGGTGACCCAGGTAGATGATGGGGTGGTGTGGGTGGTGGCAGTGGTCACTGGTCCTGTGCTTGGGAATTGAGTAGGAGACAGGATCGTTCTTGTGGGGGACGTGAACACACTGCTGGTCATGGCAGGGGGGGCGCTGGCGGCCGTGGATGGGGAGGATGCAGACGTGGCTGGAGTGCCTGTAGCCAGGGAACCTGTTGGGGAGCTTCCAGGACTCGTGAGATTAGTGGTCACCCTGGGAGTGGCGCTCATGGTGGTGCTAGCCAGTGGGGTCGTGTCCATGTACTGGATGGTGGAGGACCAGGGAATGGTCTTGGTGAGGGTCGCTGGAATGCTGGAGGCTATGTAGGTGGAAGTCATGTGTGTCATGGTCGATGGCCCAGAGTTGTCCACAGATGAGGTGGTACTGGTGGTCAGTGAGATGGTAGGGATGCCTGGATTGGAGGAAGATGTGAGTGTGGGTGTGGATGTCATCATGGTCGATGAACCAGTGTTGTCCACAGATGAGGTGGTACTGGTGGTCAGTGTGATGGTAGGGATGCCTGGACTGGAGGAAGATGTGAGTGTGGGTGTGGATGTCATCATGGTCGATGAACCAGTGTTGTCCACAGATGAGGTGGTACTGGTGGTCAGTGAGACAGTAGGGATGCCTGGACTGGAGGAAGATGTGAGTGTGGGTGTGGATGTCATCATGGTCGATGGCCCAGAGTTGTCCACAGATGAGGTGGTACTGGTGGTCAGTGTGATGGTAGGGATGCCTGGACTGGAAGAAGTGAGTGTGGATGTCTCTGTGGTACCCAAGGTGCTAAGAGGTGAGGAGGTGGCAGTTGTAGATGTGCTATAAGGTGCTGCAGTTGTGAAGCTGTGTGTGTCGTGAGAGGTGGTCATGGTGGCCATAGAAGTGGTGAGGGTGGTCTGAGCTGTTCCAGTCACCTCTGCAGTGGTGGAAGGTGGTTCTGGGGACAAGGTGGATGTGAATGTGGTGTTGGTGGTGGATGCTGGGGTGCATGTGGCTGTCGTGTGGTGCGGATGTGGGGAGGTTGGAGGTGAGGAAACACTGCCAGTGTGTGTGGTCCCGGTGCTGCTGCTGGTGGCCGTGGCTGCGGAGGATGCAGACGTGGCTGGAGTGCCTGCAGCCAGGGAACTTGTTGGGGATCTTCCAGGACTCGAGAGATTAGTGGTCACACGGGGAGTGGAGGTCAGTGTGGTGCTGGCCAGTGGAGTTTTCTCTGTGTTCTGGACAGTGGGAGATGAGGCAATGGTCTTGGAGAGGGTGGCTGGAATGCCGGAGGCTGTGTGGGTGGAGGTCAGTATTGGTGAGGTGGTACTGGTGGTCAGTGAGAAGGTAGGGATGCCTGGAGTAGGTGAAGATGTGAGTCTTGGTGTGGATGTCATCATGGTCCATGGCCCAGTGTTGTCCACAGATGAGGTGGTACTGGTGGTCAGTGAGATGGTAGGGATGCCTGGACTGGAAGAAGTGAGTCTGGGTGTGGATTTCTCTGTGGTACCCGAGGTGCTGGGAGGTGAGGAGGTGGCAGTTGTAGATGTGCTATAAGTGGCTGCAGTTGTGAAGCTGTGTGTGTCATGAGAGGGGGTCATGGTGGCCACAGTTACCTGCAATGTGGGAGCAGGCTTGGTGGTTTCTGAGGTGGACACAGAGGGCCACATGGGTGAGAGGGAAGCAGCACTGGTCTGTGTGTGTGTCATGGCGGTGGAAGAGGTGACGTCAGATGTGGAATGTGTGACAGCACTAGAGGGGAAACTGGCTGAGGACATCTCAGATGTAGCTGTAGACCTGGCATCTGTCATAGGGGCTGTGGTGACCCAGGTAGATGATGGGGTGGTGTGGGTGGTGGCAGTGGTCACTGGTCCTGTGCTTGGGAATTGAGTAGAAGACAGGATCGTTCTTGTGGGGGACGTGAACACACTGCTGGCCATGGCAGGGGAGGCGCTGGCGGCCGTGGATGGGGAGGATGCAGACGTGGCTGGAGTGCCTGTAGCCAGGGAACCTGTTGGGGAGCTTCCAGGACTCGTGAGATTAGTGGTCACCCTGGGAGTGGCGCTCATGGTGGTGCTAGCCGGTGATGGTGTTTCCGTGTTCTGGATGGTGGAGGACCAGGCAATGAAATTGTTCTGGGTCGTTATTCGAGTTGAACGGAGGCCTGTCCCCACAGAGAACGAGCCAGTTGTGACCCCGCCTGAGTGAATGCTAGATGTTGGTGTTGTGGTAGAGATACCTCTACTAGATGAAATTGCTGTTATGGTTCTGGAAGTTTCCATGATGCTTGAGGTGGTGGGAGCTGAAGTTATGCCAGTTGTGGATGTGCTGGACGTGGGGTAGATGGTGGGATTTGTAGAAGATGGATGTGTGCTTATTGGTATTGTTAGGGTGGCTGAGGTCATCGATGGAGCAGTGTTGGATGTCGAGGTAAGGACTATATCGGCCGGCGTGACGGGTGACATCCCTGGGGAAGAGGATGTGGGCTCTGTGGTGTGAGTTTCTCTAGGAGTGGCAGTGACGGAGCTGGGTTTACCCGGATGAGTGTTTGTTTGCACAGAGGCTGAAGCACCAGGTGTTGTTAATCTAGGGGTGGAGCTGGCCGAAGGTGTGGTCGCAGTTTGAAATGTGCTACTGGCCTTAGGAAATGGTGTTGTGACCAGGCTAATCCTGGTGGTGGGGGATGAGGTGTTACCAGTCCCTGTTGTTAGGAAGGTTTTGGTTGGCATTAGAGAAGGGACAGTCGCAGTCACAGAGCTCATTGCTGGGGTTGGAGACTTGTTTGGATGGACACCTGATGGGCTCAGGGTAGTGCTTTCTGTGGTCCCCTTTGTAGAGGAGGTCACAGGGTCCCAAGGGTTATCTGCGGTTGAGGAAGAGGAGGTGGGGATGGCCATCACTGTGGACATGCTCCCTGTAGTGGCGGAGGTGAGGGAAGAGGTCATGGCTGAGGTCACCTTCTGGGTGGTGGTAACAGGGTAAGTCCTGGAGGTGGCCGTCACTGGCTTCTGTGTCACGGGAGTGGCAGTGTATGAGCTGGTGAGGGGCACGCTGGTCACAGTCACACAGGTGGTGAGGGGGTAGGCGGTGGTAACGACCATGGTCGTGGGATCGACGCACTCCGTGGTAGACTGGTAGACTAAGACTGTCGGGGGGCTGGTTTCAACCTTGACAGCAAGCGTGGTGGAGGTGTTGGAACTGGCCAGGGGGTTGAGCCCTGTTTTGGGAAGGTGAGTGGACGGGAGAGTCACAGGTGTGTTTTCTCTGCTCTCAGGCAGGAGAAAGGCAATTTAGGGGGTCCCCAGGGGCCCCCATACTGCGCCCTTGGAGCGCGGGGCAGGGCGGGCTGCTTCTGCACCAGGGAAGAGCATAGCCGAGGTGGATGTGGCTGTGGACAGAGTTCCTGGGTTGGCGTAGAGCAACGGAACCCGTGGGTGACTCTAGGTCATGTGTCCTCATCACACCAGGTAAGTCAGTCACACTCTCATCTTCCCGACACATATCACAGCCTATTGCCTGTCAGAGGCAGTTTAGAGCTGGGGGCTCTGGGGTCCTGAAGCCCACCATCTAGAGGTCTGCCCCGGGCATAGCCGTGGGCATCCTCAGCCCCTTGCCAGGCTGGGCTGAGCACCTGAGTTCAGTCCCCTGCCCTTCTCCACACCATGGTGGGCCCTCCCCTCCCCTCCTTCTCCCCCTCCCCCACCTGCTGCCTGGAGTTCCAGCCCCTCCTGTCTGTGTCCCCACCTTTGACCAGCCTCTACACTTCTTCCCCCACACCCAGAGACCCTCTCTGAGCTGACTTCCTTCCAGAGAAGAGAACCCTCCAAGGCTGTGCTGGGGGGGGGGGGGGGGGGCGGCATGTCACAGAAACCCGAAAACGGGGGTCAGAGAGGGAGAGCTGCAGAGAGGACCACCCCTCAGGGGAAAAAGAGATTGCAACTCAGACTCTGTTGAGATTGAGGAACTGATCTGTAGAAGAACCCAGAAAAAGGGTTCTTCCAGAAAGAGGAAACCCAGCAGTCGGGCATGAGTTCTGAAGACCTTGAGTCTTCCCAGTTAATTTTTAAAAATGGACATTTTATAGAACAGGTCTGTTCCGGCCACTGGATTAACTAGCATACCTCCTCCATCTTTAGATATTGCCAACCCATTTTACAGATGGTAACACTGAGGATCAGCCATCTGGTTGGGCTGGGGCGAGGGGTGAGGAAGACAGGGAACTGAGCTGGAGCAAACAGGAAGCATCCCATCTCCTGCCACTCGGCCACAGCCTCTCCCAGATGGGGACCCAGTGTGGCTTCTTCCTAAGGGCTGGGTGTCACTTCTCAGGTTGGCTGGGAATGTCAGGGAGCCTGGGGCCCTTACAGCCAGGCTGTGGCCCCGGGAGGGAGTGAGAGGGGCACACCTAGGGGGGTCTAGGTTGCTTCTCTGGGAGAAGCAACGTGGACTTCAGAATCTCTGACCCCAGCCCTGGTGACAACAGCTGTACCCAGAAACTGGGGACCTGGCGGGATTAGGGACATGAGGAGCAGACCTGGGGAGAGAAGTGGGGAAACCAAGGACAGAAAAGTCAAAGAGAGAGGGACAGAGGAGACTCCGGCAGAGGATGGTCAGGACTGCAGAAGGGGCACAGCGAACAAGTTCAGGGTGGAAGGAGGGCAGAGGCTGGGGTAGAGGAGCAGCCATAGGCATGAGGGGACCAGGTAGGAAGAACACTGTCACTGGAAGGTTCTGGAAGGCGCAGTCCCACCCTTGGATGCAGATGCAAGAGGGCCAAGCCCTGCGCAGGCTCAGTCCCAGATCAAGAGCACAGCAGCTCAACTGCCTTCCCCCACCCCACCCCTGCCTGAGCACCCTGAGCCCAGAGCGACCCCTCCTCAGACCCCCTGTGGAACCTCAGAGCCACCCGCCCCACCCTGGAACAGCACCCCTTCCCGCTCGCTCTGCTCCTCACCTGTGGCCCCTGGGGAGGCCCCGAGCATCCAGAGGAGGCAGAGCAGCCTGAGCGGCAGCATGGACCCAACAAGCAGGGCGGGCAGAGGAGCCTGGGAGCAGAGCAGGTGCCAGGACTGGGGGTGGCAGCAGGGACGCAGCCACGGCCTGCACCGCAGAGCCCGCCGGCTGCAACTGAAAGTTGGGAGTCTGCCCCGCAGGGCGTGAGGGCTGAGCAGTCACCTTTGCCCCGCCAGCCTTCCCCACCCCTTCTCCCTAATCCGGGACCTGTGCAAAGGGAGGGGAGAGGAGAGGCTCAGGCAAGCCCAGGAGGGTCGGGCAGGGGGGGCCACTGAGGGCCCCGCCCCCAGCCGGCGCAGAGCCTTTCAGTCCAAGAACGCTGCGCCCCACTTAGATACTCCTGGCTGAGGCTTTGATCTCGGGAGTCTGGCGCAGCTTGCAGCCGCCCCTTAGCGTCAGCCCCACCCAGCCAGGGAAGGACGGGGACTCTCTCACCCCTTCACCCCCTCGCTCCATTCCACCATCAGCCGGGCTCTGGGGCTGCGTGCGACTCCACAGCCAGACGCGGTCGTGGGAGTAACGCAAAATTCAATCAGAAGTCATTTTGATATCTGAAGGGATGGGCCAGGTCCCAGAAAAGGAACTACGGACAGCCATGGAAACAGACCAAAATGCAGGTCTGGTTTTAACCTAGCAACTCTAGGAAGTTGGCGTCTACCCATGTTGGTGACTTGTGAAGATAACTGCTCCTGCCCAGCCAGCGGGAGCAGAAGAGGGTGGAGTTGCTTTAAGAAGGCCCTGGACGGCATGACCTAACCCTAACGTGCCCCAGGACCCAAGGACAGGGAGGAAGCATCCAGAGGGTGTTTATTGCCATCCCAAAGTGGGTCCTTGCAATCCAGAAAGACTCTGGGGCTGAGGGTGTCGCCCAGTGGTAGAGCGCTTGCCTAGCATGCACAAGGCCCTGGGTTCCACTCCCAGCCCCACAAAAGAAAAAACAAGAGTGAAAATACAGAAAGACCATGGAATAATCACACTATGGGATGTCACACTCAAACCAGAGCCCATGTTCTGCCCGGAGGTGACTTTCACATGTGAATTCAGACCAGGAGGTGAACTTGGCTTCAGTACCTAAAAGGGGCACAGTTAGTAGTCCCCTCTGCCCCCGGTGAACTGGGACTGGGAGGGTGACCAGCCCTAAGACCTTGGGATGAGGCTGTGCGGAGGGGAGGCCTGAAGTGCCTGCACTTCCCAGCAGGCCCAGGGCTCGGGAAGGGGCAGAAAGCTTCCAAAGACAGCTGGGAGGCCAGGCCCACTAGGGGAGCCCCCAGGGGCTCTGCTGTCCAGACTCCTGGGAGTCTTCATCTAGAGCCAGAATCACTGGAGGGATCCCAAAGGACAGGGATCGTGAACACCCAGCACCCAGCTCTGGCTGAGCACTTGTCACAGACCTGGTGGTGACAAAATTGGAGAATGTTATCTTCCCTGGCCTCGGAGTGTGTGGTCCAATTGGGGAAGGACACAAAGGAGTAAGCAGAGCATTCAGCAATGACACTATTGCTGTGGCCCAGGGGACAGAGGACTGTCCATTTGCCCAGTGTTAAGATAGATGGTCCTGGACCCTACAACATTCTGTATTCCACTTTTAGTACAGTATTCAATCAATTACCTGAGTAATTGACACTCTGGTAGAAGGTAGGCTTCCAGCGAGATGATTTTGCCCCACGTAAGCCAATGTAAGTGTTCTGAGCACATCTGAGGTAGGCCAGGCTAAGCCGTGGTGTTCCGTAGGTGAGGTGTATTAAATGCACTTTTGACGTTAAGGTATTTTCAATTTCCAGTCAGGCATGGTGGCACACGCCAGTAATCCCAGTGACTTGGAAGGTTGAATCAGGAGGATTGCAAATTCAAGGCCAGCCTCAGCAACTTAGCAAGGCCCAGTCACAAAATAAAAAATATAAAGGGCTGGGGATGTAGCTTAGCTGTTAAGCACCCCTAGGTTCAAGCTCGGGTAAAAAACAAAAAAAAACAGGATGTAACCCCACCAGAAGTCAAGGAGGATCTAACTTCACCAGAAGTCAAGGAGGATCTGTATTTGTTTTCAGGAAGTTGTGTTGTTTTTCAGCAATTTCCATGGAAACCACCAGAGCCATTTAGTCAAGCATGGGCCAAGATGCTGGAAAGCACTGGAAAGTTAGGGAGTTTCTGCTCTTTCTATTTTTTTTTTTTCCCCCTTTTTAAACTATCAGACACCATAAAATGCCTGTCATGATTCTGGAGCCACAGCTATGAATGAATCCCTGTTGAATCACAGGCTCCTTGGGACAAAGACTGGTCCACCCTTCTGTTCCATCCCTCTCTTTGCTCACACCCAGCTTCCCCACCTCGGGGCCTTTGCCTGAGCTGCCTCTACCCCCAGATGCTGTCTGCATCTCACTTCCTCTTTCCTGCCCTTCACCTCTCTGCACCTTTCTCACCTTCACCAGAAAGTGATGTGTCCGTCAGGAGGTGAACTCCTGAAATTCAGTGGTGCTATTAACTGGAGTCTCCCCCGTGACACTTACTTAACAGTTCAGCCATTTGAACACCTGCCTACAAAGAAGAGGGGATCTGGGGTGGTGGCTGCTGTGTCTCCAGAGTCATGGTAGCACCAGCCCCACTGGGAGAGGAGAGGGGCCAATTAAGACTGCTGCAGCCCCTCACTGCTGGTGGAGGGTTTGTGGGGAGGCTGGAGAGCGCAGTGGGCAGGGCCCTGCGGCACTGCACCTATCAGAGCTGGGAAGTCCTGCTGCCTTGCCTGTCTGTGGGCTGCCTGCATGACACTGAGACCCAGACACAGCCCCAGACATTAACACGAACCCAGCCAGAGCTCAAGAAGAACCAGAAGGCCGCTCGGGAAGCAGGAAAGGGCAGAGGTGGGAAGACAGGGGGCTGAGGGTGATCTTCAGTGACTCCCACGACAGAGTCTCTTCACAGTGCCTCAACTCACAAGCCAGGCAGAATGAAAGTGGACTCATGGGAAGTCAGTGGGAGGCCTGGCTTCTCTCTAAACTCCTGCCATCGTCACAGGGACCTGGGGGAAGCTACGAATCCAGGAACGTATAGGCTGCGGCCATCCCCAAAGGTCAAGGTCTAGGGACAAAGTGTGGAAATTAGAGCCAGGAATGGGTCACCTTTTCTCCCCCATGTGTGAGGGAGGGAGGCAGAAGCTGGGTACGTTAGGGCTGGATCGTGGCTGTGGTTCTTGCCAATAGGATCAAGGTGGTGGCAGTCGAGGGGCTCAGAGTTACCTCTTAAGTCATGGTGGGTGGGGTAAGGGGCATTGATTTTCTTGATGGCAGATGATACTTGACCTAGAGTCAAGGAGAAGCCACTGAGGGCTGGTATATCAGTCAGGAAATGTCAGGTTATGCTGCAGTAACAAGTAGGCCTAAAAACTCAGTGATTTACAACCACAAAAGTTTATTTCTCACTCACGCTACTTGCCCGTCCCAATGCCTGTGGTCTCCTCCACACTTCCCTCTGAGGAGCAGCCTCTGTCTGGGACATTGTCAACCTCACAGCAGTGGAAAATGGCAGGTGGCAAAACCACCCCGTGGTTCTCAAGGTTGCTTGCTCTCAAGAGGTGATGTGCGTCCCTCCCACCATGTTTTATTGGTCAAAGCAAATCACATGGTTCTCCTGTGGTTTGACAGGACAAGGACAGTGAAGACTGTCAGGGAGAGGCCCCTCCAACAGACATCAAGCGTGATATCAGGGGGCGGGAGGCCTAATCTACCTCAGGAAGTGAAAACAAATATTCCCAAGAGCAACACAGCCTACCACAGCTGGGGTCCTGCCAGCGGTTGTGGCTCATGCCACCAGGGACTCTGGAGGACCGGATTGAATCCCTGTCAAAGCCATACAGGTGGAGAGGGTCCCTGCGATGACAGAATTAGGAAGTTCATTTGGGGGTGCTGGTGGGTTTGGCCCCAGGGGTCAAGGGTGTTGGAGAACTCCCAAAGACAAAAAAGGGGACACTCCTACATTGTACTGGACGAACTGGACACTGTGGTCATGTTAGAAAAAAGAGACTGCTCCCAGGTCTGGGCAGACTTGGCAAGGTGCCCAGGGGAGGGTCAGTGGATTCTATCAATGGAAAGGCAACAACTTCAACACAGGGTCACTTGTCAACATGTGGGGTGATGGGAGAAGCAGAGATGGTAACACCTGTCACTTCTGGTCACTTTGTAGAAGAGAGGAAATGGTAACAGAAAGTTCTTTGGTACTGATATGAGAAATAGGGCAACATAGAGGATAAGAATCAATTCTCTGAGGAATATAAGTACTATGACTCCATTCGGGTAACATTTTAAAGGGCTCATCTATGCCTGGCATGGGGGCGCACACCTGTAATCCCAGTGACACCAGAGGCTGAGGCAGGAGGATCGCGAGTTCAAAGCCAGCCTCAGCAGCAAGGCCCTAAGCAACTCATCGAGATTCTGTCTCTAAATAAAATGTTAAAAGGGCTTGGGATGTGGCTTAGTGGTTAAGCACCCCTCGGTCCAATCCCTGTACCAAAAGAAAATAATTAAAGAACTCATCTAAACAACACTTCGATTAGGATTACCTACACATAAAGCAATACCATAAAGAAAATCAAAATAATTGTTAATATAAAATTCAGGGTGACAGTTATCATGGGGCAAGAGGAATATGCAGCTAACAGGATGCATGGTGGGGAGGGGTCTAAATTCTGTGATGTTTGATTTCCTGACACTGGTAGTAAGCACATGGAAATTCTCTTATTATTATCCTTTAATCTACAAATGTGCATATATGTTCTTCCATGCTGGCGCATGCAGAATATATTTCTCAACAAAAAAATAATTTAAAGGAATAGAAAATAACATGACACTTCCCACATAATCACTCAAGCTATTTTTACCAAAGTCAAAAATAAAACAGAGATGCTCACTATTGCCATTATCCTTTCAACATTATTTTAGAAAGTTTGGCTAATGTAATAACATAAACGATAAAAAGAAATACTAGGCATAAACAAAAGGAAAAAATTAGATGTTCTTATTTTTGTTGATGAAACAGATTTCAAATCAAAGAATGCTAGAGGGGAAAATATTATATTAATGAGAGGCCTTGATAAGTGGCTGGGCATACAATAAATAAGTAATTTTCCCCCATTCTAGAAATTACCAGGTAGAAATGGAAATTGGAAGAAATATTCCTCTCATAATAGAACCTCACATGTAAAACTATTGAGAACATTTCTTAGTCAAGTGCACTAGTACATGCCAGTAATCCCTGATTTGGGAGGCTGAGGCAGGAGGATAACAAGTTTGAGGCCTGCCCTCAGTGATCTTAGTGAGCCCCTAAGCAATTTAGCAAAGACCCCATCTCAAAATAAAAAATAAAAAGGGCTGGGATGTGGCTCAGTGGTAAAGCACCCCTGGGTTCGATCTCTGGTACCAAAAAAAAGAAAGAAAGAAAGGAAATGAACATATCTTATGTGAAGAAGATATCTGTAAGATTTTTATTCAAAGGCATAAAGCATGATCTAAACAAGTGAAAGGATGTGCCAAGTTCTTGTGTATTAAGATATAACATGGGGGGGGGGGGGGCTGGGGAGATAGCTCAGTCAGTAGAGTGCTTGCCTTGTAAGCACAAGACCCTGGGTTCGATCCCCAGCACCCCCCAAAAAAAAAAAAGATATAACCCAGGGCTGGGGATATACCTCAGTTGGTAGAGTGCTTGCCTCAAAAGCACAAGGCCCTGGGTTCGATCCCCAGCACCACACTCACACACATAAAAAGTTAAAAGATATAAAACAAATGTCTAGTCTCCTAAAATTAATACATGACTTTAGTGTAATTTTAATTACAGTCGCCACAGGGTCGAATTATTTTGATGGATAAAATTACCTTAAAGCTCATGTAGACAAATAAATCTCTAATAATATAGTGGAAAATTGTGAGAGAGAGAGAGAGAGAAAAAAAAAAAAAAGCAAGGGAGCTTGCCTGGTGAGATATTGAAACATACTGTAAAACTAGTACAATCCAAACAGTATGGCATCACCATAGAATAAACAATAAAAAACAAAACAATGACAGAGCCAGGAGAGGTTCTGTGTTCTTTTCCTTTTCCTTTTTTTCTTTCTTCTTTTTTCTTTTCTCCCTGTCCTGGGGCTGAACTAGGTCTCTAAACGTGCTAAGCAAGTGCTTTGCCACTGAGCTATGCCCTCACTTAGGTCTCATTATTTTAATATACAACAAAGGTGGAATTTAGTGCAGATGAAAAATTGATTCATTTAATAACATACCACACAGCAGAAACTAAACCTGGATCTTTATTGTACAACATTACATTTTAAAGTGAAATCAATCAAAGAGATGGGGGTGGGGGAACACCTAAAAAATCCTAGAGCAAAATTTAGGAAACTTTGATGCATAATTTGAGAGCTGAAGAGACCATTTTTAATCAAAAGAAGAAACCCAAGAGCTAAAAAAAAAAAAAAAAAAAAAAAAAAAAAATCACAATTAGACATAGTCTACCACATGGGAAATGTTACCAAAACAATACAAAGTAGACAAAAAAAAAAAAAAAAAAAAAAAAAATCAGTTGGTGAAAATTATTTGCAACATGAATGACAGGTAAAGGGTTAATATCTGTAATGTACAAAAAGCAAAAAGCAATTACCAAGTTTTGATTTTTTTTTTTTTTTTTTTTTTGCATGCTGGGGATGGACTCAGGGCCTTGCATTGAGCAAGCAAGCGCTCTATCACTGAGCTACTCCCCCAACCCCACAAATCTGTATTCCACAAACACAAGTTTTTGCATCCTACAAGGCTCTAGGCAATGTCCAGAGAGAAAATTAAATGTTCTAAACCTAAATCTAAATAAAGAATAAAAGTGGTTCCACTTTATCTTCTCGGGCACTGTGTATTTCATGCCCCTAGGATTCTGTCAGGGTTAATGGTATCGTCTCGCTGGTTATGTAAGAGTCCCGTAGTGCAGTGTGACGCAGGGGCCCTGAGTTAAACATTTTTCAATAAGTTTTTTCCAACTTCTATTTCCGTGTGCAGTTCGTTCCATGTGAAGCTCCCGCCTACCCCGCCTTGGCTCTCTCCTTCCTTGTTGGGTTCCTGCATGCATAGTGATCCCTAGAATGAAATCCACCGCTTCGCACCCAAACCTCGGAAACTAAGATCACAAGGTGTCCTTTCAGGCGGCGGCCAGTTCAGGTTTTAACTTTCTTGTGAGGCATTTCATGTACCATCACTTCAATGTGGTTTCAATGTAGACACAATACAAATGTGTCTAGTGTCCTAAAATCAATGCATCCCTTTAGTGCAATTTTAATTAAAAATCACCATGTTCATCTTGAATTTGGAGTTTCTACAGATTCATTTATTATGAAACCATCATAATAAATGCGGGGGGTGGGGACAAGAGTGGGCCATACCCTCCTGCTCCTGAGTCTCATCAGGATTAATGACCTCATAAATTTAAGCCTGGGACTGTGCTTTTAGAAGGAACGCTCACGTTGAGTAATGAGTGTCTTCATTGATGGATTTATGAGGCTGAAAAAAATCCAAGGAAGGCTTGTGCAAACATGCCTTGTGGCAATATTTTCTGGCATTTCGTAAAAGGCAGCCCAGGTCAGCCTGATGATTTTTCTTAAGGTTCAGCCAAGTCGAACTGGATCAAGGACATTGAAAAAAGGTCTTACCTTTCTTTCCCTGATGTTAAATTCTTCTCTCCTACCCCACAGAGTCCTCAAGGGTAAACACTCACCAAAACTAGTGATTGATGCTTTGGACCAAAACAGAGAAATCAAAAGCACATTCTGTCGAGTAGCAGAGATCAAAAACTGCCCTCCTCCGTTTTTACTTCCTGTTAGTTGTCGCCTTGATACTTCCAAAATCTTGTTTTCCTTGGTCGCGGCAGCGGTGGTTGATTACCCTGAAAAGTGCTCATTGTCAGGCGCACGTCTTTTGTCCCAGCTCCTCAGATGGAGGCTGAGGCAGGAGGATCACCTGAGTCCAAGGGTTCAGGGCCAGCGTGCACCCATCTCTGGAAACAGTCAGGGAGGGAGGAGGGGAGGAAAAGAAGAAGCACTGGGAACTGAAGCAGAACAAACGATGCTCTATGTGTTGATAACTATGTCAAAATGAACCCCATATTATGTATAACTATAATGCACTCATAAGAACATTAAATAAAATAAAAGCTAGGTGCATGCCCGTAATCCCAGCAACTCAGGAGGCTGAGACCGAAGGATCGTGAAGCAAGGCCAGCCTCAGCGACTTAGCCAGACCCTGTCTCAACATAAAAAACTAAAAAGGGAAGGTGGAATTAATAGTCACAGATCTCCTACCAAAGAGCAGTCCTGGACCTGACAGTCTCACTTGTGAATTCTTCCAAAGGAAAACTAATACCCATCCTTCTCAAACTGTTCCAAGAAGCCAAATTCATTCCAGGATGCCAGCATTATCTTGATACCAAGCCAGACAAAGGTTCTATAAGGAAAGAAAACTATGCACCAATATTTCTTCTGAACATGGTGCAAAAATCCTCAACGAGTACTAGCAAACCAAATCGGCAGCATATGGGAAAGATCATGCCATGCAACCAAGTGGGATTTATTCCTGATTCAACACATGGAAACCTATTGGTGTAATATAGCAGTTTAACAGAACGTGGGGTGTTCAACCCCAGGGCTGCAAAGGCCCCAAGCATGCTAATCCCAAAGACAGGACTTGGAGAACTCAAGGAGAGGTTTTGGACATCTTGCTACTTACTCACGGGTGGGCGGTAGTGGGCCAGGATGCCCAGGAGTTGGGGAATATTTGGGATAGGTTGTGTACCTACAGCACAGGTGGCTTTCTTCAGATGTTTTAAGAGTACATTCCTGGGCTGGGGCTGGGGCTTGGCAGTACAGCGCTCACCTAGCATGTGTGAGGCACTGGGTTGGATCCTCAGCACCACATATAAATAAATAAAATAAAGGTATTGTGTCCACCTACCACTAAAAAAAAAAAAAAAGTACATTCCTTTACTTTACAACCAGGGTTACTCTCTTCTAATCCTCTCCCAAGGACTGAGGGAGTGGCCAGCTCCCTCTCCATTTCCTGAGTTCCCACATTCCTTTAGAGACCTTCTTATCTCTCTCAATGCACATTTTCCTGGGCACTGGTAAGTGTTTAACCCAACAAGGAAGGGAGGATGAGGAGGGAGGGGCTACAGGATCACCTCAATTGATGCAGAGAAAATGCTAGACAAAATTCAACACTGTCATAATTTAAAAAAAAAAAAAAAAGCACTTAACAAGCTGGGAACAGAAATGAACTACCTCAATATAATAAAAACCATATATGAAAAAACCACAGCAAACATTATATTCAATGGTGAAAGACTGAAAGCTTTTCCTCTGAGATCATACAGGGCAAGGAGGCCCATTTTCCACTTCTATCTGACATAATACTGAAAGTTTTAACCAAAGCAATCACATAAGAAAAAGAAACAAAAGGTATACAAATTAGAAAAGAAGACGTAACATCATCTCAGTTTGCAGATGTGATCTTCTAGTTAGAAAATACTAAAGATGCCAGGCGCAGTGGCACACTCCTGTAATCCCCGTGACTTGGGAGGTTAAGGCAAGAGGATTGCAAGTTCAAGGTCAGCCTCAGCAATTTAGCAAGACCCTGTCACAAAATAAAATATAAAGAGAGATGGAGATATAGCTTAGTGCTCAAGGCCTCTCAATCCCTAGTACCAAAAAAAAAAAAAAATCAAACCTAAAGATGCCTCACAAAAAACTATTAGAACTAATAAATGAATTCAGCAAGGTAGGATACAAAATCAACACCCCAAAATCACTTGCATTTCTATACACTAACATCGAAGAACATGAAAATGAAATTATAAAGCCAATTCTATTTATGACAGTATCAAAAAGAAGAAAACTCATAGGAAGTCACTTAGCCAAGGAGATGGAAAACTTATACAATAAAATTGCTGAGAGGCTGGGAGGGATTAGTTCAGTTGTAGAGCGCTGGCCTGACATGCACGTGGGTAACATCCAGCACCCCCATCAACACGCAGCACCCCCCATCACACACACGCACTCACACACACTCACACACACACACACACACACACACACACAGTGAAACAAAGAAGTCATAAATAAATGGAAACACATACCATATTCATGGATTGGATGATGTCAATACTACACAAAGCAATATACAGATTCAATGCAATCTCTATCAAAACCCTGATTTTTTTTTTCATAAATAGGGACAAAATGCTAAAAGTCATATGGAATCCTAAGGGATCATAAATAGCCAAAACTAAACCTTGAAAAAGAAGTCTGGAGGACTCACACTTCCTGATTCCAAAACCCATTAGGGGGCTGGGGAGATAGCTCAGCTGGTAGAGTGCTTGCCTTGCAAGCACAAGGCCCTGAGTTTGATCCCCAGCACCGCAAAAAAAAAAAAAAAAAAAAACACTAGGAATCGGCAGTAATCAAAACGGTACGGTACCAATGTAGATGGACATGCAGAACCAATGTAGATGGACATGCAGAACAAGGGAATGGGATGCAGTGGAGATCAGAGAACTGAACTCCCACAGTGTGGTCAATTTTTGACAAGGGAAACCAAACCATTCAATGAAAAAGACAGTCGTTTTAACAAATAGTGCTGGAGAGATTCACATCTCTGTGAAAAATGAGTTACATACGGAGATTGACTCTGGGCTGGGCATGTAGCTCAGTGGTAAAGCACCTGCTTAGCACACCAGAAGCCTTGGGTTCAAGTTCAAGCACCACCAAAAACGAAAAGAAGTTAATTCAAACTGTGTCAAATACCTAAATAGAAAAATCTAAAACTATAAGACTCTTGGAAGAATAAAACAGTGCAAAAGCCTCATGAGAGTGATTGGCATTGGTTCTTTGAACATAGCGCTAAAGGCACAAACAGCAAGAGAACAAAACAGACAAATTGTACTCTGTGAAAATTAAGAAATGTGTATTCAAAGACACTATCTGCTAGGTGTAGTGTGCAAGACACTATCTCCCACCTATTTGGGAGGCTGAGGCAGGAGGATGGCAAGTTCGAGGCCAGTCTCTGCCATTTAGGAAAACCCTGTCTCGAAATTGAAAATTAAAAAGGGCTGGGGATGGCACAACGTTTTGAATGTACTGAAGGCCACCAAGCTGTACACTTCACAATGGTTAAGATGGCTAATTTTATGGTATGCATATTGTACCACAATTTTAAAAGTATGGGAAAAAGGCAGAAGGCAAAGAGCCCATTTGGTGGGCATGGTGTTATCCTAGTTTCCGACCACAACCTGGGTTTTGCTGCCTGACCCTCCCAACCCACTTATGGAAGTCTAAAGGGATCACAGCCCCTTGAGCGCAGTCGGCACCGTAGACACTCCACATGGACTGTGGCCCGGCCCGCGGTGCTGCTTAGGGCATTCCTGTGTGGGCTCTGCATGGCCTCTCTGCTTCCTGTAGTGGGCTGTGGCAACCACCTCGGAGGTTTTGAACAAACACTGTTTAATGAATAAATAAGAAACAATAGAATGTTTCAAAGTAAACAAGAGCCCAAGAGAGTTCTCAAATATAACCCCTACTATCATCTGAATGTGGTTTAAGTGTGTCCTCGGAGGCTTCCCGTACTGGCTCGAGTTCCTGGTGTTGAGTGGCGATGTGGACCCTTTAAGAGGTGGAGTTTAGTGGAAGGCAGTTAGGTCATTTAGGTCCCTGCCTTCAGAAGACATTAATGCAGCTCTCCTGGGATCTCAGTTAGTCCCTGAAGGAGTAAAAGATCAAGTTATAAAAGACCAAGACTGACCCTTTGCCAGGCTCTCTGGCTTCCTGTCTCCCCCGTGATCTCTCCCTCTCACATACACTCTCACCACTGTGATGTCATCTGGACTGAGGTTGTCACCACAGCCAAGCTGATCCTAGCACTGATGCCCTGGAACCTCCAAAAACATGAGCTAAATAAACCTCTTTTTTCTCTATATATTACCCAGCCCCAGGTATTTTGTTATAGTAACAGAAAATGGATTAATCCAGTCCCTGGTGATCCCTAAATGCCCCACTTGTTGAGTGTTTAACTGAGTGCCAGAGAACTGTGTTAAGCGCATATTCATACTCACAGAGGCCCCTTGATGTCATGATTATTATTATCAGTCCCATTGTACAAGGGAAGAACAGAAGCTAAGAGGTTGCTCCAGGCCATATACCCTAAGCAAGAGGCAGAGGAGAGATGGGAATGGAGACTGTAGCTCTTGAGTTCAGGTCTTAATGGCCATGCTTTGCTGCTCTTCTTCAGAAGACAGCTCAGCAAACTTAAATTTTATATTTGGGGATAAAGTAGACATTTATAGAATCAAACAGAGATGTTTTACTGATGAATAAGAGACACAGAACATCTACAGACTTGAGTGGCGAGAAGAAGCAAGGGCTGGAACTCCAGCTCCGCCTCAGGAGCTGTGGGGCCTTGGGCACAGCGCTGAGCGTCTCTGAGTGTCTCTGTTTAAACAGCTTGTTTAAACGGGTGCTCCCTCCGGAATCACGGAAATGTGAGACATCATTTCCGTCCTTTGCCAGACTCGAAGATGTCATACATAAATATCCAACCAGAATCACAAAGTATGTGCTTGACAAAAAGTGAAATTTTTATTAAAAAAAAAAAGTAGTGAATACATCAGGAAATTTGACAATATGAAAATCATATGTGCTGTTATTTGAGAGGAAAAGAAGTTAGAAGAGTATTTATGCTCATTTTCTCACCTTTCACCACTAAAGATCCATAAATAGCATTTAGGGCTAATTAACCAAGCAATAAATGTATTAAAACATTTAACAGTACAAAGGTAACTACTAAGAAAGATAAAACCGGATGGGCAGCAGGGGAGGAATCTGGAACAAGAAAAGTATATTGAATACATTATTTCTCACAAAAAGAAATCAACAGAAGAAACAACATTAAGTCTATAACAGAAGTTATACTTATTGTAGCAGAAACCACTCATAACAAATTTTAGATATTCCATAGTCTCAGAAAAAAACACACAAAGGAAAGCATAGACCACATGAGAGTATTTTAAGTTATATAATAAAAAGCATGAAAAAGAAAGGAAAAATAGATGTCATATAAATAAAAGAAAATGAATTAAGCTCACTTATTTTTATAAAAGACTTCAGGCCAGGCACAGTGGCACGTGACCGTGATCCCAGAGACTCAGGAGACTGGGGCAGGAGGATCACAAGTTTGAGGCCAGCCTTGGCCATTTAACGAGACATTGTCTCAAAATAAAAAATAAAAAGGGTTGGAGATGTAAATGGTAGAGTGCTCTTGAGTCCATTCCTCAGTACACAAATAATAATAATAATAATAACAACAATAATAATAATAATAATGATAATACATATAGACATACATACAGACGACTTTAGGGGCCAGGTGCAGTGGTACAGTCCTGTAATTCCAGCAACTCAGGAGGCTGAGGCAGGAGGATCAAAAGTTCAAGGCCAGCCTCCACAGTTTAGGGAGATCCCATCTCAAAATTTAAAAAAAATAAATAAAATAAAAAGGGCTGGGGATGTGACTCAGTGGTACAGCACCCTAGATTCAATACCCCATACCAAAAATAAATAAATAAAAAATGTGATCCTTTTTAATTAAAATGACCAAAATAATAGTGTAACCATACAGCGAGGGATCTGGGAGATGCCTCCCCTATCAAGGCAGCGCGCAGGTCACGATCCTGGGCCTTGTCCTGTGATGTGCTAAGAAGCACCTGCTGTGTTTCTGTGGTGTTTTAGACAGAAGTTTGTCACCTGAATCTAATCATGAGCAGATATGGGACAAAAAAACAAATTGAAGGTGTCTTCCGGCCTCCTCCCCCCTCTCTCTGCTTCTGGGCTTCCACGAGCAGAGCCGCTTTCTTTCACCATCTGCCATGATGCTCTGCCTCACCTGGGCCCAGAGCGGTGGAGTGGGCCCACCGTGGACTAAACTGAAACCGTGGACTAAAACGGACTCGTCCTCCTCTAAGTTGTTCCTGCAGTGTGTCAGTCACGAGGACAAGAAGCTGATGGACCCAGGGAGGTCAGCATCCCCGCCCCCAGGCCCCAGCATCCCCTGCCCCCAGGCCCCTGGCCTGGCTGAGGGGTGCCCTGTCCGACTGTCAGAGAGGACTCTGGGCCTGGGAGTACATGGGTGACCAGGCCCCAAGCAGGGAGGAGAAAGTCCCAGGACCTGCAGAGGCCATGACTTGGGATTGGGTACCCAGCACCTGTTCCCCCTCTTTAGCACTGGGGGCACCCAGGTCAGGATGGATAGAGGCTCTGACATGCTGGGTCCACTGCTGAGGCCATAAAAGAAGAAAGAGAGAAGTGGAGAGAGAGAGACAGACAGATGGAGGCAGGTGGGGAGAGCCAGGAAGGAGGGAGGACGGGTACCGCGGGGAGCACAGGAGACCCGCACAGGGACCCCCACAGCCTCCCTCTTAGAAGGGAGGGGCCAGGACAGCCGGGGGGGGTCTGAGGGCCAATGTTCTGAAGTCACAGACGGAAGGGGGGTGGCTCCCAAGCACTGCAGTTTCAAGGTCAGAGTTCACCTAAAGTCCAGGACTCCCTCTCACTTACCAGCTGATAAAACTGAGCAAACATGGCGTCATCGACCACAGGTAATGTCCCTGCACACCACTGCTCATTTTCTACCTGTCGAGTTGCAGTGGTGACAGGGCCACTGTCACCCCAGGGCCTGCCCTTGGGAGGCCGTGAGAGAGGACGGAGTGAACAGCGTCCAGGGAGCACCTGGCACAGGAGTCCCCAGAGCCCCCAACCGAACACTGGATCTAGATCACTTACCAACCCCACCCTGGCGTCCCTGATGTCACAGACCGTCACCCAGGGGCTCCAGCTGGCCGCAGGACAGTCACACCACCAACTTTGCAACTAGTCTGCACCGTCCCTGAGCCAGGTGCCGGGGGATCCCAGACGGGTCCTCCCACTTCTGTGCCAACCCCATATCCAATACCCAGTGTCCTGGAACCACACCGGGGGTCATCTAAGGAACCTGTGCTTCCGGTCTGGCTCCCACTTGGCCAGCCGATACCTGCGGGGCAGCCAGGACCAGCCTGGACACTTTACCAGAGCTTTCTGGGTGTCAAACCGTGATAGCTCCAAGTGAGACCTCGCCAGCTGTTCCCAAGAAGTCATCCAAGACGCGTTGCTAACATGTAAACAGAAACCGCGTCAGGGCTGGCGGGGGCCTGCGGGAGGCCAGGGCTGGAGCAGGCAGGGGGCCAGCGGGCCAGGGACAGCGTCAGGGCCGGGAGTCCATCTAGAGTTCCTAGAGGACTCCGACACCAAGGTCAGTGGCACCACAGAGTTCAACCAAAGTGCGTACCCACTGCTACCGGAGCTATTAAATAAAGCCCACCGGCTGAACGAAGCCAGGGACCACAAGTTTGCATCCAGTCTGGGCAACTTAGTGAGACCCTGTTTCAAAATAAAAAATAAAAAGGGCCGGTGATGAAGCTCAGTGGTAAAGGGGCCCTGGGATCCATCCTCAGGACTGGGAGAAAAAAATTAAACAGTACTAATCAATCCCAAGCTCAGGGATGTGAAAACCCCACACACACCCTGCCACGTCCAGCTGGAAAAGGGGCTTGAGCAAACAAAAGGATGTTTTGGGGGGTTTTTTGTTTTGTTTTGTTTTAATTTGTTTTTTAGGTAAGAGGTATTGAACCCAGGGCACTTTACTACTGAGCCCTTTTTATGTTTTATCTGGAGACAGGGTCTCGCTCAGTTGCTTAGGGCCTCACTAAGATGCTGAGGCTGGCCACCAACTTGCAGTCCTCCTGCCTCAGCCTCCTGAGCTGCGGGATTTCAGGCATGTGTCACTGTGCCCGGCTGCAAAAGGATGTTTGATGAATGGCACCGGCAATGCTGTACACTGTAGTTTAATGATAATAGCTACCAAGATTATGAAAAGTAAGACGATGCAGAGACAAGTTTTTAAATGTATAAAATGCTTAAAAGTAGCAAAAGAGAGAAAAGCACAAACGGCGTGGATGAGCCCCAAGGAAGCACCATCCCATCCTATGGGAAACGACATGACCTGGCTCAGGTATGAATTTGTGTGTGTGTGATCCTGGGATGGCACCAGGGGCTCACGCGAGCTAGGCAAGCACTCTACCACTGAGCTATGCCCTGAATTTTGAAACAACCTGAAGTAGGGGTCACAGGAAAGGGTGGGCAGAGGGAGGACCGTCCCTTGCATGGCTTCTGCCTCCCCACACTGCTGGACACCAACCCTACTTTAGGAGGATGGGAATGGCCTCACCAGGAGCCACAGAGCCCCAGGCAGGGCAGCCTAGCATGGCCTCTGCTTAAGCCAACCCTTTGCACCCGGGGAAGGTGGAAGTCCCTGAGTCGTGGCCCAGGGCCACTCTGTCCAAGACCTCGCCCCTCCTCAACACCTCGTGGGTCTCTGCTCTGGATGCCCCTCCTCTGGCAGTCTCACAGGCCCAAACAGCACCCTCAGTGGACAGAAATGCTGTGGAACCGGTTAGTTAGCAAATACCTGGTGGTGTAGCAGGAAAAGCAGTGGGTGTCCTAGAGAGACAGCCACAGGGAAGGGGCACAGGTCACAGAACTCCCAGGGATCGGGGGAGATTCATGAGGCGAAAGAAGATTTCAGGGGGTTTGGCAGACAACGGCTGCTCCTCCTTCTTCGTAATATTAGGACATCCAAATTTTAGATGAGTACACAGTTATCAGAATGAAGACTACCTCTTTCATAGCCGTTATGACCTTAGAATTACGTTCTGGCCAGCAGATGTAAAACCAAGTGCTATGTGGAATCTCCAGGAAATGACCTTAAAGGGAGAAAGGAAGTCTTTCTTCAAAACTTCCTCCTTCCTTCTGGCTGGAATGCAGATGTGATGGCTGATGCTCTAGCAGCCGTTTTACACCAGGCAATGGAAGTCACAGCTGAAGATGGTGACATAACAAGATACCGTGTAAGAAAACCTGATCCCTGGTACTGACAACACCGTGCCTGTCCTGCATGGCTAACTTCTGACTGTCTTTTTTGTGAAAGAGAAATACTTTTCCGTGGTATTTTCCTTAAGCCATTATTGTTTGGGTTTCTGTCTGGCACAGCTGAACGGAATCTTTACCAATAACCGGAGGAGATAAGAATACTTTTTGTTAACAGAGGTGGGACAAGGACTGCAAGGGAAGGGGGGTTCCCTGAACTGACAGAACTGATGGCAGAAGCCTAGCTGGCTTGGGTAAACAGAAGTCGTAAAAGATGAAAGAAACAAGAGCCTTCCTGCAGACAGGCGGAGGGCGGGGCCTGGGACCGCCGGGAGGGGGGCACGGGGCGGGGCCTGAGACCACCAGGCGGGGCGGGGGCGGGGCCCGAGACGGCCGGGAGGGGCGGGCAGTGTTGGACTGTGGAGGGGAGTTGCTATGGCGCAGCAGGCCAGGTCTCTGTGTTGTCAAAAGGCTGGGGAGAGACTCAACTGAAGAATTGTTCTCAGAAATTCTGACTGTTGGGGCTTGTTTGTTTTGTTCGGGGTCGGTTACAAGTGCTTTATTGTATTTAACATAGAGGAAACTTATGTTGACTTATTATGTTTCCATGAAGAAGCCAGTTCAGACTTTCATAGAATGGAAACATACGTGCACATGTAGATGTTGTTCTTATCGAAATCCAGCATTTTGCTGGGTGCGGTGACGCACGCCTGTAGTCCCAGCTGCTCGGGAGGCTGAGGCAGGAGGGTCGTGAGTTCAAAGCCAGCCTTAGCAAGCTATCCAAACCCTAAGCAACTCAGCAAGACCCTGTCTCTAAGTAAAATACAAAAAAGGGCTGGGGATGTGGCTCAGTGGTTAAGTGTCCCTGGGTTCCATCCCTGGTACCAAAAGAAAAAAGAAATTTAGCTTCTTCACTGTCAGAAGATCACTATCTGGCCTTTTCACTTTCACCACTAAGCTCCAGAGTGTTTGGCCTCTCAAGATCTAGCCCTAGTCCTTCAGATATCTGCCTAGTTTCTCATCACCATTTCTGGAACACCCACTTGACCCATCTTGAGGTGTCAGGCAACCCTTGGATCCTTGGCTACCGTTCAGATATTTTTGGACGATACTTCACTTTCCTGTGGTCCAGAGTCTTGTATACCATTCTGCTGAGACTACTCTGAACTGGTTTCAGAATGTGATCCATCGGTGACACTGAAAAGAGAGACTTCAAAGGTGACATCCTCTGGGCCCAGGGCAATTCTGCATCTAAAATGTTGAGAGTTGTTTCAATCCCTTGGATCCCAAGAGGAAGGTCTGCCGGTTTCTCCTCACAAACCAAAGAAAAATCACAGTGCATCACAAACTGATTTAGAAAGGCCACCATTCTGTTCTGTTGAACAGGTGGCACCTTGGTGGCGTCTATACCTGACCCCATGAGCGGAAGCCTGTCTCATCTCAACAGGCGGGGGACCCACAGCTCACCCACAATCCCCTCCCAGATGGAGCCCACCCAGCCTGGAAACTGCCTCCCAGGCCTTCCTACTGGAGGAAATGCCTCTCTCCTGTCTCCACTCAGCTCTTCTACCAGCTTTTGTGACCAAGGGCAAATCCCCATCCATTGGTGTCCTGGTTAGTTTCCATACCACACCTCCTCCTGTCAAGTCCTGGAGAGGTCAATATGGACTAACCCTGGGTCATAGAGTCCAACATGTGCGGCCTCCGACCACCTTCCCAGGTCCTCCTTGATAATCTGCTAAGAATGTTGATTTAAGGACCCTACCCAACACCAAAGGGACCCGCCCCTGGGCACAGCCCCCATGATGCTGACCTGTTCTCAAGGCCAGTCGATGGTTTTGGGAAAACTGAGGACCATACAAGAAGCCTAACTGTCCAGCGTCTCCCTGTCAGGTGGCAGCAGCACTGGACAAGCACCCAGGAGTCCGGACCTCCAGTCCAGGGCATTCCTCCAACGCAAGTGGGGATCTCCCAACACCGACATCTTCTATCCTGGCCCTTCTGGAAGCAGGGGAATGCCTGCAAATTTAAAAACCCTTGGAGATGAGCACAGCATCTTCAGAGTCTCCCATTCCTCAAACTCCCAAGACAAACCGTAGGCTGAGACACAGCGGTGGCCCTAGGCCCATCTCCCAGAGGCACAGCCCAACTCCCTGAAGGCTTGCACATTTAATCCACTGGACCTTCTGTTCAGGAACAATCCTGACTACTCTCTACAGGGAGTACATTACTGTTCCTCCATCTCAGCTGCCCAGCCCTGGCTCCCCCAGCCTGGCCACCAGGAGGAGGGTACTGACTGAGCATCTGCACCTCTTTTCTGCCCCTTAGAACTAAGAACATCACTCCACGTCCCTTTCCTCTCCTGCTCACTGACCTCCCACAGTTCCTGAAAAGGGAACTAAGTTGACTGGCTTCAGAACACTCTACGGCCCACCCCTTCCCCGGCTGGTTCCCCACAGGGACTGTCCCATGACCAGCAGGTGCTGCCCTAGCCCCTGGGCTGCACACCTGGGGACAGTTCCCTTAGGCTAAAACCACCTGCCCCAACCCAGCTGCCTCAGCGGGGAATTGCAGCCCATGCTGGGTGCCTTGTCCTGGAAGGGGCAGCAGCAGGTCAGACTGCTCCACACTGCCCTCTCCCAGAACCTGTCCTGTCGCTTCCCTTGCTAAGTCACCTAAGCTATCATTATTTGGCGATACGCTGGGTGATAAATTGTCCCTACTTCCCCCCTAGTCTCCACCGGAAAGGTACATATGATTACAGAGATTAGGCGACAGCCTACCTTGCACAGTCCATTTTGAAGTGACCGACCCATCATTAGCAGGGCCAAAAATCCCGAAGGCTGGGGGCAGGCCTCTCTGCTCACTCACTCATCCTTGGTTTCCATTATTCTAATAACACCGATCACTTTCTCTGGCAGCAACACCACCTGCCCACCTTTCTATCGCTCAACCCCACCCACACCCCTTATGTCCGCTCTGCAGGGAGCCGAAGTAAGGAACGTGGTCTGGCCAGGGCGGACCCCTCGAGCAATGGCATCAGGACCCGGAAGTCCAGATGCAGTGAACCTGGGTGCGAGGGCAGGGGCTTTAAGGTGCCTGAAGAATGGAGCGCGAGCGGGCGCGGTGGCGCATTCCTGTAATCTCAGCCCTGTGGTGGCTGAAGCAGGAGGATCTCAAGTTCGAGGCCAACATGGGCAATTTACTGAGACCCAGTCTCAAAATGAAAAGTAGCTCAGTGGTGCGAAGCGCTGGGTTCCGTCACCAGCACCGCATGAATAAAGCGTGAATGAACGTGAAGAGTGAAGCGCGGGAAGTCAGAGACCCAGAGGGATGGTTAGAAGTTGCGTCCCAACGCCCCCTACCCAGTCCTCCTCTCCGAGGCCCGAAAGGCTGCCTTTGCCGCCATCTGGCGGCCAAGGCTGCGGAGCCGAGAGCAGACCAGCGCAGGTATCCCGGCCTGCGCCCACCGGCTCCCGCCAGCGCGGAGGAGGGAGCTGGGCACAGTCCAGCTTGAGAGCCCGGAACCGGGTGGCCCAGGGCGGGCTCGATTCTGGATTCAGGAGGAGCCGCCACTCTCCGCCAGTCCCCGAGACCCGGTGCCTCCGTTCCCAGGCGGTGGCGGACGCGTGCCAGGGATGCTGTGGATGCAGCCAGAGGGAGCATGTGCGTGCGCGTCCTCCCGCCCCACGCAGCGCCCCGCACCGCCGCACGCGCGCGCGCACGCATGCCCCGACGCTCGCCCGCGCCGGCCGGTCTCCCATGCCACGGCCCGGGAGCTCCCCGGCCATCGGTCCCAGATGAGCAGGCCTATCACTCGGCGAACTCGCGTGGTACAGTGCCGCGCCCCGTTTCCACCGCCACCTCGGACGCGGGGACCTTGCCGCGGCAGCACCTGTCCCATGGGTGACCCCATGGAGGGCGGGGCGCGGGGGTCTGTGGCTCAGGCCCTGTGGAGCAGGCTAGGGGCGCCCAGGCCAGGCCGCTCCCACCTGCTGGTCGCGACGACCAATGAAAACTTGGCCTGGTGATGTCATGCCCTGGCCGGACCTTGGTGACGAAAGTCCGAGGTCACCCGTCTGGGGACCAGCGCAAGCCCACCCGCGGGGGTTCCGGAAGTTTCCACTGCTGCAGCGGAGTGCAGCCTCGCCCAGCAGCCATGAGTGTGTCACCACATTGGCCTTCCTTCTCGGGTGTCCCCGTGTTACCTCTCTCTTCCCTGGGGGTCTCCTTTCCCCGTGGGAGAACCCCTCATTTCCACTCAAGATCCTGTGTTCCCGTCTCCATTCCCACAGGTGTCCCCTCATCCCCAGGAGTGCCTCATGTCACCTATTCTCCACCAGCGCCACCCTGGAGGGGTCCTCAGTCACACTTGCACGTGTCGCTCCTCCCATGCACCCCGGGCTGTGTCGGGGCCAGAGATGCTCATTTGCTCAGCCCCTCGTCCTAGCAGTAACTTCTGGAGGCTGTTAGTGTGTGGGTCCGTTTGGAAAGTCGGTTTATCTGACTGTCACTACAGGAGACTGTCGCCTGCCTGTGTGTCTCTCGGCAGGCTTCTGTCCGTCTGTTTGTCACGTGGGTGTCTGCTCCGCCGCTGCGGGTCTTCGGGTCGCGTCTGTCACGGCGTGTCTGTCCGTCTGTGGGCGTCTGTCACTGGAGTGCGTCTGGGCCCCCGGGTCCTCGGGTCTTGGCTCAGAGGGAGGGAGAAGGAGGGGAGGTGGCAGCCCAGGGCAGCGGGGAGGGGCGGGGGCGGAGACAGTGGGCGGGGGCGGGGGCGGGCGGGGGCGCCGTGCGGCCCCGAGGGGTGTGTGCGGGGGGCCGGAGGCGGCGGCTGCCAGAGTCGGCTCAGCCTGCGCCGGGGAACATCGGCCGCCTTCTGCTCCCGGCGCGGCCTGGCCCGGCTCGGCCGCCTCAGGTGAGTCTCCCGCCCCGCCCGTGACCCTCCCCCAGCCGGCGGCCGCTCGGCCTGCCGGGGACCGGGCGCTACCGGAGCGATCTAAGCCTCCAAACCCGGCGCCCACCGCGCCCCCGGGCCTGCCCAGCGGCGTCCCCCGCCGCTCCGCACTCCTGGGTAACTCTTCCCTCGCCGCCGCACACTTACCGAAGCCCGCTGGGCCGGCCGCTGCCTCGCCGGAGATTAGAATTCCTGCGGGACCCCCGAGCGCCCCTTCCCCGCCAGACCCCGAGTCTGGGACGACTGGAAGATGTCCCCTGTTTGCGGCGGACCCCAAACTACGCAGGTTCCTGGCGCCTGCCTAGGCGCCCCTGAACCCAGAGTGGCGCGACCCCAGAGTCCCTGCGCAGCGCCCAACCCAGGCCCCCTCCGAGGCCTGGGACCCCCTCCCGCGGAGACTCCGTCTCTATTTTGGGGGAAGGGGAGGCTCAGCGGAAGCCCCGAGTTATAATTAGCCCCACTCGGGTTTCCTAGTTAATCTCCAACACCACCACCAACCCCAGCTCAGGGAGACAGGGCTGGATGAGGGGTGACCGCCGGAGAGGGGGGAGTTCCGACCCGGGGAATTTTGATCCCTTGGCTGGAGATGCCGGAATCGCAGCAGCTGCTACCCCAAAATAGCGCCCCCGCCCCTGCGGCCGGGGATCTCCGGAGCTGCGGGAGCACAGTCGTCCCGGCTCGCCCTTCAGGCCCCTCTGTGATACCCAGGAGCTCCCAGGCCCCCACCCCAAGTTCCCGACTCCCGGGCTCGGGGCGGGGAGCGCAGTCCTCTTCTCGGTCTCTACTGCCCCCCGCTGGCAACAGCGTGCTCTGCAACATGGGGCGAATAGGTCTCGCGTCCTGGGGTCTAAGACCCGCGAGCCTGTTGGTTGGGACTATGCAAGGCCGGGTTTAGCAGATAGGAACCGACGGGTACCAGCGCGCGATGCCAGACAGCAGATGGGGCGAGGCAGGGTGGGGCAGGGTGTGGAGTAGGCAGGATTTGGAGTGCCCCAGGACCTGGGGCTCCCACACCTTGAATGTCCAACCCACCCCCTTTAGGGCCCCGGCGCTGGCCAACCCAGGAGAGACTAGGGCTGTGCCTTCAGGCCACCGCAAGTTCCCCCAACTGGAACCACCCGTCAGTGAGGGCCCCGCCCCTGTCCTGTGGCCTGTGCGTGGACTGCGGCCTCTGGTGCCCGCACTGCACGCACCCTGCCCAGCTCAAGCCACAGAGCCAGAGGAAGGTGAGGGCGGTGGGTCCTGTGGGCCATGGAGGGTATGCCTTGGCAGGTCTTCTCTCTGCTACCTGCATTTGTCTGGGTGCGTGTGTCTGCCTGATCTGTCCCCTCTTGCCTGTCTGTCTGCGTCCTTGTCTCTGCCTGTCTCCTTCCCTCCCTCTATTTTTCTCCTCCTCTTGCCAACCTGCCCCACCTCCTCTGCAGCGGGGAGATAATCCTTGGGCAAGATTGTTACCTAATCTCCTCCCTCCGGGTGCTCCAGCCCTTACCCTTTGCCTTTCTTTCTCCCAGCAGACGACCGCCTGCCCTGGCAGCCATGAGGCCCCTGTGGTGTCCCCTGCACACGCCCTCCCTGGCTTCCCCACTCCTTTTCTTCCTTCTCTCTCTTCTGGGAGGAGGGGCAGGGGCTGAGGGCCGAGAGGACCCAGAGCTGCTGGTGACTGTCCGTGGGGGCCGGCTGCGGGGCATCCGCCTAAAGGCCCCAGGGGGCCCGGTCGCTGCTTTTCTGGGCATCCCCTTTGCCGAGCCACCTGTGGGCCCCCGCCGCTTTCTACCACCGGAGCCCAAGCGGCCCTGGACAGGGGTGCTGGACGCTACGACCTTCCAGAGTGTCTGCTACCAATATGTGGACACCCTGTACCCAGGCTTTGAGGGCTCCGAGATGTGGAACCCCAACAGAGAGCTAAGCGAGGACTGCCTCTACCTCAACGTGTGGACACCATACCCCAGGCCTGCATCTCCCACCCCCGTCCTTGTCTGGATCTATGGTGGTGGCTTCTACAGTGGAGCTTCCTCCTTGGACGTGTATGATGGCCGCTTCCTGGCACAGGTTGAGGGGACTGTGCTGGTGTCCATGAACTACCGAGTGGGAGCCTTTGGCTTCTTAGCTCTGCCAGGGAGTCGAGAGGCCCCAGGCAACGTGGGTCTGCTGGATCAGAGGCTGGCACTGCAGTGGGTGCAAGAGAATGTGGCAGCCTTTGGGGGGGACCCGATGTCGGTGACTCTGTTCGGGGAGAGCGCAGGCGCTGCCTCAGTGGGCATGCACCTGCTGTCCCCTCCCAGCAGGAGCCTCTTCCATCGCGCTGTGCTGCAGAGCGGTGCACCCAATGGGCCCTGGGCCACAGTGGGCGTGGGAGAGGCCCGCCGCAGGGCCACACTGCTGGCCCGCCTCGTAGGCTGTCCCCCAGGGGGTTCTGGTGGCAATGACACAGAGCTGGTAGCCTGCCTGCGGACACGGCCAGCTCAAGACCTGGTAGACCATGAATGGCACGTGCTGCCTCAGGAAAGTATCTTCCGCTTTTCCTTTGTGCCTGTGGTGGATGGAGACTTCCTCAGTGACACGCCTGAGGCCCTCATCAATGCTGGAGATTTCCACGGCCTGCAGGTGACTAGTGTCTGTCGGGGGTGGACCGGGTTCCTCTGGGTCTCACCCACCCTGCCCCACCCCCCAGGGAGCCAGGCACTGAGGGCTCCTCCAGACCCACGCGCAGTCAGAAGTCCAGGCTTCTGGGCCCATGGCCACCCCCTCCCCTGAGGGCTCAGATCCAAGGGTGGTCAGCAGGGCGGAGAGGAAAGGAACTGTGGGTGCATTTCCTTTTTTTTTCTTGGTCCCTTCCCCAACCTCACACTCTTCCTCCGTGGTTCTGGGTCTATAACTATTCATCTCTCTGGCTCTTTGTTTGTCTGTTTCTGTCCACCTGTCTGTCTGTGCCCCTGCCCTCCATCCTGTCCCCTGCCCCCAGGTGCTGGTGGGTGTGGTGAAGGATGAGGGCTCCTATTTTCTGGTTTATGGGGCCCCAGGCTTCAGCAAAGACAACGAATCTCTCATCAACCGGGCCCAGTTCCTGGCTGGGGTGCGGGTCGGGGTCCCCCAGGCGAGCGACCTGGCGGCCGAGGCTGTGGTCCTGCATTACACAGACTGGCTGCACCCTGAGGACCCGGAGCGCCTGAGGGATGCCATGAGTGCTGTGGTAGGCGACCACAATGTCGTGTGCCCCGTGGCTCAGCTGGCTGGGAGACTGGCGGCCCAGGGGGCCCGAGTCTATGCCTACATCTTTGAACACCGTGCCTCCACGCTCTCCTGGCCCCTCTGGATGGGGGTGCCCCACGGCTACGAGATTGAGTTCATCTTTGGGCTTCCCCTGGACCCCTCACTGAACTACACTGTGGAGGAGAGAATCTTTGCCCAGCGGTTGATGAGATACTGGGCCAACTTTGCCCGCACAGGGTCAGCAGCGCTGGGAAAGGGAGGGTCTCTGGGGGCCAGGGGAACAGGGGAAGCACTCGGAGGAGAGAGGCAGGAGAGGAGAACGAACCTTCACAAAGGAAAGGGGACAAAGAGGGAGAGTGGGAAAGACAAAGGAGACTCAGAGAAGGCCGGATGGGCCTCCTTAAGAGAGGAAGACCGAAAGGCAAGACAAGAGGTGGATGAATAAAGACCAAGACAAAGGAGTTATTGGAGTTAGAAGTGGAATGTAGAGCTGGATTAAATTGAACTGGCAGTGATTCCCCACCCCCCGACACACACACACCAGTTTGTCTGAAGAAGAGAGCAATAAATCTGGCATCAAAGCCAAGGTGATGTTTGTAGAGACAGGACAGCATCTGGTTACACAATAAGGGCTCAATAAATCCTAGCACTTTTTTTAAAAAATGGGAAAAGACAAAGAGCAGGAAAACTGAGGGAAAGGGACAAAAGAGACTGAGTGCAGGAGGAAAGGGTAGACTCCTAGATGACAGGGGACATCGGAGAAGGAAAAGGGTTGGAGCTGGGGTAGAAGGGAGGAACAGTGGCCTCCACGGAGTTAGAGCCCAGGGTGAGGAAAGGAACGCCTTTCTCCCCCGCGTCCCTGTCTTCATTCCTCATCCCTCTGGGTGCGACAGGCCTAAATGGGACTGAGCCTTCCCTTTCCTTCCGCAGGGACCCCAATGACCCGCGCGACACCAAGGCCCCGCAGTGGCCACCATACACCGCAGGTGCGCAGCAGTACGTGAGCCTCAATCTGCGGCCGCTGGAGGTGCGGCGGGGGCTGCGCGCCCAGGCCTGCGCCTTCTGGAACCGCTTTCTACCCAAATTGCTCAGCGCCACCGGTATGCGGGAGCCAGCGGGCAGGGGCTGGAGGGAGGGAGAGAAAAGGGGCGCAAAGAGAGGGAGTGGGAGCCGGCTGGGTATAACCCCCTTCTTCTCCCCTCAGCCTCGGAGGCTCCCTGCACCTGCCCAGACCCCGCCCACGGGGAGGCTGCCCCGAGGCCCAGGCCCGGCCTCCCCCTGTCCCTCCTCCTCTTCCACCTCTCCCGACTCCTGCGGCTGTGACCACGGCCTCTTCCCCCTCCGGCTTCAGGGGGCCCCTCCTCTCATGCATGGTCGGACCGCGGGGAAGGGTCCTTCTCGGGGACACAGCGCCCCCTCCCTTCTCAAATCGAGAGACACAAACTGGAAAGTCTCAGGGACCTACACGCCTTTGTTTACGTAAAAATGAAGAAGTCATATATTTTTATGTACATATATATATATAATTATCCTTTGGAGCCTGAGCCTGATGTTGGGGGCACAGGGAAGACCCGGGGCTGGGTAACACCCCGCAGCGGGGCTATAACCGTCAACCATTTCTGTCTCTTCTCTTTTCCTCACCAACCCATGGATCCTCCCCACTCTGATGCCGTCTGTCCCTCCTCTGTCTTCTGGTCATTTTCTCCTCCTCTGCTTCCAACCATCTTTCTCTGGCCCCGCCTCCACCTTCACCCTCCCTCTCGTCTACCGTCTTTCGTGTATTCTCCTGATCCTCTTTCCACCATCCCACGTGGCCGCCTACATTCTCCGTGTCCCCCTGCGCTCACGCCCCTCCCCATGTCCGTTCCCCGATCTCCTTCTTGGTGTCGTCCTCCTTCCACCGCTTGCCGGGTGCCCTGGCCGCAGACACGCTGGACGAAGCGGAGCGCCAGTGGAAGGCCGAGTTCCACCGCTGGAGCTCCTACATGGTGCACTGGAAGAACCAGTTCGACCATTACAGCAAGCAGGATCGCTGCTCAGACCTGTGACGCCGGCGAGACCCCACGTCCCCCCGCCCCGCCCGTCCCCCTCGCTGTATATATTATTTATTAAAAGGCTGGGATATAACAGACCAGCCCCTGACCCTGCCCACCCGACCCCGACTCCCCCCGGGGTTCCCCATCCTCTGCATGTCTCGGGCCGAGCTCCCTCCCCCGCGGTGCCTTCGCCCCTCTGGGCTGCCAATAAACTGTTACAGCCACCGGAATTTGCGAGACTGGGGAGCCGGGGTCAGGGGCAGAACGCCTGGATCGCCGGGGCCGCCTTGGTGCAGGAGTGGGGGCTGGAAGATGCCTGATTCCGTCTCCGAGGCGAGGCGCACGGCGCCTGCGCCGGCGGCTCCCGAGAGCCCCACCCCCGCCCCGCCGGGCGGTCTCGCGCCTGCGCAGTGGGAGCGGCGGTGCATGGTGGGAGCCCCTGGGTCGCTGTCGCCTGGTGGCCTCCGCTCGGTTCCTGCTAACATCTCGGGGGCCCGGTGAGCACACCACGACTCCGCGCGCCCGTCCTGCCTGTAGCTAGCCCAGCACCTGAGACCGAGAGGAAGCGTTGGAACCCGGAGTTCTCCCTGCGCGGCTGAAAGACCTATCTGCCTGGCCTCGGTGACTGCTTCCCGCCGGCCGCCCTGGCGCCGCTGAAGGACGTCCACCAGGGCCTAGCCCCGCCGTGCCGCGGCCCCGCCCGCCTGGCCGTCCTCTCGGGCCACTACCTCTACTATCACTATGGCTGCGATGGGCTGGACGACCGGGGATGGGGCTGCGGCTACCGCACTCTGCAGACGCTGTGCTCCTGGCCAGAGGGCCAGTCTACAGGCGTACCTGAAGTGGTCGCCGTGCAGGCGGCCCTGGAGGACATGGGCGACAAGCCCCCAGGGTTCCGGGGCTCCCGGAGCTGGATCGGCTGCGTAGAAGCCAGCCTCTGCCTCGCACACTTCGGAGGGCCCCAGGGGCGCCTATGCCATGTGCCCCGTGGAGCGGGGCTTCAAGGGGAGCTGGAGAGGCTTTACTCACACTTCACTGGGGGCGGCGGCCCTGTGATGGTGGGAGGGGATGCGGACGCCCGGTCCAAGGCGCTGCTGGGGGTCTGCCTGGGCCCAGGCACCGAAGCCTACGTCCTGATACTGGACCCACACTACTGGGGCACTCCAGAAAACCCTAGCGAACTACAGGCCGCCGGGTGGGTTGGCTGGCAAGAGGTAAGCACAGCCTTTGACCCCAACTCCTTCTACAATCTGTGCCTGACCAGCCCTAACTCTGACAAGCATCAGCACACGCTGGACTGAGGGCAAGACCCCTGAACTGACAGCGATCGCACACATGTGCTCCTATTTTCTTCTGAAAGGTGTCCCAGCAGAGTGGGGCTGTCGCATCAAAAATAAAGTGGTGAGGCCCACCTAACCTCCATCCCTGCCAGTGTCTGGGATGTTTGGGAAGCTGTACAACCACCAAGTCACTACTGAAGTGCTTTTATTGGCAGTATGTCTGAACGTACAAAAAAATTCTCAGCTGATGGGACAAGGCAGTCACAATTACAGATGATAATAGGAATGGGGGGAGGGGAGGCCGCTCAAAAGAAATCAACATCATCTGGGGCATCCAGGTCGCGATATTCCACAATGGCCCTTGGGTCTCCACGAACCATCCTATGAGATAAGAGGGGAAGCGCGATGAGAACTGAAGGCCCCCGAGTTTGGAGGAGGCAAGAAAACTTGGACATCTGCACTCATTCTCACCTGTTGCGAGGCTTCCCAGGATAACCACCCTGGCCTCGAAAGGCATCATAGTTTCCTCGGCCAGCACCATATGGGGCATGGGGGTACGGAGGCCCTCCTGTGGGGACTGCAGGGCGGACAGCGCCCGCTAGGAAAAAGACCAGTGTTGAATTCAAAACCCTGACCTCGACCTCCGCCTGTTTTCTTCCTCCCAGCCCCATGCAACCACTAAACTGTTCAGCTCTTCCCAATGCTCACCTCCATAGCCCAGGATGGGAGGCCGGGGCTGACCATAGGGCATCAGACCCTGGGGAGTCTGGTGTGGGTAGGGAAGTCCCGGGGTCAAGCCTGGGGGGAGTACAACACAGACAGGGACATGAATTACTGCGGGGAGGGGGAAAAAATGACTTCTAGAAATATGGCTGAGGGTGGGGTAGAAACTTCTGGGGGGCGGGGGGACAGGTTAAAGAGAAACAGGAATCCCTGGATAGGCCCAGAGGAGACACCAGACCCCCGTGGATCGTATCTTACTCTGGGCAGGGCCAGGTGGCTGAGCGGGCTTAATTTCAGGCAAAGCTGGGCGCTTCGCATCGGTGAGGAAGTTGTTGAAGAACGCCACCTCCTTCTTCACTTCCTCGATCTTCTCTGCGTGCTTATTGAAGATGTGTTTGCGTACAAACTCAGGGCCCTGGGCGGTGAGGAGAGGGTCAGGACAGACCAAGTCATGTGGGCTCCCTCATTCCCAGTCCCAAGCTGGAAGGCCAACAGCCTCCCTCCTGCTGGGCCAATGAGCATTTCCCTCCCAGGCCTTTTGGGGGCCTGCCTGTGACCCCCCTCCTCCCAACTTTCTACCCAACTGAGGCTCTTAACATCCCAGACCTTAAACTTCTTGCCACTGAGAGGACACAGCCACTTATCCTTGCCCAGTTCCTGGGTGTTTGAGGTGACAAACTTTTCCACTTCTTGCTCAGGGTCCTTGCGACCCATCTTCTGAGCCTCTTCCTCGGAGAGGGATTCCCGCACACTGAGCAGTGGAGTCAGCTTCTCCTCAAAGGTCTTCTGCCACTCCAGCACTGTGGTTGGGAACAGAGAAAGTTAGTTTGGAGACAGGAGCTGGAAGCAAGGGACAGAAAAGGAGGGCACCAGAGGAGGAAGCAACACAGCACTGCTACTGGAGGTGGTGACCAGAGGCCACTGGGGAGAAATGGGCAACGGAATGGGGAGCCTGGGACATACCTTCTCCGTGACTGATGCGGTTGGGAGGCATGGGCCCCCGAACGTGGATGATGCCACACCGGTTGGGCATCTCGTCCTCATTGGGGTACTCGCAGGTGTTATAATAATCCAAGGAATGTACGATGCGCAAGTAGAGGAGGAGCTTGTCCAACACCTACGGGCGACGGGAAGTCACTGGTCACCACTCCCGCCCCTTTACTGAATGAGCCACCCTGCACCCCCACATTCGGCTAGCACTGGCACCTTGATCAGCTTCTCGTCCCGTTCCACGTTGATCTCTGCTGGGTTCCCTTCCTTAGGTGGCTCCTCAGGGGGGGCCCCCCCGCTGCTTCCCAGCAGCTCCTCCTCCTCAGCACTCACCTCCTCTATCAGGTAGTCAGTGATGTTCTTCAAGATTGGGTTTTGCGAGGGCAGACTCTGGTGGGGAGGGAGACAGACGTAAAGAAGACAAACCTTAGGCAGCGAGCCCAGGGACGGTGGCAGCGGAAGGCACTGTGGAAGGGAAGGAGTTCAGGGCTCCCTCGGTGAACCCTGACCTCCACGTCCTGGCACTTATCCTTATACTTGTTCTACCCAGCCCACAAGTGTATCAGTCTGTTCTGCTGGAATTTGGACATGCTGCCCCGGCAGAAAGGGACAAATAAGTGAGGGTGTGGGTGGGCCCACGGGGTCACTGCTACAGATCAGGTGAGGTCAAGTGTCAGGAACACAGGTGGTATCAGCTGCTTTTGGAAACAGTTCCCTGGGGAGTCACTGACTGTTGGCAGAGGAGGTGTCCCAGGCTCAGAGGCCCAGAGCTGGGTCCTGTCATCCAGTGTATGGATCAGCTTGGCAGCCAGCTTGATGTCATTGCGCACTATCTGTTTGTGTTGTGTAATGCCGTTGATGTTGCGGACACGACGGGTCAGGTCTCTGTTCACACCAGGGCTCAGTTCACATTCCCGAAGCTAGAAAGAACACAAAGTCAGAAAGCTGGCCTACTGTCCCCGAAGCAACTCAAAGAGTCACCCCCACTTCCAACACCAGTGATTAGACTGTAAACTCCTGAGGACAGAGACCATAAGGTGTCTGTCTTGTCCATGGTAATGGCCTCAGAGCTCACCCACGAACAGGAGTAAATAAGCAATGTGAGCAGACTGAACAGACGAGGGAGTCAGGTCACGTGGGCATAGAGAGCCACCACTGTCTCTTCCTCCCACGAGTCCCACTCCTAGAACTCACTCGGATATTCTGCAGGTTCCAACAGATCTCTTTAATATTAACGCTGCGGTCAAAGGTCACCCAGCCACGCCGGAAAAACCTACACAAGAAAGAATGTCACACAGTCCTGGATGGCAAGGTGCTGGCCATTAACCCTCCCCTGCATCTTCCCTCCAGGGTGTCTAATTCCTCACCTCCTCTCGGGCTGGGGCTCCGACAGTGCTACACGCATAAAGCCTGGGTATCTTTTACAAAGCTGCAAACACAAGTGATAAGAACGCCATTTAGTGATTCAAGGAGTCACCTCTTCCTCTGGTGTCCACTGCCCCAGACCCTGGGGAACTGCCTTTTAATCCTTCCCATCCTCAGGCAGGAGGAAAGACCAGTGAAAGGTTTTAGAAGGCCAGCACCTGAGTGCCACAGTGCAGAAGGCAGGGGACCTCCCTATGTCAAAGGCAGCACTAGCAGTACCAGACTGCCTCTCTCCACCCCACCCCAAAGAATCTGAGCCCGGGGCCAGCCCCGCCCAAGCACCAGTCTCCCGACTCACAGAAATGATCTCAGCCCGCGAGATATTGGGCGCGATGTTGCGCATGAAGAGGGAGCACGTCTTGTGCAGGGGCCGAGGCTTACACTCCAGCCCCACGGCGTCCTTAGGCTTCTCCCTTTCCTCCTCCTTGGGCTTCTCCTTCTCCTTAAGTGCGTCCTCTACGCAGGAGGTGTGGCGTTGGTCAATTGATTATTTTTGGTGGAACAGACAGAAGAGCTTTTACCAATCCCCAACCAGAGACAATGCCCCACCTCATGCCCCCAGCCCACGCAGGACGAGACGCGGGAAAGCAAACCCACCGGCTTCTTCTTTCTCCTCCTCAGCTTGGCCACTCTCAGATTCAGACTCAGACTCAGACACACTGCCTTCATCGAAGCTGTCGTCGCCACTGTGTTTCCTGTTGCGCTTCTTACTACTCTGTGGGAGCCACAGTCACGGGGCCAGGTCAGACGGCTCTGACCACAGGACTCACCAGCTGCCCCCAGGAGACACACCTGACCTTTTTGGCTTCCTTCTCGGAGTCTTCCTTCTTCTCTTCCTTATCCCCATCGCCTTCAGATTTCTTCGCTTTATCATCATTAGAACTATCGTTTTCAGCCTGCAGGCAGAGAAATCGCTGGAGTTTCCTAACCTCCCCTCGCCTGCTTCAGAGCCTCCCTCCCTCCCTCCATAGCGGAGCCCAGAGCCCCGACCCCAGCCGACACGCAGCCCTAGTGCCAGCTCCCCTGGGCCCACGTCAACCTGTTTGCCATCTTCTTTCTTGTCATCCTTATCACCGGCCTTGCGTTCTCCGTCCCCCAGGCCTGGCCCAGCCCGGCCTTCCTCTTTCTTGTTGGGCTCCCCAGGCTTTCCTGCCTGCTCCTCCTCCTCCTCCTGCTCCAGGATTCGTAGATCATTCTCTGTGCCTCCTTCCATCTTAATCACAGCTACCAACAAAGGCAGCAGAAGTCACAACCCAAAGGCCCTGGCTTCTGTCAATCTGCTTCTATTTCCCAACCAAGATCTTGGGTCACCAGACAGCCTCCACCCCATGGGTCAAGTCCACACACCAGCATCCAACATCTTGACAATGGCATCAGCTCTGTCTATGTCCAGGAGGAGATTATCAAACCAGCCACTCTCCATGAGCGACAGGAATACCCTCAGTCGGTTTTGCAGGGCCCCCCGGGCCTCCTGCCGACGCTTCCCCACCTCATCTGGGTGGTACTTAGACCGAAACCTAAGAAGAAAGCGGGGCGGGAAAAGACAAAATAGTCACCAGAAGCCAGGGCCAGTTTGTGGGGAGGGGCCCAGGAAAGTCAGGGCACAGCCCCCATCCTCACACCCACAAGAGGTCATAAAAGCAGAGAGTATTGGAGAGGGGTGCACTAGAACCACCCAATGCCCCAACAGGAAACAGAGGTTTGCTCTGCAAAAATCTGGGGGACAACCAGGAACTAAGAGCTCTGGATTTGAAAAGACCAACAACTACAGGGGAGGCCAGGGTTCGAGAGGCAGATTTCCAGCTCTAAGACTTTGGGAAACACTAACTTAAAAAGGTGAGGTTTCCCAAACTCCAGAGAGGAGGGCTAAGGTAACTGTAGGCCCCGAAGAACCTCCCTCTCATTGCTGACCCCAGACTACAGCCATTACGAGAACAGCTCCCGCCAACTCCCTCCACCCCTAGGTGGAAGACAGAAGGAAACCTGAAGTGCACCAGATAGCAAAAGCCAAAAGGCAGGACATTTTCTCCCCCCTTGGGAAGATAAGCAAGATGGCGAAGGGACAGGAAAAGATCAAAGGGAGAACCAAGTGCCCAGACAGCCTCAGGTACTGTCCCCAGGATAGAAAAAGGAGGGCTGGAGGGTTAGGGTGGAGCATGGAATATAAAACATTTCAATAGGACCTTGGGGGGAAAACAGAAGAAATCAGGAGTATGAGAAAGAGGAGAAAGGAAGGGGGAAGTGTGAGAAAGGCCCAGAAATCGAAAACGAAGGGGAAAAATTAAGTATTAGACACACAAAATGAAAAAAGCAAAGAGGAAGGAAGTGTTAGGCAGAAAGCAAGAACAGGGACAGAGAAGGAATGAGGTGTATGAGATCAAGACGAGACACACAGGGCAGTCAGGGAGAAGGAACGGTGAGGACAGAACAGAACCACAGTCGAGCAGAGAGGAAAGGAAAGCCGCAGGCGTCACCTCCAGGATCTTTACCTTGGCTGCTTGGTCAAACAGAGCTCAAGATTTAACTAGTGGCGCCCAGGGCCCATGCTGGCTGGTGGGCCACCGGCTGGCTCCTGGCTGGGGCGCCCGGCCCAGATGCCCCACCCCCGCGGGACTCCGCGGTGGGGGCCCTGACTGACTAACTGCCTGAGCAATCACATTCAGCTAGATGCTGCATTGTGCACAGCAGTGCCCTGCCTGTCTGCCTGGCCGGGGCAGCGCGGCTCAGCCCAGGGGCTCATGTATGGGCTGGGTATGGTGGGGGTGGAGGTGGGTTTGCTCCGAGCTCCGTCGATGAGCGGGTGTAGTTCCCAGTTCTGGCTCTTTTCAAGGAGGAGGAGCAGAAAGAGGATGAGGAGGAGGAGGAGCAGGAAGGGGGGAAAAGATGGTTGATTAAAATTAAAACATCCACAAAAGGAAAAAAAATTAAAATTCTTTTTCTGTCAAATGACCCTGAGATCTTTGCTTTTCTTGTCTGGAGTCACTCGTCGCTTTTGGGAGGATGCCACAGCCACACAGGGTCCTGGTGATCAGGGACGTCAATGGCCCAATACCAGCAAGTGGGAAGCAGTCTGTCTGCTGCCCCCAAGAGCCAGGTGGCTCTGGCCAGCTGCCTGGAGGTGTCCCAAGTGAGGACAGTGGAAAAGGGATATTGGGGGTGTGGGGGGCGCTGTGGCAGTCACCAAAGTAAGGAGGAGACCCCATCAGCAAATGCTGTTATACTTCCCCTCCCCCACCCCCAGGAAACTCCAGACTGGGGAAAATGGGAGGAGGAAAGGGCTGTAGCTCCACTGGCAGGGCCAGGGGAAACATGCCAGGGAAGAGGTGGCAGGGAAGTAGGGGCACTCACCACTCCTCATCTTTATGAGCCAGGAAAAAATCCTGCATCTGCTGCCTTCGAAAATCCAGTTTGTAGTCGTTATAGCGTTTGACAGCCTCAGTCTCATCCACAGAGTCATCCAAAGAGAGGAGAAACTCCTTGAAGGTCTTCATCACTGGTGGCGGCACACCTAGGTCGATCTCAGCAATGCTGCCCAGCCTGGGGGTGGACAGGAAGTCTTGGTCATGGGGGAAGAGGTGGGGGGAGGTGGGGGACAAAGGATACCAGGTAGCCAGCTGCTCGCCTGCCTCGCACACCACCCCCAGCACAAGTGCTACCTCCCATCCACAGGCCACCTGCGTGCCTAGCCTAACCTGGCTCCAGCAGCCCAAACCATTCCCCAAGCCTTCTCCCCAGAACCCAGAGTCTTTACCTGGCCTGGATAGGTAGTACATGGTGTTGCATGATGTGGACATCGGGGTGGCCCCAGGGCTGAGGAGGGCCATAAGTCGGGCCCCCACCACCCCCAGCATAGGGCATGTCATAGCCACTGTGGTATGGGTCAGAGCTGTGCTCATCCCTGAGGGTAGGGGACACAAAAATCAGACAAAGAACCAGAATCATCTCAACAGAGGACAAAGGAAGGCCAGAAGAAATATGGTCTCCCGCCCAAGGGTTTAAAGGACTAAGAAACAATGGTTATATGAAGCCTGAGAGAAGGAAACAAGCAGCTTTCTGAAGAGGTGAGGAGAGGGAGCCGAAGCCCAGGGGAGCGAACATTGAAGACAAACAAGCCATCTCACCAGTCCCGCCTCATGCGCTTCTGTGGGGGGCTGAGTTCATGGCGCGGAGGAGAGAAGCGCTCCCGGCGATTCCGGTCATAGTCTCGATATTCACCCCGACTGCGGCGTTCACGGCCACGGTCCCACTCCCTGGACATAAGAAACATAACAAGTAATGGTAATTAAAGATACAGCTGGACAGGTCAAGGCCACACTCCTGGACAGGTCCTTCCTATTCTAACTGACATACCACACAAAAAGCCAAATATCATGAAATGACACTTTAATCCGAATAAGACTTTATCTACCTCTATCACTGTAGCCACTGCCCACAAATGGCTTCCTAAGCTCCAATCCACTGAGTAACCTCCACTCAGTGGGCTGAGGGTGTGGCCCAGTGGCAGAGAGCATGCTCAGTACACACCAGGCCCTGGCTTCTATCCCTGGCACCACAAAGAAAAGAAAATCCAATATATTTTATCACCCCAAATTATCATATCAGAACTGAGCCTATGGTTCCCACCATTATGGGCCCAGATTTGTTTCCTACTCCCTACCACCTACTGTCACAGGAACAAACACCAGTAACATTAATGTTGACGATAAACACGAGCACCATTAATGAACTGTCTGTGCTATCCCCAGCCTCGCCCTTGTCATTTCTCTAGCATTGGTCAGCTGCCTCTACTTTCTCCCTTCTCTACTGTCAAAGAACTCCTTCCCAGACACAAATCTGATTACACCATGTGCCCTTGCTTAAACGCCACTAAACAACCCTGTTCAAAACTCTGGCTTTCCTGCCCATTGCTCCAACCTCCCCACTGCTAACCAGCTGCTCCCAACCTTGTCTTTTTTTAAGGGGGGCAGAGGAGATACTAGGGATTAAATTCAGGCCTTTTTTATTTTCAGACAGGGTCTCACTAAGTTGCTTAGGGCCTCCCTAAATTGCTGAAGCTGGCCTTTAACTTGTGTTCCTCCTGCCTCAGCTTACTCAAGGCTATGGGATTACAGCTCTGTGCCATTACATCTGGCTCCCAATCCCATCTTTTTGTTTGTTCTTTTTAGTTACACAAGACAGTAAAAATGTACTCCGACATATCATACATACATGGAGCATAACTTTCCATTCTTGTGGTTGTAAACAACGTGGATTACACTGGCAGTGTAAGAAAGTGATGTCTTATACATTCTACTGTCTTTCCTGTTCCCATCCCCCCTCCTTTCATTCCCCTTTTTCTAATCTAATGAACTTCTATTCTTCCCTTCCTACTCCCTTATTGTGTGTTAGAATCAGCAAATCAGAGAGAACATTTGGCCTTTGGTTTTTTTGGGATTCCCAATCCAATCTTAACAACAACAAAAAATCTTTGCTCTTGAGACCCACTTTACAAGCTTAGGGGCGGTGTTTTTTTATTTTTTTATTTTTCTTAAGGTAGTACTGGGGATGGAACCCTAGGCCTTACACATGATAAGCCAGCACTGTCGCTTAGCTGTACCCTGAGCAAGATACCAAAGAGTTTTTGCTTATGTGAGTTATGTCTTATCTTTTCTGTATTTAAAGCTAAGACAACTTAAAACCTATTAATCTTAAAATTATACATAATATAAACTTCATGTTTTTTATGAAAAATTACAATTTTCAAAAAGAATGGTATTGTTTTTACATGTTTACAAATCTCTTCAAGATACGGCTTAAGAGAAGATACCGTCAACATTTAATTTGTTGTGGTAAGTTGTTTGGTGGAAAAAGAAAAAAAAATCTGTCCTCACGCTGATACGTAGTTACAAAAGGAAATACTGAACAGCCTTTCCAGATAACTCTCCAGTTTCCTTTTTTTTTTCTTTTTCCTGGTACTGGGGATTGAACCTGAAGGCGCCTTAGCATTGAGCTACATCCTCAGTCCTTTTTATTTTGAGACAAGGCCTCGCTAAGGTTCTAAGGCGCTAAGGCTGGCCTTAAACGTGATTTTCCTACCTTGGCCTTCAGAGTTGCAAGGATTAGAGGCATGCACCACCATATCCAGCTCTGCCTCAGTTTTCTTCAAGGCTAGTTAGAATGCTCAACCTAAGACCAACGAACATTCTGTACTCTGCTACATTCACTTCACCCCATGTTCTACTTTGTTCTCCGGACAGCTCTTGACATGTCTCTTAATACAATATCAAGATGTCATATTCCTTAGTATACTCCTTATCTCATCAGAAAAGTCTTTAAGTACTGAGAAGTAGTCAAAATCACATTGGTAGATACAAGTTTTCCAAACTATTAATTTTTACTAGAAAGTTCTATGTCATCATTGGCAACAAATTCTGACGACTTTTTTCAAAGTAACAGGGTCTCTTAATTCACCTTCCCAAAAATGTTGGACAAATCACCAAACATGAACCAACATTGTTTGAAAACCGTTCAAATAAAAATGACATTACATAGAAAAAGTTCAGTTCAACTCAACTCAATCACCCAACTGCTCTTGCTCAAGAAAACCACTGTCCTATATTCAGGACGGTTTGTGCATACTTCTCATTTCACCATAGAAACTGAAAAGATGTATACTCAAGTCTCCAATTTCATCAAATGAAAATCCTAAACTGTTTTATCAAGTATATTAAATGAAATTGGCTTTCTTTTTTTTAAATTCTGGTGCACTGGCAGTTTTACCCACTATTGCTACAGGGCCATCAATGAAAACACAATCTTAGTTGGCCCTCAAAATAATTTTAGCCCAGCGTGGTGGCATATGCCTGTAATCCCAGAGACTCAGGAGGCTAAGGCAGGAGAACTGCAAGATCCAGGCCAGCCTCAGCAATTCGGTGAAGCCCTAAGCAACTGAGCAAGACCCTGTCTCTTAACAAAAAGGAATGGGCTCAGTGGATAAACATTCCTGGGTTCAATCCCCAGTACCACCCCCAAAAAAATTTTTGACTCACAGACCCAGCAGGGTTTTAAGCATTTTGACCACTAACACTGACCAAACATGAATCCATGCTGATTTGCAAACATATCCACAATCCCCACCTGTTCCCATTATCAGTGTCTAGTTAATTATCCTTTCCTGTAGCTCTCCCTCACACCCCACCTCCAAGCACTGCTCCCCTGCCTGAACATCTGTTCCCTCAACATTCACCATCTTTCCTACGTTCTTACACACACACATTTGCAGCAAGCACCCAAGGTCATGTTGGCCCCCACGACAAGCAGCCCCACGCTGTAAGCTCCTAAGAGCAGTAACCACATCTTACCTAGTTTCACAATTCAGAAGAGCATCTTTAACAACCTCCTTACAAAACATCACGGAATGGGTGCCACATAACTCTCCACCATTTTAAGATTACGGGGAAACTGACCAATCTACTAAACTCATTTATTCAAAACTATAATACACGAATAAATTCTATCACAAAAGTCACTTCAAACTTAACGGAGCCACTTTCAGAAGGTTACTCAAACCTCATCAATCAATCCAACTGGTGCTGCCCAAAGAGCTCTAAGATTTTAGGTAAAAGCATTAAAAGAAATTTAACCATGCCTTGCCAGGAAACGGGTTCGACAACCTCTCTCGTCTGGTCAATTCCATATTATCACTTTTTCTGAGCCAATCCTTTTGAGGCATCATTTACTAACAATACAACGCTCGCGTTGGGTCCCTGTATAAGCAATGCATTTTCACCCTCAAAGTTCGATCGTTTCGATCTTGAAGACTTTTCAAAAATTAAGCCACGGTTAGTTCTTTGGCTACAGCCAATAGGCTGAACCACAGAAAACGGTCCGAGGACGAATTTCTCTCTGGTTCATCCTGGTAAAACTATAGGGGAAAAAGCAACAAGGGCGGCGTGGGGCAGAGGAGACCCGGCGGGCTGGGGGCGACATTACCGGTCATTCCAGTCGTCCCCTCGTCGTCTTTCGTCTCTCTCTCGGGATCGGTCGTAGTCGCTGCGCTCTCTTCTAAACTTGTCCCTGCGCCTTCGATCGTACTCGTCATCACTGTCACCCATGGCGCGGTCTGAGGGGGCCAAAGGCCCGGGGAGGGGTGGGCAGGGAGTTGAGCAAGGACGAAAGGAGGGTCGGTCCCCCGGGGCCAGTACGCCAGCCTCCTTCCTTCCCAAGCCAGGCTTCCGCGGCCCCCGACATCCCGGAGGGCTCCCACGCTCCCACCCGCCCGGAGGGTCCCCTCGTCGCCCGCGGGCGGAGTCCCCGGTCTCAGCCCCGCACTAGCCCGCCCCCCGCTTTGCCTCGCCCCTCCCCCACCTGGGAGCGGTCGCGGCCGTTGGTGGCGCGCGAGGGCGGGCTTGTTTTCCAGACGACACGGGCGCGCGACGAGGAAAACGTAGAGGGGAAGAGCGAGGCGCGGGGCTGTCGGTCAGAGGGCCGAAAACTGGGGAAGAGAGTGAGACAACAGAGAATGGGCAGTCGCGCACGACACTAGCGCTGCGCCTGCGTCACCGGCCGAGCGCAACCTCCGACAACGAACGAGCCCCCGCGCGGCCCGAACTGGAACTAAGGCGCAGAGAAGAGAGGAAGATAAGGGGTGATGGGAAGGGGCGGAGACACGGAAGTCTCGCGCGTTTCCGGGACGAGAACTACGGGAGCCGAGCTGGACCAAGGTGGGCCTCGCAAAGACCGGAGCGCCTTTTAAGCGCCAAGGTAGCGCGTCCCGGGGCCCAGGTGGAGGGTAATGCTTCCCCAGAGCACGCAGGGCCAGTTTTGCGTCTCGCCGTTTCTCTCCACACGCACCGAGCACCCGGCACCTCCTGACCTCCCCGGAGGTGGTTTCACCCCCTCGTCGCGCAGGGCACGGGCTGGGGGGAGCGTGGGCGTTTAGGGACTGGAGGATAGAAGCAACCATTTTAAAGCTTCTCTTCCCACCATTTTCTGCTCCCTCCAGAGAACCAGCCTTTATTGGTGCCGCAGAATGCGCTACCTGCAAAACCCATCGTCCCTGCTCTCCTCGGACAAAGGCGCCCCCGCCCCATCACGCAAAATGGACAAATCTCAATGTTAACTTCAGTACTTGGACGACATAGGCTGTAGATCCCACTCCTGAGCAACAAGCAAGATCTGGCCTGTCCCAAATTAAATGCACCACCACCCCCAAGGATAACACCAAGTCCCTTCACAAAGATTTGCGTGTGGGGCTTAAGTGTGGCAAATGCTACCTCCCTGAAGCAGCCCTTCCCCCATACTCAGAATAGATGTCTTCACAATAAAATACAAAATTTTAAAAATACAAATTTAAACAAAAGTATAGTACAGGACTGGAGGTGCAGCCCAGTCATAGAGCACTTGCCTAGCATGCTTGAGGCTCTGGGTTCCATCCCCAGCACCACCCAAAATAAAAAAAAGTGCAGTAGAGTTGCAACAAAAATATGACCAGAGCTAAGACCCTGGAAGTGATGGTGGTTCTACCAGTTAAGAACGATGCAGGGGCTGGGGCTGGGGCTGGGGCTCAGTGGTGGAGTATTTGCCTAGCACGTGTGAGCACTGGGTTCCATTCTTAGCACCACATATAAATAAATAAGTAAAATAAAGGTCCATAAACAACTTTAAAAAAAAATATTAAAAAAAAAAAAAAAAAAAAGAACCATGTGGGGCTGGGGAGATAGCTCAGTTGGTAGAGTGCTTGCCTCACATGCACAAGGCCCTGGGTTCAATCCCCAGCACCAAAAAAAAAAAAAAAGAACCATGCAATCTGGGATGTGGATCTCACTGGGCTGCTGAGATTCAGGTGAGACGTGGTTATGAAAGTGTTTTGTAAACTCTTAAGGCATTATTATTTCATGATTGGATAAAGAAGACACACAGCATTTGGTGACAGAGTTGTAAAGGTAGATGTCAGGGAGGCCAATGGATGGGGACTGAGTTCATAGCAGGTTCTTCTAGAAGACTCAGCAGTCAGTGGTGACCGTGGCCGAGAGCTCCTGGATGCGCCAGGCACTGCAGGCCTTGCACAGGATGTGCCCGTCCAGTGGGTAACAGCCCTGACATTCACCCTCAGAGGATAGCAGCAGTCCACACTCCTGTTGGAAGAAGAAACAGTTTTCATCAGCCCCAGACTCCCAGATCCCTTCATTCGAACCCTACCAAGCCTGCTGATCTCTGAGAGCCCCCTGCTCTTATCCAGGCCCTCTCACCTCGCACTTGTAACAGCCAATGTGAAAACTGCGATCCAGAGCAACAATTCTCACCGTCTCCTCCTGACCTGGCTCAGGCATGATGGCCCCACCACACACCGAGCATCGTGGGGCAAACTTCCTGGGGTATAAGGAAACCAGAGAGGCTGTCAGGCCTCAGGGTCGCAGGGATTTCACAGTGAGCCTAGAGAAGGTAGGATATAGCGGGAAACAGGAGGGGCCAGAGTCGCAGTCTTGGGTCTTGAGAAAGAGTGATGTCAAAGAGAAGAGAGAGGTCCAGGAGTTGGAAATGGGAAGGGCCAGCCCTGGGACATGAAGCATAGGTAAGAGATATGGAAAAGGTCAGACATCTCGAGGTTGGGCAGGGCCCAGGCCTGACCTGTGGAAGTCCTCAATGCAGTGGATCTGGCTGGTGGCATCCACTGTGAAAGGGATGCCATCCAGGCCACGGTGGCACACCACACAGGTGAAGCAGCCAGGGTGATAGGCCTTCCCCATAGCCCGCAGGATCCGGTCCAGGATGGGCTGGGAGCACGTGGAACATTTCTCCAGGGTGGCCTGTTGGAAAAGAGGACAAGAAGGTCAAAAGGAAGGAAGGCACCGTGTCAACCCACCCATCTGTGTGTGTGTAGCCCCTGCATGTGACTCAGTAAAAGGGAGACTTGAGCAGGTCTGAGTTCACATGCCAGCATTACAGCTTCCTAGACAAGAACCTTAACCTCTCCGAGCTTCCACTTCCTATAGAACCAATCAATAGCAATCTCTGCCTCACAGGATGTTGTGGGAATTTCACACAATCCCTTAACTCTAAAATGCCCCCCATGTGTAAGGGACCCTGGTCCCTCTCCCCTAACAGTCAGTATTCCAGCTGAATTCCTAACAGTATTCCTAACAGTCAGTATTCAGCTACTTCATTCCTCCCTTCTTCTTGCACATCAGATAGGGTCCCCCAGCGTCCAGCCCCATTTCTCTTTTGGGCTTGAGTATTTGGTTCCCCTCTGAGTGGAGGCCCCCAGGTGCCGACTCTGGCACCAACCACCGGCCCCAACCACTCACCACATAGCAGCTCTCGCAGTATGCCCTCCTCTCCACAGCGTAGAAGTGCTGACCCCGGAGCTGGGCCCGGCATGTGGAACACACGAAGCAGCCAACATGGAAGACACGGTCAAGGGCCACAACGCCGGCCCCATCCCCAACCACATCTTCTCCACAGCCGCCACATCGACCTGAGGACAGGGAGGGATGGAGTCATTCTGCACAGACCCAGGATGTCAGAATCACGGTCTTTCACCTGTCCCATCCTACCCACGAGTCAGCTCACCAAAGTACTCCCCACTCGGGGGGTGGCTCATGTCGTGCACCATCTTCTTGGTCAGTCTCTCCAACTCCTCCTCTGGAGGCTGGCTCAGAGGGACCTGGACGTGGGAATCAAAAGAACTGAGTGCCACCTCTAGCCCCTGATGCTGTAAAAATTACCAAGGTCGGCCAGGCAGTTCCACCCAGAGAGCTCATCTGAGAGCATCTCAGCCCAGGAGCCAGTGGGCAGCTCCCCTCCCCTCTGTACGTCCTGACCCTTAAGCTCTGATTCTACTCAAAACTCAAGACCTTCAACAGCACCCAGCCCCCACCCCCCAAATCAGCATCCAGTTGTCTATGAGGGCCCCAAACCTCAGTGCCACCGGCTTACCTGGGGCCCATGCCCGCCTCCTCGTCCTCCTCCTGCAGAGCCAGAGACCCCAGCAGCCTCCTCCTTACCCCCTGGCCCTGGCTCGCGGTGGCTCCTATAGCCAGCCCCCCAGACTTCACCTCGGCCTGGGAGAGGAAAGTGGGGGCCTGGGAGGGGCCCAGAGGCCTGAGAGGCCCCCCGCCTGGGCGGGCCGCAGCCTCTCACAGGTTGTGCCACCTTCACTTGAACAGGGAAGGCAGGGCCGGCTGGGGTGCTGGCAGTAGCATAGGAGGCTGGAGTGGGGCCCCCATAGGGGGATGCTGGGAGAGGCAGGGGCGGCACACCCCCTCCATTGGGCTTCAGGGAGCCAGGGCGGTAGGCAGGGGGCTGAGAGGGCTCATAAGCCTGGGGAGAGAGGCAGAGCAGCAGCATAAGCAAGGCCATAGCCTGGAAGCCCAGGCCACGTGGGGTCCCCAGGGAAGCCCTTGCTTTTGACAGGGTCCAAGTCCTCCAAGGGCCCCTGTTTCCTCTACCGGAAGGAAGGGAGAGGGAAGGTGAGGTGGAGGCAGACTAGGACTGAAAATGCAGGGAAGCGGGGGGCAGGGACAGGAACAGGGGAGTCACCTGTCGGTCTGGTCGCCTTGGAGCATGGCCCCGACCCCCATCCAGCTCAGCCAGCATGCTGGTCAGCGAATCTATCTCAGCATCCAGACTTCCTGGGCGCAGGCCCCCCCTGTCTGGGGGGAGCCCCTGGGAATGGAGCTAAAGCAGGGAGTATGCAGGTCACAAGGTCCCCTCTCTAGCCCTAGGTCCTGCTCGACCTGAGCTCAGGGCGGGTCCCCCTGTACACCCCACCCCAAGCCCGGTTCTCACCTGGGAACGCTGAGGTGCTCCATGAGAACCCACCCAGGTTGGCCCCCGATCCTCTGGTCCCCCCGGGGGCTGGTAACACTGCTCAGATGGGAGGGAGCAAAAATTGACCCTGGGGTGAGGCTGGAGTGCTGGGGTTGGGGAAGAGAGACCGGAGGTGGGCATGGAGGAGAGGAAGGTGCACCCTCTTGGAGGCCACCCTCTCCACCTCTCTTCTTCCTCCCTGTGCACCTGGGAACCCAGGGAGGGCTCAGGCAGCTGGCCACAGCTGACCTGGGGAGGGACAGCAGGAAACAGGCAGGACAGTGGCAGAAGTGTGTGTGCTCGGTGGCTCTCGGTCCTCTCCGGGGCTGCCTTACCTGCTCCTTGGGCTGGTGGAGGCCCGGGAGCGCCTCGGGAAAGCACTCTCCCCTGAGGCACTCTGGCGGGCTCCGGCTGCTTTGGGGGGAGCCAGGTGGGCCCCGACATGGCCTGGAACGGGGACTCCAGACAGCGATCAGGGCCCCGCAGAACACCGGGGCGGTGGCCCAGACCCCTCCTCTTCCGTCCCACACCTCGTTTGGGACTCCAGGAAAGAAACTTTTTTCTGGCTTTTTTTTTTTTTTTTCCCCTTCCTCCCCAATTTTGGGGACGGCCACGCCTCCAGTGACGTCACCGCATTCCTGGGGGAGGGTCACGTGGCCCCCTAGGCCCTAATCTGCCATCCCTCCCCGAGTCGAGTCGGCCCCCTCCTGCCCAGAGGGGAGGGCTCTCCTCGGGAGCCAAGGGGGGGGGGGGGGCGGGGGCCTGCAGGCAGCTTGGGGTGGGAAGCGCAGGCTCCGCCAGCCTCCAAGTCCGAGGATTCCCCCCAGGCCCAGGGCCCCAGCTCTGCACGTGGCAGCCTCCCTGTGGGTTGCTGGAGGCTCCTGGTCTCCACCCCCATCCAGACCTCTCCCTTCCCACCGCCTCCCTCTCACCTCCCCGCCAGCAGTGCTCAGCCAGACCTTAGTGTTTCGGTCTTTTATTCATGGTCAGCAGAGTTAGAAAAATAAAACAGAACTAGAGCATCACCACCCCAGGGGCCTGTGCGTCTGTCACGAGGATGGGGACACTGAGGTAGCCTAGAGTCGCAGAGGAGACCAGCCCCTCCCGTCAAGGCACCAGTAAAGGGAGAGGCCCAGCTGGGGAGAAGGGCTGCAAATGCCCCGCAAGGTGGGAACAGCCGCCCAGCATTAGTGCACTAGGTCCCTCTCTCAAAGAAGACGGAGCAACGCCGGAGCCCGGGATCCCCTTAAAACATCCGCCAGGTTCTATGACCCAAGGTCCTGGACAGTGGAAGGCAGATCGTGCGTTAATCATGATGAGCATGGGCTCTCTCTAGCCACCCAGAGCCTCAGAGGTCAGTGCAGGTGACAGGAGTGACACCGTGAATGAGCAGAGTGGGGCCCAGGTCTCGACTCAGAGTCTCCAAAAGTGCCAGGTAGCGGGGATAGCGGGCAGGATCAGCAGGCGGCCGAGGCAGGTACAGAAAGGTGAGGGCCGTGGCAGGACCCTCTCCTCCATCCCCACCCTCGGGCCCCCCAGGGCCCCCTCCAGAGCCTCGTCCCTGCTGGGCACGCACCAGGGCGTTGGCGCTGAGGGCCAGGGCCTCGGCCTCCGCGTCGCCCCGCCCACCATTCACAAAGTCCCCTTCCTCCTCCTCTTCTGGAGACCCAGTCCCAGCACCCTCACCCCACACCACCTCCTGCACCTCAGCCCGGATCCTCAGTTGGCTCAGCAGTGCCCGGAGTCGCCCCTCGGCCGCCCCGGGGGCCTCCTGAGGCCCCAAGCACAAGAAGATCCGGAGCCGGGCACTGTGCCAGGCAGGCACCATTCCTAAGATGGTTGCCATCTGCAGCAGGAAAAGGCCACACACGTCCACGTAGCCAGGCCCACCCCGGGGCCGCAGCAGGTTGAGGGGCCACACGTCCACGTGATGAAGCTGAGCTGTGCTCCAGGAACCCCGGCTCAGCCGTTCTGGGGGCAAGGCCCCACAGGCCCGCGCCAGAACCACGTTCTTGTTCATCTTGAGGGCGTCTGCCATGGTGGCCACATAGTCCTGGGGGCTGAGAGCCCGGGGGCTCCCAGGAGCCCGGGGTGGGGGGAACAGGGTGCTCAAGGCTGGGGACCCACCCTCCCCGGTACCATCCGCAGGTTCAGAGAATGCGGGGTCCATGAGGAAATGGTCCTGTGGCGGAGCATCATCGTAGAAACCTAGGACCAATGTGTTGGGCTTCATGCCGCCTGGGGGCAGAGGGGGAGGCAGAAAGGAACCAACAGGAATCAGGCAGAGGCTACAGCACGCTGATATGCACCCACTCACACCACTGTCATCGACGTGTGTCAGCCGTAAGGTATTAGGTCCCCACTGTGCCAGGGCTCTTAGGGCGGCATCTCACATGCTTGCAGGATGACTTAGTTTTCCTACACACTTTCACATGCATCTATCTGATTATCTCCATGGCTGATCTTTTCTACTTAAATAGACAAAGTTCCCCCTCGGATTCTTTCAACGCGGGAGGGCTGGTGATGCTGGAGCCCAGGCTGTTACCTGTCGCAAGCCAGGAGCAGCACACCTTTCTCCGGATGGGAGATGCGAGTTGAACTCCACCCGGCAAACCAGACGCCCCTGTCATTCAGGCTCATGGCCTCAACCCCAGAGAAACAGCACCCCAGGCCCCACAGAGGGAGGATCAGAAAAAGTGCTGGGCTTTGCAGTCTGCTTCTATTAGTGCAAAGCCCTGAGAATGGTGGTCCACAGCCTGGTCCTGAGAGGACAGAGCCAACATCTGCGTGAAAGCTCTTTGTATTTTTGTTCCTTTGAACCTTGAAGTAATGCTATGAGATAAGTACTGTTTATGTCCCCCTTGTGCAGATAAGGAACCTGAGGCACCACAGGTGAAGTCACTGGCCCAAAGCCTCACACTGGTGAGTCCCAGGGCGAGCAGATGAACACAGTCCGCCCACACCAGAGGTCGTTCTCTGGGCCACCACGCTGGGTGTGGATTGACCTCAACATCCCAAGTCTCTGTCCACAAGTTCTGGTTTTTTTTTTAATTTTGGAACCACCAGTGTGAAATTGGGTTATTCCCCTCTTCAACAGGGCTGAGTGTACAATGAGACTCAAGAGACCTCTTCTGCCAGGCGTGGTAGCCACACCTGTAATCCCAGCAGCTTGGGTGGCTGAAGCAGGAGGATCACAAGTTCAAAGCCAGCCTCAGCAATTTAGTGAGGCCCTCGACAACTTAGGGAGACCCTGTCTCTAAATAAAATATTAAAAAGGGCTGGGTCTGGGCTCAGTGGTTAAGTACCCTGGGTTCAATCCCTGTACCAAAAGAGAGAGCGCTTCTAAAACCCCTTTCTCATGAAACAGTAGCTCAAAATCTATGAAGAGATCAAATCCTACATGCTCAGAAAGTTTACTATACAAAGGAAGTCCCTTCCCTCTTGTGGGAATCATCTTCCACAGGAGAAGTTTCATGAATACAGTGGTGTCTTTGAACAACAGGAGGGGCTGAGGAAAGATCAGGCCCTCAGATGCTGGGGTGGGGGGCTCAACATACTTAGTACTGTTCCCAAACCTCTCAGCAAGCAGGAAGTGCAGCTGATCTTGCAAATTGAACTAGTCACAACCCCTCCTGAGCATTTTCCTGGGTTCTAATTCACATCAAGCAGGGCAATGTCCAATGCTGTTGAACTTTAGCCACATTCTAAATGAAGGAGGAGGTGTGCACTCAGGTGACAGATGCCAGTCTTGGGATTAAGGGAGAAGGAAGAGGCTGAGCATGGTACCTCAGAGGAACCTGAGGTACAAGGCTGGAGACCTCAGCACTAAGGATCACAAAGCTGGGACTGTTCTGCTCCATCTAGAAGGGTCAGCCCCACACACCCTCCAGCGTCGTTTGTGGTGTCAGGGACCATGTTATGTCCCTCCCCACCACTTAGGCCCTTTCAGGCCTGGCTTAGTTACCATCTCTCCACAAAACCTTTGCTGGCCACATCAGTGCCTGGTGGTCATGCTTTTTCCGAACCCTGGTGGTTAGCAACCATCGCTTCGCTGGAGTAGTACAAGACTCAAATAATTCTCCCATTGTCCCAAGAAATACACTCATCAGAGGCTCTCCTCCAATTTTTGGCTCAGAAAAAAAAAGGGGGGGGACAAAATAGTATCACCCCATTATCTAGCCTCTTCTGTTAGACCCTATCGCACCCTGTCTGTGGCTGTTATCGTCGAGCGCTGTCTTATCTGTACTATGCTGTGAGTTCTGTTTGCAGTGTTGCAATCTGTGGTTTAGCCTCTGTGGGAAGGGAGCTGAGATTCGGAGGGGCCATGGAGGGAGCCAAAGGGACCCAGAGAAGGGCACTCACCAAGGCCCGAGATTCGCAGCAAATGCTGAGCCCCCTGGCGCACAGAGGCTGCCAGAGTGAGGTCCACGAAGGCCTTCACTTGGGCCCGGTCCACCAGGCTCAGCCATGCCCCGTATTGCGGCTGTACTGGGTCCGATGGCAGGGAATCTGCAGAGAAGGTAAACAACACTGTGAGCCAACTCACTGACTCTTTTATTTTAGAGTCCAAATCCCAAATGGGTGTGGGCAGGCCTGTGGGTGGTTGGAGGATAATTTAAGAAGCATGAGGGGCTGGGTTTGTAGCTCAGCAGTAGAATGCCTGCCCAGCACATGTGAGGCAATGGATTCGATCCTCAGCACCTCATAAAAATAAATAAATAAAATAAAGGTATTGTGTCCATCGCATTAAAAAAAAAAAAAAAAAAAAAAAGAAGTAGCAGCAGCATGAGCTGGGCACCGTGATGCACACCTGTCATCCCAGTAACTTGGGAGGCTGAGGCAGGAGGATCAAGGCCAGCCTCAGCAGCTTAGCAAAACCTTGTCTCAAAATAAAAAATAAAAGTACTGGGGATATAGGCCCAATACCAAAAAAAACAGAAAAAAATGAGGCATCTGAGGTGGAAGCGGGAGAGGAAGGGTGGGAACAGGTAGAAGGGCCACTCACCAAGGTCTCCAAGGATGACATGGCCCAGCACATAGAGCCCTCCCTTCTTGAGCTGGTTGGCCAACCGTAGCAGAGGCAGGGCACCCCGGGGGTTCCCCACCAGGAGCAGCAATTGGGGCCGCCAGAATTTCACATGCTCCTTACGGACGTCCAGGCGGAGCAGGTACTTCCGCACCTGGGAACAGAGGTGAGGCGATACAGAGGAAGGGCTTGAATGGGCAGCCCCCTTTCAGCCCCTCCTGGACAGGGACACCAATTCCTGGGCAAGGGGCTTTCACAGACTGCCTCCCCAACCCTTTCCCGCAAGCACCCCCAACCTGGTGGAAAAGCAAGGCCTGGCTGACATAGCCCCAGCTGCTGGGGCCTCCTCGCGCCGTGAGCAGGGCAGAAAGCAGGCCCATGAGAAGCAGGGAACCGCCGGCAGCCCCAGGGCTGATGAGGAACATCATGAGCAGGCAGGAGGCCACCCCCAGCAGGCAGGTGTGCCAGGAGAAGAGGCTGAAGGTGGGGCTGGGGTGGGCAGAGAAAGAAGGGAGGGGACTCAGGGCTGGTGTTGAACAAAGGGTAAGTGCTGCAGGTGCCAGCCCACCCCCTGGGGCTCAGTCGGTCCAATTCCTCCCTCCCTTTCTTTAGGGACACAGGCATCTTAGCTTCTCACCGGAAGTTAGGGGCAGAGGCCCACTCCAGGCTCAGGCAGGACAGGTCCACCGCAGCATAGGCTACCAAGTAGAAGACAGTCACCACGGCAGCCAATGTGTTCAGCTTCCCTACCAGAAGCACCAGCTGGGCAGGGACCAAGAGGTGGGGCATTGATCCAAAGTGCTGACACGCCCCCCCACCAAATGCCAAAGCTCCCCAAGAAGTCCCAATGAACACCATGAAAAAAGTGTACCCCCACCAAATGCCACCATGGCCACCATTTTATATGCGTCTCCCAGCCTACATGTAAGCCTGATTCTGATCCTCCCAGCTACAGGACGGGGCAACTCAAAGAGGGAGGTTTACCTGTACTAGGCCCCAAGAATACAGGACGGCCCCCCAGGGGTTTCCCCCTCCGGACACAACCTTGGCTGGTGCCAAGATCACTCCTATAAAAACAGAATCATAGGCGATATATCAGCTTGGGCCAAGTGCGGACCGAGACAGACTCAAGAGCGTGTGCTCAGAGCTGGCACAAAGACAGAGGGGGACAAACCAAAGAGGTCATCCTGGGCCAGGGCATGCAGGATGCGGGAGGCACCGATGAGTGAGCTCATGGAGGCTGAGAGTGACGTGGCATAGATGCCAATCAACACCAGCGGGGGCCACAGGCTGATAGATCGAAAGAACCCATAGTCTTCCTGCAGTAGGATCCTGGGAGGGAGGATAGAGGAGAGGCTATGGATGATCAAGGAGCACCCATCAGAAGGTCCTTGAGAGAAAATTCCTCACAGCATTGTGTGGTTGAGCTTGGTCCTCTCAACTGACCTCAACCGTGATCATAAGTATCACAGTGATACTGACTCTATCAACATGCCGAGGGCTACACTTGGCATTCAGTGGTCTTCGCCAAACTGCCTTGGTCATTCCCAATGGTACATGCATGAGAGGCAGAATATTTGTACAAATGCAAAGTACTAGAAGACCATCCCCCCATGTCCACCCCCAACTAAGTGCTCACAACTAAACCAGGTTCATGGCAGCTGCTGGCTACTGGTCAGCTACCACCATGTGATAGCTCCGTCTCTCTCCCAGTGGGAAAAAGCATCCTCATGCCCCCACCCACCAATAACATGGGTACCTGCTCCCCAGTCTGTGCTTCTGGTGGTGATCCAGGGGCACCAACCTATGCCAACACCCACCCCACTCCCTCGAGGGCCTGGCTCACCCCATCCCCCAGGTACCTGTCACAGGTGAAGCTGGAGAGGAAGAAAAGCAGGATGTAGATAAAGAAGGTGTAGGCAACAGCGATGATTGTGCCCAGAGGGATTGCCCGGCTGGGGTCCTTTAGCTCCCCTGGAGGGAAGGGAGCAGAGGGAAAGAGGTCAGCCTTCTGCTGTTTCCCCATATCCTTCAGGGTGGCATTCCCACTCACCCAGGAAGCTGCAACAGAGACTCTCACCTGACATATTGGCACCAGCCATGATGCCCGTGCAGCCATTAAAGAGGACAGCAAAGACGCTCGCAAAGGTCATCATGGCCCCTGTGGTGTAGTCCTCCGCATAGCCAGCTGCAAGGGATTGTTTCAGGGCAAAGAGGATATCAGCGTCCCTCTTGGGATCCAGGCATCAAGGTCCTTCGATTCCACAATGCCCATCTCCCCTCCACTGCCCTCATGGAGACCCCAGCCCTGACCCCTCTGCTGTCCCTGCATTGCCTGCTCCCTAATTCTCTGCTTCTTCCTACAGGCTCAAATCCACACTCTTTCAAAACCTGCTTCCCTTCCCTGCTCCCTGCTATCTGAATTCCCCTGCCCAGCCCAGAACAGATATTCTGCCCCTGTCTTCAGCAGCCATGGGCTGGTCCCCTCCTCCGCCTGAATCCCTCTGGGTCTTATTGTGTTACTTGTTTCCTGAATGCACATCTTATTTCTCCAACCTGCACTCAAGTTCCTCCAAGGCAGAGCCTGCTTTGCGCTCTCTCCACTGGGGCCTAACTCAGCCAGACACATTTGCAATCTGCCTGCCCTGTGGAGTCCAGACCACCTGCCCCTGGTTCTCTCTGTCCCCTGGGAATCTCCTCCTGGATTCTAAGCACCCAGACCCCATACCTGCCCACCTCTCACTCAAGGACCCTGGCACCACAGTGCCCAGCTCACCACCCAAGTTGTCCTTCAGGGTGCTGCTATTGAAGCCGGTAAAGTGACCAAACCGGGGTGGCAGCGAGGAGCCATTGGTGCCAGGCCGAGGAGTTAGGCGGATGTCCTTTGGGCCCACTGCCACAAAGCTGACCAGCACTGAGGCCAGAGAACCGGAAACTAGCAGAAATGTCAGGAAGGAGGCACGGGCATAGAGGCCAGCTCCCAAGGTGCACACACCACCCACAAGGCCCAGCAGCAGGGAGCCATAGAGCAGGTTCCAGCCATAACCCTGGGGCAGGACCCGGATCCCACTAGGCCCTGTGGCATCTGGAAAGAGGAAGGGATAGAGTTAGAAGGCACAATTCCAGGGAGGGCCCCAACCCCGGCCATGACCCAAAACAGAACCAGACCCTCTTCCTAACTGCTGTCCAAGAGCCCATCTTCCCCACTTCCCCATTGAGATGCTTTACCCTAGCATCCTAGTTCTCCCTAGTGAATACCAATCTTGCTCTATCAATATGGGGATTAGGGTAGTTTCCCTGAATAATTGTTCCTGCGGGCAAGAACAATCTCTGGGATGTCCACATTTCCTACAGGAGGCTGGCCACACAGGAGAAGAAAACCAGGTGAACTCTCCCTCCTGGAGAGGGCTCTCGTACCCTCACGATCCCACAATCCCAGACCCTGCAAACCCACAAGGCTGCCCCCACCAGGTTGGGAGAACACAGACCAGCTCCAAAGACATCAAGCACAGCCTCCACCAGTCCCAGCAAGGAGACAGCACAGCCGCAGACGTTGGCCAGGTAGAACATGAGGCCAATGCTGCCTCCGACCTCAGGCCCCAGAGTCCGGCTGATCATGACTAAAAGTAGAAGCGAGGGGGAGCGTTAAGGGAAAAGAAACTGAAAGGGAGCATGAGGAAGGGGCCATGACCTGAATCTCTCTGGAGCTAGCCTCCAGGCATTGTCTCCCTGCAAACTGCAGCTCGGTTCCCTGTGGTGATATACCCAGGTGAAACCACCTCCCAGCCACATATATGCTCTGAGCTCCAGTTTTCTCATCTGTAAAATGATTACTTTCTAATGGAGGAAATTGCTACATGGGGCCCTGCTGGTCTCCTTCATCCCAGCCTTCCTGCTGGCCCTCAGCAGATGGAGGATACTGGCCCCTTCCCCATCCACCCCTGGAAGACACAACAGCCCAGATCCCCGTCCATCCAGGTGGGAGGATACAGTAGGCTCCACCCCCTCGCACAGCTCCATTGGTAGCGATGGCACAGACAGAGAGGACCGTGAGGGCCAGGATGAAGTAGGCAACCAGGAGCATGGCCAAGGCTTGCAACAGCCCAGCGTGGCCCACCACGAACCCTGGATGAGAAGGGCACACGGGTCACAGGGCCACCCCACCACCACCCACTGCCCGCTCCACTGGGAAGCAGAATTCCAGGGCAGAGCTGCACATAAGGCGACAGAGGGCCTCCTCCCCAAGTCCTCCCTCCACCCTCTCCCCCAGTCTCATTCCAACCACCCTTACCCATGCCCCACCCCCACCATAAGTCCTCCCCTACTCACCAATCCTCAGGAAGACAACTATACTGAACATGGACAGGACGGTGGGCACCACCACACCCAGGAAGGTGGAGAGCTTCCGAGGGGACGTCCCTCCAGGACCTCCAGCTCCAGACGCAGGGAAGGCAGACCCCTCATCCCCCAGGAGTCTATAGGCCAGCAGAGGTGAGTTCTCGCTGGCCATGGCTGAGCCCAGGCAAAGGAAGCCACAAATGGGTTCAGTGGCCTGTTAAAGAGATTAAGCTGCATCGAGCCCCCACCCACAAAAAAGGGGGGGGGGGGCTGTAAGGAAACTTACATACTCACTGGCAGAAAACACACACACACACACACACACACACACACACACACACACACACACTCAACTCAAAAGCGCCAGCAAGGCTGCAGATGGTCCCAAACACTGTCCCCAATCGTGAACCCCAATCCGCTCTGCATGGGTACCAGGACCCCTCCCAGCTCCTGGAGGCCACCCCTTCCCATATTCCTGAGACCAGGGATGGCAGCGGCTCTAGAAAGGGACATAGGTCCCCTGGCAGCCCAGGCTTCTCCAGCCTATTCCCCCTTAACTAGCGGTACAAGAGGAAGCAAATACCCCAAAAGGGAAGTAAGTTACCGGCAAGCAGCCCTCCTCACTCCCTCCGGCAGAGTCCTGGGCCACCCCTTTCAAGTCCCACATTACAATCACCTCACCCACCGGCAACAAGAAACTTCCAAATCTTGCAAAGCCCCGCCCTCCGTTATCCCCCTCCCTCAACCCATCTCAAGCCCCCTCCTCCCCAGAGCTTCGCAGGATTACGCCCATCCACACAAGGCGCCCCCTCAACTCTACCAACCCGACCCCCCTCCCTCGACCACCAAAACAGAAACCCAGGCCAGCTCGCAGCGCACACACAAGGTCTGGGGGCCTCCCACCCCACCCACCCGCTCCTGCCCACTCGCTCCCGCAGCGGGGTGCAGGGACCAAGCCCTCCTTCGCCGGCCAGGCGCACCCCTCAGGTCGTCGCAGCAGGGCGCTCACTCACCACCCGCGGACGCAGCCGCGCGGGGATGATCCCCGCACGCCGGTGGGGTCCGCTACGCGCGGCGGGGGCGCGGGGGCCGGAAAAGACAGCCGGCTACCGGGATGCCAGGCCCCGAGCCTGCCCCCCCAGCAAGGCGCCCCATTGGTCCCTGGCGCCGGCCCCGCCCCGTGGGCGTGTAGGGGGAAGCCCCGCCCCTGGCGCTCCCCGGGCCGGCGGGGCTGGCTGCACGTGCGCCCCGAGGGGCTGGTGCCCGGCGATCCTGCAGACTTGTGTCTCGCGCGTGGCATGGGCCACGGTCCCTACAACCGCGTTACCCCCATGCAAACAGGCACCCGCCGCGCGGTCCCGACCCCGCTCAGCTCCGAGGCGCTCCCAGGAGGAACCGCCCCCTAAAATGGGTGTGTGGTTAACTGCGGAAAACGGGTGCGGTGGGCGGGGCCACGGCACCTGGCTCAGGTGCGTCGCCGGGTACTGTGGGCGACGTCAGTCGGCGCCTTCCGGAGTTCTCCAGCTTCACAGAGCCCGAGAACGTCCGTCCGGTCGTCGCCCCTCACCCCCAGCGAGGACCCTTCCCTCGGGCCTGGTCCAGCCCGCTACCTGCGGTCTTCGCTTTGGCCACGGGAGGGAGACATGGGCCGCCGGTCCGGGCCAGAGGCGCAGACCCTGATGATTCTGCCTTGGACCGCTGTCCACTTTAGTGCCTCCAGGCTTGAAATTCCTACCTCCAGCAGAGATCATGGAATCTGTGAACCCAACTGTCTAGTTGGAACCCCCTTCTCGTTCTTTTCAGGTCCCATCAACAGCAGCACCGCCAGACAGTGTTTCCTCATCTGAAAAGTGAGGTTAAACTACAACCTCCCTCTAAAGGTTACCATGAGAGTTCAGGAGCTAAGAGACACTTCAGAACAATGCCTGCATGTTCAGTAAATTATTCTTTGCATACAGTGCTGCATTAAATGTGCATAACCACTCTGTGAGGTCGGCGCTGCGCTTTCAGCTTTGCAGATTAAGAAACCAAAACTCGCACAACTTTAGTAGTACATTCCTAACTTTTATACAGACCTTTATGGTCACACCTTCATATGAGCCTCAGGAAGTTAACAGGGCTTTTCCTGCCACCGGTCCTCGGTTGCAGAGTATCTACAACACTCTCCTAGGACAGGAAGGAGTCCAGACCAACCCAAATGTAGCTCTGTCAGAAAGAGATCTCATGAGCAGCTCAATTTGGGTACTTTTAGTGGTTATCTCAGGTGCCCACACGCCTATCACAATTTTTGGTGGGTTCCACATTGGTGAGACTTCCAACCCCCTGGCCTGTCAGTCACTCGATTCTGCTTCAGAGATCTTACCCTTCGCTAGAGTTCTCTGATTTTGCCCTATACCTTGTCTTTACCAATTCTGCAGCCCCTCTTCTTTCACTAGTTCTTTTAGTACATATGTCGGAGAATTAATCTGACATCGTTAAGGAAGACTTTATTCAGGACTACTGCATTGTCTTCAAGATATTGCAACAGGCACTAAGCACAGTGGCGCAAGACTGTAATCTCAGCACTCTGGAGGCTGAGGCAGAAGGATTGCAAATTCAAGGCCAGCCTCAGCAACTTAGTGCCTGTCTCAAAATAAAATATTCAATGTGCTGGGGATATAGCTCAGCCCTGAGTTCAATACATACCAATATCTGGGAAGATATCAGACTCTGTTCTGAAGATAGTTGGGGTTTGTAGCCAGTGAGCACAAAGAGAGGGTCAGCATGTGGAAAACTACTAAAAGGAGACATCAGGTAAGGGGATTTTTGCTAAAACAAAGTAATGAGATTCTTGCTGAAGGCAGCCCAGGGTGATAAAATATGAAGGGAATTTCTCTACACTGAACAAGACAAACTGGACATATATGTGCATACCTGTAATCCCAGCTACTTGGGAGGCTGAGCCAGCCTCAGAAACTTAGTGAGATCCTGTCTCAAAATAAAATTTTAAAAGGGGCTGTGCACAGTGGCACATATCTGTAATCCCTGCGACTTGGGAGGCTGAGGCAGGAGGATCCCATGTTCAAAGCCAGCCTCAACAAAAGTGAGGTGCTAAGTGACTCAGTGAGACCCTGTCTCTAAATAAAATACAAAATAGGGCTGGGGATGTGGCTCAGTGGTCCAGTGCCCCTGAGTTCAATCCTTAGTACCAAAAAAAAAAAATTTTTTTTTAATTTTTTTAAAGGGCTGGGTGGGGATGTAGCTCAATGGTAAAGCACTTGCCTAGCAGGCACAAGCCCCTGGTTCAATCCCCAGCACCATAAACAAACTGAGTTAGACAGGGCTGGTGATGATGGGGGACGTGGGTAGGCAACTGGTCTCAGAGGAGACTGGCTAAAGTCTGGCCAAGGAGAAAGCTTTGTCATGCATGACAGCAACAATCCTGCACCTCACCAGACAACCCCCAGCCTCTTTCCATTGTTCCTCTTCCTCCTTCCCTCACATCCTCACTTCCCTTCTTACCTAACTCCAAGTCCAGGTCAATTACAAGCACTCCCTTGCATATACCCTTGCCCCTCCTTCTCTTTATTACACCTGTCTGGCAACACCACAGCTCATATGGCCTGTCCCAAGCAGCTGGATGTGACGGAGGAAACACCCAATCAGAGCAACCCGTCTCATTCAAACTCACGATCCTTAACCTCAAGCGGGTCCTTAAAGCTCCCCAGCGCCCTGAAAACATTTCTCTAGTCCTTTCACTCTCCCACATCCATAGATCGAAATTCTCACCCCCTTTTCAATCCTCCAGTGCTTCCTCCACCCGTAAGCCTTTGGCTCACTGCCTTGCTTCCCACGGCATGGAGAAAACAGAAGCCATCAGAAGAGACTCTAAAAGCTCCTCTCCACCCACCATCTGCCTCCCCGCATCAGTGCCCTTTGCCCACCCTCCTCCTGACACTATGAACAAACTGAGCATGCTCCCAGCCCCGGTCAACATGCTACTTGTGCTCCCAACACATTGTCTTTTCTTTCCACTGGGTCATTCCCAGCCGTATACATATGTGTTTTCTCCTGTCTCATAAAGAAAAGAAATAGATTTTCTTGGTTCCACTTGCCACCTGCATACCCCCTCTCCCCCCACCACACACACATCCCTCCATTTCTCTGTTCTCCTTTATAACCAGATGCCTTATAAGTTTAGGTCTATACTAGCTATTTCTAATTCCCCACCCCCACCCCCTTTACTTTTAAAACTTTCATTGGTACTAGGGACTGAACCAGGGCCTTATACATGCTGGGCAAGCACCCTACCCCTGAGCTGCATTTCTAACCCTCCCTCATTTTTTCTTACTCCCATTACACTTAGATTTTTTGCCCCTCAGCAAAAGGGAAACTGCTCACCAAGTCGCCAATGACTTCCACTTGGTCAGGGCGATGGCCTCTGGTTCCTGCATTGTTACACTAAACCACCTGCATCATCTGACGTGCCTTCCTCTCTTACACCACACTCAGCATTTCCTCCCACTTGGTCTCCGCTGTTGGTTCTTCCTCTTCTCTCATCTCAACTTTGGAGCACCCTTAGGTGTCATCAGAGGAACAGCCAAGAGGCCATTGTGAAATGGAAGCTCCACTTGAGGGCCAGTAGTTCTGTCTTCACCACTTACATCCACTGGATGAGACTGTTGACCTCTTCCAAGCTCATAGCTTTAAATACCATTTATATAACAGTGCCCTCAAGAGTGTATCTCCAGTTCGGACCTCTACCCTGAACTTCAGATTATATGTCCAACAATACAGGGGCTCAAGGCAAAACCTTTGCAGTTACACTTGAATACTCTCTCATATCCCACATCGACTCATCAGCAATGTTTTTGTCTCCACTTTGAAGACACAACCAGTATCCACCCACATCTAATCATCCTAGTCCAAGCCACCAGCAATGCACCCAGCAATTATTGCAATAACCCCTTCACTGGCTTTCCTGCTTCTGTCCTTGACCCTACAGTCTCTCCTCAAAAGAGCAGCTAAGAGTGGTGCTGTCAAAGCAAACATCAGCTCATGCCGCTTCTCTCCAAAACTCTCCATTGGCTTCCCATGTTCTTCAAAATAAACGCCGAATAACCTATCAGTAGGGTGACCTGACTTATCAACTACAGGTCTGATTTATGCCTATTGCCTTGACCTAAATATTAATAACGTTTCATTTTGCTCCGAAGTGTCTCAAAATGATCTAGATATTATGTGAACATCCTACCCCATCTGCACTTGATCCCCAATCTCTCATTTCCTGTGCATGCATTCCCCCCACAATGAACTCTGGGCTGTGCTTCAAACAATCCAAAAATGCTCTGTAGCTCAAAGAAAATGATGAGTTTCCTTTAGGTCTTCGGGACTTAGATATTATCTTTTTAGTGAAATACTCCCCGCCAATTCCTTTTTCTAAAATTGAATCACACCCTCCTCCCCATCGAATCTATATTTTTTTTCCTCCGACACTTAACATCGTCTAATATGCATTGTTTCCTTATTTTCTTGTTCACTGCCTACTCCAAAAAGAAAGTTCCACAAAACAGAAGCTCTTATTTTCTCTGCTGCCGTAGCTTTGGCGCCTCGAACAATCCCCAGTTCTAAGAACTATTCATTTGGACTGTAGCTGTAGGAACCCTCCCGGATCCGCCCACCAAGCGAGCATTCGCGAGCCTAGGGCTTGCTGATCACGTGACGGCAGCGACTCCGCCCCGCCTCCTGGGAAGGGAAGATGGCGGAGCCCTGGGTGGCTTCAGAGAGAGGGCAACCAACGAGAGGACGCTGGCTCGCCAGAGCGTCCACCCAGCCGCCTTTTCTGCGGTTACGTCCTGGGAAGGCGCGAATTCCGGGACTACGTGCTGGTCCTCCTCCCCACCATTTTTAACAGGGGCCGCGGGGGCGTGGGTACAAAGCTTCAGAGAGTGAGCTGCCTGCAACCTCTCTACCTCTTGGGATCCCCAGAGTCCGAGGCGTGTTGGAAGAAATTGAGATTCAGGGTTTTTCTCTCCTGGTAGCAATCCCTTGTCAACCTATAAGTGACTTCAGGGTGTCCGCCCACCCTCCACTTCTAGGGATCCCCAAACATAATCGGGCCGCCCCTGGGACGACCTGGACGTCTTGTAGGCCTGGGGGCTCCGAGTTAGGCCTCGAATAACAATTTCCTGGTGATTCCCATCCCCGACTCCCGCCGTGAGCTCCCCAGGATTAAGTCTGGTGAATCTGGCCCCCCTCCTCCGCCAGGTCCCTGGGGCAGATGAGCCCTTGGCCACCGCCCCTACAATTTCCTGCAGACCCAGCAAACAAAAGGCTCAGGCTCGGGAAGAGAGGCGAGGCTATGCAGGGCGCCCTTCCTGCAGGAACAGCTGATGGAGCAAAACGTCGCAGGAGGGAGCAGAGGGGAGGGATGAAATTCCAGGGATCCTGGAGGACACTGGGATGACACAGTCCTGAATCCTAGAGAGGGAGAGCATCCAGAGAACTGGATGTGGAGGGCCCAGGCCGGACACCTGGGTTTGATGGGCTCTCACCAGAACCCTGCTGCCCTGGTGGGGTGATGTCAAGCTTAGGGAATGGGGGGGGGGGGTGCGGGGGCACAGAGATTCAGGTGAGCACTCAGGCCCCCAGGCGGGAATAGTAGGGGCTGGGAGACGCCTGAAACCCTGCGTCATCTCCTCTGGGGCCCAGCCTACCTCCCCTTCGGGGGACCTGCTACCCTCTGTGCTGGCCCCACCCAGGCCAGGCTTCCTGCTCCTCCCCAAGCACAGATCTCTCCCTGCCAAGCTCCGCTAACCAGCCCAGGGGCTCTTGTCCCTTCAGTACCCTGGTAGCCTAGCCCCCAGTCACAAATACTCCTTCTTATAGTCCCTCTTAGAACCAACCTCCTGCCTGCTCCCGCCCCCATCAAGGACACAATGGTAAGGGAAAGGCCATGTCCAGTGGGTGGGGGGATGCTGGCATGGAGATGGGGGCTTGGCCTCATATCCTGTCAGCCTGCCAGGGGAAGAGAGGAAACAAAAGACTTCCCCCTGCTGGGACAATGAGCCTCCCACTACCTCCCACTCCCCCTCCACCACCTTTCCACTCCCTGCCCCCCCTCACCTTAGCTCTGGCCTCCCAGCCCCTTGGCCTCCCTCCTGTCCTTCATGCCCTCTGGTATCCCTGGCCTGAGCAGCGAGCTCTGCCCTTCCCCTTTCCTATTCCCATCAGCTCCACTGATGCTCACTCCCATTTCTGGCGGCTACTCTCAGGCCCTGCTAGTCCAACAGCAATCAGGGTCCCTTCCTCTATCCTCAGCCCCAAGGTTGGGGGCAGGGTGGGAAAGTCTCCAACAAAGGTTAGGGGGCTAAATCACACCCTTTTAACGGCCAGTGGAAAGTATTGGCTCAGCAGGAGAATAGCTCCACAGCAGAGGTAGGGACATGCCCCCTGCCTGCCCTGAGTCCTTGAGTGGGAGTCAGGAGGAGGAGCCAGGGGCCTCACAGGTTCCTGGAGGTGGGGCTGGGAGCCCCTTCTCTAGCTGAGTGCCCTGAAAGTTCACAACACTGGGTCAGGTGGCCTGAGTGCCTTTGACAGGTCGCTAAACCTTCTGAACCTGCCCCCTTGTCTTTCTGTTTTGTAAATGGGTGTCCTATTAATACCTGCCCTACCTGTAACAAGGTTCTTTATGATAATTTCAATGTTAGTGGGGGTTTTTTGTTTCGTACTGGGGATTGAATTCAGGGGTGCTTGACCACTGAGCCACATCCCCAGCCCTTTGAGACAGTTTCACTAAGTTGCTTAGGTTCTCACCAAGTTGTAGAGGCTCCCAGTAATTACAACTTGGGAGGCTGAAGCAGGAGGATCACAAGTTCAAGGCTAGCTTCAGCAATTTAGCAAGCTCCTCAGTAACTTAGTGAAACCCTTTAAAAAAAGAAAACAACAACCTACTTATAAAAAATAAAAGAGAGTGGAAGCTGGGCTTGGTGGTGCACACCTGTAATCCCAGCAGCTCAGGAGGCTGAGGCAGGAGGATGGCAAATTCAAGGCCAGCCTCAGCAATTTAGCAAGGCCCTAAGCAACTCAGTGAGAACCTGTCTCTAGATAAAATATAAAAAAGGGCTGGGGATGTGGCTCAGTGGTTGAACACCCCTGGGTTCAATCCCCAGTACCAAAACACACACACACACACACACACACACACCAGAGAAAATGTGAAGTCATGAAGTTTTCCCCAGTGGCCCCAATCTGTGTACCTCCCCCAATCCCATGCCCCATAGCTTTCTTTACCAACGTATGCCTATCCCTCCCAAATCTGGGTCTCCAACCAAAGAACTGTCCTTGAGCTCCAGACCCTTGGAGTTTGGATCCAGCAGGCTTCTGGACCTGCTGGTACACAGTGATCTAAACTCCACATGTCCATGATAGTCACTGTGTCCCCAAGCCTGAACTTGAGACATCTTGATTTCAGTTTTCCCGGCTCCCACAGCCAAGCTCCCAACTCTGCCTACTTGAGCTCTTTAGTGGCTCTTCAGTTGTCCCCCAGCCAAACCCACGCATATAACACACTCATACACAGCCATGCACACCTATTTTGCAGGTACTGGGCCCTGAACCCAGGGGTTCTTTACCACTAAGCTATATCCCCAGTCCTTTTACTTTTGGGGACCGGTCTCACTAAGTTGCCCAGGCTGGCCTCACACTTAAACAATCCTCCTGCCTCAGCCTCCAGAGTCCCTGGGACTGCAGGCATGCTCCCCTGTCCCCACACCCCAAGCCTGGCTACATGTACCCACATGGCTCTTTGGATACTGCACTGATTTTTCTGCTCTCAGTCTTCAATCCATTTTCCAAAGTTGTGCAAGTGACCTCTCTATACACATCCAACCATGTCGCTTCCTGGCCTAAAACCCCTTAGTGGGTGGCTCCCAGGTGTTCGGCCCTCTTCTCCTCTTCCGGCTCATTCACTGTCTCTGTCTTTGGATTCTGCCCTGGCATCATCCCGTTATCTGGCAGCTGTCTGAATGGGAGGATGTCACCATTTCTGTGCCCTCTATTTACTGTCCCTTCCAGTTTTTTTGCAGGGGCTGTACTGGGGATTGAACCTGGGGCACTCTGCCACTGAGCTGCATCCTTGGCCTTTTTTATTTTTTTAATTTTGGGACAGGATCTCAAGGTCCCCAGGCTGACCTGAAACTTGTGATCCTGCTGCCTCTCCCTCCCGAGCTGCTGGGATTGCAGGCATGCACTGCCGTGGCAGGCTGGTCTCTGTGCCTGCCTCCTTATGTTTAGCTCTTAACTGCCTGGGTCCTGTTGAGGTCTCCTAGCTGTTTCTACCTATGGGCTATCTGGTCCTAGAAAGCAGAGGATGGCTTATGTTCTCAGTCCTGGCCCATAGTTAAGTATTCATTAAATAACTAATGAATTGCTAGGCGCAGTGGCACACACCTGTAATCCCAGGTGTGTGGGCATGGTGGTGCCCTCTCATAATCCCAGTGGCTAGGGAGGCTGAGACTTGAGGATGGCCAAGTTCAAAGCCAGCCTCAGCAATTTAGGGAGGCCCTAAACAATTTAGCAAGACACTGTCTCAAAATAAAGTATAAAAAGGGTTGGGGAACAATAAGTTGCAGGGAGGGAAAGTACTTTGGAAGGAATAATAGAAGTACTTTGGATTAGACAAAAGAGAATGAAGGAAAGGGATGGGGGATGGGAATAGGAAAGCGTAGAATGAATGGGACCTCACTTTCCTATGTTCATACATGAATATGTGACCAGTGTAACTCCACATCACATACAACCACAAGAATGGGAAGTTATACCCTATGTATGTATGATATGTCAAAATACATTCTACTGTCATGGATAATCAAAAAGAACAAATACAATTTTTAAGAAATAAAAATATAGGGTTAAATTTTTTAAAAAAGGTACAGGGATTAGACCCAGGGCTCTTAACCACCAAGCCACATCCCAGCCCTTTTTATTTTGAAACAGGATCTTACTAAATTGCTTAGTGCCTCAATAAATTACCAAGGCTGGCTTTGAACTTTGGATTCTCCTGTCTTGCCTCCTGAGTCACTGGATTACAGACAAGCACTCTACCGACTGAGCTATCTCCCCAGCCCCTCCAGCCCTGTTTTGTATATTATTTCAAGACAGCGTCTGGCTGGGTTGCTTAGGGACTCCCTAAGTTGCTGAGGCCAGCTTTGAACTTGCGATTGTCCTGCCTCAGCCTCCCAAGCCGATGGGATTACACGTGTGTGCGGACACCCGGGACTGTAATGCTTTTTATTTTCTACTTTTATCTTTGATCACCTCTTCATATGATAATGATTTTGTAATCTTTTATTTTATTTTGATTTTGGGGATTGAACCCAAGGGCACTTTACCACAGAGTTACATCATTTTCTGCTTTTTCTGAAAGCAGAAAAATCAGTGCAGTATCCCAGTGATTATAGATTGATTATATATATCCAAATTAGTTTTTTAGTTATTATTAGATAAGTAAATGCCAACTTTATTTATTTATTTATTTATTTTTGCAGTGCTGGGAATTGAACCCAAGGCCTCATAAGAGTTGGGTAAATGCTCTACCACTGAACCACATCCCCAGTCCTTTTTATTTTTCAGACAGGTCTTGCTAAATTGCTGAGGCTGGTCTCGAATTTGTGATCCTCCTGCCGCCGCCTCCCATTAGCTGGGATTACAGGCATGCTGCACTGTACCTGGCTACAACTTACTTTTGATAATGTTAGTACCCTTATCAAATTTCTTTTGTATAAGAGCTGTAAGATTTCAGGCCATTTCAAGTGTTCTGTGCGATGGCTTACCTTAAGAACTGTTTAAATTGATGGCACTCATTAACCAGGGCCATGGAAAGAGTCAGGCAGGTAAGGCATGAAGTTGAAACTTCCAGAGCTTTGAGGTAGTAAACTTGAACTTTGGACCTGACAGGGTTAGGTAGACCAGGAGAGGGGAGGTTGAAATATGAGAAGTAAAGTGATAATTTCAACAATTTATGGTGAAAAGGGATGATTAGGTTTTTTTTTTTTTTTAATTATATATTGGAAAAGTCACAACTCCAAGACTGTGAAAAACAATTATCATAAGGTGCAGCAAAAAAGAACCCTGCTTCTCTCTTTTTGTACTGGGAATGGAACCCAGGGGCACTTAAAACTGAGCCACATCCCCAGCCTTTTTTTATATTTTATTTAGAGACAGGGTCTCGCTAAGTTGCTTAGGGCCTCGCCTAGTTGCTGAGGCTGGCTTTGAACTTGCGATGGGATTACAGGCATGTGCCGGCACCCAGGGCTGTAATGATTCAGACAGTGCCATGAATGCCAGTCTGTGTTGAACAATTCCATGGATACTTAACTTGCCTGGAAAGAGATTCTGGTGGTTTGAGGGTGGAAGAAATGATCTCACACCCATAGGATAGACCCAGGGTGGCTCCAGAGCATTACAGTGAAAATCTCAGGCGTCATCTCCGTGGAAAGGGGAAATCATGGGATTGTCATTAGCTAATAACTGACTGGATCATATATATTAAATCATTAATTTCCATCAGGCTTTTTAAATTTCATTTTTTGAGGCTAGGAGCCATGTTTTACAAATCTTGTAAACTAACAGTGATCATTTGGCACACAGTAGTTATTCAATAAAGACTTCACTTATTCATTCTTTAATTGCTATACACTAGATACTAGGAATTGGATTACATGCTGGGGGTGGGAGCTGAAGACCTGATAAGGAATAGGTTGTGTTTTATTTTCCCTTCTTCTCTTTCAGTACTGGAGATTGCTAGGCAGGCGCTCTACCACCGAGCTGCATCCCAGCCCTGCTGTTTTCTAACTGGGGCGTTTTCTTCCCTCTCTATGAGGGACACTGATCCCAGGGGGGGGAAACATAGCGTCCTGGTCTGACCAGAGCTGTTTCACCTCTTCATCCCTCAGTATCACCAGCCCCTCACTCCACCCGGCCTCATTTCCCTGTCTGCTCGCCACTCAAGCACTGTCTCCTGTCTGCATAGTGAGTTTCATCTCCCACTAAATGCGAAAAATCAAGCAGTCCAGAACCTGGAGCAGGGGGCATGTGGAGGGCAGAGTTCCGCCTGGAGGCTGAAGACATAACTGAGAGGTGAGGATCCTGGTACGGAGGCAGCGTGGGTGTGAATAAACAGGAGGGAGAAGCTGCATATGAGTAGGGGAGACTGAGCCTGGATGGGGAGGGAGGAGGGAATTCCCAGCCCCAGCCGGTCTGCCTGGCTCCAGCCAAGCCGGCTGTTTCCTGCCCTCCGTGACCCCCCACCCCGGAGCAGGACCCAGGCAGGGCAGCGAGGAAGGGCAGGGGTGTGGGGAGCACCACTTGTGTCAGGAAGATAAGTGCACAGGGACAAGAGGTCATCCAGGGCCTGCTGTCCTCTCTGGGGGGGTTAGGGCTCTTGGCAGCCCCCAGGTGTCCTGGACACCTCCTTCCTGGTGACTTGGCTCCTCAGCGCCTCCAGATACTATCCTCCTTAATTACCTTCGGAGTCCAAGCCCTTTCCTTCCAGCCCTTGGGGGCTGGACTCTGGCAGCAGCACCCTGGAACCCCCAGTATAGGCACCCGAAGTAGAAGGGGGATTGGTAGGAGGAACACAGCTTTCCTGGACCCTCCCTTTTCACTGATGGATGGGGGGAGTTGGCAATGAGAGGAAGGGCCCCTCCCAGCCATCTGAGGGCCCCCAGGAGCCAGACAGGAAACAGCCTCGGAAAGACAGCAGCAGCGGTCCCAGCCCCAGTGCTCTGGGTCATGAGTGCGGGCGGCGGGGAAGCCCCCCACACGCAAGAGTGAGAGTGAGAAGGGTGATTTGGAGCTATCCGGACCGTCACTATCGGTCCTATCTATCTTTTATTTACCCGTGCTTCCTGGGTTTTTCTAGATTCCTCTTCATCTCAGCCCTGTTCCCCGCCCTCTCTGCACGTTCCAGCCCTAGGTTGCACGCACAGTAGGTCCTTAATACTTAATGTGCATGGAATGAGTGAACCACGGCTGCGTTATCGAAGCTGGGATTGTTGCCTGGGGACCTCTGGGAGGCCCTCCATCCTCAAAAAGCCTCTACCCCTTTCTCCCTCCCTTTTCCCCCAAATGTAGACTCCTGCGCCAATTAAGGGATAGTGGGCACATCCAGGATTGGAATCGCAAGTGCACAGCAAGGTCAGAGCGGGCTTTGTGTGTGTGGTGCACATTTACTCGCACCTCTGTGCAGCCCTTCGCGTTGCTGGGTGTGTTTCTCTGCTCTCTAGTGCCTGCTGGGTTCGGGCCTGTCCCGAGGGTCCCAGGGCCCTGGCCCAAACACGCGCGGTCCCAGGCAGGGCGCACGGCCACAGTGCACGTCTGGGCGGTCCTTGGGCTCCCTGCCCGTTGCCCCTCCCCCTTCTCCAAACTTTCTCCCAACTTCCCGACCTGCTCCATTGGGCTCCCCGCTCCGCTTCCCTCATGAATTATTCAGCAGCTTGCGCGCCAATCAGCGTGCCTGGCCCCCTTGTTGAGCCCCGGCTGGGGGGAGCTGCCCCGCCCCCTGAACGCCCCTCCCTCCTCGGCAGGCGCCGCCCGGCCCAGTCCCAGCCCCGGCCCGGCCCGCCCGGCCCCGCGCGGTAGTCTCCCTCCCTCCCGCTCGGTCCCAGCTCCCGCTCCCACCCTCCCCGCCCGCGCGGAGCGCACTCGGCCTGGCGGCGCGAGCAGCGCCACTCCAGGGAGGGGGGGAGATCGCGAGCGGCCGGCCCACCTCCAGCCAGCAGGGGCGGGACCCCGAGGCCCCGAAGGGACCCCGACTCCAGCCACGTCTTGATCTGCGCCGGCCCAGCGCTCGCTCCCACTGCCAGGACGCCCCCCGGCTAGCCTCCCGCGCGCGCGGCAGGGACACGGGGCCACACCTGGGCGCCGTCGCCCGGTGCCCAGCGCGCCCGCATGGGCCAGCGCTGAGGACCCCGATCGAGAGTCCCGCGCGGGGAGTTGGCGTCCACCCACCCAGTGGAGGTTCAGACCTGGGGGGGCTAGGGCCCCCCAAACTCGGATCGGATCCAACCCGAGTGAGGCGGCGCCATGGAGCTCCGTGCGCTGCTCTGCTGGGCTTCCCTCGCCACCGCTTTAGAAGGTGAGTTTCCTTAGGGGCACCTCGCCATTTCTGGGGCCCCCAAAGTTGGGCCTCGGGGTGGAGGGGCTGACCTCTCCCTCTACCTACCGGGGCACCCGGATCCCAAACACTTCGGACCAATAGTGCTGGAGCGGGAGGGAGGCGGGGAGGAGGCGGCCCGGCGGGGAGTGGAGTTTTCTTTTGTTTGGGAAAGAGATGGAGTCGAGCTCCGACCCGGGACATTCCGCTACCCCAGGCTCCCCAAACTCCTACTCCTGACGCCAAAGGTCCCTGGCAGCCTTGCCTTTCCTCCCCACCCCAGTCTTCAAAACTATCCCCAAAGTTTCTGACCCACTTCCCACCTCGGGCCAGACATGAGGGACCTTCCTGGAAGAACAACTGCAGACAGGCACAACTATGTGCTAGGCCATAAAGCGACCCCCACCGCCAGTTCCTTAGCTTTCACACCTGGATCCTACAACGCCTCAACCCTGTCAGTATAGTCATTCTCCAGAGTCACACTCCAGACCCCCAAATGGCTTGCCAGGCCACTGCCTTACACAGGGGGCCCCTCCTGCATTTCCCACACTGTACCCCATCAATTTAAATGCCATCTAGCCCCAGGTCTGCTTGAGTCCCTGCTTTCCTCCTCCTCTAAGTGCCAGCAGAAACTGCCCTAAATGGCCCTGTGTCACCCTCACTCAGCCAGCTACCTACACCCTGGACTCTCCAGATTTCTATTTTTTTCCTGTATTCCCATCCAAAGGTTTCTTCGAGGTCCAGGAGACTCCCTCCTCCTCCTCCCCTGGCAGGTCAGCCAGGAGTCCTCCAAACCCTCTTCTTGCATCCCTAATCTCCTTTCAGTGAGCTGCCTCCCCCCTTCCACTGCTGAGAATCAAAGGGGTCTCTGGGGAGCTGGCCATAGGGGGCTGCTGATGGGAGGAATCAAAGGCAGTTGGAAAACCCTTCTCCCCTGGCTGGGCAGTGTGCTGCTCAGGCTGGGGATCAAAGGCTGAGGACGGGAGGGAGTGAGCAGAGACTTGCCCTGCTCAGAGACAGCAGAAGGGGAGACCTGTGGGCCAGGGGAAGAGGAGGCCAAGGGGGCAGAGAATCCTTCAGGACAAAGCATGGTGAGGAGATGCAAAGAGGAAATGCCTAATCTCATGCCTGTTGCCCAGGCGCTTCCCAAGCCCCATGACTGAGGAGCAAATTTGCTTTACACCTCCAGCAACCCTGGGAGAGGGAGGTCTATTGCCGCCATTGTGCAGATGAGGAGACTGAGGCTTAGAAACGTTAAGTAATTTACTCAACACCATGTGCCCCAAGGGACGTTGTAAGGTGGGAGACAGCAAAGGAAGGAGAGAGTGACAGAGAAATGGAGATGAGCAGAGAGTTGGGGGAGAGAGATGAGAGACAAATGGACTGACAGATCAAAGTTGGAGGCCCGCACAGGTCTGAGACGGGAGAGAAAGTGAGCCAGCAGAGCACCTAGGACAGCCCTGAAGCAGAGACAGTGTGTAAATTGGAGACAGGAAAACACTATCCAGGCTGGAACAATGGAGGGTGGAGACGGCAGCTTCTATCCACCCCCTTCCCAGAACCCGGGCATCCTGTCCCCAACATGCTGGGCTGTCTCCTGCCACCCATTTGGGCCCTCCCTGGGCCTCACCTTGAGCTGTCCAGGTTCCTGCCTGCCCCCTACCCACTGGACATCATGTGGTCCTGGGGAGGAGTCTGCCACCCACCCTGCCTTCCTTTCTCCCCCGCAACCCTGTCGGGGGTGGGCGGTCCTTGTACCAGGTGTGTTGCTGGCTCCCCTGAGGGCCACTCTGTGCGGCTCCCAGGTCCCCAGCCTCCTGCCCCCCACGTTGCCCTGGCCTCCGCGGGGGATTCCCCCACCCTTCTTCCACCCTCCCCTGCCAGGGGCTGTAAGTTTCTCCTAATCCCCCCCTTCCGCCAGTGCCCTGCCCCCTTCCCCCCCATGATGCCCGAGCCCAGCCAGGTGTGTTCACCCCCACCCCACACCCCTAAAATCTCCTCCCTTTTCCTTCCCGTAACCAAATCCAGATGTGAGGCCTCAGCAGGAGCCAGGGCGGGAACCCAAGCGTCCTGGCCTCCAGCACTTCCTCCTCTGATGGCAGCAAAGGGGGGAGGTGTGCTTCAGGGGCAGAGCACCACCTTGAAGGAGGGAAGGACCCCAAGTGTTTGGTGTGAAAGCGGGGTGGGGACTTGGAGGAGGAGTTGGCATAGAAGGGAGGCCAACTCTGGGACTCTGGCAGGGGAAATGGAGCCCCAGGCTGTTCTGTAGGGACCGTGGTGGGCGCCAGCAGCCCCCTGCCCAGGTGGGGTCTGTGCGGGAGCAGAGTTCTCTTAACGCTTTGTGAGCCACGGACCTTTTCCCCTTTTGGCTTTGGTCCTCTCCTTCCTCCAGGGCACAGCCATCAGGAAGGCCTGGATCTGGGAGTACTGAGATCCAGCGTCGTTACTGCCCAGCTGTCCCGGGTAGGGTTGGCACTAGAACAAGAGGCGTGATGTCAGAGGAGGAGCAGAGGGCATGACGTGCCCCCTCTTCCTGTCCCCTGACTCCAGCTCAGAGCTAAAGAGAATCTCCTGTCGCAGAAATCTGGTCTTTGGGGTCCCCCACCCCCATACTGCAAATGCTGACTTTGTCGGTCTCTCTTAGAGACTCTACTGAATACAAAATTGGAAACTGCAGATCTGAAGTGGGTGACCTTCCCTCAGGTGGAGGGCCAGGTAAGAGCTGGACCTAGGAACCGGGCTTCGGAAGGGAAACTGAGGGAAGGGGAGCGCCCAAGCCACGTGCTTCCCATGCCACCCCACCGCTAGCTCCAGCAGCCCCTGCCTCTGTCGGGTCCCTCTTCACCCTGGGAGCAACACCCCTGAGCCGGGTTTGCCCTTCTCCGCACAGTGGGAGGAGCTGAGCGGCCTGGACGAGGAGCAGCACAGCGTGCGCACGTATGAGGTGTGCGACCTGCAGCGCGCCCCAGGCCTGGCCCACTGGCTGCGCACTGGCTGGGTTCCTCGGCGCGGCGCCGTGCACGTGTACGCCACGCTGCGCTTCACCATGCTCGAGTGCCTGTCCCTGCCCCGGGCCGGCCGCTCCTGCAAGGAGACTTTCACTGTCTTCTACTATGAGAGCGATGCGGACACCGCCACGGCCCTCACGCCGGCCTGGATGGAGAACCCCTACATCAAGGTACCCAGCCCGGGCCTGGGGCGCCATGGATTAGCTTCCGAGGCCTTTGGCAGAGGCGCTCGCTAGCTTCTGGAAGCAACAGGCTTAAGACTGGGGAGGGATGGTCTGGTGTTCTGGGAGGAGGGGGTGGGCTGCCTCGCCCTTGAGGGGAGGCCCAGGCCTGCTTCTCCTGGTCATCTCAGCCACTGTGCCTCACTGGGCCCAGCCACACTGCATGTCTCCCACTCTCTGACTATAATCAGGCACTTCTCTGCGCGGGGCCTATATTGGTTGCTGCTTTGTCCAGGGAGCTTCTCACTGTCTTTTACCCTGTCCCTACTTGTATTTTAAGCTCCCATGTCCAGCGGGTCCTGCTGGGGCTGATTGATTCTTCCTGCCCTGGGTCCTGTATCAGTCTGTGCACTTGCCAGTCACTTCGGTGTCCTTGACTGAGATCAGGCCCCGGCCTGACCTGGGTGTCCATAAATGTTTGTAGAATGCATGAATGACTGGGAAGGGGGTTTCAGAGACTGGACACATCATAGGAGCTGAGCAAGGATGAAGGGACAGCTTTGGGCCTACAGGAAAGCTCACATTGGGGAAGGCAGAGGGAAAGTTCCAGAACAGGAACCAAGGAGGTCAAGGAGTGGGTAGCTGGGAAGAAAATAGTCTGCAGCTCATCAGAAGAGCTAGGGATGGTGGCAGTAAGTCTTCCTTCATCCTACAGGTGGACACAGTGGCTGCTGAGCATCTCACAAGGAAGCGCCCCGGGGCGGAGGCGACTGGGAAGGTGAACGTCAAGACGCTGCGTCTGGGCCCACTCAGCAAGGCTGGCTTCTACTTGGCTTTCCAGGACCAGGGCGCCTGCATGGCCCTGCTGTCCCTGCACCTCTTCTACAAGAAGTGCCCCCCACTGACGGTGAACCTGACCCACTTCCCAGAGACTGTGCCTCGGGAGCTTGTGGTGCCCGTGGCCGGGAGCTGCGTGGCAGACGCTGTGCCTGCCCCTGGACCCAGCCCCAGCCTCTACTGTCGGGAGGATGGCCAGTGGGCCGAACAGCCGGTCATTGGCTGCATCTGTTCCCCAGGGTTTGAGGCCACCGAGGGGAACACAAAGTGCCGAGGTGAGGACAGGAAGCGTGCCTATGCATTGCCAGAGGGTCCTACACCCCAATCTCAGACTCATTTGAATCTGTCCACATTCTTTACTCTCTGACCACTCAGTTTTCAAAGCCTCCAGCTAAGTTCTGAGCCCTTGGCTCCAGACTTTCCCCCTTACTCTGTCCAGCTCCCTTTCTTTTGGATGCTTTCTGGAAGCTGGCTTAGAAGGCAGGACTGTTCTTGAGTAAGAGGGACACCTACTCAAGGGGCTCAGGATAGGACTTACGGTTTCCATTCTTGTTGGTTGTGGGTTTTCTCTAAGTTTTCACTTGCTCCTCCTCTAGAGCAGGGCTTCTCCGTTTGCTTTTCTGAGACGGGGGTCTCACTCTGTTCCCCTGACTGGCCCTGAACAGGATCCTGGACTCAGGTGATCCTCCCGCCTCAGCCTCTGTGCTTGGCTAGGGCAGGGCTTCCTAATCTGGGCTTTATAGGTAGAATGTAGGGCCTCTCTGAACCGTGGTGGAAGGGAAAACGACTTGATTTTTGCAACTCTCCACCTAAAATTAGCCCCTCATGCCCTGTGGGCTGTGAGCTGTGGCATTTGGAGCAGGACCAGAGGCCGACACACCAGCTACATCACGGGCTTTCTGGCCATTCCGGCCATTCCGGGTGCTGCCAGAATCTCAGAATAATGTTTTTGTTCATCCTTGACTGAGGTGTCACAGAGGTTATGACCCCTGCCCCTGTATCTTGCTAACCAAGAAACACACTGATTGCTGCATCACAAATTTGTTTCCTTTCATACTTTGATGACTGTGTTGTAGCTGACTTGGTTTCCTTGGTAACCCCTGTGCTTCTCGTTGTGCGTTTAAAATCATGACTCGGAGCAGGAGTCTGAGGGCTGCACTAGACTGCCAAGATCAGGGTTAGAAAAGGTGAGAACGCTTTCTTTAAAAGGAGGTTCCCTTTCCTCTCTTAGAGGTGAGGTTTCTGATGTCCTCTCCCACTCCACCTTAGCATGGCATGCAGCCTTAAAGGTTGCTGGATGTGTGTGTGTGTGGTACTGGGGGTTGAACCCAGGGGTGCACCAGCACTGAGCTACATCCCCAGTCCCCAGTCTTTTTTTAGAAAATTTTTATTTATCTCCCTAAGTTCCTAAGCTGGCCTCCAACTTGCGATCCTCCTGTCTTGTCCTCCTGAGTTGCTGGGATCGCAGGTGTGCGTCATCGTGCCTGCGTAGGGCACGTTTTTAATGAACCCACTCACTCTCTCTTTTTTCTCTCTCTCTCTTTCCTCTCCCTCTTTTCTCAGCTTGTGGCCAGGGCACCTTCAAGCCCGAGTCAGGGGAGGGCTCCTGCCAGCCATGTCCAGCCAACAGCCACTCTAACACCATTGGGTCCTCTGTCTGCCAGTGCCGCATCGGGTACTACCGGGCCCGCGCGGACCCCCGGGGTGCACCCTGCACCAGTAAGTGACCTGCAGTCGGGCACCGTTCACCAGGGAGGCGGTGCGGACTCCCGGGGTGGACCCCATCCCAGCCCGCTTTCCTCCGGCTGCCCCTCTGGACCCTTGTCACTTCCATGCCTGCCTGCCCTGGCTGCTGCCTCGCTTCTCTGCCTGACCCCCTGATTTCCTGCAGCCCCTCCTTCTGCACCAAGAAGTGTGGTTCCCCATCTGAATGGCTCCTCCCTACACCTGGAATGGAGCGCGCCCCTCGAGTCTGGCGGTCGCAAGGACCTCACCTACGCAATTCGCTGCCGCGAGTGTCGCCCCGGGGGCTCCTGCACACCCTGCGGGGGTGACCTGACCTTCGACCCCGGCCCCCGGGACCTGGTGGAGCCCTGGGTGGTCATTCGGGGGCTGCGTCCTGACTTCACCTATACCTTTGAGGTCACTGCCTTGAACGGGGTGTCCTCGTTAGCCACTGGGCCCGTCCCATTTGAACCTGTGAACGTCACCACGGACCGCGAAGGTGAGACTGGGGGGGTTAAGAGACAGGTGGGGGTGGGGTCCCTGGGAGGCAGGAGGGTCAAGGCTCATGGGACAAGAAACACTGAGAAAGACAGGCTGGAGGGTTAGGAATGGGTCGGGTTCCCGAGATGGCTGGGGGCAGAGACAGTCCAAAGAAATTCTTGAAACCACCAGAGGACTGAACCAGGTGGAGCCAGCAGAGCAGGGTGAGGGCCAGGTCTGCCTCGGGGCCGGGGCCCATGGGTGTCCATCTCTCACAGTGCCCCCTGCAGTGTCTGACATCCGTGTGACACGCTCATCACCCAGCAGTTTGAGCTTAGCATGGGCTGTGCCCCGAGCGCCCAGTGGGGCTGTGCTGGACTACGAGGTCAAGTACCACGAGAAGGTGAGACCAGGCTCTGGCTCTGGCCCTGGCGGTGGCCATGATTCGTGGGTCTGTCGTTCATGGCTGTGATACCTCAATTGCAAGCATCTGGTGGGCATTTGCTGTGTGACTTTAGGCCAGCCCCTCGTCCTCTCTGAACCTCAGTATCCTCATGTGAAATAGTGACCACAGTATCAGTGACACAGAATTGCTTCAAGGATTACGGGACATAATGAGTGCAAAACACACAGCACAGAGCCTAAGTGAGCTCTTGAGTGGGTGGTCCTGCCACACAGGACTAGCATGCAGCGATGGGGGTGCACTGGGGTGGGGGATGTAGGAAGAGCGGTAGCAGCTGGAGGTTCTCTTACAGCTACCTCTTCCTCCTGGACAGGGTGCGGAGGGCCCCAGCAGTGTACGGTTTCTGAAGACGTCAGAAAACCGAGCTGAGCTCCGAGGGCTGAAGCGGGGAGCCAGCTACCTGGTCCAGGTGCGGGCTCGCTCTGAGGCCGGCTACGGGCCCTTTGGCCAGGAACATCACAGTCAGACCCAGCTGGACGGTGAGCCTGGGGAGCCGGGCCAGGGTTGGGGTGCTGCCCCCTGCCAGGGGGGAGGCCGTGACTCTGTCCCATGGTACTCTCGGGTCCCAGCCTCGTTTTCCTCTTTCAACCCACGAGGCACAGCCAAGTGCAGAGTGAGCGTCTAGGGCCTAAAACCCCACACCAACAGCTGGGTGTAAGGTTGGCTTGGTGACTTACCAGCTGTGGGACGTCAGCAGCCACTTGACCCCCGACCCCCCATCCAGTAAAATGGGAAAATGATGAAGCCTTTATTGCATGAGTTTTGAGGATCAAATAAGTAACGTGTTGGTTGTATTTATTTATTTGTGGTTCCTGGGACTGAACCCAGGGCCCCTCTACGCTGAGCCACATCCCCAGCCCTTTTTATTTCTTTTACTTTGAGACAAGTTCTCACTAACTTGCTAAGGCTGGCCTTGAACTTGTGATCCTCCGGCCAATCCTCCTGCCTCAGCCAGTCCTCCTGCCTCAGCCTCCGGAGTCACTGGGATTACAGCTATCCGCCCAAGAGAGCCAAGGGGGCTAAGGGATCAGGCCTTTTAGCAGCTGAATAGCAATCCATTGTGTGAGCTGGGCATGGTGTCAAATACCTGAATGCCTGGAATCCCTGTGACTCAGGAGGCTGAGGCTAGAGAATTGCAAGTTCAAGGCCAGTCTGCTCAATTTAGTGAGACCCTGTCTTAAGATAAAAAATAAAAAGGGCTGTGGATGTAGCTCAGTGGTAAAGCACCCCTCGATTCAATTCCCAGTACCCCCAAAAACAAAGCAAACAAAACAAAAAAAAAAGCATTGTATGAAATGTATGGTCTGGGGATATAGCTCAGTTGGAAGAGTGCTTGCCTCTCATGAACAAGGCCCTGGGCACATTTTCTTTATTCATTCATCAGTTGATGACATCTGGGTTTCCACTCTTTGGTTAGACATCTGAATTTTCATCTTTGGACTCTTTCACTCAAATGAGACTTTCTGTGGATCTCAATCTTATTAAAACAAAATCATAACTGCTCTGGCAGTAAGAAGGTTGGGAAATGTCGCGCCTTGTCCTCAGGGACTTCCGCTGTGGAGAGCAGTTGGGAGGCTGCTGTTCTCTCCTCCATCTGTCCTGCTGGGCTGGGACCTGTTCTCAGGAGACCTCAGCTCATTGCTGGAGACCGAGGCTGGGGCTGCAGAGGCCGTGGGGTTCACTTGATCGGGTTCTTTCTCTTCTCCCCTAGAGAGTGAGAGCTGGCGGGAGCAGCTGGCCCTGATAGCAGGCACAGCGGTTGTGGGCGTGGTCCTGGTCCTGGTGGTTGTGGTCATCGCTGTCCTATGCCTCAAGTAAGGGTCTGGACATCTGGAGGCCCCGGGCGAATGGCCACCTGTCCTTGGGCTTCGTGGCCAGCCTTTCAGTCTGCCCCACTGGCCTGTTTTCTTTTGAAATCTTCTCTGACCCCTGCTCTTTCTGAATCTGCGGAGACATAGGGACGTGACTCAGTTTACCTTTTCTTCCCCATTGGCTACAGGAAGCAGAGCGGTGGGAGGGAGGCCGAATACTCGGACAAACACGGACAGTATCTCATCGGGCACGGTAGGCGGGCCTCCGCTGGGGGAAGCAGGACCGGGCGGCGGTCCCCCGGCGGTGACTCTGCTAACGGGGCCCCGCGTGACCCCTCAGGTACGAAGGTCTACATTGACCCCTTCACTTATGAAGACCCCAACGAGGCTGTGAGGGAGTTCGCCAAGGAGATCGACGTCTCCTACGTGAAGATCGAAGAGGTGATAGGCGCAGGTGAGCGGAGGGCGCCTGGCTGCAGGACGGGCGGGCGGCAGGGACGCAGGGCTGGCCCCCGGCGGGCGGGGAGTCCACCCTGGTGTTGTCCCCGCTGAAGGCGAGTTCGGCGAGGTGTGCCGGGGCCGACTGAAGGCTCCCGGGAAGAAGGAGAGCTGCGTGGCCATCAAGACCCTGAAGGGCGGCTACACGGAGCGGCAGCGGCGGGAGTTCCTGAGCGAGGCCTCCATCATGGGCCAGTTCGAGCACCCCAACATCATCCGCCTGGAGGGCGTGGTCACCAACAGCGTGCCTGTCATGATCCTCACCGAGTTCATGGAGAACGGCGCCCTGGACTCCTTCCTGCGGGTGAGCCACACCCGCCCTGCACCCGGGGCAGCCAAGGGCCAGTGGGGCCCAGAATCCAGCACGGTGCGGCCCAAGTCAGCGCCGGCCCTCTCCCCAGGCCACACGCTGGACACACTCCCCTTTCCTTGGGCCCATGTGGGGCCAGCTGACCCACCCAGCTGAGGGGCGGTCATTCTTTTGACATATAGGTATATAATTTGGTACGGGGCATTGAGCTCAGGAGCACTTCACCACTGAGCCACATCCCCAGCCCTTTTTATATTTTATTTACAGACAGGGTCTCACTAAATTGCTTAGGGCCTCACTAAGTTGCTGAGGCTGGCTTTGAACTTGTGATCCTCCTGCCTCACCTTCCCTAGCCGCCAGGATTACAGGCATGGGCCATCGTGGAGCCTGGTTCTTTTGACAAATATTTACTGAGTGCCTTCTATGCACCAGCCCCTGTCCCAGGCCCTGGGAATAGTGCCATGAGCACAGCAGATGGGTTTTCTGCTCTTGGAGAGCAGACAGTCTCATGGCAGTTAACAAGTAAACAAACGGGCTTTTCAAATAAGTAAACAAACCATTGCATGTGTGAAAAAAATCAAAGGGGATCTGGGAACAGTGACAGGAGATGAGGCGGGGAAGCACTTATTTTATTTTTGTCACTTCTGCCGAGTTTTAAACTTTACTGAGCCCCCTTTTAAAGGAAATCAAAACGTTTTCCTGCACAGCAAGATGACATCCCATTTCACAGAATTACAATTCCGTGGTGCCATCTAATCAATATCCAGTTGATATTCACGTTTCCCCACTTGTTCCAGAAATGTCCTTTATTGCTGGTTAATTCCAACCAGGAGACTGTTTAGGACCAGGCATTGCCCCTGAGCCTCCCTAAATCCTTGTCATGACACTGAAATGCTGAAGAGCTGGACTCTTTGTCTCCATGAATGTCCCACCTGCTAAACATATGGCTTCATCTTTGTGGGGTTGTTTATTTATTTGTTTTTGTTTCTGCTGTACTGGGAATTGAACCCGGGGGCACTCAACCACTGAGCCACATCCTCAGCCCTTTTTTGCATTTTACTTAGAGACAGGGTCTCACTCAGTTGCTGAGGGCCTCACCATCGCTGAGGCTGGCTTTGAACTAGGGAACTTCCTGCCTCAGCCTCCCCAGGCTCTGGGATTATAGGCATGCGCCACTGCGCCCAGCTATCCCCCCTACCACCGTCCCCCAACCCTTTTTATTTTTTATTTTGAGACAGAGTCCCATTGAGTTACCCAGGCTGACCTTGAACTTGTGATCTGTGTGCCTCAGCCTCCAGACACTGGGGATTATAGGTGTGCTTTACTGCACCCAGCTCCTTGTGGGGTCATTTAGCTCTTTCTCTTGTATTTCCTGTAAGCGAAGCTCTTTCTGATGTTTTGATAAGTTGGAAATAAAACATTCGTGGCTGATCCACATGGGGGTGCCTTGTACTTCACACAGGTGCCATCAGGGGACACTCACTTTGGCCACCTCTATAAGTGTTGCTGGGACAGATCCTGGAGTGTCCCCTCACCTCCCCTCCCCTGTGGTCATAGGAGTTTGTGACCCGATGTTGGGACTCTACAAAGGTTGTTTTGCAAGGAGGTGAAGAGGTAGATGGGAGAAGAGATGCTATTTGTAAATGAGAAAGAGCCAGTCATGAGAAGATGGGGAGGGGGCGTGGGATGAAAGAGGACACCCACAGTGGGCCAGAACTCTGCATATTTAAGAAACAGACCAGTAGCCAGGTGTGGTGGTGCACGCCTGTAATCCCAGCAACTCAGGAGGCTGAGGCAGGAGGATCTCAAGTTCAAAGCCAGCCTCCACAATTTAGCAAGGCCCTAAGCAACTCAGTGAGATCCTGTCTCTAAATAAAATATAAAAAGGGCTGGGGATGTGGCTCAGTGGTTGAACACCCCTGGGTTCCATCCCCAGTACCAAAAAGAAAGAAAGAAATAGGCCAGTGGGTTGAACCTGGTGAGCAGAGGGGCAGTAGTAGGCTTTGCAGTGGTGGGGGGAGGGGAAGCCTTTGGAGGAATTTAGGCTGGACAGTGAGACAATTGAAGGCGGTCCCTTTAGCTGGGTGCTGGGGAACCAGTGCCACCACCAGCGAGGAGGCTGCTGCAGCCATTCAGGCCACGGGGTGGGGAGAGGCGGTTGAACTGGGGACACATACAGTTTAGGAAGCAGGGCCAGCTGATTCGAATGGATTACAAGTGGCAGGTGACAGGGGAAGGAATCACAGGAAGCACTGAGGTCTCTCTCCTGACCACTGCCAAATGGAGATAGGAGGACCAGGGTGGGTGCAGTCAATTCTGGGACTCTGTGTCCCTGAACCTGCAGGGCTGCAGAGGGTCCCTAGTAACTTAGCTGAACCAGAAGACAGGATCAGTTAATTTCCCATGCCTGGTCAGTTGACCCGGTGAACGCGCGCTGGAGGGTTTTGGTTTTGGTTTTTGCAGTGCTGGGGATTGAACCCAGGGCCTTGTGCAGGCTAGGTTCATTCTGTCACATCCCCAGCCAGAGAGCAAACTCTGGAAAAGTCAAGGTTGGGCTTTAGACCTCAGCTTTGGTGCTGTGTGCCCCAGTTTCTCACTGTTCTCTCGCAAAATCATACAGTGTACTCAAGAGGGCTGAAGAAGTTTGAGGTGGATCGGCATGAAGACATTTCCACCTGTAGACAGGTAGCCCAGAGCACACTTCTGACAGGCCAGACTCGGGCTGTCACATCTAAGGAGCATGTGAGACTGAAAAGATTGATTATTTTCTGAGTGTAAAACACTACTAAGTTAAATAGAAGAAAAAAAAATTTAAATCATCTCCTTATAAGTCTTTTTTCTTTTTGGTACAGGGAATTGAACTCAGGGGCACTTAACCACTGAGCCATATCCCCAGACCTTTTTCATATTTTATTTAGACAGGGTCTTGCTGAATTTCTTAGGGCCTTGCTAAGCTGCTGAGGCTGGCTTTGAATTTGCGATCCTCCTTCCTCAGCCTCCCAAGTTGCTGGTATTACAGGCCTGCACCACCACGCCTGGTTTATCTCCTTATAGTCTTATCAAGAGAGACTCGAATTACAGGTCTTTGAAACAATAAGGATGATAGGCATTGTGTGATGATGTCATAGTAAGAGCTGGGTGAACCAGAGGTGAGAAAGGAAGAAGGCTTACCTGGGGAAGCCGGTGGGCTTCTCTCTAGGTGAGTTGAGAGACAGATCTGCAAATGACAGATACGGTTTAGGAGATGCAGGGAGGGAGAAGGGTGGGTAGAGGTGTCCTGTCTAAGCTCCTCTTTTTGTGATCCCCAGCTGAACGATGGGCAGTTTACGGTCATCCAGCTGGTGGGCATGTTGCGGGGCATTGCCTCTGGCATGCGGTACCTTGCAGAGATGAGCTATGTCCACCGAGACCTGGCTGCCCGCAACATCCTGGTCAACAGCAACCTCGTCTGCAAAGTCTCAGACTTTGGCCTTTCCCGATTCCTGGAGGAGAACTCTTCTGATCCCACCTATACGAGCTCTCTGGTGAGGCTGGGGACCAGGGGATGAATCAGATTCCCAGGGCCTCATGGAGAGGGCAGGTTGGAAAGGTTAGAGGGATTGGCAGCTCTGGACCAGAGGGGGGATGCAGGTGCAGACTGAAGGAGACCAACAGAGTTGGGGAGGGTGGGGACTTAGGTCCCAGAAAGAAAGGAGGCCAGAAGCTAGGGGAAAAGAGCAGAGTCAGGGGTCAGGGGCAGTGTGCCTGGGTCCATCTTTTCCTCCTCCTTCCATAGGGAGGAAAGATTCCCATCCGCTGGACAGCCCCTGAGGCCATTGCCTTCCGCAAGTTCACATCTGCCAGCGATGCTTGGAGCTACGGGATTGTGATGTGGGAGGTGATGTCTTTTGGGGAACGGCCCTACTGGGACATGAGCAATCAGGACGTAAGTGTGCCGTGGTGGGATGTTCTCTCACCTGGAATGTGGGGTGGGGATGGGGGTGGAAGTTTCCAGACTGATTACTGCCACTTCCTTGGTGGGAGGAGCACAAGGAAGAAGTGATCTCTGCATGGAAGAGTTTGATCTAGCATATTTGGGTCACAGAAGGATGCAGGGATGGAGAGCAGGATTGGGAGGTTATACCTCCAGATCGAAGCCCAAGAGCTTCTGGGGTGTCCAGCCACAGCCAGCCTAAGAACAGCCAGAGGACTCCGAGATGTGTGATTCTGTCCTGGCTGGGGCTAAGCCGTCGTTCCTTGATGCCCTTTGGCACCCTCCTTCTCCCGGGACAGCCTCCCTTTGTGTTTCTTCCCATCACCCAGGTGATCAACGCCATTGAACAGGACTACCGGCTGCCCCCGCCCCCAGACTGCCCCACCTCCCTCCACCAGCTGATGCTGGACTGTTGGCAGAAGGATCGGAATGCCCGGCCCCGCTTCCCCCAGGTGGTCAGCGCCCTTGACAAGATGATCCGGAACCCTGCCAGCCTCAAAATTGTGGCCAGGGAGAATGGCGGGTGAGGACCCCAGAGCAGAAGGCCCTCCTCCTTCCCTCACCCTATCGCCACCTGAGAGCAGAGGTCAGCATCCTCCCTGTCCTTCCTCCGCAGGGCCTCACACCCTCTCCTGGATCAGCGGCAGCCTCACTACTCAGCTTTTGGCTCTGTGGGCGAGTGGCTTCGAGCCATCAAGATGGGGAGATACGAAGAAAGTTTTGCAGCAGCTGGGTTTGGTTCTTTCGAGCTGGTCAGCCAGATCTCCGCCGAGTAAGTGGAAGGGACCAAAAGCAGAGGTGCCAGAGGGCATCTGGGGGCAGTGAGCGAGGGGGCTGGAGCCAGGGCCTCGGGCTGAGTGGGGGTCTTTGGAGTCAACCTCCAGGGACAATGTTAGCTCAGTGGAGCAGAGATAAGGAGACTACTCAAGACAGAGCCGAGAGCAGCCCCCCAAGTGTAACAGCTGCAGGGGTGCCCGGCGCGCCCCACCTCATCTCCTGGAGCCTCCTCCGCCCTGGGTCATCTCCCTTGCGGCTCCGTTTGTATGTCTTTGTGCGTCTATCTACATTCCAGACCCGGCTCTCACGCTAACGTGTCAGCTCTGCTGCTCCTTTCCCACCCATAAAAGGAGAAGCCTGGGCTAGGTTTTGGAGTTCCATCCTGGCTTTCGTGTGAAATGGCTGTAGGATTCCACTGCCTCCCACATCGCTCTTCTCCCTGGGTTGGCCCCGCTGGGACACCTCCTTTCTGCCTTCCATTTCTCTCCCACGACCTCCACGTACCCAGGTTGGAGTAATAGCCATAGAAGTCTGGAATCAGAGGGGACCCCTGCATGGCCAGCCCCTGGCCCACCTGCCCTGCTGGGCCTGGGGTCTCACCTCCCTAACCTGTTGCATCTTCTCCCGTCCCAGGGTCCTCCGCTCCAGCCGCACCTCCTTTCTCCCTTATCTCCGCCTCCAGGCGCCAGAGGCGCCCCTTCCTCTCCACCCAGTTCTTCCTCTCTCTCTTCCTGGCTCTTTCTTCTCACTTCTGCTTTCCCTCTAAAGCCGCTCGTGCGGCCTTCCTCTAACCTCTCTGCCGGCTTTTCTCTTTCGTCCTCTGCTCCCACTTGGGGCTCTCGCGGTCCTGCCCGGCCAGGCCCCTGATGGGGATAGACCCAGCTGAGACCTAACCCCGCCACCTACTGTGGCTGCACAGAAGGCGCCCCCACCCGCGCCTGCGTTCTGCCTCGGCACTATGGACGCCTTACCCATCTCCCCTGCTGGCCTTCCTGATTGGCTGACAATTCCAAAGCTAGGGAGGGATGGGGGGGCCTGGAACTAAGCAAGAAGGGTGTCCCCAGAGCCCTGTGGCTCACCTAGTCCTATTACTCCACAGGGATCTGCTCCGGATTGGAGTCACTCTCGCTGGACACCAGAAGAAAATCTTGGCCAGTGTCCAGCATATGAAGTCCCAAGCCAAGCCCGGAGCTCCGGGCGGGACAGGAGGACAAGCTCCTCAGTACTGACCTCCAGGAATTCCTCACCCCAGGGGCACGGCCTCCCCTTTATCCTGGGGTAAAGTCGGGTGGGGTCTCACAGAGGTCCCCATCCCTGGCTCCACTGGATTGCACTTTGAACCCATGGGGGTGGGGAGTTGGCAATTTGGAGAGACAGGATTTTGGGGTTTGTGCCATATCACATCCTGTCCCTTCCAGGCGGGAAACCCCAAGCCCAGGATGAGGGCACCTTTCCCTCAGAACTGGGTGTGACCAGAGGGAAGTGAAGCGCCTATCATCTCCCAGCCTCCCCAGAGGGCTCCCCAGGTGCTCCCCCTCACCTTGATGGGCATGTTCCTACAGACCAAAGAGAGGGTGACCAGCCTGCCAGCTGGGAGTGGAGCACCGTCCCAGGAGGCAGGAAGGGGCGTCATGGCCCAGTGACACAGTCATTGATCGCTGATGCCCCGACTTGCTGCTGTTGCCATGGAACTCAATCATTTTCCCTTGTAAATGCCCCTCCCCCATCTGCTGCCTTCATATTGAAGGTTCTTGAGTTTTATTTTTTTGTTCTTGGTCTTGATCTCTCTCCCTCCCCCTTTATGTTTTGATTTTCCTCCATCCCAGCCCTTCTTTTTTGTGTTGGAGGGCACCTGTTTCTCCGTCTCCTCCTTTGCCCAAGGTTGAAACAGGGACCCTTCGAAGTGTCTTGTTTCCAGAGCAGTGCCTTGGTCACACCGCAGTCCCAGATGGTCCCCTGCCCCCGAGGCCCCCCCCAGGCTGTGTCCGTGAGCCGGTGTGGGGAAGGGGGGCGGTGGTGGAAGCCAGAGGCAGACGCCGGTGCTTGGAGGGGTTCTTAAATTATATTTAAAAAGAAACTTTTTTGTATAAATAAAAGAAAATGGGACATGTCCCAGCTCCGGGGGTGATTGCGAGCAAGGATGGACTAGATTTTCAAGGACAGTGGGGTCTGGGTCAGGCAGCGGAGCTGTGGGTCCCGGCCTCCCGGGTGTGTTTGAGGTGGGGTGGGGGCCTTGGGAGATGAGTCACTGGCAGCTGCTTCTAACTGCTCCAGCTGGCTCTGCCAAGAGCCTGGGGCATCTCCGGGGTGGGGCTGCCCCCTCCCACCCCTCCCTGGTTCCTCTTAGCCTGGCAGGGGGCTGTGTGCAGAGGGGAGGCCTTGAGCCCCCTGAAAGGGAGGAGGGGGCATGGGCTGGAGCCAGAGACAGATGTGGGCCAGATGTTGACAGCTGGGGTTGGCTTAGAGGCCACAGGGGAAAGTAGGTACTGGCTGTGGGGGAAGGGAAGAGGTGGGAGTGGCTGGAGGGGCCCCCACGTGTGTGCCTGGATGGCGGGCAGTCAGGACAATTCCCCCATTCAGTATGCCACCCGCCCGGGCAGGTTCTCCCAGCCCCGTGGGAAGGCAAGGAGGAACCACCTGAGTGTGTCTGGCCACCCCACCCCCACTTGTCCCTCCCAGACAGGAAGATGAGGCTGGGGTCTGTCCCCCATTCCATCCCCCTCTGCCTTCTCCCTCCCACCATGAAGGACACCCACAGAGGCAGGCTCTGCCCCCCCCATTAACTGAGCAGATTTTTTCCACTTGTGCCTCCCAGTCACCCCCTGTTGTCATCTTGGGGTCAGCACAGGACCTCCCAGCCCAGGGAGCCCTGGGCAGTGAGCTGGTTCTACCTCCACAGCCCTGACACCTGGGGTCCTCTGCCCCTTCTCTCCCTTGGCGACTACCACCCACGTTTGGTATCCAAGGGGGGGGGAGGTGGAAGGGATTCAGTCCTGCCTGAGGGAGTGGATCCACCCAGAGGCCAGTCCCCCAGCCCCCTTCCTCTGCCAAGCAGACATCCGGGCTAGATAAGGTAGCCTCCAGGGCTTCGGGAAGGAAAGGTCAACGCAGGAGGGCGGGAACAGCAGAGGCAAAGATGAAGACCAGGTGCAGGAGCGGAGCCCAGGATGCCCAGCTAAGTTCCAGAGGCTGCCCTGCAACCTTCCTGGATGTGGGGCTCCTGCACTAAGGAGGGAGAGCCAGGCCAGGCAGGGTGGCTGACCAGGGGCACCCGGGGCACCCCTTCTTTCCCAGGCTGGTTCTCCAACCAGGTTGCTGCAGGGCTGGTCTTGGGGGATAAGCTCAGAGCTGATGCCTTTGGAGGACCCCCTGTCTTCCCTGTTCCAATATCCCCGGGTCCCCTGATCCTCAGGGTCCTATACCCCAGCCCTCCCCCTGACCAGCTGGACACCTTCCAGCCTGGACCAACCCCTCCCCTCAGGCTGCCTGGTGGGAAGAATGAGCCCCCCATCCCCCACCCCCAGGGAGGGGCAGAAAGCAAGCCATTTAACCTCATGCAGGGCTGGATGGGTTGCCCTCCAAACCTGCACCAACCCCACCCTTGTTTCCATAGTAACTTCCAGGCCCTTTAGGGAAATGGAGAAATGGGGAGGGTGGGGTCCTTCCCTGAGGGCCACTCTTGAGAAAGAGCCACAATCCCCATCCTTGGCCTCTACCCAGGGGGGAGTTTCATCATGAGAAATATAGAGCTTGCCAGGGGGTGGTGCCTGCAATCCCAGTGACTCAGGAGGCTGAGGCAGGAGGACTACAAGTTCCAGGCCAGCCTCAGCAATTGAGGCCTTAAGCAATTTAGCAAGACCCTTTTAAAAACAAAAAAGGGCTGGAGATTTAGCTTAGTGGTGAAGCACCTCTGAGTTCAATCCCCAATACCCTCCCCACCCCAAATATATATATGTAGAGAGAGGGAGCTTCTCAGAATGATTTTTTATTCCCCTTAGTGGGGAACTGAGGCCAGTCCTCTAAGAACCAGGGTTCCTGGGTAAAGATGGACACATGATGCCTTTTCTCCTGCACCCCAGGCCCCAGCCTTCTTTCCACCTGCTTCCCTGCTTTGTGCCTCTCCTGTCCATGGCATCTCCCAGTGCTGATGGGCTATTCCCATGGTCTCCAAGGGACAAGCCCCCTTCCTCCTCAGATCTGGCTCTTGTTCAGATCGAACCCGGGGCCTCATGCATGCTAAGCCAGGGCTCTCCCAATGGGCCACACCCCCAGCCCAACGGCACCCAGGCCTTGGCCCCCACCCTCCTCCCTCCAAAGACCCACCTCATAGACCCAGTGCTTCTGCCACAGTCACAGAAATGCAGACCTCAAAAATAAATTCTTTTTATGTCCACGTGTGACGACAACTCAGAACCTGGTGGCTCTGAAGGCAGCCTCAGGAACACAGAGGAGAGACAGAAAACCGGCCTCCCGGGTGGACTCCGCTCCGGCTGTGCAGGTGCTGGCCCCAGGGTGGGCTCTCACCTGTGTCCCCCCACGGGCCTCTATTCAGGCTCTGCTTTTTCTCCCTAGGAGGCAGCAGAGAACAGATGTGGCCCACAGTGTGGCCTGTCCCTCCCCCGACCCCTGCTGACCCACCTTACTCTTCACCTGCCTGGGACTCACCTCCTCCTCCTCCTGGTCCTGTAAACACACTCTCTGATCACCACCGACACGATGACCACCGCGGGCACCAGCATGCCCAGCAGGATGGCCACGAAGCTGGATGCTTCTGGATACAGGGAGAAACGGATGTGGACAGGAAGGACCAAGAGGGCCGAGGGGTGCAGAGGGAGGCAGTCCCTGCTGGTCTTTGGTGGGCAGCCCGAGGGACTTCATCTCCCTAAATCTCCGGGCCTGGTTGGTGGTTCTCCCTCCCGAGGCTTTTAGGCCTCAGTGGCCTTGTCCCCCAGCAGCCCCTCCTGGTCCCAGACACAACTCCCAGGAGCCCTTTACGGAGATTTTTACCCTGCAGGTCCCTAGAGCCTCAGGTATCCCTGCCAGTGTTTCTCAAAACGCAGCCCAGAAACACTTTCCCTAGCCAGGACCTGGCTGCTTGTTACAAGAGTCGACTTCATGGCCCACGTCAGACCTACTGAACCCAAATCTCTGGGGGTGAGTCCTGTAACGTGTTAAACAAGATACCCCCGGGGCTGGGGCTGTAGCTCAGTGGTACACACTTGCCTAGCACGTGTAAGGCGCTGGGTTCCATCCTCAGCACCACATAAAAATAAATGGATCAAATAAAGGTTAAAAAAAAAAAAAAAAAGTTACCCCCACCCAGTCTTGGGTAGGATAAACTTGGAGAACCACAGCCCCAGCGGCACAGTGGAATTTGAGCTTTGGGTAGGAAAAAATAGTAAAAAGTCCAGAAAAGCATAAAGGAGCACAGATGGGGAAATAACAGGGTGAGGTATATGGTGGGGTGGGGGAGTGGAGAGTCAGGGTTTGAAGAGAAGATTCCAGAGCATGCGGGTAGGAGGTGGGCACAGGGACTGGTCAAGGATCCCTGTCTGGCTAATCTCTAGGGATCATTATGCTCTGATTCCTATTCTACTGGATGTATACTATATATTATTATATCTATTGATATCATATCTACACTATCTGTATCTATAGCTATAATAGATACGTGTTCCTATTATAAAACAGTTGCATGGGTCTGGGCCTGGGCTATGCCCTCACCTGGCTTTTTAGGGGGAGGGATGTCCTGCGGCTCCGTGCACAGGTCTCCCCCATAGCCGAGGTCACACTCGCAGGTGAAGCTGGCCCCCTGCTCCTGACACCGGCCATCATTCTGACAGGGGTTCCGTAGACATGGGGTTTCTGCAAGGGATGCAGGGCTGTGAGGGGCCCTGGAGGACTCTTCCGGTGCAGGGGAGGCCAGGCTGAAGGCTGGACCCAAGAAGGAAGCAGCGGCCTCCAGAGTCTGGCTCTAGCCCTACCAGCCTGGGCTCTGGGGAAATTGCTTAACCTCTCTGAACTTCGTCTTCATACCCACAAGGTGGGTGCTCTGTGCTTGCCACTAGGTGCTGCAGAAAAGGACTGAAGGGACGGGGCTCTGGAGGTAATGGATGCTCAGGGGAGGAGAGGGCCTTTTCCTTTGCCCTTTCCTAAAAAGGGAGGCGTGGACTTCCTGATATCAAGGCCTGGGAACTCCAGGCAGAGGATGGGAAAGGAGGATTCTGGGTCCAGGTGGCCCGCCTTCCATCTCAGGGTGGGGAGCAACATGGAGGCGAGAGAGGCCCAGGCCCACCTCGGAAGCAGCCTCGGGTGAAGTTGCCCAGGGTGCAGGTTTCCTCAGCACTGCAGCCGAAGGGCTCGCACCGCAGGACCCCCGAGCTGGCGCAGGTACAGCGCTGAGAGCAATCCTCAGTCACAAAACTGTCACCCAGCTGGAAAGGGAGAAGGGCCAAGTTGGGGTTCTGGTTGCAGCTGGCTCTGGCTCTCTGCGCCGCGGCTTCCCTGGCCTCCCGCTGCCAGCCCCGACCTGGTGATAGACACCGTCTGTGGTGCAGCCGCAGTCAGCCAGGGGGAGGCTCTGAGCGCCACTGTAGGCATAGCCTGGGAGGTTGGCACAGCCTTCCACGCAGGGGCCCTTGCAGTCCCCGAGGGCCTCCAGGTTAGCACAAGACAGCAGGCAGGGCATCATGCAGCTCTGATACACCGTATTGGCTGGACACGTCATGGCTGAGGGGCAGAGGCACGGTCAGGCGTGGGGCCAGTCAAAAAGACATGGGGGTTATGGGGACAGTGGGGCTGAAGGTGGAAGAGGGGGTACAAGGTCGCCCCAGAGGGCACAGAGCTGCCTGTAGGCGGGAGAGCTAGAGGAGCATGTCGGCTCTGTCTGCGGTGTTCATCGGGAACATAAGCGTAGTGAAGAACTCCGCGGACAGAGACGCACTGGAGAGAGGACAGGGGCAGAATGGTGGGGAGGGTCCCGGGGCGGGTGGGACAGGGGCAGGTGGAAGAGATGTGCTGCCTTGAACTTGCTGGGGGCTGAGGGACAGAGGAGCCAAGGCAGGAAGCCCAGGGTGGGGACAGAGGTGGGAGAAGGGTCAGGCGGGAGGCGGACTGGCAGGGGAGTCAGGGCCAGCTGCCAGGCAGGGGCAGTGCCTCACCACAGTGGGTGTGGTCCCGCCAGCTGGCTAGGTTGGCGCCCGCCTCTTGACAGGTGATGGCGTACCCACTGAAAACCTGGCAGCGCAGTTCCTCTTGGTCTTTGGGGTCCTGGGCTGTACACAGATCAACCACACAGTGCCTGGGGTCCCGGGGAGGGGGGGGAGGCTGTCACCGACAGGGAGGCAAGGACTCACCCCTGCAGAAGAGGGCCTGGAGCCCACAACGGAAGACCTCAGGCAGTGTCAAGGGGGGTCACAGGGAGAAGGAAGGCAGGCAAGGCTGGGGGTCAGAGCAGGACCCAGGGAAAGGCCGCAGCAGGAACTGAGGCCGTGCTCACAAGTCCTGGGCCCGTGACTCACTCCTGGAAGGGCTCTGGGGCCACAGTCTGGTGACAGGCAGCAAAGGGGCCCTGGGGGTCCACCAGCACACTACAGGCCTGGGTGCTGTTGATGAGGGCCAGCTGCTCCACGCTGCACGCCGACTCCAGCGAGCGGGGCTCTTCCTGTGCTTCCTCTCCCTCTTCCCGGAGGGCCCTGCAAGGGAGAAGCCAAGGGCCAGCTGAGGCCCTGGAGGGAGGCGAACTTGGGGAGGAACAACGGGGGGGGGGGGGGGGGGGGGCAAGGCAAGGGCGGGGGCGCCGCTGGGATTTCCACTGAGCGGGCGCCCCCGCCCTTGAGGAAGGGAGGTCTCTCTGCCAGAACCCGGAGCCAGAGTGGGAGGGTAGCAGCTGTGGTCAGACCCGGGTCCTCCTGAGCCCCAGCTCTCACCTTGGGGAGCGCGAGAGGGGCTCATCCGCATTCGCCTCCCAGCTGTTGCCAAAGACAAGGAGGTTCTGGGTGAGCCTGCCGTCGGGCAGCATGAACTCATTGGAGCGGTCCCCGTCGTAGTTCCCGCACATGCCCCGCACCAGCCCCTGGTACATGCTGGGCAGGGTGATCACTGTGGGAGGAAGAGGTAGCCCTGCAGTGAGCCCCTTGTGCTGGTCCCCCACCTCCTCTTGGGTCCCCAACTCGAGCTGGGGTCCCCATTCCCAGGCAAGGCTTCTCTCTTCACAACTAGCCCGTCTGTGCAGGGCATTCCCATCCCCCCTGCACCCCAGAACTATGCCCTTTGCCCTCTGTCCCCCTCTCTCTGGTACCTGCATTGATCTTTGCACCACCACCCAAGCTGACGACCAGCTCAAAGTCAGTGACCAGAAACAGCCGCTGGCCCTGCATGGTGACGTGCAGGCGATCACTGGGATTGTAGGGGATGGACGTCTTCTGGTTGTTGACCTGCAGGGGAAGATAAGTGGATAGCTGCTGCAGGGCTGGAGCCAGCTGAGGGCCCTGCTGCTCTTGCTGTGCCTGGCTTTGCCCATATTCTCCCCTTCTCTGTACCGTTCAGTCACTCAATGGGCCTGCTTTCACATCCAGAACTTCTCAGAAGCAGGGCGCCCCAGCTTCACCAGCTTCAGGTGGCCTCCCCAGACATTGAGGCCCCAGCCTGACTCCTACTAACCAGAAGTGTCAGTCCGGCCTGGAACTGGAATTTGTAGCCATAGACGAAGGTGATCACTTCATGCAAGAAGATCAGGCCGGGGGCCGACGAGTACACCTTGTTCCGCCCCTGAACCACCAGCTTCTCCAGCCCACTGGGGAGTTTGTCCACTGTCTTTACGAGGATGTAGGTCATGCGACCCTGGAAGCGGTAGTTGAACCTATCAAACGTGCGGTAAGTGGGGTCCCCGTAGACGGAGCATTGTTCCGATTCTGCCAAGAAAGGCAAACACTGAGAAGGGACGCTGCCCAGATGAGTCCTGGGAACCCCTACTGCCGTGGCACCTCCTGTCACCTCGCATAGGCCCCGGGCTCTCTGGACACTTGACCATCTCCCTCTCTAGCCCCAGTGCAACCCTAATCTGGATCTTCTCACCCTCCCCTCTCTTTTGGACTTTAAGGCAGGGGGTCCTGAGAGGATCCATAACTTGCCTCTGACCTGAGCTGGCCAGAGTCTCAATTTGAAGCCAGGCCTCCTGACCCCAGTTGCCCACCCCGTGACTACCTTGCCAGGCACCTTCCCCGGGGTCAGCTCCTGCTTGCCCCGCCTCACTCCTCCTGGGCCCCAGCTGCCCTTTCCACCTGCCCCAGGCTCCCTACTGTCAGGGGCGCAATTGTTGGTTCCTTCTTTGTGCTGGCAGTGGGACTGAGCAGGGCAGCGGAAGGCCTTGCACTGAATGCTTCCTCCGGTGCAGGAGCAGGCCTGCGTGCAGCCTGTGGAGATCCAGGTCTTGCCCATCTGTAGAAACCACCAGAAAAGACAGAAAGGGAGCAGGGAGGGTGGGTTCTCCTTCCTCTCGCTCCTTCAGCTAAGCCCACTGTCTAAAGCCAAGCCTGGCCAACCTTGTCTGCTGGTTGAATCCAACCAAACTTGGATGGAAATATCTTTTTTTTAAATTGCACTTGGGCCAAATTGGGCATTATTCCCTAGAAAATACAACATGACAATATTCACATGACATGAACCTTACACTAGCTATTACATGTTGTCTAGAGATGATTTAAACTCTACAGGGAAGATGTGCAAATGTTCCATGCACGTACTATGCTATTTTATGTAAGGGACTTGAGCATCCTCAGATTTTAATATCACTGGGGGTCCTGGATCCAGTCGTTCTCATGGATATCCAGGAACCTATGTATTAACCCTGGGGAGAGGCTGTTACAGTGCCATTTAGATCTTTATGTCACTATATCCTCCCCAAAGGTTCTCGGTGTCTTACATAGGCTCTTCGGGATGTGCTACTGGACCCATTTTACAGAAGAGAAAACTAAGGGATCAGAGGTCATCTGACTCATCAGTGGTCTAACTGGGATTTGAACACAGCTCATCCCACACAAAGGCCCTGCTCTTTCTGCCATACCCTTCTATGTCCCACTTGTATGGATTCCTCACCTCCCAAACCCAAACCATGCACCACCTGCATTCACACCCCAGAACCAGCCCCAGAGACAAGGGTGCCCCAGGCTGAGAGATGCTGAGGAAAGAACAAGTCCAGTCCTCAAGGTCTGTGATCCCCGCCCCCACTTCCTCTGCCCACTCACAGGGATGGAGCCACCCTGAGCATCCTTGCAGCCACAACTACTTTTGGAAACACACTTGTTCCCATTCATCACATAGCCGGACTGACAGAGGCAACCCTCAGTGCAGGTGGAAGGGCGTCTACCATTCTTGCAGCGGCCTTCGGGGTTCGAGCAGGAGGATGGGCAGGAGGGAAGGCAGTTACTGTAGCTGGAATGAGCCGGGCATTCCATAGCTGTAGGGCAGAGAGGGAAGTGGGGTAAGTGGAGGGGCTCAGAGGTTGCCCAGGAGGTCAGATCCTCTAGAAACCAGGCTGGGGGAATGACCAACAAGGCTTGGGGTTTCTTTTCTTATTCACTCATCAAACGTTTACTGAGTGTGGGCCATGTGCCAGGACCTGAGGGGGAAAGAGTAAGAACAGCTCTCCCAGGTTCAGTGAGAGTGTCTGCCCAGCCTGTGCAAGGACCTGGGTTCTATGCCCACCACCACTCAAGTAGGAGTGGCTCTCCTGAGTCAATGTGGGAGACTGAGGTCCCCAGCAATAGCAGCACAACCTTGATGTGCATGGTAAGTATGTGACAGGTAGATATGCACCAGGCATATTGGTGGTACGGAGCAGGGACGTATCGACTCTGTCAGGGGAGTTCAAGAAAGGACTCTAGAAGAAAGTGTGAATGAAGGGAAATGCATACCATGTTCATGGACAGGAAGAGCCAGTGATGACACACAGATGTCATTTCTCCCCCAGTTAATTTATAAATTTACTGTGACTCCAATAAAACCAACCAACAGGGTCATGTGTGTGTGTGTGTGTGTGTGTGTGTGTGTGTGTGTGTGTGTTCACAGGATAAGGTGGTTTTAAAGTTGAGATAAAGATACAAGCAAACTAAAAAAAAAAGATAAGCAAAGTAGAAAGGCCAGGAAAACTTTTGTGTGTGTGTGCAGGGATCCTGGGAATTGAACCCAGGTCAAACTTGTGATCTTTCCACCACAGCCTCCCAAGTCTCTGGGAATTACCACTGTACCCTGCACCAAGATAACTTTTAAAAAGAAGAGAAGTGATTAGTGAAGACGCCTACCAAAAATTAAAACACATTTTAGATTCCCAATGGTCACAGCATGTGTTACTGGTATATGAAGATACAAACCAATGAAGCAGGAAATAAAATCTAGATACAACTGGGTACAGTGGTGCACACCACAATCCCAGTGACTCTGGAACCGGAGGCAGGAGGATCACAAGTTTGAAGCCAGCCTCAGAAACTTAGTGAAGGCCCTAAGCAGCTCAGTAAGACACTGTCTCTAAATAAAAAATACAAAAGGCTGGGGATGTGGCTCAGTGGTAAAGTACCCCTGGGTTCAATCTCCAGTAGCAAAATTAATGAATAAAATCAAAATTTAAAAACCAGATGCAGATTCAAACATATGGGAATTTAGTATTTGATAAATCATAGTACTCAGTTGGTGGGGAAAGCTGGTCTAGTTATTTAATAGTGCAGGAACAACTTGTTAGCCTTCTGGAAAAAATTAAACAAAGTTGATTCATATCTCATTCTACATGCCAGGATAATTCCTCATGGGTCAAAAATTTAAACATAAAAAAAAAACCATAAAAATCCTAGAGTAAAGCATGGGCAAAAAATAAATAAATTTAACTTTGGTGGGGACAGCATCTGTAACTATGGTCTAAGATGCAGAACCTATAAAACAAAAATTAATATTTTTAGGGTTGGGGTTGTCCCTCCGTGGTAGAGTGCTTGCCTAGCATGCTCAAGGCCCTGGCTTCAATCCCCAGCACTGCAAAAAAAGAAAAAAAAAAAAAAAAAAAAAAACTTCAATCCCATAAAATATTTTTTTCCCTGCATGGCAATAAAGTAAAAAGATTTTTTTAAAAAAAGGAACTGGAAACCTTTGTGTAACTTGGAGCACTAATAAAGGACTACTTTCCATAACAGATAAAGGACTTCTCTAAAACAGTTTGATAAAGACCAACAACTTAGTGGAAAAATTGGGACAAGAGTGGAGAGCTCACAGGAAGGGAAATTTAATTGGCTCTTAAACATATGAACGAATGTACAATCTCACTTGAAATAAGAAAAAATGCAACTTAAGACTCATTATTTTTTACTTATCAGATTGTCAAGAATCCAAAAGGCTGGTAGCGCACTGGCTTGGTGAGGATGGGGGAGACAGACACTCTCATGTGTTGCTGGTGGAAATGTAAGTTCTTCAACTCCTCTGGAAGGCCAACACTTCTCCAAAGTACAAATGCACACAGTTCTGGTCCCAATACTTCCGTTTCTAGGAATTTATCTTACAGACAGAGTGACATACACAGAACACCATACATGCGGGAGGTTATTCCCCTCAACACCGATTGCAAAAGCAAAACGTTGGAAACAACCAGAAAGTTCATCAAAGGAACAATTAAATAAATTGTGATAAATAAATTAGGATACAGCTGTGGGTGTGGCTCAGTGGTGTACGGCTTGCCTAGCAAGTGTGAGGTGCTGGGTTCCATCCCCAGCATTGCAAAAAGAAAATACTACATGGTAGTCCAGCGCAGTGGTGTAGACCTGTAATCCCAGTGACTTGGGAGGCTGAAGTAGGAGGATCACAAGTTCAAGACCAGCCTCAACAACTTAGGGAGACCCTGTCTCAAAACAAAAAGGGCTGGGGATGTAGCTCAGTGGTAAAGTGCCATGGGTTCAATCTCCAGCACCATAAAAAAATAAAGTCTATGAAAGGATGTATACAGGTTCTATGCAAATACTATGCCATTTTATACAAAGGAACTGGAGCAGTCTCAGATTTTGGTATTGTCAGGGGTCCTGAAACCAATCAATTTCCTGTGCATACCAACGAATGACTGTACCTACTAAAAAAAATGTCATCGATTGCTGTTTTAAATTTGAGAAGGTTCTGCATTTAGATAGTGCAAAGATACTAAAGAACACTTTAAAAGGGGTGACTATCATGCTATGTGAATAATCAGTTATAATTTTTGTTTTTAAAGAAAAGAGCTACAGAAGATGCCTAGTCTCCAGGGGCGGAAAGAGAGCCTACCAGACACAGGACTGTGTGGGAAGGGAGTCAGAGAGAAGGGAGAGGCCGAGCTGGAGGTCCTGGACGTTACTGTGCCGAGCTTGGCCTTAATCTTGCAGGAGGAGAGTAATCACATTTCCTTTGGGAAAGGCATCAGTACAGGAGCTGAGAAGCAGTTGCCCTGGTACGAGGGGCTCTGGTTAGGAGGGGACTATAACCAGTCCTTGTCAGCGAGAAGATGAGGTCAGAAGGAAGTCAGGAGCAATCAGAAAGGAGAATGAGGGAGCTCTGAGGGACAGGTGAGGAGAAGTGCAGTGACTGGAGGAGACACTCACGGCAGAAGCTGCTGTTTCTCCAGATTGGGGGCTTGAGCCCCTGGTTCTGGCAGGCGTCCCCGAAGGCCTGGAAAGCCTGGCAGAGGGCTCCTGTGAGGCTTCCAGAGTCACAGAACTTGTTCCGACAGACCAGCAGGAAGGGCTGGACGTCCACCTGGGAGGCGCACTGGGCCCAGGCAGGGGCCTGGAGGGCAGCTTGGCAATTTCCCTGCGCTGTCTCAGCGTCGACTAGCTTGCAACGGACTTTGACTTTGCCCTTCTTCTCTGTGCCCTGGCTTTCCACTGGGACATGGGTTTCCTCTGTGCCCTGGCTTTCCTCTAAGACCTGCTGGCAACTGGGAGGGGAAAGAAATGGATCAACAGAGGGGCAACCCTCCCTGTCTCTGAAGACGATGACTGGGTACTTCCAAATGCCCCCAGGGAACCCTCTGGGCCTCCAGACCCTTCTCGTCTTCAGTGGAAGGTGGTCTAAGCCAAACTTCCCAGCAGCTTCGTCTCCCCCCAGCTTTCTAAGGGAACATTTCTGCATTTCTGCAAATAGGTTCCAACAGCCTTGGAGACCCAGCAGACACTCCCTCAAATCACGCACGTAAAGGAACATTCTGGTCTCCCTATCCCAGGTTGGCCTTGCAGTCTGGTTTCCCAGCTCATTCTGTTATATAAAGGTACAGGGTATGGTGAAGTCTTAGGGGACCATTACTTTGGGTCTAAGCCTTTGTCCTTCCAACTGTCCATGAACTCCTGGTTATTGTGGACTAAGTCCTCACTGGGTGTTAAGAGATCATCATCCACCTCGCCATTGAAATTGCCGCACACGCCACACACCTGGGTGGGGGGACAGAGGACTTTTCAGGGCTGGGGAAGCCTAAGGGCAGTCTTCTCTGGAGCATCCGGTCCAGAGAACCACATAGAGAGGTGCATTGGGCAGCCCTCCTTCCCCACAACCAACAAGGTCAGGCCTCACCCTCACCTTGTCGTAATAGACTATAGGGAGCTTGATCTCTAAGGACTGGTTGCCGTCAAATCGGATTTGCGCTCCATTATCAACACTGACGACAGTGTAGGTGCCGCTGGCAGTGATGCGGAGCCCAGGGATCTGGGATGTGGCGGGAAGTGTGGCTGGTGCATCATTGATCTGAAGAGGGGGGTGGTGTCTGTGAGCAGGAGGGCAGGACCCGAGTCCCCTCCCCAGAGCTTGCTTCTCCTTCGGGGCCACATCACCACGCCCAGCTCACCAGCACTCGGTTATTCTTCTTCAGGACGACCTTAGAATTGAAGATGTTGATGTAAAGCTCGGGCAGGGAGACAGGCCTGGCACTATCTTGTGGGTTATTACTCTTGGCACTGATCTTGAAGAAAGGCAGGTTCATGTCGGGGTGGCACACTTTGACAAAGACGCGAGTGCAGGTGTCCACGATGGGTTGATGGCCAGTGCCATCAAAACTCACAAACTGGGAACCCCCTGAGACCCGACACACGCCCACATCTGGAGGGAAAGAGAGGGAGTTGAGAGATCACGCCACCTCTGGTAAGAATGCTGTCCCAAGGGAGGTGCTCGTGTGTTCTTCCTGCCCGGGGAGCCCGAAGAAGGAAGGAGGACCTGGTTCAAGAAACAAATCAAGGCCCAAGGCCTGGCTGACATAACTCTCAGAGGCAGAGCGGGGTGTGAGTCTCCCAGGGACGGATTTATAACATCCCATCCAAGTTTGTGGCTGCTGCAGAAGAATCATAGCCCCTGTATTTGAATGTTTGTCCCCCAGAATTCATGCATTGGAAACTTAATTTCCAAAGTCATAGGCTAGTGGTATTTGGAGGTGGTGCTTGATGCTACCTTGGGACACTGTAGAATCCCCACCAGCAGGAAGGCCCTCTCCAGATACAGCCCCTCACACCTGGACTTCCCAGCCTCTAGAACTGTAAGAAGTGCATTTCCGGGGCAGGGGTGTAGCTCAGTGGTAGAGCACTTGGCTAGCATTGGCAAGACCCTGGGTTCCATCCCCAGCACCAAAAGAAAGGAAGGAAGGAAAGGAGACATTTCTTTTCTTTATAAATTATCCAGTCTCCTGCGTTCTGATTCATCAACAGAAAATGGGTAACAGGCAACTAACTATCTTACCTGTTTTCTGTTGCTGAATCAGACAGAACGCAGGAGATGGAACCCTGAGATGCCCTTCCAGGTAGTGGGGAGGCCTTCTAGCCTCATGAGAGCCAGAAACTATTTGGTACAGCGAGGTTGTGAACGTGAACCTGAGTGCCATGGATGGAGGGTGGGTAGGGAGTGTGTGGTGGAGGGGGCACGCTGGCCCTCCTACCTGCGGCCCGGCACTTGAACAGCCCATACAGGGCTCTGCAGGTCTCCTCGGCCTTGCAGGAGGTCCTCTGGCAGGTGATGTTGTTTTGGACAGAGCAGGTGCAGCGGGTGGTGCAGGTGTTCTCTGTGTACCAGCTCTCACCCACCTGCGGGTGTGGGGATCGCAGGGCCAACAGGACTTTGGAAGGTGCAACCCCACGAGGCCTCTGCATTTGCTTGCCACCCACCTGTCCTGCGCGTTCTCTCTGCCACCCGACCCCCTGGCTGGTGGAAGTAGGAAAGGCAGGTCTGGCCTCTCACCGGGTGGTAGAAGCCCTTCGGGTCGGTGCAGCCACACTGGCTGAGGGGCACACAGGATGTCCCGCTCAGGACGTTGTCTCCGTGGCACTCACATCCCTCCACGCAGGGCAGAGGAGGGCACTTCATCGGGATCTTCAGGCTCAGGCAGTTGGCTGGGCAGGGGCTGGTGCAGTAGTTGTAGTGACTGCCGGAGGGACACCGCAGAGCTACAAAGGACACCAGCCACCAGGGTTAGGAGGAGCAGAGTGGCCCCCTGGGGCGTCGGGAGGTGGCTGCCCCAGAGCATTACACCTAAAAAGAGTTCCGTGGCTGGGGATGGGGCTCCGCCTAGCATGCAAAAGGTCCTGGGTTCCATCCTCAGCACCAGGGTGGGGGATGGGAGCAAAGAGTAAATCTTATGTCATGTATGTTTCTTTTCTTTTTCTTTTTTTTTTTTTTTTTTAAGAGTTTTTGCGAAAGAGAGGAAGAAAGGGGGCAGAGCCTGTAATTCCAGCTACTTGGGAGGCTGAGGCAGGAGGATCCCAAGTTCAAGGCCAGCCTGGGCAATTCGGTGAGACCCTATCTCAAAATAAAGTGAAAAGGGCTGGGAGTGTGGCTGAGTGGTAGAGGACTTGCCCAGCACGCAGGGGGCCCCAAATTCAATCCCCAGTACTTTAAGAAGAAAGGGGGCAGAGAAAGGGAACAGAGCCGGCCCAGGGACAAAGGAGGGCAGCTGTAACCACCAAATAAAGGCAGAATTTCTTTTTCTTTTTCTTTTTTTTTTTTGGAACCAGGGATTGAACCCGGGAGCACTTCTTAACCACTGAGCCACATCCCCAGCCCTTTTTTTATATTTTTATTTAGAGACAGGGTCTTGCTAAATTGTTTAAGGCCTCACTAAGTTGCTGAGGCTGGCTTTGAACTCCTCATCCTCCTGCCTCAGCCTCCGGAGCTGCTGGGATTACGGGTATGCACCTCCACACTTGGAAAAGCAGACATTTTTCATGAGGAGAGAATCAGATGGCGGAGGCTCCGGTGCAGGGAGACCACTGGGCAGGGCTAGAGAGGCGAGGCGGAGGGGAGAACAGAGCGAGGCCCCACGTGGGCGTGAGTGCTCTGAGCAGGTCGAAAGGCAGAGTTTGGGAGAATGGGGCCTGGGGGCTTCCTCTGGGCTGAAAGGGCAGGTGGTAAGGTCACTCACGGCAGAAGGAGCTGTTGCGCCAGGCGACGGCATGGCCAGTCAGGGCACACAGGGACGCGTAGGTTTGCAGGGAGTGGCAAAGGGCCACGGTGCTGCCCTTGGTCCCACACTGGCCATACACGCAACTGGAGAAGCTGGCCTGCGGGGGCACAGCCCGATGGCACGGGGAGAAGGGACCTGGAGGAAGCACAAGGTGGGAGGGCAGGGGTGAGCAGGACTGCGCGTCTTCGGTGGAGCTAACTGGACATTCCTTTCCATCGAAACCTGGGTTTATTGGGAAATGCTGGCTAAGACACAGAAGAGGCCTGGTCAGCCATGGCTCCCAAGAAGGTGATGCTGACCAGGCCACCGGGGTTGTCTGCCTCCCAGACTCCATTGTTTCTAGTCTGACGCTTGCTCCTTGCCTGACCCGTCTGCCTCCTCGGTGTCCAGTCCCTGGGGCAGAGGGGAGGGCAAAGGGCCGGTGTGTCTTACCCTGCGGGTCCACCAAGATGGCACAGCTCCTGTTCCAGGTATCTGACATGCTGTTATATTGGCAGCTGGAGGACATGCCACCCCTCAGGAAGCAGCTGAATAAAGGGAGGAAAGGACAGGCACTTAGGACTGAGAAAACGTCCCCCAAACTGAAGCACATGGGAACGGGAACCAGGAAGAGGTCCAGGAGAAGAGAATTAAATGGCACCCTCAAGTAAGCCAGGCACTGCAGCAGGAAGGAACAAGGGGAGCTGGCTAGGAGAACTTCCTAAGAGGAGAAACCCAGCCAGGGACAGTGTCCGGGCAGGAAGGAGTGCAGCAGAGAGGGAACGGGGATACGCAGGGGCCAGATGCATCCAGGAGGCCCTCTGAGATTTCCCCCAGTATCAGCTCCTTCTGATCCCCTGCCACGCCCCCGCTGCCGCTCACCCAGGTTCTGAGTCCTCTGTAGACTTCCAGGAGGCCCCCAGATATATGGAGTTGCCTATGGGCCGCCTATCTGGGCGCAGGTTGTCATCTAAGCTGTTATTGTTGTAGTTCCCTGCAGGAAGAGGCAGTTAACAGGCAACAGAGGCACGGGCGCACCCAACTCCAGGGCCACCGCCTTCCCAACCAGAAGGGGAGGGCCTGACTTGATGCACGCTCTGCACACCAAAGCTGACCCTTTCTTCCACTTCTCCAGCTTGTCTGACCCCAGCTGATCTGACCCGTGCTTAATGACCCCTTGGTGGGTCCACCTGGGAAGTCCCCGCTGGCTTATCACTTCTTTTTGCTTCCCAGTGTCCTCAACTGATTCGTCAGTTGACACTTGGGACACCTAATCTCCATGTGTAGGTAGGCCAAAACCTGACTGCAGTGCCCACCCTGTCCCAGTTTCCCCACAGTGGCCCAGGGAGCTCACCACACAGCCCACAGAGCTGGCCAGCATAGGAGGAGGGGACTGTCACCTCCACCAGATGTTTCCCATCGTAGCGAACCTGAAGCCCAAAGGCTGTGTAGAGCAGGATAAAGGAGCCACTGAGCCTAATGATCACCTGGCCAGCCAGAGGCCACATGGGTAGGGACATCCGATAGCCGTTCACCTGCAGAGGTGGGGGATGCAGCAGGGGAGTCAGGAATTTGGAACAAAAATCAAATGATGGCAAAAACCTGGGAGCAGGAGCGGGTGCTGGATGTTTGGGTGGGGCGAGTCCAAGGAGGAGGGGTCCCGGGTCCCCCAGGGGCTCAGGAGCATGCTGACAAGAGGCACAGAAGAGGGACAGCAGGCCCGGAAGGCACTTACCACAACCCTGCGACCTTTGATCAGCGAGATTCTGAGGTTAAAGATCTGCACATTGACGGCTTTGACGAAGGACAGTTCCAGGTTCCCGTCGCGGATCTCGTTGATGGTGCTCACAGCAAAGTTGTTCTCTCGGGAACCCACCGTGCAGGGGCGGACCAGGACGTAGGCACAGGTGCCCATGAAGTGGTGCAGGGCTCCGTCAAAGGTCAAGTAGTGGGGGTCACCCGAGGCGCTGCAGGTGGCCGCCCCTGGGGGGAAAGGACAGGGATGGGAGTCTCGCTGCCCCACGCCCGGGAAGCCCTGACCCAGGGCTGCCATCTTGGTGAGCCGGGGCTGGTAGGGTGGTACCTACAGCCCCTCCTTGAACCTGCTCTTTCTCAGGATGCCAAGGAGGGAGGCTACCCTCCCCAACTCCACTCTGAACCCTGGAAGATGGGGCTCTTGCTCTCGGAAACTGCCTCCCAGCTGGGGATAGTTTCCATCTGTAATGTTCCCCAAAGGCCCCTGTTAGAGAGGTGGTCCCCAGCTTGGAGCTCTCGGGAGGTGGTGGAGACGTTCCAAGGCGGGGCTGGAGGGAGGTTTTAGGTCATTGGGGGGTGCTCTGGAAGGGGATTCGTGGGACCCTGGTCTCTTCCTTTTTATTTTCCTTCCTGTCCCAGCCCTGAGGGCAGCAGTGCTGTGTTCTGCCACATACGCCCCACCATGACCAGTGGCTTCCCCACAGGCCCAGAATCTACTCAGTCAACCGACTAGGGGCTGAAACCTTCCAAACTGTGAGTCAAAAAACCCCTTTCTCTTTATAAGCTGATTTATCTCAGGTATATGGTACAATAATGCCAAACTGACTAATTCACAGCCCCTGGAGTCCCAGCCCCCTGGGGAAGCTGGGGTCTTTTCTTGCTTGAGGCCCCTGCTCACCTCCCCCCAGCCTCTCACCTTGGGCGTGGCAGCCATAGGTGCCGTCTCGGAGGACACAGGCCTCCTGGGCCTTACAGTTCCAGGGCTGGCAGTGAATTCTGCGGTTGTTTTCACAGATACAGAACTCCGTGCAGCCTGGTTTGTACCACTGCTCCCCTAACTGAGGAAAGAAGAGAGAGCGGCTTTCCCCAGGTCCCACACAAGAGCCTCCAAAGGCTGTCTGCTCACAGGGCATGCCCCCTTTCAGAAGCTCTCTGCCTAGCTGTAATAACCTGGCGATGGCTCAGGGGTGGAGTGGCTTCCTCATGTATTTGCTCACTCACTATTTTGGCTGAGCTGTCTGTGTACGGTGGGAGGTGTTAGGAATTCAGTAATGAACCAGATGGAACATGATCCTGTCCCCACGAAACTCACAGTTCAGTGAGGGACAACACATGTAAGTCAGTCAGCTTGTGGATACACGACTCCAATGTGATGTGCATCCAAGCGGAACCGCCAGGGCACCCAGAGACAGCTTCCCACCACGGTTACCACCCATAAGCGCTTGCTGCGAGAATCCTGAGACTTTGCTTATCAGGAAGGCTTCAAGGAGGAGGGAGCATTTCAACAGTGCCTCAAGGGAGAAGAAGGATCCCAACAGGCAGAGGCAGAGCAGGGAATCAAAGGGGCTAGGGCAAAGGTCAGTGCGGTTCCGGGGTAAAGTGCCTGCTTAGTGTTCACAAAGTGCTGGGTTCGATCCTCAGCACCAAACGGGACAAAAAGAAGGCAAAGCAAGGCTTGGACTGAGAGCATTCATGGACTCAGCCTGGAGCAGAGCCACGGGGGCGGCCAGGTGAACATGATGTAGAGGTTATTCTGGAGACCGGAGAGCCATGGGCAGTCCTCTGGTGGGGGCTGGGCAAGGGAGAGCTGGGTTGCAGTGCTGCTTCTGAGAAGAGTGAAAACAGGTGTGTAGACAGAGAGACCCAGGCTCTTCTGCAGAGAAGGACCCTCGGTCCAGGCAAGACAGCATTTGAAAAGAGCACAGAGGAGACAGAATGACTCAGGACGTCAGAGGATAGAAAATCTGGGCAAAATGATCAGCAAAGTGGCAGCTGAGAGTGGCAGCAGGGATGATCGGAGGGGACAGAATGGGGTGGGGTGGGTCTCAGACTCTGAGAGGCACTGTGGGAAAGGACTAGAGCTGAAGAAAGAGAAAGGGAACTTAGAGGGATCTGGGGTGTCGCTCAGCGACAGAGCACAGGCAAGACCCTGGGTTTGATCCCCAGCACCACAAAAAAAAAAAGGGAAATTAGATCAGGGACAACATTTCCCTAACCTCAGCCCTAAAGCCTCTGGCTCCCCGTTTCCCTGCTTGCTCTCCCGGCCCCTCCCACTGGCCCAGGAAGCTGCACTCTCTGGCCGCAGGGCTCAGAGGCCCACCCCAGCCGCTCACTTTGAAGTAGGTTCCAGAGTTGTCGAGGCACCCGCACTGGGATGGAGGGACACACTCAAGGCCACTGAGGACAAAACCCTGGTTGCACTCGCAGGCCTCCACACAGTGGTCTGGGCAGGTCTTGTCAGAGAGTTTCGAATGGCAGGTGTCGGGACATGCATCCGCACACAAGGAGTAAGTGCTATTGGCTGGACAGACCAGGGCTGTGGAGGGACACGCTCGGGTAAGGAGACAGACGAGACCCAGGGAGGAAAGGGAAGAATGTGCTTGGAAGTCCCCAGCTGGACAGGCACTGGCCAATCCTGAAGAGAGTGACATCAAAAAGCTAGACTCAGGAGCCCGCTGACCCTGGGCTCTGGAGGGCCAGCTGTCTGTGCTAAGAGGTGGTCACCTAGGTGTGACCGTGGGCTTCCACGGAAGCAGACTGAGCCACAAAAGAGCGGCCTCAACCACGCTGCTGTGTAGACATGCCCCAGGTGAGCACATGGGTGCCAGGCAAGCAGGGAGAGGCCTGGGCCAGGGATGTGTCAACTCTGAAGCAACTTCCCAGAGAGCCAGCCACCCCAGGAGCTGTGAGGCAGTCTCGTGCCCTTCTATCTCAGGTCTGCCCATCTCAGAGCCCTTTCAACACACCTGCACACGCCCTGTGTGGCATCAGTAGCTACAAAGCCTTCTGAGTTTGCTAGTGACTGTGCGATTTTCCCAGGGATGTTCCCGACCGTGCCCACTGCCTGACCTCATGCGGAAGCGGGAGGTTAGTGCATCCCAGGCCCGTGTGAATGCCCTGTCTGCATCCTCCTGGTTTCCAGTCACAACTCACGGCAGAACTGGGGTCTCCTCCAGGGCTTCACAGGATAGCCAGCATGCTGGCAGGCCGCGGTCATGAACGACAGATGGATACAAAGCATGAGCTGGAAGCCCTGGAAGTTGCACATGTCATACATGCAGTTGTCAAAGAAGGAGGAGATCTTCATGTGAAGCTGGCATTCCCTGAGGACAACGCCCAGGTCAGAGGGGAGGAGGGGGCAGGATTTCCCAGCCTCCACCTTGGTGGACCCCTGCCGCCTTCCTCCATACTCAAACACTCCATGGGAGCTGACGAGCTGACCACAGAACTTGGACCCTGATACGGTATTCCGCAAGTCTCGGTCACAGGTTGAGGGACGTTTCTCGATCTTCTGGCACCTGAAAGAGACCCAGTCAAATGCTGAGGCCCCAGGCTGGCTTCCCCTTGGGGCCCTAAGCCATTAGTCAGCAGACCTGAAAGAGAGGGTCCTAGAATGCAGAGCCCAGAGGAGGGGGGAAACCTGGCATCTCCAGGGAGGAAAAGAGAAAGGGGTCTCCCCATGTTGCCCAATCTGGCCTTGAACTCCTGGGTCCAAGCAATGCCCCCGCCCTTGCCTCCCCAGCAGCTGGGACTACAGGTGTGCGCCATCACACCTGGCTCTGGTTGATTTTAAATAGGACCAAAGTTAGAGGGGAGGGGAGGGGATGCCCGGGCCCTCCAGTGGGGTCTCCTCACTCCTTGTCGGTCTGCCAGCTGTTCCCCAGCTCCTCATCGTCCTGAGCTGGCCTGCCATCTGGCTTCAGGTTGTCATTGCTGCTGTCCCCATCATAGTTTCCACAGAAACCACAGAGTTTGCCTGAGTACATGCTGCGGGACCCAGGAGAAGGAGGAGCATGAAGGGGTGAAGGGCCCTCGTCAGTCATCGCAGGGGAGGGGATGATGAGCTGCAGGCCCTGAGCCGGAGGCTCAAAGGGATGGAGAGGTACCTACGCCCGACATGGGTGGCATGCCAGGCGCACGAGATCCCCACGCCCTCATCCAGAGCCAGCCGACTCCCTCCAGCCCCATCGGCTCAAGCGCCCCAACGTCTGGTCACAAAACGCCCCTTGCTGGTCCCACACCACTCCGGCTCGCTCTTGGTCTAAAAAGTCTGTCCTTCCCTCATCTGTCCACCTGGGGAGCCACTTTTCCTTGAAGAATGGAATCCAGGAGAGAGCCTCAGAGCACGTGAGCAACTCCCCCTCTAGAACATTCCCAAGGCATTGAGTGTACATCCTACCATTATTCCACGGTGCGGAAACCATTTCCTTCTGTCTCCCCATCCGAAAGGAGGCCTACCACTGGAGCTAGGAAGAGGGAGGTGGATGGAGAGCCCCGGCAGGCTGCCCGACTGGGATGCTCCCTCACCTGGTCATAGTCACAAACAGCTGCTGGTGGCCATCCCATTTCACACGCAAACCAAATGATGTCTTCAGTTTCACAAATCGCCCACTTGGACGCACAACAACGCCTTTAGAAGGCATGACTGGGAGGGTGACTCGCCGACCCTTAACCTGGCGGAGGAAGGGGCAGAGAGACTGATCAGGGGGTCAAGGAGGACCCCAAGACTTCCTGTAGCCACAACTGCAAGGTATGCCGTTCTTCACAGCATCCTCACAACCTCTCCCACCGCAGCAGCTTAGAGCTTCACCATCCGTGCTTTCTTTAAGCCCCTCCCTGCTAGGGCTGGCCAGGAGGAGCAGGCCTTGGTCAGATCCAGTTGCCCCAACAGGGGTGGGTGGGGGATGGGGCTCACCAGTGTTTGTCTGCCCTTGAGCAGAGTGACCGTGGTCTCAGACAGGATCACGTGGACTTTGCTCAGGCAGGTCAGTCCTTTGGGTCCCCATTCCTCATTCTTGGCTAAGACCTTGAAGAATGTGTCTGGGTGGGGAAAGGGCTCACTCAGTAAACATTTCTTTGCTTTGTTTTTCTTTTTCCAACCCAGGGCCTCGCACATGCTAGACAAGCCACCCTCCCACTGAGCCACACGGAGCTGGTCAGCTGCGGTGCGAGGCCTGGGCCGTGGGTGAAACACGCCACGCCCCCTTCTGGAGGTGCCTGAGTCCATTCTCCGCAGAACAGTCTGCGCCCCTGCGGGTTCCTTGTGTGCCGTGACCCCCCGGCTGTCTGGGCTCCTTCAGTGGTCTCTTCAACAGTGACTGCCACTGTGTCACTGGGCCCTCCATAAGCGCTGGCCACACTGCCTTTTCCCCAGGAGCCTGGGTCTGAGACTCCTGGCGCTGGGGTGGAGGCTTCCACCCTTGCCTTGCAGAGGCCCTTGCTCCACAATGGCTTCTTCCTCTCCCTGGCTCCCAGCCCTGCCCTGCTGGCCACCTCTGTGCCCCCTGGGGCCCCTCCTCTGACTCAGGCCCTCAGGACCTACTTGAGGAATTTCTGCAGGGCTGAGTCAAGACATAGGTGCATTTGCCTGAGAAGTAGATGTGCCTCTCGTCAAAGGTGACATAATGAGGGTCGCCATAGACCATGCAGGTGGAAGTGCCTGCAGAGGGAAGAAAGCAGGACCCAGGATGCTGCTTCGACTGCCCGGCCAGGCTGGACCCCACACCCCAGACCTCCCATCTGGTGACACACCCCAGCTCCTCTGCTCCAGAGAGAACTTGGGATCTCGGTGTCACACTCATTCTGACAGCATGCAGGGAGGAACTCACCATAGGGGTGGCATCCATACTGGCCATCCTTCAGCTGGCACACCGTGTGTGAACCGCACTCAGAGATCTGGCACTCCAAACGGCTGCCAGGATGACATCGGCAACTTTCTGTGCAGTTGGGGCTGAACCACTCTTGTCCAACCTGTGAGCAAGGGATCCAGAGTCATGGCTCTTAGAGACTCTACCTTCTCCACCTTACCCCAACAACGTTCAGAACTAAACTTGCTCGCACTCCCTCTTCCCACCACAGGACATTTGCATGTGCTGTTCTCCCATCCTGGAAGGCTCTTCCCTCTCTAACTTTCCTCTTCCTTCTCCTTCTCCATCTTGTGTGTGTTTGTGTGTGTGTGTGTGTGTGTGTGTGTGTGTGTGTAGCACTGGGGATTGAGTTCAGGGTGCTCAACTACTGAGCTACCCAGCCCTTTAATTTTTTATTTTGAGACAGGGTCCTGCTAAGTTGCTGAGGCTGGTTTGAACTTGTGATCCTCCCAGCCTCCCAAGTGGCTGGAATTACAGGCGTGTACCACCCTGTTAACCCTCCCTGTCTTTCAAATTCATTCTTCTACAACCAACAGAGTTCAGCTCAAGAACAGCTTTCTAAGAAAGATTTCCCAGACTCCCTGATTAGGTCATCCTCACATCTCTGGGGACCTTTCTTCCAAGGACTTCCCACAGTTGTGCTTTTATATTTCTTTTGTGATTGTTCAATTATAAGTGCCCCAGGTGGGGACTATGTCTGTCTTTACACACCATTTTGGCCCCCAAATGTGTGTTCACAATAGAAACCCTCATTCAATAAATACTTGCTAAGCCAGGTGTAGGGGTGCATGCCTTTAATCCCAGAAGCTCAGGAGGCTGAGACAGGAGGATTGCAAATTCAAAGCCAGCCTCAGCAACTTAAGCAAGGCCCTAAGCAACCCTGTCTCAAAACAAAAAGCAAAAAGGCTGGGGATGTAGCTCAATGGTAAAGTACCCCTGGGTTAAATATCCAGTACCCTCCCCCAAATTAATAATAAATAAATAGTTGCTGAGCAGAAGAGTCAACCAAGGCCCAATGTCCCTCTAAATGTGAGAGCGTTAGAAGGACAGGGAGCTTGCCCTGTTCACGGTGACTCCAATGCCAGGTGGGTAGAAAGCTCTAAATAATGGACACTTGCTGAATGCATCCATGCCCTCCAGGGGCAGAGAACAGAGACACTTGATGCTGATGGTCATGATGATCTTTCTGCCCAGGCCGCCACTGAACCTAGTCCTATCACTGACTTAGGGGGCCCCAGGAGAAAGCAGCTCCTGGAGAGAGAACTGAGTGGAGCTCTGACGCCAACGGGAAGAACACCTGGAGCGGAGAGGAAGCACCAGGCATGAATGAGCAGCTTAATGCACTTTAATTAACAGGCTGCATGGGATATTTATCATGAATTGTTAGTAATAATAATAATGACCGTTTACTAAGTAATTTGCATGTGTCAGGATCTAATTGCATCGTCACGACAATCTTATGGTGCACACTTTTATAGATATGGAAACAGGTTTAAAGAGGTAAATTTGCCCGAGGTCGCCCAGGGAACAAACGCTGGAGTCTGGGTGCAAGCTCTGCTTGGCCTGGCTCTAGACCTGCCAGTCACGTGGCTACTGAGCTCTGGAAACATGGCCAGTCCACCCTGACATATGCTGCCGGTGTAAAACAGACACTGGATTTTGAAGATTTCGCATGGGGGTGGGGGGAACTAATATCCACCATCTCATCAATAATTCTTCCCCCCCCAGGGCAGGGGTCAATGTCAGGGTCCTGTACATATAAGCATGTGCCCTCCCATTAAACCACACCCCAGGACTGGGGATATGGCTCAGTTGGTAGAGTGCTTGCCTGGCCTTGGGTTCGATTCCCAGCACTGCAAAAAAAAAAAAAAAAACACATACCCCAGCCCTAGTAAATTCTTCATTGATTAAGCACTGTACTGGTAATACTTGGAACTGTGTACAGGAAGCCCTCCATATCTAGAGGTTCGCAACTGCATTTGCAACTAACAGAGCATGAAAGGTCATTTAAAAAAAAAAAATTGCATCTGTACTGAATGGGTTCAGACTTTTTTCTTCTTGTCATTGTTGCTTAAACAATATCTTCTAGCAACTATTTACATAGCATTTACATTGCGTCAAGTATTATAAATAACCTAGAGATGATTCAAACAGCCCAGGAGGATGTGCACTGGTTTGTAAATGCTATGCCATTCGTATCAGGAACTTGACATGGGCAGGTTTTGGAACTGTCTTGGACCAAGTCTGTCCTGGATACCAAGGGATGACTATAGCCTATTGGAAGGAATCTCATCTTTTTCTGTGGGCTTTTCCTTTTAAATTTATTTTTAGAAATTTCCCTGGGCTGGGGATACAGCTCAACTGGTAAAGTGCTTGCCAACATGCACAAGGCCCTGGGTTCAATCCCCAGCACTGCAAAAAAAAAAAAAAAAAAATTCCTTTATGCTTTTTTTTCCCCCTGCCAATGGTGCTGGGGCTCAAACCCAGGGCCTTGTGTGTGCTGCCACTGAGCTACACCACCAGCCCCATCCCATACGCTTTCTCATGGTGGCTCCATAAAATGACCCATGTGCCATTCCTACCGAACAGCTCTGGCCCACCGCATGTTCCCTCCAGAGCTTTATTCTAAGCCGTCTCCCAAGCCAGACCCTCAATTCAGGGAGGCGAGAACAGTTAGCAGCTTCTGTCTTTTGAGTCTATTGAGATTTCAGGATTTGCAAGTTTCTTTGGCAGAAGAGAATTCTAGAACTCTTGCCGTGTATTTTTGTTGTTGCTGGGGATCAGCACAGCCTAGCATCACAGTGTGCCCAAATGGGCCCTTCCCCAAGATTTATGATATGAACAGAGAGGATCATCAGAAACCACAGGCGAGGGCCGGGGGTGTAGGTTGGTGGTGAAGCAATTGCCTCGCTTGAGTGAGGCCCTGAGTTTGATTGCTAGCACCACAAAACCAAAATAACAACAAAACACAAGTCGAATGAAGGACTCTGCCACTGTGTAGCCGCGGCTCTGAGCTGACCCCTCGGGAGGATCCAAGTTCATCTCCTGGCGGCGGGGGGCACAGAGGCAGGGAGGACCCAGGTGTTCCGCCATCAGTCTCCCTCGGGGGAATCGGCATCTTGGGGACTTACCTTGTAGTAGCTGTTGCCATAGAAGCAATCGCAGGAAGAGGCATTGATGCACTGGTTGTTACTAAACAAAAAGCCAGGGTTACAGACACAGCCTGGCTGGCAGAGCACATCACAGTTGGGTTTGGGGTTCTCGCAGGATGCAGGGCAGGCACAGGATTCATAGTGGGACCCTGGGGCGCACTTCACTAAAGGCAAAACACAGCCTCATCAAATCTTCACTCTGGAGTTGTTCCCAGGGCTTTTCTGTCTCACCCCGACCCCTGAACTCAAGTTCCCCTCTAAGAAGTAGGCCCATGTTGTCCCACCAGCAAAAGGAATACGCAGCTACGACATGGATAGACCTTGAGGACATCGTGCTCAGTGACAAAGCCAGGCACAAAGGCCCACAAAGGATTCCATTTGTGAAATGTCCAGGCCAGGCAGATCCAGGGATACAGAAAGGAGATTCGTGTCATCAGGGACTGGCAAGAGGGGATGAGGAGTAACAGCTAGAGGGTATGGGGTTTCTTTCTGGGATGAGAAAAAAAAAAAAAATGTTTAGAATAAGAATGGAATACTGGTCTGGGGAGATAGCTTAGTCGGTAGAGTGCTTGCCTTGCAAGCACAAGGCCCTGGGTTCGATCCCCAGCACCACAAAAAAAAAAAAAAGAATGGAATACGGGGGGCTGGGGGTGTGGTTCAGCAGTGGAGCACTTGCCTAGCGCGTGGGAGGCACCGGGTTTCATACAAATAAATCAATGAAACAAAAGTACTGTGTCCATCTATAATTTAAAAAATTTAAAGAGAAAGAATGGAAGACTAGTTGCACGACCTTATGAATATGTTCCAAGCATGAAATTAAACACTTTAAAAGGATGAGGGGCCAGGAATGTAGCTCAGTAGTAGGGCGTATGCTTAGCAGGTATGAGGTGCTAGGTTTTAATTCCCAGCATCCAAAAAATATGTGTGTGTGGGGTGGGGGGTGAGTTGTAGGGCATAAAAACTACACCCCCATTAAACACAAGGAGGACAGGAAGAGAGCCAAGAGCTGGTTCCCACCCGCCTCCACCCACCTGCCCGGTGTCCCTCCGGCTCTGGGGGCACTCTGCTGAAGTTGCCATCTTTGGAGAGATGGGACTAGCCCATCTTCCTGCTAAGAAGGCAGTTTTTCCACAGGAAGAATCCCTCTCCCTGACTGTCCTACTCGCTGCCTCTTATTTTCAACTCCTTGGCCCAGGTTCCGTCCCCACGTACCTGTGGTAGTTCTGGGGGTTGTGGTGGTGGTGGTGGTGGTAGTGGTGGTGGTGGTGGTGGTGGTGGTAGTGGTAGTGGTGGTGGTGGTGGTGGTAGAGGTTGTGGTGGTGGTCGGGGTGGTGGTGGTCGGGGTGGTGGTGGTCGGGGTGGTGGTGGTCGGGGTGGTGGTGGTCGGGGTGGTGGTGGTCGGGGTGGTGGTGGTCGGGGTGGTGGTGGTCGGGGTGGTGGTGGTCTTGTGAATGTGTGGAGGCTTCAGCAAGACTGAGGGTCCAGAGGGCAATTCAGATGTACTGGGGCAGGATTCTTCTGTACAAGCTGTGGGCTTTTCTGTGGTCTCAGTGGGTTCCTCTGTGGGGGTGGTGGTCTCCTCAGTGGGTTCAGTGGGTTCCTCTGTGGGGGTGGTAGTCTCCTCAGTGGGTTCAGTGGGTTCCTCTGTGGGGGTGGTGGTCTCCTCAGTGGGTTCCTCTGTGGGGGTGGTGGTCTCCTCAGTGGTTTCAGTGGGTTCCTCTGTGGGGGTGGTGGTCTCCTCAGTGGGTTCTTCAGTGGCTTCGGTGGGTTCCTCTGTGGCAGTGGTGATCTCCTCAGTGGGTTCCTCTGTGGGGGTGGTGGTCTCTTCGGTAGTTTCGGTGGGTTCCTCTGTGGGGGTGGTGGTCTCTTCGGTAGTTTCAGTGGGTTTCTCTGTGGGGGTGGTGGTCTCCACTGTGGTTTCAGTGGGTTTCTCTGTGGGGGTGGTGGTCTCCACCGTGGTTTCAGTGGGCTTCTCTGTGGGGGTGGTGGTCTCCACCGTGGTTTCAGTGGGTTTCTCTGTGGTTCCAGATGATCCAGTATATGAAGCCGGAGATGTGGTAGAAAGTCCTGTTGGTACTGTTGTTACAAACAAAACAAAGCCTTGGAATTCACTCAAAATCATACCACCCCCCACGCCATCATTCCCTTCTCACCAGCTGGAGTGGGTGGGCTCAGAAGGACCCACTCTCCTTCCACTCCCAACCCCCAACTTCACTACTTAACAAACACTCAACACACAGCGCTCCCAACATACACCTGCTATTGTGCCAGGTTCGGGAAACAAAAATGAATAGGAGGCGGAAAAGTGACTCGGCTACAGGTCTTGCCAGTAGGATCACTAGGGGAGGAGTTCTGGATGCAGCCCCAGAGATCATGGCGTCAGACACCTTCACTCAAACAAGCATCCTGACCGTATGAGGACAGTAGAGGTGGGAAGAACAGAGAAACCCACATCCGCTGTGTGAGACCTTGGCACAAAAGGACTTGCTAGCCCAAGGTGGTCATCCCAGGGGGTGGCACCCTTCCTGGGGCCTCGAGTTTCATCTTACCTGGACAGGAACCTTGATTGATCGCGACGAAACCCACAGCAACAATAAAAGCAGGGTTGCTTCCCCGGACAGCCTCAAAAATCAGCTGAAGTGACAAATGAAAACAACTCTGCCAGGCTCATCCTCTGCCAAAATGTCACCTTGTTGGCCCCTCCATGGTCCAACCCACCCCAGGCCCTTCCTTCATCTCTTCTCTGCTCCCTTTCCACCTTTTCTCAGTCCCAAACCCAGCCCTGAACCCCTTACCACGCACCACGCAGACACACACAGGGCCCACTCTCCACCTCTCACCTGCATGGGCTGTCGACGTCCTGAAGAGATGGTGACTGAAGCATTCAGCCAATCAGGGCTCTGAGACCCAACGCGGTTCCACAGAGAAACAGGAGAACTGCCGGCAGGGCTGCCCAGCAGGAGTATGAGTGTAGAGCCCTCTCCAGTGCCAGCCATGTGGTAAGAAAACAGCACACAGACATCCCCAGGGGCACAGAAGGGCCGGCTCATCAACCTGACAGACTGCCCCGCCTTGGAGAGCTTGTCCGCCTCAAAGTAGACAAAATGATCGCCTGGGCAAAAGAGGGGAACGGGCAAGATGAGACGCCCACCCAGGACAAGTGGACTTGCTGCTGTAGCGATTCCTGGCTTTCCCAGTGGGCATCTGAGCAAGCAACCAAACGCCCCACATGATGGCATTTTTTCCCTGCTCTCTTTGGATTTCTAATTGGAGAATACAGAAAAAAGCCAAAAAACAAAAAAACAACAACAACAAAAAAAAAAACCCAGAAAAACCAAACCTGCAGCCCAGACTCCATTGCTGGCAGCACCCATAAATGTCTTGGCTGAGATACGAGAGAGTAGGTTTTGAAAGCTGAGACTTAATGAAGCGGGAGGTCTAGATTTCTTAGGGAATTTCAGTAATCGCACAGTTATGAGCATCCTCAACTGAGTCTACTCCGTCACCTCTTCAGCCCTGGGCCCCACAGCAGTTTCCCAATAAACACTGCTGGTTGATCTTCACCACCTCCAAGGTCCTCCATCAACTGCAGATTCAGCACTACATGGAGTTCAGAGGTCCTCGATCTCTTCACCTTGATAAGAGGACTCACCCACAAGGCCTTTGACGTTGCTGAGAATAGTTTTACTTCCCCAGGACCAGCGTCCGCCATTTTCGGGTGTGTGGGTCCAGTCACAGAAGGGATGGGCTCCGTCCTCAAAGTCGCACTGAGGAAAGCTGTCTAGTAGGTCCAGAGGGAGGTTTGAGAAACTGGGGCAGTGTTCCCTGTCCCTACCATCCCCAATTCCAGGGGGCCTCCCAGGGCCCTGCGCTCACCCCCACAGGGAGCAAGGCTGACTGCGTCCACTGCTATTGCTGGCTCTGGGATCTTTCCAAACACACCCACCACAGCAAACTGAAAAGAGAGAGAGAGAGAGAGAGAGAGAGAGAGAGAGAGAGAGAGAGAGAGAGAATGGACCTGGAGTAAGTACACAGGACAAACTCTCACCCGTCCAAAGCTCGGTCTGATCATTTTTTTGGAGGGGGGTGGGTACTGGGGATCGAGCTCAGGAGCACTCTGCCACTGAGCCACAGCCCCAGCCCTACTGTGAATTTTACTTAGAGACAGGGTCTCACTGAGTTGCTTAGTGCCTCACTTTTGCTTAGGCTGGCTTTGAACCCACAATCCTCCTGCCTCAGCCTCCCTAGCTGCTGGGATTACAGCATGGGCCACCGTGCCTGGCTCCAGATCTGATGTTATTTCATTCAGAGACCCAGACCCTCTGTTCCTGGTGCTTTGCAGGTACCTACCATGTGCAAAGACCTGACCCCTTGCTCCTCTGTACCTGTATCTGTCCTGGTCCTGTATAATTGACAGAAATAGGTTGCCAGTTGGGTCCAGGTTGTCCTGAAAAAAGCGTGTGTTTCCGGATGCTGCCTACAATGGAAAAATAGGCGAGAGAAGTGAGTTTAGAGAGACTGAGAAATGACTTCAAATCTAGACTCAGAAGGATGAGTTGCAGAAAGAATATTTAAGCAATGTCGCCCCAAATGCAAACTATTATCTCTCCCTCTCCTGGCACATTTATCTGTTTTTCTAGAATCCAATGTCCTTCTCATTTCCACTTCATGGAAAATCTCCCACATACCCTAGACCTTGAGACATTCCTCCTCCCCTCCCCCTTATTGCCTCATCGACCCAACCCTCGGAGATGATCCAGGTTGGTACAAATTCATTGCCCCCGCTAACCCAAGACCGAAGCGTAGACCAGGAGGGCTGCGCCAGGAGACCGGTTCCGCAGGATGTAGTAGAAAGAAAGGGTCAGACAGCCGGTGGAGCGGCTCGGGGGACTCAGGAGGGAAGATTTCTGTCCCGGCTTTGCATTTTTGGGGTCCAGTAGCATGTAGAAGCCACCTGTGAAAGAAAAGGCCTATAAGGTAGGATGGTTGGTGTTGAAGTGGATATGACGCAGGAGTAGTAGGACCCCACGTGAGATGAGACTTGGTCCTGGGGAACCCTAACAGCCACCGGAATCAGGCAGCGCTGAGGTGGGCCCACACCCGCGTCACGACTGGCTGAGGCCTCGAACCCTCCCTGGAGTGCTTGGACTAGGTAAGGACGTGGTGTTGCCAGAGGAAACACGGGCACCCTCCCAGAAGCAACCTCTGAAATCCCGTCCTGGGGGTGCTGACTGCTTGCGCCCTCTTTTACGCAGCGGATCAGCACAAGTTGGGGAAAAGGCTAGTCTGAGGCCGCAGGGCAGGCAGGTCCCCACCCCACGCCCCTCCGCTGCCAACTCAGGCAGCCAATCAGCCTGGACTTCACTCCGTGACGCAACTAGCAGCGGGGAGAGGGAAGCGGCGGTAGACGCGTGCGGACCGCGCATGCGTTCATCACGGTCCCACTGCCTCCACCTGGGTGAGCGCGGGTGCCCCCGGGCTAGGCAAGGCGCGCGGGCTTGGGGGAGGCAGAGGAGGAGGCTCAAGTGGAGGGAAGAGGCTGGGGAGGGAGAGAGGAGAAAAGAAAGGAAACAACTTTAAGGAAAGGGAATGGCAGAACTGAATGAGAAAGCAAGGAGCCAAGAGAAACGGGAGAGGAGAAGAAATTTAAAAAGAGAAAGAGAGAAGCCAGGTGGGTCGTGCACGCTCGGGAAGCGGAAGGCAGGAGGATCTCGAGTTCAAAGCCAGCCTCAGCAACTGAGACCCTGCCTTAAAAAAAAAAAGGGGGGCGGGGGGACGTGGCTCAGTTGCAAAGCACCCTCATACCAAAAAATGTAAATAAAGAAAAAGAAATAAAATATATCTATACTCTATCTATATGGAAACAGGCAAGATGGAAGAGAAATAGAACTAAAAGAAAACCAATCAGCGCTTATTGAAACTGCCCAAGTGCTGAGGGATGCAAAGGCGAACTGGCAGGGGGACCCTCCAAGGACTTCGATGAAGATGCGAGTGAGGGATTCTCAAGATCTGTCTAGAAGGCAAGCTTCAGGCAGCAAGAAGAGATCTGAGGAACGAGGACTTGGAGTGGACACTTAGGAAGCTGGATGAGGGAAAGGTGGAGAAGAAAAGAAAATGTGGAAATGATCAGGCGGAAGGAAGGAAGGGACTGAGAAGAAACAAGAAGCGTAGACTCAGAAAGGAAATGAGGGCCCATCATCTCTGTTTGACCTATGAAGCTGGGTCCTGAGGGCTGGGAAATGTGGACTGTGTGGAGAAGATTGAGGGAGGAGATGAGAGGGGAGAGAAAAGGAAGGAGTGAACAGCAGAAAGAGGGAGAAAAAACCCAGGCAAGAGAACAGAGAGGTGATGGGAAAAGAAGCATGATATAGCGATGGATGGAAAACAGGAAGACTGTGTTGCTGGATTCCTGCTCAAGCCTCAATGTCCTGGGTTGGCTACCCTTGTGGGTTCTCTTCAGTGGCTTCTCAACACAAAGTGAGGGGACCAGGCTGTAGCTTAGTGGTCGAGCGTTTGTCTAGAGTGTGAGAGGCCCTGGGTTCCATCCCCAGCACTACAGAAATAAATAAAATCAGATCAAGTCACGCCATTGCTCCAAATCCTGCAAAGGCTCCCCATTACACGGAATAAAGGCCACAGTCCTGACAATGGCCTTCGAGGCTCCACATGATCTGCCCTTCCTGTGATCTGAGCTCATCCCACTACTCCAAATCCCTTCTTCCCCCTTGGCCTGGGATACCTCAGGGCCTTTGCATGGCTGGCTCCTCTGCCTGGAATGTTCTTCCACACTCCCAATATTTTCATGCCTCATTCCCTTAACTCTTTCAAGTGTGTTCAACTGTGACCTGTTGAGACCTATCCAGGTCACCCTAGTTAAAATTCACAACTTTCCTACCCTTGAACTTCTAATTCCTTCCCTTATTCAACTTACTTTTCCCAAAGCACTTGTCACACCATAACTATGTAATTTACTTCTTTGTTTTGATAACTCTCTCCCCTTTCCCCACCAACACCACTCCCTCTCTGTTTTGCATACTAATTTTCAAGGACCAAGACACTGCCGGGCACATTGTAGGTGCTCAGTAAATATGGAGTGAATGAATGAAGGAATGAAAGGTGCCAGGAAAGGAGGTGAGAGCAGGCTATGCTGGATCCACCAGATGGAGCTAGTGGGGAAGGCTGGGGTGCTCGGAGCATACTTCTTACTGTGAAACCTGAGGCTTGAGGCTGCCTGGGTTCACCTAGAGGGTCCCAAGGCAGTTATTTTAGGGTGTGCAGAGGTCGCGAGAGCCCAGAAAGCCCAAGGACGGAAGCATAACCAGTACTCACTCCCAGGACTGGAAAAGTCATCATTAGGTCCCACGTCCTGCTTCCCTGATGACCCCTTCTTCTGTGTCCACTTGGCCCCAGAAGCAGAAGGGATCCAGCTCCAGCCACAGAGATCATTTAGAGTGTCAAAACTGCACATTTGCATCATGCAGACTGAAGGTAGAGAAAGGAGGCAGTTCAGAAAGGGAGGCCTCAGGCTGGAGTCTGAATTCTGAGTTCCAGTCTCAGTCCTATGATGAGCCATGCAGGCTTTCCAGCCAGACTCGGCCCCTCGCCTATGGGTCGTGATCCTGACACAGGTAAGTTAACCTGTCCAAGCCTCAGTTTTCTCATCTATAAACTGGGAATGACAGTGCCCATCTGCCTCCTGGAGTTGTCAATTAGATCACGAGCGTGGACCATTTCCTTAGTCCCTGTGCTTAATGAGTGTTGATTCCTTTCACCCAGCTTCTGGAATTTTCCTTTTCTTGAATGTTCTCCCCTCCAACCTCTACTGTCAGTTGAGAGGGCTAATACTGCTTGGATCATGGTGGTAACCTTATGTCCAGGTTTTCTTGGAAGGGAGGGCTTTCTAAGGTGCAGGACTTTCAGTGCTAAGATGGGGACAGCCCAGGGAAAGCCAGGCTGGTTGGTCACTCTAGACGAGGTAGCCCCACAACTCCACGTTAGGAGAGCACCTGGCTACTTTGGGAATCAGAGGTGTGGGGTGAGGGAGCAGAAGGAAGACATCACCCTTGGCTCGTGAGAAACCCGGGTCCTGGGTGCTGAGCCAGGAGAGATTTGCAGGGACCAGGAAGAGAGAAGCCTGGGAGAGGGAGGAAGAGGGACTCACTCCGATTGCAGGTTCCCCGATGGATAGCGAGGGCGTCCAGAGAGATGTCCAAGTAGGGAGTGTTGCCCCTCATCCCCTCAAATGTTAACTGCAGGAGGGGAGACAGGCAACCCCTGATTCTGTGAGTCTCTTGGCCAGGCCTCCTGTCCCTTTGCCTTTAACTCCTGATTTCCCTGAGTTCAGATGGATGGGACCCCACACCCCCTCCTTGCCACAGCCCGCCCTCTGGGCCCTCCAACACCCATGGCACCCCCTCTGCCCCCACAGATGGCCCTTGGGTCTTCCCTCGGCCTCACCCAGCTAGGCAGGTTGAGTCCTGCGGGCACGGCGACAGAGGTGGGTATCCAGGACGGGCTCTGGGTATTTGTGTGCTTCCAGAGCAATTTGGGGCGGTTGCTCTGTTTGCCCATGAACAGCAGCAGCCGGAGCCAGGAGCCCCAGGACAGCCCGAACATGTGGTAGGCGAAGCGCACGCAGAACGGGCCTGGCTCCCAGAGGTCGGGGCTGCGCAGGCGGGCCACTCCGCCCTGACGGAAGTTGTTGGAATCCATGTGCAGGTAGTAGCCCTCTGGGGGAGGCGGAGCCCAGGATGCTGAAGCCTTGGATCCCCAAGGCTTCCCACCCACCCCTGCTCAGATCCCAGGTGTGCCAGAGACCCCAGCAGCAGCCTCTCCCTTCATGCATCTGGGCCCATGCCCACCTCCTGCTGCCCCCCCATCTGCACTCCCTAAATCTGAGGCTTTCCCACACGCCCCCTCACCTCCATTAGGGTACCCCCCGGGGGGTCCTGTGGTGCCAGATGGGGAGGGACCATTTGCTCGAGTCCAGTCCCCATCATCGGTGAACTCTTGGGACCAGTCACACAGGGGTTTGGAGCTATCCTCAAAGTCACACTGGGAGAGAACGGCTGGGGAGAAAGAGCCTCTGTGAGGCCTCAGAGAGGGCAGAGGGCAGAGGGCAGAGGGCAGGGGCCAGACCACAGCGCCACGGGGAGATGGAGGTCAGCAGGGTCACTAAACTTAGAGAAGGCTGTCATTAAGATTGGGGGTCCAAAGCACAGATTTGGAAGACATCTCTTCCGGGAGAAATTCAGGGCTGGGGAATGGGGTGGGCAAAACCACAGGGTCGAAGGTCATAAATGGAGGCTCTTGCAGGCAGGCTGGACTCTGCTTCTCCACGGTTCCTTCTGCCCTCTGTCGTCCAGCGCGGCCCTGTGCTCATTTGCCCCATGTTTACTCCATCACCCTGCCCCGAGGACGCCCCAGGCGGCCACCCCTGAGCTAGTGACGGGCATTCAGTCCTGGGGAGGGAGAGGAGGCCTGGGTCATCCGGGTTCCAACTCACAGTTGTCCCTTGGGCTGCGGTGAGAAACCGAATTCAAATCCAGGGGCTTCTGTGTCCTTGGGATTGATTTGGAAAAAGCAAAAATATCACTCTTGTCGTTATTGAGAATTAGAAGACTCGTGAGTTCGCGGAGGGGTCATTTAGGGATTTTTTTTTCCTCTTTTTCCCTGTGGCTTGTCAGTGTTTATGTGTATTTTCTTCTTTAAGATTTCGGGAAGGTCACCCACAGCCTCTTCCCCTCTTCTCCATCTCCTAAAAATCAGGCCTCCTCTAGCTCCTCCCATCCCAGCTGGCTCTCTCACCCCCGAGGTCACCTGCTGTTATGTGTCCCGCTGGGGGCAGACCAGGCTCCCGTGTATGGGAAAGCTCACACAGTGTCTGGGTTTCACCCTGAGGTCTCCTTCCTTTGGGCTGAGGTCTCTCTCTCTCTCTCTCTCTCTCTCTCTCTCTCTCTCTCTCTCTCTCTCTCTATATATATATATATATATATATATATATTTTAATTGGGCAACAAAGATGCTCCCTGATCCTTCCTCCTAATCTTACCCATTGCACAGAGAGGACCCTGCCCCACATAGAATAGCCCTCTTTTCTTTGTTCAAGTACAGCTTGTTCAAACCCCACCTCTCCGCCCCCACCATAAGCCCCGACACCACATCAGCCATCTTCTTTTTTTCCTCCCGGTACCAGGGATTGAACCCAGGGGTGCTTAATCATTGAGCCACATCCCCAGCCCTTTCTATTTTTTATTTAGAAACAGGGTCTTGCTAAGTTGCTTAGGACCTCGCTAAGCTGCTGAGGCTGGCCTCAAAATTGTGATCCTCCTGCCTCAGCCTCCTGAGCCACTGGGGTTACAGACATGTACCACCACACACAGCACCAATCATGACTTCTTGAGGCCTTCCATTTGAAGTCTCACCTGTCGTCTGGGCCTACTCTGAGTTCTGTCTGACTTCAGAGGGCCTGACTTGCCTGTCCTCTCCCGGCTCGATCTGTCTCCCCTGCTCTGTACCCTCCTTAGTTTCTCCCCAGTTCCTGGCTCTGGGGCTAAAGGATCGGTGCTCTTCGGTTCATAGGTTAACCTCTCCCCATCCCATCAGGCTCCCTGCCTCCCTCCCAGGCCTCTGCCTGCCCCTTCAGGGTTCCTCAGAGCCACCCCAACCGCCCCTTGGCTCATCACCCACCTCTGAGCCCAGCTTACCAGACAGGGGCGAGCAAGGGACCCTGGCCCCAGGCAGCCCCCGCCAGCAACACCAGAGTCCAAACTGGAGGAGCCATAAGGGACCTCAGAGGCTGCCCTCAGGGGAGAGAGGAAGGGCACAGTGAGGAGACCAGGCCACTCTGACACCCCCTGGCCCTCCTCCCTTGGCATTCGGAGGAAGCCGTGAAAAACCGACAACAGAAAACAAGAGAAAGCCCTGAGAAATTAAAGTTACAAGTTGAAATTAAAAATCCAATAGAAGAGTGATAAATTGAAATCAAAGGAAAATAAGAGGTAAAGAAAGAAGAGAATCTTGGAGGAAGAATCTGAGAAGTCTCCCCATCCAACAAAAATAGTTCAAAAAGCGAGAACAAAGGAAAAGAAAAACACCCAGAAAATGTCCCGCCAGTGAAATACTCAAGTCCCTAGATTAAAAGGTGCCTAAGTAGGATGAATGCAGAGACCCAGGAGAGGGTACATTGGGAAATTTTAGAGTATAGGGCGAAGGGAAGATCCGAAAGACTTCCAGCCGGAAAAGAGCAGGTCACCTACTAAGGATCAGGAATCAGCATGGCATTGGACTTTTCAATAGCAACCACAGATTCTAAAAGGCGGCTGAACATTGTCTGCAGAATTCCACAGAAAAGCATTTCAAACCTAAAATTCTATAACTGGCAACGGGGGCAAAGGTCCCCAGAGAGTCCAGGAAAAGGGAGGACGGGAAATGGCGGTGCACAAAGAACAGCAGAAGATGATCACAGGGGAGGAAATTCAGACAGCCGACAGATATTTGAAAAGATGTCCTGCTTCACTAGGACTAAGGGACACAGTAAACAAAACCACCAACTGGGAAAACACCTGCTTTCGTGGTAGCGAATAGGGGCAGGCTGGAGAGTTAACACCTATGACTGTCACGCTGACAGAAATTTAAGAGATGGATAGTGCAGAGTACTGGACAGGATGCAGGTAGACACAGGCAAATATGGAGATGAGCAAGCCAGGTGTCAGCGGGCTGGGGTCGGGGAGCTCAGTGAGTAGGGCATTTGCGCAGCATGCTCAAGACCCCGGGTTCGGTCCCCAGCACAGCAAAAGGAAACAAACAAATGTGTATCTTGTGGGGAAAACGTCTTAGGAGGTAATTTGACTATTAAACTTTAAAATGTGCATAAGTTGATTTTTTTGTTTGTTTGTTTCTTTGTTATTTTGGTAATGGAGGTTGAACTCAGGGACGCTCAACCACTGAGCCGCATCCCCAGCCCTATTTTGTTATTTTATTTAGAAGGTCTCACTGAATTGCTAAGTGCCTTGCCATTGCTGAGGCTAACTTCTGAATTCATGATCCTCCTGCCTCAGCCTTCCAAGCCGCTGGGATTATAGGTGTGTACCACCGCACCTGGCCATAAATTGGTTTTTGTTGGTTTGGTACCAGGGATTGAACCCAGGAGCACATAATCACTGATCCACATCCTCAGACCTTTTTAAATTTTGTTTAATTTAGAAACAGGTCTTGCAAAGTTGCTTAGGGTCTCAATAAATTGCTGAGGCTGACTTTGAACTTGCAGTCCTCCTACCTCAGCCTTCTGAGCCAGTATGCGCAGTTGCTCCTGGTTTATGTTTTCGAGGCTGGGTCTTACTATGTTGTCTAAGTTGTAGCTAAACTCCAGGTTTAAGTAATCCTCCTGCCTCAGCCTCCTGAGTAGATGGGATTACAGGTGTGTAAAGACAGACTCCTCAAATGTGTGCACATCTCTGACCTAACATTCCCATTTTAGGAATCTTCCCACAGAAGAGCACGTACACTTGTGCAAACATGGACATGCCTTCAAGATGTTAACTGCAGCGTTGTTCACAATGGGAAAAAGTATCATTAAGATGACTTAATATTTATCAGTTGATATGTGACTGGTTCATATTAAGACATAATGCAGGTATTTTAAAAAAGGTGTTCCTCACAATATTAAAAACAGAATTGCTGTATGATAAAGAAATTCAACTAGGTATATATTCAAAGAAACTGAAAGCAGGACATGGAACAGATGTTTATACACATGTTTTTAGCAGCAGTAATCATAATATCCAAAACATGGAAAGAACACAAGGGGTCCAACAACAGATGAATGGATAAATAAAATGTGGTGTATACACACACACACACACACACACACACGCAAATAGAATTAGTCTTAAAAAGAAAGGGTGGAGCCAGGTGCAGTGGCACACATCTGTAATCCCAGCGACTCGGAGGCTGAAGCAGGAGGATCTCAAGTTCAAAGCCAGCCTCAGCAACGAGGTGAGGGCCTAGGCAACTTAGCAAGACCCTATCTTGAAATAAAAATAAAAAGGGAAAAAAGGGCTGGAAATGTGGCTCAATGGTTAAGCTCCCCTGGGTATCTGGTTCAAAAAAAAAAAAAAAAAGGCGGGCTGGGGTGTGGCTCAGTGGTAGCGTCCTTGCTAGGCCCTGGATTCCATCCCCAGCACCACAAATAAACAAACAAATAAAGAAATAAATAAATTCTGACACATGCTATAACATGAGGACATTATGCTTATGAAATAAGACAGCCTGCAAAGGATAAATGCTGTATTATTCCACTTACAGGAGGTACCTAGAATAGCCATTCACATAGATCTAGAAAATGCAATAGTGGTTTCCAGGAGCTGGAGTGAGGAAGTGGGGAGTTAGTGTTTAATGAGTTTTGCAAGATGAACAGAGACAGCGATGGCTGCAGGACAATGTGAATGTCCTCAATACCATGCAATTGCTTAAGATGCTACATTTTATCTTACGTGTATTTTACTATGATTCATAATTTTTTACAGCAGGTACCAGGGATTGAACTCAGGGGCACTTGATCACAGACCCACATTCCCAGGCCTACTTTTGTATTTTATTTAGAGACAGGGTCTCACTGAATTGCTTAGGGTCTTGCTGAGGCTGGTTTTGAACTCTTGATCCTCCTGCCTTAGCCTCCCCAGCCGTTGGGATGACAGGCGTGCGCCACCGCACCCAGCTCATAAATAATTTTTTTAAAGTATCACTTAAGGGCTAGGGATATAGCTCAGTTGGTAGAATGCTTGCCTACATGCACAAGGCCCTGAGTTCAATCCCCAGCACCAAAAAAAAAAAAAAAAGTATTGCTTGATAATATTATTTGGTAATATGACACTGTTTATTAAAGTCTATTCCTGACATTTCTTTTTTTTTTTTTTTTTTTTTTTTTTTTTTTTGGTACTGGGGATCAAACTCAGAGCCTTGTGCTTGCGAGGCGAGCACTCTACCAGCTGAGCTATCTCCCCAGCCCCTGACTTTTCTTTTAAAGAAGGAACAGTAGCAAATCTGTATATTCTTAAGGTATAAAGAACATTAATAAGTGTAAGAGGAGAGTCCCAGAAAAAAATGTGTGAAATGACCCCATTTATATAAAGTCCTAAATCAGCCTGGGGGCCTGTGTGTGTATATACACAGTCATGCCCCATGTAAGGACATTTCAACCAATGAAAGGTAGTATATATGATGGTGATCCTGTAAGGTTATCACAGACCTGAAAAATTCCTGTCACCTAGTGATGGTGTAGCCATGGTAACAGACTAATTCTCAACACAGCATATTACTGCAAGTTTGCTGTGATGCTGCTATAAACAAATAGACTGTATAGCACATGCAATTCTATACAGTACCCGATAGTTGATGATGATACTAAATGCCTGTTACTGCTTTATGTTTTTAATATGCTGTGTTTTTTATTATTAGTTTAGGGTGCACTCCTTATATTATCTTTGTGTAGTTCTGTTGTACATTTTTTTTTTGGTAGTACTGGGGATTGAACTCAGGGGTGCTCTACCCCTGAACTTCATCCCCAGCCCTTTTTTTTGGGCAGCGGGGTGTGGGTACCAGGGATTGAACTCAGGGGCATTGGACCACTGAGCCACATCCCCAGCCCTATTTTGTATTTTATTTAGAGACAGGGTCTCACTGAGTTGCTTAGTGCCTCACTAAATTGCTGGAGGCTGGCTTTGAACTCGCGATCCTCTTGCCTCAGCCTCCTGAGCCACTGGGATTACAGGTGTGTGCCACCGCTCCTGTCCTCCAGTCCTTTCTATTGTTTATTTGGAGGCAGTATCCATCTAATACACTGAGGCTGGCTTTGAGCTTGTGATCCTCCAGCCTCCGCCTCCCGAGCTGCTGGGATCACAGGTGTGCGCCACTACGCCCGGCTTGTACCCCTGCTTATAAAAGCAAAACAAACAAAACATTTACCAGCTCCCACCTCCTACACCCTCTTTTCCACCTCTCTGTTTGCATTAAGAGGCCACGTCAAGGGACAGATCTTGTGTAAATATGCTCTGCGATGTTCCCAAAAGGAAATTGCCAAATGATGCAGGTCTCAGGACATTTAAGTGCTGCTCAACAGTCTGTAGGTAGGTGTAGAGGTGGGACCAGATGGTCACACCCAGAGTCATCGACAGGGTCACTTCTGGGGAGAATCCGGTCAGGGTTCCCCACGCCTCCCCCTCCATCATGCATGGTGGGAGTCTCCATAGGAAGAATGTCTCCATCCACTCCCGGGTAAGGGATTTGGGACTTAATGAGAGACCTCAGTGAGAGCCACTTGAGGGGCCAGACTGGGGGGTTGGGTTGGGTGTGGAAGTTGAAGAGAGTCCACTGGGAGTCGAGGAACAACGTTTTAGAACTGGTTGGAAAGGAGAGGTAACTGGAGAGCAACTGCAGAAGTTGGGGACAAAGTGGGGACAAGTCCAGAACACAGAGCAAAGGAACAAGAGGGCTCTTTTTCACAGAACCACCTCTCCAGCCATTTCCTAATTTTTTTTATTTTGAGACAGGGTCTTTCTACGTTGCTTAGGGCCTTGTTAATTTGCTGAGGCTGGCTTTGAACTCTCGGTCCTCCTGCCTCGGCCTCTGGAGCCTCCGAGATCACAGCGGGTGCCACTGCACCCACCTGGCAGGAGGGCTCTTAGCAGGAATGGGTTGGGCTGTGCAGGGCAGGTGGCCATGCACATTTATCCTGTTTCTGTTTTATCTGTGAAATAGGAAGTGGGTGGAGCCATCTCCAGGGGCACAAAGCCCACCCTAGTGACCTTAGGTGGACTCCATACCCGTCCTGACCTTCACATCCACTGGCCTGCTTCCCTTCTCTCCACCTCCAATAGCCTGGTCCCTCAGGTGGGCAGACAGACCTGTGAACAAGCCATTACCACACAATGCTTTGGTGGGAAGCCCTGGAAGGAGCACATGACCCCAGGTGCAGGAAACAGGAAGGAAAGAGAACTAGTTCAGGTCAATCTTCCTTAGCGGGTGACAACCAAAGGGCTTTCTAAAGGACAAAGAGATGGTAATCAGGCAAAGGAGTACATGACATTTTTGGAGAATAACCTGGGGGAGGGGGTTGTGTGCGTGCATGTGCAGGTGCACAAGTAGGACCCAGAGGAGGCTGGGTCCCGTCTTGGAGGACCTTGAACGCCATAGCTTGAAAGAGCCACTAGAAGGCTTTGAGCAGTGGACTGACTTGATGCCACCGGCAGGCAGCAGGGTGGATCAGAAGGGACCCGGGGAGGTGGGGGGGGGGGGGGGCTGTGCAGGTGGACGCTCACCATCAAGGGTCAGGTGGGGAGTGGATCAAGAGCTTGCCAGGAGCCAGAAACAGGCAATTCTCTCTGAGTGACCTAACCCCACCGCATGTCTTCTTCACTGCAGATGTGATTGTCCTCATTTTCTGTTTGTGGGGCAGAGCTCCAGAGAAACTTAGTAAATTGTTCCCCCACATTGTCAGAACAAGCCCACATGTTTTCGGGATACTCTGATTTCCATGCAGTGTTCTGCTGAGTCCCTGGGAGCTGTCCCTCAGGGGCTATTGAGGACATCCAAATGGAGGTAGGGTCCATGGGACATTCACTCCAGCCGGAACATTCCTGCTTTTTATTAGCTTCATAAATGACCTTTCGGGGCTGGGGAGATAGCTCAGTCGGTAGAGTACTTGCCTTGCAAGCACAAGGCCCTGGGTTCCATCCCCAGCACCCCCCAAAAAATGACCTTTCTACTTCAGGTTTCAGCCCAAGGGGAACTTCAGCTGCTTTGGAAAACCCACTGAGGCCTGGGGTGTGGCTCAGTGGTACAGCACGTGCTTTGCATGCCCAGAGCCCTGGGTTCCATCTGGGTCGCCAAAAAGAAAACAAAGCCACTGACTCCCCTAGGCTCTCACAGTGTGCTAAGCGGTCATGAACCCAAATTTAAAAAATTTTTTTTTATTTTTACCTATTTATTTTGTGGTTGTAGATGGGCAGAATGCCTTATTTTATTTGTTTTATGCAGTGCTAAGGCTTGAACCCAGTCTCACACACGCTAGGCAAGTGCTCTACCACTGAGCTACAGCCCATCCCCAAGAACCCAGATTTCTAATACTCTGCCACCCCCAGGTATTCCTGAGGCAGCCCCCCACACTCCTAGCATCAAATCTAGGCTTGGGGTGCTTGGTCTTTGCCCTGGAAGAGAGATGAAGATGTCTGTGCCAGCCATCCACTGGGGCTGTCAGGGAGGGGACAACATGTCTTGTATCCCACTCTAGCTTTTGTTTTCTGTTTTGTCACTGTGACCACAGGACCCGGCAAGAACAGCAAGGAGGAGGGAAGGTTTATTATTCAGGGCTCATGGTTTCAGAGGTCGCAGTCCATAGACGGGGGACTCCATAGCTGTGGGTCTGAGGTGAGGCTGATAGATGTGGCCAAGGAGAGTAGCTCAGGAGAGGCAACCAGGAAGCAGAGACAGAGATCCACACACCAGGGACAAAATCCAAACCCCAAAGTCATGCCCCCTGTGACCTACTTCCTCCAGTTGCACCCTTCCTACCTATAGTTACCACCAGATTCATCCACACAGGTGGATTAATGCACTGATTAGGTTAAGGCTCTCACAACCCAATCCTTTCACCTCTGAAAATTCTTGCATTGTCTTACACGTGAACTTTTGGGGGACACCTCATATCCGAACTATAAGAAGAAGGAGAGTCAGAGAGAGACCCCTTCTGCCCCAGTGAGTTCTGAAAACCACACCTTAGAATGCCAATAGGACCATACAGCAATCCAACCTCCTTGGGCCCAAGCTGGGGACATAAAGGATGTGCATCTCAACCCCTATCCACCCTCTCCCTCCAGGCGAGTTCAGTAGGTAGTCAATAGAAGGGAGGAGGACAGAAAATAGTTAACCCAGGGAAGAGCAGAAGGTAATTGATCCACAGCCCCTCCAGGTTGGGCAATAAGTCCTCTGATGGCTGCTTTGATGACCTCCTTTGGCACCACAGAGCTGGACAGTCACAGTTTCCAATTTGCCAAGAGGTGGTGGGTGGGAGCTTAAGGCAGGACAGAAAGGTTAGGGGGTGACTCACTGGCTCTGCATTTGGGGGAACCAGGAATGGGCAGGGCTCCAGAGACTGGCAGCCTTGAGAAGCTTGGTAGCTGCAGGAATACAGTAGGAGAGACACTGGGAAGTAGAAAAGCCCTGGAAGTCACCCCAGAGAACAGAAGCCCAGTCCTAGGTCACCCAGGGCATGACAGACCACAAAACATCTGGTCTTCCTTCCTTCATCCGTAAGATGCAGGTAGGGAGACCCAGTCAACACGGCCAAGGTTTTTTAAAATTAGGAATTTATATAGACATGGGGGCAGCGTAATTTCCTTCCCTTTCCTTTCTTTTCCAACAGGGTCCCATAAACTGGGAAACATTTGTTACTCTGTTGCAAATAATCCTTTCATAATGTCACACTGATATGTTGGAATTTTAGCAGAATTAACCTTGATCAGCTTGGAATAATGTCGTTAATATTCAATTAACATAGATTCCAACGTTCACACCTCACTTAGCTAATGCAAAGATCACCATCTGTTGGCAGGTGGGTAGACCGGCTAGTTCCAGTAAAAGACGAGGCGAGCTGTAAGTTGGAGCCAGCCAGGTGAATCTGGTCATCCGAAAGCTTGGGCCAGAGAGGACTCAGGCTCACAGGCTGCAGCTGAGATGGGCCATCATACTGGGAAATTTGGGAGGTTAGGGAGGGAGTCCATCTCTGCCTGTCCAGGGGATGAAGGGAAGCCTGAGGCAGGGAAAGAGTTGGTAGCGGGAGATGGAGAGTCTAATGCCTCTTGGCCACTACTGGTTCATCATTCCATTCACTTCTCCTTTCCCCCTGCCTGGTAATCCTGCACTTCAGACAGAAGATGACTCTAGCTGGAGTCAGGGAGGGCCTGGCCTCTGGTCCTGACCCTTCCTCTCAATGCCTTATGACCTGGCCAAGGCTCATAATTTCTCTGGGTTTCTGTTTCTTTGCAAAATGGTGATCCTCTTCTCTGCCTTCCTCACAGGGTTGGGAGAGCAAATGAGAGGAAGCCGGGAAAACCACTTGTAAGTCGCCAAGCTCACTCTAAACAGAAGGGAAGGCCCTTAAACAATTAAAGAATGCGCAGACTCAGAACCCTAGCGTGCTGGCTCCTGATCCCAGCCCGGCTGTCTGAAGGGCTGGCCTGGTCACTTACTTAGTAGAACCTGGTTTCTCCATGTGGCAGTACTCCTGCTTCCTGGAGTCATGGGAATCACAGCGGGTCATACAGGTGCCTGACATTTAATGCCTCCCCCTCCCCCTCCCCCTTCCCCTCCTCCTCCTCCGCTCCTCCCCCCTCCTCCTGCCCTTCCTCCTCCTTCTCCTCCTCCTCCTCCTCCACCATCACAGTGCAGAGCAAGCTCACCCTCCTGGCCTGCACTTGAGGAGACTCTGAAATAGGGCCACACACATCAGGGGCTCTGGGTCCCCACCACATTCTTCTTATTGCTGTGGCTCTGGACGCTCAGGCCTCTGGACACCCTGCCCCTCAACACTCAGCCACATACCAAACTGTGTCTAAGTTAATGTGTTTCTGTGTCTTTTCTACCAGGGGACTGCCCAGTCCAAGGACACTGGTCTGTGAGTGGCATGGACTGAGTGTCATGTCATTTCCTAGCACTTCGGGCAAAGGTTTGGTAGCCTAAGAGCGAGATTTCTTCCTTACTGATCCTAAACAGTGGGGCAAGAATCAGATGTCACATGTGGAAGCCACAGTGCAAATTTGTATTGAGATGTGTAGATCCGAGCAGGGACCATTCTATCTATACTTTGTGGATTTCTCCAACAGTTCCCAATGTGGCCTGAAGAGGGCACTGTAGTCCAGGAGCTTGGTTGGCCACTGAAAATTCTTTTGGGTCCTCTCCTTTGCAGACTCCTCTGCCTCAACTTCAACACCCTCCCCTCTCTCCCCCACCCTACAATCTAGCAAATCCCCTCAGATTCCCCATTATGCCTGTAATTTTTTCTGCTCCAGACAGCCAAACATTCTCTTTTGCATATGTGCCTGATCACACACTGACTTCTCTACATTTTGTTTTAAAAGCAGAAAGACTGGCCACCACATCTAGGATAATGGACAAGATTGGGGTCCCAGTACATTTTTGTGGCATTTTGATTGGTTCATGGGTCTCACCTGGGTGGTCCCTTCCAGGTAAAGCATTAACTTCTGGGAAGGAACCAAGTCATTGTCAGAATAAAGGGTAAAAGTAGAAGCATAATCAAGAGTGGAGTTCAGGGGTGGGGGTTGTGGCTCAGTGGTAGTGCACTTGCCTAACAGGTGTGAGACTCTGGCTTTGATCCTCAGTATCACATAAAAATAACAAAATAAAGGCATTGTGTCCACCTACAGCTAAGAAAAAAATATTAAAAAAAAAAGAGTGGAGTTCAAGTTCCTTGACTGTATATTCCATGACCACCATACCAGGGGAGTAAGGGAGCAGGTAGGGAGTATATGGAAAGAAAAGCAGATACGGGAAGATGTGAGGGGAGAATCCCTGTTTTCTTGGCCTCGGGCAAGTTATTTTACTTCATCTGTCAGTGGAAGTGGCCACAGGTACTTTCTCACAGGGTCATGCAAGGAGGACACTGGGGTTATATAAAGGAAGCACTTGGAGTTGCACTTGTGACGGCAAGTGCACAGTAAGACAGTAGTCTGCGCAGGTGGCCCCCATAGAACCTCTGGCCCTTCTGTGAATTGGGGCAGACAATCCTAAGGCCAGGACAGAGGGCTGCTGGATTTACTGGGAGGTAGGAGATTGTGTGCCGAGGTAGGAAGCTGATGCTTGGGGATGTGGAATGACCTAAAGGGGCCATGGAGGAAAGGTGGGAAATAATAAGGGACCAGGAGCCAGAGTTGGCAGCTGCCACCCAAAGGGGACCCTCATCCTGGCTTGTTTCCTCTATGGCAGCCTGGGGTCCCTAAAGGCTTGTACTGGTGGGCTGGCAGCTGCCCACTGAGGAACAGCCTTGAATGGGGCCTCCTTATTGACCAGCGTGGGCAGAACGTGTGGCCTCAGGCCCAGTGGGGTCAAGAGGTCAGACAGGCCATGTGAGGCAGCACGTAGGACCCAACCCCCTCCACTCTGTTTTCCCATATCTGACGCCCTGCTGCCAGCATAGGGGCAGAGCCAGGGAAATAGAGGGCTCCTGTCAGGGGAGAGAAAAGTCAAGAGCCATGTTGGTGGTTTCAGCTCTCGCCAGTGAGATTTAAAAGTACACAAAACGTGGGTCCCCTCCCCCCGACGTGAGAACCAGGAGCCAGCCCCCATTCCATCTCCATAGCTCTCGCCATGCCTATTGTCCAGTGGGCTCTTGCAGTCATGGGAGTCCCCAGGAGACCTAGAGGATTCATGGCTTGCTTGCCACCTAAATTCTCCAGTCCATCCTGTCCCTGCCTGGTAGGTGCAAAAAGAAGCATTGTCCTTCAAAGTTTGTCTTGATGTTCCGGTTCTGCAAGGCACCTAGTGAGTTTAGGTGTCTCCCCAACACAGCTCCATCCCTCAGTGTGAAGCTGAATTCCTCATGCTCTGGGGTCTCAGGCTGGCCCTATGACATTCGTAGATCTCAGAGTTAAGCTCTGGACAGTTCCTCTGGCCCCTGAGATGTCGCCGCTGGCACTGGAGTGTCCGTGGGACAGGTTGGCACTGAAGTGACAGCCCCTTGAGGGGGCTGGGAGTGGTGGAGGGGAGGCAGGGCACAGGCAGAGGTGGTGAGCGAGCGGATGGACGTGCCTGAGTGGAGGCACCTGGTCACCTGTCCGCCCTCCTGCAGGCCTCCCCTGTGTACAGCTTCAGCTTTCCCCGGAGGAAATTGGAGTAGATTCTGAAGAGTTTGCCCAAAGTATCCACAGTGAATATTCGGAGTGGAGCTGCGGATGCTGCATCTGAAGGCGAGATGGCTTCCTTCTACCAAGAAAGAACAGGAGGTTACTGCAGTCCTGGGGATCCCGGATGGAAATGGGATCAGGGACAGCATTGGAAATGGGATCAGAGGAGGAGAGCCCCAGTAGTTCTTGGCAGGATGTGTTCCCCTAGCTTACAGAAAAAGCAAGAGGAAGTGTCCACACCCACTACACACCTGGATTCCCAGGGCCCGGAGCAGGGAGGTGAGGCTGCGCAGGCCACTGACAGCTTTGTCCACGTGCAGTTGCAGAGTATCCGATGGCTGGGAGGAGTTGGCCAGCAGCGCCTGGCCCCGCAGGATGGCTTCTGAGAGCAGGGCCAGGCCTTGCCAGACCTCTATAGCCTGCTGCCCAACCTAAAGGGAGCAGAGACCTGGAGTCAGCGGGCCCAGGTCACCCCTGCCCACCTCCGTCTCAGCAGCTCCTTGCACCAAGCAGAGCAAACAGAAGGTGTGTAATAAGGTGTGTTGAATACGAATAACAAACAAATGAGTGAGTTCGCTCCTTTCTCCATTTCTTTTCCATTGTTCTCCCTTCCACCCTCTCAGGGTACCAAAATGAGACCCCCTGGGAGAGGAAGGAAAAGACAACTCACCTCCATCCTCCTCCAGGCATAGAAGTTAACTTTGGTGTCTGGGACGGTGACATTCTCATGCAGGTTGCAGTCATCTGCACAGCCCATCTGAAAAACACAGCCCAGGAATCAGGGCCCCCAAGAGCTCTGGTCCTGGGCCCTCAGGCCCACAGGACCCTCTAGCTTTGCCCCATACCTAGCTCCCAGGTATGCTTTGGGGACCACCAGTTTTTAATATTCTTATGAGGAGTTGGGGGTGGAAGTGCCAGGAAGGAGACCAGGTTCCTGAGTTTTCGAGGAGACCCCTGGAGTCTGGAGAGTCAATTCTGTGGCATGTGCCAGGGAGGGGGCCTCACCGTGACATTCTCAGCCTCCTTGGCCTCCAGGATGTACCTCTCCAGGACTCTGCTGTCACAGATGAGGCGTGCAGGGGTGCCCAGGACTGGGAGGCCCAGAGGAAGGAACAGCAGAGACAGCAGGAGCGGCAGGGCGGGACATTCTGAAAGAGCCAGGCTGAGCGTGAGGCCGGGAGGGAGGGGAGGGTGGGTTTGGAACGGCAGGTTCGCTCATCCCGCGCCTCTGTCGCCAGCTAGTCCCGGCTGACCCCAACCTCGCGGGCTCTCAAGAGCTGCCCGGCTCGCCTTCATTCAAACCCGCGGCGCGTGCACACCCCACCCCCCAGCGACCGGCATCCACTTCTCGGGCCAAACTTCAATCCCGGTGCGACAGGACCTTCCCCTGGCAGATCCCGGCTGTAGCTCCAGGACCCAGGTATTCGCTTATCAGCTTGCTCCCCGCCCGCAGAGCGGCGCCTCTGCTCCCTGAAACCCCAAACCTTGTCCCCGGCTCCAGATCCGGCTTTTGCCATTCCCAGAGGGTCCCCAAGCCCTGCCTGCACGTGGAGGCTGCCCCACCCCCTCCCCGTTCGCGGGTCCTTTGCAGGTCGCAGGTCCTTGAACCCAGCCACCTCCTGGCCCATAGCCCCAGAGGTAAATCCCTCCTCAAACAGGGGCCCGGGCGGCGGCAGCTCCCCCAGCCCGCGAGTACTCACCGCGCACCCCCATCTCCGCGCCTGGCGGGGCCCCTCAGCGCCCCGGGGCTCGGCGGGCGCCCACGCCGGGAGCCTTCATCCCGGGAAGCTGGATTGGGTAGTGTCACCCCACGGGCTTGGAGGAGGGGGTCGTGTCCAGGGGGCGCAGGCACGTCGCGGCCGCCGATCCCAGGGTCGGAGTCTCGGGCGCGGTGGCCCGGGCCAGGGTCCGGGAGGACGGCGCGACGCAGCGACCGGCGGTGGTTGGCCTGGGGACACTGCGGCTCCGGCCGGGGGTCGGGGTTGTTATCAGCATGTGTGCGTGCGCGGGTGGGGGTGGGGGTGAGGCTGAGTGCGTGAGGGGTCGCCAGGGGTGTGGGCCACCCCGGGTCGGAGCAGGGGGCAGGATGCCTGGGTCGGGGGCTCGCCGGGGCGGGAGCCATGCAGCTGCAGGCGCACGTGCGGGCGTGGGTCTGCCCCCGCGGCCCTGGGTTCCGGCAGGGGAGCCAGCGGGGTGCGCACCCGCCGGATGGACAGAAGGCCTGGACCTGGGCGAGGAGGGCTGAATGGGGAAGGCTGGGCACCCGGACACCTCCCCTGACCACGGACTCAAAGCTGCCAAGAGCTGGGTTCCCTGGTTCCTGCAAAATAGTTGGGTCTGAAAGGCTAGAAGCAACTGGGTGGCCTTCCCTCTCACAACCCCAGGATGTGGTCTAAAGGTCGCTGTTGTCCATCTGGAGGAATTGAATGGGAGTAGATGCAGCAAGGGATTTGAGATTCTTCTCCCCATGTTCCTCACTTTCTAGAACCCTGAAAATCCAAAAAAGTAACTTTAAAGACACTGAGCACATGGTGTGCTGTTCAGGACACTCCTGCACTTTGACATCAGGGTTTGTGACCTGCGATATAGGTTAATCTGTGTGCCAGAATTTTTAAGGACCAGGAAGAGCTAATCCCAAGTGGTGATGGAGTTGGGATCTACAGTTCAGCTTTCATGGCTTCTGGAATTCCTGAGCAGAAGGATGAGTTTCCTAGAACAGGAGTCCAAGGCTAATTGGCCTCTGGAACCTTAGAAAGTGGCCTCATCCTTGAGTCTCTGTGTCCTCCTCACCTGTCAAATGGGTGTGATGAAAGTACCGTCCTCACCTCTCTCAGATGTCAAAAAGACAGCCAAGTTCTACAAACACAGGGGTTTTATCTGTTCTTTAACTCCCTACCCGGTCTCATGATATTAACTATCTCTTATGCATGCATGCAGCGCCTATTTGTGTTTCCGGGGCTTGGTTTTGTTTTGCAGTGCTGGAACTTGAACCCAGGACCTCATGTATGCTAGGCAAGTGCCCTTTCACTGAACCACATCCCCAACCCCAGTGCCTACTTTGTGCAAGCATTTGGCTGCACACTTTGCAGGACAATCAGAGGCATCGAGACGGAGTTTCTGACCTCCTGGAGTTTGCAGTGTGTAAGTACTGAGATAAGCTGGGTACACAGATCAGGGTGCTCAGATCTGGAGTACGCAGATCTGAGCTGGAAGAGGTTGGGAGAGGGGCGGACTCTCCTCCAGCTGGGAGATGTTAAGGTAATCTGAAGGTGGAGGCCCGTGAGCTTAGCCTGGAAGAGTGAGCAGGGTTTCAGTGGCACACGTGAGGGGCAGGGAGCGGCTGATTTGGCAAAGCTAAGGGAGAGGCTGGTGTATTGGGGGAGTGAGCAGGAGGGAGAGCTGGTCGTTTAGGCCAGAGTACAGCCGGCCAGGAGTCGCGTTGTAAAGGGCCTTGACTACTACTCTGAGGAATTTGGATTCTGTTTGAAAATAGTAGGAAACATTCATTCACTTACTGAAGAAATGTTTATGGAGTACATACACTTTTGAGCAGGACCTGGGGACAGACTGTGAATGACACAGGTAAAAAGAATGCCTGCCCTGGTGGAGCTGACTTTTTAATCTGGGGACAATGAACACAAATGAATACAAACTCAAATGACAGCAAGAATTAAGGAGAGCCAGGCACGGTGGCACTTGCCTGGAAGCCCAGTGGCTCGGGAGACTGAGATAGGAGGATCATGAGTTCAAAGCCAGCCGCAGCAAAAGCAAGGTGCTAAGTAACTCAGTAAGACCCTGTCTCTAAATAAAATATGAAGTAGGGCTGGGATGTGGCTCAGTGGTTGAGCACCCCTGGGTTCAATCCCTAGTACAAAAAAAAAAGCATTAAAGAGAAAAGGTCCCGAAGGCAGAGGGGCAAGGGTTGCCATTGTCAGTGAGGCAGTCTGGAAGCCACAGTGAGAAGGTGACCAGATGGAGGCGAAGGAGGGACCATAAAGGTGTGTGAGGGAGAACATGATCAAAGAGGGGTGTGGAAAGAGAAAGGGGGTGCATCTGAGTGTCTGGCTGGTGGTATCAGGGCCTGACCCCTTCCCTCTGCTCACCAAGAGCCTGCTTAGGGCCCTTCCCAAACCTGATGTCTTGGCTTGGCACTCAGAGCCCAGCTCTGCTCCCTTCCCAGGGCCCAGCTGCAGGACATGCACATGCACACACGTCCACACTCATCCGCACGTGCGCCTTGTCCTGACCACGCCCCCCCCAACAGACTCTGCTCTCCAGGGCCCCTGACTCCTGCGTCACTGTGCTGACCTAACTATGGCAAGGGGGCCGGGGCAGATGGGGGTGGGGAGGACACAGTGGGAGGAGAGGGTGGAGACATTTGAGCTGTGGGACCTGCCCCTCCTCTCACAGTGACTTGTCAAGGTCCCTGGGTTCCTGCCCACCAGAGGAGAAGGGAGATGAGACAGGCTACCAGCCTCTAGGTGTTGAAGCCTGCTGGTCAGGGTGTCCTGTTCCCTGGGGCCCTTGGAGAGTTCTGATCGCAGCTTGACAGGGAGTTGGGGGAGAGGCCCTTGGTCCTCCCCATACCCACCCCAATGCCACAGTAATCCTGCTGAGGGCAGAGGCAGGTTTTGGTCCAACTACAACCCAGATGCACTTGGATACTGCCCAGCAGGGTCCATCCATCTGTCCTCAGTGGCAGGGGGCCCTGGAGACTCCTTGGATCTCCCCCTCCAGTGTCCACCATCCTGCCACCCAGTGCCCCTTCACCTGCCTGCTGTATTCCTCTGGCATGGTCCTGACCCAGCCCTGGTCCATCACAGGGGGTTTCCTCACTGACTCCTCCAGTGAATCCCTAACCCCAGCCCAGTGAACCTTCCCATTGAACAGCCCCATTCCTGAGATCCCGGAGTGGCTCCCCATGACCTCAGAACTGAGACCCTCCCTGTCTTGGCACCCACCCAACTTTCCAGCATCTTCTCCCACTCGCCCTCCTCCCTCCATCCTAAGAGCTCACCTCAATGGCTCGTGGTCTTCTGCTGTTCACTAATGTGCCTTCCTCCTGGGTCATCTGCCCACACCATCTCCCCCTTTTCTTCAGATCCCAAACCCAAGTATTCCCTCCTCTTCCCCGTTCCCGCGGCAGGAAGTTGTCTCCTTCCTCTGCGCTGCCATCATTTGTGCACACATCTTAGGTCCCTCGCTGGCAGGACCACTGCGGGACTTCAGGAGATATTAAGTCTCTTGGGAGTGATACTCTCTCTAGTCAGGCAGCACCGGTGCCCGGCTACAGAAAGGAGGGGGAGGTGTATGGAAGGTCTCATACAGCTTCTTGCCTACCAAGCATGCAGCCTGTGTATGGTCATCACTCAGCTGTGGGTGGCACTCCGTGGGCATCTCCATGCCAGGCTCCTCAGCTAGAGAATGGGAGGCCTAGAGGGGAGTGAGCCTTGCCTGGCCAACTAGCTTCCTGGGATCCTGGACTTGGGAAGCCTCGTCCACTTTCCGCGTAGGCAGCCATGAAGCCCAGCTTGAAAGGAACAGTTGTGATGAGATGGTGGCGGGGGTGGAGTCAGGCTGTGTTCCACAGATTCCTCCTGGCAGCCAGTTCAGATTGAAGATCCAAGGAGAAGCAAATTTACAACCCCCCTGAGCTGTCCTAGACCCCAGGCAGCACGGAGCTCCAGCTGCCTGGAGTCGGGTTGGAGAGAGGGGGGCCTCTGGGCCCCTCATCCTGCCTCCTTTCCAACAGTGGCTTTTTGGCTCAGGAGTTCAGCCAGCCGGCCCAGAAGACCTTCTGTGCTGGGAAGTAGGGTGGCCCGAGGACCTGGGAGGGTGTTGGGGGGAGCTTCCTGGCCCTTGGGGAACTGGGAAAGAAGCAAGAATACTGGAGAAGGGGTTCCTGCTGGAGAACCAAGGCAGAGTCCTTTCAAAGGTCAGTTTGGAGAAACTGAGGTAAGAGATGCCTTCCTGTCATAAAGCAGCCAACAGAATCAGACATCCAGGTTTCTGTTCTCAATAAGCAGCTCTGTGAGGCGGCTCAGTGACTTACAGGAACTGTCTGGTGAATCAGTGACCTGAACTCTGCTACTGACTTGCCAGGCACCTAACTTGGCCAGGTGACCTTATCTCAGAGCCTTTCTGTAGAACGGGGATGGCCAAAAGGATGGAATTGCTTCCCAGGGCTGTGATGGTCTACATGACATCTGGCACATGTATAATAAGCACAGTTATTATTACTGGTATTCCTCAGTCTTCCTCTGGCATTGTCTACTAGTCCCTCCCTGGGAATTGGGGACAGATTCATGGCACCCTGCCTCTGGTACAGTAGCTGCCCTGACCATGCAACTTGCTGAAAAAGGTCATCAAATAGAGGGTAGATACAGGTGCCTTGACCGCACTAGGGGGAAACTAGCACCTGGATGCAGTTAGTTTTCACTCCTGCAGAAGCTGTGGGTGGATAAGGGGCAGATATCAAGTCAGTCCAAATCTTAGGTATTCAAAGCCTGGGGCCCACCAGCTATTTCTTAGGGAGACCCAGAGAAGCCCCAGTGACTCTGGTCTGAGTGAGACCTTTGGGCACACCTAAACAAGCCTCGAAACATTACAGGGTCACCTTCCTTTGTTATTTGTGTCTTAAATCTCCCAAATACGTCCAGGCTCCCACAGCACCAAACACCTCCACCTTCCCCAGTCAGATTTCTGTGGAAAGTAACAGACCACATCCTAGGATTCTAGTTCATAAATATTGTGAACTAGAATAAATATTATTCCCAAGCCCCTTCCCATATCACTAACTCCATATCAGTAGATATGGCTCGTAAATGGTCCAAAGTAGCTTTCCTGTCCAAGCAAAAACAAAATTAGAAAGTCCTAACTTTAAAAAAGAGCCAGATGTTATTATCATAACCATAATCCCAGGTACTCAGGAGACTGAAGCAGGAGGATCACAAGTTCAAGGCTGGCCTGGGCAATTTAACAGGACCCTGTCTCAGAATAAAAAATTAAATGGACTTGGCATGTAGCTCAGTGGTAGAGTGCTTGCCTAGCATGCAGGAGGCCTTCAGTTGTACCCCAGCACTGCAAAAACAATTCTGGCAATTTAAATGGAAGGAATTTTTTCTCCATGTAGACTTTTTTGCAGATGTGTGGTTATAAATACAAGTTTCATTTGTTAACACAGAACTTGGTGACTTCATAAGGATTTTGCATGAATTTACTAAGCTCTTGTTCCTTGGAGGAATATAGTCCATGCTCTACTCCAAGGAAGCTTATAGAAACCTTAGACATACTCTTCAACATCCAAACTTAGCAAAAATGTTCCCAAATTATTCATGGTTCAATAAGAACTAATGAATTATCAGAACTTGTTCGATCCCACATGTATCCCCCTAATCTGTATGTAAGTAGCTCTTTTGCTTGTGTCTTAGTTCATGGTCAGCAATAATTTTAGTCCTTTCAGGAAAGTATATTTTTCTTGTAGCAAAAAAGACTCACAGACTCTGAGTTGGACGAGATCTGGGAGATCCTGGGAAGGGAAGCTCCATCCCCTGCTTGCCTATTTCCAGGGACAAGACATTTGGCGTCTCTCAGTGAAGCAGCAGGCATCCCCCTGTGTACCCATCCCTGCATCCATCTACCATTCATTCACCAGAAAATCATTTCTTCAGGTTATCCCATCAGTTTTACGATTAACTCCCTGATCACTTTACCAAGAGAACAAGAGATCAATCAAGAACAGGCTTTGTATGAATTCAACATTTTCTTATTATAAAAACAATATGTAATCATTGCACAAGAAAACACAGTTAAATCCAAACCCAGGGCAGGGGTTGTGGCTCAGTGGTAGCGTGCTCACCTAGCACGCGTGAGGCCCTGGATTCAATCCTCAGCACCACATAAAAATATTGTGTCCACTACAACTAAATACACACACACACACACACACACACACACACACACACATATTATATATATATATATATATAAAATTAAAAAAAAATAACAAGTACCCATAATGCCATTAGAGAAATGGAATTCAAGTGGCCATTTTCATAGACCTTGGTGAAATGACCTTTTTCTTGCCCCAAATCTCTATGCAGTTGAAGACCCTTTTCCCTAAGACCCTACATTAGAACGTACTTGTCCAACTCCTCCAGAGATCCAAGGGTTTGTGAACATGACGTTGTTCTCCCAACTTCTAAAGTGCTGGGCCTTCCTAGGAGGACCATCAACAAATCTAAACCAGTTCTAATGTCCCAAGGACCTGTCCTCTCCCCTGCTATGCCCAGCACAATCAAGAGCCTGGCAAAACTAATAGCCCAGACATCACCTTCCTTCCCTTCTCCCTGATGCCTGAAACCATTTCTTAGCCAAATGGCATCATTCCACTCATTAGTAGCCCTACTGACTAAGCCCTTTACTATTACTAGGACAGTTCCAAGCAATCTGCAAGTTACTTGTCTTTTTAAATCTTCTTCCTATTGGACTTTACAGGACCAACAGTTTTAATACCTGCCCTGGCCAGGCATGGCACCCAGCACAGATCCCAACAAATCGTGGAGGCTCAATGAATGTTATGGATGGTAAGCAAATGTCTACACCCACTCCCAGATAAGCATTTGGATTTGAATCTGGCCCCTGGGGATCTGCTTCTGAACTAGGAGTTCATTTCCCATTCATTGTAGGCTCTGTACCAGTTGAGTAAAAATGTGGGGGAGGTTTGGACACACTTGTGCCCTCCCACCTCCCCTGTTGAAGTAAGCTAGGATGGAGGTCACTTGGAGAGCCAGCAGAGGAGGGAACAGAGGCTGGGGCTGGCCTCCCTGCAGAGGTCCCTAAGGAAGACATAAGGATTCTTTGCTCAGCTCACTCTCCAGGGACCCAACAGATGCATGAGCCTTGTTCATACCCCCTACCTGCTCCCACTTTCTAAATGTGAGCCCGCTTCCTTCAGTAGCAACATCCAAGTGCTCTTTCTCCAGAGGCCACTGAGGAAGGCCCACTGGCAAGGAGGGAGGAAACGTGGAAGAGAAACAAATGGGCTGGGAGTGGGACTGCCAAAACAAACCAAGTGCAAAAGGGCTGCCTGCCACCACCTCAGCTGGGCCCAGGCCAGGCGCGCAGACAAGAACACATACGTGCAGGGAGACACGCAGGCCATTCGGTTCCCTGCGGGCTTCCCACCCGGCTACTGGGGGCTCCAGGGCAAAGGAGCCTTGAAGTCAAGGGTGCTGGAGGGAGGGAGGTGATGGAAACGTCAGCAGCCTCGTCTCCCCAGTGCTTCCTGCTTCCTAGGCACCTTGTGTCCCTCCAGTCCCAGAACACACCCAGCCTATTCATGAATCACCCGTGATTTCTCTCCCAGACTGCCCTCTTCCCTCTCTTCTGCCTGGCAAGCTCCTATTCCTCCTTCAATACCAGGTCAAAGGTGAAACCACTTCGGACCCCACCAGGAAGTCAGCCCTTGCACATCTTCATTTTCATATCACAGTTACTATTACTTCTTACACATCTTACTCAATCACAAATATGTATCCACTTCCCCATTAACTGCTGAAATCCTTACAGGTATGGGCCATGTCACATACACAAGCCAGAAGGGATTTCAGTTAGGAGCCTGTAAGGTTTTCAGGTTCAAACCAAATTATTATTATTTCATAGTAACTAGAGTAAAATTCAGTTACTAACCTTCAAACATTTTTTTTGGTACTGGAGACCGGACTCAGGGGCATTCAACCGAGGCACATCCCCAGCCCTATTTTGAATTTTATTTAGAGACAGGATCTCACTGAGTTGCTTAGCTCCTCACTGTTGCTGACACTGGGTTTGAACTTGCAACCCTCCTGTCTCAGCCTCCCAAACCACTGGGATTATAGGCATGTGCCACCATACCTGGCCGAGGCTTTCAAATTCTTAAGGCCTCAAATAGTCAACAATACAATTTACATCATAACTGTTCCATATGTGTATACAACCACATCTCTTGGTACCTGATGGGAAATGGTCCCAGGACCTGCTGAGGATACCAAAATCCAAGGATGTTCAAGTTCCTTACATAAAACTGCATAGAATTTACCCACATCCTCTTGTACATTTTATTTTGGTACTGGGGACTGAACCCAGGGGCACTTTACCACTGAGCTATGCTTCCAGCCCTTTTTCTTTTTTATTTTGAGACAAGGTCTCCCTAAGTGGCTAAGGCTGACCTAGAACTTGCAATCCTCCTCAATCTCCCAAATTGCTAGAATTACAGGTATGTACCACTGTGCCCTCCTATACATTTTATTTATTATTTAAACATTTTTTTAGACGTTGACAGACCTCTATTTTTTATTCATTTACTGATATGCGGTGCTGAGAATTGAACCCAGTGCCTTGCACATGCTAGGCATGCGCTCTACCACTGAGCCACAACCCCAGCCCCTCCTATACATTTTAAATCACCTCTAGATTACTTATAATACCCAAGACAATGTACATGTTATGTAAAAAGTTGATATATTATTCAGGAAACGATGACAAGAATAAAAGAGTCTTATGTATTTAGTACACACTAATATTTTAGTATTTTCAACTGAATCCAAGGATGCAGGGCTTATGGATAAGGAAAACTAACGACATGCGCCTGACTAAAAAGGCTTCAATAAAATGTTACCAGCTAGGCGCAGTGGCATACATCTGTAAACGCAGCTACTCTGGAGACTGAGGCAGAAGGATTACAAGTTTGAGGCCAGCCTCAGCAATTTAGCAGGAACCTGTCTCAAAATAATTTTTTTTTAATTTTTAAAAAATAAATGGGAGTGCACATCTATAATCCCAGTGACTGGGGTAGGGGGCTAAGGCAGGAGGATTTCAAGTTCAAAGTCAGCCTCAGCAACTTAGTGAGACCCTGTCTCAAGATTTAAAAAAATAAAAAGGTCTGGGGATGTGGCTCAATGGTTAAATGCCCCTGGGGTCCATCCCTGCTACCAAAAAATAAAAACTGGGATGTAGCTCAGTATAGACTGCCCGTGGACTCAATTCCTAGTATACACTCACCCCCAAAATTAAATTGTACTTTTTGGCTAAGTTGCCTTTTAAAAACAAGGCTGTGACCCAGTATATTGATCTCAAGGTCCACAAACTCGTCACCATCACTTTGATAAACATTGCTTGAGATAACTCTGGTTTGATGTGAAAGATCAGGTCATCCCATAAATACCAAAATGAGAAAGTATATATTACCTGTGTGCCTGGTAATTAATCAGGGGAGACTTCTCTTTCCCACCCAACAGCCTTGCCCGAAGGGCCTCAAAGGTTCTGGACTACAGCTGCTCAGAAGCTACCTGGGCCCTGCAGAACCAGGAATTAAATCAGTCAAAACTGTCCGTTTCATCCAGAGTGTGACATTAGGAGGTCCCATTTGCTTCCATCATCTTTCAATCACCTTTCCTGTTCCTGGGAAACATCATCAGGAAGGAGTCTGGCAAATCTACAGGCATACAACCACCCCAGCTGCATCTCGGCAGGCAAGTGGCCTTTATCCACCCAGTCTTCCTCTGAGGGCATGGAAAATGTTAAGGCAGACATTGGGATTATTGGGCTTCTGCACCTACTAGACAGTTTGTTCAGGTTACACTGTCATTATCTGTGTTCTGCAGGAAATATCTGAATTCCCCTTCTGTACTTAAAAACTTGTCAAAAGTTTCCTACTCCCCCTATTCAGGTACACACAGAATCACACAGGAAAGAAGTAGTAGCAGTGAGTGGCAGGGCACCAACACAACTTGCACCTTTTATTGTATAGGACAAGAAAGGGCCGCTGTTTGAGGCCAAAAAGAGACAGTACATCTTCCTGCCCTCAATTCAGAGTCCTTACGCTGAGGGACCAGGCCTGTTTCTTTTCTTTTTTTTTTTTTTTTGCACCAGGAACAACCCAGCGGTGCTTAACCACTGAGCCACATTCCCAGCCCTTTTTTTAAAATTTTGAGACAAGAATCTCACTAAGTTGCTGAAGCTGGCTTTGAACTTTCCATCCTCCTGCCGCAGCCTCCTGAGTCTCTGGGATTATAGAAGTGCACCACCAACCCGGCTTCACAGGTCTGTTCTTACAGGGCTCTAGCAGTCATATGTGACAGAACCAAGTCAGGACAGTCACATCTGGGGCTACCTGAGGTGGTGGCGGGAGGGGGAGATAAATAAGAGGGGCCAGCTTCATTTCAATTACTTGGGTGTGACCCTGAAGACTCGGATGTGGATGGCCGAGTTGTTGCGGATTCGGGTCAGTGGTTCTCTTGTGTCAGTTTCTGGTTCCAGTTCATCCACAAGCTCCACAGTGGAGGTATTGGCTGCTACCTGCAACGACCCGAAGCTGCCTGCCTGCAGCTGCAGGGCAATGTTGATGGCGCGGTTGATGGCCAGGCCCAAACCGTGAATGTAGATCTCAGTGCATGCATTCTGACCCCGTGTCCCTCCGTCCAGCAGCTTCTGGCAGCGGGCCAGCTGGGCCTTAAAGTCAGTCTTCATGTTGACATAAATGTCATTGGGCCTCCGGGGCAGACGGTGGGGAAGCCTTTTCCGAAGGGTGTACTCCACCGGGTCCAGGTCGGCGTCGACTGCCCCGCGGGGCTCTCGGTTTTCAGCCATGCTGTGCACCCTGGCACGGGAAAGGGACAAGATCGAGGATCACAAGTTACTCCGCGTGCTTTCCTATCCCGCTTCCAGTACAAAGGATGCCCCCGTGATGGGGCACGATCGACGCCCCTCTTCCCTTCCAGTCTCTGCCTCCCCACCTGCGGTTCTTATCCGTTTGTCGAGTCGTCCCCAACCTCACGCACCTCCACCACCCCCTTCGCCGTTTCCACGGCGCATACCCTCTGCGCTCCACGGTGCCCTCCGGGCGCGGCCCGCTCCGCCAGCTCACTCAAGAGTTCGCCGAGCAGCCCAATACAGGCTGCGATCCGCGACCTTCAGTCCCAAGGGAAGGGAAGGACTAGGAAAAGGGTGCGCAAAAGGCACGCCAGACCCCCACTCAAGTAAAGGTTACGAACTGCGTTCCCGCGCCCCGCGCCTCGAGAATCGCCTTCCCGGCCTCCGTTCTCCCCGCCCCTTTCCCGAGCGCTCGCGCGACTGCGCGAGCAGTTTGAGCACCGCGAGGCTTCCGGGCGTGACGGGATCTACACGTGTACGCCGGGCGGCGGGGCGGCAGGGGGCGGAGCCAGAAGGGGCGGGGCCCGGTCCCTTCGGTCCATCCCAAGTTCCCCGCCGCCGAAGGGGTCCGGAGGAGCGGAGAACAGCCGTTAGCTTTTGCGGGGGCATGCGGTGGGGATTCTGAGCAGACAGCGGGCGAGTTCAGAAGACCATGATCGCGAAGGTCAGCAGAAGCGTGGGTAGAAATGACGGCTGGCCTCCCGCCCAAGGTCCCTGCAGCCCAAGGACCGAGGGGTGATTGAGTAAAGGCCAGAGGAGAGCGCCCGGGGACACCCTGTAGTTCACGGGAACTCACCTTTCTCCCCTGCGTGCGGGGCCACAAGCTCTGTGCCCAGCCTTTAGGGCTGCTCGCCCACAGCTCTGCCAGCACCCCCAGCTTTTCGGCCGCTCCACCCCGGAGCAGGGACGTTCCGCCCCCTGGCGGGAAGGGCTGGGATTCGCAGTTCCCCCAAGGCCTGTGGGGACCGGTCTTTGTTCAGATTGTATAGCTTCTGGACGGTTCCCTTGGAAAGGAGTAACACCTGCCCTGGGGACCTTGAACGACTTTCTGCTTCGGCTTCCCCATCACTCAAATGGGGATGCTAATTGAGTTGCTAAATCCAATGTCTTGTAAATTAAGCCAACACGTGAGTTGGCTTATTTATGCCCCCCCAGGCCCTTCTCTAGTTGTCTTGGGTGGAGTCTGACTTACTTGATGGCAAGTTGGAAAGAGAACTTCCCTCCCAGCACCACCTAAATCCTGAAGTTTTCTTCCGTAGCTTCAGATTCTTTGATTTACCACAAGTTTGGGGGTCTTATGTTAAAATGGAAGATTAGACATAGTAAAGATACCAATTCCCTCCAAACTGACCTGCAGTTTTAATGCAATTCCTATAACAATCTCAGCAAGAATTTTTGTAAAGATGTCTATTTTAAAACTTATATGGAAAGGCAAAGGAAGTAGACTAGCCAAAACAATTTTGAAAACGTTGTTGGAATCACGCCATCTGATTTTTACTTATTATATAAATATAATAATGAAGAAAGTGTGGTATTGGCAGAGAGAGAGACACAAATATATCAATATAGTGGAATAGAGAACCCAGCAATAAGTAAACACAGCCAATTCATTTTCAACAAAGGTGCAAAAGTAGTTCAATGGAGAAAGGATGGTCCTTTCAACAAGTGGTGTTGAAACAACTGGAGAAATCGGCAAAGAAATGAACCTCAGTAACAAAATCGATGGTGGATCTAAATGTAAAACATGAAACTATAAAACCTTTAGATGAAGACAGATCAGATGAAGAGTTCTTAGACATGATTCCAAAAGCACAATCTACAAAAGAAACATTGATAACTGGTCCTTGTCAAAATTCCAACATTTTCGCTCTGAAAACAAGCCACAGACTGGGAGAACATACTTTGTAGATCACATGTCCAACAAATCTAGAATATGTAAAGAACTCTAAACTCAAGAGTTTAATGATCAATAAACCATCCAATTACAAAATAGACAAAAGTCTTGGGATACTTCAACAAAAGAGGGTATAAGGACATCAGAAGATGTTCAACATCTTAGCCATTAAGGAAATGCACATGAAAACCACAAGGAGGGCTGGAGTTGTGGCTCAATGGTAGAGCACTTGCCCAGCATGTGGCGGGCACTGGGTTGGATCCTTGGCACCACATGAAAATAAATAAAGGTATTGTGTCCATCTGAAACTAAAAAAAAAAAAAAGTTTAGAAAAACAAGGCGCAATACCACCTACACATTAGGATGGCTAAAGTACAAAATCCTGACAGTACTAAGTGTGGATGAGAATGCAGAGACATTGGATCTCTTATATACTACTTGTGGAAATGTAAAATGGTACAGTCATTCTAGAAAACAGTTTGGCAGTTTCTTCTAAAAATAAACATACCACACAACCAAGCAAGAACACTTGGGGGCATTAAAAAACCTGTACACTATTATACATAGCAGTTTAATTTATAATAAATTCCCCAAATTGGAAACAACCCAGATGTCTTTCAACTGATGAATGGTAAAATAAGCTACAGTACATCCATACCTCAGACTACAACAAAGCAAAACAGACTGACTAATTAAAGAAACTTATTGAACTATAAAAATATTGGGTATATTACAACATGGTAAGTAGCTCCTATTTTGGTGTGAAAAACAAGATGAGCAGATACTGTGAATTGTGCTAAGGAGATAAGTAGAGGATTTGTGGGCCCCCTAGAAGGAAGAGCCAGTATGATCTCAAGGGAGCCAAGGTTTTCCAGAGGAAGCACAGACTAAGCTAAGACAGGTCTGTCTACCAGTGGGGCCCATATTCTGTTAGAATGGACAGGTGTTGCAGGACTGAACCCTGGGAGGTTGGGGAGAAGAGAAGGAACCAGCAAAGACCTGAGAAGTAGCAACTGGTGAGGCAGGAGGGAAACCAAGGGATACAGTGTCCTGGAAGGCAGGTGAAGAAAGCATTTCTGGAAAAGGGAGTGACCAGCTCTTTCATAGGCTGCTGACAGGTCATATAAGATAATGGAATTTAGCAACGGAAAGGTTATTGGTGACGACATTAAGTTATATTTGGTCGAACAAAGAACTTAGCTCCTGGCAGAAAGTAGTTATGAATGCAATAAATTAATTTTAAGGCTCATTAAAATGATAACTGATAATAAGCAGTATGTGCTATCACTACGTGACTAAGGTCATGTATCTTTTCTTGATATTTTAAGTCTGTTTTGAGGCCTTTCTTTTATCTCAATTAACCATCAAAACCAAATCTGTTTGTTCATTTCAAAAGTTTGCACATTTAAGGCCAAGATATTTTATAGCACAGCACCTGAGTAAACAATATTTTAGGCTCAAGTGATTTCTTCGAAATTTTTTTCTCTAATTCTGTATGGGGAACTCAGGGTTTGATGTTTCCTTTTTCGAAGAGGGAGATCATCCCCTGCATTTTCTCAGTGTTATCAGCATCAATGGTCCCCTTTAGAGTTGGGGGGATTACTGGGCACAATGTTAATATTATAAACTGGTACCCAAGTGACTCAGGACTATTCCTCCAGTCTTCCACCTTAGGAGTCAGGGCGCTCTCCTGGACATGCTGTTTCTACAGTGGGTCCTCATGTCCAGTCAAAAATAGGTTTGGGTGAGGCCGGGTGGCTCGAACCTATAATCTCAGTTTCTTGGTAGGCTGAGGCAGGAGAATAGCAAGTTCAAAGCCAGCCTCAGCAATGGTGAGGCACTAAGCAACTCAGTGAGATCCTATCTCTAAATAAAAAATACAAAATAGGACTGGGTTTGCGGCTCAGTGGCAGAGTGCTTGCCTAGCATGTGAGAGGCACTGGGTTCGAGTCTCAACACTGCATATAAATAAAGGTCCATCAACAACTAATAAAAATATTTTTTAAGAAATAGGCTTGGGCTGGGGTTGTAGCTCAATGGCAGAGTGCTTGCCTAGCATGTGTGAGGCACTGGGTTTGATCCTTAGCACTACATAAAAATAAACAAAGGCATTCTGTCCATCTACAACTACAAGAAAATTTTTAAATATAGGCTTGGGCTGGGCACAGTGGCACATGTGTACATTCCCAGTCATTAGGGAGGATGAGGCAGGAGAATCAAAATGTAAGGCCAGCCTGGGCCATTTAGCAAGATCCTACCTCAAAATAAGAAGTAGCTGAGTACATGCCTGCAACTGGGGCAGCAACTAGGGCAGGAGGATCTCAAGTTCAAGACCAGTCTTAGCAATTTAGCAAGGCCCTAAGCAACTTGGCAAGAACCTGTCAAATTTTTTTTAAACTGGGGACAGGGCTGGGGAGATAGCTCAGTTGGTAGAGTGCTTACCTGTCAAACACGAGGCCCTGGGTTCGATCCCCAGCACCACAAAAAAGAAAAAAAAAGGGACATAGCTCAGTGGTAAAGCACTCCTAGGTCCAATTCCCAGTACCAAAACAAGAAAAAAGAAGGGTTGGAGATGTAGCTCAGGGCTGGGATGTAGCACAGTGGCAAAGCGTCTGCCTTGCATCCCCAAGCTCACTTGTAGACCTTCCCTGGGTTCAATTCCCAGTTCCACAAAAGGGGGGGGGGGGGGGGGGAGAAAAAGGAAAAAGAACAAAAAAAAAAAAAAAAAAACCCAAAATGATTAGCATTTCTCTTAGCATTTCTGTAGAAATAGATGGGTTGGGGGTGGAGCTCAGTGGTAAAACCCTTGCCAAGCACATGCAAGGCCCTAGGCTCAATATCCAGCAAGTGGGGGGGGGGGGGGAACCTTTGCAGTGGCAATCGAGTACCTCAACTTCACTTCTTCACTACTTCTGCGTCCTCTTCCATGAGCTTGGACCACCCACAGTATTCCCAAGCCTACACCCACTTTTCCTACACCCACCCAACACCTGTCCTCTCCAGCTCAGCACAAGCCACCACTGGTTCCACTACATAGAGGTTCCTCCTTTTTCTATTATTTCTCTCCCATAACTAACTTACAATCTCACATTTGATTATGAATTGTTAAAACATGCTAACTTCATTTGTTCAGAGGTTAGGCTGGTGGTAACCTCAACCATCCAATCTTAGAAAAATTAAAACAACGAAAACTTTAGAAAAACAGCTGTCATGAGCTTATAAACTTTATTCTAAGAGAATTTTCTGATTTAAGCTTGGATTCTATTTTTTTTAAGTCATGGGGGGGATGGGAACCCAGGGCCTAGGCAAGTGCTCTACCACCAAGCTATACCCCCAGCTTATTGATACATTTTCAAACAGTGTTAATAGTCTTAAATATTGCGTTTCTGGGACTCTGTGGAACTAGGAGCACCTATTAGCTGATATTTGTGGTAGTCTTGACCTCTACCAATGTTAACTGCAAAGACAGGTTCGTTAAACTTGCCCAGCACCAGTCAGTAATGGATGAACCGCACAGGGACCCTTTCTTTCTTAACCACTGACATTTTCCAGCCTGTGAGGAAGCAACTTAACACCTTAAGTAGGAACCGTGGCTGCCAAGAACGTCAAGGGGTTGTAAAATTAAGACACTAAAACTTCAAGTGCAGAGAAGCCTGACGACCCTGCGTGCACAAAGGGCTTTCCAGGTAGCCCATTGAGATCTGCGCTCTCCCATGGCAAATTCCAACTCACCAAGTGACCTTTCCCCTGCCTGGAGAAGGGCTGTGTTGGACAAGGGCTGTTTTAGAAGCAGGGAAGCGGGGTGTATACACACAACTTCTGCGTCCTTAAAAGTTTGGCGCGCCTCGGAAAAGTCATTATTGAAAACCCCGTTTTTAAACAAAGGGGGCCTCGGTCTACATCTGGCATTTGCATAGTGGGCTCCCCCCTCCGAAGCCTTTCACATTCACTTATTTTAATTCTTAACAGCACTCGGTGAAAGGAGCGGCAGGAGGGTCGGGTGAGGCGCAGAGCAGCCTGATATCCTTCAGGAGGAGAAACTGAGGCTCGTAAGCGCCCGCGCCCGCGCCGCACGGAAACTGCGTCTGGCTGCCTCGCAGCGTTTCTAAATCCTCAGCTCCGCTCCTCTGCTGGAGCCCGCGACGTCCGAGGAACGCTCTGGATTTTGTTTTATCGCCCACAACCCAGGAGGGCTTCCCGCAGGAGGCCGGACACACCGGAGAGGCCGGCGTAGCCGCTGCCTGGGTCCCGGGGGGCCCGCGGGCGGCCCAAGACGCACCCCCGGGACCCCCCCACGGCTCGCCGCGAGCCCGCGTCACGTGACGAGCAGGGCTCCCGGGTCACGTGCCGGGGGGCCCGGGGGCGGCGGGCGTCCGGGCCGCGCCCCGCTGGGCTCGCGCGAAGCCGGGCAGCAGGTCCGAGCCGGCCGGAGCCGCGGAGGGCGAGGGCGGCGGCGACGGCCGCGGCGGCGCTGGAGGGGGCGGCCCCGCGGCCCCGCGTCCGCGTCACGTGGTGCGAGGCGGGCAGCCATCTTGCTACAAACACAAACAGAGAGGAGCGGCCGCCGCGGGAGCGCCAGCGCCCCCTCCCCCGCCGCCGCCGCCGCCGCCGCCCCCCCGGCCCGCCGCGCGCCGCCGCCGCCGCCGCCGCCGCCGCGTCGCCAACGCCCGGGACCGGACCCTCGCGCCGCCCGCCCGCCGCCGCCCGCGGTAAGCGCTCGGCGGCCCCGCGGACCCCGGCCCGCAGCCCGGCCCGGGCAGGCCCGCCCCCGACGCCGCGGCGGCCGCCGAGCTGCGGGAGCTCGGGCCAGCGCGCGGGCAACCGGCGCGGCCCCAGCGCCGGCCCTCCCCGCAGGCCGCCGCCGCCGCCGCGGTCCCCTTCGCCCCTCCCCGCCGCCCGACCCTCCTCCGGAGCGGGCCGACCTCGGCGCGGCTCCCGAGGCCGGCTCCCTGCGGGCGGGCGGCCGTCCCCCGCGCGCGCCCCGCGCACCTGGCGCCCCTCCCTGAAGGGCACGCCGTCCTCCGGCCCGGCCCGCGCCTGCCCACCCCCGCGCTCCTAACGGTCGCCCCTCCGGGGTCCCGCCCGCCCGTGCCCGAACACCCGGTTCTGCCTGCCCCTGCTGGGTGTGTGCGCGCCCCGCGCTCCCCCGAGGTGTCCCCAGCGTGCCGCCCGCTTCGCCTCGAAACGAGCCGGGCCTCGAGGGTCTTCAAGTCCAAAGCGTTCCAGCACTTTGGCCAACATGGAAGCGTCCCCTCCACCCAAGCACCTCGCCTGGCTCTTCACCTACGTTCCCTGCGTTTCAGGATGCCACCTTAGTGCTTGGTCATTGGGGTCCCGTTCCTCCCGGTCGCCCGACCGCGGGAAACACCTGCCTTAGCACCGACACTCGTCATCTCCGTCACCAGGCCAGGTCCTCCCCAGCCCATGTCCCCTGCCAGCAGCTCCCGGGCCACAGCCCCTCACACTTTGCCCTTTTTTTTTTTTTTTTTTTTTTTTCAAGTAACTTCAAAGGGACCTTCGTCTCTCTTCCAACCCAGTGGTAGCTACAATTCCCAGTTAACTTCCAGATCTGTTCCACCCTCGTGCTGGGCGCTGAGAGATGCTATATAAGTACTTGTTGGGCGCATCTTTCCTCCACCCACTCTAGTCGACCTCCCTACCCTTGCTTCTCACAGTGCCGCTTTCCCCAAGATCGTCACCCTGCAGGTATCCTCTCCACGGCCCCCGGGAGCTGTCATGCTGGCTTCCCTCATTCCCTCACTGCCATGGGCCAGTAAGCTGCTCCCCTTTGCTACTTACAAGTGGGAGTTTGGTCTCTGGCCCCAGCTCATCTCATCTCACTGTTCTTGCAGCCCCAGCCCAGCCGCCCTCCACCTGTACCTCCTAGATTGTAGGTCTTGGTCCTCCAGTTGGGAAGGAGTTGGAGCAGATCTGGACTTTATGTTCCTGCCATTGCTTGGGGAACGGTGGCCTTGTGAGTCCCAGATGGTGATTGTGGTCAAGTGGATTGTGTGCTTAGGCTTCTGGACTGGCTTTGTCAACCAGTGGACGTATTAGTGTTGTGACTTTTTGGATCAGGGACCCCAGTGTGCCCTGGCTTTAACATCTGCATTTGCAGTTTGGGATAGAAAAATAGCCCTGCCTTAGAGGAGGCACAGTGAGGAGACTGTGTGAAACAGTTTAAAAGTCAAAGAAATTTAAAATGGCTTCAGACACACAGAAAACCTGAGTGTTGGGATGGCTCTTGCCATCACTTGTGCCTTCTCCAGTCTCAGACAGTGAAGACATTGGGGTGCCCTGATGGGGCAGGTGCAGCTCCCTTTCCTTGTTTTCCCTGGCTAGAGCCCCAGGCTGGACAAGTGGGCAGAGGGATCAAATGAGGTAAAGTGAAAGGGCTTTGAAAACTGTTAACTAGTACGCAGTTGCCAAGTGTTGGTGGCGTTTGTCACGTGGCGTAGAGAGGAGAGTGCTGGATAACTGACCAGGCCAAAGGAATTTGGGTTTGCAGCCCTTCTAAGCCTCAGGATCCTTGTCCCACCACGCGTGGAGGATGTTTCCAACCTGGGAAAGAGCAACTGGGTAGTTGCTCCAAATGTGCCAGCAGTTGGGACTTTGCCTCTGTTAACAGGGGTACCCACTGGGCAGTGCCAAGGCACATCACTTTGGATTGGGACTAATTTTAGGGGTGATGGAGTGAGGAAATAATGTTCTCAATTTAGTGTGTACCGGCCCGCCTCTTCTCTACATTGTTTACTTCTGTGAGTTCTGAACCCCAGAGAACAGGCTCCTGATCCCTGAAGCCAGTTGGGAGTTCCCAGGACTAGCGTGTGCCTTCACCCCTTGTCTCCAGCAGGTGGCAGCCTTTTGATAGCAATAATTCAGCTACTAGGGAAATGAAGGTACACTGAGGTCTTGAAAGAGAAGGGGTAAGGAGGGGGCCTGAAAGGAGGTAGCCAGAGGCCGAGGCTGAGGCAGGGCTGGGGACCAGGAGCAATCTGCAGTGGGCTCTGAAGAGGGAGACTCTTGCCCAAGCAGCCGGGGAAAGGACATGGTCACTAGCCCTGGCCTTCCTTCTCTCTCCCTCTTTCTTAGAAAGAGGTCCAGACACTTGACTTTGAGAGTGTGATGGACAAACCAAGGGTTATAGCTAAATTTTTTTTTTTTTAATCCTTTTCTCAGGGATTTTCCTGCTGGCAGGTCTTCAGATTTCTCTCATGGGACAGTGTAATTAGAGAGTGATTTTCTTGCTGTTCAGAGGGAAAAACAAATAAGTGTGCATTCGGTTTCTCTTGTCTTCCAACTTCTGTCAACACTGCGTCGTTTCTGTCTGGGCCCCCAGTAGAGCAGAGTTTCTCAGCTTGGCACTGTTAACGTTTGGATCACTTTTTGTTGTGGGGGCGTCTGGCAGCATCCCCGGCCTCTACCCTCCAGATTCCAGTAGTGCCCCTCTGCCTGGTTGAGACAGCCCCAAATGTTTCCATCCACTGCTGAAACTTCCCTGGGGAGCAGAGCACCCTAGTCAAGAACCCTGGCTTCAGGCAGCAGGTGTGACTGAGGCCTGCCTGTTGGGAGAAGTGGGCTTCAGCTTCTCTGTCCCTTCAGTCTGAGAAGGGGCCAAGCAGCCCCCAGGTCCTGGCACCAGGCCCTTCTCTGGTTGTGCCCAGAGAGCTACCCTCTTTCTCCTGGTTTTTCCACAGGAAGGCCCAAGCCCGGGCTCTCGCTCTCTGATTCCTTGCTCCCACCTGCCTCTCCGCCTCTGCATTGTCCCTGCTCTTCCCACCAGGATAGCCACATGAGGGCAGGAGGCAGGAAGCACTATGGTGGGGGTACCCCATCTGTTCTCCCCTGTCCACCCAGCAGCTCTTCTGTGCCTCCAGAAGCAGTGTCTGCCCCACTAGAAGGAAGGAACTGAGGAGACGCAGAACTGCTTTTCCTGAGACTTATTTGAAGGAGTCTGGAATATTTTTCTTGGAGTAAGGAAGGCTTAAGTATGCAGTAGATATCCCAAATACCTGTTCCTCCCTAAAGCTTTGCTTTGCTCTGCTTTCTTTTGAAGCTGGGGATTGAACACAGGCCTTGTGCATGCTAGGCATGCGCTCTGTCACTGAGCTACACCCTAGTGCCACTAAAGCTTTTTTTTTTTTTTTCTTTTTTCTTTTTTCTTTTTTCTTTTTTTGTGCCAAGGGTATTTAACCAGAGCCACATGTCCAGCCCTTTTTATTTCTTATTTATTTTGAGACAGGATCTTACTAAGTTACTGAGGGCCTCAGTGAGTTGCTGAGGCTGGCCTCAAACTTATAATCCTCCTGCCTCAGCCTCCTGACTGCAATTACAGTTGTGCACCACTGCACCTGGCTCATTTTCTAAATTGATAGAAAAAAATTTGCCACTTTAGGAATTTTTACAGCTGTGTGGTGGGAAGTCCATTTAGTGTCACAGGGCCATCACCAGTCATCTCCAGAACTACTACTTCCTCCTCTGCCGAAACCCTGGATCCAATCAATAATTCCCCATGCTCTTGCCCTCACACCAGCAGCTCCCAGGCGACTCTACACCCAGGTGTAGAGTTAGCCAGGTATGTGGTGTAAGAGGGATCCTGCGGCTTTTGTCTCTATGTCACTGGCTTGTTTCACTTAGCATCACCTTCTCAAGGCCATCCAGTTGTCAGATCACTAAGGGTTGTAGTGTAGGAAGGTGAGCCTCCGTGGGCTGTGGAGACCCTCTTAAATACAGCGGAAAGGAGAACTCTTGTCTTGCCAACAGGTCCTCCCGACTTCCGTGCAGCACGGGGCTGTGTGCCAGCAGCGTCGGCAGAGGCTCTTGTGGAGGAGATGCACGGGCTGGGAACTTAGCCAGTCATGGGTGTCTCCAGGCACCGCCTCCTGCTCTAGACCTAGAGCAGGGACACTGTGATTCTGGATGGCCCCGTGTCTGAGGAGTCTCTTTCCTAGGCCTCTGGTGGAACCCTCTTTCTCCTTCCTTCCAGGCTGCTGGCATCCGGAGTGAATGGGCTCTGGCCCAGCCAGTGACGGAAGCCCTCCCATAGCCCTGGACACTGCCTGGCCTTCATCTTTTGCTCCAGTCCCACCAGGGATGAGCCCTCTTTCAAGAGTCTCCTCCGTTGTTCCTTAGAGGAACTGGTTGCTGCTACCACCACCTCTTGTCAGCCTTGGTGATTCTGACTTGCTTTCTACTTCATGGTGAGGGAACCTTGTTCCAGCAGTTATCATGAGACATTGTTCCTGCCTTAATTTTTTGTTTGAATAGCTGTACTTGATCTGGGGAAGAGGTCTGGGTGTGTGTTTCCTTTTGGTAAACTGGCCCTGGGGTGGCACCTGCCTATTGTCCCAGCAGTTCCAAAGGCTGAGGCAGGAGGATGAACAGTTGCAGCCAGCCTGGGTAATCTAATGAGATCCCCGTCTCAAAATTAGAAATAAAAAAAGAAGGCTGGGGATGTAGCTCAGTGGTAGCATGCCCTTGGGTTTCATCCCCAGCACCAAAATAAATAAGCCCGGGGGTGCCTTGGCCAGGCTTTCCTGCCCAGAACCTGCACTGTGGTCCCATCTTTGACCCTGAAAGAGCATGTCTACTCCTTTTTTTGCTGGGTTCCACAGACGAGGCCCCAGATTCTTGTGTTTGAGCAGCCAACCCCTGGTGTCTGTTCCTTAAAGGAAGTAGTTTGGTTTATGTCTGATCTTTTTCTCTGTAGCTGACCTTTTCTCTCTAGGATATTTGAGGCTGCAGTAGTGGTTTTGCTTGCTTTGTGGCCCTGGCTGGCCATTCCTTTGGAGTCCACCCCTTTATTGAAATCCGTGTCACACCTTGTCTCAGTCTCCTGATGAGAGTGCTGATGACCTGAGACCAGGCCTGGCATGTTCTTGGCCATACCTTGGCATCTAGTGGCATCTAGCTCATGTCCTGCCTACGAACAGGGCCTCTTTAGTTGTGTAGGGCAGAGGTGGGCCAGAGGCAGGGGTGCCATCTGAGTCACGTGTACACTTACCCTCACTTCTCTTTAAGGATCTTTCCCAGATGTGAAAGTCCCTCTGAGGCACTTTTGAGGCCAGACCATTAGCCAGTGGTTTGGAGACGATAATTCACTCCAGTACTGGCCCCTGCCTGAAGAGAGCCCAGCCCCAGGGCAAAGCTGCCAGGTGAGTGCTGAGCTGTGGGAGGGTTCCCTCCAGAAGCAGAAAGGGCTCTAGCGTCCCTGTTTCCTCACTCCTCCAGGTCTGACCCCACCCGACTCATCTTCAGTTAACTTATGGTGCAAGTGGCCACGTGGCTGGCTTAGGTGAGTCCTTTCACAGCCCTAGTGGCCCACCCACTAGCACTGGGCCCAGTACAGTGCCTCCAAAGGGCAGGACTGATGGCCAGGATGCAGAAGCTCTGTGCTGGTCTCATGTGCTGTGTGCCTGTGGCCCTACAGGTATTTGGACAGGGCATTTCGGGTCCTCCCTCCTCTGCTAACCCCCCCACCGCTGGGAAGCAACCCCAGCTCCACAATGGCAGCGGAGACACTCAACTTTGGGCCTGAGTGGTGAGTCTGCGTGTGCGGTGGCTGGTGGGAGAAGCTGGGAAGAGGGGTAGGACCACTTGGACCCTGGTTGTTCTGCTTCCCTTCTGTGCCTGTTCTAGGCTGAGGGCCCTTTCCAGTGGAGGCAGCGTGGCCTCCCCACCCCCATCCCCTGCCATGCCCAAATACAAGCTGGCTGACTACCGCTACGGGCGAGAGGAGATGTTGGCCCTCTATGTCAAGGAGAACAAGGTGGGGCAGCCGGGGTGTGTGGCTCCCCCATCCACTGGCCTCGGCTAGTGCAAGGGCCCTGGGGCATGCGGTATCTTGGCCCTTCCACCCCCACTGACAGGTCCCTGAGGAACTGCAGGACAAAGAGTTTGCTGCGGTGTTACAGGAGGAGCCACTGCAGCCCCTGGCCCTGGAGCCTCTGACTGAGGAGGAGCAGGTGGGGCCAGGGGCTGAGGCAACAGGGGCCTGGGCTGGGGGCTGGAGAGGGGAACATGGTGGGTGGTGGGGCTCCTGGGTCCTCACTCCCACCCCTGGCTCCCTCCTCAGAGAAACTTCTCCCTGTCAGTGAACAGTGTGGCTGTGCTGAGGCTGATGGGGAAAGGGGCTGGCCCCCCCCTGGCTGGCACCTCCCGTGGCAGGGGCAGCACGCGGAGCCGAGGTAGAGGGGTGACTACACGTTCAGGGGTGGGCAGAGTCGGGCCTGTGGTTCTGAGGGTGTGGAGAGACGATTGGGCGGTTCCAAGCCCAGACGCATTGGTCTCCCTGCAGGCCGTGGCCGTGGCGACAGTTGCTTTTACCAAAGAAGCATTGAAGAAGGTGATGGGGCCTTCGGACGAAATCCCCGGGAGATCCAGCGAAGCCAGAGCTGGGATGACAGGTGGGACTGGGAAGAGGTGGCATAGAGCAGAGCTGGAGGAGCCCCTGGGCAGGGTCCCGTGGAGGAGGCTCGGGTCTTTGTCCGTGGCAAGGGCCCTTGTCAGAGCCCTCTGTGCTCTCTGACCTCTGGGGACCGAACTGCCCTGTCCTGGTTCTTGTGGGGCTTGTTTGTCCCTGTGATCTGTTCTTTATGCTCCCTTCTTCTAAGCCTGCCTCTCCCTAGTTCTGTGTCCCTTCCTCCTCAGGGCAGAGTGGACAAGGTGTGCAGCCCTCCCACAGGGTGGGGAGGGGAAGTTGGACTATTTTGGACTAATACCTTTTTCTCCTGCAGAGGCGAGAGGCGGTTTGAGAAGTCGGCAAGGAGGGATGGAGGTATGATTGGCCGGCTTGGTGCCAGAGGTGGTGGGGACTGAGATGGGTGACCCTGGGGGAGGGTTATTAGGGACATTGGTGGAGGCAGTAGAACCTGAGCAGGGTTTAACAGGAGTCTTCCAGGGACCACAGTGGCGGTTCTGTGAACAGTCTGTCCTTCCCCCCAGCCCGATCTGCATTCGAGGAGGGCGGGGCTGGCCCAAGGAAGGAGCACGCTCGCTCAGATAGTGAGAACTGGCGTTCCCTGCGAGAGGAGCAGGAAGAGGAGGAGGAGGGCAGCTGGAGACTAGGGGCAGGACCCCGGCGAGATGGCGATCGCTGGCGCTCCACCAGCCCTGGTGAGACTGGACAAGGTGGCATTGTTTAGTCAGGAGTTGTCCCTTGAGGGTGAGCTCCTGTGGCTAAGAGAGGATCAGAAAGCTTGCTGAGGTGGGGTCAAGTTGGGAGGCAGTGGTTCCTGGGGTGTCCTTTGAAGAGCAAAGGGGGGGAAATCCTCGGCTGACTTGGTTGCTGATTTTCCTTCTCCAACTTTCCCCTAGATGGCGGACCCCGCTCTGCTGGCTGGCGGGAACATGGGGAACGTCGTAGAAAGTTTGAGTTCGATTTGCGAGGGGAGCGAGGAGGGTGTGGTGAAGAGGAGGGGCGGGGTGGGGGAGGCAGCTCTCACCTCCGGAGGTGCCGCGGACCTGATGGCTTTGATGACGACAAGGATGGGCTCCCGGAGTGGTGCCTGGATGATGAGGATGAAGAAATGGGCACCTTCGATGCATCCGGGGCCTTCTTGCCTCTCAAGGTACCCGTGAGGAGGCGAGGGGAAGACTGACCTGAGGTTGGTGGGAGCCTGCTGCAGGGTTTCCTGGCTCCCCACCACCAACGTGCACTCGCCTTACTCACGCAGAAGGGCCCCAAGGAGCCTATTCCAGAGGAGCAGGAGCTCGATTTCCAGGGCCTGGAGGACGAGGAGGAAGAGCCTTCAGAAGGGTTGGATGAGGAGGGACCCGAGGCAGGTGAGGCTGCCCAACCATGCCAGGAGCCTTGAACTGGGGCCAGGCTGCGGGGAAGTCTGTCATCGGGCCGGATACAGGCTGCCCACTTACCTGTGGGGTTGGACTTCTTAGAAACACAAGCAAAACAAGTGCTCAGAGATGTGGGGAGGGACCCAGAAGCAGCAGGGTTGTGCCTAAAAGGCACAGCACATCAGGTAAAAGTAAAGTGGAATCGGTGACATTCGAAATACCTTGGAGGCTCAGCAGAGAATGCGCACAGATCTCTGGGATCCTAGGCATGTCCCCACACAGCCTTGTGGGACCTGCTGGTGTCCCACCCTCTAGGACCAGGGAGTTGGTATACATGGTGAGTCTCTTGTGCTCGTGCTAGTCACATCTGGTGGGTTTGCACTGTCTTGTGTGCAAGGCCTTCTGTACCTTGGGTTTTTGGTTTCATTTGTTTTTGTTTTCTTTTGGTACCTGAGATTGAACTCAGGGATACTCAACCACTGAGCCACATCCCCATCCCTTTTGTATTTTATTTAGAGGCAGGGTCTCGCTGAGTTGCTTAGCGCCTCGCCATTACTGAGGCTGGCTTTGAACTCGAAATCCTCAGCCTCCCAAGCTGCTGGGATTACAGGCATACACCACCGCACCCCTCTCTGAACTTTGGTTTTGAGTTCTGATAATTACCCTTCTCTTCCAGGTGGGAAGGAACTAACCCCACTGCCTCCTCAGGAGGAGAAGTCCAGTTCCCCATCCCCACTGCCCACCTTGGGCCCACTCTGGGGGACGAATGGGAACAGTGAGGAAACTATGGAGAAAGAGCTCCCCACAGCTGAAGGTAGACAGATGGGGCTTTTTGTGGGCTGGGACTGGGGGAGAAGGTTCTCCCCACCTGGGAGAGGTGCACAGGGCATTGATATTAAAGAGCTGTAGCAAGAACCCATTTTTCTGGAGAAGTGTCTTATCACTTCATTGCATCCCCCTCTTCCACTTTTCTTCCTTCCTCCTCAGGAGATGAGCTGAGGGGAGTTCAACTGAGTCCTGGGGTGACCTCACCCCCTGCTCCACCTGGAGATCTGGAGGATGAAGAAGGCTTGAAGCATCTGCAGCAGGTGTGGAGGGTGCCTGACAAAGCCCGAGGGATCCTCCCTTGTAGGGGCTCAGCACCATCATTTCATCTGTCCCTGTTCCAGATTCCACTCACCTTCTCCCAGTTCTGTCCTGCCTCATTCAAGACCTGACCCAACCTGACCCAACCCCATTTCTGACCCCCGTCCCAGCCCCATCCTGATGTCACTGTGGTTGGGCAGCTCAGCCTTTTTCTCTTCCCAGGAGGCAGAAAAGCTGGTGGCCTCCTTGCAGGACAGTTCTCTGGAGGAGGAGCAGTTCACGGCTGCCATGCAGACCCAGGGCCTGCGCCACTCCACAGCTGCCACTGCCCTCCCCCTCAGCCATGGCGCTGCCCGAAAGTGGTTCTACAAGGACCCACAAGGGGAGATCCAAGGTAGCTGTGGTGGGTGGGAGGACTTCTTGGGAGATTTGCTCAGGGTGTCTTTGGTGTGTCCTCTGACCCCAGTGGCTTTCTCCCACCATCACACACACCCTTGGTCCAGGCCCCTTTACAACCCAGGAGATGGCAGAGTGGTTCCAGGCTGGCTACTTCTCCATGTCACTGCTGGTGAAGCGGGGCTGTGATGAGGGCTTCCAGCCCCTAGGAGAGGTGATCAAGATGTGGGGCCGTGTGCCCTTTGCCCCTGGGCCCTCCCCACCCCCGCTGCTGGTGAGCACACATGTCCTCTGCAGGTTGCCGGCAGGGCCACTGGGAGGGGTGGGCTGTGGTCCTGGGCGGCCCAGCAGAGTCTGCCTTCCCTGCCAGTGTGCTCTGGGTGTGCTCTTGCCTTCGTGCAGGGAAACATGGACCAGGAGCGCCTGAAGAAGCAGCAGGAGCTGGCCGCTGCGGCTTTGTACCAGCAGCTACAGCACCAGCAGTTTCTTCAGCTGGTCGGCAGGTATTGGGGGTGGGGGGGCACCAGGGCTCGGAAGTAGGGCCAGGCAGCAGGGCCAAGCGGCCCACCATCTGTTCCGTCTCCACAGCCGCCAGCTCCCACAGTGCGCACTCCGGGAAAAGGCAGCTATGGGGGACCTGACGCCGCCGCAGCAGCAGCAGCTCACAACATTCCTGCAGCAGCTCCAGGCTCTCAAACCCCCCAGGTCTGGGTGGCTGTGTGTGTCTTACACCTTGGGAGACATGGGAAGGGGGAAGGCAGGCAGACCAGAGGTGGATGTTGGGCCCTAAGTCAGGATTTGCTCCTCAGAGGTGGGGACCAGAACCTGCTCCCGACGATGAGCCGGTCCTTGTCGGTGCCAGATTCAGGCTCCCTCTGGGATGTACATACCTCAGCCTCATCACAGTCAGGTGAGTGGCCAGCTGGCCCTCCTTACCCTCCTTTACCCCTGCCTCCAGTGCCTTTTTTCCCCTTTGGCAGTGTCTGGAAGAGAAAGGGGGTCAATTCCTCACCTCATGCTGTTTGGTCCACCTTTGGTGGCTGAAGAGCCCACCATTGGGCAGAAGCAAGTGGCCCCAAGTGCCCTCCTGAAGCTGCCTTTGCCTCTCACAGGTGGTGAGGCCAGTCTTTGGGACATACCAATTAACTCTTCGACTCAGGGTCCAATTCTAGAACAACTCCAGCTGCAACATAAAGTGAGTAGGCCTGGGCCAGGTGTGGAGGCTGTGCAGAGGCTGCCCTATCCCTGTCTGATGTGCCCCTGGGCTCAGTTCCAGGAGCGCAGAGAAGTGGAGCTCAGGGCGAAGCGGGAGGAGGAGGAGCGAAAGCGCCGCGAGGAGAAGCGCCGCCAGCAGCAGCAAGAGGAGCAGAAGCGGAGGCAAGAGGAGGAGGAGCTCTTCCGAAGGAAGCAGGTCTGCTCCCCCCAGCACCTTCAGCCTGGGACCCACTGGCTGCCCTCAGCCACTCTCACCCACCTGTTTCTCTGGCCAGGTGCGGCAGCAGGAACTCTTGCTGAAGCTGCTGCAGCAGCAACAAGCTGCAGCCGCTGTCCCTGTGCCCCCTGCGCCCAGCTCCCCACCCCCGCTCTGGGCTGGCCTGGCCAAGCAGGGCCTGTCCATGAAGACCCTGCTGGAGCTACAGCTGGAAGGAGAGAGGCAGCTGCACAAGCAGTCTGCACCCCGGGAGCCACCACGGGCCCAGGCCCCCAACCACCGTGTGGTGAGCAACTGCCCCTTCCCCATCAGACGGGGACCTCTTGGGCCGGGGGAGCCCCTTCCACGCAGTGTTCAGGGTGATGCGGGAGCGAGTCACAGTACAGACTGCCCCACCAAGGCCTGGTTCCTTGTCTGATTTCGAGGCTCTCTTCCACATAGCGGTCACCTTGTCCCTCATCCCTGTGCCTAGCTTTCTCGGGTCCCTTATTGGAGCCCCCTAACTTCCTGCCATCTGCAGCAGCTTGGGGGCCTGGGCACTGGCCCCCTGAACCAGTGGGTGTCTGAGGCCGGGCCACTGTGGGGCGGGCCAGACAAGAGTGGAAGCAGTGGTGGCGGCGGCTTGGGGTTGTGGGAGGACACCCTCAAGAGCAGCGGGAGCCTGGCCCGTAGCCTCGGCCTGAAGAACAGCCGGAGCAGCCCCTCTCTCAGGTGGGCCCTTGCCTGTGGGGCTGGGAAGGGGTGGGATGGAAGAACGCTGAACGCCCAAGCTAATCTACAGACCCCCTCCTGCCTCAGCGACTCATATAGCCACCTGTCAGGTCGGCCTGTTCGCAAAAAGACAGAGGAAGAAGAAAAGCTGCTGAAGCTGCTGCAGGGCATCCCCAGGCCCCAAGACGGCTTCACCCAGTGGTGTGAGCAGATGCTGCACACCCTGAGCACCACGGGCAGCCTGGACGGTATGGTGGTGCACTGGGGCAGTTTCTCTGGGGCTAGGGCTTCAGGACCAGGCCAGGAGTGCCTGATGGTCCCACCCTGCCCTATAGTGCCCATGGCTGTAGCGATCCTCAAGGAGGTGGAATCCCCCTATGATGTCCACGACTATATCCGTTCCTGTCTGGGGGACACGCTGGAAGCCAAAGAATTTGCCAAACAATTCCTGGAGCGGAGGGCCAAGCAGAAAGCCAGCCAGCAGCGGCAGCAACAGCAGCAGCAGGTAAGGTGTGGGTTGGGGAGAGCAGGGAGGGGTTGCCCAGGTCACTTCTGACTCCCTCCGCTGCTCTAGGAGGCGTGGCTGAGCAGTGCCTCTCTGCAGACAGCCTTTCAGGCCAACCACAGCACCAAACTCGGCCCTGGGGAGGGCAGCAAGGCCAAGAGGCGGGCACTGATGCTGCACTCGGACCCCAGCATCTTGGGTGAGTGTGGGTGGGGCCAGGAAGGAGCTCTGCTTCCTCCGTACTGGCCCAGATGGGTCTGGGGGAGCTCAAACCCTTCTCCCCTGGCTCCAGGGTACTCCCTGCATGGACCTTCTGGTGAGATCGAGAGCGTGGATGACTACTGACCAGCCCATCCCACCAGCCCCATGGGCTGTAGGCCGGGGGCGGCGGCAGCAGCAGCTTGGACCCTTGGGTCCTCAGCCTGCAGGCTCCCAGCAAGGAGCAGAGGAGGAAGCAGGGGCAGGGTCCCCAGCACTTGTTACAAACCACACGATGCACCTTAATTCACCCACGAGGCACTTTACAGATGGGGGGAGGGTTTTTTTGTTTCGTTTCGTTTTGTTTTGTTTTTCCTTTTTTAATTTTAAATGACTGAAGAAAAATGTTAGAGACAAAAATACCGTTAAAAACTAGATTCTAGACACCTTTCCCCCTTTTGGGGTAGTGGGTGTGACAATGGAAGGTCCACAGAAGTTTTTGTTTTGTTTTTGTTTTTTTTTTTTTTTTAAAAAAATGAAAAATGGAAAAAAAAAAAAAAAGGTTAGGAGGCTGAAAGAAAAACACACTGTTATTTTGGGGCAGTGAAGATACAGGCCCCACGGATCTGTCTGCCTGGCCCCCAAGGCTGCACTTACCCTGCTGCCCCCAGGAGGTGGGCCGCTGGGGTAACTGGAAGCTGGGGTGCCAGCAGTTTGCACAGCGAGGCCCCCTCAGAGCCCCGCCTGCCGGACCCGCTGTGAACAGCTCCCTGTTGCTGTGACTGTGGCACAGGTGTCCGGGATGGGGGCCAAAGTCACCCCTTGGCTTCACTGCTTTGGGGTAAAGTTGCACAAATTGGACAAGCCGCCTCAGCCCCAGCTGCCGCCGTGCCCTGGCTGATGGGAGACGGGAAGGGCCGGTCAGTGCCAGCCTTGTCAGGCAGCGGGACTCAGACTCAGGCCTGCTGAGGAGCTTCCCCCACCGCTGCCATTACGGGGGACAGCCTGGGTGTGATGCTGAAAGCCCCAGCTCCCTGCCTTGCCACATGAATGTATTCTTTGGCCCCAAGCCCTGGCCTCACCCCTGTGAGAGGAGGCGGGGAGCAGTTCCTCCAGGAGCCCGGGAGGCTGCTTCACGGACTGAGTCCTTGTTCCTGTGAGGGGCAGGAGGGCCTTGAAGGGCCAGGAGTGGGCGGCTTGGGGTTGAGGCCTGCAGGAGGGGAACTGTCCCAAGGGAGCCCCCTGACCTGCAGCCAGCCATGTGGGTGTGGACCACCCAGCTCTGCGCCTGCCCCCTCCCCCCCCCCCTTGACCAAATGGGAGAGGAGCAAGTGGCCTCTTCTCTCCACGCTGTTTTTTAACGCTGGGTAAGGCTGGGGTCGAGAGTGGAGCTCTCCTGGGTCAGGGGTAGGCTGCCTTGCCTGTTGCTCACCGACTTCTCACTCCGTCAGTCCCCTGCCTGGGCTTGCCATCCGTTTGGTTTTTAGTAGTTTGTTTTCTCTCTTGGGTTTCTCACAGAACTTCTCCCATCGACCTCATTGCTCAGAGCGCAGTATTAGGGCAAGACTGCCGCTGACTCCCCTCCATGAATGTACTTCTCTGTCCTGCCCTGGGGAAGTGGGGAGTGGCCCCGGTTTCTTTCCCCTCTATCCCCAGTGATGATTTTTTTTTTTTTTTTTTTTTTTTTTTTGCACCAAAGTGGCAACTGGGTCAGTGTTGGGGATAAAGCTGGCCTCGGGGTGGAAGGGCCCCTCCACCTAGTTCTCCCTGGTTTTGACAGTGTTAGCGTCCGTGAAAAGACAATATTCTCTCTAAAGCAATAAGGGGGTGATGGGCCAGGGGGAAATGTCTTGCTGCTGCTGGCCCCCCAGCTCCCCCTGCCCTCTTGCCGCACACTGGCATTAGAGGGGTGAGGGAGACTCCTGTTGTGACTGAATGTAACCACCCTGCCCCTGCCGCAGCCAATGCAGGGGGAGGGGGGACACTCTTCCTGTCTCTTCCTGCCCCTTCCCCCCAGCTAAAGAGACTTTGAACTGGGGGCCACGAGCCTGGAGAGGCCTTAACCCTGTGAGGAAGTGTAGGGGGAGCCCTCTCCCAACCCATCCCCTCTGAGAGTGGTCAATGTTTACAAGCCCTGAGCCCCCAGCCCAGGGACTCAGACCCCATTGCTGTCCTTTCCTAGTCCCAGTCTTCCTGGGCCCTTAGCCACCCCCCTACCTGTAGGGTTTGGGGCCATGCAGGGGTCATTTTGTGTTCCCTGGTCTGCCTTGGACCCACCATCTCCCTGCCCTACCTCCACCCTGTGTGACTTCCCTTTCTTCTTGCCCCTGTAAATACTCCTCCTCCCAATAAAACTTGGTGTGTGTTCTCCCCTTCCGCTTCGTCTGCCGACTTTATTTGGGGAAAGAACTATAGGAATGAGGGCACAGCCAGCTCAGGCAGGGGAGGTACTGGTGGGCTGTGTACCTGATGAGTTCTCTGGCCCTGCTGGACAGGAGCGCTTCAGCCTTGTGCTGGGTTCCCCCAAGGCCTGCTGCTTTGGGCCTGATACCCCATTGCCTGTCTGCCCTTGGGCAGCAGAGATTCAAAGGAGGCAGACACAAGCAAGAGAGAAGACCAGGTACAGAGTTGGAATTGGTTCCTTTATGGAAAAACTGAAAATATAATAAAAATTAAAATAAAACCAGTTTTAAAAAAGCCAGCCCCTGGAGTTTCCACCTCCTGCCTCTGGCCCTCCAGAGGGGTGAGGCCCTGACCCCAGGGCAGCAAAAGGATAAGGGCTTTCTGCCCCTCCTCTTCCCCCATTTCATCCCCATCTTTATCTCCACAGTGGGGGCCCCCGGGAGGAACCAAACCTGGGTGGGGGAGCAGGGACCCAAGGCCCTGTGGTCCAGGGAGGGAAGCTCGGTTGTGTACCCAGCCCCAAAGCTCCCGGCCTGTAGTGTGGGCATGGGCAGGGCCCCTCCCAAACTGGGCCCAGCTGGGGTTGGGACACTTAGTTCCAGATCTTGAGGAAGGAGTCCCAGGAGCCTGTGGCCACAGCCATACCATCATCAGTGACCCCAAGGCAGCTCACACGGTTGTCATGGCCAGCAAGGACACCTGAGAGGAAGAGGGACATGAGTGCTACCTGGGTGGCGCACCACCCTGCCTGCCCACCCATCCCAGAACCCAGGTCTCACCTGCACGGTCGCCCTTCATGGCATCCCAGATGTTGCAGTTGAAGTCGTCATAGCCCGCAAGCAGCAGCCGGCCGCTGCGTGAGAAGGCAACCGAGGTGATGCCACAGATGATGTTGTCGTGAGAATACATGAGGAGCTCCTGGTCAGCCCGCAGGTCAAACAGGCGGCACGTGGCGTCGTCGGAGCCCGTGGTGAAGGCATAGCCGTTGGGGAAGAACTGTGGGACACAGGCCAGAGGGGGTGAGGACGCAGGGCCTGGGTCAGTAGCCTGGAAGGAAGGGACCCGCCCATCTCACCCTCACTTACAGCCACAGCGTTGATGTCAGATTCATGACCAATGAAGGTCTGTCGGCACATGGAATCCCTCACATCCCACAGCTTGATGGAGGCGTCACAGGCACCTGACACAAAGGTGCGGCCATCGGGGGCCAGTGACAGAGACATCACATCCCCACTGTGTCCAGCAAAACCCACAGTCTGCTGGCCTGTCTCAATGTCCCACAGGGCACTAGATGGGGGCAGAAAGAAGGAAACAGAGATGGAGTAAAGGACAGATTCCCTGGTTTCCCCTTCCTCTCCAGAGGAACCTCTCTCTGATATAGCATCTATGGAACGGGCCAGAGACCCTGCTTGACCCAGACCAGACAGCTTTAGGTACACAGGGAACCCCTTGGAGCCCACCCAAAAAGGGAGGCTAGGTGTTCCAGACTGAGCACTGAGATGGCCCAGGGAGGGAATGTGGGTTAGCCCAGACTACCCAGACCTGAAGGGCCTTACCAAGTGGTATCCCCAGAGCTGGTGATTATTTGGTTGTCATCCAGGAAGCGGCAGCATGACAGGTACCCTAAGGAAGGGGGCCAGTCAGTAGAGTCTCTCGGGGACAGCAGCAAGGTTCTGGCCCGATAATAGCGCCTTTACTAGGCCAGGCCCCACTCACCAGTATGGCCAGGCAGCTCCCGGCTGACCCTGACATTGCCCTCGCGGGTCTTGAGGCTGTAGATGGAGCAGATGTTGTCCAAACCCCCACAGGCCACAAAGTTCCCTGAGGGTGCGTAGGCACAGGTCATGACCCAGGAAGAGCGCAGTGGGATGGCATGGACCTACGGAGGAGGGGCGGCATCCAGGGTCAGAGTCAGCCAGGGTCCGCAGCCCAATCCCACCCTGCTTCAGGCACCACCTCTACCTTGTTGGTGGTGTAACTGTCCCAGATGATGAGCTTCCCATCCTGGGAGGCGCTGACCAGCAGCCTGGTGGACAGCAGCAAGGGAGAGGCACACGAGTCAGGGTATAGAGTCCTCCTCTAAAGGTACAATACCCGTCTCCCATCTGAAGGGAGGTGCTTCTGAGACAAACCCCAGTAGCAGACCAGAAATCTTGGTCAGTATGGCCCTGCTTTCCTGAAGATGGTGGAAGTCAAAGTCTTCCCAAACAATGTGACACATGGGCAATCTGCACCCCACCAAATCTTTGAGGCTGCCTGCCCCCCATGCCACTCTGCCCACTGTAAAATCACCCTGGAGCACTTAACACGAATGCTGAGCACAGAGCCCCAACCAACCACCCATGCACCTTGAGTCTGTCCCCCAGTGCATGGCATAGATTTTTGCCAGGTGTCCACGGAGGGTCCTCCGTGTTCTCATCTGGATTCTTCCCACTGGGTCCAGCCCAGCTGTGATCTGGAGGTGGACAAAGAAGGGGCTCAGGGATACCCAGGCAACAGAACCTCCTCCCAATCAGCAGTATGTCGCAAACCCTTGCTCCTCCTGGAGTCACCTCACCTGGGTCAGTGTTGAATCCCCACATGCTTTCCGGGCATCCTGTAAGAGATGGCAGAGCCAGAAAAGCAGGAGAGGAGATGGGTGCAGGAGAAGAGGGAAGAAGAGTAAAGAAAGCAGGAGACAAGGCAGTGGGGGGTATGAGACATTGAGAAATTGGGGTACCCTCCCTTCCCCCCGCCCATAAGGCCCCAGGCGGCCCATTGGGGGCCGGGGACAGTGGGCAACAGCACACACAAGCTGTCCGGCCCTGCCCGCTCCGTCTTCCCATCCCCATCGGCCAGGCCCTCACCCGGATCTGGTTCCGGAGCTGCTCGGCCTCCTGTCTCAGTTGCTCCAGCTCACTCATGGCGCCGGGCCCGTGGGGCGGGGTTGGGGGCGGCTGGGGGCCGCGGGACGGGGGCTGGGGGAGGCAGCTCCTGGCCGCTGGCCCGAGGCCTGGGGGATGTAGGGCTGACGTCAGGCCTCAAGGCCGCCGGGGAAGCAGGGGCAAAGGCGGGGTGGAAGCGCGGCCCGGAAGGGGTAAGCTCGGCAGGGGGAGGCGGGCCGTGTTGTCCCCGAGCAGGGACAGGGGTCTCTGGCACCCGAGAGACGCTGCGGAGGAGCAGGCGACTTCCCCAATCTCCCTCCCGCCCCCCGGAAACGGAGCGGGAAGTGCAAGAGGAAGCGCAGGGGAAACCCCTCCCTCGGACAGCAGCCCGGGCGGGACACCCGCGGCAGGAACTGGGGTGGGGGGGAGTCCCTTCGAAAACAGACCTGGCGTCCGCCCCAGCCGCACAGGCGCCGCCCTCCCAGCACCTAATTTTAAAAGGGGCGGTGCCTCTTTAAATTCACCCCCACACGCCGCACACCCTCCACACACACCCCCAGCTTCGATGCTGGGGGGAGACAGGAGGGGGAAGCTGGGCTGTTCGTGGGGTTGCCTAGGCAACCGTCACCCGGACCGAGAGCACCTCATTGGTGAAATGCCCCCACCCTAGCCCCGTTGCCAAGGCAACCACATCCACGGCAGAGACCTGTAGGGTGGGTGACCCCACCCCCGGCCCCATCGCCCCCGCCCGACCCAGCCTCCGCCTCTCCCCTGAACCGGCCCGGGTGGCTGTTTACAGGATTTGGGGAAAGCCGATTGGGCACTAATAGGTTCGGGACGGCTCACCCCGGATAATCCCCCGGCCGGCTGCGCCCCATTAGCCGCCCGCAGCGGGTGGGGGCGAGGGCGGCGGGGAAAGCAGCCCGGAGCCGCTGCTCCCTCCAGCGCCGAGGCCACCCGCCCCGCCGCGCCCGCGGAAAGCCCGTGGGAGCCGCTCCGAAGTAATTAGGACTCCGAAGAGAGGCCCCTGGCCCCGAGGCGCGGAGCCGCTCTCTCCCAGGCGGCCGGACCCGCCGCCCTCGGCACCCCAAGAGCCCAGCCCCAGGCTCGACGTCCGGACCCCGGGGACCTGGCTGGCACCGCTCCAGGGCCCGACGTCCTGTCCCCACCCCCAACACCTGTGCGATCTGGCCATGCACACAGCACTCTGCCGACCCGGGCGTCCCCCACCCAGCTCACACTTCCCCAGGCGCTGGGCGTTCCTCTTCCCTACAGATATTTCCCCTCTGTAAGTTCAGCTTTCTCCGCTGGGGCCAGGAGATGCTACTCCAACGGCGGGGGGCCGGGGAGACAGCCCCTTCCCCACCCCACTTCAGGTGCAGACAAAGCGCCTTCCTTCCAGATGCCAGCAGCCTAGGCCGGGCGGCAACGCCAGAGGCCTGGGGCAGAAGGAAGCAGGCCCGGAGGAAGCCGCTGGGGGTGGGGACGACGCTCCCAGTTCTCGGTCCCCGGCACCCTCCAAGGCCCCCTCGACAGCTCCCGGGTTACGGGAATAACAGCAGCCAAGGCCCCCAAACAGAAATGGGGGTGCCATCGCATCGCAGGTCTGGCGGGCGAAAATGGGGGGCAGAGGACGGTCCCCATATCTGGCGGCTGGAAGGCGAAAGCTGATGCCGCGCTGTGAAGCGCAGTGGGCCTGGCCTTTTGGCCCCCACGACCTCCATTTTGCCCTAAAGACAGCTGGGCGGCGGGCAGGAGCCTGAGAACTAGGCTTGGGTTAGCACTTATAAAGGAAGTAAGGTACCGAGGTCTCCAGGGTAGGGCTTGGGGCCAGAAGCCCCGGCCAGAGACCAAATCGAGAGTAGACTGGAGACGAGGGCAAGGGTGGCCTCGCGGCCTTGCCTGTCTCTCCCTGGATTCTGGAGTTTTATAAGGCAAATGCCCGCAGGGGTGCGAAATGGGTGGACACGAGGGGTGCTATCCAGGGGTAGACGGAGGGTGGTGGTGGGGAAAGGGGGCGGGACGGGGCCTGGAGGAAGCTCGGAATTTAGCCACCCAATTATTAAGGGAGCAAGAGACAGGCGGGGCTGGGATGGGGTCTGGGGTCAGGGAAATACCGCTGATGGTGCAGGGATCGCATGCATTATTGGGGCCCTGGGTCCCCCAGTTCCCCTTCCGGGTTTGGAAGCGATGGGGCCAGAGGAAGGGAGGGGAGGTCTGGAGAGTTACGTCCGCTCCCAAGAGGCTAGATCAGAGAGACAGGAAGGGACATTTCCCCATGGGAATTTGGGGCTGGGGGGAATGAGCACTCCTTTTGTCAGCGGAGGTACCTGTGGCGGTAGGACTCTGCGAAGGGATCGCCGGAGGAGCGCGGGAGGTCCTGTCTTCCTCCGCGGCGGAGGCGGCAGCGGCGGCGACGCGGATGGATTTCCTCAGTCACCCCAACTCAACCGCCCAGCGCTGCTCTCCCCAGAGCGGAGGGATCCCGCCCGCCAGTGACGCGGCCGTCGCCGCCGCGCCCAGGGTCCGGGTGGGCGAGACCAACTAGCTAATGGGGGGAGGTCAGAAGAGAAAGCATCACTTCGAAGACAAAAACTGACTCGCTCACAACAAAGATACTACTTCACGCTATTTAGACGGAAAAAAGACCAAAATAATGGTTTGCTTCCGGAAAAGGAGTAAGATTTCTCCTTTGGGACTGGCAGAGGTGGTACCGGCATAAGGGAGGGTGGGAAAAAAAAAAAACGCCGGTCACGTGACAGGTCTCCTGCCCCCCCCCCCGAATTGGGCGGTTCCAGACCGGGAGGGGGAGCTCGAAGCCCCAGTTTTTGTTTAGCCACGCCCCTCCCTGGTGAGGCCCCGCCCCCTCCAGAAAGCAAGGCTAGAGAGATCCGAACTGGAGCAGTACTCCGCCGGTCACCAGGCGGCTGGAGGAAAAGCTGCGATTTGGATTGAACAGGAGCTGGTTAGGGCCGAATTTTGAGGCAATTCTTGCCCGTGCAGTTTATCTGCGTTGCCCAGTGGGCTTTTGTAGACCACCCTGTGCAGGGCTGCATGCCACTGTAATAACAACTTAAATTTGTTGAATTCTATGCTTTTTATTTAATCCTCACATCAATACTGTGAAGTAGTAGCAGTATCCCAATTTTATAGTAGTGGAAACAGACCCAGGTTGCAGAGTTGAGATACAAATACAGGAAGCCTTAAAGACTTTACTGTGCAGTTATACTGATAATGATTTCATTCTTTTTTTCTTTTCTTTTTTTGGTACGGGGATTGAACTCAGGGAACTCGACCCACTGAGCCACATCCCCAGCCCTGTTTTGTATTTTTTTAAGAGACAGGGTCTCACTGAGTTGCTTAGGGCCTCGCTTTTGCCGAGGCTGGCTTTGAACTGGAGAGATCCTCCTGCCTCAGCCTCCCAAGCTGCTGGGATTACAGGCGTGCACCACCGTGCCTGGCTTCCATACGATTTCTTGATGTAACCCCACTGTGGACTACCGGAAGGTATGAGAATGTAAGTATAAACCTCAGTTTCCACATCTGTTCAATGAGGGTGTTGAAGCCGTCTGCCCTGCCAAGCTTTTTGAATTGTTATGGAATAGATCCCCGTGAGTTGTGAAAATGCTTTGGGAAATTCAACAGCTTTCATGGCGTCCTCAAAACAAAAGAATCAAAACATGCTATTCATTAACCTCTGTGAAAGGCCCTAAGTAGCTTTCAGAAGCACAACGTTTTTAAAGAAAAAAAGTGACATTCTTTGTTCTGCATAAATTCTATGTATGTGCACCAAGCAACTCAATGACGAATTAGCAATAGATAATGGATGTCAATTAGACATTAGAATTTGGAAGAGACCTAATAGATAAGTTTCAGCTTTCTCATCTACAAAGGGATGTAGCCATTTTAGCAGCCTGAGACTAGAACCCAATTCTGTCAAACTTTCTAGGGCATTTGATGCTGCTTCCTGTCCCTCTGGTTTCTGTGTTAATGTGCTTCCTTGGTTTAACTCATTTGGCTAATATTACTGAACCCAAGTGGTGTATCAGGCTCTGTCCTAGCACTGAGGATAATAAGCATGAACAACAGGTGCATCTCTTCAGCCTGCATGGACACAGAGATGGGTGTAGATGGGCAATGAAATGATGCTGGTGACATGGAGATGTCTTTTATTTATTTATTTATTTATTTATTTATTTATTTATTTATTTGACAGTACTGGGGATTGAGTCCAGAGGTGTTCTACCACTGAACTACATCCCAGCCCCTTTTTAAATTTTTAAAATTTGAGACAGGGTCTCACTAAGTTGCTGAGGCTGGCCTCAAATCTTCTAACCTCTTGTCTCAGCCTCTTGAGTCACTGGGATTGTAGGCAACCGGCTTGGAGATGTCATTTACTGAGACCCAAACATTTTGGAAGGGATGCATTTGGAGAAGAAGATCAAGAGTTTTAGGATGGGATGTTTTAGATTTGAGTTGCCAGGAGAAAATGCTCAATAGGCAGCTGAAGAAGCAGGTCTAGAGCTCAGCAAAGAAATCTGAGTTGGAAATGAGCCCCGAAAGTGAGTGGCACATTCAAGCAAATGAAGTCATAAAGAGGTTCAGGGAAAAGACAAGATGGCCTGTCACCAAGCTCTGGGGAACTCTAACATTTAGAGGTCAGACAGAGCACAAGCTGCCAAAGGAGAAACCAAAGAGCTAAGAGTAAAATCAGGAAAATGTGGATTTCTGGACCCCAAAAGAAAAGCGTGTTCCCCAAAGGGGATGGCAACTTCGGTGGACTACCGCAGAGACGAAGCGGGACTGCACTGTGTACAGGATTGGATAACATAGAGGCCACCGGGGACTTGGTTCCACGCAGTCATTGTGGAATCTAGCTAGGGGTCTACCTGCAGTGGGCTTGGGGTGAGTGAGCAGTGAGGTCGTGGAGACAACCAAAGTCGCTAAGGCTTTGGGACTGTTAGAAAGATGGGGCAGCAGTGGAAAGAGAATATGGAGGCAGATAATTGGTTCTTTTTTGGGGGGCGGGTGCGGTGCTAGGGTTTGAACCCAGGTCTTCGGACATGCTGGGCAAGCACTCTACCAATTGAGCTACATCCCCAGCCACAAGATATTAAGATATTTGCTTTTCCATGGGAACTACTTGAGCATGTTTTGACAATAATGGGAAGGACAGAGGAGAGAGGTCAAGAATACAGGCAGGTAGAGAATGACCAGTGGGTGACCCACTTGTCAGAGAAGCAGAAGCCCTAGATCACATGTGGAGACTGGGGCTCCAGGACGTGATCCTTCTCAGTCTTCTCCTTGGCTCCGCTCCTCCTCAAAGGACTCTACAAACGTTGCTTTTCCCAGGATCTTGACTTTGGCCTTTTCTTCTCATTTGCCATGTTATTCGTTAATAATTTCATCCTCTTCTGTGAATTTCTCCCCTAATGTGCATAACTCTCAAAGCCCAGATGTCTCTTTCCTACATTCAGACTTGGTGTATGTCCAACTGTGGACCAGATGTCTGTATTCGGATGCTCAGGGACAGTGGCGTGCTGGCGTCGGCTCGTGCCAGCTCATACCAGCTCACAGGAGCTCATTGTATACCTCTCTTCCCAACTCCTTGCTTAGTGAGTTCATGTTGGTTGTAGTAACTTGAAATTGGTGAGAGTATTTACATCATGGAAATCGGAAAATGCTTCTGATCAGCACTTCCTTTTCCTGAAGACCGGGTTGTTAAAACATTTACTGCACACTGCTGTTTGCAGACAGTCTACACTCAATGTATTCTAATCTAAATCATCTTCCCCTGAACCTCTTCCTGCCAAACCCTACCCTTTTCTCCAATCTTTTGACCAGGTAACAGCACCACCATCCACCCAGAAGGGTCCCACTTCCTCACTCCCCATATCCAAAGAATGATCAGTTAGTTAAGATATAGGGTAAGCTGTAATAACAAAGAGTTCCCCAAATTCAGTGACTTCAGTGACAACTGCAAAATAGATACTCCAGGATGATCTTCAACATCTCTATGTCCAACATGGCCCAGGCAGCAACCACCATCATATCTGAATCACATCCATTAGGAAGTCATGTAGGAAGAATAAGTTTTTCCTCTTTAAGGACATCACTGATTTCTGCACAGAAGTGAGCAAAATGCAAGGAAGGCTGGGTCATATAGTCTTCACCTGTATACCCAGCTAGAACATTATTAATAAAGAAAAAAGGGAGCTGGGTGCAGTGTGGTGCATGCCTGTAATCTGTTACTTGGGAGGCTGAGGGAGGAGGATTGCAGGTTTGAGGCCAACCTGGGTAACTCAGCAAGACCTGGTCTCAAAATAAAATTTTGGAAAAGGGCTGGGGATGTAGGTCAGTGATTACATGCTTGCCTAGCATGTGCAAAGCCCCAGGTTTATTCCCCAGTACTGCAAAAAAAGAGAAAAGGGAGCAGGTATTGTTGTCAGTCTAGCTAGCTTTTTTTTATTGCTTCTTCTTCTCTCCTCTTTTTTTTTCCCCCTTTCTTTTCTGTCATGGTGCTGGGGACCAAACCCAGGGCCTTTAAGCGTGGTAGGCAAACATTCAGCCACTGACCTACATCCCCACCCCTTAGGGCTAGCATATCATCACCGGTGCATACATCTTATACATAAATCTATTCCTTCTACTATATGCCAACTGCTGTTACCATAGTTCTTGCCTATTTCCTGGCCTCTAGCATGGTCCCTTTCTAATCAGCCTACCAAACAGCTGCCAGAGATATTGCTCTACACCTGCAAATTGGGTAGTATCACTTACTTGTTCGAAAGCATGCAGTAGGCCTGGGGTGTAGCTCAGTAGTAGAATGCTTGCTTAACTTGTGGGAAGGCCTGGCTTCAGTCCCCAGTGCTACAAAATAAATAAATCAACAAAATATTTGAAACCATGCAGTAGTTCCCCCATTGATTCCCTAAGAAGCCAAACCTGCATGACGGACAGGCCAGGTCTTGTCCTTCTCAATTCAGAATGCCTTCCACCCCCCACTCCAACTCCACTTCCTTGTCTGCCAGAAAGTCAGGTCATTTTCTGGGACTTGGTTTAAATGTTCTTCTCTGACCACACTGTTTTGTGTCACACTGCAATGCTGGCTCCATTCCCATTGCGGGCTTTATGAGGCTGTATTTCTGGGCGCTCACCACCAACACTGGGACAGGGGCTCCCTGTAAAACCAAGACACTTGGTTTATCTGGCACAAGGGCTGGATAAGTGCTTGGCCAGCAAGGAACAGACCTTACAAGATGCCAAATCATTTCCAAGATGGGGATCTGAGGAGCCTGGCCCTGACCCCAACACCTTGAATGTCGTTATCTGATGCCCAGGTTTGACCAGCCTAAATGTGGACTTGGAATGTGACAGCCTGTAGAAGCCTTTATTAAATTAATTGTTTAATCATTCATCTTTCTGCATGGACATTAAATTGAAAGTTACATCTAGTCCTCTGAGTCATTGTATTCCCAGTGCCTATTAGGCACCTAGAGGACATTGATGGAATGGATAAAAGCGTGACAGCATTTGCCCCAGAATCAGCACCTTCCACATGCCTAGGCTTAAATCTCAACTCTGCCTTAACGCTGAGTGTCCTTGGGCAAGTCATAATCTCTCTGCCTCTGTTGTCCTTGGAAATTTGGGATCTTAATCTGGTTGCTATTGAGATTAAAGGAACTAATATTTGTAAAGCATTCATAGCAATGCCTGGCATGTGGCAGACGCAAAGTGTTTACTAAATGAAAACAGTCACATGGGACTCGGGGTGTGGCTCAGTGGAAGGGGCACACCTAACATGCGAGGCTCTGGGTTCCGTGGGAGCACTGGGGGGCGGGTGTGGAAAGAGTTGGAGGAATGAACCATTTGTTCTTTAATTATTTTCCAGTTTTGTTCCCCACCCCCCCACCCCCAACACTGGCCTCTACCATCAGCTTGTATCCAACCCTTCTTCTAGATTGAGCTTCTATTTCCATATATTCCAGAATTTTTCATGTCTTCAAATCTTTGCACATGCTGTTCTCTGTGTAAATTTTTCCCATCCTTTCATCTATGTGCCCTTAGAAATATTTCCCAGTTCAGCTCAAACTTAATTTGTAGAAGCCTGCCCAGATTCTCAGAGACAGATAGTTGCAGGCACGAACCAGGCATAAAAGATGTCTGCTGAATCAATGAAGGGACAAATGTCATGTTAGATCCCATGACAAATGCAAATTGGCGGGGAGGTAAATCAAGTCTTATACCTTGTTGACCATAGCTTTTCTTCCAACGACAAGAGGAAAATTCACTTCTCATTACCAGATAGATTGTAGACTTCTAATGTGTATAATACAGTAAAGCCTAAAAAAAACCCTAAAGGACATTTTTATGACCCAATGTTTACTGAATAGTCCTGTGTACCCAGCTCTCAGCCAGGCACTTGATTCTGACGTCAGACTGAGTCCTCACCACAAGCTACCGTATGGATGGGGACAACAGAGGAGCACAGAGGTGTTATGAAACAGGTCATATCTCAGTTGACTGATAAGAGACGTGGGCTCTAATCCTGGCTCTGACCCCAGTGAGCTGCATGACCCAAGACAGAGCCCTTCCTCTATCTGGGGAAATCCTTGTAAAACGGGCAGGGGTGGGGGAGGTGGGGGTTGAATTCATGATTGGTAAGGTTTCTTCTAACTGGGAAAGTTTCAAAATCTGAAAAGCTTTGGGGGAATGGGGCAGGGAGAAGGGGTAATGGGAGTTTGCAAGGTGGTTTCAGAAGTGAAGCTACATCATTAAATGTCAACAAAAGGAGAGGTGCAGGCCATGAATAGAATTGCTTTCCCTTCAGCATTCCTTTGATCCTCTCACGGTTTTGAAAGATGAAGAAATGCAGGTCTCACTGGGGGCAGTGGCCCCTGCCTGTAATCCCAGCAGCTTGGAAGGCTGAGACAGGAGAATCACAAGTTTGAGACCAACCTCAGCAACTTAGTGCCATGAGGCCCTAAGGACCCTTGTGTAAAACTAAAACATAAAAAAGGGCTGAGAATGTGGTTCAGTGGTTAAGCAACTCTGGGTTCAATCCCCAGTACCAAAAAATAAATAAATAAATAAATAAATAAACAGGTCTCCAGAGTTTAAGGGGCTCATCCAATTCATCAAAGCCTTGATCTGTAGAGAGGTCAATGATTGACCAAGGGTCACTAAGGAAAATTTCATTCTCCCAGCCCCTGAGTCAACTCTATTCTCTACAACTTATCCCTCTTGTTGATACCTGGTGTCCTCCAGGCTGGAAAGCCACACTTGAAATCAGAATCAATCCTGGGCATGTAAAATGTTATTGTCACCAGTAGATAATCCATGAACCAGTTCAACCCATCTGTCCTTTAGCAGGGAAAGGTGAGGTCTCCTCCAGAGTGGGCATCTGGTGAGCCAAGAACCTTCAGGGGCAGGGGGCTGTCACACAGTTTTCTCTTCCTGTGCCATCTCTAGTCTCAGTGCTCCACCCCCAAACAAGTCCCAATATACAAGTGTATCTATATTTGCATATGTCTACACATACACACAGACACCAACACACACATGCTCAACTAACCAGGCTGTCAGAGATGCTCTTTCACCTTCCCTAGCAAAACTGCCTGAAGGTGGGACCAGCAGCCCCAAAGAAACTAGGGGGTTACCGGAAAATCCACTTCTTGATCAATGCCTCCTGAGAACAGGTGTCTGAATAGAGAGATGGGGCAAGGAGGCTAACTGTATTAGCTGAGTGCTTAGGTGTGAACGAATGTGTGTGTGTGTGTGTGTGTGTGTGTGTGTGTGTGTGTGTGTAAGGCCCAGGCTCCAGGGATGGTCAAGGAAAAGAGGGGGCATCAGAAAGACAAAGATGGAAAGAATCAAAGAGAGACAGAGACACACCCCCCGTGGGTCTCTCTTTCTATCCTCCCTCTCCCGGTAATTTCATTCAGGCCTGAGTGTGACAAAGCCTTGCTCAGGAGCCTATGGATGAATGACTCTTCAGGTTTGGGGAACCCTCATCCCCACCCTATTTTTTAAACCGAAGGAGCAGGGACCCCATCAGTCACCATACAGAGTCCTGGTCTCCGGATGGAAAGGGTCTCCATCTCTTTCCTACCCTTCTCTCTGCTGCCTGTTTCGTAGGGCCTGTCTGCGTTTTATCTACTCCTCCCTCATCCCTTCACCGCCTCGGACCGCGGAGGCGTCTGCCCCTTTAAAGCAGCGGCCCCCGGCCGGGTTATTGTCTCGCCTCTCAGCCAATCCGCTGCGCCGTTGGGGGCGGGGGATCCAGCCTCGCGATTGGCCGCCGCGCGCCCCGCCCCGCCCGGGATCCCGGGAGCTGTCCGGCCGCCTCGGTGCTGATCCCACCGCCGCCCACGGGCCGCGAGCGGTGTTCAGAGGGCACTATGAGCGGGGGCGTCTACGGCGGAGGTGAGCCAGCCTTGGGCTTCGGGCTCCCATCCCCGCGCGGCCTTGCCCGCAGCCCTGTGCCCCGAACCCGCGCGACCCAAGCCTTGGGCACCCTGGGGCCTGTCACCTCCGCGCTCGAGCAGATCAGCGCGAGGTTTGTGTCTCCCGCCACCTCTACCTTCGGTCTCTCTGGACACCCTGCGCGCACCGGGCCTAACCTCTCCACCGTACAACCCACCTCCGCCCTGCCACTTCCTTCCCCTCCGGGAGAGTGGCCTGAACAAGGCCACTGGGGAAGAGGGACTCTGACAGCTTGACCCTCCAGTCCCAGGACCCCGAACCCCAGGCCCAGCTCCCACCTGCTCCCAGCAGATATTGAAGGTGGCGAGACTGGCTGTGCCCTGAGCTCCTCTTGAAACTGCCCAGGGGAAGAGAGTTTGGGGGAGGTCCCCTCACACGCCTGTCTCCCTGCACAGATGAGGTGGGGGCGTTGGTCTTTGACATTGGCTCCTTCTCAGTCCGCGCTGGGTACGCTGGGGAGGACTGCCCCAAGGTGAGCCCTTCAGCCCCCTCCCCAAAACCTAGGGCTTCTGGACTCCCCTTCAGGCTTCCTGGGACTCAGAGCTCTCACAGCCCAGCCCCCGAAACTGTGCAGAGCGGGAATGTGGGAGTAAACCCAGGGGCGGGCTGAGGGCCCTGGGTGGGGTTGGACAGGGACAAGAGGGTGATCTCTCTCCCTGCCTATCCTCCCCACTCCCAGGCTGACTTCCCCACTACGGTGGGGCTGCTGGCCGCTGAGGAGGGGGGCGGGCTGGAGCTGGAGGGGGAGAAAGAGAAGAAAGGGAAGATCTTCCACATTGACACCAACGCCCTGCACGTGCCTCGGGATGGAGCGGAGGTCATGTCGCCCCTCAAGAATGGCATGAGTAAGGGGCCCCTACTCACCACCTCCTGACACAGACAGGGAGCACACCCCCCCACCACCTGGGGTACAGCATCCCATACTCCCCAGTCTTTGTAACTGCCCAAGTCCCAGGGACCTCCTCACAGCTTCCAGCAGCTTCCTGGGATCCAGCCCAGGGGCCCACCAGATTCCTGGGAATGGGGGCTTTTCTGATGGAGCTGGACTCACTCTTCCCAAGACTCTTTTCCTTCTTGTCTCCGACCCCTGCCTGCCCACCTGCATCTCTCCACACTGGTCTTCTGCCCCCAAGTCGAGGACTGGGAGTGTTTCCGGGCCATTCTGGATCACACCTACAGCAAACACGTCAAGTCTGAGCCAAATCTGCACCCAGTGCTCATGTCGGAGGCGCCGGTGAGTGCCTCAAACAGACTCAGGTCCAGCTCTGGGGCCCCCAGCACATCCTTTCCAACATTCACCTCTCACTTCGAGTGACCCCTATCAGTGGCTTCACCTACTTTTTCAGATTTTCCTTCCAACCCTGAAATCTTCAACCAGTTTTCTTCCTCCCTGGCTTCTCTCCTTTCTTCCAGCTCTATCCACTCTGCCCTTCACCCCTGCCCCCAGTTCTTTTTTGACCCTTTAACTTAAAATCTTGGGTCAACATTACATATACACATGAGGAATCAATTTGCTTTTTAAAGTGTGTTAAAATAAAAGCCTGCAGTTCTTACCCTCCTCTTTCCATTTCCCCCATTCCAAAGGCAACTAAACTGCTTTTCTCTTTTTAAGCTACGGGTTTTTTTTGTTTTGTTTTGTTTTTTGTTTTTGTTTGTTTTTTTTTTTTTTTTTTTTTTTTGTATTTTTATCTGTATCTCAAAATGTCACACTTAAATTACTGCATGATTTTTTTTTTCAGTACTGGGGACTGAATCCAGGTCTTTGCATGTGCTAGGCAAATGCCTATCCCCAGCCCACACATGTATGCAAGCATGTGTATGTACACACACACACACACACACACACACACACTTTTTTTTCTTCTTTGAGACAGGGTCTTGCTATGTTGCCCAGGTTGGTCTCACACTTGAGCTCCTACTGCCTCAGTCTCCCGAGTCACTGGGTTTACAGGCATGCACCCCCACACCTGGCTGCATTTCCCCCCTAAGTTTTAGATATTTTCCATTAATTTCCCACTAAGGAAACAAACATTTATCTCTTTCCTCCCCCAGACTATATCACACATATTTCAGATTCTCTGCTTTAAGTACCATTGTCTTTTACATTTTTTAAAAGATCAACACTCTGGATCTATGCTTTTATTATTTTTTATCCTAAGTCAGAGATGAGCAGGCAATAAAATATGATTACTTTTTCTTTCCTGTGCAACTTTTTGTGCACTAGATCTGAAAATTGTCTTGGGTTTTATTTTGCTAGGTTTTCTATTAATAATGTGACCTATGTTATACATTAGGTATCTATATATTTTCTCAAGACATTAATTGCATTAGATATTCTATTAATTTCATCTTCTTGAAGAAATTTCCCCAGGAACCTACTGACCTATTTCACTTTGAATTAGCAGCCCTCTACACCAAGGGCAGAACTGACATCTGGCATCTCCTTTTACCATCCCCTTGGAGAAACCCTTTGCTTCTTTCCTGTAGTAGAGAAGAGATTTGGTCCTTTACTACCCTGTGTTAGAAGTCCTGTTTCCTATATTTGATTCTTTTTCTTATTTTACTCCTTAGAAAAATCAGAGAAAGTAAATTTTTGAGGTTTTGCATGTACGATCTTGGATTGATAGCTTAGCTAGGTATCACACTCCTGGTTGGAAAAAAATTTTCTTCAGAATCTCGAAAGCACTTTTCTATTCTCTTCCATCATCTATAGTTGCCAGTGAGAAGGCTGAAACCATCTGACTACTGATCTTCTGGTGTGGTTTTTTCTTTATTTCTGAAGGTTTATAGATTTCTCACCCCATCCTAAGTGTGCAAGTGTGCTACGATTTTACTGTGATATGTACTGATTTTTTTTGTTTGTTTGTTTGTTTCCATTCATTGCTCTATGGACTTAATATGTCCCTTCAATCTGGAAACCTTTGTCTTTCAATTCAATGAAAACATTTTAAATTATTTATTTTTTTATTTATTTTTCTTAATTTTCTCTGTTCTCTTTTTAAAAATTCTGTTATTTAAATTTTGGACCTAAATTGGCCCCCTGATTTTGTGTGTGTGTGTGTGTGTGTGTGTGTGTGTGTGTGTTGAGGAATTGAATACGGGGCCTCGTGCATGCCAGGCAGACACTCTACCACTGAGCCACATCCACAACCCTTTTCTCTTGTTTTTCATCTGTGCCTTTTCCTTCTAGCTTCTAAGATGTTCCTCTCAGCTTTACATTCCAACCCTTCTTCTGAGTCTTCCATTTCTTCTTCTGCATGTTTTCCACAAGTTCTCTTTTTGTTCCATGAATGTTTCTATTTGAGCATCCTATTCCCTCTCTCTCTCTCTTTTTTTGGTCCTGGGAATTGAACTCAGGGACACTCGACCATTGAGCCACATTCCCAGCCCTATTTTGTATTTTATTTAGAGACAGGGTCTCACTAAATTGTCTAGTGCCTTGCTTTTTCTGAGTCTGGCTTTGAGCTTTTGATCTTCCTGCCTCAGCCTCCTGAGCCACCAGAATTACAGGTGTGCACCACTATGCCCGGCTTAAGCATCCTGTTCTTGATTCCTTGATCCTTTTCCTGGTTCCTTTACTAAGGATAGTACTGATTTTGTTTTTGCTGTTGGAATCTTCCTGTATAATCTCTGTTCTTTCCAAGTTGCTTTTTTCTCTGCCATGTTTTTTTTTTTTTTGGGGGGGGGGTCTCTATATCATTGTAGGGACATTTCTTAGATTCTGAAACCCCGTGGTTGTCTGTTTGTTGTTTAGTGGTGGGGCACTAAAGAAAAATCTGATTAGAAGCTCTGGTTCAGGGGAATGGGGAGCTTATTGATTGACCTTTGCTATGGGCTGATCTGAATGGAATATTTTGGGGGTCAGCAGACAGATGCTGTACCATACAAATATTGGCATCTTTAGATTTGGGAGGAGTGCTGGATTGAACCTAGGACCTCTCATGTGTAAGGCAAATGCTCTAGCACTGAGCTACATCCCCAAACTGCATCTTTAGATTTTTGATGTGACCCCGCATACTTCTTGGAGATGTGTTTGGCTCCCTCTTTCTTGGAGCAAGTGAGAGAATGGGGCTGGTATTCTCAGCATCCAATATACCTGGCATCACATAATTCTCTGCCTTAGGCACAATGCCCTCACTCCAAGCTTGTCAAGTGTCCCATCAGTTCAGCAGTTTCATTCTCTACAAACTCAGTGACATGGAGTTGGGGAGAGAAGTTAGGAGTCTGTTATGTGAGTAGCTTCAGACAATCTTATTTTAGATTTCTTTTTATCTCTACTTCCAGAGGTACCTGAAACCAATCCTGAGCCCTTTCAGGATTCTGTGGCTTAACACAGGTTGTTCCTGGCTTTTTCCACTGCTGATTTAAGAGTCAACTTGAGAACCCCACCACTTACCTATCTGATTCCCAGCTCCAATACTTTGTCACTCTCCCCCCCCCTCCCTTTTTAAAATATACTTCCTTTTTTAAAGTATTTTTTTAGTTTTTTGGTAATGGACCTTTATTTACATGCAGTGCTGAGAATCAAACCCTGTGCCTCACACGTACTAGGCAAGTGCTCTACCACTGAGCCACAACCCCAGCCCGTTTCTCTCTCTCTCTTTCTCTCTCTATCATTTTCCCTCACCCTCTCTCCAACCATCCTAGAACAGAGATTAATACGACGTAAAATTAATCTTTATAAATTTAACAATTCAGTGGCGTTGAATACATCCACAGTGTTGCACAGCCTTAACAGTTATCTGGTTAAAACATTTGCATGATCTCGAAGAAGAACCCATTTCTGTACAACAGTTACTCTGTTTTTCTGTATTTTCTGTATTTATCCACTCATCCTTTGAAGGGCATTTGGACTATTTCTACCGTTTAGCTATTGAGTGCTGCTATGAATATTCATGTACAAGGATTTATTTGAGTACCTGTTTTCAATTCTTTTGAGTATGTAACTGGGAGTGGACTTCCTGAGTCCTAATGTTTACTTTTTTGAGGAACAAATGACAGTGACTGAACCACTTTACATTCTGACCAGCCGTGTAGGGGAGTTGCAATTTCTTCACATCCTTGTCAGCACTTGCTATTTTCTGTTTTTTAATTATTATTACCACTCTAGTGCACACAAAGTGGTATCTCATTATGCTTTTGATTTGCATTTCCCTACTGGCTAAGAATGTTTGATTTGCATTTCCCTGGTGGTATTGCTTTTCCTATGCTTCTTGACTTCTGTGGGTTTAAATCTTTTAAAATTGCCCCTTTATTAGAGTCTCGCTGGGATCTTGGGAGGCTATCAGGTTAGATGTTTGTATGCAATTCCCATGATTACCCAGAAATCCTCTTCCCCAGCTTTCTTGCCTCTGGCTGATTCCAGTGGGAAAGGGAGGACCTGGGGCCTGGGAGGAACCGGAGGTGTGTAATGTAAGAATGAAGAGCACGAACCAGGCCTCAGGGGACCGTGACTCCAGGCCTAGCTCTGTTCTGAGAGTTTTCTGTGTCACCTTCCTCTTTGAATTTTGTTTTCCTCAGCTTTAAAATTCTCTATCATTCCCACAATGTGACCTCTGTCCCCTAGTACACGTTGTGTGTGTAAGTGTACGTCTGCATGTATGTGTATGTGAGTGTGTGAGTATATATGTAAGTATGTGCCAGTGTGTGTGTGAGTGTGGGTCCCTCCCGACTCCTCCCCTCCTGCACTGTCTCTGCAGTGGAACACGCGGGCCAAGCGGGAGAAGCTGACAGAGCTGATGTTCGAGCAGTACAACATTCCTGCCTTCTTCTTATGCAAGACTGCTGTGCTCACCGCGTATCCTCTGGGCTGAGCTGCTCTGCTGGGTGGAGGGACAGGGCGGGGTGTCTAGGCCTGATTCTCAGGAGATCAGGGTCCCGAACAGCCTGACTCCTCCCTTAGCCGCAGTGGCACAGAAGACCCATGGGCTGAGTGCCAAGGACCTTGGGAGTCCAGATGAGGCCCTTCCCCATTCCATGGATCAGGCTGAGCAGAGAAAGCAGGAGCTGGCACTGGGCAGAGGAGGAGGGTTACGTGACTCTGAGGCTGTTCCTTCCCATTTTTTCAGCATCTGCTTTGTACAGAACCCTGTGCTAAGCTCTGGCAGGACAGGGACCCTATCTCCAGGAGATGGGATGTAAACCAAATGGAGAGTCTTACAGACTGGAGGTGGGATGGACCCCAGGAAAGAGTGGGGAACCAGGCCAGACCCAGAGACCAGCCCCCCCCACTTGCTACAGCTGTCTCTTTGACGGACCCATCCTGCGTCAGCTTTGCAAATGGACGTTCCACAGGACTTGTGCTGGACAGTGGGGCCACCCATACCACAGCCATTCCAGTGCATGATGGCTACGTCCTGCAGCAAGGTGGGGCCTCCGCAGGGGCCAGGGGTGCTTTGAGAGGGCCAGGTCCTGACACTACCTCCTCTTTCAGGCATTGTCAAGTCGCCCCTGGCAGGGGACTTCATCTCCATGCAGTGCCGGGAACTCTTCCAGGAAATGGCTATTGACATCATCCCCCCTTACATGATCGCAGCCAAGGTGGGAACTCTGGGGAGTCCAGAGCTGCCACCGTAGAGTCCTGGGTACCTGTCAGCCCACCAACCCATGATATAGCAGACCAGAGAGCTGCAGGACCCCCAGAAGATCATAGGTCCAGTTCTTCATTTTTCAATCAAGGCATCAAAGATCCAGACAGACTGAGGGATATGGTCAAGGTCATGCAATCAGCTGGCAGCAGCATGTGTGAGAGCCAGTGTGGTGGGTTCTGGGGCCCAAATAGGCCTTCCTCTGCCATGTAAGAGCTGTGTGATCCCAAGCATGGTATTGAAGCTCTCTGGACCCTACTTTCCTGTCCTGTAAAGAAAATGGAACAAAGGAAGAAGGGTTCAATGACCCTGCATGCAGAGGGCTTCTCTAGGCCCCACATGGGATGTGGCCCTGGAAAAGGCCTTCCCCACATGCCCTTAGCTTTCCCTGATTGGGCCTTTTCAATCACCTACTCCAGGTGTGGATGGCACAAAGGGGAACAGGTTCTCCAAGTTCCCTCTCCTCTCTGTAAAGGAAGGATGAGATATCCCTCTTTGGGGCAATGAAGCCCCCAGTGCCAGTTAGCTGCAGAGCTGGCGAGTGCTGGGGAGGCAGGTGTGTCAGCGGGTGGGCAGCACTGGCTAGGGAGGGATGCTCAGAGGCTGTGCCCCCACAGGAGCCCGTGCGGGAAGGCGCTCCCCCAAACTGGAAAAAGAAGGAGAAGCTACCCCAAGTCTCCAAGTCCTGGCATAACTACATGTGCAATGTGAGGCACTAGAGAGGGGCCCCAAAACAGCTTCCCTCCCCAGCTCCTGGCCCCCTGCCTTGGGCAGTGGGGAGGGACAGAAGCCCCACAGGTGGGGTGGGGTGTGGTGCTCAGGAGGGAGGCCACGCCCTCACCCTTTCTTAATTCTCAGGAGGTGATTCAGGACTTCCAGGCCTCAGTGCTGCAGGTCTCAGACTCCCCCTATGATGAGCAGTGAGTGGGGCTCAGTGCTGGGGAGGGAAAGGGCAGAACTGGGACTCGGGGAACCTATGGTGCTTCTTCTCTGGGGTCCTGTGTGAGCACCCCAGGCAGAGTCTTGATCCTTCCCGGGCAGGGTGGCTGCGCAGATGCCCACAGTCCATTACGAGATGCCCAATGGCTACAACACGGACTACGGTGCCGAGCGACTCCGCATCCCCGAAGGCCTGTTCGATCCCTCCAACGTCAAGGTCTGGCTGGGTGGTGGGTACTGATTTGGGATGGGGGCTGGCTGGAGTCCTTAAGCCCTAGGGTGTGGAGGAGGCTGGGAAAGATCACAGGGGTCGGGGAGAGGGGGCAAAGGGCCCAGAGCCCAGGTCACCTTTGTCCACAGGGCCTGTCAGGGAATACCATGTTAGGCGTGGGCCATGTGGTCACCACCAGCATCGGCATGTGCGACATCGACATTCGTCCGGTGAGCAGCCTGAGGCTGAGCGAAGGGGTCCAGGAGTCCTGGGGAGGCAGGGTGGGGTGGTTCCCTGTAGGCTCACTCCTCCTCTCTGCTCTCAGGGCCTGTATGGCAGTGTCATTGTCACTGGTGGGAACACGCTGCTTCAGGGCTTCACTGACAGGCTCAATCGAGAGCTTTCCCAGAAGACCCCACCGGTAGGAGTTCACCCCTTACCGAGGGCCCTGGACTCCGCTCCCTTCAGAACCAAGCCCATCTTCCTTCCCAAACACTGAGTGTTCCAGCCATCAGAGCACACCTACTGCTCCCGTGGCTTCTTCCCACCTCCCAAGCCCTATCCCTTCCCAGAACCTCGATGTCTGCTTCCCCCAGCCCCTTTCTCCCCACAGAGCATGCGTCTGAAGCTCATCGCCAGCAATAGCACCATGGAGCGCAAGTTCAGCCCCTGGATTGGGGGCTCCATTTTGGCCTCACTGGTGAGCGGGAAGGGGACACCGGGGCATGTCCCACTGCCTTGCCAGCATCCTCGTTCACCCATTTAACATTTACTTTTGAGAAACAGCAGTGCCCCCAGAAGCCTGAATGCTTCATCAGGTCACAAACCAGGGAGCAGAAAGACAGGAAGCTGGAGATGGGTTGTCTTCAGTGAGCAGAGGGTCTGTGCTGGAGGCTTAGGGCAAAGGAGTGATGTGTTGACGACCCGCCCCTCTGAGAAGACTGTCAGGCATGGGTCTTTATGACCAGTGTGTGAGCTGGAATCGAGGAGACCTTGTGAGAAGCCTCTTTCCATGGTCTCTGGACTCGTGGAGTGGGAACAGCAGGGTGGGTCGTGGGGAGAGTGAGGATGGAGAAGAGGAGGTGGTGAGTTTAGTCTGGATCAGCTGCTGGGGTAGGCACAAGTCGGGAGGCGGGGTGCAAAATGCATCCCTACATAGAGGGGATGGCAGGGCCACCAGAGGAAAGGACATCCCCTAGAAGGAGAGACCTCCAAGGAGACAGAAAGGAGGGTCAGAACATCAGAGGCTGGCTGGCAGCTGGAACTTAGCTCAGGGTTGGCACCTGTCAGCCACACAGTTTCTGAAGGCCTCCTCTGTGTTTCAAGTGGACAGACAGCCTGAGAGTCCCTGTCTTCCTGACAGTGACAGTCTACAGCCAAGACTTTTTTTTTTTTTTTTTTACGGTTCTGGGGATTGAACCCAGGGCCTTGTGCTTGCAAGGCAAGCACTCTACCAGCTGAGCTATATCCCCAGCCCCAGCCAAGACTTTCTTTAAAAAAATATTTTTATTAGTTGTTGATGAACCTTTATTTATTTGTATGTGGTGCTGAGAATCGAACTCAGTGCCTCACACATGCTAAGCAAGTACCCTACCACTGAGCCCCAGCCCCAGCCCAAGAGCCAAGACTATTCAACAGAGGGTCACCACAAAGTATGAAGAGAGGATCTGAGCCAGGTGGGATCCAGGATTATAAACTGAGATGAGAAGAGTATGAACATGGAAGGCAAAGAGAAAACCATGGTATTGACTATGGGAATGATCAGATGCAGGGCCAAAGGCAGAGGCAGCCCAATCTGGGTTTTAGGAAGCCTGCATGGTCCCTCGTGAGAGTTGGGAGTGGGTCACACGAGGCCAGGCTGAAGGCAGGGACAGGAGGCTGGGATGTAGCTCAGTGGCAGAGCGCTTGCCTAGCAGGTGCAGTGCCCTGGGTTCAACTCCTGGTATTGCAAAAAAGAAAAAAGAAAGAAAGAAGGAGGAGAAGGAGGAGGCAGGGACAGAGCTGCTACCATCTCCACTCCACCTGGGCACAGCAGAGGCATGGGGATCAGTGAGTACACACTGGAAGCTTTTCAAAAGGTACATGGACAGCATGTGGACACCGCTTGCATGCAAACAGAAAAGAAAGAGACAAGATCTGGGGCTGGGGTTGGGGCTCAGTGGTAGAGCCCTTGCCTAGCATGTGTGAGGCACTGGGTTCGATTCTCAGCACCACATATAAATAAATAAAGGTCCATTGACAACTAAAAATATATTAAAAAAAAAAAAAGAAAGAAAGAAAGAAAGAGACAAGGTCAAGAACAAGACCCAGATGCTAGCTTAGGTAGAGGCTAGGTCAGCCCTAACCAAGAGGAGCACAATGTAAGACACATATTTAAAAATTTCTGCCAGACCCAGGTGCAGTGGTGCACACCTGGAATCCCACTGACTTGGGAGGTCGAGGCAGGAGGTTACAAGTTCAAAGCCAGCCTCAGCAATTTAGCAAGATTCTAAAGCAACCCAGTGAGACCCTGTCTCTAAATAAAAATATTAAAAAGGGCTAGAGATGTGGTTCATGGGTTAAGCACCACTGGGTTCAATTCCTGGTACCAAAAAAAAAAAGGTAAAATTAATTTTGAAGAACATACTTTATTTAATCCAATACATCTAAAATATTACTATTGCAATGTGTGACCAATATAAAAAGTTCTTAGTGAGATATTTCACATTCTTTACATGCTATACTTAGTCATCAAAATCCAGCAAATAGCTGGGTGCGGTAGCACATGCCTATAATTGCAGTGACTTGGCAGGCTAAGGCAGGAGGATCACAAGTTCAAAGCCAGCCTCAGCAACTTGGCAAGGCACTTAGCAACTCAGCGAGAATCTGTCTCTAAATAAAAAACATAAAAAGGGCCAGGAATGGGCTGAGGAGATAGCTCAGTTGGTAGAGTGCTTGCCTTGTAAGCACAAGGCCCTGGGTTCAATCCCCAGCACTGAAAAAACAAAAACAAAACTAAAAAAGGGCCAGGAATGTGGCTCAGTGGTTAAGCACCCCTGGGTTCAATCTCGTACAAAAAAAAAAAAAAAAAAATCGGCATCAGCATATAGGCCCGGTATGGTGGCACATGACTGTAATGCCAGTTACTGGGGAAACCTAAGGAGGAGGATCAAAATTTCAAGACCAGCCTGGTCACCTTAGTGAGACCCTATCTCAAAATAAGAAGGGCTGGGGATGCAGCTCAGGGGTAGAGTGCTTGTCTAGCATAAGCAAGGCCCTGGGTTTGACATCCAGTACCAAAATAAATAAATCCAGTGTATGCTTTCCCCATAGATCATATCTCAATTTGGATGAAGCACATTGAGATGGCCAGCCACCATTGAGATGGCCACTGCTTTGACGTCACAGGCATAGAGAGCGGGACGGATCAAAGAAGCCGGTTTAGGCAGGGCCTGGGGGAAGATGGCTAACTCAGTTATGGACCTATTGAGTTTAGGATCCAGAGGAACACTTAGGGGCCTGTGTCTAAGAGACAGCTGGGTATTTGCCTGGAACAAGAGATTGAGTAGGACTGGGGGTGAATGAGCCAGCCCAGGAAGTGGGTTCTCTGAACTGAGAAGAGAAACAGAAACAGAAGCCAGGGACAGACACTAACTTTCAGGTGAAGGCAGAACCATCATCCAAGAGAAGGAACAGGATGAAATGCCCTGTGTAGGACCCCTCAAAGAGCAGGCTTCAGTAGAGGGTGTTACAGTAGTTATGTGGTTTCAGAATGGTGAGGGAGGAGGAAAGATTTTTCTTGGGAATGAGGGCCACTTGAGTGTGTGCCTGTCCCCTGATGGAGTGGGGCCAGGATGCAGGACAGAGGGATGTATGGCGTGTGTAGAGAGTTGTTGGGTGGGGGGCTAGCCTAGGCGGTAAGAGCCACCACTCAGCTCAGGAACAGTGCCTGGCTCAGGGCAGACAGGTGCTCAGTGAACCCTGGTGAATGAATGAACCCTTGATTGACTGATGCTGTCTGTATTCCCCCCAATACAGAAAGAGGGACCAAGCGGGCAAGGGAGGGTGAGACCCAGAGGGGCCAGGCCAGAAGGAGGAAAGGCTTCCGTGGCGTGCGGTGGGGTGTGGGGCGGCCCCTCCCCGCCCCCCAGAACTGCCTTGACCACTGTGTCACCCCCTCCTCCCAGGGCACTTTCCAGCAGATGTGGATCTCCAAGCAGGAATACGAGGAGGGCGGGAAGCAGTGCGTGGAGCGGAAGTGCCCCTAAGGGCGCCCCCTGGGCACACACCCGCCTGCCCGCAGCGTTGCGGAGAGGGGGACAGGAGAGGGGTGTTCGGCGGCCAGGTCTCCGCCAGCGCAGATCGAAGCCCTCTCACCCCATGTCCTCATCACCCACTCCTCTTCCCCACTTGTCCTCTTAGATTGTGACGTTTCTGAGTTAAAAGAAGTAAAAATCGTTTTAAGAAAAAAAAAGGTTGACCTCCTTGGGCGTGGGGGGTGGGCGCAAGGGTCTGGAGGGAGGCGAGGGGAGGGCGCACCTACATTCACGCCAGGTCCGACGGTGGGCGCCCGGACACAGCCCCAAGAGCCACGGTTCCTCAGGTTTGAGGGGCAGCGATCCAGGGAAGACCACTCAGGGAGGATCCAGTGACCAGCCGGCCTTGGAGTCCAGGGGCTGCCGGAGAGGATGTGGAGGGGGCGGGGCCAGGCGAGGGACAGTACGGGGGCGAGGCCTGGGCGGGACCAGTGAGGGGCTAGGTGGGCAGGGCCTCAGCGCCAGCTTTGGGTCACCCGGGAGCTGCACCCAAAATCCCCAGGACCTACTCCTCAGGTGAGCCGGACGGCGCGGGGGCTCTTGGCTTTGACAGACATAGGCCGGGGACTGGGGTTCTCTGTGGGCCTGGATGGGAGCTGAGGTTTCCAATGGGAGGCCCTGACCCGGGCAGAGGGCTAGTGTCCTGGAGTCCTCTCCGGGGACTGGATACCTGTGACTCCCAGTAGAAATTGAGAGAAAACTTAGCTATTTATATCTGTGATTCTTCTGGGTGAGGTTATTTGGCCACTCTTAGAAGGTCCAGATCTACCTGGTAGAAATCCATCTGATTCAAGTCATTCTGTGACCAAAGAGGTTCCAGGGCCCAGAGTAGACTATGACTTGTCCAAGATCAGGCAGCTCTGCTCAGCCTTGACCAGGACTCCCCCAGTGACTGGTGGGCCCTGACCCACAGATCCTGATTCCAGCGCCCCTATTTGGGACATACATTCACTGGTCCCAAATCATTATCCCACCCATGTGCCTCCCTCCCCAGTAGTCCGTGGGGAACTAATTCCAGAAAGATGTCCATCCACATGCCCAGACCAAACCCACAAGTCAGTTGACCCAGGGGTCTCCAGCTTAGGATTCCACTGGGGCAGTGTCAGGGCAGGGAGCAGCCGTGCTAGTGGGCCTGGGCCTTGGGGGACCTGCAAGTCAGCTGGAGGAGGGGCCACATATCTTCACGGAGAATCTTGCATGGGGTTGAAGGGTTAGGAAGGGACCCCCAAGGTCACTGGGAGAGGTGGTAGCAGGAGAGGGAAGGGAGGTACCCAGGTCCCCTTCTTCCTGGCTTTCAGCCCCCTCCCCCACCCCTAACGGGAACTAAGAGGCCAAAGTCTGCTCCAAAGTAAAAAAATATTGATTGTTTAGCAGAAAGGGGGCAGGAGGGTGCTGCGGAGGGACTGGCAGGGGAGGCGCAGCCCCTGGTCCTCTGGCCTGGGCTGGGGGCCCTCTGGAAGGCTGGATTGAGGCCAGCACTACACCCCCAACCTTGTGTATGCGGGGTGAGGACTGGCCTGGGCTCAGACTGCCTGCCAGGGCTGATAAGGGGCCCTCTGGGGCTCCCACAAACGGTTTATCACAGGGGGGTGTGGCCTGCAGGGTTCAGGAGGGGGCACAAGCATGGAGCGGCTTCGGGGTCTACTCCAGAGAGCGGTAAGACAAGTGGGGTTGGGGGACACCTAAGTCTTCCATCAGGTCCCTCAGCTTCCCCAACCCATAAAACTGGCCCCTTCTGGCCAGTATCCTGGCTCCTGTCTCACCCCCTCCTTTTCGTCTCTGGTTCTTCCCCTCCAGCCTCCCTCTTAGAGGCTCCTGTCTCTGCCTGGTGCTCATTTGGCACCCCAAAGTCATAAACACCATTACTGCCAGATCCCTCCGCACCCCCAGGCCTTTCCCCCTCATCTCATGCCCACCCTGCCCTGCACAGCAACAGCTGTCCCCACAACGCTCTCAGACCATCTACAAGCGTGTGGAAGGCCCCCATCAAGGGCACCTGGAGGAGGAAGAGGAAGACAGGGAGGAGGGGACAGAGCCGCCAGTCCACTTCTCCCCCATGGAGCTGAAGGGCCCTGAGCCCCTGGGCTCTAGAGCTGGCCTGCCAAACCTCACACCCTGGACCGCAGCAGGACGAAGGGCCGCCCCCTACCTGGTCCTGACTGCCCTCCTGATCTTCACTGGGGGTGAGTCATCCCCTGGCCCCCCAGTGAAGGGCCTGGGCTGGGGGAGATTTCTGGGGTCCACAGAGGGGCACAAGGAGAATCCTCATCTTGCCACCCACCAGCCTTCCTTCTGGGCTACGTGGCCTTCCGAAGGTCCTGTCAAGCTTGCGGGGACTCTGTGTTGGTGGTCAGTGAGGACGTCAATTATGAGACGGGCCTGGACTCCCACCAGGGCACATTGTACTGGAGTGACCTCCAGGCCATGTTCCTGCGACTCCTGGGGGAGGGGCGCCTGGAAGACACCATCAGGTAAGATCAGCCCCGCCCTCAGTGTCCTCTCCTCTTGGAGTGGCCTCCCTTCCTGCTTGCCATGCCCCTGGTGTCGGGTGTCTGGTCCCCTCCAAGGTCTTCCGCCTGCTCCATTGGCCTCCTGGTTCCATGGCCTTGGAGGGAGGCAGGCACTCAGAGCTGAGCCTCCAGGGGCTGAGTCTCTGAGGTTGGCACATTTGGGAGATGAGGAAAGCAACTGAATGAGAAGACAAGGGTCAACATGAGGCAGGACAAACCCAGAAAGGTCCTGTGTGCTGCACCCCAGGGCCAGGACACTGAACTGGGCAGGAGGGAGTTCTGCGGGACTTGGAGGAGGAGTGTTTTAGGGGATAAGGGAAAAGATGTGAATTCATTGGTGGGGACAGACCCCCAACTACATTGTGGGGGGATGCCAGCCAGAATGTGCAGGCCTGTGGTGCTGCAAAGATGGCCAGTGTCTCTCCTTCTGCGCCACAGTCACTACACCCCTGTGGGAAGGAGATACCCAGATAGGTCCAAAGAAGAGGTCAGGCCACCCACAGCCCTCGTCTGGTCGGGAGTCATGTTTAGTGGGTCCTCTTGGGTTTTTTAAGTAAATAATAAAAATTGTAGGAGGCAGGGAAGCAGGAGACACATATTCTCTTTTCTGATGCTTGTATGTTTTATATCGTTTTCATTGCTGACTGCATTGGAGAGAACATGAATTTTGATAATCATGACGGTAGCTATCTTGGCCTACTTCCTGATTTTAATAGGAATCTTTTTATAATACTTTGTCATTGAGTATGACATTTGCTACAGACTTTGGATGGCTTTTAAAAATTCAATCAGCCAGGTGCGGTGGTGCATGCCTGTAATCCCAGGAGGCTCAGGAGGCTGAGGCAGGAGGATTTCAAATTCAAAGTCAGCCTTAGCAGTTTAGCAAGGTCCTTAAGCAACTCAGCAAGACCCTGTCTCTAAATAAAATATAAAAAGAGGTGGTGATGTGGTTCAGTGGTTAAATGCACCTGGGTTCAATCCCCAGAACTAAAATAAAAAAAAAAAAAAATTGAGTTAAAGAAGTTTCCTTCTAGGGCTGGAATTGTGGCTTGGTGGTAGAACACTTGCCTGGCATGTGTGAGGCCCTGGGTTTGATCCTCAGCACCACATATTTAAAAAAAAAAAAGATTCATTGACAACTAATATATATGTGTGTGTGTGTGTGTGTGTGTGTGTGTGTGTGTGTATGTGTATATATATATATGAAGTTTCCTTCTTTTGCTAGCTTACTGAGATCTTTTCATTTTATTTTATTTTTTTACAGTACTAAGGATCAAACTCAGGACCTCACACATGCTAGCCAAGTACTGCTCTACTATTGAACCACATTCCAGCCTGAGACTTTTTTATTTGCTTTTACTTTTTTTGAGGGGTGGGGACCAGGAATTGAACACAGGGACACAACCACTCAGTCACATCCCAGCCCTATTTTGTGTTTTATCTAGAGACAGGGTCTCACTGAGTTGCTTGACTTCAAACTCGTGATCCTCCTGCCTCAGCCTCCTGAGCTGCTGGGATTACAGGCGTGCACCACGGCACCTGTAATGATTTTACATTTATTACTATTTTTTTTAACGATAAGGAAAGGAAGAACAGGTATGGAGTTGTTGTTTAATGTACTAAGAGGACCACATGATTTTTCTTCTTTAATGTTTACATCATAATTTATATTCATAGATTCCTTTGTTTAAACTTGATCAAGGAATATTATTATGCTTTTGATATCCTGCTAGACACTTGATTGAGAAGTTTTTTCCTCTTGCTAAAACACCTCAAATCTCTGGTCTCAACAATATTCAGGGATATTTTTGTTTGCAGGAATAGCACTTGGCGGCCTGGGTACTGGCTAAGGTTGGATGATTTGACAGGTCTAGGAACACGGTTCGCACTGCGGGTCCATCACGGGCAGGGAGGAGAGGGCGCCCTCTGGTGGGAGGGCAGTAACCAATGCGAGGCTCTAGGTTGGGTGGGGCGGGGAGGGAAAGTGGAGAGAGGAACTGACAGACGTGAGAAACTGGGCGATCTGGTCACTTGGGTTCAGGAGCAGGTACAGCGGGGGTAAGGGACCTAGCTGGAGCCTGAAAAGGTCTAGTCAGAGAGACTTCTGGAGCTTTGTGGCTGATCTGATAAATGCTATTTCTCTTGGAGTCTGCAGCACTTACCACCGTGCTTGGTACTTTGTGGTTTTCAGTAAATCCTCAGTGGATAAATATTCCAGAGGTGGAGTTCTGGGTAATGAATGACAAGATCCAGGAAGTGACCAGGGAATTGGGTGGCTGTGTTGGAGGTGATATTGATGAAGTCATTTATTCATTTATCCAACAAATATTTTTTAGAATGTACTATGTGATGGGTACTGAGCTAAGCTGGTGGACATCTAACATTGCAGAGACCGAAGCTGTCTGACCTTCCTCTGTGGAGCTTATAATACCCTGGAGGAAATCAATATGAAATTCACAGTCACATTAATGACCACATCATCATTACTGGGATCAGGGCTTTGAAAGAAAAGTAAAGGGTGTGGCAAATGACCATTACCAGAGGACCTGATTTAGACTGGGGGCCAGGGAAGCATTCCTTAAAGAACTGATAGCTGAGATCTGACGGATGACGAGGGTGCCAGGCAAAAAGTGGGTGGAAAAGCATTTCAGGCCTGAAAATTGCATGTGCAAAGGGTCTGGAACACAGAGCTGACAGCCGATTGGAGGAAGTGTTATGGTCCACACGGCTGGTGAGATGAACTTGGCTCTCCAAGGCTACAGTCATTGTTTTGGATTTCATTCTAAGAAGAAAAAAGAGAACTAAGGGGTTTTGAGCAATTGAATATCATGATCAGAGAGAGTGATGAATTTTAAGTTTGGAAGCACAGCACAGACTGCATTGTGTCCTTGAGATCATAGCACAGTCCCCTTTGGCCAGTGAAAGGACCTTCCTATTTATAGTTTTCCACCCCTCATTTCTGCTCCCCCTGCTGTCCATAAGCACCTCATCTCATGTGCTTCTTCGGTGCCTTTAAATGTGCATGGCTTTGACATACAGTAGCCTCATCCACAGGTTCCATGTCTACAGATTCAACCAAGAGTGGATCAAAAATATTTACCTGATGTTTTTCTTGTCTTTAATCCCTAAAACTATACAGCTTGACAACTCTTTCCATAGCATCTACATTATAACAGGTATTATAAATACTCTAGAGATAATTTGAAGTATCTGGGAGGATGCATGTGGATTATATGCAAATATAACTATGCAATTTTATATAAGGGACTTGATCATTAGTGGAGTTTAGTATCTGCAAGGGTCCTGAAACCAATCCCTTGTGGATACCCAGGGATGAGACTGTACATGTGAAGTTGTTTTATGTGTATTTTTAAAAACAGTAATGTTGGGTTGGAAGTGGTAGCGTGTGTACTTAACATGTTTAAGGCACTAGTTCAACAGTTCAGCCCCTGGTACCTAAACACATGCACACAATGTTTGTGTAAAATGCTTTCTTCTTTTTTTTTTCTTCTGGGGACTGAATCCAGAGGGGCTTTGCCACTGAGCTACCTCCCCAGCCCTTTTTATTTTGAGACAGGGTCTCACTAAATTGCTGAAGCTGGCCTCAAACTTGCAATACCTCTCTGCTCAGCCTCCCAAGTCACTGGGATTACAGGTGTGCACCGCTGTGCTCAGCTAAAAATTATTTTTAAACTTAAGCAACATGGAAAAATAAAAGGAAGTTTTTACAAAATCACTCCAAGACCCACTAACCAGATATAGCTATAGTTAGTGTGGTTTTTAATTTAGATTTTCTTAAACTTCACACAGTGTTTTCAAGGTCTCTCTCTATGGTTGTGCGTACCTTTAGTCGATTGTTCCTTGCTGCTACACCGGACTTCTCCATGTGAATCACCAAATTTTATGTACCCATGGATTGGGTGTAATTCCAAACAAGCACTTGAGATTCTGGGTGGGAACGGAGTTGGGGGGAAAGACATGGCATTGAGCCCATGGACCACAGTGGTTCTTATGAAAGCTGAAGATGGTGGCCGAGACTAAGGGGCCTCATCCACCGAGATTCTAAAGCAGTGCAGCACTGGGGACCATGGTGAGGTATGGAGGAAAATGATAAGCCAGATGCTAGAGTCCTCGATGAGAAGGGACAACTGACTCCCGCAGTGAGGAGGGAAGGAGGGCTGCAGAACTGGATGGCTGGGTTTCCAAAGAAGAGAGTTCTGCCCCAGGAAAATGTTCAGAAACCAGAAATGTAGAACGGGCAGCACCTCCACTCAAAACCACGCCCTCCGGAGTCCCTCCATGGACTTGGCCTCTCCAGGCCTATGTAGAGGGGGGTCTTCTGTGATGATCAGTGGGGACAGGAGCTTATTTGCTACAGAGAGGGCGCAGGTGGAGGCACTCAGGGACAGCCCAGGGCAGAGGTGACATGGAAAAGCAGTGAGAGTTGCCAAGCAAAAGCAGGGGTGCCAACCTGCTCCGTGGGCGGGGTCTGCAGTGGACCATGTGATTTGACCTCGCCGGTCCCAGCCTTGAAGCAGTGTCTCCAGGAGGCCCAGGTGGAGGAGGAGGTGCAACAGACCACTCCCCCCACATCCCATATGTAGGGGGAAGCAACATGGATCTAGGAGTTTGGTCCGAGCCAGGAAGAACCAAAAGGATGGTGGACAGGACCCCTGGCTATGGGAAGCTAAGGTTCAAGCAGGAGGTTCTGGAGAGCCTGGGGCAGAGTCCTGGGGGTGATGGCAGGGAACCAGTCAATACAGAGAATCCCCAAGCTGAGCCCTTTACTGGCCCTGCCCTGGGTCGACCCTTGGCACTCCTGCTGGTCCCCGATGTCCCACCCCTCTCCCCACTCAGGGAAACCAGCCTTCGCCCGCGGGTGGCCGGCTCACCCGGGATGGCTGCCCTGGCCCAGGACGTTGTCGCCGCACTCTCCCGCCAGAAGCTGGACCACGTGTGGACGGACACGCACTACGTGGGGCTGCAGTTCCCCGACCCGTGAGTGCGTGGGGGCGGGGCGCGAGGGGGCGCGCGCCGAGACGCTCACCTCCCCGCTCCGCAGGGCTCGCCCCAACACGCTGCGCTGGGTCGATGCGACCGGGAGGGCCGGGGAGCCGCTGCCGCTGGAGGACCCCGACGCCTACTGCCCCTACAGCGCCACCGGCAACGCCACGGTGAGCGCCTCTGCCCACCCCCAGAATGCGCAGCCGCGCGCGCACTTCCCCGGGTCGCCGAGGAGAGATGCGGGCAGCGCGCCTCACGGTCCCCGGCGTCCCCAGGGAAAGCTGGTGTACGCCCACTACGGGCGACCGGAAGACCTGCAGGGCCTGCGGGCCAGGGGCGTGGAGCCGGCCGGCTGCCTCCTACTGGTGCGTGTCGGGGTGACCAGCTTTGCCCAGAAGGTGAGGGTCCCTGGATTGGTCAGCATGCGGAGCGTGCGGGCTGGGGAACCGGCTGGGGATCTAACAATGGGAAGCTTTTAGAGGCTGCCGAGGGAGAAAAGAAAGATCAAGCTAGTAGTAGAAAAATTGAGGGCGACAACAAAATCAGGAGGTTCGTGGACATCAGATGCGGGGTGGACCCTGAAGGGGGGCGTCGAGGACTGCAGACCCACTGTGGGCCTCCGATAGGCCAGCCGATGCCACACACGGCCCATTAGGGATGGACAGGAACAGATCAAAGGGACCATTTCACTTTTCCTTGCTTTCCTGCTCTTCCTTAGGTGGCCAATGCCCAGGACTTTGGGGCCAAAGGAGTGCTCATATACCCTGACCCAGCCGACTTCTCCCAAGACCCACACAAGCCAGGCCTATCCAACCACCGGGCTGTATATGGACATGTGAGTCTGGGGAAGCCAGCGGTCCTTGGAAATGGGGCCAGCCCAGCCCAGTTTCAGAGTGGGCACCCTTTCCGTACAGGTACACCTGGGAACGGGGGACCCCTATACGCCTGGCTTCCCTTCCTTCAACCAAACCCAGTTCCCGCCAGTGGCATCCTCTGGCCTCCCTGGCATCCCTGCTCAGCCCATCAGTGCAGACATCGCCTTCCGCCTGCTGAGGTGAGGGGAAAGGGGGAGATGGGGGGAACTAGAAAAAGGTGACCCCTTTTCTGAGTGGACATACTTTTTACTAGGGCCCAGCATTTAGCAAATAGAGCTCTCCCTAAATTTCAAAGCCCACCTCTGCAGGGCACCCTTGAGCAGGAGACAACCTCTACAAAGGTCCCAGGCTGCCCTGGCTGCACTATCCCTGCCCCAGGTGGGGTCCAGGGGCAGAGACCTGGAGGCCGGGGGTGGGAGAGAGGAAAGGGTGAAGAGGCATCTCTGGGTTCTTTGTAGCCTGGACAACTCTCTGCCACTCCCAACCCTTTCTGCTGTACCCTTTTCTAGGAAGCTTAAAGGCCCTGTGGCCCCTCAGGAATGGCAGGGGCGCCTCCCAGGCTCCCCTTATCGCCTGGGCCCTGGGCCAGGCCTGCGCCTAGAGGTCAACAACCATAGAACCTCCACTCCCATCAGCAACATCTTTGGCTGCATTGAGGGTCTGGCAGAGCCAGGTGTGTCTCCCTTGCCCAGCACCCACAGCTTGTGGGAACAGAGCTGCTCATAACCCCCACCACATGGGTCAGACGCAGAGGGACCGGAGAGGGGGCAGGAGTGGTACCCAGGGGAGGGAGACTGGCAAGTGGAGGCTGAACTGGGACTGATGGGGGTGGCAGTGAGGAACCCTCATGACCGGAGATGGAACGGGCAGCCTTGCTCAGGAATTCCTGAGCACCGGAGGGGAGCAGGCGCAGGCTGGGCGGAAGGTGTTATTTGGAACCAAGACTCAAGCAGAAAAGAGGTCAGGTTAGCTTGACGGTCCTGTCAAATATGACTCCACGTGGCTGGTGGTGGCAAGGAGGTCGGTGACCTGGAGAACAGGACACCAGAGCACTTGGGGAAGTGTGGCCCTGAGAAATACTCAGATAAGTGCCACCAGGAGCCCTGTGATGAGCTTCGGGTGAGGATGCTGGAGGCGGGAGTTGGGATGGGGGGAGGGAGATTTGGGGTACTGCGGGTGTACGAGATGGGCCCCAAACACACCCTCCCCAGATCACTACGTTGTCATTGGGGCCCAGAGGGATGCATGGGGCCCAGGAGCAGCCAAGTCTGCGGTGGGGACCGCCATACTGCTGGAGCTGGTGCGGACCTTTTCCTCCATGGTGAGCAATGGTAAGGTCAGGGCCTGGGCCTGGCTGGGCAGAGGGGCGGGGTTCAGCTGCAGGGGTGGGGCAGAAAGGCAGTTGGGAGCACAGAGGGAGGTCACTGGGACCTGTGCTCCACACCTGCCACCTCCACAGCCTAGCCACGTGGCCTTAAGCAAGTCACTTCATCTCTATTTTTTCATCTAAAAATAATGGAGTCTTTGAGTCTGAGTGACAAGTGGAGATTCCATATATAGTGCCATCTCCATCACTGTTAGAGTCAAGTTAGGGCAGACACAGGGAGAGATGGGCCGGGATGGGGGTCAATGAGAGGGAAGGGGAGACCCCTTGGGGACCAGGACAGAGGAAGACAGAGGGGTCTTTGGTGGTTCCCAGAAGAGCCCATCTTTCCTGTCCCCTCCACCGCAGGCTTCCAACCCCGCAGAAGTCTTCTTTTCATCAGTTGGGACGGAGGCGATTTCGGGAGTGTGGGCTCCACAGAGTGGTTGGAGGTGATTTGGATCCGGGGCAAGTAGCCAGGCGGTGTGGAGAGGGGTGGCATGGGTTCCTTCTCCATACGCTTCCCCCACCCACAGGGCTACCTCAGTGTGCTGCACCTCAAAGCTGTAGCCTACGTGAGCCTGGATAACGCGGTGCTGGGTGAGCGGGGGCAATGCCACCCCTTGGCCCCCTCAGGCCCACCCTGGTCCCTGGCCCCATCCCTAAGCCTGGTATCCCCTCCTCTCCACTCCCCTTCCCTCTCTTCAAGGGGACGACAAGTTCCATGCCAAGACCAGCCCACTGCTGATCAGCCTCATCGAGAACATCCTGAAGCAGGCAAGGGCCCGGGCGGGAAGAGGGGATGAGTGGCAGCTGCCCCTACCGGGGCGGGGCGGAGGCTGACCACGCCCCCGCCCGCCCCCAGGTGGACTCTCCTAACCACAGCGGGCAGACTCTCTATGAGCAGGTGGTGTTCACCAATCCCAGCTGGGATGCCGAGGTGTAAGTTGGGGTGGGGCGGGAAGCAGGGAGTTGGGAGGAGCCTGAGCCCACCGGGGCCCCCCACCCTACCTGCCCCCAGGATCCGGCCCCTGCCCATGGACAGCAGCGCCTATTCCTTCACGGCCTTTGCCGGGGTCCCTGCGGTGGAGTTCTCCTTCTTGGAGGTGAGAGTTTCCGGCCGTGCCCCAGGGCACTAGTCCCTCGGCCAGTCGGCACCACGCCCTCGGCCCCAGCTCCGCCCTGTCCCGGCAGGAGGATCCCGCGTACCCATTCCTGCACACGAAGGAAGACACATATGAGAACCTGCACAAGATGCTGCAAGGCCGACTGCCCGCCGTGGCCCAGGCTGTGGCCCAGTTGGCTGGGCAGATCCTCATCCGGCTGAGCCACGACCACCTGCTGCCCTTCGACTTCGGCCGCTATGGGGACGTGGTCCTCCGGCACATCGGCAGCCTCAACGAATTCTCTGGGGACCTCAAGGTCCAAGATGCCAACCTTGCTTCCAGCCTCTGGGGGTTGGGGGTGCTGCTCAGGCCAGGAGGTCCAGCCCCTTCGCCCCCCAATCCCTGAAGTCTAGGTCCTTTGACTCCTGCCTCCGGGCTGCCCGGAGGATACAACCGGTACCCTCCAAGCCCCAGGGATCTGCCCTCTCCAAACCTCAAATATCCTGGGCCTTCTACCTTCCTCCCTGCATCCTGTCCCCAGCCCTCTGTCCCTCGCTACCACTCCTCTCCTGCCAGGCCCAAGGTGCCAGCTCTGTCCCCCAGCACCTTGACCCTATCCTAGGCCGGGGTCCTGGCCCCTGCCGTCGGTCCCAGCCCGCGCCTCGCCCTCAGGCCCGCGGGCTGACCCTGCAGTGGGTGTACTCCGCGCGGGGAGACTACATCCGGGCAGCCGAGAAGCTGCGGAAGGAGATCTACAGCTCGGAGGAGAGAGACGAGAGGCTGATGCGCATGTACAACGTGCGCATCATGCGGGTGAGGCCCCGCCCCGCTCGCCCCCTGCCGGCGGCCTGGGCGCGCTGCTCTCCAAGCTCCCTCCTTGGCTTGGCTGCCCTTTGCCCGTCCACCCTGCGCCTTGTCGTGCACACGGCTGCAGGACCTGTAGAGTGACGAAATGAACAGGCAGGGCCAGCCCAGGTCCCACTCACTTTCCCCGCCACTCTGGAGGGACAAAGCGTAGTCCACAGTACAAGGGGACTGGGTTACAGCCTGGGAGGTGCCAGAGACAAAGGAATTGGGAACGTGAAGGGTTCTCTTCTGGTAATGAGATGGGTGGAATCCTGGAAGGCTGCCTGGAGGACGCATCATGTAAACGTTAAGCACCGATTCCTTCCCCAATCCCTCTTGCTTAGCTTTGACTTCTTGGCGGCTCACCCTGTCTCCAGTTCCTCATCCTATTTTCTCACCCTAAGAATTCTGTCCCTCAGGGAAAAAGTCTGTAGGGCAAAATTAAAAGCAGGATCATCCCTGGCAAGTGTGGGGTGAACAGGAACCCAACAGTGTACACACTGAGCCACAAGTGCACAGGTGTGCGTGGTTTCAGAGGCAACGGTTCAGTCCCTTTGGAGGTCGGCGTTCCATCTCTTTTCAGCTTGGGCCCGACACTCATCTCCTCCACCGTCACTCATTCTATTTACATACCTGTCCTTCTAGCTCTTTCTTCCTTGCTCCTTCCCCGCCACACTCTCATTGTCCTTTCCTTCAAGATCTGCTCTTCCTTCTCTCCTTTTGATGGCTCCCCTTCCCTCTGTCCCCTCCACTGAGATATATGTGGCTCACGGGTGATCCAAGAGATTGGGTATGGTTCATGCTCATAGGTCTTGTTTTGATTTCTGATATGTCAGGCTCCAAGGACACCCCCCACCCCATCAAAGGATAAAGAGCACCTGTGTGTGTAAGCAGGGTGACTCAGGCTTAGGGATGCAGAGGAAAAGACTTAGAACTTCAGAGGCAGACCCAGGGAGTTTTGTGGCTGTAAGCCAGCCATCGGTAACCTACAGACAGCAGGCCCAACTCGGCCTGCTGCCTGCTTTTGTGAATAGACTTTTCTTGCAACACAGCAATGCTGGTTGCTTTTCATATTGTCTGTGGCTGCTTTTGTGCTACAGTGGCAGCATTGAGTAGTGGCAATAGAAGCCATGTGGCCTGCAAAACCTAAAATATTTACTATGTGGCCTTTTGCAGAAAAAGTCTGCTGACCTCTGCTTTAGACTGTGTGCCCTGGGTCTTGAGGAACAGGCAGAACTTCAGTTGGTACAAAGAAAGGAGGACATTTCAGGGTGGAGAGCCCCAGAATGAGGTGTGGCCATGAAACAGGTCTGGCATCCTTGGAAGCGGGGTGTGGACCAGCAGAGCCGGAATAGAGGCCCCGTAGAGAGGTGGAGGCCAGGCAGCCTGAATAGGGCTTAGGGGTTAACTGTGGGAGGCCTTGAATGCCAGGATAAGAAGTTTGGATCTTGAGGTTCTGGCATTAAGAAAATCTGGAGCCAGCAGATGATGTGGGCAAAGTGGAGTTTTTAAAAGAAATGATTTTGGCCAGAGTATAAATGGCTGAGAAGGAAATGAAGCTGATGAAAGCTGAGCTCTCGACGAGGATGGCAGGTGGCAACAGATACCTCTAGGTGGGCACTGGACGGAGGTGAGGCATTTGGAAGGAAAAATAGGGTATTGAGGGAACAGAGGTGAGTAATAACAACAGCTGCTGCCATTTAGAGAACACTGCCGTGTGCTAGGGGCTTTACTTCATTTTGTCTAACAGGACTCCCCAAGCCCTGTGAGGTTGCTAGTCTTGTATGCAGATATTGAGGCTCAGAGAGGCTAAGTAACTACCTAAGGTCACACAGTAAGGGATAGAACTGAAATTATGGGCCAGGCAATCTGACCTCATAGCCTGTGCCACCCCACACTCACCTGCAAGGTTGAGAGTCCAGCCCCCCAGGGAAGACTGATGCTCTTGACAACATGTGGGCACAAGGCTCAGGTTTTTTGCCTTGTTGTGTGGTGCTGGGGATTGACCCCTGGGCCTCAGGACTGCTAGACAAGTACTGTGCCACTGAGCTCTATCCTAGGCCCTAAGGCTCAGATTTTGGAAAATGTTGGCACTGGCATGTGTGTGGGGCTATGCCCAGGCCCCTATCCTGTGGGGCAGGGTTTGGTGGGTGATTTGGTGAGATTTGGCAGTGTGCCCACAGAGGTCCTTCTTGTAGACAGGGACCCAAATGAGCTCTGTGTGCAAATACATTAAAAAGACGTGACCATCTGAGGTCCCCTCTAGAGATTCTGATTTTTCCGGGGTGGTGCCTAGGCAATGGCGATTTAAAGACCTTCCCTGTGACTCTAACATCCAGCCAGGGACTACAGGTAACGAAGGGCAGAGGGAGGTCACACCTTGAGATCTGCCCATAGACTCGGGACAGAAAGGTGGAAGAATGGCCAGGAGAGAGAGCATCTGAGGAAAGAAGGGACATTGTGGCAGAGGGTGACAGTGTGCTTCATCAGGACCGGACTGTCTCTTGACCTCTGTGCTGTGAACATTGACAGAGGCGGGGCAGAATGACGGGTGTGGGGAAGTGTGGTGTTGAGAAGAGGGACAGCAGGCAGTGCACTCACCTGTAACCCCAGCGTCTGGGGAGGCTGAGGCAGGCGGATGGAGAGTTCAAAGCCAGCCTCAGCAATTTAGCGAGACCCTGTCTCTAAATAAAATATAAAAAAGGGCTGGGGATGTGGCTCAGTGGTTAAGAGCCCCTGGGTTCAATCCTGGGTACCAAAAAAAAAAAAAAAAGGAAGAGGAGGAGGAGGAACAGCAGGACAGCAGATTGTTCCTTTGAGGCTTTGGGCAGATACATGAATGGATGAGGAAGGACTGGGGAGATCTAGATGCAGCCTGTGGGCGCTAGGCACAGGATGACTGAACCCCGCACAGCTGGAGGAGGCATCCTACCCGGCTACTGGTGACGTCATAGGATGGCTACTCCGATTGGACGGCCAAAGGGAGATAGGTATTTGTGAAGCAGGTCCCCAGGTCGCCTAGGAACCTCTGGCGGGAGGCGTGGTTGGCGCCTTCGCCCTGGGCAGAGTCGCCGCCCCGACCTGATTTCCTCTTGGTGCAGGTGGAGTATTACTTGCTGTCCCAGTACGTGTCGCCGGCTGACTTTCCGTTCCGACACATCTTCCTGGGCCGTGGAGACCACACGCTGGGAGCCCTGCTTGACCACCTGCAGCTGCTGCGCTCCAACAACTCCGGGTCCTCCCCCAAGTGGTCCCAGGCTCTGGGCTTCCAGGAGAGCCGCTTCCGGCGCCAGCTGGCCCTGCTCACCTGGACGTTACAGGGGGCGGCCAACGCGCTTGGCGGAGACGTCTGGAACATCGATAACAACTTCTGAGGCCCGCGCCGGACCCCACCGGGCCCTGACCCCTGCTGAAAACTTCCTGCTCGAGGGGTGCAGGGTGAAGGAGGTGACCCATGCACCTCTCATTGTGACCGATTTCTCACTAACCCACTGGGCTCTGTGCAGACACCACACACCCCTGGTCCTGCAGTGCAGATGGGCAGTTCATCCATAATGTGACGCAAACAGCAGCCCTTGGGCCAATCACAGCCCTTTTCCATTTCCGGCACAGGAACCCCAATACCAGAACCCACTCTGAGAGCTTTGCTAGGCTCTGAGACCTGGCCAGTTCCCTGAATGGGAGAGACAGCTGGCACTGCAGCCTTAGGGCCAGCAAGTGCTCTGTGGTGAGAGGGACACCGGGTTTGGACAGCAATAAACCACCTGGTTATGTGTTATTCAAAAGCACTTTATGCTTCCTCCTCACCCCCATCCCCAGCCACCACTCCCTTGAAATCTGGGGAAAGGCTGGACAGAGGGATCAGAGAGGAGGTGTGTAGGAACCTGCCTCCACTGGGAAAGTTGAGTGCGGGGTTACCTAGGGAAACTGCCCCCATCGGTGATGAAGCCCTGTTCCGATTCTCTGAAAGCCACCATGGGGCTGGGCTGGGGGGCTGACTTTGGAACCAGGGACAGCTATGATTTGCAAGGCCTGGTGCAGTGAAAATGAGGGACTCTTGTTCAAAAAGTAGAAACAGAGCTTTATTCTCCCAGTTTCCACCTGTCAGGGTGTTCTTTTACTATTTAGTATCACACCCTGGCATGGAGATATTAGGGTGAGTGCACACTCTTCCTGGTACCTGGGCTTCTGCTCCAGTTTGGTAGAAAGAACATGTGTGCCTAACCCTGGCCCTCCCTGTTGTGCCCAGGCCCCTGCTGGGGAAGGAATATGGCAGCTCTTTCCTGGCTGGGGGCAGGGGAACAGCAAAGAACTCCACCCAGGAGGAAGGAGCCAGCGGATGCTCCAGCTGACTTCGCTTTTTTTTTTTTTTTTTTAAAGCTATTTACAAACAGTTTTATTCTACTACTACTTTAAAATATATCAAGCACTTCTAAACATATAGAAGAACTAGATATTCCACATAAGAACTTGTCCACTATGCACACAATACTGGTAAATAAAGTTGCATATGTAGTAATGGTTCACTTCTAAAATGTAAGTTCAAAGATACTAAGAATTTATATGGCCAGCTCAGGAGGCTAAGGCAGGAGGATCATGAGTTCAAAGCCAGTCTCAGCAACCTAGTGAGGCCCTAAGCAATTTAGCGAGATCCTGTCTCTAACTAAAATATAAAAACGGGCTGGGGATGTGGCTCAGTGGTGAAGCACTGGGTTCAATCCTGGTACAAAAAAAAATCCAGATGGCAACTTCAGAGCACTAAGCCCAAACACTGGACCCCCTCTGAGAAAGGGCCCTGGAAGTCTCCAATGGTCACACACCTGCTAGACTGGCCCTGCCTTGGCCGTCACTCCCCGGGATCCCCTTTAGCCAATCTTTGTCCCCTGAGGATGGAGACTGACGTCTGAGCTACAGGAGGGCAGGGGACTGTAAGTGCTGCTGGCTTTTTTTAAGTCACAGCTTCTGGAGGCAAGGTGGTGGCCTTCCCTGTTCCCTGGGCAGTGCATCAGCTTAGAGCCCATCTCCCAGTCTTTTGCTCCCAGCATGGCACGAGAGGCCTTACCCAGCTCCACAGGACACTGGGAAGTAGTGGCCACTGAGGTTAAGGTTTGGGATGCCCCATCTCCTGGGTTTCAGGATGTTACAAGCTCAATTTTTGTCTCCCAAATTCAAATGTTGAAGCGCTAACTCCTGGGACCTCAGAATGTGACTGAATTTGGATACAGGACCTTTGAGGAGATGACTAAAATGAGGCCCTAATCCAATCTCACTGGTGTCCTCACAAGAGGAAATTGGGACTTGTACATAAAGAGGCACCACGGATAGGTACACAGAAGGAAAGTCCAGGTGAGGATATAGCAAGGGGAGAGGCCATAAGAAGAAACCAAGACTGCTGCCACCTTAATATTACACTTCTAGCCTTCAGGACTGTGAGAACATAAATGAAGATGAGTAGTCTGTGTTTTTGTTCTTCTGGTGCTGGGGATTCAACTTGGGGTCAGACACATGAGCACTCTACCACTGAGACACACCCCAGCAGGCAGACCTAGCAAACTAACACAGAGAGATTATCCTTTGGTGGGGGAGAGGATATAATCACAAGGGACCTTAAAAAAGGGCAGCAGGAGGGTCACCCAGAGAGAAATGTGATGAAAGAAATAGAGAGTCCGAGACAGATTTAAAAATGCTTGGGCTGGGGATATAGCTCAGTTGGTAGAGTGCTTGCCTCGCATGCACAAGGCCCTGGGTTCAATCCCCAGCAACCTCCCCGCCGCCAAAAAAAAAAAAAAAAAAAGCTTCACTCCTGGCTTTAAAGATGGAAGAGGCTGGGGCTGGGGCTCAGAGGTAGAGCATGTGCCTAGCACAGGTGAGGCTCTGGGCTCCATCCCCAGCAAAACACACACACACACACACACACACACACACACACACACACACACACACACACAGATAGAGGAAGAGGCCACAAGTCAAGGAACACAAGTGGACTCTACAGGCTGGAAAAGATCAAGGAAATAGATGCTCCCTGTTGCCTCTCAGAGAAATGCAGCCCTGCGACCACCTTGATTTCAGCTCCAGAAGACTCATTTTGGATTTCTGACCTGGAACTGCAAGAAAATACATTTATGTGTTTTTTTTTTTTTTTTTTTTTTTTGGTGATGCTGGGGCTTGAACCCAAGGCTTCAGGCACACTAAGCATTCTCTCTTGCACTGAGCTACACCCTCAATCCCAATTTGTGTTGTTTAAAGCCACTATCATGATTTGTAACAGCAGCTATGGGAAATGAACATCTTCCTGTTCCAACAGCTACAAGTTCAGTTTTGTTTTCTAAAAAGTTTGCTAAGTCCCAAGTCCCTCTGGCCTCCATCCATCCCTTCACAGCTGCGTTTTTGGAAGCTTTCTGGGCTCCACTGGCCACAAGGCCTCTTCACAGCAGGTACAAATCACACAAAGATCAGTAACCTGTGGAGTAGCTCAACTGCTTTTTGGGGACCCAGGCACAGCAAGTGTGGTGCAAATGGCCATCGTCCACATGCATGTAACTTGGTGAGAGGGGTTTCCTGGGCCATGTCAAGTGCTCCTGGGCACACGCTGGGTCCATTTTCTGCACACTTATAGGGCCACACCCCATTGTGGCCAACTCAGGGCATGGGAGGGACAAGACTTCTGTGGCAAAACTAGAACAACAGATCACGTTCCAGGGGTGTAACAGACTCAGTCTGTCTAATAACATTGTTTTACTGATTCTTTGTCCCCAACTGACAATCTGCCCAGTGTCACTGAATTCCCCCTCTTCCCTTTTTCCCCCTCCCTCGGCATCTGAAGGAGGGCAGGTGGGCTGGAAGCCACCTGTCAAGGACCCTGTTTTATTTTTCCCTGTGCTGTAGTTTCCCCTGCCTGGTTAGAGTGAGGTTATCTCAGGCAATGCCATTTCCCACCATCTTGGCAGAGATCTTGGTGTTTCTTATTTGTGGGAGTTGAAGTCTTAAGGAGAGAACTGTAAAAAAGGTCACAGAGGCAGAAAAAGATTCTGGGGATTGTAAGAGATCCTTCTGGTTAGATGTGGGTTTTGGATGAAGCAGGATTAGGTGACATTTCTGTTTGTTTTGGGTTAGGTTAGGCAGGTTGGCTCAAAGGACAGGATCCTATGTAGGGCTAAAGATTTCTTTTTTTTTTGGTGCTGGTGGTACAAAACCTCCACCCTAAAGGGTATCTTAAGAATTAACTTGGGCTAGGTGGGGTGGCACACACCTGTAATTCCAGAGGATTGGGAGACTGAGGCAGGAGGATCAAAAGTTCAAAGCCAGCCTCAGCAACTTAGCAAGGCCCTAAGCAACTCAGCAAGATCCTGCCTCTAAACAAAATACAAAAAAGGGCTGGGGATGTGGTTAAGTGTCCCTGGGTTCAATTCCCGGTACCAAAAAAGAAAAGAATCAACTTGGTAAGGTGGTAGAGTACATGCTTAACATGCACAAAGACCTGGGTTCAGTTCTTAGCACCACATGCTTACACACAAGAGAAACAACTTGCTCAATACCCTAATTTTAGAGGTACAGAAACCAAAGCTCTGAGAACTAAATGACTTGCTCAAGGTCACATGGTTCTTTGGATACAGTACCAGAATTAACCCAGGTCTTCTAAATCCTCACTAGACCTCTTCACTACCCAGGTTCCTAGGTTCCCTGGGAATGGGGGTGGGAGGAACAGGAGGCTGTTTGGGCATCAAGGAAGGATGGAAAGCTAGGGGCAAGTACCCTATATTTCTCATTTTAATTTTAAAAATTCATTTTATTCAACTTGTAAAATGAGTACAAATCCCTGGGTATTTTTCTTGGTGGAAGTTGGGGAACAGGTGGGAAGAAGAAGATTGAGGCAAGGTATACACGTCACAGTGGCTGCCTCAGGTCCCTGCCTGGGGAGGAGAGGGGAGGGTGGGGTTGAGCGGGGAGCTCAGGTCCGGAGGAACACCATGGTGAGGAGGCCTGGAGGTAGAGAAAGAAAAGAGCAGGTCCCAGGAGCAGCCCTCACCAGGCCCCTGCTCCGCTTTCTCTGGAAATGGGCCTGGGTCATACCACTACTGTGCTCACCTAAGACGTAGGCTGCTACCAACTTTTGTCCCAGGGAGACGTGCAGGACTTGTGGCAGCTGGCTGCCAAGTTCATCCTGGAGTGGGAGCAGCAGGAAGGCCACAGAGACAATGCCCGTCATCAAGAAGAGGAGGAAGGAGCTGGTGGCCAGTTGCTGGCGGGGGTCTGGGAAACAAGATTCATTAGCACTGACAGTCCCCTAGCCCTCTCTCCTTTGGTTCCTCTCTCCCCTCTGCCTTCATTATGGTCTTCTGTGCACCCATTTGACAGGAAGGGCCCTCTTGCTATTTTCCATACCCAGCAGACAACGAGAACAGCAGAATTACTCCATGGAGGTCTACTACTGAACTGAACTGAGCTGGTACCTGGCAGGAAGTATGACAGAGCTAAGGAAGAACTCTTTCCTCAAAGCAGAAACCAGAAACAAGGAAATTATAAAGTCTTTCTTCCCCTTGATATAAAATCTCAATTAGAAATGTTTTCATCAAAAGGCAAAAGACTGGGGCTGGGGATATAGCTCAATTGGTAGAGTGCTTGCCTAACATGCATAAGGCCCTGGGTTCAATTCCTAGCACAAAAAAAAAAAAAAAAAAAAAAAAAAAAGACTGAACCAGGAGACTTCTCCACATTCGATTTAGCTCATTTCTACAGTAATGCTAGTTCCTCCCACTAGACTGAATTCAAAGAATCCCCATCTCCCAACTCACTCTCCTGCAAGTGTCTGGTCGTGGGTGGTGCTGTCCAGGAAGGAGGCTCTGGGTTGGGTGTTGGCTGGGGCGGTCCCTGAAGTTCAAGGGGATAGGCTGGGGCCCGCAGAACTGAGGTGATGTCTTTGCGTCCCACCACTCTGCCCTCGGTCCCCTCCTCAGAAAGTTCAATGCGGAAGCGATCCTGGATGTCATAGTGGCTGGGAATGGGGGCCACATGGCGAATCACACTAGCTCCAAGACAGGAGAGAAGCCCATTGGGAGAAAGTGAGTGAGAAGCACCAATTTAAGTAAATCCAGGCGTCCTCCCCAGGAGCCTTTCCCTTAGGGACAAAGGAGGTGGGGGAAATCGCTTAAAGAAAACAAGGTCTCAAACCTAATAAGTGGCAGCGACCCCTGGCCTCCCCATCTCCCAACTCACATGTCAATGCAGGACTGAGGCTTCACATATCCTTCTGCATCAAAAACCGTGTATTTGGCAGGTGCTGTACACAGAACTGTGGGATAAAGACACAAAGAGACCCCATAGGAGTCTTGCCCTGGTGTACCGAGTGTCCCGCCTGCCTTGTATCGCAACCAGGGCTACTTATGACTCTTCTAGTCGCAAGGATGAGCATCCAGCCCTACTCATCTGACTCTTCCAGCCCACACAACCCCTAAGTGTCCTGCCACCAGCCCCTGGATCCCAAGCACGAGATGCCCATTCCTTCACCTCGGAAGCGAAGCGCGGTTCCCGTGGGGTTATAGAGGGTCAGCAGCTGCCTGGGTCCACTCCTCTGGTCCGCCCTGAATACTAGATCCGGGGGAAAGACAAGGACCGGGACAACGGATCCTGAGGGAGGAGGGGCACCCCGGGACCCCCGCCCAGGGGCCCCCGGACCCACCAGCTCCTGGTCCTGGGGCGCCCCACGGCGCATGCAGGCTCTTGGCGGTCGGACATCCGAGGGCAGAGCTCAGGGGGCAGGGCCTGTAGTCTACGGCTGGGGGGCGCGAGGGACAAAAGAGGACAAGATTAGATCGTTGGGTAGGGCCTGGACTGATGCCGTTGTCAGCTCGAAAGCCCGCGGGATGCAGCTGTCACAGACACAGGCCTGGGCCCCCCAAGCCTCCCGTTCACAGTTCTGGCGCTGTTCCTGTAGATTTCGCCCCCAAGCTTCACCTCGACGGCCACGCCCACCTGACCAAACCCTGCCCCTCTTTGCTCCCAATCGGGTCTTTCTCTTAAGGGACCTGGCCGCGATCTTCTTATCCCCGCCCCGCTTCAGACCCCGCCTCTTCCGGGCGTTTCAGGGCTCCCGCCCAGTCTCTCTGGTCAGACTCCTCCTGCCGCAGCGGCCACATCAGGAACTGCCCTTTACACCTCCGGCTCTCCGGGACACCTGTATCTACGATCCCTCCCTGACCTCATCAGGAGCCCGTCGAGCTTCCGTCTCCGAACGGCCGCTCGTGCTGTGATGATCACCTTGTGGTCAAAGCACCTGCCAATCAGCTGTGGCCAGACTAAGGGCGCCATCTTCCTGAGAGTCCCTTTTCGCACTTCCGCCGTACGACCTCTCTCATTGGCCAGGACGGCCTCATTTCCGCCTAACTTTACACTGATTGGTGCCGTTAAAAGCCACACAGATACTTCCCTCCTGGCGCAGTGGATTGGATTGATCTGGTGACGTAAGAATTTTACGGGCGTCTCTCATTCTAACTCGAGCCCGGAAGTGACTCCGGGAGGCGGAGCGGGGCTGAGTGCTGGGCTTTGTTGCTTCCTCCGCACTCAGACCTCCCAGATCGCTAGGTGTCTTCCCGGGGCTCGTTCCTGCACTGCCCTGGGAAATCACTTATATTTGCTCAGGGAATTAAGTCTCGCCAAATCCTGCCGCTTACGTCATCCCATCGAATCGTTAACTCCTTTTTGCAGACGAGGACACAGCTCCACAGGTAAAGAATTTCTCTCTACACCACTCAGTTATTAGTGGAGGAAAAATTAAGTTGATCTTCTGGGAAAGCCTTCCTGGAGCACCTTTGTAGAAACCCCCTTTGTCCCCTTATACTTCTGAACACTTACAGTGCCACTTGACATCATATTTTCTCTCCTCTCCAATAGGATGCTGTTCTTATTAGAGCTAGGAATTGTTTTGTTTTCTCTTGTATCTTCAGCATTTTAAAAACAGTTTCTGCCATTTGGAATGAATAAATGAAGAATGAGAAACTAGGATGAACTTTGATCAGAAATCTCGTTGGACTTAAAAAGAGAACTTTAAGATATCTATGGAAGAGAATTCTGGAAAAAGGGTACAGCAAAGGCCTGAAGAAGTGTATTAGAAGTGGGCAAGGAAAGCGGGGCGCTGTGGTGCAAGCCTGTAATCCCAGTGACTCGGGAGGCTGAGACAATTGCAAATTCGAGGCTGACCTCAGCAATTTAGTGAGACCCTGCCTAAAAATAAAAAGGCTTGGGGAATGGAGCCCAGTGATATAGCTCCCCAGTACCGAAAAATAAATAAGTAGGAACAGTAGGGCTCAGGGGAGACAGTGGTAAGAGATGAGGTGGGAGAGAGGAGGTAGAGTACCAAGAAACTTAGAATCCAGGGCAGTAGTTTGGATTTTATCCTGAGAACCATGGGGAGAGTTTTAAGCAAAGGAATGTTACTCCTACCCCCACCCCCACCCTGTGATTGAACCCAGGGATGCTCTATCTCTGAGTTACATGCCCAGCCCTTTTTTATTTTTGTAGTGCTGGAGAGCAAACTCGGGCACTTTACCACTAAACTACATCCCCAGCCCTTTTATTTTGAGATAGGATTTCACTGAGTTACCCAGGTTGGCCTCTAACTTTTGATCCTCTGAACCCAGCCTCCCCAGGAGCTGGGACTAAAGACCTGTGCCACCAAGCCTGGCTCATTCTTTTTCTTTTTCTTTCTTTTTTTTTTTTTTTTTTTGTGCTGGGGATTGAACCCCAGGGCCTTGCACTTGCTAGGCAGGCATCTACCATTAAGTCATATCCCCAGCATGCCTAGTTCATTCTTAAAAGATTATACAGTAAAAACTTGTGGAATGAATGAATGAAATCTCAAAGGTGAGCCCTTAAGCGATAGAAATTGACATACAGCCCTTCTTCAGTTGAGTAACATTTATTGGAGAAGAAAGAGGGCCCTCGAGCCTGGGACTGGAGCTGGCCTGTCTCTTAGGCCTGAGACTCTGCAGCTTGCCCAGGTTGGGAGGAACACTTTCTCTTGCTTAGGTTGGTGAGAATCTGGTCCTGGTTGGGCCGGTAGAGAACCACAAAGCTCTCTGAAGAAAGGATGGGACCTCTGTTTTCTTCCACCTGGCCCATCAGCAGATAACTGAGTCCTGGAGGAGGAAGGACGGAATTGAGAACTCAACATTTCTGAGACCCTGTCAAGGCATATTCTCAGATTCCATGCCTATCATTTTAATGTGGCTCAGTGCCATCCCCCCCAACCCCACCTCCCATCTCTGTTACCTTTCTTCATGAAGGGACACTGCCTGCAGGGCACATAGAACTTCAGGGGAGTGTCAGTGGGTGGAGAGGGCAGGTCTAGTCCTCCAGTTTTATAAGCACCAATGAGACTGACAGTGACAGTGAGACCCTCTCCTGGGCCCCGAACCATGGACTTCACTGTTGCAGTCACCACTGTGGGAGAATGGGGGTGAGAGATGAGGAGACGGGAGGTCAGGCAGGTCTGGAACCAGAAGGGCACTATAGTTAGAGGAGCTAGAAGGGCAGAGCAGGGAAATGGAGCTTCTTACCGAGATCACTGGCACAGAAGTTGCTCTGCAATGTGCCTGTCCTCCGGCACTGCTTTGGGCAAGGGACACTGGGTACATCTAGGAGTGAGGGGTATTGTTTGTGGAAGGTGACCTACCCAGCAGGTAGGAAGGAGCACTTTTCCCCATAACAGCACCACTGATTTGAACCACTTCAGAGCTCTCTCCAGCTGTGGTTCCCAGCACCCAGTATCAGCCAGTTGGCAGGAAGGAGGCTACAACGAGTGGTGAATAAACGAGCCAAGGAAGAACTTGTTACTCCCCCACCCCAAAGCTGGTAACGGGGAGTGATCCCAGGGGCACTACATCCCCAGCCCTTTTTATTTTTGAGACAGGGTTTCACTAAATTGTCAAGGCTGGCCTGGAACTTGCAAGTCCTCCTGCCTCATCCTCCTTGGTCCCTGGGATTAGCTGGGATTATAGACGTACATTATAGGTCAGCTAAGGAAGAACTTTTTGAAACAGTTCTCTTCAGCCCACATCCTCCTCTTTGCCTTTTCTAGACTCACCAGGGCTCAATGGAGTTGCCTGGGCTTCAGGTGAGGCCTCTGGCTTCTCCCCAGGTTGGAGTTTGGGCTTGATAGGTGGCTTGATTTTGGGCCCAGCTCCAGATTTAGGGCCAGGGCCCAGGGGTGGGGAACCTGGTTTGGTGTCCTTCCCAGGGCTTGGGGCTGGCCCCTTTTCAGCAGTGCCCCGTGGCACAGTCCTGTAGGAGGCTGAGAAACCATCGGCAGTGACGCTGAGATCCGAGACGAACTGGACCAGAAGCTCATTACCTTCGGAGGAGATGGGGCTGCAGGCAGTGGGTCAATTCAGGAGGCATTAGGGTAGGCTGTGCACCCCTCTCCCTCCCAGTCTGGTGGTCTTTTGACCTCTGCTCCTCAGTTGTCTGCATCAGTTTCCTGACTTCACAGAATCCCCACTGGTCTCCTTGTCACTGGGTCTACAGACCCCAGACCAAGCTTCCTCCTCGTCCACTACTTGTTCTGCACTGGTTTGGCGCCCAGAAGCTCAGATCCCATGCCCTCAGCTGAGTCCCAACCCTCAAAGCCCTGGCCAAGCCAAGTGGACTCACCCAGAGAAGCGACTCTCACCCAGTGAAGTGAAGATGCCCTGGCCACCGCCCACCCAGGTTCCGCACCCTCACCCCGGGGATGTGTCGCCGCAGAACTTTCCCAGCCTCTTGGCATCATCGCTCACTGCTCCATTGAACACGCTGACCGAGTCATAGCGGCAGTAAGTGTCCGGCTCCAGGTCAAACTTCCCAAAGGTCAGGGAGATCACCTGGTGAAAGAGAAAGCTGCACTGCAGGACTACTGCTGGCACCTCTTGCCCCCACCAGCGTCGCCTCCCAGATGCTTGCTGCAGTCCCTTCCACTTCCTGCACCCCTCTGACCTGTGCCTGAAGACATTCACACCACTCCTGCTTGAAAGGTCACACACTCCCATGGTACCCTGCAGGGGTCCATCCCTGTGGCTCACAAGGGAAACTCCCACCCACACTGCACCAGGCAGTTTGTTAGCACCTTGTACCTCACTCTCCTAAGACTCATCACAGTTGTAATTTTAGCTTTTGTTTGAATGCAAGCAGGATCTGGGTCTGTTTTTGGTCCCCAGCTTGGGGCTCAAGACACAGAAGATGTTAAATCTTTGCTGGATGCATCCTGGAGGATATTGCCTGGGTCCCTGTGAGCAGCCAGGACTGGGGTTAGGTACCTGGTCTGGGGGTGCGATGATGTGCCAGGAACAGCTGATGCCCGGGGGGTAATCGGACTCTGGCCAGTTGGGCGTGGTCAGGGTTCCCTGTGCCTTCTCCAGCCGCCCCCCACAAAACTGGTGCTCTGGGGAGGGGAGAGAGGGGCAGGGGTGGGGGGCAGTGGAAACCCTCAGTCAGCTCCAGGAAAGCTCTAGGCTGGGAGTCCGGCTCGGATGTCTGGGTCTCAGAATGAGTGGAGGAGAAGCAGGGCAGGAGAGAGGGGCAGGTTAGCAGAGGGGGCCCTGGAGGAGCGAGGAGCGCGACAGTATTGGGCCACAGGGCCCTGGGTGGGGAGGAGAAACTGGCTGGATGTGCTCCCTTCTTGCCCCTCCCCTACCCACTGCCACACCGCGCCTCTTCCCCTGGGAGATCCCATCTCCCCGACCCGGCAGAAGAGTCCCCTCTGCAGGCTGGAGAGCCCCCACGCTGTGAGGGTGCCCTCCACTTGGCCTCTTCGGGGAGGTCCCTGCCTGAAACATTTCCAGGGAGATTTCTGCTGCCAGGAGGGGGTGATGGGACCGCAATCGGGAGCCCAGGGCTGGGTGTAGGGGACTCCAGGTCAGGGGGAGCCTAGTCCCCAAGCTCTGGATGCCTCCTCGCGCCCGTCTGAAGGAACCCGATTGCAGACGGGGGCGGGCAGTTACTCACCGTCCCAGTAACCCCAGGCCGCCCATTCCACCCGCGGGTCCATGACCCATTTCCGCCTCGCGCCTGGGGGGGGGCCTGGAAGAGGGGTGGGTGGGGGCGGGAGGGGGAGAAAAGACCGGGAGGAGGGACTGAAGGGGCGGTTAGTGAGGAGAAAGGGCAAGGGAGTATTGGTAGCCCTAGGCTCAAGGCCCTGGGTTCTCTGGGGGTTGAGGTTAGGGAAGGGGCGGGACCTGCACCGGGGCGGGGCCGGGAGTGGAAGGCGGAGGTGAGGGACGCTCACCGGTGCCAGAGGTGGCCCGCCCGCTGTACCAGAGCAGGAAGCCTCGTCCTCCTGTGCCCTCGTCGGCTGTCATCCTCAGGGTGACCTGGTTGCCGGGGGCAACAATGGGTGCTGGCCTGAAGGTCCCGCAGAAGCGTCCAAGCCGCTGGCCTGAGGTTCCAGATCCAGCAAAGACCTCCAGAGCATCATAACGGCAGGAGGGGTGCAGCTCCAAGTCGAAGACTCGGAAGGAGAGAGAGACAGTCTGGCCCTCAGGAACCTGATGATGGGGACAGGGGCAGGGGACCCAGAGTCAGACTACACACAACCCAGAGAGAGCGTCTCCCCTTCCACAAGCATTTCCTACAGAAATGACCTGAGCTAGAAAGGGACCGCATTCAGGTAGAGAGCAGAGGATTTGAGCGCTGCACAGACTGTGGTCTCTGGAGATAGCAGTGAGGGCAGAAAGGAAGTGGGGAGGGAATCAGGATTCTGGTCAGATTAATAAAGTGCAGGGGCTGAGGCTGTAGCTCAGTGGCAGAGCGCTTGGCTAGCACGTGTAAGACTGGGTTTGATCCTTAATGCCACATTAAAAAAAAAAAAAAAAAAAAAAAGGCATGCTGTCCATCTACAACTAGGGGGAAAAAAGTGCAGGGCACTTATCATCATAAGGACTGATGCCCTCAGTGGGCAGAGAGAGCTTGCAAGGTGGTGCTTTGCAGTGGGCGCTCCTTGCCTGGGAGACTTTGATAAGGGGACAATGACCAGATGGGCTTTCTCACCGTTATTGTCCAGATGCACTCCTTATTGGGGGGGTAGAGGTTGGGGAAGCCCTCACTTGCCACGTAACCTGACTCTCCAGTCACGTCCCCTCCACACAGGAACACAGGTCTGGAGAACAGAAGAGGTGTCAGGAGTGGGAAGTAGTTGAGAGAGGCATGGGTTAATGATGGGATGTGGGTGATGAGGGAGGCCAGAGGGACCCTGAGAAAGCCTCAGCAGGCTGACTCCCAATTCCCGATTCCTGCAGATGTGAGAAAAAAGTGGGAACAGCAACTGGACCATCCCTCCAACCCCCCAGAGGCCCCACCCCCACCCCAACAGGAATTCCCGGAATCCTCCTCAGCCTCCCTTCCTCACTACTCCCCCCTCACCCTGCCTGGCAGTCCGGGACAGGAGCCGCCTAACTACTTCCAGATGTGGACAAGCCACGAGGCTGTAGGGGGAGGGGGCGGGGAGTTGCCGAGCAGCAGCAGCAAGGGCCTCCAGTTGGACCTGGAGACCAGGCTCCCTGCACTCCCACCTTTGCCCTGCTCCTGCTCCAGCTGACTACAAGTATCTGACACCCAGCCTCTGCTCGTTGCCCCCTTGGCCCCCCACAATCTGATTCCTTCCTGGAATCCAGATGTCAGCTACCAGGCAAGTCCATGGTCTTGGCTCTGCCTTCAAGCTTCATGGGGGGCCATGGATCTGGCTGGAGGGGAGACTTAGGAAGGTGAAGGAGTGGAAGACTGGTCCTGCAGCAGAGGGGGAGGACTTAGGTGTGGGGTGGTAGTGGTGGGAAACCTGAGGGGCTGTTAGCAGAACCCCCCGCAAGACCCACAGGCATTACCGTGCCTCCGGACCCCTAGAGGAGTCAGGGTTTTGAAGCTCAGTCAAGCCATGTGGAAGATGCAGAGACCTACCTGGTATAGTTGGGGGTCTGGCCCTGAGCAAGAGGCAAGAGGGGCAGCAGGGCCCAGGCCGTAAGGAGGGGCCCCAGAAGGGAGGCTGGGGCAGCGGACAGCATGGCAGGGGGAAGTGAGCTGGGGTCCTCAGCCGGAGGCAGCAGCTGAGTTCAGCAGCAGCAGAAGCAGCAACAGCAGCAGCAGCAGCAGCAGGATAAACAGTGCCAGATGAGGCAGCGCAGGGTGTGTGGGCGTGGGGACTGGCCAGCAGGGCGGGCGGCAGGAAGGCGGGACAGGGAGACAGCTGGGACAGTGGTGAGTCCTGGGGCCTCTTAGATCTAGTACACATCATGACCTAAGGAGGAGGTGGAGCAATGAGGGGCAGAGGGAGCATCATCCAGGCATAAAGTAATGTCATCTGGAACCCCACAGACCCATGTCCTAGCACCTTATGAGCACAGCTCTGGACTTTTCTAGGGACACTAGCCGATCCTAGCCCACCACACACCCTGCTTCCTCAGCATCCAGAGTTCTTCCTGTGTCTTCCACCCACATCATTTCTCTAGCCTCTTGGCCAGCCCCTGCCCTAGCTTGCTTTCTACCACACATTTCTTTGGCCTTCCCTCTCTCCCTGGGCCAGACCAGGCCAGGGAGGAGGAATTTGTACACTCACTGTCTCTTCCAAAGAGGAGAGCATAGAGTGTCTGAAAGAGCAGAAAGGCACAGAAAGGACACAGGAGACCAGGCAGGAGGAAGAGAAAAGGGGGTTGACATCCTTGGAACTAGGGCCATGGGTAGGGGGCTTTCTGGAGTCAGAAGGAAGTGGTCCCTCAGGATGGAGATAACACCTGTACACAGAGGATCCAAACCCAGGAACCAAGTAGCGTATGCTGACGGAGTTGTTCCAGAAGGCAGGGCCGGGGCTTCAAAGTCAAAAAAGACCTGGTGAGGTCTTGAAAGTGGGAAGGGGAAAGTAAGCCGGAGGACTCAGGTGCCATCAGCTCTCAAGCAACAGAGCTTAAGCTGCTCCTGTTCTCCTTTGATGATCACTGGGTGGGCACTGTCCCCCTCCTCTGCCCAATCTCCCCAGGCTCCAGGGTTCCAAACGGGGCCTCGCTTCAGTCTTTTATTCTATTTGTCCATCAAATCTCTTGTCCATGATAGTCAGATTGGAGGCCCCTCCTGGGCAGCCCCCTGAACATTTTATAAAAGAGTTCCCTGCCCTACCCTGCCATGTTGGGCAGTTCCCACCCCATGACCCATCCCCACATGCACACACAGTGTTCATTGCCACCACTCCATCTCTCCTTAGCCCCTGGCCCAGGCTGGACTCCCTCCAGGGGTGAGGTTAGGAGAGGGGGAATCAGCTCTCAGGGGTTGATGGGCCTGGGCCAACACTGCCAGCAGCCCTCTGCAGCATGTCTAGGGCCTCCCAGAAGAAATCCTTCTGTGCGGCCATCAAGGGCATCCAGCCCACGATCTCCTTCATTTTCTCCATGCGGTCCTGTAATGTGGGGCAACTGTGGATCTGGCTGAGGTACTCCTCACAGGCCCGGGCTGCCCCCCCAGGGTCCTGGGGGGCTCCAGTCCCCAGGCTGGGTTCAGGGCTCCCCACCACCCTGCTGGCTGGCAGGTCCCGATAAGCAGGGTAGTGCTCAATGTCATGGCTAGACAGCATGTAGAGGCACTCTCTGGTGGAACAGAGGGAACAGGCACACAAAGGAACCTAGGAGGAAAGATGGGGCATGGCTTATGCTGCTGGGGCTCCCAGAAAGCTGCTGTTATATTTGCCCTCTCAGACCAGCCCTGAGCCAGTAAGTGAGCCATAGCGGGCTACCTGCCAAGGTATGCAAGGTTGGACAAGGCCAGCAGGATCTGCTAGGGGAAAGAGCCATGTAGTGTCTGGAGAGGGAGGTGGATGGTGCTGGGGAAAGGAGACCACTGAGTCCCTGTGGGAGTCCCAGCTATAGTCCTATGGGCTACCTGGCTCTATTGCTCTTGCCCTCCCTGTTGCCCGTTGCCTCACTCTGCTCTGACCTTGACGTGGAGCTTGACGAAGGAGGCACTCCCCTTAGGCCAGCCGGGCAGGCGGCCTCCAGCCCCACAGCCACAGCCCAGAAGTTCCTTGCTGAAGTCGGAGCCCTGGCTCAGCACCAGGGAATGGTTGAGGCCGCACCACAGGGCAATGGGGCATTGCAGATAATGTACCTGAAGACACATGGCCAGGGTCCTTGACAGGGGAACATCAGGGGGCTGGGGAGCCCAGATCAGAGAAGGTTAACTGGGAGGCTTAGGGTTGAATATAATTAAGGGAGGGAAGAAATGGGAGTCTGCTCTCCTCCCCCTGAAGAGGTCTGCACTGCCAAATGCAGAATAGCAGTAATCTGTCCCCTCTTGTTACCCCTGCAGCCTCTAACAATCTAACTATATGGGGTGTCTGGCACTTCTGTGGGAACCTCATTTTTGCTCCCCAGAAAATAAGCTCTTGCCTGAAGCTAGTGCCTGCTATCTGCTCTAGTCCCTCATTTTCAGGGTCCAGCCTTCCAGCCTAAGGGGGGGACTAGCCTTCCAAGAGTTGAAGCCTCCTCTTCCTCCCTGTGCAATTCCATCTTAGCCCCATGGACATATTTCTTCTACTATCCCTCCTCCCCATGATAATGATTTGTCCCATCATTATCTTCCAAAATGGCCACACTATTTTGAAAAAAGATCACCTGATTTCTGTTGCATTCTATCTCTATGATGCAGAATTGGCTATATGACCAGTCTGAGGTTGACCATTCCTGTTTCTTACCACGGCTAGTCTTTCGGCTAGTCTTTCTTGAACCTCCTTTTGATCTGGCTTCTTTCCCTATGACACTACTGACAAGCTCTTTCTAAAGGAACTTAGCAGGGCTGGGGAGATAGCTCAGTTGGTAGAGTGCTTGCCTTGCAAGTACAAGACCCTGGGTTCAATCCCCAGCACCGCAATAAAAATAAATAAATAAACAAACAAATAAATAAATAAAGGCACTTAGCTTCCCAGGTGCTAAATCCCTGGACATCTATATGCTCATTCTCCTGAGACTGTTAGAAATTTAATTCCAAAGACACAAGTAAGTAATTAGGGTCACTAAAGGAAAATGACAATGTATTGGCAAGTAAGAACTTTTAAATCACTGGAAATCCCACTGCCAACTATTAGCATCTGCTGGATATTCTTCACTGTGGGCTGAACAAACACATAAATGACATATTTTTGAACAAGAATAGAATTGTATATTGTATGTAATCAATATCACAAAGGTTTTATTTTATATTTTTTGTGGCACTGGGGATTGAACCCCAGGCCTACACATGCTAGATAAGTGCTTTACCATTGAGCTATATCCCTGGCCCTTTTTGAGACAGGGTCTCATTGAATTGCCCAGGCTATCCTTGAACTTGTTATCCTCCTGCCTCAGCTTCATGGGGATTACAGGTGTGTGTCACCATACCCAGCTATTCATACTTTTTTTTTCTACCTAAAAATATAGCATAACCATTTTTCCACATCAGTGAATGCGTTCCTGTATTGTCACACTGTGACCATTACTACCCTCTCCCATATTTCATTTAAAAAGAAACTTTCTGCTTCCATGGCTTTTGGGATGTGGCATTAGAGAGGCATGCCTCCTGTCCTTTTCTTCATTTCCCTGCCTACGATGGTGATTACTGCCCACATTTGCTTTTCTGTCCCTGCGTTTGTCATTTCAACTTTGTTTCAATGTGGAATCTTATTGCCAACTAGACATTTCCAATTTAATGCTTTACTTTCACTGAAAAAAGGCTAAATTCACATTCTTTTTTCCTCAAAGCAGTAATCAGTTTCAAGGCCCTGTTCATTTTCTTCTAAAACATCTCCTATGCCCTCCCATTTCTTTCCATTCTCACTGCCACGTACCAGCCCAGGTCCTGGTCTCAAGCACTGCTGTTCCTTTCCAGCCTCCTGGAAGGCTTCCTGCTCCGGATATCCTCTGCACTATGGTCAGCTGACCTGTTTGGTCACCCCTTGGTGGCCACCTTCTGTTTTAAAACCTACAAGGATTCCTCCCCACATCTGCCAGGCTTGCAGTGATACCACCTCATATCTCACTAATTTTCAGCACACCCTCCTTTAATCAGGCCAGTCTTTCAACTGTCCCAGGTATGTGTAGGCTTCATCCCTTCCTCATCCTCACAAAAAGCACCTTCCCCTTTGCCAACCTGAATCCTATCTAACCCACAAGAGACTGCTCCCATCTCACTTCTTCTAGTTACTCTAGCCCACCCAGGTCCCCCAGCCCACACCTTTGTTACAGTGAAAATTCCCATTACAGTGACAGTATGCACCAAACAGAAGGGACATTCTAGCGCCAACCCTGGTTAAGCTTATGCAACAATATCACAGGCATTACCCAAGATTGGCTTAACTTTCCTGGGGAGGAGAAAGGGAATTCTGTGGGAATTGGAAAAGTGGATAGATGCAGGGGGTCAGGGAATTGGAGGAAGAGGGTCGGGATGAGAATTGCTGGGGAACAATCTTACCTGAGTGGGTTCCCCTCGGTCCATTTTGTCCCCTGTTCCCAATTGCCCATATCTGTTATTTCCCTGCATAAAGATTCGGCCAAATTCATCCACCAGGCCAAGGTGATTGTAGCCAAGAGCACAGAATAAGATCTAGGAGGTAAGACAGAAAGAGCAGGTGGGCTTTGGGCTCCCTCCAAAGGAACTGTGAGCTCCAACTGCTAACCTGCTATCCCCCAGCTGATGTCTCTTTTGGCCTTGCCCTCTATGTTACCCCACTCCCTAAGTCCCCTCTGTCCCTCTCTGATCAATTATTTCATTTTCAAGGGTCTGTTCATATTTCAGGCCCTTGGTGTCTTCCAATCCTTAAAGCCCCACCCCTCTGGTCTGTCCCAATCCTCCAGGATCCTACCTTGGCAGGCAGTGAGAGAGCGAGTGGCATCTGCTGGTCCAAGGGGTCAAAGGCTTGAAGGGTCCCAAAGAGATCACGATACACCCCTGGGGTATGCACCTCAAAATACACTCCCCCCTGGTCTGGGGGGTCGGGAGCCCTCAGCTCAGCAGCTTTGGGCACCCGTTTCCTAGGGATAAGACCCCACCTGGGATGAAAGCTGCAAGATCTGGGGAGTCTCACACCCACTAGAAACACATCAGCTCTGATGCCTGGGAACCTAGACGTATCTTTTCACTAGGATGCCCTAAGGGGTTCATGTCACAGAGCTGGCATATGGGTAAGGGGTGTCAGTATTTGGAAGGGCTATACAAGGCTGGGATCTTAGAGGAAGTGAGATGCTTCTTACCCGTGATGTAGAGGGTACTGCTCTGGTTGGAAGCCATGCAGGTCACACGCAGGTGAGGCAGGCAACGGGACACCTTCCTGAGGGCCAGCTGAACTGTGTAGGAGCGTGGCTGGTCCAGTTGGGTCTCATTCACTACCAAAGAGTAGATCTTTCCTTCCTCTGGGAAATGAGGGTAGTCATACAATTACATGGGGAGGGGACTCACCAATATCCATATTAATGCTCAACAGACACCCTAAGGGTGACACATTTACTGCCCCAGAATGGGGGTAGACAAAAAAGGATAGACACAAAATAAGGGAAGAGTGACCTTAAGTTCCCCAGGCACCAAGTGCAAAAATAAATCAGGAAGTATTTCAGCAGGAGAAACGGAGAGAAAACCTAAGAGTTAGATGTGGCAGAGTCTAATTTCATTCCGTGTTGGGAAGAATGAAGTCTGGGGATTTAGGGCCCTTCCTGCCATTCAGGAGTCCTTGGGAGTTCAGACTTGAGGGTGTGGTCAAGCAGAAAGGACCCTGGGAAGTGAGGGAAGCTTGGGGTATAAAGTGAGGTACCTGGCATGGAGGCTGTGGAGATTAGAATTTTAAAAATCAGGCATTCACTAGAGCATTGGTTTCCAGACTTATTTTTTGGCAGCAGGGCCCTTTATTCATATAAAATAGAATGCAGAATTCTAGACTGGGAGTCAGATAAAAGCAGAGTTGTTTGGATTGAGAGCCAGAGCAGGTGGCATGTAGATCCTGTCTGAGAGGCCTCATCCCTGTTCCCTGCAGCAGGTCCTGAAGAATCTGCAGGAAACATTTACAAACCATCGCTTTAGGCCATACCTGTGAGGAGCAAAAGAGCCCGCTGGGTCTCCTGACCAACCAGCACAATCTGTTTGAAGCTCATGGAGTGGTGGAACGTCATCTTGAAGACCCGCTGCCCACTGGACTGCAGATAGACCTCCACACAGTCACAGGCCCGGCTGCTGGTTGTGCCTACCACTCCTGGCTGCTCCCGAGTGGCCAAGACGTAGAGGTATTTACGGTAAACTGTATCACATCTTGGGTCTGAAGCAAACTGTGGAGACAGACAAGGGTGCCTGGGATCTAGGGCCCAGGAAAGGGATGAGGCTGGAGCAAGTAAATCCTGGGGTGGGAGAAGAGGTACTTGCGTTCAGGGTTGGGAAATGAAGACTTGTTTTCAGGTTCCTGGTACGAGAAATAGGTGTCCTAAGGACACCTTAGGACTGGGACCTCTGGGCCCTGGAGGAGGGGGCGGGTTCTTAGCTGCCGTGGTTCTTAGCTACTCACGTCCTTGGCTCCACGACACAACACAACATAGCGGCAGGCCCGTTTCCACTGGATCTGGCCAAGGGTAGAGGAGACCAGTGCATTTTTGAGGAAGAACAGGGTCCCCACATAGTCGAGAATGAAGACGTGGTCCTTGGTGGGCAAGAAACGACGGTAGCCATGGGCTAGAAGGGGGGCCACGCTCTTGCTGAGACATCGGCGGCGGCCACCAAATGCCTGAAAATACAGGCCCTTTGTGTCTGGAGAAGGGAAGGAGATAGAAAGTTAAAGAGTGGCACTGACACAAGGTGGATGGGTCAGAACTTGGGAAAACTAGATTTCTCAGACACCTTAATATTTAGCTTTTCCTCATCCTCAGGATTGGGGAACAGATCTCCTTCTAAAGGAGACCTGAAAAGCTTAGATTAGACCCTCAGCCCAGGGGCAGACACATGCTTTTAAGTAAGCACCTCTTTGGTCCAACCTTGCATCAAAGTCATCAAGGGAACATAAGAACAAGTCCATAGAAATGAGGCAGAAAGAGGAATGAAAAGGAATGACCAAGGGAGGCCAGTAACCTTCCCTCACCCCCAGCTGTGGATCTGCTTTCTGGATAAGTCTTCTCCCCTAATCCCCCTGTGTGTGAAAGAAGTAACTGGATAGGTGCTTCCTGGAGTTGAAGAGGTTTACAGTATGGTTCTCAAGCTGGGGGTGATTTTGTCCCTTGGAAGATACCAGTTGTTACAACTAGAGGAAGTGCAACTGGAACCTAGTGGGTGGAGGCCAGAGCTGCCACTAAATATCCCACAATGCACAGGACAGCCCCACAATGGAGAATTACTTCACCCAAAATGTCAGTGGTGACAAGGTTCAGAAACCCTGGTTTAGAAAAGGAGGGAAAACTCCAAGTTTGGGGAACAGATTTAGAAGAGCTGGTATATGGAGGGAGACTTGGCAGGGATGCTAATGGGGGCTGTGGGAGCAGGGGATGTCATCTATACGAGTTTGGCCCCAGAGCCTTGGAGGACACTTAGTGGACTACGTTTGAATCTGACAAATTTCTTTCAGAGAAAAGGGCTGGGAGATTGACAGGGAGTGCAGAGGTCAGCAGGTAACTTTACAGAGGAGAGGGGTTCCCATAATAAGAAAGGACAGAAGCAAGGAGAGGGCAGGTGCTAGGGAAGGTGTACAGTTAAGAATGGCAGCTCTCTTCCAGGGCCGGACCCCAGAACCCTGCTCTCGAAGGCGTGGACTGAGTCTGCGGCAGATGCGTCTCCACACGCCCTCAGCATCGCACACTTCGTGGAAGTAGTGGCAGGTCTGACCTAGGGCGATGACATCTCTTACTGGGAGGAATGAGATGATATGCTCCACCTGGAGGCAGGAGGAGGGAAGTGGAGGTCATTGGGAGCCCCTCAGTGGTCTGGCCCCCAGTCCTGCATTCTCAGTCCTTCAGCTCCAAAGACTCACCAGCTCTGGGGGAAACAATTGAACAGAAATAGGGTTTCCTCTTCCCTTCTTCTCTTGGCCCCCAGGCTCTGGGCCACAGGAAGGACAGCTCCGCTTCACCTGCAGAGTGAAAGGGGGAGTGTGGGGGTCCTGTGAGAGTCCCACCTCTTTGCTCACTGCTCTTGACCTGTCTTGCTCTGTACTGTCAAATCCTCCCATCTCTCTCAGGTTCCATGGGCCAACCCTCCCTGTCTGCCTTGTTCCTTAACATAACCCATCCCCAGATCTCTTGCTGCCATCATCTCCCTGCCCTTCCCTTGCTTTGCCACCCCCCTCACCCTGAGCCCCTCCTCCCGTCCGCACAGCCCGGTCCATTTTTGCAGCTTTTGTCTCCGGCTTCTCCTCACCATCCTGCCTGTCCCCTCCCTGCTCCTGCCCTCATCTCTCCGGGCCCCTTGGCCCCCCGTACTCAGCTCCCTGGCCCCTGTCCTGGCTGTCTTTCCCACACCATGTCCCCTGCCTGGGCTTGGGGGACCTCTGGGGCCCCTCTACCTCCTAGGCCCCTCCCCCATGGAGTCTAGGACAAACAAACCTCTCTGTGACCTCACTGTCCAGCCACTGTGACCTATTTTCCTAAACCTGGTTGGAGACCTCGCTCCTGGGTTCCAGCTCAGCTCTAGCTACTGAACTGCTCATGGGAGATGCATTTTACTATAGAAATAAAGTGTGAACTACTGGTAGATGAGGCCTTGACTTTCAGGGAATAGTAGGAGATTTTCCCACTTGACACCCTTTCGGTACTATCTCTGTAGAGAAACACTGGTGAATCCTTCACATCTCAGCAGGCTGGGGCCTCCAGGGACTGTAGTTTAAGAGTATAAACTCAGAAAAGGAAAAAAAAAGAAAAAAGTATAAACTCAGTTTTATAGGTGTGGAGGAAAGGGGACGCTGCTCTGACTACTTTGCTCACAAAGGCACGTACCAGATGAACATGGGAACAATTAGGCACAAACTCTACAATCTCAAGAAAACACATTCAAAAGCAGATTGCTTTCTTGAGGACCAATAACATCACTGCATGTACAAAGGGACAGGCTATTAACATGGGAAATACAGATGGATTTGCTCTTAAAGCTTAGATCATCTTCCAGAGACTAGGCTCTTAGCTTCTTCTGTGGGGGGAGACATTCAGGAGAAATAACAGGAGCTGAGGTTGTATCTGACCAGATACAGGGGCAGGTCTAAACAATAAATCCAAAGAGTAGCTGGCTCTTCCAGGGACTCAGACCTGTTAGACAACCAGTCTGCACCACAGAGGATTATAGATCCACTCGTTGACTAGCTAACCAACAGACTGTTCACCACCCACTCCAACTTCCTTATTTATGGTAACTAGCAAGCTGCTCCTTTGGGACACCCAAGAAGGAATCTTAACCGTTTAACAAATGTTTAGGCATATCAACATGAGATGAAACTTAGGAGAAAGCAACTTCAGCTAATGGTGGTCGGGCAACCAGCAGCATACGAAGGGGACTCTATTAAGGTCTTAAGTGGCTGTAAAGGATGTTATAATTTTTCAAGGGGACAGCAGAAGCACTTGCTGCTGCCTTTGGCATTTGGCTCCCTTTCTCCACTTCATTTCACTCCAAGAGGTAAACAAGAGATTTCAAATAGACAATGTCCACTCTAGAAGCAGAGGAAGTGAGGAAGGGCCCCACGTAGAGGACTGAGACCTGGCTTCTGGTGCCAGCAGTCAGGGTCCTGCTGTTTGCTCTTGCTAACTCATCAACTTCTCTCTGCTTCGGTTTCCTCATCAGTAAAACGAAGGTCTTGTTCTACACCATGAGGTCACTTCTAGCCTCTAAAATCCTCAGGTCGGGTAGTCACCATTCCTGCCCAGGGGAGCTCCTCTAGTGAAGAGGGCAGGTCAGGCCATTCCCTCTCCATGAGCTGGGCGTCTAAGAGGCTCGGGGAAGCCGCTGCCCTCTGCCCGGGCATCCAGGGGGAGTCCTCAGACACCGCAGCCGGAAATGGCCCTGCGGCCTCTACAGCTGCGATGACCAACCCCTGCGCGCCGGCCTCAGGCTCCAGTCGGCCTCTCTCACGCCCTCGACGCCGGCTAGCTTCCTAACACGTCCAGCTTGCTTGCATACGCTATCCTGCCCCTGCACTGCGCTCCCATCCGGCCCAGCGCGCGGCGCTCACTTTCTTTACCTCAGTCTCAAAGTTCTAGCTCACCCGCCTCCTCCTTAGCGTAGGGACCGCCTTCTCGCCCATGCTATTGGTAGGTAGAGCCGTCCCTCAAAGAGGCCGGGCCAGGTTCCCTCCGGAGGCGCTAATTGGCCTTCTTGACAGTCACTCGTCTGTATCTGCTTGCGATTGGTCTTCGGTAGAAGAGGACCAAGCGTCTCCGGCTTGCGGTCTCTCAGTCTCTATCCCTTCTAGTTGAGCACCGGTGTCCCCGCCTCCTGGTAGGACCTGATTGGCTCCATCTCCAATTCTGAGCATTGTGATTGGATGCGGCTACGCGGCGTGGGCCGGCCCGGAGCGTCGGCCGTTGGCGAGCGCTCCATTCTCACCCCCTCCCACCTCTCGCCTGGCTCCTGCGCCGGAGGCTCCACCCCCCGGGCGGGTTCTGATTAGCCGCCTCCGACGCTTCTCCGGATCACGATTGGTCCGCGGAGTCCCTGACCCCTTTTCCTCCCCCTTGAGGCGACTACGGCGGCTCCAAGGAGGGGGAGGGGGAAGGAGGGACGGCCGGTCCCGTCAGTCAGGCAGCCGGAGCCGCCGGGAGCGGATGGCGGCAGCGGTAGCGGCCCCTCTCGCCGCCGGGGGTGAGGAGTCGGCGGCCACAATCTCCGTGCCAGGGTCTCCGGGTCTGCCCGGGAGCCGCAGCGCAGAGCGGGCCCTAGAGGAGGCCGTGGCCACCGGGACCCTTAACTTGTCTAACCGGCGCTTGAAGCACTTCCCCCGGGGCGCGGCCCGCAGCTACGACCTGTCAGACATCACCCAGGCTGGTGAGTGCGCCCGGCCCAGGGTCCAACTGCGACCCTCATTTGCATAACCCCGCCCCCTCTTGTTCCCCCTCCCCGCCTGCGAGTTTGACCCGCCCCTTCACCTGGCGGTGGGGGTGCACGCCCCTCCTGATTGGCATAAAACTGCGACCACCCCCACCCCGCTGTAAGAAACACCGGACAATGAGCGCACTTCTAGTTTGCACAGAACACTCAGTCTCTAGTCGAGCATTGTGAGACACTTCCCCTCTTATTTGCATATTGCGCACCTGTAGAGTGATCCCGCCCCTCACCTGGTTGGATCATTTGCATGACTTCTTCCACCATAGTTCTGATCGTTCCATAAGCAGCCCCCACGGACTTTTCTAACTACACTTTCTCTCCCTTCTCGTTGTCTCCAACTCCTTCCCCCGTTCCACCGATATCCGAACAGCCCCAGGCACCCCCTTCCCGAGGTCGCATCTAACAACGCGAAATTATTGCTTGCTTTGCCGTAGTCCCGCCCCCTAACGTCCCCGGCCCTCTCCACTGTTCACTCAGCCAGCCTATGGGAAAGAAGCAAATCTACCTCCCCTAACTCTTCTCCCTGTTTTTCAGCTCATTACCCTGATCCCCTTGTTTGAGACTCTCTCCTTCCTGCGTCTGTGAAGTCACTTTGGAGCCTGTGACCTCATAGGGATCCTAGAATTCCCTTTTCAATTTCTGCTTTCTCTGGGGGAGGGACATGCTGAAAGGAAATCTATCTCCTAGCTGAGAGTACTGGCCCCTGGAGACTCTTCTTTCACTCCCCGTCCTCAGAATCCCTCTAATCACGCTTTCTGCATCCTAGTGTCTATTGATGGTAGCTGGTGGGGGACTCTACTTTGACAGGTGAGTCAGGCCTCAGTTGCTCAGGAGGCAACCTGTGACCTTGTGCTGGCAGCTGGGGGTGGGGATCAGAAGAGGGGAGGATTGCATTCCCCAGCTCCACCCCAGTCTAGGCTGGGGTGTGCGGAGCCTCCTCCACTTCTTATCTTCAAGGCCGGGGCCCTGGGACTGGATGAAAGAGTGTATTTTTCTTCAAACAGGTGACTGACCACCTGTAAACACTCAGGCTGGCTCAGGCACACACTCCCCCCACCATTCTGGGGAGAACCAGTTTAAACCTCTTTGCTTTTCTTGTCCACTGTGTTGTGTGTGAGTTCAGGAAATGAGTGAGCCCCACAAGCCCTTCCTATCCTTCCCAGGCCCCCCTCCAACCCCCAAGCTCCAGATTGACCTCAGCAGCTGTGTGACACTCGCCGTCTGTTCCCTTTCCCCTCCCCTTGCTTGTTTTTTGACAAAGACCAAATGTTATTCTGTACTTCCTTAGGGCTCTGTCTCAGTGAGTGGACTCTTGGGGAAAACTACCAAGAACTCCGGGGCTCCTCCCAGCTCCTGCCCCCCTCCCAGCCTCCTCCCCCAGCATTCCCGCTCAGGGTGCAGCCAGGGCCCCTTGTGTAGTGAAGTGGGAAAATCCCAGGATCCTTAGAACCCCTGTGTACCCTTCTCAGGCCTTTCAGGGCCTAGGTTCTAGGCCAGCTAGGTTCCATCTCATCCAGATCTCTCTTTTCTGTCTGCATTCCCCAAACAGAGTTCTCCTAGCCTGGAGTGGAAAGGGGAAGTGACAAAAACATAGAGTTGCCCTTATCCTGTCCTCTTCATCTCCTCATCTTCTAACTAAGAATACTGCTTCAGCAGTCTGCTGCCAAATCATTCTGAACTCTCTCCTGCTTTTTGGGCTGTTGGTTTTCCCTGAATGTTTCCTATGCTTAGGCCCCTAAAACCCCATGCTGTTCCCCGCACCCCATAGTAGGAAGAGTCCTAAGGTGGGGGAGGAGGGGCCACTCTAGCAAAGGAGAAGTGTAGCTCATTCTCTCCTAGACCACATCCTGTGCCCCCTGGGCCCTGCCCTCCTCCAGCCTGGGCTCCCTTCCGTTCCTAGCTTACCCCATCAGAACTTGGTTTCCACCCCCTTCATCCACACGCACACACACAAAATACATTAGTAGGCACAAAGGAAGCAGGCAGGTGTTGAGTGCGGGTGGGTGAAACAGATGCTGTCCTCCTACCCTCTCCGGAACTGTCTTCTCTGGTGCTAGGTCTTCTGTCTTTGTGCACCAGGGCTGGAGCAGAGTGGGAAAGGGAGTGATTTTTGGGACATCAGGCTGTCCTCAGCCCTGGCTAATATAGAGAAACAACCTGATGGATAATTTCCACTTGATTTCCTTTCACAAGACTCATTTCCTTGGGGAATATGTCCCAGCTTCTCCACCTACCCCTTGCTTTGGCTCTCCCCGCCACCAACCCCCCTCCATCAGAAGGCCCTCGAAGTTTTGTTGCCTGGGACTTCCCCAGCAGGCCTGGGCCCCTCCCAGTGTGGACTGGGCTGGGCAAACAGACACAGACTTCTATAGGTCTATGCAGCCAGTGTCTCCACTCTGAAGGGACTCTCCAGTCCCGCCTCCTGGCACTGCCACGGCAAGCCACTGCTTGAGATAAAGAGTAGGTAACGGCCCCTTCCCTCCTCTCACATCCTCTTCCCCTTCTATCCCCTCTGCTCTTTGACATGCCTGAGATACATGCAAGGTGCCCGAACTCTTGAGACCTGGGTCAGTCAGAGGGGAAGTAGAGGAAGGCCAGTGGGCTAGAAGAGGGTGAGAAGGGGGCCAACCCTGAAGCAAGGGAGCCGAGATGGGAAGGACCTAGGACACTGGCTCCCAGCTCTGTCTCAGCCTTCTCCCTTTTCATCTCTGTCCTTGAGAATATGAAACTTCATAGTCCCTTCGTCTTGGGGCTGGTGAAAAACAAACAAAAACCTGTATTCAGTGTCACAGGTCTTAATCTCTAACGCCAGGATATAGTGACCCCTGGTTTTCCCCTGGGTTGAAAACCGGTTGAGTTAGAAGGACTCTTTTAGTAGTCCCAGATGTTTTTCATGTTCTCTGTTTGAGCTTTTCAGCCTATCACCTTACTATTTTATTTACTTCTTTCTTTCTTTACTTTTTTGGTGCTGGGGATTGAACCCAGGCCCTTGTGTATGCTAGCCACATGCTCTACCATGCCCTAGCCCCCACCTTACTATTGTGTTGGGAGCACAACCCTCTCCTATGACCTTTTGCCTTCTACCTCTCCTGGCATCTCAGAACACAAGGGACCACAGAGTTACAAAATTCAGCCACCCTTCCAGGAGAGCTCTTCATCTGGGGATGGAAGATGGTGTTCATGGTGTATCCCTACCCTGCCCCAAATCTGGGCTTCTCCAGCCTGGTAATCCTAAGGCCTTTGCCTTCCCTTTGCCATTCTGGTCATGCTTGGAGTGTACTCCAGTTTGCGGAAGACTTTGTTGTTTCTCCAGGGAGCACAGATTTATGGGCCTGATTCTTTAGGTCTGCTGGGGATGGACAGCTATGTGACTGATTCAGGGGACATTCAAAGTCCCCCTGTGCAGGGCTTTCCACAGCTCTCCTCTGACACTTGCTTTCCCCAGACCTGTCCCGGAACCGGTTTCCCGAGGTGCCTGAGGCAGCATGCCAGCTGGTGTCCCTGGAGGGCCTGAGCCTCTACCATAATTGCCTGAGATGCCTGAACCCAGCCTTGGGGAATCTCACAGCCCTCACCTACCTCAACCTCAGGTAGGGAAGGAGCTGGTCTCTACTGGCCTAAAGGACCAGTACCCTGAATGACCCTTCCTGTCCCTGAAATTGGGCGGAGCTAGGATGCCACGACTGGGGAATAAGCCTGCTGCTTTTCTCCCTTCCACAGCCGAAACCAGCTGTCATCGCTGCCACCATACATCTGCCAGCTGCCGCTGCGAGTGCTCATTGTCAGCAACAACAAGCTGGGAGCCCTGCCTCCTGACATTGGCACCTTGGGAAGCCTGCGACAGCTTGTGAGGATGGGGAACAGGGCTAGAAGACTACCGAGCCAGGCATTAGAGACTGTTTGGGGAAAAACTGGGGAAAGCAGAAAGCACCCTTGGCAAAAGGCTTGGACTAAAGGCCAGTAGCCAGGAAAGACAAGAGGACAGTTTCTGATGATGCTAGTCTTATGGCCCCTTCCCTACTGCTTTCTTGATTCCAGGATGTAAGCAGCAATGAGCTGCAATCCCTCCCCGTGGAACTGTGTAGCCTTCGTTCCCTGCGGGATCTCAACGTTCGAAGGAATCAGATCAGCACCCTGCCTGATGGTAAGGAAAATGAAGAACTGGGTGAGGGGCTTGTATGTGTGTGTCTCCATTGTCTCAGGCTGCTATAACAAAGATACCACAGGCTGGGTGGCTTATAAACAACAAAAACTTATTTCTTAGTTTTGGAAGCTAGGAGACCAAGATCAGGATACCAGTGTGGTCAGGTTCTGGTAAGAGCCCTCTTCTTGTTGCCAAGTTTTCTGGGATTGCCAACTTTTCATTTGGTGGAGAGCAGGAAGGAGGACTGTCAGAGGTCTCTTTTATAAGGGCACTGATGCATTCATGAGGGCTGTACTCTTATGACCTATGTTAACATCCAAAGACCCCACACCATCCTTTGAGGGTTACAATTTCAAGGGTATGAATTTTTGGGGAATCAAGCATTCAGTTCGAAATAATGCATCTCCTTTGAAGAAGTCACAGGCAAGGAATCTTTAAAGAAGAATCATGTCTTAGTTGTACAGGGTTTTACAATATTTAAAGCAAACTGTAAATGGTTTTATTTGTCCTTCAACATAGTAACCCTCAGACTGTTAAAGCATAGATTACTATCTCTATTTTACAAATATGGGAACAGGGACAGAAAGGGGAGTAGGTGAGTGGGTTAGCTCCATGTAGAATCTCAAGGTTAGAAGGGACCTTCACAGTCACCCAGCATCACCATGAACCCCACCTTGCTCTGCATCCAGGGCTTTGAGTCACGAGTCATGCTCAAGCCCAAGTGGCCCCATCATAGCGAGCTAGTTGTGACACACCAACATTTGATTGACTCTGCTTGGGATCAGACACACCTTCTTTTATTTGGCAGCACTGTTTGTATGTGTGTGTCCTTCCTGCATTTTACATAAGAGCCAGGTAGATGTGAGAGCCAGGTGGATGTGGGTGATGTGACTGAGATTGGGGCCAACTGTCAAGGGTTTAATGACTTTAATGGGGAAAGACAAACATTCATAGGGAACCACTAGAGCAGGATGCTGAAGCCCCAGGAGCTAGAGGGGAGGCAGGGCTCTGCTTGGGCAACCTCAGTAGACCTTCTTCCCAGAGGCTCAGGCACAGCATAAGCTGACTTTGGAAGGAGAATTCTCCATCCTTTATCCATGCAGAGGAACCACCATGTGCAAAGCATGGAGGTGGGAAGGAGCAGGCTCCAGCACGGAGGTGGTTGCAGTTAGAAGGGCAAGCCAGGCCAAGGCAGGAAGGGCCTTAAGGGTGTGATCTTTTTTTTTGGCGGGGGGTGGGTACCAGAGATTGAACTCAGGTACTTGTCCATTGAGCCACATCCCCAGCTGTGTTTTTAATTTTATTTAGAGACAGGATCTCACTGAGTTGCTCAGCATCTTGCTTTTGCTGAGGCTGGCTTTGAACTCATGATCCTCCTGCCTTAGCCTCCTGAGCTGCTGGGATTGACCTTAGTTTTGAAGAACAAGAGGGGAGTCAGCTGGTCATTCATTTTCTTTGCCTTTCCCCACCCCTTTCCGTACCTTCCCTCTTTCTTATAAGTCAGTAGGCATCTTAAATCATATTCCTTTTCTGTAGCAAAATATCTGAGACCAAATAATTTGTAAAGAACAGAAATTTAGATAGGCACAGTGTTGCACAAGTGTAATCCCAGTGACTTGGGAGGCTGAGGCAGGAGAATCACAGGTTCAAACTCAGACTCAGTAATGTAGTGAGACCCTCAGCAACTTGGCAAGACTCTATCTCAAAAATGTAAAAAGGACTGGGAATGTAGCTCAGTGGTAAAAGTGCCCCTGGGTTCAATCTTCAGTACCCATCCCCCCCAAAAAAGAATAACAATTTTTGGCCCATGGGTCTAGAGGCTGGGAAATCTAAGAGCAGAGCACCAGCATCTGCTTAGCAACTGGTAAGGCCCTTGTGCTGCATTATAGTTTGCAGAGGGTATCACGTGGCAAGACAGTAAGCATGCCAGAGAGCTTGCTTTTAAAACAAAACCACTCCCTCAACAACCCATTAATCCATTAATCCATCAGTGGATTAGTCCATTCATGAGGACAGAGCTCCCATGACCTAGTCGCCTACCACGGGTTCCACCTCCAAATACCATTACATATGATTTTGGGGATTAATTTCAACCCATGAAATTTGGGGGACACATTCAACACATAGCAGTAGGGGTATAAATAAACATTTGTTCAGGGCTCTGCCTGGGCCACAAAAGAGATCCAAGCAAAATGCCTTGGGGACACACAGAAGGAGCAGTGAGTTCCATGACCCTGAGCTGTCCAGAAAGATTCATGGACCCTTAAGCTGAACATTAAGATAGAATGTTTTCACTCCCAGCTGAGTGTACAGGATGTGGAAAGGCCCAGAAGCTGAGGGTCCAGAGGGGCAGGCAGCAAGGTGGGAGATGTGAGTGGAGCCAGATCATGAAAGCTTGGGCTTGAGGCTGTGTTTTTTTATCATGTGTCTAGAGCTGCCACAAATCCAGACTGTGCCTTTTCAGGAATTAACAAAAGTCACCCTCCCTGTGGATAGACAGAGCCTAGCCCAGTGCAGGTCTTGGCTAGCACAGGAGAGATGAGGCTGCAGCCAGTGTGCTCTTGGGCAGGCACAGCTCACACAGCCTCAGCAGACTTGGCTGTATGGCGCAGGAAGAGTTTGAGCAGTGGGTGTGACAGATGGACTTATGTCTTGTGCCGATTACTTGAGGGTGAAGGATCAGTTGCATCTGAACAGACAGGTGGGGGCTGGGCAGGAACTCAAGTCTAGATAGGCCTTGTAGGCACCAGAAGTGAATGGGAAGAGGAACAGGAAACTTGCTTCTGGGGGCTGACCTGAGGCAGCCAGGGTAGAGGCTGTGATGGAGCCACGGGTGACCAACCGCCAGAACAGAGGGTGAGGAAGGGAGCACAAGGTCCCAGGCTCAGGCCTGCTCTTGACTCTTCCCTCACCCACCCCCAGAGCTGGGGGACCTTCCTCTGGTCCGCCTGGATTTCTCCTGTAACCGTGTGTCCCACATCCCGGTCTCCTTCTGCCGCCTCAGGCATCTGCAGGTCATTCTGTTGGACAGCAACCCCTTGCAATGCCCGCCTGCTCAGGTGAGGTGCTGGGTAGATCCTGGGACAGGGATGAGGTTAGGCAGGAGTGGGGCTGTTACTCTGGCATCTTTGGTATCCAGATCTGGAGGGCTGCTTTTCCCCCTCACTCTCCTTCCTGTGCCTCTTCACGCAGATCTGCCTGAAGGGGAAGCTCCACATCTTTAAGTACTTATCAACAGAGGCTGCACGTCGTGGGGCTGCCCTGGGGGACCTGGTCCCTTCCCGACCCCCAAGTTTCAGTCCCTGGTAAGTCCCGGTAGGAAGGAAGGAAGTCCTTGGATACTTCACGCCCCCTCCTTGCCCCAGAGACCCCCTGATTTCCTGTAGGAGGATGTGGGTGCTGTCAGCATGGGGCTGATCAGGTCTCCCTGGCTGGCCCCAGCCCTGCTGAGGATTTATTTCCGGGACGGCGGTACGATGGCGGGCTGGACTCAGGTTTCCACAGCGTTGACAGCGGCAGCAAGAGGTGGTCTGGTAATGAGGTAAGGGTCTTTTCCAAGGGCGATGGGTGGCGGAGGCCCTGGAAGAGAACCTGTGCACTGGGACACTTTGCCTTGTACCTCTGACTTTCAGAGTGACAGGCAGTGACTGGAGCTCTTTTTCCCTCTCCCCACCATCCCAGGGGGGCTGGCTCAGCAACAGACTCCAATCCCAGTCCCTCACAGGATCCCCCAGGGCTGGCCTCATGTGAGCCCTCAGCACTGCAGAGAGCCCACCTCCCATGTGCTTCTGCTTTTACAGTCAACAGATGAATTTTCAGAGCTGTCATTCCGGATCTCGGAGCTGGCCCGGGAACCTCGGGTCCCCAAAGAACGGAGGGAGGATGGCTCTGGTGAGTAGTGGGATGGGGCCAGGGAGGTATAGGGAGGACGAGACCAAAGGCCCCAAAGTCTGCTTGCCGACTGATGCTCCCTGCCTCTCCAGCTGATGGAGACCCAGAGCAGATCGACTTCATTGACAGCCATTTCCCGGGGGAAGAGGAAGAGCGAGGTGCCGCTGAGGTGAGGACCAGCCATGTCCCTCCTCCAGGAGGGGAGCTGGAGGGAGGGAGGTGGTGCAGTCTTGGGGATCAGGATTCCTTCAGCTCCTGTGTTCTCTCTTCAGGAGCAGCGGCCTCCTGAATTAAGCCCTGCAGCAGGGGATGGAGAGAGGACCCTGAGCAGCAGGTAGCCCAGCTCCTGAGCCCACACTGCCCTGGGCCTGCAGTCCTGGGACCCCCTCCTTTCCCTGACCATCGGTATTTCTTTCTTACCCTGTCTTCATCCTCAGGCGGGAGGAACCTGCAGGGGAGGAACGGCGGCGCCCTGACACCTTGCAGTTGTGGCAGGAGCGGGAGCGGCGGCAGCAGCAGCAGCAGCAGCAGCAGCAGCAGCAGCAACAGAGTGGGGGGTGGGGGGCCCCCAGAAAGGACAGGTGTGGGCTCAGGGCAGACTGGGGCTATTGCTGGACAGTGGGCCTGGGCCATGGGTGGACACAGGCACCTCCTGAGCTGCTCTGCCCCTTGGGTCTGTGGCATGCCTGGCCAGCTGACTCCACCTCTCTTCCTTCTTCCAGTTTCCTGAAGCTGGGGATCAGGGCTGCCGGGGGAGGTGCTGCCATCTCATCCACTCAGGCTACCTACAAGTAGGTTTTCCTCCCTGGGACCTCTCCCCACACACCAGTTCCTTGACCATCCCCTTTAATTCCTTTTCTGTCCCTCAGCGGGCTGCCTAAGTCCAATACCACACAACTGGGAACTTCAGGAGGGCAGGGAGTCCCTGTGTCTGCCCCTGCTTCCCAGGAGCCCCTGCCTGTGGCTGAAGCAGGTAGGAAGAGATGGAGGTGGTTGGGACCTGGTGGCCTGAGAGAAGAGTGGGACACTGAGGGAATGTCTTTCTCACCTGTCCCTCTCCCTGGCTCTGGCCCCCAGGAACAGCACCTGTTCCCCGGCCGCTGGGCTCCATTCAGAGACCAAACAGTTTCCTCTTCCGTTCCTCCTCTCAGAGTGGTTCAGGTGGGTCTTCCCGCTCTCCCTTGCACTGCCTACCTTTAGCAAGCCCTGACCACGGGACTACTGACCTGTAAGCGTTGTGGGTCTGTTGTCCCTTTGTGTTGAAAAATCTCACAAGTGGAGAGACAAGAAGTGTAGGTGTTGGACACTGGCAGCTGGCTACTGAGTCAACGGTGTGTAGAGGAGACCACCCATGCCTTCCTCTTCCTCTTAGGCCCCTCCTCCCCAGACTCTGTCTTGAGACCTCGGCCAGCACCCCAGGTTCCAGATGAGAAGGAATTAATTTCTCAAGTGCGCCAGGTGAGCAGAGGTGGGAGCTGCAGGGCTGGGCCTGGGCTCAGCATGGTGCTGAGTGTCCAGTGTCCTCCCTCCCTCAGCGCCCTCTTTCCCACCCTGGTGCTCCTGTAGGAAAGGGGCAGGCATGCCTTCCCTGCTATCTGACCCCATCTGCTTCTCTCTCCCTTACTCCCAGGTCCTTGAGTCCCGGTTGCAGCAGCCCTTGCCAGAGGACCTGGGCGAGGCTCTGGCCAATGGGGTCATCCTCTGTCAGCTGGCCAACCAGCTGCGGCCTCGCTCTGTGCCCTTCATTCATGTACCCTCACCTGCTGTGGTCAGTTGGGGTGCAGGGAGGAAGTAGGGGATGGGTCAGGGACTTCTGTGGCCTCTCCCTTACTCTCCTTTCTTTCATTACCCACCCTCAGCCAAAGCTCAGTGCCCTTAAATCTCGGAAGAATGTGGAGAGTTTCTTAGAAGCCTGTCGAAAAATGGGGGTGCCTGAGGTATGGGGGCTGTTGTCTACTATAGAGGGTGGCAGTGCCCTGGGCTCAGCTGGTCACAGTGCATGGATGGCAGGGTTCTGTTCACAGGGGTGTCTGCTCCTGGAGGAAGCACATCGCATACCCTCACCCACACGTCTCCCAGCCCTGCATGTCTGCTTGTTGGCATGGCTCTGGCCTTGGCATGTGAGGGCAGGGGTGGGAAGGGCTGGCTGCTGCTGCTGCTGACATCTGTCCTTTGTCCTTGTCCATCTGCCCTACCCTCCCTTCCCAGGCTGACCTGTGCTCGCCCTCGGATCTCCTCCAGGGCACCACCCAGGGGCTGTGGACCACACTAGAGGCTGTGAGGCGGGTGGGGGGCAAGGCCCCCCCGCCTGTCTGGCCCCCCTCTGGTCTGGGTGGCTTCGTCTTCTTCTACATGGTCCTCATGCTGCTGCTCTGTGTCGTCTACACCTGGCTCCTGGGTTCCTAGGACTGAAGTCACCCCCTCCCCCATTTCTATTTATAAGACTCCTGCTCAACCGCATCCCCACCAGTGGTGCCTTCAGCCCCTACCAAAGACACTAGTGTGCCCCCCTCACAAACACTGACCTCAGAGGCCCCACTCTGGTGTCCCCAGACCCTGGGCTCCCTGCCTCTGGGCCCCCTCCTGTAGCCCCTCACTCACTGCCCCTCACCCTCTCAGTGCTGATGGTGCCTTCCTGCCCTTTCCTTCCCGTCCCAGCCAGGCCCAGCCCTCTGCTTCCCAGAGGAGCGGCAGGAGCTTGGTTCTGTTCTTCCCCTCCTCCTCCTTACCCCCACTGGCTGCTCTGGGGGACTAAATTATCTCTATTTTGTAGAGAGAACTCTATATTTGTAGGGGATATGGGGGCCCAGGCTGGGTCCCTGGTTCTGTATAAACTGTACAGACTGTGGCCGCCTCTGTGTGTGTTTGCATCTGCTCCTCCTGGTGGGGCCCCCTGGGCTCTGTGTGCCAGCCTGCCTGTTCCAACATTTCCCTCTGGAAATGACAGGCCTCCCTTGCCCCCTGAACCTTGGTCCTGTACGTCACCTCCTCTCTGTTATCCGCTGACGGCTTTCATGTGCATCATTTGTCCCCAAGCTGTGAACACAGTGTCTACCAGGATGCCCCTTCACTTCTTAATACCTTGTCCTGGACAGGGAACCTGAGTGGAGGGGACCACCAGGGGGAAATTAACCTGGGCCCCTCCCCCCAGGAGTCCCTGTGCCAGCCCCACCATATCCTGGAAGAGGAGGCGGCCCCCGGAAGGGGTCTCCCCCACATCGCTGCTGTCCTCCACGCACTGCTGGAACGGCCTTAGGGGTGGAGGTAGGGGTGCAGGGCCGCCTGACCCCGGAACAGAAGACCTCATTAACAAGGACTTGGTGAGGGAGGCCTCTGGCCTGACCCTGGACCTGGGCCACCCCTCTGCCCTGGGGCCACCTCCTGCAGCTGAGGGTCTGGATGGAAGACCCGACATGATGTTGTGTCAAGCGCAATAAAGAGAAGCTGGAAGCCCTCTCGGTTGGCCCTCAGGTGTGAGTGTGTCTAAGGGAGCGCGGGCGTCACAGGAACTGGATCCCCTCCTCTGCAGGCCCGGCCTGAAGTGCCCCACTCAGTGCGTGTTTCGTGCAGGGCCGAGGGCGGGGTCGGGCTTGTGAACCCTGCCGCCAGGGGGCACCCGCGGGAGCGCGGCGGGAGCACGCGCCACGTGGTGGGGAGACGCGGCGCCGGCGTCGCGGCGAGGCCTCGGAAGTGCGCCGTGGACCTAGGCTTGTGCGCAGGCCAGGGCTGTGCGTTGAGGGAGGCCCAGCAGGGTCAGGCGGGTAGCGGACTTGGGGGCACGGCGGCGCTGCCTTGCGCTCCCCCAGACACAGCATGTTGCCCTGGCCGCCCCGGCCAAGGGGCACAGGCGAGGAGGAGGAGGAGGAGGAGGAAGAGGCGCAGGAGGAACCAGGCCCCTTGGCGGGCAGTGAGCAAGGCGAGGCCTGGAACTCTGGAGAGGAAGCCCTGGGGGAGCCAGAAACACCCCCACAGGACAGGTGAGGGCTTGACTGGAGCCACTGGGGGACATAGGACTGGGGGCCCTCTGTGCCTTCGCCCTGCACTTTACATTCAATCTCCCCCGGATCAGGCACGTTTGGCCTTGCCACTAAGCCCAAGGAAGTGTTTGGACAGGGGAAGGTGAGTGAGTGAAGCATCTCATTCACTTTCCCAGCGGGCAACTCCAGGCCCTACGTCCTTCCTGGACCAGGAGAGAGCAGCCCCTGCCCCGCCAGCCCCCAGGCCAGTCTACTGAGCAGTCCCCAGAAACCCCAGGTAGGCACAGGGTCTTGCTGCCTTTACCCCCAAGACTGGCTCCCTGACTGAGCCTGTTCTAACCTCAACTGCACCCCCCAGTCCCACTTTCCCCTCAGGTGACTTGGGAGGTGGCTCCCTCAAGGATGACCCTGCTGTCACCCTGGGACCCCAACTATGAGACCAAAGCAAGACCTCGGCTGCTGTGGGTGAGTTGGGAAGACTGTATGGTTCTGGCTCAGGGTGGTGGGGGTGTCTTGGGTAGGGACTAGTGACTTTCCTGCTCCACAGGGTGCCAGCTGTGGGTCAGGCACCTCTTTCTCAGGCCGGACCCTGTGTCATCCCTCCTTCTGGCCTATGTACGAGGTCTCGGGCAGGGGTATCAGGCCCTCGGCCCCCACTCCAGCGCATCAGGATGCAGAGCCGCCGCCCAGGGATGCAGGTACTTCCCCAGTGCCCTCTACTCAGAAGAAGTGGTGAGCAGACTCTGCCAGAAATCATGGTGCTGGGTTGGGAGCCCTTTGCTGCCACCCTAGCAGGCTCTCCTCCTCAGGGCTCCCCGTGATGTGCTCTGAAGATGTCTTTCTCTTGGACCCTCTGCTGCCCCCTGGGCAGCGTATACCCCTGTACCTGTCTGAGGCTCCTCAGCAGGTGAGAGTGACTGTCCCTGTCCCACCCTGACACCCTTCCCTGAGCCTTTCTTTGGAGCCTAGGAGTAAACACTTCCTTTCTTTCTCCTCAGGCCATGGGCTCGCTGAAGCTGCTGCTCCCACCTCCCATCATGTCCCCCTCAGTCTGCCCCTCTCCATCCCAGGGCTGCTCCACTGCTTGGCTTAGTGGGCCAGAACTGATCGCCCTCACTGGCCTGCTGCAGATGAGTCAGGGGGAGCCGAGACCCAGCTCCTCTGAAGCTTCCCCACCCCCTGCCAGCAGCACAGCCCCTGTTCCTGTTTCTGACCGTCCAGGCCCCAGTGGTAGCCAAAGCTGTTCTGGAAACACTGACCCATCGCTCCCACAGACTCCAGACACCCATTGTCCATAACCCCTCAGGGGAGGGGGCGGCAGAGTAGGCCTCCCACTTCACCAGGCAGGTTCTGTTGACAATAAAATGTGTTGGTTTGCAAAACAGGCTCCCTATGACAGGTGGCAGAATGGGGGCAGGGGGCTCTCTTCCTCTACCACTGCATTGTCTGTCCTTCCCTGGAATTCTTGTCACTCATTGACCCAACCCCATGGGGAAGGGAAATCCACCAATCTAAGACAGTTACCCAGCAGGGTGCTTTTAATGGGTGGGTGGTGGCCCACAGTACAGGGTTGAGGCTGAACCTATAGGAAGCAAGGACTTGGTTAGCTCTGCCAGGCTTGTTCTTGGCACAGGGAGAGGCAGACTGAGGAGGCCCAGTGGTTAAGATCCTGGTATTCCCATTCTTCTTGAGCTGGGGCCCCGGGAGTTCAGCCCTGGGGCTGGGCAGGGGAGGGCTAGATGGGGATTATTCTTTGGCTCAGAGGAGACCCACAAAGGTGCTACAGGTGTGTGCAGGAACACCAGGCCAAATAGGAATCTTCATCTGGCATAAGCAAAGCCCACCTGAGTCTGATTCTGTAGGAATTCTGCAGGGAAACAGGATCAGGGTTTCAAATGATAAAGTTCAGAAGTGTGTAATTTTGGGAAGGAGTAGATGTGGGGTTGGGAGGAGGTAGAAGAGGTTCTGGAATTTTCTCCCTTAAGAGAAACTGAATGAGACAAAGCTGACCAAGGGGCAGCCCCGTGCCCCTTACAAGTCTTGGGTTGGAGGTCCAGGAGTTGGCCTTTCAGTCGCGGTAGGGGGTGTTAGAATGCATGAGCAGGATGGGGGGACATCGGTAACTTTGCTGGGTTTCATCTCTGCCGCTGGCCAGTGCCCGCGTCTGCTCACGGGCGCCTCCCAAAGGTTCTAGAACTCGATGCGCGCGTAGCTGTGTGGGCCGGCCCCGGGGCCATGGCCACGAGCCTCTAGAGGGACCAGGTCCAGGTCGACGTAATTGAGGCAGCTGTCGCGGGGCACCAGCCTAGCAATGCCTGTTTCTACCAAGTCTGGGGCCCCATACTTGATGCACACGTACTCCCCAGCCAGCTTTGATGGCGGCAGAGAGCAGGGCGGATCACCTGCATGTCCCCAGCCGTCCCTGGTGCTGCCTTGCCCTGATCCAGGCTTCTGGGCCTTGGACTTGTCGGAAAAGGGCCCTGGTGGAAAGCTCTTCATGGGCACGTACTCGGTGCCTCCCCAGTCTTGAAGGGGCTGGTGGGGAGTCGTGCTGACGGCGAGAGAAAGACCCGAGGGCCCCATTATCACATAACCGTCTGCCTCGCTAACCCCCATATGCTCGTAGTCACTCCTGACTCCCATGGTGATGTAGCCCGCGCCCGGATCAGACCCCTCGGAGTACGAGGCTGCCACCCCCAGCCTCGCCAAAGTCTTAAGGGTTGCTTGCTCCATCCTCTCAACCAGGCCTCTTGGCTGGGCTGCAGAGGCCGGGGACTCATAAGATTGGGGGACAGGAGGTCTGGAGGTGCTGGTCGAAGAGTCCCTGGACAGTGGCTCAGCTCTGCCACCAGCACCACTGCCTCCGAGTCTCTTCATGGCGGCCAGGACTGTCTCGTGGATGCTTTGGGCCACCACTTCGTCGGGTGCCTGTAGCCACAGTTCCCCAGGACCCGTGGGCGCTGAGCGGCCCAGCTCCAAGAAGAAGTAAGAGTCTGCGTGGCCGCAGCGGCGCACGCTGAGCAGGGACAGGCGCAGGGCGGGCGGCGGCAATGCCTGGATGTCCCGGGATCCTCTGCCCCCGGGCTTCCGCAGTAGGCTCAGGGCCCCGGAACCCAGGCATAGGCGGTAGTCGCCGCTGCCCAAGCCTCGGGTTCGCCCCAGCCCCTTTGGCCGCAGCGTCACGGGCCAGACGTCCTGGAACGGAGCGAGGATCCAGGCTCCGGGGTCTTCGTGGGAGCTGGGATCTGGAAGGACAACGGGCTGATCAGAGGGGATTCCGGGGGTAGGAAGTTGGAGTCACGGTCCCCGGAGGACTGGACACACGTAAACGCTTAATAATGAACTTTCGGGAGTTGACCTGGGAGAGGAACAGGTTTCGGATAAATGAAGTCTGCAATCCGCCCCCCGCCCCAACCCTCCCGGTGGCCCGGGACTGGACCGCCCGGGTTCCGGCCTCACCGGCGGCAGCGGCGGCGGCGCGCACCTCGAGCATGGCGCCGTACCACACCTGCTGCTCCGCTTCGCTGGCCGCCGCTACGCCCAGGCTGCTGTCGCGCGTGTAGAGAACGATCAAGTGGCGCTGGCGCGCGTCCGCGCGTTTGCTGATGGTGCACGCGCCCGCCAGGCTCACGCTGCGCCGGGGCCGCACTCCACCTCTGCAGCCGGCGCGGAACTTTTTCTCGCTCTCGTAGTACTCGAGGCGCGGCGGGTCCTCCCGCAGCACGAAGAACCGGCGGCGCTGAGACTTCTGCTTCCGCAGGTGGCCGCAGAGTCGCACGTCCGCGGGACAGGGCCAGGGCAGCGGCGGGCAGAGGGGCAGGTCCGCTGCCTCCAGCTCCTGGGTGGTTGTGGGGCCGCCGCCTGCGGGCTTCATCTCGAGCCGAAGGCAATAAAGTGGCCGAGGAAAGGCTGATGCGCTGGGTCTCGTTCCCTGGGCCGCAGAGAAAGGCCAGAAGAGGTAGGGTTGAGGTGGCAGGCCCAGGAGGGAGAGCAGCGACCTGACAGGCTGCGACCGTCTAGGGGCCCAGCTTCTCTCCCCGACTCTCGACTTGACGTTTGGGACAAACACAGCGTATGTCTCAGTGTCTGCCCGGTAGCCTGTGACACTGGGCGCTCCTTAGGGCCTCCGAGGCTGACCCGGCTGGGTCTCCTCTCTCCAGTCCTCCGCCGGCCGCTGCGGGAATCCCCACCCCCACGAGGTTTACCCTCGCGCGCCCGGGCGCAGCAGTTGGAGTCCGAGAGTGGAGGCCAGGGGTCCTGCGCCCCTGGGGACGATGCCTTAGCAGGGGCGGGGAGTGTGCGGACGTTTCAGCCAATCAACTGACCAGTTGTGGGGGCGGAGGAGGGCAGCGCCTGCGGCCCGCGGGAGCTATGCGAAAGCAACGTGTGAGGCGGGAGTGATTGGAGTCCGAGGTGATGGCGCTGGCGATTAGATCGTGGCCAAGGGGGCCATCGTTACGGCAGCATCCCCTCCGGCCCTAATTACCCCACTGTGTACTCTTCCCACTCAGGGGCGATTTTGCAAGTCACCCCCCGAAAGCCATGGCTGCTGAACGGCGGGCTGGTCCGATTTCTGAGTTGCAGGCTCAGTTTTTCCGTGGGTTTGGAGTGAGAGGAGGTGTCTTGGCATAAGTAAACTTCTGGACTGGACCTGTGCACAGACCATATCCACCAGAATCCCTGTCAAGTGGCCACTGAAGGACCTGTAGAGGATCTCTCAGGGACACCTCCAGACTGCTCCTTTGCTCTCAGCATCTTCTCACTACCACATCCCCAAAATGCTACCCTGGACCAGCTGAAAGCACTGCTCACAGAGGCGTGGACCCCGTGGTGGAGGTCCTCTTTGTCCTTTGCATCCTGAGAAGTTTGGCTGGGGCTGAGGATAGGACATTTTTGTGCCTCAGTTCGGATACCAGGACCACTGCACAGTTGCTGAGGAAGGATAATGCTGGCGGGCGGACGCCGTCAGACAAGCCCAGCTGACACAGGACTGGGCCTCATCAGACTTCATCGGAGCGCATGATCTCATTCCCATGGGAAAGCAAGATTACTGCAGGGGAAAACTGAGGGCTGATGGGGGAGAGTCCAAGCTGTAACCCCCGTTTAAGAAGGTATTGGGGGTCTGGGGAGATAGCTCAGTTGGTAGAGTGCTTACCTTGCGAGCATGAGGCCCTGGGTTCGATCCCCAGCACCACAAAGGTGCAGGCCTGTAATCTCAGCATCTGGGAGGCTGAGGCAGGAGGATTGCAAGTTCATAGCCAGCATCTGCAACTTAGTGAGGCCCTAAGCAACCTAGCAAGACCCTGTCTCAAAATAAAAAGTGCTGGGGGTGTGGCTCTGGCTCAGTGGTTGAGTGCCCATGAGTTCAATCTCCAGTACCAGGATAAAAAGAAAAAAAAAAAAAATACGATATTGTGGAAGGACCCCCTCAGATACAGAACAGAGAGAGAACAGAAGCAAGGGAACCTGGTTCTTTTTCTCAGACTAGTTCTGCTTTTGTGTGAGGGGGAGATACTGGGGATTGAACTTAGGGGCCCTGACCACTGAACCACATCCCCAGTCCTATTTTGTATTTTATTTAGAGACAGGGTCTCCCTGAGTTGCTTAGCACCTCGCTTTTGCTGAGGCTGGCTTTTAACTCATGATCCTCCTGCCTCAGCCTCCTAAGCCGCTGGCATTACAGCCGTTGGCCACCGCACCCAGCTCTGACTAGTTCTTAAAGGCAGTCTGAGCAGAGGAGGGCAGGGCTTCCTGAAAATGGAGCCCTTTTTTGAGCTGAATACTGAAGAAGCCAGCATGCCATGTGTGTGGTACTGGAATCCTTGAGCATCTTTTCAAAGGTCATATTGAGAGCAAGACACAGGGAACCAACCAACATTACAAGAAGGGGCAGGTGGGCCTCTGGCCAGGTGTGCAGGGCCTGCTCAGGTCAGCCAAAGGGGCAGGAGAGGCCCTTGCAGCTCAGCTGGTGTGGTGGGGGCAGTGGCCACTGCACAGAGGTGAGTGCTGGCCAGGGAGGGCTGAATCCCTAGGCAGCCACCCAAACAGGACCATGTTCAAGGCTAGAGGCTCCAGTGAGGCCAAGGGGCTTGACGTGGGTATCACGTGAGAAGTGACAGGGTCACAAAAGATGTCTGCACACTCCTCCCTTTCCCAGTCCTGCTGCCACTTCAGGGTCTGTGCCCCTGCGTGCTGCTGGCCTGGGAGCCCAACTCCTCTGTGCTTGCTGCATGCATATCCAAGGAGGCTCCCTTCATGCCTTCTTCCTGCCTCTCTCAGCCAGGTCATCTTGCAACACCTGTCCTTGTGAAATTGCAGTGGCTGTCACACAGACAGCCCCAAACCACATTGTGTCATTGAGCCCTGGAGTGCTAGGTAAAGACAGCACAGGAAGCAGCAGCAGTCGGAATGTCTGAGTGTGGACAGGCAGTGGTGGGGTTCTGGGGTGGTGATCAGTGCCAGGTGTGTTGGCCTGCTGGGTACCAGGAAAAGCCTGGAGTCCAGCTGGTCTACATCCGTTGCCCTAGCAACAACACTGTCCTTAGCCCTACCCAGACAAAATCCCTTAGAGCCTGTTGCTCCCCAGGGACAGAAGTGGCAGACCTCAGCTCTACTAGGAGTGCCCTCCCAACCCGTGGGCTCTACCTTTGTGCCTTCATCCAGGTGCAGGGTGCCACATTTCACATCTCTGTGGAAGAATCTTGTTACCAGGGGGAGGAAATCACTGGGAAGAGTTCCATGGGGGTCTTACCCTTCTGTGGATGTGGGAGCCATAGACTCAGCCCCTCCCTTCCACCCTGCTCCCAAGTCTGACCGGGCAGGCTCCCAGGTGGAGAGAATTCTGGGGAATGGCTCCTGCGCCCTCACCCACAGGTGACCCACTGAAGGCTGGGTCCAAACCAGAGGACTGTAGGGCAGGGGCACGGTATTGGCCAGGAGCACATGTCAGGGGGAGGACTTGGCCAGAAGTGTAGAGGAGCCAGGGTGTCACTCGAGCCTCCTGCTGTGTGCGTATGCATGGAGGGTTGAGATTTGCAGCCACCAGGGAGGCTGTGCAGGGAGGAGCTTAGCCTGGTCATTTCAGACATTTTTTGTCAGCCCAGGGCTCTTTCCATCCTTTGCCACTGGCCTGAGAAAGGAGGTTCGATGGAGGAGGGCTGGGCTGCCACGCAAGGGACACGGCTGAGGTCCTTGTCTCACTAGTGCCCAGGAACTTTTGACTTTTTTTTTGCCCTGGGCTGTAGGGCTGACCTGGCACAATTTCTGATTGGTCATCTGGCCCTGGCCAATGAGCCTGGCAGAGAGACTGGAGAAAGGGAGAGCTACAGGGAGGTCCAGGACTCAGGCAGGAAGAAAAAACCTGGGGACAGCATGGCTGGGCCCCAAACACATGCGGAAGGCCTTTTAGCTCCTGGTTCTTTAAGACTCGGTGCTCTGGGCTAGGAAAAGGTGATTGAAGCTGGGGGAAAATAAGCTCCAGATTTTAGCGTCTCTCTCCTGGCCCTGAGCAGAGAGGAAAGGATGAGAAACAGCAATAGGGAGGGGATGATAACCAAGGCTGGTAGAGAAAGGTGCCAGGAGAAGGGGAACAGAATTCCATGGGAAGTAAAGGATGGTCCCCCAGGAGACCCCACCAGGACGGGGGAGGGGAGAGGCTGGGCGAGTGGGGACAGTCGAGACGCATGGAAATTGACTTTTGGAAAAGCGGGAGGCCATGCCTGGCTGGGCAAACAGCAGTAACTAGAGGTCTTTCCAGCAAATTCGGCAAAGCAAATAAACTGATGACCCAATCCCTACATTTCTTTGTTGCTCTCAGCAGAAGACCCATAGTAATCCCAAGAATGAGAGCTAAAGGGCCAAGGCAAGGGTAGGAGAGGAGGGACCTCTCCTGCCTTGGGTTAGAAACAGAAAGGCTGGGTCCTAGGCCTCAGCCTCCGAGGTGTTTACCCAGTGACTGTTTTGTCACCACACAAACAGCCCAGACATCTGACTATTGACACAACAGCCTGGGGTAGAAACTTCTAGTGGAGGCTGATAACAGCTGGGGGGTGGGGAGGGAGGCTGGTGTTCTCATTGGGTCCACTTCCATCTGCAGGTGGTACCTGCCCCCTCTGGTGGGAACTGCCCCTTTACTTTATCCACCAAACCCCAATATCTGCAGGGGTTGCCCCTGACTCAAGACGCACTCCTTCCCTGTGCTAACACAGGACTCAGGTTCAGACAGACTGGCTCTGCCCAGTAGTGAGTCCTGTCCTCTGCTAACACAGCCTGATCATCAGCCCAGGCAGTTCAGACCAGCGGAGCCAAGTAGAGAATCAGTCACGCTGGGTGACCTGTGGTCCCTCAAGCTGGCCCAAAGCAAGACCAAAGAGCCGTTTTCTTTACTTTCAAATGCAGTTCTTTCTAACATTGCCTGCAAGGAGCTTTGGTGCAGAGATTTGGTAGAGGGTGAGGCATGTGGAAAAAGAAAGGAAAACAGAAAACAAACCCCAGTCAATTGCTGGAAGCAAAGCCCCAGGCTCTGGGGTGGTCAGAACACATGGCTGCCCTCCCCCCATTCCCTGGGACCCCAGTGTCCCAGGCACAGATGGGACTCATCCCACCCCCCATATTGAAGAGCTGTCTGGGAGAGAAGCACAGCTGTGTGTGTCTATGTATGTGCATATATATATGTGTGTGTATATATATAATAGGCTATATTAGAAAATTCTCTCTATGTATAAATATAAAACACTGGTATCCAAACATGACACCAACGGCTAACTAAAGTGCTTGACAGGAGCTGGGCATGTGTCAGTATGCAGGTAAAACTAGCCTCCTGAGAGCCAGGATTAGGGGAGCTGGGGAAGCAAAACAAGGAATTGGAGAAAAGCAGGCGTGGCCACCAGGGCACCAGGGGCACTCGGCTGTCTGGCTGCCTCATCTTTACCCTGCTTTCTCCACTGCACTTCTGTCCAGAAAGAGCCCGGTGTCGGAAGGCCATCCAGGACACACCCATAACCTCCTCCGCAGGGAGCGCCATGTATGTGTATGCCAAGGGCAGGGGAGGAGGAGGGTTGTCTTCATAAATAATAATGTGAAAAAAAAAAAAAAACACCACTGTGGCTCCTCCAAGCCAGCCCTGCCTTCGGTCCTCCTGGGCCTCCTGCTGGGAAGGGGCTGGCAGAGGGAGAAGGGAGGAAGCCTCTGGGTGGCTGACCCGAGACAGATTCATCTGGAAGCCCCAAGCAAAGCATTAGCACCTCCACCTTCCCCAGATCTGCCCTGCAAACCAGACTCTTTCTGGTCTCAAACCCATAGAGAGGTCCACAGGCAAGTGCTCTAGGGAGCAGAGGGGCCCCAGGAAGCAGGGAAGAGGCCCCCCAAGACACAGTGCTACAAGAACGGATTCGTGGTTGAAGGTTTGGCGGCAAATGGACTTGATGAGGTTCCCGTCTAAAAAAAAAAAAAAAAAAAAACACAAAAAAAAAGAAAGTTATTAGATCAGGGGAGAACAGTTGGAGGTCACAGAAGAAATGCAGACAGGTACTTCAGGACCCCTTTCTCTCTCGAAGCTGCTGTGCTGGAGGTAGTGGGAGAGTGAGGGAGAAGGGCCCAGAGCTGAGGCCCTGCAGTTCATCTCAACACACAACTCCGTGAGGAAGGGCGCTCAACCCCTTCTGGAAGGATTCTGTTCCCAGCGCCAACTGGGGCACTCACCATGAAGGGGTTGGTGGAGATCCCCGCTGGCTGGCTCAGTGGCCTCTGTCCCAGCTTGGCAGATCCTAAGTCCCCAAAGGAGGAGCCTGGTAGGCAAGAGCAGTAATTCAGCCAACATGTCTGGCCCTTCATGCTGCCACCCTAGGGTCCTGGAGGACAAAGGCTCCAATCCAAGGTGACAGCAAGAGGGACCCTTCCAGAATTCAGAAATGAAGAACATAAAGAACATAAAGCCGTCAGGGGACGTTCTGCTGCTCCCCTGGTCCCCCTACTGGTTAAAAAGGAAACTAACACAGAGGTCTGTGGGTGGGTACAGTGGATTCTACATCCTGCTTCAACCAAAGATTTAGAATACTCAAAAAAATGTGCATCTGTACTGAACAGGCATAGGTTTTTTGGGTTCATTACGTTTTACACTGTATGGTAAAGCAACTATTTATACAACATTTACATTATATTAGGTTTTATAAACCACCTAGAGGTTCCATGCAGCTACTACACCATTTTATATAAGGTGACTTGAGCCTCTGAGGTGTGCTAGAACCAATCCCTGTGGATACTAGAGGATTAAGTCCACGTAGAATAAGGGGCAGGGAATTTCTTACCATTCTGCTGCTGAGCCAGTGAGGTTTGCGGGGGAAACAGTGTTGGTGGGAAGGTGCTGGCAAAGGCCCCTGTGGGTGGCACTGGCTGGGAGAAACCAGGCCCGGCACTGCTCATCCCAAAGCCAGGCCCTGTGAAGGGAGACACGAGGCTTGACTGAGCGAGCTCCTGGCAGGTGCGCTGAGAATGACTTTTGCCCAACCCCCCTGATGGGAAGTGGGGCACAGGATCCTGCATGAGCCCCAGAACTCTGCAGCTTCTCCTGCAGCCTCTGAACCTGGCTCTTCCTGCTTGTGGGGCTTGTGGCACGGAGGGCACAGTCGTTATGAACATGGGCACAGCACAGAACTGGGGCAGTTTTCTGTGACTATTAAGTTGCACACAGGAGTGAGTTTTCACCCTGCTCTGCTCCTCAATTCTCTCACCTCTAAAATGGGCACAGTATGCATCTCACAGGGCTGCAGTGAGAACTGACCGCTGTGAGCCACTCGGTCTTCTCATTCCTGGCCTGAAGCTTCCGTGAGCCAAGGGCAGGCAGGGATGGTCAGAAGTTTGAGGGGACAAAAGCAGAGGCTGTGGAGGGCCAGGGTGGGGAGTACAGGGCCTGCCTCAATGAGGGCAGAGAAAAGGAGTGCAGCTTCATTGAGTTTCCTGGTGACTTGGGCTTGGGACACAAAAGGGAAAGAAGCTGGGCGCCCAGAGGGACACAGGACAATGGAGAACCACCGCTACCGTGAGTCAACCTGAAGCAACTTTCAGAACTGGCTGTGCCCCACCCCATCCTACAGTTCTGTGACATGGCTTTTCTTTGTCCTGCTAGACAGACTAGAACTGAAGATGGGCCTGGGCTGGGCTGGTGGACAGTGGCTTCAGCAGGACCCGGGGAGGCAGTGAGAGGCAAGGGGCTGGGGGCTGCAAGGGGGCTGATGCTCTGCAGAGTCTAGAACAGGCAGGGGACAATGCTGGTGGCTTACCTGGGGCCAGGCCATTGGCCTGGAATGGATTGGTGGAAGGCAGCTGGAGCTGGGCAGGGGTGGCGAAGGGATTGGTGAAGGCTGCCCAGGTAGAACCGGGAGGGGTGGGAGAAAGAGACAGTTATCGTTTTTTCTCATTTGCCTTAGCCAGTGATGACAGTGTTCCTCTAAATCTTGGAATGTGTATCTCTCTGCTCCCTCCCGTCTAGAGTCCCCACTCTCCTGGCTGTGGACCCTGCCCTGGTCCCCACAGGCAGGACTCACCTCCATAGGCAAGGCCTGTGCTGCCGCTGCTGCTGCTGGGTGTGGCAGACTGGAGCGCAGGGACCTGACCAGCCATCCCGAAGATGCTGCCGTGTAGGGAGAAAAGCCAGGATGCATCTCCTCCAGGACCAGGGGCCGAAGAGAGCAGGGGACCAGGGCACAAAAACCCACTGCTTTCATAGTCCAGAAGGGAGTGTGAGGGGAGGCGAGCGGGCCAGGGGAGCAATGAGGCTGAAGAGCACAGCCAGCCCTAAGATGAGTCCCCTGCATGTCTGACCTACCTGCCAGGGACACCTCCAGCTGACGCTCCAGGTCCCAGGAGGCTGCCCACATCCGTGAGGCTGCTGGGCTGACTGGCAGCTGTAAGAGGAGCCGCAGCAAATGGAGCTGACTGGCTGCTCCCTGGGCAACCATAGGAGATAAATGCAGGATTTGGGTGAGGAGGGAAGGGCAGGAGAAGGGATGGAGATGGGCTGCTGTGCGGTGGGATGGAGGGATGACAGGAGGGCACCCTAACTCCTCTGAGCCAGCCCATTTTCCACAGACCACCCAACTTGAAAGGGCCTGTCTCCCACTGAGCATTCCAGGCAGTGGCAGGCCAGCCCTCCTCGAGCTCCCTAGTTTGACGCCTCCACTGTGAGGAGAAAGTGATTGGTCCTGCTGTCAGGCCGCCCTCCTCCTCTTCCTCTCCTCCTCTCGTTCGGCTTACACATCCCAGATGGAAAAGTCTGTCCTTTCTTCAAACCAGCATTTTTCTTTATTGACATGTCACATGAAGGGGCAGGCAGAGGAACTGTGAAGGACAGCAAGTCTGGAGCACACTCGGCAGCTGTGCAGGGACTACACACATGCCACCAGAGCTATAAGCCGGAGTCTCCAACTGCCATCGCTCTCTCCCACCCAGCTGCCCCTGCAGAAGGCCCCTGACTGATGCCTTGAGTTCGGGTGCCCTGCTCACCAACAGGGCCAGGCCAACCACAGGCTCTCCTGCCCCCTCATCTTCACAGCAACAAGAAGCAGCACAGAGGGCAAGGCCCACACGGAAACCTCAGAACAGCATGAGGACCAAGAGTCCTGGTAATTCCAAGCTCTCTCACCTCAGGGGAGACCCACAGCCCAAGTCCCTGTAATATCACAGAAACCTCTTTGTATTCAGAGTCATCTACACCGTGGGACCCTGGCCATCGCTGTGGGCTGCTGTGAAGGTAAACTGAGGCCACACTGCAAAAAAGCTTTATTTTTAGTGTGCTGGAAGACTCCGTACTACTGAAGTCACTTTACCTAGTGTCCACTGCATGACGGTGTCCAGTAGTTGAGGACTGGATATTTATAAGGTAGTCAGAAGAACTGGAGTCTAGTTGTGGCTCTGCCACCTACTGTGACTCTGGCAAACTGTCCCCCTCTCCTGAGCCATTTGTTTTCCTGCCCTCTCATGGAGTGGCTATAAAGACCCTCTGAGACTTGTGAAAGGATTTTGAACCTGTGTAGTGTAACTCAAACACAAGTCACTATCTATCATACCTGTGATAGAAACGACCACTTCCAGGGGCAGAGGCAAGACAAGGTCTCAAAGGAAACACATGATGGCTGTTTCAGGTCAAAATCCAAGAGAACAAGGTCCTCCCTGGACCTTTCGGCTTTTAGCCTAGGCTTTCAAGGGCAGGCCCCACCCATGGCCATGGTCGCAAACTCCTGCTCACCCTAGGCTCAACAGAAGCCTGTCTGCGGATGGGCCTTCCCTGACACCTGGTTTGATCCTGGTTTTCTTCTCATAGAACCATTTTTTGTGTGTGTGGGTACCAAGGATTGAACTCGGGGGCACTCAACAACTGAGCCATATCCCTTGCCTTGTTTTGTATTTTATTTAGAGACAGGGTCTCACTGAGTTGCTTAGTGCCTGGCTAAGTTGCTGAGGCTGGCTTTGAACTCATGATCCTCCTGCCCCAGCCTCCTGACGTACCTGGTTTCTCAAAGAACCTTGTTCTTTGCCTTTGTAGCACTTGACATATTTGTAGTGATATGGATTTGTTTATTTCTGTATCAACTGTGTTCCTCATTAGAACAATTCCACTGGTAGGAATTTTCTTAGAAATACAACCTCAAACGTACAAAATATGACACATGTAGCATGATTATTAAGTGTAGCACTATTTAGCAGCAAAAACATCACAAATATTCATCAAAACATGGCATATACATACTATAATAGAGCATTATACAGTTATAAAAAAGAACACGGAGGGGTTGGGCATGTAGTTCAGTGGTAAAGTGCTTGCCTGGCATGCATGAGATATTGGGTTCAATCCCCAGCACCAAAAAATAAAATAAAATAAAGTTCACCAAAACAAATAAGAAGTCTGAGATGTAGTTCTGTGATATAGTACGTGCATAGCATGCTTGAGACCCTGTGCTCAATCCTCAACACCACCAAAAAAATAAAATAAAGTAAAAAAATAAGGAAATTCTTAATGTGCTGATAAAAAAGATTTAATAGCATTGTTAGGTTAAAAAATATCAAGGTGCAGAATACTATGTACATTATGCCTTCAAATGTATAAAAACTGGGAAAACAGGAAAATAAAAAATGAATAAGGCTACAGACTCTTTCCAGAGGCACAGTTACAGAAAGCAAGCAAGAATGCAGAGATGGCATAGGTAAGGCTGTAGAAGTATTTTGTAGGATGGAAAACTAAGTATCTGTAGGAAAAAAGGAAATTATCAGAGAAAGTGATGGGGAAACTCAGGTAAGATGGCCGATTTGACAAATCCCTGCAGAAAGTGGGAAAGGACGAGGGGTAATATTTGCAACGGAAGACACCTTTTTTTTTTTTTTTTTCCCTGAGAGACAAGAGGAAGAAAGAGGGAAAGGGAAAAATAAGGACTCAAGGCAAGGGAAAGGCAAAGCCAGGCTGGAGGTCAAATCTTCGCTGCTCCCTGGCCCCTAAAACCACAGCCTGATTTCTCATCAGTAATGTGCTGAGTTTTTCTGATGCCCCAGAACTGTAATTTGCATCTCCATGCTCGTCCTCTGCTAAAGGCTGTATTTAGCCTTTGGGGGATCTGTGCTAGGCATTCCCTGTGCTAGGCATTCGGCATAAATGACAGCACCTGGCAGCTCAGAAAGCAGCAGGGGTGACGAGATGCCTGTGCCTACCTGCTACCAGTCCTGAAGACCAGCTTCATCTTACAGAGAGTCAGTGCCCTCCTTTGCCACCTCCCTCCCCAAAACCCAGGCTTTCTAGATGAACAGGTTCTGGCTCCCAGCTTCCTCCTGTGCAAGGCTATCATGCCACTGTACACACTTGGCCATTCGGCCTCTGACCGCAGGAGTCAGGCAGGTGGAGTTCAGCTGATTCTCCAGGCCTCAGCCTGACAGACTCAGAGGAAATGAACTTTCCCAGCAAACCCAGCTCCCTCTCCTCAGATTAGTCACAGTCCTCGGTACTGTCCTGGGTCCTCAAGTTCCTGGAGCTTTCCCCAGTGAGGACCAGGCCTTCAACCCTACCAGGTTGGGAGGGTTCCTACCAGGCTGCAGGCTTGCTGTGCCTCATTATGGACACTAGGGGGCAGAGCTGACCCTAACCCAGGTGTCCTCAGGTCCCTGCACACACTGGGGCATTCTCACCAAAGGAGCCACCTGAAAGGAACAGAGAGCCCTTGTGAACATTGCACACACTGTTTATACACTCCCAGAGCCTCTACTCCATGCAGCTTGACTTCTACACATTGGCCTTAGAGGTGTTTTAGGGAAAATGCAGTATTAGAAACCTCACCTCTCCATACTGCTCCTCAGAAATATAAAAATAAAACCAGGCTTGTCAGAAGAGACACCCACCTCTCAAAATCTCCTTTCTTACTTCAGACCCAATCTTTTTTTTTTTTTTTTTCCAGTGCTGGGGATGGAATTCAGGACCTCATACAGGCAGGCAAGAGCAATAGTTCTTTATGTCACATTCATAGGAACATGCTCGTAATCGGGGGTTGGCAGAAAGTGAGTGGATTCTGCCACTTATCAGCATTTGATTTTAGCAAAGTCATTGGCCAGTGTGAGCTAATTTTCTCAACAGCAAAGTATAAATCTTTCCTTCCGCATGGACATACTATGTGAATGCTTCAGGCCATGAGGAGCTTTGAAAATGTTGACTGGCTCCGGGTTTGGCCACAGGTGTGTGCTTTTTGAGACAACTAGACACTGGACAAAAGGTTCAAGGTCTGGGATTTGAGGTCCTCTTTCTCTCTGGGTCTGTCCCATAAACTTTGTCATTGATTGTCTTCAAAGCAATCAATTATGCTAGGAAGGCATTTCTTCTGAAGGGGCCAATTTAAAAATAACCTTGGGTTAGGAGTGTAGCTCAGTGACGGAGCATGTGCTTAGCATGTGTGAGGTCCTGGGTTCAATCCCCAGCACCACTAGAATAACAAATAAAGATAAATAAAGCAAGAAACCACCTCCTCTAGGCTGTTACATGGAGTGCTCCCACTCTCAGGAAGACCTTCTTTTGCTAAACTAGATATTCCTAGGTCAGTTATGCTGTAGCCAACAGGGCACAAAGGGTCCATTTTCCCCACAGAGCACTGGCCATTATCAGTCTTTAAAAATTTTGCCAATATAATATGAAAAATTATCTTATCCTTGTTGCATATCTCTGAGTAGTTGAGGATTATTTTCTTTGCTTTTTTTTTTCTAGTATCGTCTGCTTGTATATCTTATCCCTTATCCTATTCTTTCTTTCTTACAGGAGCTGAACAAATACTTCACAGATATGAATTTTTGTCTGTTTTCCACGTTATATCTTCTGTCTGTTCCATGCCTTGAAGTTTTGTTTAGAACATCTTTTATCACATAGAAAGTGACCTACGTGGAGTTCCAGTGGGGTAGTCAGCACAAGGTACTTATAAGAAAGTGACGTATACAGTTTCTCTGTTGGAATTTATGGACATTTTTGTTTCCTCGTACATGGTCAAATTATAAAAGGGTCATATATTTAACAATAAAGTATATTTGGGGTTGGGGATGCAGTTCAGTGGTAGAGCACATGTTAGCACCACTATAAAAAAAAAAAGAAAAGTTATCTACTGGTTACAAAGTTCAACATATTTATTAGGTCACACTTGCTGAACAATTATTCAGATCATTTTCTTTCTTGCTTGCTTATTTATAAATTTTATCTATCTTGTGAGAGTATATTATAGTCTCACAGTGCATTGGTTTATTAAATTCTCATGTGTCTAATAGTTTTTGCTTTGTGAATCTCAAGATTATTCTGTCAGTTACTTTAAGGACATGACTGTAAGAACTTCTTTATGAATTTTAATTTAATTGACAACAATTTTAAGTTTTATCAACATAAAATGTCCCCATTAAAAAATAAAAATAAAATCAACACAAAAACAATACACCAGTTCTCAGTGGCACAGTGAGAAGGCTGTGGGCAGAGTGAGAGTCAAGAAGTCAGAGCTCTGCCACTCTGCAGGCTCCATGCTAGGTAAATGGCTTAACTGCCTTATCTATGAAGTGGCTCAGTGTTATAACTTCTGGGTTTTTGTGGTGCTGGGATTGAACCTAGGGTCTCCTGAATGCTAAGCATGTGCTCTGCCATTGAGCTATACCCACCTGGCTAAATTTCAAAGGGACCCTCTCAGACTTCAAAACTCTATGATCAGAGGGCCCTATAGCTATGGGGTGGGAAGAACAACTTACCAAAGCTGCAGCTTCCAGTTAGCATCCGACTGGCTGGCAGTGAGGGTGGACCAGGGGAAGGGAGGGCAGAGGAAGGGAGAAAGAGAGGGTGTGTCACTAGCTTGTTCCCCAACATCTGGTCTCTGCAGTGCCCCAGCTGCCCTCCCTTGTGCCCAGGATGTCTAAAAGGAGAGAGGCAGTCTGAAGGCTACAAAGACTGATGTCTGGGGTTTACTGAGGAATGAAATGCTATAAAGAGGTCTTGAGAGTCTTCTGCATAATACAACACAAAGTTTACAGTCCTTTGCTCTTAGAATAATGGGTGGGGACTTCTGGAGGGAAGTGTTTTTGTCTATTTTCCATGTTATAGCTTCTCCCTGTCCATTTCATGCCTTGTTTATTTACAACATCTTTTATCACAAAGAAAATGATCCACACAGCACTCCAGTAGTATAATCAACACATGGTACTTATAAGAAAGTGAACTTGACCAGGCCCTTGACCCTTTGGGGCAGGATAGGGCACAGAGAATCAGAACACTTTAGAGAAAAGCTCCTATCCCTGCTCAATTTTTCTTCAACTAAGGTCGTCTATACTTCACAGTCGGCTCTTTCCCAGGGTAGAAAATGCCCAGCCCCTGCAGTTGTTCTTACGCGAAGAACAGAATCACAGCACCCCCTCCCCGACAGGCTGTGTCGACCACACACTCTCTCCTACGCTGCTTCTCTGTGGTGCTTCCTCTGCACAGTTCTTTCTGTCAGCAGGGATGTGAATGAAGGGTGGTATGGATGGGGACAGCTGATGCTGTTGGAAGACAGGAAGGAAACCGGTGGGACAGTTTACCTGCTGGGGTTGGCTGGGGCTGGAACGAGGCTTGGCCAGCTGGAGGGAGGCTTCCGAAGGCAGAAGATCCAGGGCTGCTGCCAAAGGCTTCAAAGTTGGCAAAGCCTCCATGGGAAGGTGTCTGGACTAGGTAGAGGGAATATAAAGGTTATATAAAGAAAATGTATATGCATATCTACATAATGCACGTGCTAATTCTAAAGACCAGAGTCTGCTCTTTCGGGACATCTGTCATTCCACAGGGTCCTCTTCAGAGGGAAATGGCAGGAGTCTATGGCTGAGAACCAGACCCACATGAGGGAAAGGGGCACCCAGAGGCCTCCAAGTTCATTCCCTGCCATCTTCTATCCTCACTCCATGATGTCTTTTCTCTTTTGGTACCAGAGATTGAACTCAGGGTCACTTGACCATTGAGCCACATCCCCAGCCCTATTTTGTATTTTATTTAGACAGGGTCTCACTGAGTTGCTTAGCATCTTGCTGTTGCTGAGGCTGGCTTTGAACTGTCAATCCTCCTGCCTCAGCCTCCCAAGCCCCTGGATTACAGGCCTGCGCCACCACGCCTGGCCCAATGATGTTTTCTTAAGGGCCTGGTTTATGGCATGATCATGTGAAAATTTTTTTGGTGGGACAAGGGGCTTGAAAAATAAAAAGGGAAACTAGATATCACTTTCTTCAACCCTCTATTGGCTATTGCTGATGTCTGGAAAGAGGGCAGGGAAAAGGAACATGCTAATCCCTTTCCTCCCATTTTAATAAAGAGAAAGGAACAAAAAGGCTCCTCCAGTGTTTGCAGGAGGTGCTAGGCCCCCAGCTGTAATGCTCTGTGGCTACACTCCTGGATGTAATCCCTGCCTGCCTTTCCACCTGAATGCCTCTATCCAGGTGGAATTGAGGCTGCTGCAGGACAACCATCACACATTTTGGTGTGGAAAGGTCTGGAACCACAGGAAACTTGGGCACCCCAAGGGACTAAATGTCTTGGTTACAGGTGTATATATGATAGGAGGTTCTCATCACAGGTCCCACTTACCCCCAAAGGCTGGGAATGCAGCAAAAGCAGGTGCCGCCTGGGGAGCAGCAAAAGGGTCTCCACCGATGTCAGCCAGCAGGTCAGTGCTGGCTTTCTTGGTGGAAGAATGAGGAGGCTGGGAGCTCCGGGCCTGGGCTGGCCGAGCCTGAGACTGGCTGACAGACTTGGAGAAGAATTGCATATGGCATTTAGACAGAACCCAGACCCCTCTATGACTCCCCGGGATGCCCCCAGGTAGGCAAGTGGAGAGAGCAGAGAGTGAGTACCTGCCTCAACCAAGAGGCCTCCTGGGCAGAAAAACCTCAGCTCCTCTCATAACTCAAATCATCCTCTTATTCTCAGTACAACTGTTTCAAGAACCACATATTCTAGAGTTATTAGTCAAGTAACCCTGCAAAACAGGAATGTGTCCAACAGTGCCCTGGAGCTGCTACCTCCTGATCTTTCCAGTTACTGGAAGCAGTATCCTGCCCCTCTCTGTGTTTCCTTAGAGGGAATGGTCAGGATTGGAGACAAAACTGACTTCCCAAAATACCATTTCCTGTTGGGTTCTGCCTTCCAAAAGATGGGAGGGCCAGAGGTGACAAATGCAAGCCGGGAAATGAAAGCCCCGTCTCAAGCCTGTCCTGTCTGATTCAACTCTTAGCATAAACCTGAAGGGCAGTTCTGAGAGTTACCTGGCTTGAAGTGGAGGCAGCATCCAAGAGAGGTGGCACAGGATCCCCCAGAAGTGTCCGCAGAGGTTTCCCTTCTGGGATGGAGCCCTGGACAGGGGTGGAGGCACTGCCTTTGGTATAAGTGGGCCCCTTGACTTGGTCTGGGGGGACATACCTTTGAGGAAAAATAGACTGTAAAGAGAAAGCTAAAACCTTGGACCATGCTCAACTTAGGTGCTTAGGAAAGCACAGGTTACAGGGGTCAAAGGTCTCTTATTTTTTCTTTACTGATTACCTTTGTGGGGGTAAAGGGAATTCAGCAACTTAATAAAGTTCTGCTTCTCTCTTGATCATGTCCTTGAGCATCCCCTCCTTCCCCCGCATATTGGGGATTAAACCGAAGGGCACTCTACCACTGAACTACATTCCCAGTCCTTTTTATTTTTTATTTATTTTGAGATAGGGTCTTGCTAAGTTGCTGAGGTTAGCCTTGAACTTGGAATCTTCCTGCTTTGGCCTCCCGAGTTGCTGGGGTTACAGGCATGAGTCACTGCCCATCAAGCACTCTGATGCCCATTGTTTCTGCAGGAACATACAGTTAACTCTAGGTTGTGCCTCCTCCTCCTCCTCCTCCTCCTCTCCCCCTCCTCCTTTGACATCTCCGACCAGGCATGCTTCAAGTAATAATACATGCATAATGCTGATGGGCTGGTGATCCCATTTTTCAATTTCTGATTCAAGGTCACCCTTTTTACTTTCTGGATGCTTCTTCAGATTCTTCCTTCTCCATCTCTCATCCTTTTAGTGCTAGCGACCTATCCTGTCCTCTAGCTCATGTTACTTCTGATAAAAATCCCCTTGTACTATAACACGAGCAGTCCCTGCTCTAGAAGCATCTAATTCTGCGACACCCCAATGAGGAACTCAAAATGTAGTTTTATCCATGTCAAACTCCTTTCTCTCTGCATTTTCTTCTCTGCCTTATAGTTATCTTCCACATATGTAAGACCAAGGAGCAAACAACAGAAGAGAAAACTTGGAGATAAAAAAGGCAAGGAAGAATGGAGATGATGTTTTCCTTGCCAAGAAAACTGAATACCCATAAGCCATGGGTGAAATGATGGGTTAAAAGCATAGAGCTACAGGATTTGTAGCTTGCAGCCATCTCTCCATATACAGATCAGTGAAGTCATAAAGCTAGCTCACACTCCAACAAGCCCACCTCCCTTCTCCAGAGCCTACAGCCTCCCCTTAAGGGGGCCATCAAAACTGCTGGGTCGGGAGCTATACTTGATCCAACCCAAAAAGCAGAGAAGTGATTGGGCTGGGAGCTGGCAACGAGTTGTCCTTTCATGTTAATTTATTATTCTGAAGCCGGAATTTAGCCCTGATTGAATCTGAGTAGAACCCAAATCTAGCTTTTTGTTGTTGTTTTTATTTATTTGTTTTTGTTACTGGGGATTAAACCCAGGGTTCTTTACCATTGAGCTATATCCCTAGCTCTATTAATTAATTAATTAATTAATTAATTTTTGGTGATGAGGTCTGAACCCAGAGGCATATTACCACTGAGTCACATCCCCAGTCCTTTTTATTTTTTATTTTGAGACAGGGTCTTGCTAAGTTTCCTGGGCTGGCCTTAAATTTGTGATCTTCCTGCCTCTGCCTCCCAAATCACTGGGATTATAGTCATGTGCCACTGTACCAAACCTAGCATTTGGGAGAAGCCTAAATTCTACTTTGAACATTGGAAGGTCAGATGAATATGTCTTAGACTCATATTTCCATAGCAATCTCCTTCCTCTTTCTTACCATCTTTTCTTCTCGTATTTTTCCTGGAGAAACTCCTTCACCTTCTGAGGATCTCTAGAGTCTGGTATTAGAGATGTCCGAGCATCAAAAAGACCCAGCCAAATCTTTCTGCAAACCTGAAGGAATGGAGTCAGGTGGCAGAGAAATTGGAGCAAAGAGCATGAAATATGAAAGATACTTTTGATGTATCTTTCACTGATATACCACTTTCAATGTCTTCATCAATAAATATTTACTGAACTTGGACATAGTGCTAGAATCTAGTATAACTAACAAATCAGACATGATCTCTATCCTCACAAAGTTTGTAGTCAATGGGGAGGTCATGTCTTAAGTAAATAAAAATAAATTTATAATTACATATTGTGATGCACAATGAAAAAGGAAGATAGTCATGAGAATTATGGAAAACTAAATTAGGATGGAGGTGAGGTCAGAGAAATTTTCAGAGCCCCTGATGTCCCTAAGTAAGCCAATCACCTGCAAGTTAGAAGTACTGCTAAACCAAAGACAGGCACCTCCAATTGGCAGATTTAGCTGAGGAAGGGGTTTAACTTACTTTCAAGTGAGTGATGTGGACTTCAACGCAGGTAGTCAAGGCTCGAGGCAGCAGAGCAACCCCAGCTCCACTAGGAGGGGCTGGTCCATCAACTCTGAATGCTCAACACAGACCTCTAGCCACCCCCTCCCCAGTGCCCAGGGGCTGCCCCTACCGAGATGCTGTTCCTTCCCCTGACTCCTCAAAACGGGGAGTCCTCAAAAGGGGGTAAACCACAATTTCTATAACTAAGATTCTGTAAGTATACAAATATACAAGGAATCTCATGTACTAAAAAATTAAGAGAAACTTGGTCCCAAAAGAAAGTCATAGGGTTTTCTTTACTTGAGGTCAAGCGTCACAGGTAGACAAGGCTTCTGCCATCACCTATCCGTTCCCTCGGTGGCAGCTCACCTCATTTCCACGAGACTGTAGAAATACTACTTCAGGCTCAGTGAAAGTTGTCATGGAGATGGACTTGACACGATGAGGGGGGTTCAGGCCTCTCCTGTGGGGGAGAACCAGAAAGCAAGAGAAGTATAATGCAGTTAGCACTGCAGGTCTGCTTATGGGAAGAGGGGTGGGAGGAAGAATGAAGCAACAGCAAACAAGCTAGGCTCATACCAGAAGAGCCTCGCCTAGGACCGGGGCCGTGGAGCCCAGTGGTATGGCGCTTGCCTAGCATGAGCCAGGCGGTGGGTTGGATCCCAAGCATGGTGGGGAGGAGGGAAGAACCCCTATCCAAAGCTGCTTCTTAATTCCAGGAAAGAAGGAACATAAGAATGTTTTGGAAGCCTTGAATGGGAGACAGGGAAGAGTCAGGGACACACTGTGACCTAGTCATTTTAGAGAGGGAAGACAGAGTCTGCCTTCCAGAAGCAGCTTCCTGTAGCCTGGCTCAGGCCCCAACAAGTCCAGTGGTCAGCCTGCAGGTTGAGGGGCTATTTCCAAGAACTCAGACATGTGACCATGTCCCATTTCCTGTTTTGCCATTGTTTCAGACCTATGGCACATCCCAAGGTCCCAGAGACCATGAAAATATAAACCCCTCAATCATGAGGGAAGGCCCACAACCATTCTTGATAACACTAACAAAGATAAGATATGGTGGCCAAAAGCAGGATCCCTAAGCCAGTTGCCCCTCCTGGGTTGGTGTGAAAGGGGTATGAAAAGGGACCCTTTCTTTCAGGAAGCCATCTTTGGGAAAAGGAATATTCCAGATCTTCTAGATCCTTCAATAAACCAGGAAGAAGTCATATTCGACCATGGGATATGAGAACGGCACTGGCCAGGAATACATATCCTGTAGCGGTGCTTTGTGCTTGCTCTGTATTTTCTGTTAACTCCCAGGAGATCCAGTTCCATCCTGTAGAGAGTTCAGCAGGAAAGGCTTCCTTACCTCTGCTCAACTGGTCTCTAGAGTATTCTAATAGGGAAACTTGGGGCTAAGCCATCTGGGGCGTCATAGGTTTGCCTTTCCTTACACCTTAAGTTTTACTCTGGTCTAGACCTTCTGCCCTCATTATGCTAAAACACAACTAGCCAAACCCAAACAAATGAACCTGACCTGGGAGTGAAAGATCACAGATACATGCAGGAAAGAGAGTCACAGCTGATGAGGCCTCTTTGAACTTTAAAAAACTGGGCAAATCAAGAAGTTAAAATTTAAAAGTCAAGCTGGCCCTCCATATCCATAGGTTCTGTATGCATGGATTTAGCCAACTGTGGACTGAAAATATCTGAGGGAAAATTTATGTTTATACTGAACAAGTACAGACTTTGTTTTCTTGTTATTATTCCCTAAGCTCTACAATGGAACGACTATTTATGTAGATAGCTTTGACACTGTATCAGGTATTATGATTAATTTAGAGATGATTTAAAATATACAGGAGGATGTATGTAGGTTCTACCCAAATAGTTTGCCATTTTATATAAGGGGTAGGGAATCGTTTCCCCCAAAGATACTGAGGGGCTGTAAAACTGGAATAGGGTCCTAGCTAATGTCCTCAGGAAAAGAAAGGGAGTGGAAGAGAAAACAACATTTGCCAAAGGGAAATCCTGAAAATTCATAAAGAAGGTGGGAAAACATGTTCACGCTCACAGGTGCACACAGCACAAAGGTGCTCCTGCCGAGTCTGGGAGAATGGCAGTGAACGTGTCAGTGTGAGTGACAGGAGAGGGGCGGGGCGTGGGACAGATGACACAGTGCGGAGTGAACAGTGAAGGGCGGCTGCTCTTTTGGGTGATAAATTACTCATTAAGGGATTCTATCAAAGGACAGGACACAGGAGGCTTCAGCTGAGGTCATTTTCAACAATTCTGCTGCTAGACTTTCAAGTAAAGAGTCTCAAAATGCCCTTATAAAAGACAAGCAGTATCACAGCAGGCTGATGCCCTAAGGAAATATAAGAGCAGGAAAACCAAAAGCAAGGTTTAGTCTCACATAGCAAATCAAACAGGGCTCTTTTTCCCCCAGTACTGGGATTGAACCCGGGGCTCATACATCCCAGGCGAGTGTTCACCACCGTGCTGCACCCCAGCCTCTTTGCTTTTATTTTTTCAAGACAGAATCGTGCTAGCTGCTCAGGCTGGCATTGGACTTGCGATTTTCTGCCTTAGCCTTCCAGTTGCTGGGATTACAGGTGTACACCAAACAACAGCTCTTAAATATGATCTGCCCTGAAGACTCTTACTATCACATTTCTGAGATAGTCCGATTTTCCTCCTAAGGCCTCTCTTGCTAGTAGCTCAGACTGATTTCATTTGTAATTCTAGCCAGCCTGCTGTATACTCTTTCCATTGCTTTTTCTCACCTTAACCACTAGGCCTCCCTCACTTAGAACACCAGGCCTTTTGAAGTCTGGCCAGAGTCGATCTCACTGGGCCTATGAACCTGGTCCTTTCCTCTTCACCTCCCACTAACAAATATTTGCTTTGCACAGACACAGGCATTATGGTAGGCACTTTGGGGGATACAAAAATATCAGGACCTAGTTTTTGACCCCCAGGAGCTTACAAGAAGGTCTCGAGAAGCCTGCACAAAGGTACTTCTCACTGGTGTAGAGAGTCAGACACTGACAGATCAGGGAGAATGTGTCTCCAGGACGTAGCAGTGGGAGAAGAAAGAGAAATGGTCATGGGAATGGTAAAACGTGTTATGTTTACATTAGAAAAACAGATTCTAAGCCTATCACAAGAAGGTCATTGACATTTCCTGAAAGGACAACCAGGAACTGTTAGCAAAATATAAACAGGGAAGTGCGCTTCCTTGTTAGGAGGAGGAGGGGTGCTCGCCCAAGCATCAATCAAAAGGGATGCTTAGAACAACAGAACTTTTTATGGCTGAGCTTGAACTGCAGCCTTTTTTTTTTTGGAGGGGGTGGGATGATGGGGTGAAGGAAAGGCAGAGAAAGTAAGAAGTGATTTAAGTGCTTTGGGCCAAATGAATCTGATGGAACAGGATGTTTCCACAGCACAGTACAAAAAGCACTGCTCTGACCTTGATGTCTGTAGACTGGATTATGTATAACCAGAGTCACAGTTTGGGGGCAGGGAGAATTCTCTACAAGGCAACACTCTGCAGCTCAGGAAGAGGGCCTAGTTACATGGCTTATGAGTCAGAGTATTTCTTTCTGAATCATAGGGAAGCCATTGCTGGCTGAGAGAAGCAATTAAGAAATGAACTCTCTCCTACCAGCAGCCAAAAGCAAACGGTCTAGGTGTGCTGCATTTTGTTTGGTACATACCAGGGCCATGCAATTGGCCACATGTGAGTCACTGGCCTGGAATTAAACAGACCCAACCCTCTGATGTGTACCCAGTATCCCTAACAAAACTCTCAGGTTCTTCCTAAAAGAAAGTTAGAAGGAGGAACTGCCCTTCTGTTGTCATAGCAGATTCATTCTGTTATTTTTTTACCCCCAACGTGCTAGGCAAATACACATATCAATTTGTCCAGAATAGGACGTGTTTTTCCAATTCGGACTTGAGCCTTAAGCTAGTTATGTTGTCTTTACCTAGTTTCTTTTTCACTGGGCACCTTGCAGCATTTGAAGTATTCTGAAATACTTGGCAAGTCGAGCCACTTGCCCGTGTAAATGCCATTCTTTCCTTCTCTCTCCTCTCCTCTGGTTCCATTAAGCATAGAACTATTTCCACAAATACCACACCTTTTGCTTTTCCTGTGGTCATCACCCTCAAACTGGCCTATATTTTGCTTCTATCTGGCTCCATAAAAGTATCAAACCTGCTCAGCTGCTCAGATAAGAAGGTTCTGCCAGGTCAACAATGGAAAAAACCAGTTCCACCCAGTGCCCAAGTTCTTTAATTTGTGCCAAATTTGAACTTGGGAATTCCTCACCTCTTAATATTTGTGTTCAAATCCATACACACTAGAAAGGGTTTCTTTGCTCCTGGGATTCCACTCCTCTGACTGAGCAGATGACAGTTAAACCATTTAGCTCTTTACTTGGACTAAGAGTCCCTATTAGGGGCTTTGAATAGAAGAGAAGGTTCTCCTATTAACCTGCTCCAGGGTCAATATCACTAATTTTAGGAAAACTCTTCCTAATCCCAATTATGCTTCAACCTATTTCCTTTGTTATTATTCCTCAGCAGAAATAATAAACAGCTTTCCTACAGGGCAGAGCCCGGTAGAAGCCTGATAGCGTTACAAGCTATGTTCCTCTTTAGTCTCAATCTCAAACCTTTTTTACATGTTCTCATTTCCCCTTCTTTTCATATCTTTTGGTAATTTATTACTTCATTGGGGCTTTTCAAGTTGTTCGTGGGCCCCTATGTTAAAGTGTCTAAGTCAGTCATTTAGTGAGACTGCCTAGTCTGCTTCTGCCCAGCAGAGGTGAATATAAAAGGGGAGGGGGGAGAGGAGGAAGTGAAATAGGGGCAAGGTGTATTGTGCTTCTTCAACCAAGAGAGATGGAAAAGCACTGAATTACTGAATATCAAACTTCACCTTTCCTTCCATGGAGATACAAATACTTCAACTTAGAACCACTAGTGACAAGTCAGACAGGGAAACTAAGGCACAGGTTGTGTAGGAATCTGTCATACATGATGAGTTGTCAAGTACATCTCTTGACACCTAGCCTGGAGCTCTGCCCGCCTTAAGTTTGATTTCCATTATCAAAGTAAAGTTGGGCAGAAGTAGAAGGGACAAGTATTCATTATGGAGACCCAAGGGACTAGAGGAGGACCCGAACAACCGGGTCATACTTGGTTGAAAAAATTGGGTGTCAAAGTTAGTGCCTATTCCTGATGTCAACAAGACTAAAGGCCTCAGTATCCATTTTCCTTCTGAAGAGTAGTCTTTTATCCACAGAGGCAATCAGATAAACCAGAACAAGAAAGAATATTCAAAGCATTACTTTGAAGTAGATGCTTTTTTAGTAGCAATTTTTATCTCATCTTAAGCATCAAATGGCAGGCTCATCCTCCAGTGGAGGAGTTGAAATTGTAACTAAACAAATAAGCATATGGGGAAATTAAAAGGATCCAAATCCAGGTTAAGGAAATTAGGTATTGGAAGAAAACCAAATGAATAAAACTAGGTCAAATTTGGGACCTACAATTGTGGCAGCACTTATGTAAATTTAGAAACGACAGAAACTAGCAGCCTCTCTCAGGCCCTCACACCAACGCTGTAGGTTTTTGCTTCAGCTGAAAAAATATTTCCCATTAAAAAAGAGAGCAAGAATGAGCTTATCCATGCAGGGATGAAGGCAGAGGCATACCCACCCACCAATATTAAAATGTGGATTTTTCTTTAGATCTTAGGAAATTCAACTTTGGCTGGAACAGTCAGCTTTGCTACATTAGCCAAACCAGCCAACTAGGACCCCTGGCAATTCTATTCACTGCCCTCAGAAGACTCCCTCTCCCTAAGAGGTAGACATATTTGTAACAGACAACAGAAAATTGGCCTTTAAAATAAAGCCAATCCTGCTGTCTTCTTTCTTTGGCTGCGTTGCTAAGGATGGTATTTAAAAAATGTCCCTTCAATATGCCCTTCCTTTTAACAAAGAATATTCTCTTTGCATTGTATCTCAACATGAGCTCCTATCACTCTCTAACCCAACTAAGTTTTACCTTACTTTGAAGCACTTACCACTACCTACAATTATACATAGAAGGACTTCTTTATAGGCTATGGCCTCCACAAAGAAGCAAGCTATGTGAAGATGCGAGTTTTGTTGCTACCAAATCTCCAGAACCTAAAACAGCATCTGGGCATTAATAGGGACTCAAGAAATATTTGTCAACTAACTGAATGAATAAATGTGCAGACTGTTGGCTTACCATAAATTTTACTTCCCACTACTACAAAATTCTAATCTATGGGCAATCAACATGAGAACTTAAGATGCTAACTGGTTTATGTGCTGCTATGGACCAGGCCTCTCCATTGTCTGCTGGACTGTGGGTGCCTTCTCTTCACTTGGAAGCCAGTAATAGGCATCCCCTGCCTCACATACTCTGCATATCCAACAAGCTCCTAGCCCTTCCCACAGTAGGGACACAGGTAATACTTTAAGACCCCTGTAAAAGTTTTATATGCCTTGCCCTAGTCCACGCTAATTAGAAATCCAATTAGCAAATGAGATGTACCCTGGGAAGACAGTCACAGCTGGGGAAACTCCACCTCTGTCCTAGAGTTTTCCCTGATATTTCTCTCCTTATCTCAACATGTCTTCAGTTCAGCCTTATTCATTGGTCCAGTCTCTTGAGCCTTCACTCAACCCTTACTTCCTCCTAACAAAGGATTGGCCTCACTTCTCATTTCCTAGCCACTAAAATATGTTCTCTAAGTTTACTGCCTCAAGAATTCACTCCCTCAGTGATTCTCATAAATTTTTACCAAAATACTAAGCAAAACTGTCCTTTCTAGAATTTCTTTTTGCAGTACTCGGGACTGAACTCAGTAGTGCTCTACCACTGAGCTACATCCTCAGTCCTATTTATTTATTTATTTATTTATTTAATTTTGAGAATGTCTCACTAAGTTGCTGGGGCCAGCCTGGAACTTGCCATTCTTCTGCCTCAGCCTCCTGAGTTGCTGGGGTTACAGACCTGTGCTACCACGCCTGACTTAGAATTTCTTGAAACTTCAAAAGGGTTAGTTGATTTCTCTTATTTAGACCAATGGGAATTTAAGTCCCTAAGGAGTTTCACTCAGTTTGAGGTACATACATGCCAGAGAGATACAGTCCTCCGTAGGTAATTCCCTGTTAAACTATCAATCCTTAGGTCCCAGCCATCTCCTTCTAGTGTATGCCCAGATCACAGGTGCCTGACTTTTCATTACTGAGACCAATGATAGTGATAGTGACCATGGGGAAAAGTGGTAAGGTTCTGAAAATTGTGCATGGATATTTAAGGAGTTAACTTTTCCAGCAAAATAAATAGGGTTTTTAATATGGCCCAGATCCCTTGGCCTTCCTTCTGTCCTGATTGAGGGATATTCGTTACAGAAGGGAAATGTTATTTGTAGAGTACTTTACATAAAGATCTAGAAAATGATAAGGATGCCAGCACTTCCCATTTATTAAGACTTTTATCCTCCATGCCATCACCACTAACCAAGGAATGGATAACATCATTTCCTAACATTTTCTTCCTATAACCTAGCTCTGATGGACCATACATATTATCCCCCTACTTTCCTTTTCTCCTTCCCAGACTCTCTAATCAGATTTTCTTTTTCACAACAGCATCTCCAGGAACCAGGTCTTCTCTTTCTACATTATGCTATAAATACTCCAAAACTTTGCTCCTTCTCTCCACAGAGCACTTGTCCCAGTCTCAAGTCTCTATCCTCTTACTTCATTTGAGAATCTATCTCATGACACACTCCTCTTTGGGTTCTAAATTACAGTCCCAAGAGTCACAATGGCTTTTACTCAGACCCAAATAAAGTTCATCCTTATAACATATGAATAAAGTTGATCAGAACATAGAAATGTGACAAAGGAGGTAAAAACACAGTAGAGAAATAGTTCCAAATAGTATCTTAGGATTCCTGGATCCTTGTTTCTGGTCTGCCATGATCATAACTAATATCAAACAACAAATGCTGAAAACGGCAACTCCCATATGGCACTGGAAAAGTTACTAAACCTCTTTGCTTCTGTTCTCCCATCTGTCATGCAGGAACAATACTGCTTATTTTTTGGCTCCTAAAGGTATAAGAGCAAGGAAAGCTTTCCTTGTTAAAAAAAAAAAAATACAAAACAACAGTGTATTAAAATAATACTAAAAAACAGGAAAAAAAAAAGCCCTTGAAAAACTTATAAAAAGCAGAGATCTACAAATGGTATCAGATGTTAATCAAGCATCTAATCAGACAATTTCCTGGGGTGGGGGAACCTTACTATATAAGCAGAAATCTGGGCTACAGCTGAAGCTATAAAGTAGATCTGGCATGACTAAATACAGTGTCAGTGTCAAGGGCAGCATTACAAACCCTCCCCAATTTAGAAAGAGTTCACTAGATCCAGGCACACAACAAGGAACTTAAAGATGTAAATGATTATATTTAAGGATGTCTCATCCCATACCTTTGGAAAAGTTAATCTCTGTACCATGGTAACCCACTGGTTCTCAACACTTTAGATTTCGCAAGAAGTCTACCTTCTGGGTAGCATTCCAAAGCTCTGCAAGATTAGGTCTGCACCTGAACCCTGGACCCTGGTTCCCTATCTGATACTATCTTTAGGCAGTCAACTTGGGTTAACTCACCTATTTTCAATTGATTCCTGTATCTGATACTTCAGGAGGGACACAAGTCAGAAAGAAAAAAAAAGCCACTCTTTCATCCTGAGTCCAGCTTTCCCTACCTTTTTGCCTTCCACCTACAAGAAGTTTCCTTTAAAGGTGTATGCCATTTTCTATCCCTATCCCACCCCGGTTCCCTTCAATTCTCCACACTTTCTCTCTCCCCACCTGCAGTTCGCCTGCCTCCTTCAGGGAATTTCTCCATTCCTCTCCGGGTGTCCTTCCTCAGCCCCCACCCTTCTCTCCGCAACGCGACTCCAGCTTGCTCTTCTCTCCCCTGCGCTTCCCTTCCCCACAACACCTCTGCAGCAGACGACCCTCTCATGGTGTCCGGAGCGACTGTGTCCTCCCCCGCTGCCCTCGTCCCTTGGAGCCTGGGCCTCCCGGACCACCTGGGGGTCCCCGAGATCCCCCAGGCCGGTTCTCCGCCCTTGCTTCCTTGTCCTCCCCCCGCGCCGGTCCACTCACAGGAGGCCGGAGCAGGTGGTGCAGACGAAGCTGCCCACGGTGATATCCACGTAGGTGACCCCGCGCTGGGCGCACTCGAAGCAGTGGCGGTTCCCGGCCTGGCTGCAGCCACCCAGCTCCCGCACCCGGCGGCACCACACCTCCGAGGCCGCCTCCGCCTCCGCCTTTCCCCCGCCGACCCCGCCACCAGGGCCTGGGCCCTTTTTGGCCGCCATCACCATCGCTGCCCACCTCCCTCCGACCTCCTCCCCACAAGCCAGCAATCGCTCCTTCAACCACTGCCACCTTCCCGCCTCCGCCGCCTTCGCACGCCCGGCAACCCTGACAGAAGATCTGGAGCCGGCGGCGTCCGCGCGAGACTCCACCGCCCCCTGCCTCGCCTGTCCTGCACGCTGATTGGCTAGTCTTCTCCCACCTCCTCACTCTGATTGGTCTGAGCTGGGACGGCCTCGGGTTGCCAGAGCCGCTACCGCCACGCCCCACTGCCTTCAGGCCTCAAGCTTCTCCCATTGGTCCGCAGAGACCCCGGTTGCAAGAACTGTGCGTGCCCTCTCCCGGTTCCCGCCCCCTCTCGCCACTGCTTCTACCAGAGCCCGCCTCCCGGTTTCGCTGCGCTACTTCTCCGTGCTTGGGTTCCTACGCTAACTCTGATTGGCTGTCAAGGCCTCAAAGTTAGCGCGCGAGGTAGAGGAAGTGTTTTGCGCATGCGCAACTGGAGTCCCCCGACTGGTGATAATTGCCGCCAAATTTCAAAGTCTTGCTCTAGGCTTCGCAGAGTGACTCGCAAAGCAGAAAAGTGGCCTTATGAGGGGAAGAGAGGAAAGAAGGAGGGAGAAGGAGAGAGTGCTTTATAAATGCTATTCCTGCCCAAAGTCATAGGTAGGATCCTAATTTTACAGATTAAATAATTTGCAGTGGATTATACAACTGGTACGTGGCCTGGGTGGAATTCGGATCTGTGCCTTTATAAACCCTGATTTTAACCATCATGCTGGTGGAATAGTATTAGGTTATTAGATTTTTCATTTTACCAGCACATTCTAGACGCCGGGAATACCGCAGTGAAGCACTCAAACAAAATCTCCATCCTTGTGGAATTTACATTCTGGTGGGAAGAAGCAGACACAAAACAAATTGAAGAATCATGAGTTAGTGATAAATTCTATGCAGATAACTAAAATTCTTGAGAAAGAATGATTCTTTGGGTACCTGGGAGCAGGTTGGTGAGGGAAATCATCTCTGAAACAGTGATTTTTAAACTGAGACCTAAATAACAAAATGGAGTCAGTCATGAGGACATCTGAGGAGGAAGAGCATCCCAGGCAGATAGAAAAGCAACTGCAACCCTAAAGCAAGATGCAGCTTCCTGTGTTGAAGCAGCAAAAAAGAAAGGCAGTGTAACTGGAGCATGTTGAGTGAGGGGAGAGAAGAGGGGATTATCCTGGAGTGGGACTAGGGCATGTAGAACTTTCTAGACTTTGGTTGGGAGTTTGGATTTTCTATGTATGAAGAAGCTATCTAGTTAGAATATAGTTTTCCACAATGATGGAAAACCTCAAACTATGTTTAGGACCAGGCATCACCTCCATCCCATGTTCACCAATGATGTAGTGTAGCTTCAGCCATCATGCCTGTTGTGTAGCAGGATCCGCCTACTGTTTTTAAGGACCTGGGAAGAAATTGTACACAACCTGTTCATTCTCATCTCACCGGCTATAACTTAGTCATGTGACCACATTTAAGTTCAAGTACTCTGTAAAATGTATTCTTTATTTTGGACTTCCATGTGTTCATATAAGTTCCAGAGTTTCTAATACTGAGTAAGAGAGAAGGGATTAAAACCACAGTCTCTGCCACAAAAGCCATTGGAGGATCAGAGCAAGGGTAAGACTTCATGATTTTCAATTTTATAAAAATCATTCTATCCACTGTAGGAAAAATGGTTCTGGGTAGGTAATATTGGAAGTGGGGCAATTAAGATGTGGTTTTAACAGTGGGAGAGAATTAGATCAATTCAGATAATGCTTTGGAGATAAAATCATTAACATTTGTTAATGAATCAAATGTGGGAGGTGAAGAAAGAAGAGCCAATGACAACCTCTTTAAAGAAGTGCTGTCCCATAAAACTTTGTTGTAATGAAATATTTTGTGTCCGACTGTCTAGTATAGTAGCTACTAGCAACATGTGGCTGTTAAAGACTTGGGACTAGTAAAACTAAGAGACTGAAATTTTCATTTTATTTCTTACAATGCTTAAAATTGAATCTGGGCCTCCTGCATGGTCTACTTCTGAGCAATGTTCCCATTTCCTATTTAAATTAAAACAAATTTAGATAGCCACATGTGGTTAGTAGGCTACCCTATTGGAGAAGGTATCTAGATTCTTGTTTTAAGCAACTGAGGTTCATGGTGCCACTTATTTTAAAGAGGGAGACTGAAGGAAGAGTAGGTTAAGGGATACTAATAACTAGAAAGCAGTATTACTTGGACATATTGTTTCGAGATCCTTCTGAGGCCTTCAAAGGGTTGATAAAGTATGCAGGTAGATCGAGAGTCCTGATTTTCAGGTGAGGCCAGAGCTGAGAATGTAGATTTAGGAGTCATCAGTATATGGAAGTTATGTACAGTGGTGGGACTGAAGGAAGTTGCTTAGCTAAAGCATGTAGACAGAGAATAGGAGAGGGCTCAGACGCAAATCCTCGGTTCCCCCAGTTATCTTCGCCACAAATGCTCTTCAACATCCCTAAAAGGAGGTCACACTAAGTCACATTCACATATGCAAATGGAACTTCTCAGTCTTCTTTAAACATTCCTCCTGAATTTTTTCAGGGTTGACACTTTCCAAGTGTTACCCATGCCTCCTATAGTTTCTTGTGAGCCAAAGTTTATTTCTTCCCATCTTGAAACCTTAAACAAATTGGTAAATTTAGTTACCACCAATAGTGAGTGGAAAAAAAAAAACACAAAAACCTGGAACATTCATTATACTCTGGTAGTTTTCTGTTAATTTTTGCCACTGGGTGTGGTTTGCAAAGGCAACCAAGGAACTCATTATCCTCCCACCTCTACTCCACCCAGGTCATATCAGGGACTCACAACCCTATGTCCCCTTCCTAATCAGGGGGAGCACAGCCCGTTTTGGGGACACTGCCATTACTTAATGGCAGGAGGTGTCCCAAATAACCAGGTGAAACCCTTGCTGGGTGCCCTGGTGGGAATACCTTGCTCTTGAGCAATTAAGCCCACAGAGCCTGAGTGACTTTGGAGATGCAAAGTAAATATTTTAAAAGAGAATATTAATCATGACAACTGCCACTCTCCTCCCCAACCCTTGGTTTCCGGTCCTCTGTCCTGGCTGAGGGGGAATTGACTGCATTTCAGGTGCAATTGGGATCATGTATCTCTATCTGCAAGACAGTGTATCAGCCTGGCAGGTGGGGTCTTCTGGATACTGCTAGATCAGTTTTCAGGAGACCATTTTTATTGTACTATAAGGCCAGCTGCTTCTGGTAGATAGGAAATGTGATAATGGTCCATGGTTCCATGGTTGGCCAACTGTCTTATTTCTTTCACTGAGAAGTGAAAATTTTGTCTGGACCATCCTGTGTTATTGCAAAGTCACCATTCCAGAGATGGCGAAATAGTCCAAGGTGTGTCTTACAGGAAAAGGAAACCCTAATATAGAATAAATGTTCCTTCCATAGTATATAAATCATCCTGTGCTCTGTGACAGATGGGACTTGATAGAGTTGACCTGCTACTGGATTTCTGATGGGTTCCCAAGAAGCTCTTAAGAGAGTATCCAGCCTCCTGCTGAGCTTATTTATTGTTTATAATGCTATTTTTTCAGTTGATTTTCTTCATTTTCCAGGTGGAGAGCACTTTATCTTCACATAAAAACATACTGGTGGCTTTCGGGACTGGGAGAGAAGAGAATGAGTAGTGATTGCTTAATGTCTGTGAAGAGTCCTTTGAGGGTGATGAAACTGTTTTAGAACTAGATAGAGGTGGTGAATAAAGTAAATGCCTCTGAATTGTACAGTTTAAAATGGTTAGTTGTGTGTTAGGTGAATCTCACCTCAGTTTTTAAAAAAGACACCAGGCCACTAGGTTCCCTCCTTATTCAACACCCGCTGGTTGACTGCCTGTCTCTTCTCTGAACAGAATTAGAGGTTTATTCCAGGAGAAGGCAAAACAGAGGGTTTCTGGACTGTGGGACACAAGCCCAGTGGAGGACGTGAACACCTTACTAAAAATATGGGGATTTAAAGAAAGCTAGTGCACCAAATATTGAGACTCCAAGATTACCTCCACCCCCAGCTGCCAGATGCTGGTAGCTACATGGACCTATATCCTCCAGGCAAGATTTTACAAGTGTTTTCCCTGGGAAATACTACTGGCCAAGAGAACAGATTTAAAGACACGGACTTTGGAGTTTCTCCATGGAAAGGACTAAGTTGAATTACTACAGAGAACCCCAGAAAAGAAAAGCTCCAGCCAGGTACAGTGGGTCTTACCTGTAATCCTCGCTGCTCAGGAGACTGATGCAGGGAGATGGCAAGTTCAAGTCCAGCCTGGGCAATTTAGGGAGATCCTGTTTCAAAAATTAAAAAAAAAAAAACAAAAAAACAAGAAAAGATCTGGGATGTGACTTAGTGGTAGGGAACCCCTGAGCTCAATCCCCAGTACTGCAGAAAAAAAAAAAAAAGAAAAACTCCATCCAGGCACATGGAGCTGTCAATCAACTTTTTTGCATTCAATTAAGTGCCCACCTGAGCATCATCAGTCTTTCTTAGGAAAACCTTTTCTTTGAAATGCATAATCAAAACAAATACACAGAAGTAACTTGGAAGAAGCAAAACTATATAGAGAGATGAAATTTTTACCAAAACTTTGACGTAGCTTTTTAAGGGAGTAGGTAAAGAGGATCAGAGGAAGATATTTTCATAAATCAAAGACAGCATATCAGATTCCCACTAAACTGGAGATAATCCTCTCTTATTTTTTTTTTTTTTCAAGTTTTGTCAATCTTTGGTTGAACTGAATAATGTTGAAGTGAACTTTCTCTAAGGTTCCTATCTTCCTCTTTAAGGGGCCCTGGGTCTAGAAATTGACTCAGGAATGGTTATGACCAGAAAGACTGCGACAGTAGGTAGTATGCTGGCTTGAGTTAGATCTTTGTTCATTGAACTAAGGAATTATTTTGCTACACAAATCAAGCAGAACCCAGGCCCGCCCATCTGTTTAGTTCCTGCCAATGCTTCAAGCAGAAGCCAAAACCTCAACTCAGTGTTAGGCCATTTCTTGCAACCAATTTACCACACCTACTTGGCTTTTTCTTTTTTGTGGCTACAGCTAGGGGTGATATTCAAAATATTTAGCAGCTGGTTGCCCAATGGCCACCAGCCAATTAGAACAGACACTGATTTTAGCACAAAGTCAAATTCCTGGAGGTCAACAGCTGTTCTGGGTGTTAACTCTTTAGTTGCTGAATAAGAGGTAGGTCTGGTAGCCTGGAGGCAGGTAGGTAGAGATGGGGCCACTTAGGAAACACTTGGCAGCAATTTATTTACTGGTAGAAATGCTTTTCAGTATTACAACCATCAGTGTGGCTCACGACAGAATGTCAGTCTGGCAAAGCAGCGGAACTTGCATGGTCTACCCACGTTGTTTTTATAACACCTGCCTCCTCTCTCGTCTCACCATCTAGTTCCCACTTTTCCATTGTTGTCAGGAATTTCATTTTGATTGATCAATATTGGCTGGGCAAACTTCCCCCTTTGTCCCAGACAAGGGGCTCAAAGAATTAGTGTTTCAGCAGGGTGCAAGCCTGTAATCCCAGCAGCTCGGGAGGTGAGGCAGTAGGATCGCAAGTTCAAAGCCAGCCTCAGCAATTTAGTGAGGCCCTAAAGCAACTTAGAGAGTCCCTGTCTCTAAATAAAATATATTTTTTTAAAAAAGGGCTGGGGATGTGGCTCAGTGTTAAGTGCTGCAGGGTTTAATCCCCCAATAACCCCCTCCAAAAAAAAAAATTGTCTTTCAGCATTGGTAAATTTTTCTGTTTCCTAAACAAGGACATAATATTAGAGATTCAAGTGGCAGGGAAGCAGCAGCTAGCGATATTGATGACATAAATTATTCCTTTTTCTTTCAGTCTTGGTTTTTTTTTTTTCACCTATGATGTGCTAAGAGCCATCAAATTCTATAGTGTCAGCTGGACAAAGAAGTATAATTAATTAACATCTGGAGAAAGAGAAGGGAAAAAAGGGGATGAAATGGAGAGAGACAGACACAGAAAGAAAGGGGGAGAAGTGAGATTTAGTATGTCATCCTTGATCACAAAGCCACAGGATTCAAGTCCACATAGTTACTTCTTCAACAACTCCCTAAAAATTGTTTGCCTATAATATCACATTTTCCTGCTTGGATTTTGCACACCAGCCTTAGTTTCTTGGTATTTGCAAACTCCTGTGACCAGCTGTTCCTCATTATGAGGTGACTCATCACATTTGGTCGGCAGTCATGAATGCAGTAGAAATTATTTGGAAGAACCCCAAGGGACTGGTGAACCCTGTCCCCTCAAGATACTGTTATTCCAACTGCCAAGATTTTAGTCTTTGATGATCGAGATATTAATTTTAACCATAGAAGCCTAGCATAGTGGTGAACTTAGTAAATGCTGTATGTTGGCAACTAACAGTATCATTTTATTATAAAATATTTAGCAGAAAGATTTCATAAAATATTTGAAAAAATGTAAGAATCTATATTATGCATATTAATTAGGATGCATAAAAATAAATGGGCGCTGAAGTAGAATGTAATTAGCATTCACTTTAGGAACCTAATTTTCAGTGGTTTCCAAGCATTGGCTAATAGTAAAATGTGTTTTCCACGGCAGGTCTGATAGAATGAATTGATATTGCTATCTTATTCTACCTGGCCATTATTTCGTGATGTAAATCACCACATCTTTTGAAAAATGTTCATTTAACTCTGTCTTCATACTCCCGTTTCTCTAGAATATCTCTCAAGCAGTAGATGTCAACTTTGATATACCTTTGGATAAACTGGGAAGATTTGAAAAATCCTAATCCCTTGGTTCTGACCCAGAACCATAAAATCAGAATATCAGAGGATGCAACCCAGGTCTACATGCTTTTTAAAGTTCCAGGTAATAATCCTCCTTTCCCTCCCCCTCCTCTTCCCCTCTTCCTTCTCTTCTCCTTTTTCTTCCTTTCATATTCATATTCCCTCCCTCCCCCATCCCTCAATAGTGGGGATTGAATCCAGAGAAATTCTACCACTAGTCCATCCCAGCCCTTTTTATTTTTAAATTTTGATACAGTGTCTCACTAAGTTCCTCAGACTGGCCTCAAACTTCCAGTCCTTCTGCCTCAGGCTCCCAAGTAGCTAGGATTACAGGTATGTACTGCCTCATCCAACCTCCAAATGATTTTAATGTGCCCCCAAAAGTCCACCAAATGTTTACCCTCTATTGACGTAGAATCTGAAAACCAAGACTTCATTAACTGTTTTAGCAATCTATAGACTCTAACTTACCACTTTGGGATGAGGCTATCATCTCTGTCTTCCTCTCCACTGTGTTAGTTCCACATCTCCTCTGGGATTCTGTTACTGCTGGAATAAACATTTATGTTTGTTAAGGTAGTTGGGTATTTTCTTTGCCAAAAAACAAGGGATATTTCTTTTTTTTTTTTTTTTTTTTTTTTTTGCGGTGCTGGGAATCGAACCCAGGGCCTTATGCTTGCAAGGCAAGCACTCTATCAACTGAGCTATCTCCCCAGCCCCAACAAGGGATATTTCTGAAAATTTCAGGAAAGAAAATGGTTTGGGTATACTGAAAGATCTGGGTGGGGTGGGACTTGAAATCTTAAAATCTGAGGTTGGGCTAGGAATTGGCCACTGTCTCTTGAATTTCTCATGGCCCATGCAAACTCTCGCTTGGTACTCTTCAATTTTTTATTGTCACGCTAACTGGTGGTGGGTTAGTCATTGTCATACTCAGAATGTCTCTAATAAGTAACCCCTAGTACCGTCATTCTGTGATCAGTCCATATATCAAAGCCCAAGGCTAGGAATGTGAAAGGACGGGCCAGGCAAGGTAGTGCATGCCTGTAATCCCAGCTACTCAGGTGTCTGATGCAAGAGAATTGCAAGTTCAAGACCAGCTGGGGCAACTTAGTAAATTCTGTCCCAGAATAAAAAATAAAAAGAGCTTGGGAATATAGCTCAGTGGTAGAGTGCCTCTGGGTTCAATTCCCAGTCTAAGTAGAAAAATAAATAAATAGAAAAAGTTACCATGCAAATAGAAATATGAAAGAGGGAGAGGTCCTGTTAATATCAGACAAAATAGACTTTAAAACAAAAAAATGGCCAGAATCCTGGCTCATGCCTATAATCCTAGCGACTTGGGAGGCTGAGGCAAGAGGATCTCGAGTTCAAAGCCAGCCTCAGCAACTTAATGAGGTCCTAAGCAACTCAGTGAGACCCTGTCTCTAAATAAAATACAAAATAGAACTGGGAATGTGGTTCAGTGGTCCAGTGCCTCTGAATTCAATCCCCAGTTACCCCCCCCCCCCCCCGCAAAATGTGACTAGATATAAAAGGAACCTTTCATAATAATAAACAATTATGGGACTGGAGTTGTGGCTTACTGGTGGAGCACTCGCCTGGTGGGCAGGAGGCCCTGGGTTTGACACTCAGCACCATGTATAAATAAAAAAATTAAAAAATCTGTTGACAATGAAAAAAATATTTTAAAAAAAGAACAATTATATTTATATATGCAAACCAACAATAGAGCCCTAAATTCATGAAGTAGAAAATGACAGGCTCAAGGGAGAAATAGACAATTCAATAATAATAGCAGGAGATTTTAATACTCTGCTTTCCATAATGAAGAAACCACAGACTAAGAACAAAAGGGAAATCGAAGACTGGAACAACAGTATAAAATGACTAAACCTAGCAGGTATCCACAGACTGTTCCACCTGCCAACTTAGAATATCAATTCTTCTGAAGTGCACCTGGATATTCTTTAGAATAGGCTATATGTTAGGTCATAAAACCAGTCTCAATACTTTTAAAAAGATTGAAATCACACGAGGTATGTTTTCTAATCGCAATAAAATAAAATTAGAAATCAATAGTAGGAATTTGGTGGATTTGAAAACATGTAAAAATTAAGTAACACACTCCTAGAGAAACTATAAGTCAAAGAAGGAATCGCTTTGGAAAATACTTGGAGATGAATGAAAATGAATAATCTACCAAAACTTATGGGATGCAGGTAAAGCAGTATGTAGAGGAATATTTATAGTTGTAAATACCTACATTAAAAATACAAGAAGGGTCTCAAATCAGTAATCAACCATTCTTTTTTAAGACACTGATAAAAGAAGAGCAAGTTAATAACAAGATGACAAATCAGTCTATTAAAAATGGGCAAAGAATCTGAATAGAAATTTCTGTAAAGAAAATATATATATAGGCGGCACTGGTGGCAGCAGGAGGCGTAATAGTTCGGGTCGTGGGCTTGGAGAAGTTCCAAGGCGGCGGTGGCGCCGGCGGCGACTTCGACAGCAGGAGCGGGCCCTGGGCTGACTGTCGCTCACCATGCCGCCGGTGGAGGAGCTTTACCGCCACTATGGCATCCTAGCTGATGCCACGGAGCAAGTGGACCAGCATAAAGATGCCTATCAAGTGATATTGGATGGCGTGAAAGGCGGTACAAAGGAAAAACGATTAGCAGCTCAGGTTATTCCTAAATTCTTTAAGCATTTTCCAGAATTGGCTGATTCTGCTATCAATGCACAGTTAGACCTCTGTGAGGATGAAGATGTATCAATTCGACGCCAAGCAATTAAAGAGCTGCCTCAATTTGCCACAGGAGAAAATCTTCCCCGAGTGGCAGATATACTAACCCAACTTTTGCAGACAGATGACTCTGCAGAATTTAACTTGGTAAACAATGCCCTGTTAAGTATATTTAAGATGGATGCAAAAGGAACGTTAGGTGGCTTGTTTAGCCAAATACTTCAAGGAGAGGACATTGTTGGGGAACGAGCAATTAAATTCCTTTCTACAAAACTCAAGACTACCAGATGAAGTCTTAACAAAGGAAGTAGAGGAGCTTATCTTAACCGAATCTAAAAAGGTCTTGGAAGATGTGACTGGTGAAGAATTTGTTCTGTTCATGAAGATACTATCTGGGTTAAAAAGCTTACAGACAGTGAGTGGAAGACAGCAGTTGGTTGAGCTGGTGGCTGAACAGGCTGACCTAGAACAGACCTTCAACCCCTCGGATCCTGACCGTGTGGACAGGCTCTTACAGTGCACGAGGCAGGCAGTATCCCTCTTCTCTAAAAATGTCCATTCCACAAGATTCGTGACTTATTTCTGTGAGCAAGTTCTCCCTAACCTCAGTACATTGACTACCCCTGTGGAGGGTCTGGATATACAGTTAGAGGTATTAAAATTGTTGGCGGAGATGAGTTCATTTTGTGGTGATATGGAGAAGCTAGAAACAAATTTAAGAAAACTATTTGATAAGTTTTTGGAATACATGCCTCTCCCTCCAGAAGAAGCAGAAAATGGGGAGAATGCTGGTAATGAAGAACCCAAGCTGCAGTTCAGTTATGTGGAATGTTTGTTGTACAGTTTTCATCAGTTGGGCCGAAAACTTCCAGATTTCTTAACAGCCAAACTGAATGCAGAAAAGCTCAAAGATTTCAAAATCAGGCTGCAGTACTTTGCACGGGGCCTGCAGGTTTATATCAGACAACTTCGCTTGGCTCTCCAGGGTAAAACAGGCGAGGCCTTAAAAACAGAAGAGAATAAGATTAAAGTTGTTGCATTGAAAATAACGAACAATATCAATGTTTTAATCAAGGATCTCTTCCATATTCCTCCTTCATATAAGAGCACAGTAACATTATCCTGGAAACCTATACAGAAGGTTGAGATTGGGCAAAAGAGAGCCAACAAAGATACAACCTCAGGTTCACCGCCCAAGAAATCTCCAGCAGGACCAAAAAGGGATGCCAGGCAGATTTATAACCCCCCCAGTGGGAAATATAGCAGCAATTTGGGCAACTTTAATTATGAGCAGAGAGGAGCCTTCAGGGGAAGTAGAGGTGGCCGAGGTTGGGGAACACGAGGAAATTGTAGTCGAGGAAGACTCTACTGAGTAAGATATCACATTCTTCAACATTGTCATGAGCTTAATATACTTAAATTCTACTATTCATTGGATTGCCGGGGATGTCCTTCTAAAGGACTGCTGCCTTCAGCTAAAAACTTAATGTTCTTTATACCTTTGTATGTATGATCTACTTTTGTAACAGACCATGGTTGTGTCCAAGGTAAAACCTCAATAATATTTTTGGATGCTTTGTCCACAATCTTGACTTGTTTTTCCAATATCATCATTATTCAGACTTCATATTGTGAATCTTTTTGCTTTTAAACATCTTGATAACTTGTTATTGAGAGCTTCTGAGTCTAAAATGTAATGAAATTCAGTTTCGTTCTGATATCTGGTAAAGATCATCAGTTTTGAAAGGTTAGTGATTTTCCTCTCCCCTTAGTTTTTGCCCAATAGATGGAGAAGAGTAATGGTCAATCCTGACATTTTTCATTGTTTTTTTAATAAAGCTGCTAGGCAATGGTGCAGCATTTTCACCTACTGTCATGAACACGAAATACTTACCAGCTTTCTTAAAATGTAGAAATGATAATACATTTTTAGGAGGAAGTAAGTTGCTTTGCACTGCTTACATTGTACTCTTCTCCACGTATTGGGATACAGCTTTGGAACGTGGGATCTTACTGTTCGAATAGAAATGTGTATGTATAATATACATTCACACATATATAAGCACATGTATGTGTATGTGTGTATATATATACATGCCGCAAAACTGAGTACACAACAAATCAATATTTTAAATTCCAGGAACGGGTAGTCTTTGACATGGTGATTATCCTTTTGAGGCTAAATCCACTATTCACTTGTTATCTATGGTTTTACTTCCAGTAGAGAGGAATTTTGAGTCAGTTGCACTTACATGATTATTGTTATTTAAAACTAAAAATAAAGGCTGTATATTCAAAGATAAAATGTGGAGATCCCTGTTGGTGAAATACAGCCAAATGTGATGTACATATAGAATTTCACAGGACGAGATAGTATAATTTAGGATTTGGAGATTTAATAACCAGGGCTACCGAGGAAAAAATGACTTGATAACATAGTACCAATAAGTAAGGGATGCTCTCTTGGTTTGCTTTTGCCACTTTCAAGATTATAACTTCTAAGGTTATTAGCCAAATTATTGTATAAATTAGCTAATAGAATCTCTAGGTTAAACAACAGATGGGAGGTTAGTGGAGTGTCTAATGTCATGGGCATTTTTAATAGCATAGACCCTTCGCCCTGCATTTGAATGTTTCATATATTTTTGTTCCTCAGTTAATCTTCCCTTCCCAAGTTTGCTATTCAAATCAAATGCCACAATGACATTTCTAGTAATTTGATGTGTTTTTTTGAGGAATAATTTGTGATTCCAATGCAGGTGTCTTTGTTACCATTATTTCTACACTGGGAAAAAAGCAAAACCCCTATGTTAGAAGTACTGCATACATTTATGAGGAAAGTATTTTTTAAAGGCTAGAATGATACAAATGATCATTAAGAAGCTGGTCAGCTTAACTGTGGAGTGGTGGCCATAACCTAGACATTCCAAAGACTGAGCTGAACCTAAGCTCCCTTGGAATCTGAACAGACATAGAAACACTGAATTGCCATTTAAAACTAACCAGCTAGTCTGGACCTCAGACAGATCAGCCAGTGGCCTAAAGCCATTTCAAGGACAAACCCTATTGGAAATACAGCTATATAAATTTGAACATTAAGTGTACTTTTTCCTTCTCTTTTTTAAAGTATATTTGTAAACTTAAAGCTGAGCAGAAGTGACTTGCTTTCTCAAGTTTTGATACTGAGTTGACTGTGTTCCTTCCCTCACCACCTCATTTTCTCCTTCCCATTCCTAAGGCAATAGATCACAACTTAGGGTTTTTTTTTTTCTTTCTTTCTTTCTTTTTTGTTTTGTTTTGTTTTGTTTTGTTTTGTTTTTTCTCCATAGCTCTGAATGAAAAACTTCATGCCATGAATTTTTTTCTTTTGCAAGACACCTGTTTATCACCTTGTTTAAATGTAAATGTTCCCTTATGCTTTTGAAATAAATTTCCTTTTATAATTAAAAAAAAAGAAAATATATATACAAAGAGCCAATAAGCACACAAGAAGATGCTTGGCATCATTGGTCATCAGGGAAATATAATTTAAAACTACAAATCAATGTGATACCACTTTTTCAAACCCTCTAGGAAGAATGGGTAGAATGAAGATGTATTGAAAACATATGTCCACACAAAAACTGAATGTTCATAGCAATGGTATACATAATTACCCCAGAGCAGAAACAATCCAAAGGTCCATCGACTGATGAATGTGGTCTGTCCATACAGTGGATTATTATTTGACAGTAGAAAGGAATGAAGTGCTGACACATACTACAACATGGATGAACCTTGAAAACATGCCAAGTGAAAGAAGACAGACACAAAGGGGCACATATTATGTGAGCACATATGTCTGAAATGTATTATATGAGCACATATATCTGAAATGTCCAGAGTAGGAAAATTCATAGAGACAAAGTATATTAGTAGTTGCCCAGAGCTGGGAAGATTTCAGGAGTGCTTCCAAGGAGTATGGAGTTTCTTTGGAGATTATAAAAATGTTCTAAAACTGATGGTGGTGATGGTCAAACAACTGTATGAATACACTGAAAGCTACTGGAGTGTATACCTTATTCATTTATTATTTGGCCTTGGAGATTGAACCCTGAGATGCTCTACCACAGAGCTACAGCCCCAGTCCTTTTTTAAAAAATTGATAGACCTTTATTTTATTCATTTATTTATATGTGGTGCTGAGAATCAAACCCTGTGCCTCACAAAATCAAACCCTGTACCTCACACATGCTAGGCAAGTGCTCTACCACTGAGCTACAACTCCAGCCCCAGTCCTTTTAATTAATTCATTCATTTTTTGGTATGGGGTAAATCCCAGGGATGCTTTACCACTGAGTCACATCCCCAGCCCTTTTTATTTTATTTATTTATATTTTAATGTGGTGCTGGGGATCAAACCTAGGACCTTGTGCACACGAGGCAGGCACTCTACCAACTGAGCTATATCACCAGCCCCTTTTTATTCTTTGAGACAGGCTCTCACTAAGTTGCTTAGGGCCTCCCTAAGTTACTGAGGCTGGCCTGAACTTGCAGTCCTCCTGCCTCAGCCTCCAGAGTCAATGGGATTTCAGGTTTGGGCCTCCATGCCGGCCCTTTTTATCTTTTATTTTGAGATGAGATCTCACTAAGTTTCCCAGGCTGGCCTTGAACTCATGACTCTCTTGCCTCAGCCTCTTGAGTGGCTGGAATTACATACTTGAAGTGGGTAAATTGAATGATATGTGAATTTTATCTCAATATATCTGTTACCAATTTTTTTTTTTTTAAAGTTCAAAGCCTGCTTCCCTTTAGAAATTGGGGGCAGCGTAACTGGAAAGCGTCATGAAGATTTATGACCTGCCCTAGATAGGAGGCCAAACAGGGAAGGCTGACCTAAGACGGTGGCAGTTGGGAAGGGAGGTGCCTCAATCAATAGCACGTGGTGATTTGAAGCACATGATCATGAAGGAAAAGGAAAAGGTCCAATAAGAATCTCCCCCACTGTCCCTTTCCTGGTCCTGTTCCCTCCTAACAGGTCTCCCTGTTGTCTGTCTCATCCCCAAATTTATCCATTTTCTGTTCCACCACCCTAGTTTCTTTCCTGGAATGCAGATCTCATGTGTCACCCTCTCAAATATGCACACACACACAGGGTTCTTCTTTTTTAGCCACAGGGAGCCATGTGTCTTCTGCGGTCTTGGTACATCCTCTTTTGCTCGCCCTGTTCCCTTAAGTTGGAATGTCTGTCAGTCTCCAGTTGAAATTATGTGTTCTTCAAGGTCTGGTTATAATTCCACCTCCTTTGTGGAACCCACCCCCCCACTCCCTACCCGCGGAGTACACAGTCTGGTAGAGGAGATAAACAATACAATTGGGTTCTCTATTACAATGTGATACTACTGGGGCTGGTGTGTGCCCAGTGTCCTAGGAGGGGAAGGGAGCAGGGTAGAAACTGTTCAGTTAGCCAAAAGATAGAAAATTCCAAACTTCGGTTGACTTCCCAGGCTGAGGCTTAGAACTCCACACTGAGGCATTGATTTCATTCTAATGGATTCCCTTTCTACCAATCAGCTATTTTCTTAGGATGGGGAGCCATGTCTCCCCACCCGCCCCGCCATCTTTCAGGAGCATCAGTTTTATTACAATATTTGTAAGAAACAAATTTATTAAGAACCATCTCTGCTATCATAGAAACACGGAAGAAAGGACAGAGAAGATCAGGGCAAGGGGAAATGTCCCCAGAAACACAGTCTCTGGTGTCTCCCCGAGGTGGGAGAGGAGGGGCCCTCTTGTCTCCAGGCTGCTGCACATGCTCTTGCGACTGGAACCCATGTGGAGAAGCCGGAGGCAGTTTGTGCACCTCCATCCTGTCACTGTTCCACATAAGCGAGATCCTGAGGGATCTGTCTTTCTGAGGAGGTAGAAATATTAATTAGCATGAGTTAATCATCCCACAGTGTATAGATCTATAAATGTGTGCAGTTATGATTTGTCAGTTGCAAATGACATTAATAAAAGCATATGTAAAATAAAATGCTGGACCACCCCTCCTGCTTGGTGGTGTCTGTGTCTCAGCTGTCGCCTTTCATTGGAACCACTTTGTTTCTGAATCCAGCGTGTCTTGCAGGCTGGCTCACAACAACAGGGTGTGTATTCATAGAATACAGGTGGCATTCTCCTCATCATCCCCTTCCAGCTCCAGTCACAGGAACAGGCTGTGGTCTTCTGGTGGGTGTCCCAGTGGAGAGGGAGTTTTCTTATGAGGTACCCTGGGAGGACTTGCTGCTCTTTGTCCCCCACCCACTGCTGCTCATCCAAAGACTCCAGGAGGGGGCCACTGGGACATGTTGAGGGGTTGCTCTGGGAGCATGCTGGGAATGGGGACCTTCACATTCAAGGCTGGCTCTTCTGCCACCCTTCTGCCCTGACTTGTCCTCAGCCAGCTGATACTCACAGGGCAAGAAGTGGGAGGTGCAAAGAGCAGGCTCGCTGGCACTCCCCGCACAGAGCATGAAACTGGAAGAATCTGAGGTTGAGGGACAAGGCCTGACCTCTGGATGTCCAGGCTGAACTTGGATTGTGTGCGTCCCACCCCCGCCAAGTCCAGGTTGTCTGGGTGCTGGAGCATCAGATACATAGTCATCAACTTACCAAATTGTTCCTTTACCAAAGATAAATAGGTATCAAATGTGTTACAACCCTGACACACATTACCTTAGTGTTGTGGGGTCTGTGTGGCTGGGGAGGGGTTTGCTGGGGTGAATCAATTATTCTCACCTGGCTTAGCCATGGATGCCCCAGGATTTGGTCTACTGTGAACCTCTGCGTGAGGTCAATAGTCAGTAAGTGCCTGATGATGCTTTGCGCTTGGGCAGAAAGGTGAGAGGGAATGTCATATCTTTCCTGCAGCATCTGCTCCTGGAGCTGTGGAAAGGTGTTCCTCTTAAATAGGAGACACCCCATGATCAGGAAGTACCAGAGGACACCCAGACTCCAGATGGCCACCATTTTCTACCCACTGTACAGCCCTGAGGCACAGTATGGGGGGGGGGGAGGTGCTACAGAACTTGTCCAGCTTCAGCCACGAACCTGCAATCCAGGCTGAGGCTGGAGAGTCTCATATTTCCTCCATCATCCACCAAGATCTTCTCCAGCTTCAGATCCTGTGCATGCTGCCCTTCCTGTGGCAGCAGAGCGCGGCACACGTGATCTGCCTGAGCGCTCTGGGCTTCCTCCTCCTGCATGCCAGTGGCCTCAGGAATGTGGTGTGGTGGCTGTCCCCACTCACCTTCTCCAGCACAAGGTAGATGTCTTCAGCGTTCCAACCATATGAAACAATTTGATCACATCTGGGTGTTCCACAGTGTTTTTTATATCCATTTTGGTATATAATGAAGGGCACGTTTTCCTTGCCCTATGTGACTTGCATGACCACTTCAGTTTCCATGAGACTATGTTGGGGACCTGGGCACAGCTGCCCTGCTTGATGTTCCTCAGATGGCACATGAGGGTATCCTCAAAGGAGGAGCTGGCCTACAGGCCCTGATGCACTCTCATAACCTACCCCCCACCGCTCTGATTACACTTACTGGGCATCCCAGCAGCGACACTAAGAAGGCTAGCTAATAAAATGAATAAAAATCTAAAAATAAAAAGCCCCATAAATTTAAAAAAAAACATGTGAAAATACCAAAACCACCAAGCCACCAAACAAACACTGAGTCCAACTGGTCACCAAGAACTCCCTATGCTTAGACACACACACACACACACATGAATGGCTGCAGCCAGGACCTTGCATAGGTGGTATTTGAAATTCTCTCACACTGGCTCCTTGTGAGGTCAGTGTAAGAAATGTCCCAGTCATGGCTGTGCATAACCCAAGTGGTTGTCTCACTTTTTGGCCTCCTGGACCTTTTCCACTTAAATAATGAGAAAGAATTCCAGAAGTTTTTGCTTCCGTGGGTGATGGAGACTGATATTTACTTGTTTAGCCAAGAACCCCATGGCCAGCAGAAGGGTCCTTCCGTAGGAGGTATCCCCAAATGCCTTGGTCCCTTTATGCTCCTTTAACAGAATACCTGAGACTGGGCAATTTATAAACAACAGAAATTGACTTCTGGCAGCTCTGGAGTCTGGAACACAAGGTGCCAGGCGATTCAGTGCGTGGAGAGGGCAGGCGTTCTCCTTTTTCCTCCTTGTGGCTGTGTCCTCACCTGGTAGGCCGGGTGGAAGAGTTGAATTCAGCACTCCAAGCTCTTTTCTTTCTTTTTTTCTCAGTATTGGCGATTGGACCTAGGGCCTTGTGTGTGCTAGGAAGCTCTCTAACCACTGAGCCACACCCCCAGCTGTTTTTACTTTGGGTCAGGGTCTCAGTAAGTTGCTCAGGCTGGCCTCAAACGTGCCATCCTCCTGCCCTTGTTTCCTCAGTAGCTGGGATTACAGGCATCCTCCTTAATATATGTACTTTTTATGTGTGTGCAGTGCTGGGGATCTAACTGAGGCCTTGTGCGTGTCAGACAAGCACTCTTTTCTAAAGGTACCCAGTCCGTCCTTGAGGTTGGAGTCTCATGGCCTAACTCCTCCCAAGGCCCCACTCCTCAATACTGCTGCATTATGGCTGAAGTTTCAACAAAAATTTTGGAGGGACACACATTCAAACCACAGCACCAGATAAACAAGAGTCAAGGGAGCTGGTCACCATCAGATGTGCCCTGAGTGAGGGGAGTCCTTCAGGTTGCTTTGGAAGACAGACAGGAACTCAGAGCCCCTGCTTGTTCTGCAGCAGCAGAGGAAGGGACAGGTCCAGCTGGGGGCTGGGGTAGACGGAAGTGAGTGTGAACCCGACAGCGGGGCGCAGGCCAGCCTTTCCACCCTTGTTGGGCTCCACTGCAGGGAAGGGGTTGGTGAGTCTGTGCTGGTTCCCACTAAGAGGGTGCTGACCTGCCTGCACACAGCCGGCAGATCACAAGGATCCAGTACTGCTGGTAATTCTGATCAGTGGGGAGTCCCAAGAGAGACAGATTGATGCTGTCAGTGTCTTCAGGTGTTCTTGGAGGTCACACTCTGGAAGAACTTGGAGGGCTTGAGGACCTAGACCTCCTTCTTACATCATCTCCAGGGTTACCACAGCAACAGAGGAGGGATCCTGAGCCTCCGAGTGGCTGAACATGCCCTGGTTCTCCACCTCCATTGCCAGGTCAAAGTGGGGCAGTTGCTCAGGGTGACTACCTTTCTCTCCCCATGGGGCCTGAGGTCACTGATCCTCAAGGACAGCTCCAAGGTCTGGCCCATTGGCACTTCCACCCAGCATGGGGTGAAATTCACTCCCACGCTTTTAATTGCTGTATCGACGGCATCTATCAGGGTTCCTGGACAGAAGCGACGATGATAAATCTTTATAGAAGACTGAATTAGTAGGAAAAGGTGTCCAGTGGCACTTGGGAGGAAGGGCAGGAAGCGCTTCCTAGAGGAGGCAGCACGTGAATTGAATCTTGGAATGTGGGTATAGATGCAGGCAGGGGGCCCTTCGGGGAGGAAGGGTGCTCCAGACGGGCAAGGTGAGCATGCAGGCACGAGAAACTGGCACCTCAGGAAATTGGAGGGAGCTCAGCAGCCCTGAATCAGAGTTTGGGGAAGAGAAGGCAGAGATAAAGCTGAAAAGGGCCAAAGTGATAGAGCCGTTCATCTGTGCTGATGAATTTGAAATGGATGCAAAATGGAGCTCCCTGAGGATTTTAAGGGAGAAACTTGGATGGGCAGGAGTGAGTTAGAGATGGAATCTAAATCCATAGACTTCAACCCACCTGAAGGACTCTGCTTTCCTTTTTTGCAGTGCCCAGGACCATGCCCATGCTAGGCAAACGCTCTGCTATGGAATTATACCCCCACTTCAAGACTCTCTTTTCTTAAAGTTTCAATTAAATTCGATTTTTTAAAACAAGCAAACAGTGACCTGATTCAAAATCCAAAAAGTATAAAAGGGCATATTGTGGAAGATCTCTCTTCCTAGCCCTGATTTACAGATGGTGTGATCCTGACCTCCAGTCCCAGCTCCCTGCTCTGGGGGAAACCACGCTTACCAGCTTTCCCTTGGGTGGGTTTGAATAAATATACACCTTGCAGCCCTCTGTTCTGGCTACTCTGTTTTTCAGTTAATATGTCTTAGAAATTGTTTCATAACAGTTCTTGAGAGGTTCTTCATTCTTTTTCATGACTATCTGGTATTCCATTGTATAAAAGTTACAAAATATATTTACATTTTGCACAAGTACATCTGTGGCATTAATTTCGGGGGTCTCTTTAACACCAAAAAGTTTCACTGAACCCCAGCAAGAAAGTTGTATAGATCTTTAAAATACATAATCAGAGAAGACTGTTCTGATGATCCAGTAGTGCCTTTAAGTGGGTTTGTACTTTCATGAATATGTTATTTACATAAATTTGAAACATATATGAGACACATCATTTATCCAGTCCACTGACAATGCCTGGTGTGAGCATAGGTTCAAGTACCTGGCAGCACTAACTGGGCATTCCTTCCCATCTACAGGACATGGTGTCTGAGCGGCCGTATCTTTGACATCCTTACTAAAATGATGTGCTCCAGGTTTGATAAAGAGGAAGACACGTGATTTGGTCACATTGAGTTTTCTGTGTCTCTAAAATATGTATATAGGATTTTAGGCTCTGCAGCATTTGAACTAATATCCCACCCCAACTGCAGGAAGGTCCTCACGGAGCCTGAGAGGTTTCCTAGAGAAGGTTGAAGGCATTTGGAAGAGAGGTCAGACAGCATCTGAGTTTCTTGCATCCATTCTCAGAAGCCATTCTCAGTTGCCCAGAGTCAGGACAATTGAGTTCTTTGATACCAGTGCAGTAGTCAACTATCTATTGGGAACCCCCTCAGATCCCAGGCCCCATTTTGGAGCCCTGCTATGTGGGCGGTACCCACAAAGTGGTATCAGGTACACAGAGACACGTGTAATTCAATATTCACATTACATTTAATGTGAAGGTTGTGGGGGGCCCCACAAACCCTGTGATGCTCCTTCCTCCAAAGGAAGAGTCTAATTCCCCGCCTCTTGAACGTATTCAAGACTTAGCAACTCATTAAAAAAAAAAAAAAAGAATGTAATGGAAATGATGGTGTGTGACTTCTGAGGCCAGGTCATGAAAGACATTTGCTTCCACCATGTTCTCTTGGATCATCCATGGTGGGGGAAGCCAGCTGCTGTCATGGGGACATTTGAGCAGCCTGTAGAGAGGCCCATACTGGAGGAACTGAGCTCTGCTGCCAAGAACCAGCCCCAACCTGCTGGCCAGGTGAGTGAGTCATCTGGAAAACAGATTCTCCAGTGCAGTCAAGCCAGCAGGTTACTGGAGCCTTCCAGCCCTAAGTTTTCCAGCAGAGGCCCCAGACATTGTGGAGCAGAGCCATGCCAATCCTGCCAGCCCTGAATTCCCAACCATAGAACGGTGACAGAACAAATGAAAACTATCGTTGTAAGCCACTGGGCTTTGAGGTAATTAGTAATGCAGCAAAAGATAACTGATAAAGGGTGGCAGGTATAGACAGAACGTTCAGGGAATGCATAGGAGTGGACACTCAGCTTTATTTGGGGGGGCATCTAGGAGGCTTTCTGAAGGAAAGGAAATGGATTGAATCTTAGAGGATGTGTAAGAATAATCCAGAAAGGTTGGGAAGGTATTTGAAGCCTAGGGAATGGTACAAGAAAGGGTAGGGAAACTTAAAACAGGATGAAGGCTCAAGAGGAGCTATGCATATTACTTACCCCTTTGGAAGGGTCCAAGGTGAATCAACTTCCAACTTCATCCATTTATCAGCAAATGCCATAATTTTATTCTTCTTTATGACTGAGTAATATTCCATTGTGTATATATACCACAGTTTCTTTATCCATTCATCAGTTGAAGGGCATCTCGGTTGGTTCCACAATCTAGCTATCGTGAATTGAGCTGCTGTGAACATTGACGTGGATGCATCACTGTAGCATGCTGCCCAGTTCTGCTCTAGAATAACTGAGACTGACCCACATTTCTTTTCTTTCTTTTTAAATTTTTTTTTTATTTTTACAGGCTGCATTTTGATTCATTGTACACAAAAGGGGTACAACTTTTCATTTCTATGGTTGTACATGATGTAGAGTCACACCATTCATGTAGTCATACATATTCATAGGGTAATACTGTCTGTCTCAGTCTTTCTTTCCTTCCCCCATCCCCTCCTGCCCCATTTTCCTCTGCACCATCCAAAATTCCTTCATTCTTCTCTCCCCGCTCCGCCACTACCCCCCCTTGTTATGCATTGTCATTCACTTATCAGAGAAAACATTCGGCCTTTGGTTTTTGGGGTCTGGCCTATTTCACTTAGCATGATATTTTCCAACTTCATCCATTCATCAGCAAATGCCATAATTTTATTCTTCTTTATGACTGAGTAATATTCTGTGACTGTGTATATATACCACAGTTTCTTTATCCATTCATCAATTGAAGGGCATCTAGGTTGGCTCCACAATCTAGCTATCGTGAATTGAGCTGCTATGAATATTGATGGGGCTGCATCACTGTAGCATGCTGATTTTAAGTCCTTTGACCCACATTTCTTATTGGTGAATGTACTCAGAAGATGATGGAGCATCTGAAGTTTTTAATCTGTTGGTTTTTCATGAAAGAAGTTTTGGAAAGTTTGATATGTTCATTTTTTAGCATAGGAACATGTCATTTTATAAAAAGATTTCCAAATCCAGATGGGCAACAGAATCACCTGGGAGCTTAAAAAAAAAATCAGACTTCTGGGGCCCAAACTAGTCCTGCTAAACCATCTCTGGGCAGGGCTGAGGGTCTCATCCAAAGTCCTCACTTGGCAGATGAGAACGGAAGACACACGGAGCAGAGTTGAGACTAGAATCCTGGCCTTTCCGTTCCTATTTGTGGTCTTGCTGCCTTACTCCTCTCTACCAGAGTGTCTTCTTTTCCCAGCATCCCGCAGATCCTAGTCACGTGATGGTTAACGACAGAATGAGCTAGAGGTTTTGCTTACAGTATGGACCGAATCTTTGCATTCTGCCTCTCCAAAATCCCTTAGCAAAGGGAATTCAGTGTGCTACTGTACTTTCATGTCTTTTACCTTTAAACTTTTGCCTTAGTTTTCACTCTTATTTCTCCCACCCCTGGTGCTGGGGATGGAACCCAGGGCCAGTGCTAGGCAAGCACTCTACCACTGAGTCACATCCACAGCCCCTCACTCTTCCTATTCTTAACCACACACATTTAAAAAATTATCAATGTTTATAGCAGCTCAATTCATAACAGCTAAGCTATGGACCCAGCGTAGGTACCCTTTAACAGATGAATGGATAAAAAAAAATGTGGTTTATGTATACAGTGGAATATTACTCAGCTTTAAAGAAGAATGACATTCTGGCATTTGCCTGTAAGTGGATGAAGCTGGAGAATATCATGCTAAGCGAAATAAGCCAATCCCCCAAAACCAAAAGCCCAATGTTTTCTCTGATATGAGGATGCTAATTCACAATGGTGAGGGCTAGGGAAGAATAGAATTACTTTAGATTAGGTAGAGGGGAGTGAAGGGAGGGGAGGGGGCATGGAGGTAGGAAAGATAGTAGAATGAATCAGACATTATTACCCTGTGTACATATATAACTATATGACCAGTGGGATTCTATATCATGTATAACCTGAAGAAAGAGAAATTATAGTGCATCATATATGATGTATTGTGGGAAACCATCCTTATCTAGCAGAATCACATGGTTCCCTGTCTAGTTGCCCCCAGAAAATGGCTCCCCTAACTTCACCCTATCCTGCTCATCACAGAAGCAGCTCCTCCTGTTCCAGGCCCCTTTTCCTGTGTGTCTATAAAATAAAAGAGAGTTGGGTTACTCTATGTTGTTAGAGACCAGAGCTGGTATGGCCAGATCCATCACACTCCCTCTTATTTATAAAAGAGTATTGGCTCTTGTGTTTTTTATTGATTAGATAAGTTTATGGGTAATTGATTGCTTTATAGCCAACATCATCCTCCGGCAGTTAACCCTTTTCTCATCCACATGGGACATGGTTGAGAGACCTCCACAATGTACCAAAGTGCATTCTACTGTCACATATAACTAATTAAAACAAATTTTAAAAACTTTAAAAATTTGAGATATGATTCCACACTTTACCGTCTTAAGTTTGCAGTGAGCAGTTTCTGGTACTGTGTATTCATAGGGTCATGTGACCACCAGTGCCATCTAGTTCTAGAACACTTTTTTTCACCGAAAAGAAACTATCATTAGTAGTACTCTTCATTACTCTCTCTTCCCATCCTCCAACCACTGATCTACTTGTTACTTGCTGACTCTGTGGATTTGACAATTGTGATTCTTTCATATAAATGTCATACAATACGGGGACTTTTGTGTCTGTCTTCTTGAACTTAGCATAATATTTCTAAGGTTCACGTGGTAGCAGGTGTCAGTACTTCTTTTTATGTCTGAATAATATTCTATTGCCTAGATATACCACATTTTCTTTATCCATCTGTTGAGGATACTTAAGGTGCTTCAATTTTTTTTGGCTATTGTACATAATGCTGCTATAAATATGAATGCTTAAGTTTTTGTGTGGGCATATGTTTACAATTCTCCTGGTATATAGCTGGGAGTGGAATTATTGGGTAATATGGTAATACGGTAACTTTTTAAAGAATGTTTTGTTTGGTCACTTTTTTGCTTTTCTTATTTTTTTCTTTCTTTGTTGAGTGGTTAACTTTTTAAGGAACTACCCCACTATTTTTTATAATCACATATACTTGTTCACTGAAGTAATGACGTTTTTCCTTTCACTTATTCACAAGAGAAAAATATCACTCAGAAGTAATACAGTTTTGAAACTTACTTAATATGGAGGATTGAATAATTCCATTTTCTATTTTTCCCTCCTGAAACACCCACTAAAACCATGGTAAGAGAGAATTTATTTTACCCTCACAGATAAAGAAGATATAAAGAAGAAAATAATAACAAAATATTTTGAAATTGAGAGGCACATGGGCAATGCAAGTTCATTTTTAGATAAGACCTGAGTCAATGAGGGGACTCAGTAGAAAGTCCATGGGCATCATGGAACTGTTTAAAGCTTTGGATGTTAAAGATTACAGGTATCCCTAAAAGTGGGAGTCCAAGTGGGGATGAGCAAGGGATCAAATAAAGGCTTATGAAAATTTGTACACCCATTCCATCACAGCACAATTCTCAATAGCCAAAGGTGAAAGAAACCCAAGTGCCCATCAAGGATGAATGGATAACACATGTGGTATATCCGCACAAGGGAATATTATTTGGCCTTTAAATGGAAGGAAATGTTTTTTAATGTTTTTTTTTTTTTGGCAGTGCTAGGGATTGAACCTAGGGCCTTAAGTGCTTGAGAGGCAAGCACTCTACCAACTGAGCCATATCCCCAGCCCAAATGGAAGGAAATTTTGACACATTCTTCAACATGGATGAACCTTGAGGGCATTACACCAAGCAAAAGAAGTGAATCACAGAAAGACAAATGCTGGATCCCCCTATTTATATGAGGTATCTAAATTAGTGAAATTCATAGAGACGGAAAGTAGAATAGTGGTTACCATGGGCTGTTTAATGGGTACAGAGTTTTCTGGAGTTTTCTGACAGTAGAACAATGTGAATATACATCATAGTACTGAATGGTGCACTGAAAATGATAATCTTAATGTATATTTTATCAATTTTTAAAAAGTTTATTAAGAAACATAATCTTGGGGGCTGGGGAGATAGCTCAGTTGGTAGAATGCTTGCCTTGTAAGCACAGGCCCTGGGTTCGATCCTCAGCACCCCCCCCCCCCAATAAAAAGAAACATAATCTTATATACATGTATGAGTACATGAATGGTGTGAATCTACATTGTGTACAACCTTAGAAATGAAAAGTTGTACCCCATTTGTGTACAATGAATCAAAATGCAGCCTGTAAAAATTAAAAAATAAAATAAAATAAAAAGAAACATAATCTTAGTTCCTCTTTCCTACTCTGAGGAAGGGGATACACCCCTCCCAATGCTGGCTGAAGATGTCATGTTGACTTTCTGGGGGAGGTTAAGTAAGGTAACTCCAGGCCAGAGAACACAATGCAGCTGAGGGCAGGGTGTGTCACAGGAAGAGTGAGACCTTCAACCAGGTCACCTTCCCCCTCTTCCCAAGGATGACTGATGGAGTCCTTTCTGGAGTAACTGGCCCAAGGGAAAGACCGCTGGGTTTTGGTATACAAATAGGGAGCTGAAGGTCACATCAGAAGTAGGCATGAAAGAGGGAAGCCAATGCAACAAAGAGAAAAGTGACCTTGGAGGGAGAAGGAGCAGAAGAAAAGCTTTTAAAAATTAATATTGTTGGTTGCTGAATAGATAAGAATGGATATTTTATCCCTGAAGCAAGGCCACCACAAAGGAACATTCAGAGAACAAAAAGGCCTCTTGAAAATTAAAAATGTGGTATTTAAAATGAAAGGTTCAGGGCTGGGGTTGTGGCTCAGTGGTCGAGCGTTCCCCTAGCACGGGTGAGGCCCTGGGTTTGATTCTCAGCACCACATATAAATAAATAAAATAAGGGTTCGTTGACAACGAAAAAGTTTTTTAAAAAATAATAAAATAAGATGAAAGATTCAATAGAAGTGTTGAAAAATAAAGGTGAAAAAAGCCTCCTGACAGTAGAACAAGTCACAAAGACAGAAAAAATAGGAAAGAAAAAAATAAAAATAAAATTTTGAGACTCAATTCAGGATATGGATCCAACATCAAAATACAAGGTTCATGGACTGGAGTTGTAGCTCAGTGGTGGAGCCCTTCCCTAGTATGTGTGAGGCACCGGGTTCAATCCTCAGCACCACATAAATAAAATAAAATAAAATAAAATAAAATAAAGGTATTGTGTCCATCTACAAGAATTTAAAAAAAAAAAAAACCAAGATTCATAAAGCAAAAGTCATATGGGAAAATTATCAAAGAAATAACTATAGAAAAAATAGCCAGAATTGAAAAACCTGAATTCCTAGGCGGAGAAGCCCCATATATATCCAATAGGATGGATAATAACAAATCCATGTGAAGATGTATCATCTTGAAATTCCAGAACACAGAAGCCAAAAACATCTCAAGCAGAGATGCGACATGTTTGTAAAAATAAATAACAGGGAATCAGAATGACTTCAGACTTCTTGACAACATAATTGGAAGACAACAGAGAAATACCTTCAGAAATCTGAGGAAAATGATGGCAGCAGGGTTCAGTGGTGCACACCTGTAATCCAAGGGTCTCAGGAGGCTGAGGCAGGAGGATTACAAATTCAGTGCTAGCCTCAGCAACTTAGCGAGGCCCTATCTCAAAATAAAATTTAAAAATAAAAATAAATAAACAAAAATAGAAAAGGGCAGGGGTGGCTGGGGCTGTAGCTCAGTGACAGAGTGCTTGCCTAGCATGTGTGAGTCACTGGGTTCAATCCTCAGGACCATATGTAAGTAAATAAAATAAAGATCCTTCAACAACTAAAAAAAAAATTAAAAACAAAACAAAACAAAGTCAAAAAAGGATGTGGCTCAGTGGTTGAGTGTCCCTGGGTTCAATTCCTGGTACAAAAAAAGAAAAAAAGATCGCTAACCCAGAATTCTGTACCTAGCTAAACTATCAATCTAGGGCATAAGACATGTTCAGGCATGAAAAGTCTCAGAAAAAAACTCAATCTTCCTAGCACCCTTTCACAGGAAGCTACTAGAAGATAGGCTCCAAGAAAATGAGAGAATAATCCAAGAAAGAAGAAGCATGGAACTCAGGAAGAGGAGAGAGAGGTGCTAGGTCATCCTGGGACAATAGTGGCGGCATGGCCTTGAGGGAGCCATCTAGAGAGTAACAGGATAAGGGCAGCAGGACAGATATTGCCAAGGAAAAGATTAAGCTGATGGATTATATTTGTGATAGGTACACCAAAAACTAGACCAAATATTGAGACAGTTAACTCCAGGAAAAGGAAACTTCAAGAAAGAAAATATAAATATTGTGGTTGTGGGTATTGCTCCATGGTAGAACACTTGTTTGCAAGTGTAAGGCCTTGCATTCAATCCCCAACATTGTAAAGCATTCTTTAAAAAGAAAGAAAGAGGAGCTGAAGAAATAACTTGTAGTGGAGAGTGCTTGCCTAGCATTCTCGAGGGCCCAGGTTCAAATCCCCAGACACTCAGATAGGGGTGGGGGCAGGGAAGAAAAAAAAACAAAAAACTCCTTGGGGCTGGGGAGATAGCTCAGTTGGTAAAGTGCTTGCCTTGCAAGCACAAGGTTATGGTTTCGATCCCCATCACCACAAAAAAAAAAAAAAAAGAAGGAAAGAAAGAAAAAAGAAAATAGAATCATAATCTTCATGGTTATATAATATTTATATAATAATATCATAAACAGTGAATTTTGGCCAGACCAAAATTTGTGATATGACCATATTGGAAGGATGGTGGAAAGTGAAGATGGGGATGTAAGAGTTAAATCCTGTTTTCTTTTTTAAGAAATCATAGATCATATCTAAAACTGAAAAATCAAGAAATAGCTGTACGAGCATGTTACTTAGAAACGGGAGGCGCATACCAGAAGACACAGCTAAAGGACTTGAAAATGGTTGCATCCCAGAAACAGGTCAAGAGTGTAAAGAGATGGAGCTGCTTTCCTTTGTGATTAACCTTTTAGGACGATTTGATTTTTAAAATCATGTATGTATCTCACTTGACAAAAATTCAAACTAATCAATTAAATAAAAGGTCAGGGGGAAGGAACAATAAAATGGAAATGAGATTTAGGTGGAGCGGTGGAATATTCTGTTCCTTTGCATTTTAAATTAAGGGCAGGGCACACTGAACTCTTTAATATGCACAATGAATAGTAAAAGATATACTTAGGATTTATATGTGGCAATTTTAAGCAAAGATACGGGGAGCGACAGATGCTGGCAGACAATGTTAATAGAGAAATAGAGGGGAGAGAAAGAAATAAATACCAAGACCCAGAAAGACATAACCCAGACTCATAAACACAAAGAGAAATGTGGAGAGACTCCCCCACCAAAAATCCACAGGTATGATTCAGGAGTGTGTATACCCATGTGTGCATACACAACGACGTAATAATAGAGACCCAAGTCGTCATAGATAACATGTCCAACTTTTGTTAAATGGTGGGGAATGCGATTATTACTAGACATTCTCCACTACCACCAGCAGCAGAAGCATCAGCAGCATTTAACGAATCCTCCTCTGCTTTCAAGACCCAGCTGAAATCTGTCCCCTTCGTGGGAACCTCCCAGGCCACTCCAGTTTGGGACCCTTGCTATGGCTACTCATCCTCTAGGAAAAGAATTCTTATCCTACCACCCATTTGGCATTGAACTTCTTAACATTCTCATGACCTTACGATGTTGTTACACAGCCGTACTAAACTTCCATTGCTTCTCTTTCCATCTGCTCTTTAGCTTTCTCTTCAACTAGGTTATATGTGCGCAGGGAACAGAGAAGCCACATCTATCCACCGAAGAATCTTCCACGGGTCCAGCTTCCAAGGCGGCTCTGGATTGGAACTCTTTCTCTGCCATTCACTTTCTTTGTGATTCGACCTTGTCACCTGACCTCCCTGTTTGTTAGTCCTTATCTGTAAAGATACTATTAGAATGAATTGTATAAAATAGCCAGTCTCCCACCATATTTGGTCCCCCAAATGTCAAATTTATAGGATTCGACCTCATAAAACCACTACCTTCAGAGGTATGAGGATTAAATGCACAGCGTGTGTTTCACCCTAAGGAATCACAAAGGGTGGTTGTAAGTCACTCAGACCTTGTCGAACAAAGGCAGCACCCTAGGGATGGCAGGGAACCCAAAGGAAGGAGCCCAGCCCCTGATACCCTGGAGCTTCATATCTGCTATGGACTGCTAATGTCTAGACACGTGAGCAAGAAATGACCCCCTATCTAGTTTAAACCCCTGTTATTTGGGTCTTTTTTGAAGCAGTTAAGCTGACGTTCTAATTAATAAAGAATGTGTGTGAGAGAGAAAGGAACCAGGTGCTTCTGCACAGAGATTTCTGCCTTGGGACAGCGAATGTGAAGCCACTGGGTAAGGTGGTCAGTCTAGGACGGGGCGGGCAGTTGGGAGGAGGACAATGAGTTCAATTTCAGATGAGTCCAACTGCTGATGCTCTGTTTTGAACCTAGGGCAAACCACCCTGTTCTTCTGGAGCCCAGGAAAGATGATAAAGCTGGAAATACTGGTTTGAGAATCACATGTGTATATATGATTATTTTAACCTTAGAAAAGGTGTGATCATCTCGGGAAGAAAGAGACAGAAAAAGAACTCTTGTAGCTACATGTCTTCATCTGTTTAGGCTGCCATTAACAGAAAATCCACAGGTGGAGTGGCTATTACTTTTATTTTTTTGGTACCAGGAATTGAACCCAGGGGTGCCTAACCACTGAGCCACATCCCCAGCCCCCACTTTTTTATTTTTTATTTTGAGACAGGGTCTCACTAAGTTGCTTAGGGTCTTTGACCTTGTGACCCTCCTATCTCACCCTCCTGAGCCACTGAGATTACAGGTGTGTGCCATAGTGCCTGGCCTGAGTGAGGTTTTTTTTTTTTTTTTTTTTTTTTTTTTGGTACTGGGGATTAAACCCAGGGCCTTGTGCTTGCCAGGCAGGCACTCTACCAGCTGAGCTATATTGCCAGCCCTCTGAGTGACTTTTATTTATTTATTTATTTATTTATTTGCTGTGCTGGGGTGCTGGGGATTGAACCCAGGGCCTTGTGCATGCGAGGCAGGCACTCTACCAACTGAGCCATATCCCCAGCCCTCTGAGTGACTTTTAAGCAGCAGAAGTTTATTTCTCAGAGTTCTGGAGGTTAGAATGTCCAAGATGGGGACACCAGAAGACTCAATGTTGGATGAGGATCTGATTCCTGACCATGACCTAATGACTTCACAAAGGCCCCCATGTCCTAATACCATCATCCTGGGGCTTAGTCTTCCACCATGTGAATTTGGGAGGGGACACACAGTGAAAGTGGAGAAAACATGAATAATCACGGTGAAACGTTTCACCATGTGCAGGACAGGAACTTCCAAGTGTATCACAGCTTTAAGCTCACAGAAACCCTTTAGGTGGGAAACCCATCTTAGCTGGCAAACTGAGAACTGAACTCAGGTCTGATCAACTTCAAAGTCCACTTTTCTAACATTATTCCTTTATGTGTTTTTTTTTTTTTAAATGAGGATGCAGCAATATGCAGTTGTCAGAACTCTTCAAACTATAGATTTTAAATGAGTACACTTTGCTGTATATAAGTTATACCCAATAAAGATAATTTAAAAATGTGATTTCAGAGCTGCATCAAGGGTCAATAATCAGTCAACAAGAGATAACATAAACTTAAAAGTTTCACAAGCAAGCACGGCATGGTGGCGCACGCCAGTCATCCCAGCAGCTCTGGAGACTGAGGCAGGAGGATCCCAAGTTCAAAGCCAGCCTTAGCAATTTAACTAGGTGCTAAGTGACTTAGAAGACCCTGTCTCTAAATAAAATATAAAAAGGGCTGGGTACGTGACTCAGTGGTTAAGTGCTCCCGAGTTCAGTCCCCAGTACCAAAAAAAAAAAAAAAAAAAAGGATTCACAAGCAACTAAGATTAAATTTAGGGAAGGTTTTATATGATTCCCCTGGCCCCCCTCCCAGTCTGAGACAGAAATAAAAAGTCTTACTGGAACACTCAAAAACACACTCATGGGTGGAATACAGTTGTCAGGTTTTATGATCGAAATCTCAAGGTAGCCCTTTCTGAAGGTTAAGATAATCAAACTCAGGGTTTCTCGACCTCAACACTACTGATATTTGGATCAGGAGCTTCTTTGTGGTGGGGGCTTTCCTGGGCATTGCAGGGTTTTCAGAAGCATCCCTGGCCTCTACCGCTCAACTACCCACCCTCAGTGGTGACGATCAGTAATATTGCCACATGTTCTCTGGGGACTGTCCTCATTGAGAACCACACTCTAACTCCCATTCGGCACATCTCGAGGGTGGTGCAGCCTCCTCTGGGACGAAATACCAACCTGGACAAGGATGCAGGTCCACTGACCCCACCCAGAGCACTGAGCATCCCTAGGTCACTTTCTGGCCCTCTGGGCTCATCTCACTCACCCTCTGTTCACCTCCTTGGCAGGGCGCCTATCTGGTAGCTCTGGGCTACTCCCACGTCTTTAGCTCCAGGAGCAAGGGCAGTCCTCCCTGTTGTCCTCTTATAACCTCCCTGCCTCCCCCGTCCGCCAACACACTCTGTAAAGCCCGAGTGGTCTCCCTTTCCAAGGTAAAAAGAGTAGTGGTCTGTTGGCGGGCAGGGTCATTGTCCCGTCTTCTGCAGAGACCTCCATCTTCTTCAGAATTGTCAAAGGAAGGAAATCCTCCATTCGCTGCTGAGTAATGATGGAGGGGGATTGGTTGGACTGGAAGTCACGGGAAGGGGGTGGACAACACGTACCGCAGGAGAGAATTCTAGATGCTAACCTGGTCTCCCTAGCTCTTCTTTGTTATCAGGGGACCTTCCCAAACCAAGCATATGGATTGGCCTCTGTAAGAAGTTACTAATCAGAACTGTCTTTATTCCCTTATCTTGGGGCTTCCCATATGGGTGGGAAAGGAAGAAAGGAAAGCAAAGGGGCTTTTCTCCCTGGACCACTTCACTCCACTAGCCCCACCCTCAAAATGGACAGAAAAGCGTTCTCCAGATTTTGGATTTTTGTGTCTCTAAGATGAACTGTGACAGTTGATGACCCAAATGAAAAGATACATTTTACATGACTGGATGAGCAAAGCGGCTTCGGATCAGAACGGGCAGTGAAAGCAGTAAGTGATGCAGATGTCTAAAATTTCCCTTCTAGTTCTAATTTTTCCAGGTTTCCCCTCATGACTCTGAAATTTCTGGAATGTGTACATATTGTGGTCCCACCCATCCCTGGACATTAAAGCAGGAATGTCAAACAACATCAGCATAAGGTCACCACCTGGTCAGTGGAAAGTTTGAAAAAATGATGGTGATACACTCTCCAGCCTGTGGTTTCTGGCTCCCAGCCATTTTGGAGAGAAAGATTGCCCCAAGCTGGTGACAGAGGTCAGCGTGTGGGCAGAATGAGTCCCAGCCCCTCGTCCCATTCTGGGGTGGTTCGGAGGTGCTGGAGGAGCAATGGAATCTGGACCCTCGGGTGGGCCACCACTCCACAGGTGCATGCATGGAGGGACACCCAGGTCTGAACCACAATCTCTGTTTACGCTGTCTGTAAACTGTAGGTGTCACCTTGAGAAGCCAACCAAGCAGGGATTCCGCATTCTACAGGACAATTGGCCCAGGCTCTTCCCCAGGTCAGGGTTATGGAAGCAAAAGAAACAAAGTTAACATATCAAATTAGAGGAGAGGAAGAAGGCATGTTTCTGGATAGGACCCCAGCTGAGTAAACACCCCCATGCCAGGTATCACCGATTGAATGTCTATGTCCCTCTCAAATGCATATGGTGAAGCCCTAACCCCCAATATAATGGCGATTGGAGGTGAGGCTTTTAGGAAGCGATTAGGTTTAGGTGAGGTCATGAGAGTGTGGCCCCCTGATGAAATTAGTGTCCTTATGAGAAGAGGAAAAGAGACCAGAGCGTTCTCACTCTCTTCTATTTGGGGACTCAACAAGGTCATGGCTGTCTGGAATCTGAGAAGAGCCAAGTTTGCCAGCGCCTTGAGCTTGGACTTCCCCATCTCCAGAGCTGCGAGAAACAAATGTCTTTTGTTTAAGTCACTCAGTTTATATTTTGTAATGACAGCCTGAGCTGACTAAGATACCAGGACAGTCTGGGGGACAATTTGGGGAAGTATATATGGCCTGGGTAGGATGAAAACCTATTGACACCGGGAGGTGAAGATAGAAACTGAAAACAGCAACTTTCAAAATAGCACGTGCAGAAAGATCTCGTTATGTTTAATAAAACATACATATATGCATAGACAGATTTCTGTAATCTATAGAAAGCTGTTCCGTGGTAACCTCTGGATGGTGGAAATATGTTGTTTTATTTTTGTTTTTCAGTATTTGGTTACTTTCTACAGTGCATCTATATGCTTTTGTAAAAATAAGAAGTTATTTTTAATTAGAGAGAATGCGTGTGTGCCGCGAGGGACTTCCTAGATCATCTGCTCCCAGTCCTCATTTTTATTCAAAGGAGGAAATTTTTTGACTCATCACACTGACTTAAAAAACAAACACTTTTTATTGCGGAAAATTTCAAACAGACTCCCATGCAGACAAAACACCGTTAATGAACATCCACGTCCCCACCATACAACCTCAACGATCAGCTGGCCATTCTTGTTCCGTTTGTTCCCCTACACACTTCCCCCCCCCCCATTTGAAGCAAACCCCAGACCTCATATAATATTTTTTCTATTACTATTTCATCGTTACCTCATTAAGGACTCAACATGTATAAACCATCACACACTATTGTGTCTAAAAAATTAATGATATCATCAAATATCCAGTCAGTAGTCATATTCCCAGTTGTCTCAGAAATGTAACAAGTGAACTTTTTTAAAAAATACTTTTTTAGGTATCGAAAGACCTTTATTTTATTTATTTGTATGTGGTGCTGAGAATTGAACCCAGTGCCTCACACGTGCTAGGTGAGCGCTCTACCCCTGAGTCACAACCCCAGCCCACAAGTAAACTTTTTAAAGAAGAGTTTTATTGAATCAAGATCCAAGTAAGTTCTACGGATTGCGATTTGGGACATATCTTTTTTGGCTTCTTTCAATCTCCAGTTTTTCTCTCCATCTCCTTTCCCTGGCAGTGTCTTTGTTGAGGACTTTCCTGTAACGTCTCCCGGAGTCTCCATTTTGCTCTTTGCATCCATGGTGGTATTCAATGTGTTGCCCTCTATTCTGGATTTTCTGTAAGTGGCAGTTGCATCTAGAGCCTTCATCATATTCTTCGGTACCAATTCAGAGGACAAGAGCTCTTCGAAGGTGTTGGTGTGTCTTTCCATCAAGAGGCACCTAATGTCGGGTTGTCTCTTGTAGTGTAATATGTGATGTTAGCTGCTGTTGAAACTCAGTTCAAGGATCCATTCCGTCATGGTGAGGGTTCCAGTTCTAAAATTCTTCCTTCACTTGTTAGTTGGACTATTTCTATAAAGAAAACTTCCCTTCCCCTATGATTCGATAAAGGCCAAGATATGCTTGGTTCTTTCCATTTACCTACCAGTTTTCAAATAAGTGAATTGACTCCCGAGCATCCCCCAGAGGCAAGCAATTGTTTTTAATCATATGCTTTTAATCATGGATTTCAATTTATTTGTCTTTTTTTTAAATTGTAGATGGACACAATACCTTTATTTATTTATCTATTTATTTATTTAATGTGATGCCAAGGATCAAATCCAGTGCCTCACACATGCTAGACAAGCACTTTACCAGTGAGATACAGCTACAGTACTTTTATTTTTTATTTTGAGACAGGATCTCAGTAAGCTGTAGAGGCTGGCCTTCGATTTGCAATTCTCCTGCCTCAGCCTCCTGAGCCTCTGGGATTACAGGTGTGCGCCACTACTCCCAGCCAGCTGTTGTTTTTAATCATATGAACACCTGGATTTCAATCTGTCTTTTAATCCATTATCGTCATTACCCTTCTTGATGCTTGAATTATCTCATTTTGGGACCACTGGGAATCTTCTGTTGCTGTCCTGGTTGTACAGGGGATTGACACCAGGGCAGTCTACCACTGAGCCACGTCCCCAGCTCTTTTTATTTTTTGAGACAGGATCTCACGAAGTTGCTGAGGTTGGCCTTGAATTTGCAGTTCTCCTGACTAAGCCTCCCAAGTTGCCAGGATTATGGGAATGTACCACTTTGCCTGACAACTGAGAGTCTCTTCAAGTTTGCTCCTGAGTCTTTGACATGCCCCTAGTAATCTTTGATAGAAATAGCTCTTCAGAGCTGAAATATCACCTCCACGGACGAAATGAGCCATGAGAATTGAAGTGGGGTACTGTTTCTGAGGTCTCCCTTTCCTCTCCCGTTGGACTCCAAGGCTCGACTCCCCCAGGAAGTTCTCCCTCAAGGAGCTCCTGTCTCCTTGGCTTGAGCGCCTCAGGCCCTTCTACCTCTGGCTGTGCCTTCCCTAGGGTCCCCTGCTTTGTTGAAGTTTCAAAACGTAGAAAGTCAGCATGGGAAGTAGCTTAGTGACCCTAGGAAGGGGCAGGTAGTCCCAGGTGAGAACCAGAGCCCAGGCTGAATTCCCAGGCAGAGTGCGTTCTTCCACCCTTCATGTGAGGTTTCCAATTCCAGCACCGCCTGAATTCTTTTAAAGGGCTGTGCAGCCCTGGCTCAAGCAGCCCCAAGCACTGGCCTTTGGTCTTGGGCCTTCTTCCCCTCCCAGCCTTTCACTCCAGCTCTGCTAAAGTTCTAGTCTTTTCCACCTCTGTCTCTCTCTCTCCCTGTCTCTCTTCAACCTCAAAGAAGGCACTGAGCTCTTATTTAATGTCCTCAGCAATCCTTTAATTATCCCTGTTTTATAGATAAGGCTTCTGAAAAGATTGTGTCTAGGTGCCAGTCTGAGACCTGAACCCACACACGCAGGCTCCACATCTGCTTCACGACACTGACCATAATCGCCTGTTTCCCCCGAAACAATTTACTTATTTTTCTTTAAAAATATATGTTTTTTCTGATTTCAGAATTAAGATAGACACATAAAAATTCAAACAATATAAATTAATTTTTTTAAAAAAGTAAGTCCCCTTTCTTCTCAGATAGCACAATAATCACCATGAACTATTTGGCGTGTTGCCTTCCGGAATGTTTTCTACATAAATACTTGGAAATAACTATTTTTTCTAAAATGTTTCTTGCTATCTATGCTTTCCGGCACCTTGCTTCATTCAATGCCACCCACTGTGAGCTGCTTCTTGCGTTTGGAATATTTATATGATCTCCGTTCTATTCACCAGCTTCAGTTTTCCCACTGTGACTACACGTTAGTCAATGCTGCACTGATAACTTTGGGGCCGTTTCCAGTTTTCATTATTTCAAACAATGCCTCGATTAGCACTCTTGTACCTTCAGCTTTGCACACTTGTGTAACTATTTCTGTAGGATACATTCCTGAAAATGGAATTCTGGAGTCAACACCACACACATCTAAAAATTTAATAAATATGAAACCAACCCCCCAAAGCAACAAGATTGGATTCGTTTACATCTATACAATGAGCACTTGTTTTCTGCTCAGGCCAGTTTGATGTTGGGAATATACATGCTTACCAGATCAAAGTTAGGACTATTTTTCAGTGTTGTCTATTTTGCTATTGCTTTATTTGGCATTACTTAATATTTGTTCAGGTTGACCATGTTTACTCCTGATTTCCATTTCTATGGTGCACTGTCTATTCATATTCTTTGTCCAGATTTGTCGGGCTGCTGCTTCTGTTTCTTATTGACTCATGAACCCTTCTTACATATTGTATTAATCTTTTTTATATGTCTTAGAAACATGTTCCCAGTTTAATGTTGATAGTTTGACTTTCCCATACAGAAGTTTTCCTTCCTTCCTCCCTTTCTTTCAGTGCTGGGGATTGAATCTAGGGCCTTGCACATCTAAGCACAAGCTGTGCCACAGAGCTACACTCCAGCCCTTAGAGGTTTTAATTATTAAGATGATCAAACTTAAAATCTTTTGGTTTGTTTTTGGCTTTCAGTCTTCTTAGAAAGCCTTGTGCATCCCAAGGTTATTTATATATCTTTTCATATATATATAATGTATATATGTAATTTCATATACATATATAATGTATATTTATTTATTTAATATTTATTTATTTTTGCAGCATTGGGAATCAAACCCAGGGCCTCACACAAACACTCTACCACTGAGCTACATCCTAATTTTTTTTTTGTCTTTTTTAAAAAGATTTTTTTTTTTTTTTTTAGTTGTAGATGGACACAATGCCTTTAGTTTATTTATTTTTATGTGGTGCTGAGGGTCGAAACCACTGCTTCACACGTGCTAGGTAAGTGCTCTACCCCTGAGCCCCAGCCCCAGCCCCTACATCCTAATGTTTCATTTTTACATTTAAGTCTTTTGGCATTAATGAATGAGATAGAGATGTGACTTTCAACACCACCCCTACTAACTGGTTAATTATTCAAGAAACAATTATTGATTAATATTTTCCCAACTGATTTACAATACCACCTTTACCATACAAGTACTAAATTCCCATGTGCCTTGTGGGGTTATTTCTGCACTATTTGTTCTAATGGGTTATGCAAGTCCTGTGCTAAGACCAGCATGCTGTGATTTTTATGTTTTAGTATTTGGTAGGGCAGGTTGTCCCATACTCCCTCCTGTTTCAGAATGTTCTGGTTTTTCTCATCATTCTGGATGAACTTTCAAATTATTTTATCAAGTTTCCCAAATAATCCTTTTGAGATTTAGAGGGTGCTTTGAATTTATGGGAAAATTGACATTTTTTGTAGAGTCTTCTTATCTAAGAACCAGTTACTATTTTTTTGCTTATTCAAGTATTCCTTTTGATGGAAAACTATTATTTTTACTTTTTGAGGTGCCGGGGATCACCTTGTGCATGCTAAGCAAGTGCTCTACCACTGAGCTACAACCCCAGCTAGATTTTTTTTTTTCATTCAACTGACTCAAATGACTTTAGTTTTATTGATTCATCCAATATAAATCTTACGAATTTATAAAGTTACTCCTAGATTTTATAGTTATTGTCACCCTTATGAGTGGGATTTTGTCTTCCATTAATTTTCTGATTAATTATAAAAAGCTACTGCTTGCTTACATTTTGTTCCTCTTATTCAAGCCAACCCTTCCCTTTCAGAGCTCACCTGTGTTGGCCCTGAGTAGGATTTCTATGTTTTTTTTTGTGTGTGTGTGTGTGTGTGGTGCTGGGGATTGAACGTAGGACTTGGTGCATGCGAGGCAAGCACTCTACCAACTGAGCTATCTCCCCAGCCCACGACTTCTATGTTGATGCTGCCAAGGTCTACAGTCTTGTCCTCTCTCCCAAACTATTATCAATTCACCTCTAACTTGTTTCCTATATTTTGGAATCATTGTCATCATTTTTCAAGTTCTGTATAATGCCTACACCATTATTTATTTGCTTAGTCGTTTTCTTGAAACAACTTCATTAAAACTATTTGAGCTGAGCACAGTGGTTGTCAACTGTAGACCCAGCTACTCAGGAGGCTGAGGTGGGACACTCACCTGAACCTAGGAGTTGGAGACCAACCTGGGCAACATAGTGAGACACCACTTCAAAATTAATTAGCTAATTAATTAATTCAGCCTTTACTTGTGCAATAAAATTCACAAAATAATAAGTATCCTAAGGTACCAGTTGTGATTTTTCTAACATGACTACAATAAGCATAAGACTTAAAGTTTTTAAAAAGTGTTCTTTATACCATCGAAAGACATCTCTTGCATCATCTCCCACATTATAGAAGCTCTGTTCTAGTTGGTAACACAACTTCCAACTTTTGAAATATTCACTGCTTCACATTCAAGGTCCTTCTCTCAAAGACCCTCTCAAGCACCCTTTCTCTCTGTCATCTCCCCAATTCTACAGCTTGACTTGAACTTCACATGGGACTGATTTCACTCCAACCCCATCATGAGGATGTTTTCCTTCAGTTGCATCTTGCAACCATCCCTTGTCCTTCCTCCTCCCAGACGCCCCCCTTCTCTCCCCCCTTCTTCCCACCCGGATGCCTCTGTATTCCCTCCTGAGGACCAGAATCTTGCTTTGAGGCTGATCTTTCGGAACCAACTTCATCATAGCCCGACTTCTTGCATGACTTCCCCCAACCTTCTACTGTTCACCAATAAACAGTGTGACATCTGGGTTTTTTCCTCATTTCTGTACCAGATCTCTCCTGTCCTTTCCTTCTTTTTTTGTGGTGCCAGGGACGGAGCAAAAGGCTCCTGCACCCTATGCTCCACCACTGAGCCACACTCTCAGCCCTCTTACCTGTCCTTTTGGGCCCACTTCCCAGGATGCCTTCTGGGACAATTCCAGCCCTCTCCCCAATTACTCCTGCAGTACTCTAGCTGCTGTCTGGGGGGTTTCCTCTCCCTGATTATAGACTACAAGATGTTGAGGGCAAACTTCACGTCTGCCGAGAACACATTAGATGCTCAATAAATGCTTAGTGATGGACATTGTCATTTCCAGACTTACTTCAAAGTCCGCCTCTCCCTATGATTTGCCACAGCTACTCACCACCCCCTGCACACCCTTGATCTCCCACCCACTACCAGGCCCAGCAGGGAGGAAGCAGCAGGTGTATAAAGGCGGAAATACAAGGCGCCAGCTCTAGGATCATTAGTCTTTTAATATATTATTCTGAAAAGAAAGGAATTAAAAAAAAGTTCCTGACAGCTCTTCTGTTTTGTTTTTTAATTTAAATAAATACCCTGCCCACCCCCCACCCACTAAAATCTCCCTCCATCCCCAATCATCCCGCCCATCCCTGGCGCTAGACCCTCAACCCAGAACTAAAGAAGATGCCTGTTTCAGAGCAGGCCACGCTCACTACCAAATTCTGGCAAAATTGTAAATACTGTAAAGAGTCCGAAGTCTTCAGCTCGCTTGAGCCCCTCCCTTCTGTCATTCGGCTCCCCAAGAGGACCCATCCCTCACTTTGGGGTGGGCATGGATGGCGGGGCCTTTAGGCATTGGCATCGGGGAGAGTGCAAACTTGGCCTCCATTCTTCACTCCCTGCTCAGGAGTAGGTCAGAAGGACCCAAATTGCCCTCCAGACTAAAATAAATAACAAAATAAACAGCCCCTCCCCCACTCCCAGCTCTCATCTTTCTCCTCCGTTTGACCCACCCCCTTCTAGCGCTGACCCCTTCCATCCTTCCCCATGCCGCCCTATGCCTTGGTCTTTGCCCTCGCAGGAGGAGGGGTCTACCGTGCTCAGACCCCCAACAACGAGCAAACCCTCCTCCCCCAAATTTCTTGGGGTGCTGCTGGCACCCCAAGCCCAGATGGGCCTGGCAGGCTCCGCGTCTCTGGGGACTGGGGTGGAGGGCCAGGGTCCTCCCGGGCGCTCTCACCTGGTCCTTCAGTCTCTCAAGGCAAGTCTCACAGGAGAGCCTGGCGGGCCCTGCCCCTTCCCAGTGAAGATGCCCCAGCCGCCCCGCCCTCCTCAGATGGCAGTGTCCCAGAGGACCGTGTGCTGCCGGCGGCAGGGTGGGGTGCCGGACTTGCGGGGCTCTGGCCCCCGCCTCCAGCTGGGTAGGATGGGCATGCTCTCCTGCTTGCAGAGGCCACGGTCAGGGCGGTGGCGCGCCTTGATCTCCTTGCACACGCAGCGTTTGCGCTCGATCACTTCCAGGAGCTTGCCGTCGCGCTCGCGGGCTGGCTGGGGTGGCAGAGGCAGCGGCAGCGGTAGCGCGGGGTGGGTCTGTGCCACCAACCCCGGAGAAAGGAAAAGATGAGGGCGTGGCCAAGGACCTCATGCCCAGACCCACATCTTCCCCCAGAAACAAGTCCTCCTGCCTGCAGGCCGCTGCTCACTCCTGCTGGCTGTGGGAGTCGGTGGGAGTCGGTGGGAGCCGATGGGAGCAGAAATCCAACCCTGGCACCCTTTCTCGGCCCTGGTGCCAGGCTGGGCCTGTTTCTTCCTGAGTGATGGCCCCTTTTACAAACTGTCTTCCCCGCAAACATGCATTTTTCTAAGTGGTCCTTCCAGGGACTCCTTTCTCTAAATTGTCCAAAGGTGCACCTTCAGCTTCTGGTGGCTCTGAACGTTCTCCAAGCAGGGTCCTGCCTGCTGCCCATCTTAAGCAGTCCCACTGGAAGCCAGAGCCTCCTCAGGACCCCCTCGCTTTAGTCTGCAGCAGTCTGTGCTGCCCACATGGCTCAGACCCCAGCCTGTCTGACCCCTTTGAAGCCTTTCTTTCCATAGCAGCTCCCTCACAGATTAAAGAAAGGTCAAGACTCACCTGGCTCAGGGCATCCCTGGGCTGGCTGCAGGGCCGAGGGGTGTGGAGCGCAGCCTGCCGGACTCCGGAGGTGGAGGCAGAGCGCCCCAGGCGGTAACCTCCTGTGAAGTCTGAGGTGGGAAAAATGCAGGTGAGAAGAGAGCCTCCGGGTGCCCCCACCCCAATTCCCAAGGAGGCCCTGGCCAGCCTGCTCCCACCTCATGAGAGGAAGGGTTTGAAGACATGGTGTTAAGATTTAGGGGCCCAGACTTGGACATGAATGGTTGACAGTCAGGATAGGCCAGGCAGAACCCTGGGAAATTCCACCAGCCCCCAACCCCTAATCTCTGTAGGGAATATGTGGGCAGGTGTCACCTCCATTGCGATGGCAGGCAGGGAAGGTCTGGCAGGGTATGGGCAGCGCTGTTCGGCTTCCTCCTCGATCGTGGTGGATCCTGGCCAGTAGGCCCTCTGCCCCCTGGCTCCTCACAGGGATCCCAGATGCCATAGCGCCCCTGTCCTCACGCTCCACCTTGCCTGGACCCTCCGTACTGCCATTCCAGGCCCGGGCACCATCCTCGACCTCTGCTGGGATGACAAGGAGAGCTCAGTGCCTGCACAGGGGAGAGGTCTTTCTGTGCCCCCAGGCACACACAGTTCAGCATGGATGTTCTCCTTGCAAGTCACAGCAGGGATGGAGGGACCCTGCATCTCACCCCCTCCCCCAACACTCACACTCACAGGAGGGACCCAGTACTGCCACCACCCTTTCCACTCACTGGTACCATCTCCTGGGGCTGAAAATTACATACATGTGCTGCTTCCAAACCCTTTTCTTTGGTCAGAGGGGCCTCTTCTAGCCTAGCTTTTGCTTCTGAGCCCCTCCAGCCCAGATAGGGCCAGAATGACAACCTGGAGACCAGGGGTACTGCTCCCAGGTAGGGGCAGAATCCCAAGAAGTGGGGTGGGGTAGGGGCAACAGGGGGAAGGGCTGCTTGTGAACTAAGCTCATCTCTGAGAGTAGGCCTGGCAGAGCATTGCGTTGCCAGGCAACGGTAGAGGCCTCCTTCTCCTCTCCCTCCTGTCTGGATATGTTGCCATGGTAATAGCTGGGAGGCAGCTGTGTTTAGCTCCTAGTGTGCGCACACTCACAAAACACACCCCTGCAGCCCAAGGAAGGGAGGGGCAGGGAGTGGAGCAGGATGGGGCTCGATGCTACCCTGTCCCTATCCCAGATCTTCCTGTCCCTCCAGCACACACACAGGGATCTGTCCTTTCAATTCTGCTGCCCACCTCTATCCCTGGAAGGATCTTCCAGGAGACCCAGGGAGGACAATGGGCTGTGGCTTCCAAATAACCTCTCCAACATATCCCCCAAACTATCGCCAGCATCCCCAGCCCCCCACGCTCATTCCCCACCCCTGACTCACTGTCCAGCTCCTTTGCCTTCCTCCCTCCATATAGGACCTTCCTCTGCAGAGCCCAGCCTGCCCCAAATGTGGTGGCACCCATCTCCTCTTCTTCCTCCTCTGGTGTCCCTGCACTGGCGATGACATGGGCGCAGGAGATGCTGGCAAAGGCCCCTCCATCGGTCCCTTGCTCCTGCAGCTGGATCTTGACCATGGGGGATGGAGCCCCCACTCCACAGCCCTTATTCAGCACCCCCCCAGCCTTGAGGCTCTCATAGGCAGGGGGTCTCTTGAGTCCAGCTGCTGCAGCTGGGTAGGTCCAGAGGGGGGTCAGGGGGCCTGCTGTTGGATCCGGAAGGCTGTGGGGGGAGGCCAGGCAGCCACGGTGGTGGAGGACCCCAGCTGCTGCACCCATGGCCCCGCTGTGGGGGCTGGATTTCCCTGGCACAGGGGGCCTTGAGCTGGTACACAGCATCCCGTGGAGAACTGAGATCTCCTTCTCCGTCTTTGGCTCTCCAACACCCAGGGGTGGACCAGCTGGCAGGACAGAGTGTGTGGTCACCTTGACTGCCGAGTACACCATGGTGTAAGACACAGCCTTGTCCTTGGGGGGACCGGGAAGCAAGGCGGCCGGGGCAGGGGGGGCTGCCGGCACCCCCACTGCCTTGGGGCAGATCATGCTGTGGGAGTTGGGGAGCTCCCGCTCCCCCCGGGGCTGGCCAGAGCCCTGGGGTGGCAACGGTGTCGAGTGACTCCTGGCTCGGCCCGATGGTCCCAGCAGCAGCAGGTTGGCAGCAGGAGGTGGAGGTGGCGGGGGAGGCGTCTCCCGCTCTCGTGCAGGCACTTGGGGAGCTGGGGTGGAACCTGCTGGCTCCTTGGAGTGGCAGAGGACCGGTAGCCTCGAGACCCCATCGCCAGGGGTTCTGGAAGCAGACTTGGCTTGGGGGAAGGCCAGGAGTGGAGGACGGTGCTGAAGGAGGTTGGGGAAGGGCGGGGGGATTTCACAAGGAGTGGTCTTGGTGGGTGTCCCATCCCTCCTGCCCGGGAGGGCCGAAGCTGGACGTCGGTGGGAGTGGGGCTGAAGGGCATGAGGCTGGTGTGGAGGGGAGGTTGCTGTCAATGCAGGGGCCCCGTTGGCCCGGCCTTCCCCGGCCTCTTCTGGCAGCGGGTACTTCATCTCCTCATATATAGCCTCGCTCTCTTCGGAGTCCGAGTCGGCACCAGCTGGAGGGGTTGGGCCCCCACCCCCAAGAGGAGGCCCTGTCAGGCCCCCTCCACTTCGTCCTCCTCCCCTGAAGACATCCCCCACCATCTCAATGTACACAGGCTCCTCTTCCTGGGCACCCACATCAGGGTCCCCAGTTACTCGGGACCCCCTACTGAGGCGCTGAATGGGCAGGTTCCCCCCTCGAGGAGAAGGGGCTGCTGGGCAGGACTCATCGAAGGAGACAGAGAGCTGGGTGTTGGGGCTTCTCCTGGGTTTCTGTGGAGGAACCTTCCGGCTGGACTCTCGGCCTTCTGGGGTTAGCTTCTGCGAGCCTGGGTGGGATGGGAAAAAGACAAATAAACTGGGTTGCTGCTTCTTTTTAAAAAAATTCTCTTGATATAAGGAATTGAACCCAGGGTCGCTTAACCACTGACCACATCCCAGCCCTTTTCATTTTATATTTTGAGACAGGGTCTCACTAAGTTGCTTAGGACCTCGCTAAGTTGCTGAGGCTGGCTTTGAACTTGTGATCCTCCTGCCTCAGCCTCCCAAGCTGCTGGGATTATAGCCCCTGTGCTAAACTGTGCTTTATGCGGAGGAAGGAAATGGGGCAATTCTTTATGACTTCTTGACCCACCTGCAAGGACATATCTGCCTCTTCTTTGTTCCCACACCCCTCCACTTCAGTCCTGGTAGGTCCCTTTCTACCAGGCAGCTCTCAATCTTTCTGATGCATGCCCCAGAATCCACAGCTCCTACCTTAAATTCTCTCCCACCCCCATACCCTCCCAGACCACCATTCCTTTCCCCAAAACAAACTTTTGGGGAGTGTCCCCCACCCTTGACTGGTTCATCTCAGGTCCATTCAAAAGGAACCCCTCATTCCTTTTGGAAATGGAACCTTCCACTTCCTAGGCTCTTCCCTGAATGAACCCTCCCAGAGGCCTCCCCTGGCCTGGAATGGATCCTCCCATCTCCCAGCTCTCCTTGGGGACAGTGGGGGTGTCTCACCTGCTTTTTTGCTGGGGGGTATCTCTGCCCCTGATCCTGCCATGCTGAGCTTGGTGCTGGGGTGTCTCCGGGGCTTGGCTGGGGGTCTTCGGGCGCTGCTGTCCTCTGTGAGACCACCACCGCCCCCCCCAGGACCACCCCCCACACTGTCCATGCTGCCCACTGAGTGGCAGGAAAGGGAGCGTGGGGCCATGGCGCTGCGGCAGGGGTGGGGGGTGTGCTCCTGGGAGGCAGGCATCGTCATGAAGCCCATCCTGAGGGAGCGGCGCAGAGAAGCGATGTCCCGCACGCGGACCCCAGGCCCTGGGCCAGCCCCAGGCCCCGCCGGGCCTGCAGGGGCCACCTCCTTACCGGAGCTGGGGAGAGAAGACCCCAATGGAGCAGAAGTCAGGCTTCAGGCCTGGGCCTTCCCCTCCTCCACCCCAGGAAGTGCCAGAACCCTGTGGCCTGGTGGGCAGGAGGAAAGGAGTCTAGTTGTGAATGGGGGACACCTGAAGGTCTAAGACACAGATACAGGGGTTTCAGGCAGAATTGCTAGGCTGAAAAAAGGCCACTCAGTAAGGGAAGGGATGAGCAAAGAGATGACTATGTGTGCAGGGCACTGTCCCCGGGGCTGGACACTAGCCTGGTCTTATCCAGCATACGGCCTGGCACAGGGAGGGAAATTGCAAACCCAGGCAACAGCCCACTTGACAGACAGACGGACACACCTGCCACCAAAACTCCTAGGCTTCTCTCATGCTCATACTGGCCCACACTTGGCCTCTGGCCTCTTCTCATGACCAGCTACTGCGGCCTCCACCCCCACACATGCCTCCTCTCCCAGATGCAGGGTGTGCTGTCCGCATAGCCAGAGCAGCCTCCCCCGGCTGATCCTTTTTCCTCCCTTCCTCCCTCTCCCTCAGTGCTGTCCTCTCCATCGGCCTCCGCTCACCCCCATTCCTTTCACCATCTCTGGGCTCCTGGGTGAGCGAAGGGGGAGGCGGCTGGCAGGGAAGAGGGGAGCACTGTGGTGGGCTGGGCTCTCATTAAGGCCCTGTCTACTAACCCTTCATTAGGGAGAGATCGCAGCAGCGATCGCTCTGATTAATCTAATTAACAACAAGAATTAAACTCCACAGTTGTGAGGAGGGAGAAGGGAATGGGGAGGTGGCTCTGACTCAGGCTCCAAGAGGCTGTGCAGTCAATGGGAAGTGCAGAAGGATTCAGGGTGGGAGAGGACAGGTCTCGGTCCCCAGAGGGGAAGTCGAGAGGGCCAGCAAGGATGCAGGGGTTGGGGCAAGGAGGGTCGAGTCTGCACATTCCCCATGCCACACACACAACCCTGTCACTTGGTCACTCACTTTCTCCAGCAGGGGAGACCAGCAAGGGGATGCTCTCTGAGGCTTCTGAATGACCCTGTCCCTGGACCCTGTGAGGGCAGTGGAGCCTGCCCCTTCCAAGGTCAGGTGACAGGGGAGTCAGCAGCCAGCCTCAAGATGACAGAAGGGAGAAGACCACAGGCCTGAGGTGAGTCAGAAAGGAGTGACTCGGACCCTTGGGGATGAGGAAGGGCCAAGAGGGTGCTCCAGAGCTGGAAGCCCCCCAGGAGGCCAGGACAGGGGCAAGGGCTGAGCAGAGCCAGGACAAGTATGTACAATTCCAGTTATACAGAACTGAGTATAGGATCTGAGATCAGAGAGCTCACTAATGACAAGGCTGTTGAGCCCCAGGAGGGGCTGTGGTCCAGCAGACAGGCACAGGTGTGACATGCAAGGAGACAGTCTGGGGCCCCAGCCTTACCTCCTCTTGGCCTCCTCTTCCTTGTGCTGCCTCCACTCCAGCTTGGTTTTTCGGTAGAGGAGGTTCATGTCGTGGGGCAGGAGGTGGGGGCTGGGGGGCCCTGCTCAGTGCCACCAGGCCCGGGGGGCGGCCCTCCCTGGGTCCCGGATCCACTTGGTGGGTGGCGGGTGAGAAGGAGAAAAAGAAGGTGTGGGGTGGGTGGGGGCAGGAATGAATGAAAGAGGAAAAAAAAAAAGGAGCAGAGACATGACTCGGGTCCTCAGAGAGGAAAACAGACAGGCACAGAAAACCCAACACAGCCTCTAGAACCCCAGGACACAAACACAGAAGTACGTGTGTACACAGAGCCACACACCCTGATGAAGGTGTTCGGAGACACACATACACACTCTCGAGAGATCAGATTGACACAGATTCCCATGCTGTGTAAATACAGCTGAACCCACCACTCAGACAGGCCCCACAAATGTACAGCAACTCTGCGGTCACACAAACACACATTCAGACAAACGAACCATCCAGCCACAGACCCATATCTACAACAGAGGGCCAGACACATAGAAGGGCATAGATAAACACAAACCTCGGGGCAGCAAACATACAGAGACATAAACACCCACCGACACACCCACAGACACACATATACCTCCAGACACACACAAATCTGCCATGGAACCGGACACACCTACAGACAAGGAGTTATGCCCAGGGCCTACCTGCCTACATTAGACACCACTGGGGAAGGGTCAGACTTGCCACCCCCTCCTGGGCCCTGAGGCTTGGTGGGGGGCTGGTCATGAGGGTAGGGTGGGGATGCTGAAGGAAGGGTGGGGGCACGGAGTTGGGCATCTGAAATCCTACCCACCAATCTATCTCCACTCCCTAGCGTACCCCCTGTTTCCAGTCCTTTTGGGCCTGGGCCTCTGTCCACCCCTCAGTAACGGTCTCTACCTCCCTCCCTCGCTGATGGCCCAAATCACCTTCTTCCTCCTCCAGGATTGGGGAGAACCCCGGCCTCCCCCTTCCAGTCCCGCCCCTCAATCCCACCCGGGGGTCCCCAGTCTGGCCTCCCTGGCTACCTTCTGAGCTGCAGTCTCCATACCTGCTCTGTCTTCCCTTCCCCCAAACACACTCTCCCTTTCGCCTTCAGCCTCACTACTCCTCCCAGCGCCCCTCCTCGTCCTCCCCCTTCCCCTGTTTGTTCCAAACCTGGCCTGCTTCATCCCTCTCTCCATCCAAGGGCCCCAGGCTCCTGGGCACCCCTCCTCTTCCCCTTGTCCTGCTGCCCTGGGTTTCTCCGCCTCTCGCCCCGCCAATCCGCCCTGCCCCCGGTCCCCCCACCACCACCTCCCCGCACTAAGCCTCCCCAATTTCTACATCACCGTACCTGGCCTGCCGGGCGCCGGCCCCCCCATGCCGGGCTCCGCCCGGAGCAGGAGGAGGGAGGAGGAGAGACAGAGAGACCGATGGGGGGGGGGGGAGCGAAGCTGGGCCCTGCCGCAGAGACAGCCCCGCCTCCGGGTCCGCCCCCAGACCCGCCCCCGGCCCCAAACCCACCCTTCCACACCCTCCAAGGACGAAGCGGGAGCGGCCGCGCAGCGCTGCACCGCCAGGTTCGGGTGGGGGGCACAGGGGCGGCGGAGCCTGCCGGGGAGACGCAGGGGAAGGTCGAGGGGCGCCGGGGGTCCGGCGCCAGCCCGCCCCCACCTTGGGGCGTCCGCTTCTCGCCGCCCAGCGCCCCCTGCCCGGCCGGGCGGTGCTGGCTTTGGTCTCCTCGGCCCCGGCCGAGCGGCGCGCGGCGCTCAGCGGCGCCCCCCAGCGGCAGCCCGGGGGCCCGCACCCACCCGCGAACCCTGCGCGCCGAGCCCTCCGCGATCCGCGCCCGGCGTCTGGCTGGGGCCAAGGCTGCGGCGACGGGGCCCGGGGTGCAGTGAGGCGGTGAGGCCGGCAGAGGGGGCTGCCTCCCGGACCAAGGGGCTCCCAGAGTTGGGAGCCCGACGCTCGACCACTCTGCCCGGCAGGGGGCGTTCTTCCTTAGCCGCACCCCCTCTTCCCCGCCGCCCCCAGGTGCCGGGAGGGCGCGAGCGTTGGCTGACTTGGTGTCGGCCTCCTCCCCCTGCAGCCTCCCAGGCGCCCGGACCTTGTTCCAGCGTCTGGGCTCAAAGTCTTCCGCCTATCCGCCCCCGCGGTTCAAGTCATCCTCCCCGTAACCTTTGACTGCGGGCTCCGCCCGCCAGGACCTGGGTGCACCGGGGTTGGTCCCTGACTGGGACCACCACGGCCACCGCCTGGGTGCGGTCGCGGGGGCCTCTGAGGGGCATGACCTCGCCCTCCTCTCGTGACCTTTATCAGCAGTTCCCCGAGAAATTCCTCGCTCCAAAAGTCCTTTGGCGTACAGCTCTGCCATGGGGTAAATGAGCTTCACGGTGTTCTCCGTTGTACCCTTAGCTGACTGCAAAATGCGCCCCAAAAGATGCTTATCCTAATCCCTGGAATCTGCGAACCCTACTGTGTATGGCAGTCTTTGCAGATGTGCTGTGTGGCCTTGGGCAAATTGTATAACCTCTCTGAAAGATGCCTCATTCCATACCTACCTCAGCAAGGTTTGGGGGAAGAAAGGGAGTTGTAAGTGCTTTGTAAGTCAAGGGCCCTACATATTAAAGGCTATTAAATACTCCTAGGAGAGGTCATACATTAAAACACGAGTCCCAGTGAAACCTTGTCTCTAAATAAAATACAAAATAAGGCTGGGGATGTGGCCCAGTGGTTGAGTGCCCCTGAGTTCAATCCCTGGTACCCCCCTGGCCCCCAAAAAACACAAAAAGTCTAACTTTTACACCATAGTGTGAATTCATTTACATTCATTCAACAAACTTTTCTGCAAAGATTGACAATATCCCAAGGACTCTCCACATGGAGAAGTCCACAATGATGCCAACTGTCCCAGGCAAAGAAGGGGTCCAAAGATTCCTTGTCAATTGTTTGTAGGAGCCAGCACCAAGGAAGAAAGGTCTGGGGGTTCTGCAGTGAAGTCTGTGTTCACAATATTGTCAGAGGGGAGAGAGTTCTGCAGGAGACAGAAGGATGAGGTCTGGAGGGGTGGGACACATGAGGGAGGCTGCTTCGTGGACCTCGGTACCTGGACTATGGCAGGGCCCTGTTGCTATAGCCAAAGGGAGCCAGACAACAATGCAGATGAATTTTAACAAAGATATAAAGAACAAATGTATAAAGGGGGCAGGGGTTGTTTTGTTTTACCTTTTCCAAATCACCAAGAGTGGTTAGAAATTTCCATGAGCAAAGCAGAGGGAGGAGGGATCTGGAAAATATTACTAGGAGTCCAGACAGCCCCCTCATGCCTCGGGTGCCATTGAATACTAGCACTGAGGCCTTGGTCAGATACCTGAGTGCCTCTGAGCCTCGGTTTCCTCAGCTCGAGCTCCACATCTGCTCCATCTCTCTTCCTCAGGAGATATTATGAGGAGTTTTCAATATACTCAAGAACAGAAACTTCCATTTGACCAAAATTAATTAGAATCTGTTCATCTCCTTCTGAACCTGGGATTGAAAGCAGATGCAGCCTCTAGATACTACTTTGGCTAAAAGAATCCCCCTCAGAATGTTGGTTAGAGAAGCCAAAAGAGAGAAAATGGCAGTTGGAGTTTGGGTTCGTTCTGCTCTGAGTAGACCCTTTCTGAGTGTGCATGGCTTCCCTTTCTTAGTGAGCAAGGGATGAGAGGGAGAGGTAGCAAGGTCAGAGGTGGGGAGGGTCCATGCTTGTGGGTCAGCTGGGGTTGGTCCTCAGGTGGACCTCTGCAGTTGGCCATGTGGATACTGTGTGTCTAGGAGTTGGAGACAAGTGCAGGTGGGTACCTGCTTCCAAGGTCTTTGTTAGTGTCTGTATATGAGGCCTGGACAGGACACATGGAGTGTGTAGAACGTCCTTACTCTACCACTGACGGCTGTTTTGGACTTCCTGGATCTCAAATTCCACATCTAAGAAAGGGAATAAAGCCATATCTGACATTGGATTTCAAATACTCCTGCAAAGTCCAGGAAAAGATATTGAGGGTAGGGATGAAACTAGATTGGCTATGAGTTGATCATTATTGAGAAGCATATAATGGGTACATGGGAGTTCATTATATTCTTTAGACAGGTTTGAAAATGTTCATAATCATCTACTTTATTGAAGGTAAGGGGAGGGAGTGATCGAACTTGCCTCTTGTAGTTACCATGAAGACCAAAGACGCTATGGCGGTGATAGCCACAGCCGCACCATAAGGTTTACTAGGCACTTACGGGCAACCGGGCACTCAGGACGTGCCCAGCATGTTCCTTTCAACTCTTCTTCAGCCTGTCTGCCCGCCAATGGCAGCCAGTGCCTACAAGTAAGGGAATCCCCTGCCTCCCCGCAGACTCCTCCCCCTTTTCTCCGCCCTCTACAGCCCTTCCCTCGGAGAAAGAGCCCGGCTGGGCCCAGCAGGTGTGGGGTTAAGGCAGCCTGTTTGGGGCCCCAGCAGCGCAGCAGCAGCAGCAGCAGCAGCAACTGCAATAGCGGCGGCTGTGGCAGGCCTGGCTCCGGGCCAGCTGGCGGGGAGCCCCAGGAGGGAGGAGGGAGGAGGAAGGGGAGGAAGAGGGGAAGGAGGAGGAGGAGGAGAGGAGCAGTGAGCAGGCCCGAGGAGGCAGGACTTCCTGGTGTGGGGGTTGTCAACAGCCCAGAAAGAGAAAGACAGAGAGACAGAGACCGAGCGGAGCTGAGGAACCGAGAGACAGATCCAGCGGGGCCACGCGGGAAGAGCCTTGGGAGACCCACTCGCTCGGGACCGCGGAGGCCAGCTGCCACCTGGAGCAGCTGGGGGCAGAGCCGCCCCCTCCCACAGCCGTCGGGAGACCCGTAGGGCTGCAGAGGCCGCGCCTGGACTCCTCCGAGGAGGCGCGGGTTCCTTCTTTTCTGGACAGCAAACTTTCCACGGAGATGCCTCACAGGGTGAGGTGCGGCCCCCGAAAAACGCTGGGCAGCCCCTGATCGCTGCCTGCGTGCCCTGCATTGACCAGGGACAGACGGCCCCAGAAGGACAGCCCGACATCTTAGTTGCTGAGACCCCCGGCTCAGCTCGGTGACTGAGACCCGAGAGGTAAGTCTTGGGGCTGGGCGGGGCGCTGGGGGTGGCGGGCAGGGCCTGTCCCAGGGTTGTGGGAGCCGAGGTGGGGGGCCTGGAGGCCCAGAAGAAGTCTCCAGGTGGCCGGGCCAGGCGAGGAGTCGCTTCAACCCGGTTCACCCAGGTCCTCGAGTCCCGTGCTCTCCGGACAATTCAGTCTGGTGAATTTGAATCCCTGGCAAGAAATGCTCAACTTTGGGTCTCATCTTCCTCTTCCTGCTCTGCATGCCCTCTCGGTCCTGTCCCCTCTATTCTGGTGTCTGTCATCTCTGCCTGTCTCTTTGTCTCTGGGTCTCTGGTGGTTTCCCCTTCCTCCCCCATTCTGCTCCCCAGAGAGGAAGCCCCGGAGGTGGCCTGCCCACTGCTTTCTCTTCTCTCTCTCTCTTTCTCTCTCTGACACACACTCTCTCTCTTTTTCCAGTTTGCAAACTCAGCTCTGGAGTTCGGCAGCGACAGCAGCAGGAAAAACCTGCCCCTGCCCCCCCCTCCCGCCACCTCCCCTCCCCTGTTCTCCCGTCCCCAACCAGACACCCCCATTTCCTTCAAGGCCCTTTTGCCATGTCGGACCCAGACGTCCCCAGGGGCCCCGATGCCCCCGCCATGTGGCCCCCCTGTTCCAGGGGTGCTTGAACCCCTTCTAGGATCCCAGCCCCTCCCCCACCCCTACCCGTTCTGAGCCCCAGGGACCATGAGTGGGGGCAAGAAGAAGAGTAGTTTCCAAATCACCAGCGTCACCACGGACTACGAGGGCCCAGGGAGCCCAGGGGCTTCAGATCCCCCTGCCCCGACGGCCCCCGCCGGGCCCCCACCACGCCTTCCCAACGGGGAGCCCAACCCTGATCCAGGGGGCAGGAGCACCCCCCGGAACGGCTCCCCACCACCCGGGGCCCCTGCCTCCCGTTTCCGGGTGGTGAAGCTGCCCCATGGCCTGGGAGAGCCTTATCGCCGAGGTCGTTGGACGTGTGTGGATGTTTACGAGAGAGACCTGGAACCCCCGAGCTTCAGCCGCCTCTTGGAGGGAATTCGAGGGGCGTCGGGGGGCACTGGGGGCAGATCTTTGGATTCCAGGTTGGAGCTGGCCAGCTTGGGCCTGGGTGCCCCCATGCCACAGTCAGGCCTGTCTCAGGGCCCCACCTCCTGGCTCCGCCCACCCCCCACCTCCCCTGGACCTCAGGCCCGCTCCTTCACTGGGGGACTGGGCCAGCTGGCGGTTCCTGGCAAGGCCAAGGCGGAGACACCCCTCCTCTCGGCCTCCCCACCCCAGCAGCGCCCCCCAGAGCCTGGAACCAGGGATAGCACGGGCACATCCCTGGCTGCTACACCCCTGCCCTCCCTGAGGGTGGAGGTGGAGGCTGGGGGGTCTGCAGCTGGGACCCCTCCACTGTCCCGGAGGAGAGATGGAGCCCATCGACTGAGGATGGAGTTGGTTCCTCCAGAGGAGACAGGGCAGGTAAGAGCCATATTCCAAGTTGAGGGAAACACCTGAGGGGCTGTGCTCAGTCCTTTCGGCCTAGTAGACCTCACCCCCATCCTGGGTCTCCTTGCCTCTACCTCCATCCTGCCCTCCCCAGCTCCACTGTCACGTCTCTCAGGCAGGTCAGAGCGCCTCTTTTTTCTCCCTGCCATGACACTTCGAAGACTGTCCCTCCTTTATTTTATTTCCTTCTTTTCTGCCTTCTATACCTTCTTTCTTTCTCTTTGGTCTTTTAAATTATGGCCTTGACTCTTGACTATTTCCAAAAAGCCTGTTGCCCATGCTCACTTCAGCCTTCACCTTTTGCTTTGGTCTCAACTCCTCTGGCTCCAGGTGATGAGGGTGGAGGCCCCACCTGGGTGCTTGGCTGGGCCTCTGAGGGAGGAGCTGCCAGGGTTTGGGGTGGCCATAAAAGGTAGGCATTCCGTTGGAAGTCTTTCCATCACAGCTCGGCGTTGGACGTGGGGGGGATCTTCATTCTTCCCACCAGCCACACATCCCAGCCCAATCTCTACTTTGCAACAAGCCAAATTTTTCTGAGAAACCAAGGAATTGGTTGGGGGCACACATTATAGGGATGGGAGTGGGGTGCTGATTGGTTGTCCTTTTTGCCTTCGGTCATCTTTCTTAGTCCCCTGCACTTGGGCCTCTCCAGGATTGATGGCTGGGGGTGACTTCACCACAGTGGAGGGGGAGAATGTTGGGAAGCAGGAGGGAAGGAGTTAAATCCTCTACTTTTTCCTCTTCCTGTCTCCAAAAGAGGAACAAGTCTGGGCTGGGGGCAGGATGCCTGAGTCCCTGGGGTGCGGGGTGGGCAGCCAGGGATGTGAGGGTCGGATGCTTCTGTCCTGGAGGAAAAAATAACACCTTGGACTGCTGGAGGAAGGGCAGGGAGTGCGAGGATGAGGGCTCTTTCCCCTTCCTGGCCTTGGGCACAAACCACAGTGTAAAAATATCCCCAGCCTGGATGTCTGGGCCCTGTCAGGACCAGTCAGGACCGGCTCCCCCCCACCCCTCCTGGCCTCCAACTCCCTTCCATGACCTCCACCCCCCACCCCCCACTTTTCTGGAGCTCTTCCATTCAGTTCCTACCCCAGGAGAGAAGTTGTAGTTTCCTGGTCCTCAACCCCAGATTCTTCCAGAACAAGCCCTCTTTTGCCTCCAGCTTCCCTGCTCACCAACCTTAAGTCCTGCTTGAGTCTCCCTGGGTTCTGCAGACCTTGCCCCTCTCCCCTCAGTGCCAGCGACCCCTTTCCTTCCGCCTGCCATGTCCTGATCGCTTCCTGTGTGCATGCAACTGTGTCGCTATTTCCCTGCCCGAAAGCCTGGCTCCCTAGTTTTCCTAGTCTCTTCCCCTTCCACGCCTCCAGCAGAGGCTGGGGGAGGGTGAAGGAGGGCCAGGGGCACCACCTGGGCCCCCTTCCTCTGCTCTGTCTTTCTAACCACCCTGGACTCTCTGTTCTTGGCTTTTCCGAGAAGCTGGGGCCTCCCGGGGCCTCACAGAGGCGTCTTGTCTTGTTCCTGTCGCCCCCGCCCTCTCGCAGCCTGTTGGGCTGCGTGGTCCCCGCCCAGGCTCCGCCTCCCCCTGTCTCCACAACGCCCCCCAACCAAAAAGCAGGGCAGAGAGCAGTTGTTGAACTTCACCTGAAGCCTGAGAAGTTTGCGAAGAGAGGCTAGAATGGGCGAGGGGGGTGGAGGTGTGGAGGACCAGTTTCTGAGGATTTATTCATTCTGCAAATAGTTACAGAACAAACTTACCTTCTAGTAGGAGAGACACAATAAATACTTTAATTTCAGTTAATATTAGACGCTATAAAAAAGTGACACAGTTTACTGGACTTGTGAACGGAGGGGTAATCCCTCCAAGAAAGTGACATTTGAGTGACTTTAAGAAGGTCGATGATATATTGCAGCTATTCTGAGTAGCTTCTCATTAGAGGTCCCAGCTGAGAGCGAGAAGTGCCCAAATGCAAACCAGAGGCCCTCTCCGATGCCCTCAGAAACCATGCCCTCCAGTTCTGGAGTTGATGCTGTTTTCCTTGCTTCTGTAACCCCAAGACCTTCAATCAGAGCTGGAGGAGGGAAGGGCTGCTGGGGGACAGGACTCTTGGGTCCTCTGAAGAGAGTGGAGGAGGTGGGGAGGAAAGACCACTAGGCCAATTGGAAGCCTGCTGGTTCTTTTCTCTCTCAGTGTGATGGTTCCCACCCCTCTGCTTCTAGGTGCCCCCACTTGACTCCCGCCCCAGCTCCCCGGCCCTCTACTTTGATGCCAGTCTGGTTCACAAGTCTCCAGATCCCTTTGGAGCAGCAGCAGCCCAGAGCCTCAGCCTGGCCCGCTCCATGTTGGCCATCAGTGGTCACTTGGACAGCGATGACGATAGGTAGGTGGGCTCCGTGTGGTGGGACATGAGGTTTAGGCACCTTGGATAGCTGTGTGACATGGTTGGCAGTTGTCGTTCCGGAGGTGAATTTGGAGAACAGAGAGAGCTGGCCCAGGACATAACTGCTGGGCAAACTCGATCGGGGACCCACTCCCTCCCTGTGGAGAGAGCTGGGTGGGACTGGCTGACTTAAGACTGTCACATCAGGGACTTCTTTCGAGTTTGAAGGGAGTCATTGTTGTCAAATTCCAGAGCTCTTGCAGATTTATAGAACATCTGGTCAACCCTCAGAACCCGCTGGCAAGTGTACTAGAGATGAGAATAGGGAATTGGTCTCCTCCCAGCTCCCCTCTCTCTGCCCCTACCAGCAAGGGCAGGGGTATACCTTCGGATCCTCATGGATTATCTTGTGACTTCATTATAGTCCACCCAGACTCCTTTAGGGTCCTTGGACTTTGAGTACCTGGAAAGCATTGCTCTAAAATTCTGTTCCCTGGAGGGATGTGGCCAGAAGACAAAAGCTAGGAACACCATGGAGGCTGAGCCCTTCCATGGTAGAGCTGTCTGACAGCAAGGATGGGGCAGGGCTTTCTGGCTTTGCCCTTTAGGATCGCCTGCCCTGCTCAGTGGCAGGGTGGGCAGGACTTCCTGTTTCGAGGGCCAGGTTTCAACACTCGTGGGAATGTCGGCCAGCTGAAAAGGGAGGAACAAAATTGCGAGTTAGATAGCTAGGCTACTGGTTTCTGGCTGTGGACTGATAGGAGCCCAGGAGAAGGGCTACGGAGCTGCCACTTTTATTGGAGGGAGGAGTGGGACTTCCTGTTGGAGGCCCTGAGGGGAGGGACTTCCTGTTTGGAAGGAAATGAGGGGTGGGACTTCACCAGTGGGTGAGTGGGTGCTGGAGGGACCCATTCCAGATGGAGTTGCGCCCTCCTGTTTTCCCTTTGGTGGCGCCACCCCCTGGAATCAGAGACTGAGACCCACAAAAGAAAGGGGCCAGGGGCACTGGAGAGAGTGGGGGCCCAAAGAGGAGGCTGGGGGCAGCCAGGAGCCTCTGGAATGGAGGGTGAGGGGCTGGTTCCAGGCAGGACAGGACAGGGCAGAGTGGCTTCTGTACTCACTCCCAGCTGGCTCTCAGGAATGTGTGAGGTGTGAGGTCGGCCAGGGCCAAGAGAGTCACCTGCCCCCACTGCTGCTATTCTCAGCGCTTCCCACCCTCTCCCTCTCCCATTTGGGAGGTTCCCTGGCAAAAGGGCTCCCTGTCCCTCCTCCACCCCTGTTGATTTCGAAGCCCAGCCCCTGGCTTTCTCTGCCTTAGAGGGTTCTGCCTTCAGAGGCGTTCTCAGCTCTATTCTTTTGAATTGTCCCCTCCCTCTCTCCCTCTGTCCCACCCCTTCTGCACACCCTAGTCTGACCGGTCCAGCTCCCAGCCTCCACTCTACCCTACCCCGCTCCAAGGCTCTGGGGCTCTGGCCCAGCCCAGCCCCTTGGGCCCCACCCTGCTGGACCAGCGGGTTTGGGTTGGGCTCCCCCCTACCCCCTAGGAATGGGGTGTGGAGACCCCATGTCACTTGTCTGGTGTGCTTGGATCTGGCAGGAAACCAGGGTCCAAGTGGCATGGGACCTCCCTTTTGAGAAGGGAAGTGGGATGGGTGTTAAGTGTCTGGATCCGGGACAGTGAGCTGGGATGCCTTTCCAGTCCTCAAATCTGGGGATGGGAGAACAGAGGGTGCTTGGTGGAGTCAGACTGTCTACATGCTCCTGGGTTGCAAGATCCTCTGTGTCCCCAACAGGGCCTGGCTGGTGGGAGATACTTGGTTAATTTGTGAATAAGTGGATGGATGGGTGGGTGCGTAGATAGATGGCCAGCCTGGGGATCCAGGCATTTAGGGATTGCATCCCAGGGACTTGGGGACAAAAAGTACATTTCTTTACCTAGTGATGTCCTTTGGGTCTGGTACTGTCTCTTATCTCTTGTAATTCTAAGCAGGCCCACAGTCCCCACCCCCCAGCTCGCAGATGGACCCTGAGACTCAGGAGAGTTTTAGACGCTTGCCCAAGGTCACCTCTCCAGTGTATGGCTGGACTGCAGTGGGGATCTGACACCTGAGCCACACTCTCTTCTCTCTCCTACAGGAGGTGGCAATGGTCTCTAGGAACAGAGGCAGGGACAGTTCACCCAAGTGGGTCAAGAAGCCAGCCCCCTCCCCCTCCCTGGCCTGGCTCCACCCCCAAAGACACCACAGATCCGGGAGGGAGTGTAGACAGGGCAGCCGGATGCCACTTTCTTGGCCATAGGCCCAGACCCTGGGGGCTCCTAGAAGACATCAGGGAGCAGGGCTGGCCCCTGTTCCTGGGATCTGAACCACCCCACCTCTCCCGATGCCCTATATCTTCATCTGATTCTCATGTCAAAAATTTTATTTGACCTTTGGAGGGGAAGACCAGCTTCTGGGACTGTCCTTACCTCAGGACCCAAGAGTCCCATGGGGCTGGAGTCCCCAGTCATGCATGTCATGTACTGCACAACTCCAGGGGGTGCCTCACATTGAGAAGTCATAGTCCACATTTGGAGTCATGAGAGTTTTCTGGAAGATGGCGATAAGTGTCTTGAGGAAGAGGGTGTTTTGTTCTAATTCACACGAAGTTGCTTTGGGGCCTGTGGGGAGGGCCAATCCTATTTGGCCAACCCCAACTTCCTGCTCCTGACCTGGCCTAGGAAATACTAGCATAGGGTCCCCTCACTCAAAGGGGTTCTCAAAGGGCAGGCTTGGGTTGTCAGGGCTCTGGTCCCTTGAAGTGCTAGTGTTAGAATGTCACAGGGGAAGTGCTGTCAAAAACTCAAAGCGCTAGACAAACAGGAGATAGTCATCTATCAGCCAACAAATGTTTATTGTTGTATTATTCCTTGATTTCTGGCGAGAATGAATGACTTCCTTGGCATCTTTGCCTGAGTGTCTGCCAGGCGGGGCCGGTGCTCCTATTTCTGAACATCTGTCCCTCTGTGTGTGCCGGGGAGGGGAGGGTGTTGGGTTTTTGTGGTGGCCCAGGCCCCACCCAGGTGTGGCAGATTGAAATAGCTGGAACACTGCTTTGATACAGGCTGGCCCACCCTCCTCTTTTAAGTGTCCACTCCCTACTGTTCCCCGGAGGCCCAGGTGTCCTTGCTCACTACTTGTCCTGCTTTCCTGGGCCTGGTCACCCCTTGGTTGCTCTACCTGTCAGCGCCTTCTGCACCCAGGGCTTGGAAAGGAAATGGAAAATTCCCAGCTCTCTCAAGCTGCCTTCCTGGCAGCAGGTTCTCATGTAAGGGTCACCTTGGATGGAGTGCTGATCCCCCCACAGGGAAGCAAGTTGGAGCTGGCAGCCTTGAGGGAGGGCCTACAGGGAGCAGCAGCACAGGGGGTTGCAGTGCACTGGGGCCCTGATTCTGAGGCTCAGTGGGGCGCTGGGGGGACAGGACTGGTGAGCCTCCAAATGGGACAGAGGTAAAGAGCCAGCTCAGGGGCCAAGGGGGAAGCTGGCCAGCATGGGCTGTGAACAGGGTGAGACAGGGGCCTGGGCCCTGGGTGGTGGAAGAGGGAGCCCTGGAGGATGGGGTGGGGCTCAAGACACCAGAGGGCTTGAGGGAAATCTAGATTCTGGGATGGAGATCCACTGTCCCCTGGCCAGGCAGAAGCTGGTCCCTAGGGACCTTTGAGCTGGGCTTGAGTCTCCCTCTGGTGGCCCCTTAACAAACTGCAGCCAGGCCTCTCCTGACTCCTTGTCCTGTCCCTCCCAGCTCTCTTCAAAGGCTCTGTCCAAAGTCCCACCTCCTACCTCACCTTCCTACCTCTCCTCAAGCCCTGCCTCCTTCCAAGACCCCAGACCCAGGTCCAGAGCCATAGGCTGTATTTGATTTACAGGAGTCAGGTCTAGGTTTCCGTTGCCATGGTAACCATTCCCATTCCTTCTCTTCATTGTGGATACCGGAGGCCCTCTGGCCCAGGTTCTCAGGGTCACCTGCGATGCGGGCTGTGTGTTTGTGGGGGTGCACATGAGTATGTCAGAGTCTCCCCCAACCCTTCTGCTCTCTTTCCCAAAGTCTTAAGAGAGGCCAGTCTTAGCCCAGAGTGGGCAGGAGGGTGTCAGATGGGGAGAGGACCCCCAGGGCCAGTCTCTTCCTCACCTTCCCACCCCTCCTCAACCCAGGCATCTTGCCCCACCGCCCCTCCCCCGACCCAGGCCACCAGCTGACTTTCCTCCACCGCCCCCTCCCCTCCACTCCGGGATTGGCGCCAGGGTGAGAAGGGGACACTGGCACTGATCGTGTCTGGGAATTCCCGCCCACCGCCGTGCTGCGGGAGGGGGGGTCCCCGTGTCCCTGAGGAGCCAATAGCAGCCAGTCCTTGCCCTCGGGGGTGGTGTAGTATATCTTTCAGGACAGCACCCCCTAGGCCCCGTCTCCTCTCTGCCTGCCTGGCACTAGCCAGACCCCGCTCTGCCCGGGGGGCTCTGAGCCCCCCAGGCACTCCTTTGATATAATCTTCTCCCTTTGGGGGGCCCTAAGAATCCTTGCCCCTCAGGGATGGCCCAGCCAGGGGTTTCTGTCAAGTCGCTGGTGTCGTCTTTTGAGACCCGAGTAGTGGGGATGGCTCCGGGGCCACCCCGAAAAAGGGGCTGTGTCTCCTCCCCGAGTTCCCCACGGGGAGCATCCCCCATCCGAGGGGCACCCGGACCCCCACCCCACCGAGGCCTGGGAGGCCCTGGGCAACGGCCCTCACTCCGCCGGGGAATGGACAAAACCCTGCTCCCCCTGATTCTCTACTGTCACAGGTAGAGGGGAATGGGCTGATGCTGTTGCCAGGGGGCTTGGGAGGAGGCAGAGCCTGCCGGGAGGAAGCGGCTCCCGAGGCGGTGGCCCCCCTCCTCACCTCTCACCTCCCCATGTCTCTCCAGCGGCTCCGGAAGCCTGGTTGGCATTGACAACAAGATCGAACAAGCCATGGTAAGAGAAGAAGAAGACATCTTGGTGCCAGGAGGCCCCGGCTCCCTTTCCAGGCCCTTCTCCCACCCCTGTTCTCCACGTTACCAACGCCAGCCCCCCACCCCATCCTTGTCTGTGAGCCCTGCCCCTACCCCGGCCCAGGTCCTTACCCCCTGCCCTCTCTGCTGCACACCCTTCCCGCGGCCCCTCCTCCTTGGCACAGGGGAATGTTTCTCAGCTGCACACCCTCAAGGCACTGGGCAGGGGAGTCCGATGGGGTGGTCTGGCGGCCCTGACGCTTTCCCTGTCCCTGGACCCCCAGGACTTGGTAAAGTCCCACCTCATGTTTGCGGTCCGGGAGGAGGTGGAGGTGCTGAAGGAACAGATCCGAGACCTGGCAGAGCGGAACGCCGCGCTGGAGCAGGAGAATGGACTGCTGCGTGCCCTGGCCAGCCCAGAGCAGCTGGCCCAGCTGCCCTCCTCCGGGCTCCCGCGGCTTGGGCCCCCTGCGCCCAACGGGCCCTCCGTCTGAGCCTCCCTTCCCTCACAATGTGCCTTTGGGGGCTGCCACGGTCGCCAGGCCTTGCGCCTGCTGCCTGCCCCTCTTCCTATGCAGCTTTAATGTCCCCTGACCCCCAGGGATGGGAGTTCAAGGCTCAGTGTTGGCCTCTTTCCCCACCCTCCCCCAATCCCCAGGTCCCCAGGCCTTGATGGAGGAGGGAGGGCTCGGGATGGGGTGCTAGATGGAGCCACCTCCGTGAGAGATCCCAGCCCCCTCCCTCTCTGGGCGTCTGTTCTGGGTTCCCCAGCAGTAGATGGCTTGGGGGAGTCCAAGGCTCCCTGGCAACAACCCTCCCCCCACCTCGTTCCCCTCAAAGTGCTCCCTCTCCACTGCCCAGGGGAGGGCATATGGACAGTGTCTGGAAGTTCTGGGTTTCAGGTTGTTATTAAAATAATAATTATAATTAAAAAATCTGAAGAAACTTGAATGTGGAGGTTGGCATGGCATTGCTTGTGTCCAGACCTGTGTGGAGCCCTGCTCCGCAGCCTGAGCTCCCCTGGAGATCCTGTCCAGACTGGGGAGGTTTCACGTGGCCGAGGCAGAGTGGTAGACAGAGGTTCGGGAACCAGGAGCCAGTGGTTCGGGTCCTGGGAAGGGGCAGACAGGCCAGGCAGAGGAGTGGGGTGGGGGGCGGTGTCTGCCCACGTGCTGTGGGGGGAGAGAAACAATGAGGCCTTTGGTGTTTGTGCAGGATCCACCCCCAGCTTCCCAGCGTGTCCCCTCTGTGGGCTGGATCCGGGTGGCTGCTTGGGGGCGGAGCGGGGGGCCCTGAATGGGCCCCTTGTCTCAAGGCTGGGTGTGGGCCAGGCTCCCCGGGCACACAGTGCCCTCACCAGGCCTGGCTGGCCGCCGCGGCTTCCACCCCCAGCTGGCTGAGGACAGGCCCTGTGGGTGAGCAGGCCCCTCCCTGGCAGCCTGGGCTTGGGTCCCAGGCAGAAATCAGCAGCCAGGGAGAAAGACCCCATCTAGTGGGGAAGTGGAGAAGCAGCAGCCACAGCTTGGGGGGACCCTGGGAGGAGCGGCAGGAGACCCCGACCAGAGGGGATCTGTGTGGGGAAGCCGGCACTCCAGCTCCCACCTGGGTTGGGCCCCTTGTCATCTACCTCCTGAGATTTACAATCTCAGACAAATTCTCCAGATTTTCTGAATCTCGGATTTCTCCTGGGTACCAAGTGGCGCTGACAGTCACATCAATCTTGAAGGGCCGGCGTGAGGATCACATGGCACAGTGCATGGAAAATGCCTAGCACATAGCAGGCACTCAATCAATGTCACTTTCCTTTCCCTGGATCTGGAACAAGAAGGGTCCAGGCCAGAAGCAAGGGGCTCCGTGGGTCCTGGAAGGGCCTCGGGGGTTGGGACCAGGGCCAGATGGCTCTCACAATGGACTAGAACTCTCTGTCACCCTAGGTTCTCGTGCACTTTGACTCCTCTCCCTGTCCCAGGGAGGGGAGGAAGGACCTGGGATGAGTTGCTGAAGGGAGCTTTGCCCCTAGATTTCCTATTCCTTCCTTCCCTGCTGAGCTGGAGACTCTTCAGCTCTTACAAGACCCCTATGGTGGCAGCCAGTGACCTGCAGCCCCAAATGCTGGCTCTGTCCCTACTTCCGGTTCAGGAGAGATGGCTGTAATCATGAGGTTCTTCGTGTGGATCAGACGGGTTTGGCAGAAAGTGACCTGTTGGGTGAGTTTCACACACTGCCTGGTCCTCCTGGTGCTGGGCTGAGAGTCCTGGTCAATGACCTCTAGGTGCTAGTGCCCCTGCCACGTGGCCCCCACTTTTGTGGCCCAACTAAGTAGGATGGGAGGAGGCCAGGGGTCAGAGAGCCAGGGAGGGGCTGGAGGGAAAGAAGCAGGGCTGGGAGGTTACGCCCCTCCCTTCCTGTTCGTCTTCTGGACTGCACCTCCCGCGGCCCGTCTGCAGCCTCTCTCTGTGTGTTGTTTCTCAGGTTCTCCAGTGGAGACACAGAGCTAAGCCAACCATCTTGGAACCCACTGGCTCCAAGAAACAGGCACTGAAGGTGATGGAGAAGCCTCCCAAGGAGATTGAGACTGTCAAGTTGATCGAACTCCCCAAAGAGGCTAAGGTCCCCACTCTGGAGGAGCCCTCTGAGGTGGCCGAGACCTATGTGTTGGCAAATACCATGGATGAGACCGAGATGGAGCTGGGCCATGAGCCTCGCTCCCTGCTGCGACTGCCCCAGACAGCTGTCCAGTCGGTCTCCACGCTCATGTTCTCTGCCCTGCAGAGTGGCTGGCAGATGTGCAGGTGGAAGGTTAGCATTTCTCCACCATCCCCAACCCCAAGGACTTACTCCTCCCTCCTCGTGCTTGTTTGACATTTCCCGTGCCGCCTCTGTTGCCGGTCACTGAGGATACAAGGGTGGACAAGGTGGACAAGACCTGGGGTGGGACCACAGACAAGATCACAAGCATTGTTGGTTCTGTATCCTTAGTTTTATGACATGGGAAGTGGAGGGAGCTGTGGGTGCCCAGGAGGCTCATCCCATCCGGACCCAGGGAACTGAGGAAGGCCTTCCTGCAGAGGAGAGGGTGGAGCTGAGTCCTGAAAGAGTTCACTCGACTTGGGGCGTGATGTTAGGACAAGGTGGAAGGAAAGGGAGGGGTGTTCTATGACGAGGGGATAGCGGGTGTGCGCCATGGTAGATTGAGGTGAGTGGAGCCATCTGGGCTCACAGACTAGTTTGTACAAGGCGGAGGTTGGGCAAGTTGTGGAACTTGCACTTAACCATAAGAGCAATGGGAGCCCTTAAGACATTGGAAAAGGGGAGTGACATGATCAGGTTTTGATGGAAAAAGCTCCTCTGCACTCACACATGGCTGCTGGGACTGGAAAATGGTATAGCCAATCTAGAAAAGAACATGGCAGTTTCACCTAAATACACAATTATCATGTGACCCACCCAGCAATTGAACTCCTGGGCATTTATCCCAGATACATGCGATTTTATGTTCACATAAAAGTCCATATGTGACTGTTCACGGCTTTATCTGTAATAGCCAAAATCAACCCAAATGTCCTTCAATGGATGAATGGTTAAACTGTGATATATACGTATGTACCTGTGTATTACTCCATTTTCTGTTGCTATAATGAAATACCTGAGGCGGGGTGTTTTATAAAGAAAAGACTTTTGTTTAGCTACAGTTTTTGAGGCTAAAAGTCCAGATCGGATGGTACCGTGTGTTCAGCTTCTGGTGAGGGTTTCAAGGCAATTGGCATCACAATGGCAGAAATGTGTGTGGAAGAGAACACATGCCAAGATAGGAAGCCACAGGACTCATGGATCAGGCTTGCTCTTTTTATAACAACCCATTCTTGTGGGAACGAATAAGGTTTCCTTAAGAACTGCATTGATCCCTTCTGGAGGCATACTCCCAATGCCTGAACTATCTTCCATTAGATCCTACCTCATAAAGATCCCTCCAGCTCCCAGTATCACTATAACTGGGATTCAAGCTTCCAGCATATGAACTCTTGGGGGGGCATGCTCAATCCATATCCAAACTGTAGCACCCTGAAATACTACTCAGCCATACAAAGGACAAACGGTTGAAGTATGGGACAACTTGGATGAGTCTCAAAGGAAATGCTCTGAATGAGAACAGTCAATCCCCAAAGGTTCTTTACTGTAAGATTCCATTATATTATATGCCATTATTTAAAATTTTTTATTATTAATATTTTGGTACTAGGGATTTGAGCCCAGGGGCACTTTACCACTGAATTACATCCACAGTTTTTTTTTTTTTCCATTTATTTTTTATTTTGAGACAGGGTCTCGCTAAGTTGCTGAGGGTTTTACTAAGTGGCAGAGGCTGGCCTCCAACTTGCGATCCTCCTGACTTAGCCTCCCAAGTCGCTGGGATTACAGGTGTGTGCCACCATGCCTGGATAATACCATTTTTGGAGTAACAAAATTGTAGAAATGAAAAACATATAGTGGTTTAATGATTGTTAGGGGTTATTGTGGGTGTTTATAAAAGGGCAACACAAGGAATCTTTGTGATGATGGCTGTTAAGGATCTTGATTGTGGTTGTTGGATATATGCACCTACGCCCGTGACAAAATTTTGTAGCATTAAATATACATATACACACACACGAATACAAATAAAACTAAATAAATTAGTGGCTTGTATCAATGTCAATATACTGACTTTGATATTGCAAGATTTTCCTACTGAGGGAAACTGGGTAAAGGATATGCAGGATTAGACTTATTTCTAAAATTCGCATCAATGTATAATTGTATCTATGTAAAAAGTTTAAGTTAATTTTTAATTTGTCTTTGTTTGTAGTACCAGGGATTGAACCCAGGGATGCTTAACCACTGAGTCACATCCCCAGCCTTTTTTTTTTTTTTTAATGTTTTACTTTGAGTCAGGTTCCCACTAAGTCGGTTAGGGCCTCACTAGGTTGCTGAGGCTGTCTTTGAACTTGCAGTCCTTCTGCTTCAGCTGCCGGAGTCATGGGGATTACGGGCATTGCCAATGCACCCAACTAAAAAGTTTAATTTTAAAAAAGAGAAAATGTCAAGGTTACTACCAAATCAACTAATTTTGGCCTTGAGTAAAGTATGACTGCATTAATAATCATTTTAAAAGTTCACCTGGCCAAAGGTGAGGGATGGTGGTCAGCAGAGGACCAGGCAGATCCCCTGAAGGCTGGTACAATCCAGGCAAGAGAAAAGGATGTTCTGGACTTGGGGAGGGGCATCAGGTCAACAGGTTAATGAATCTGAGCAATATGTAGGGTTGTTAGTCCAGGGTGGTTGGGTGGAGGTCACAGGGAGAGGGAGACAGAGGCCAGGAAAGACTGGAGAAGGTCATTGGGATGGAGAATGGAGGAAGAGCAGACTTGGGGGAGGTGATAAGCCAGGGTATTGGGACAAGAGGAGCTGAAGGTGTTGGTGGGACACCTTCAAGGAGGTGTCTGGAGGCAGTGGGACACACGGGCGGGGTAGAGAGCGCCGGGATGGAGACAGTCAAGGCGTCATGCATTCTGCCCTTCATTTTAACGCCCTCTCCGTGAAACCCTGAACAGGGACTCACAGGTAGGTCTGGACCGGTAGCTGTTTTTCTGGGAGTTGCGTTCTATGCAGAAAACAGAACAAGTGCATGAACCCTGTACGTTGGGCAAACTCAAGGCTAGAGGGAAGGCAAACCTAAGGCCGGCTGAGAAGGCTTCCTGGAGGGGGCGCCATCTGAGCAGCCAGCCCCATGGAAGAGGCGGGATTAGCTCAGCCCTGCGCTGTGGTCTGCGGGTTCTTCCACCCTCGTTTTCTCCCTGGACATCTGTGCATCTTCTTTCTTTTACAGTCATCTGTGAGTTCAACCTCAGTGACCTCCCAGCTAAGGAGACAGTCCCCCCTGGAGACCCCGGAGGCTGAGATGCTGCGGGAAGTGTACCTCGTGCTCTGGGCCATTCGGAAACAACTTCGGCAGCTGGCCCGCAGGCAGGAGAGGCGCAGGCGCCACCACATCAGGACCCACTGTTCCTCCCAGCTTGACCCAGTGCAGGGCCTCAAGCAGGATGCCCGAAGTCCCCTCTAGGGGGAAACCTCAGAACCTCAGAAAGCCCCCGCCTGTCTCTTAGGCAAGGTTGATAGGAGGGGTCAGGGCAGCAGGCCAGAAGTTATGGATGAGGAGACGTTTTCCATACTGTCACCTCTCATCTCAACGGGAACCCAAGGCCAGGCCTGGGGCCCCACACATTCCCCTTTATTGTGTTTATTAAATTTGTAAAAAAAAAAAAAAAATTATCAAAATATTGAGAAATAAATATCGAATATTTCTGAGTATGTGTAGAGTGTGCTTGTGAATGGAAGAGTCATAAGGGGGGCTCTGGTGGGCTAGGAGCCCAGCTGTGAGTGGGAGGGGACCCTGGATCTGTTTGTTATTTCCACCATCCCAGAGTGCTGGGGATTTGAACCTGGGCCTCCAGCATGAGAGGCAGGTACTCTACATATTGTGCCCCATGGCCTGCACTGGGAACCCTGCATCTGTTTGCAGAGAGTAGGGATCAACAGGTCCCAGCTCTGGACCCCCACGTCCTTCTAAGGGCTGAATTACCCTTGGTGACCCTACCTGGTCACCCTGAATACCAGTGATGGCCATTCATGACAGACCTGTAAGCAACCCCACAAGGTCTTTGGGGTCCGTGGACTTGAACTTGGAGGGTTGTGATGCACCATGGGGCTGTGGGAGATTCAACTGCTGGAAAGAAACTTTGGTCCTGCTTCCTGTGCTCTGTGGAGAGGTGAGAGCCAAGGGCTACCTCTCCAGGGTGCCTGGAGGCCACACAGACTCTGGGTAGGGACCCCACCCATATGAGGTGTCTTTCCTGGGGAGACCAGCTGGGGGCTGTGACTGACCAGGGGGAGGGTGTGTCCAGCCTAGCAATGCAGGACTGACAGCCCTGAGAGAGGTTCTGGAGATTTGGAGGGAGGTTCTGTGTCGGGGGTCAGGAAGTAGACACAAAAAGAAGAAAACCCCCAGGCATGGTGGCACACACCTGTAATCCCAGAGCAACTCGGGAGGCTGAGACAGGAGGACTGCAAATTCAAGGTTAGCCTTAGCAACCTGGCAAGGCCCTAAGCAACTTAATGAAACCTTGTCTCAAAGATAAAGTAAGATAAAATAAGATAAATAAAATATAAAATAAAAGCCAGTGCTAAAGTATCCCTGGGTTAAATTCCCAGTACCAAAAACAAATAAAAAATAAATGGGCAGAGGGGAGACCCTGAAACCACAAGTTCCCTCGTGGGCTTAGCCTGCCCTCTAGTCCCCCCATGGGAAGGTACAGAGGTGGGTCCGCAAGGAAAAGCAGGGATATTTACCAGACAGCAAAATTCAGGCTAGAGAGTTCACAGGGCTTAGGGAAGGTGGCGATGCCTGAGGCTAGGGGGCAGCAGATTCCCAGGGAAGGGGAGGCCAAGGAAGGGCAGGGCAGGGCAGGAGGTGCCGACAGCTGCACTGGGTGATAAGGTTGTTACTTGTGAGTTGCAGGCACTGGGCTGAGCCCAGCAAGTGGGCAGAGAGGAGCACAGGACAGTTTGCTGGCCACACTGAATTGACTAGAAATGTCAGCGCCCCCAGCCCCCACAAACCTCTCCAGTTCTGGGAGAGTTTGGCCTCTGAGCAGTGCTTCTGGAGTCAGGAGGACCCCTCCCCGACAGCTTTGCTACCCTGAGCCTATGAGGGGTCTACAGTACCTCAAAACTTAGAGCCACAGCACAATCACCCACCATTTATTAATAAACTACCGTGACTATCTTTATCCATCTTGTTCTAAGTAGTTCTCACCACTTTCATGAAGGTTTTTGGTTTTGTTTTTTGTTTGCAGTCCTAGGGGTAGACCCCAGGGCCCGGGGCATGCTAGGCAAGTGCTCTCCCACTGAGCTCCATCTCCAGCCCTGTGAATTCCATTTTTCAGAGGTGACACTCAGGGATAAAAGGGCCACGTTTAAGGCTCTGCAGTGTTTATTCTTTCAGCAGCCAGATGAGCCCAGTTCTTCTGGTTGTGGTACGTCACAGGTGTGATACAGGTGTGAACTGGCTTCTCTGAGATCAGTGCCGCCAAAAGTCAAAGCTTGTTTCCAGGTGGGGCTTCAGAGCAGACTGATATACAGTGAGTTTTCAAGCACCAACTTTTTATCATGTCTCCTCAGGTACCGTTTGGAGCCTGATAGTGTTGGTGACAGGTCTATGTCCTGGGAAGCCTGGAGATTTAATGGGTCCCAGGACTTCTGAGTGGGACCCCACCGTCCGAGATCCAGGATCAGCCTCCAAGTCTTAGAGAGGGGCTCTTCTTCACTGGAGACCTAAGGTTTCAGGGAGAGGAGGGTAGGTAGGGCCAGGTTGGATCCCTGAGGGCCTTGCAGGTGCTACAGGACCGGGAGCCCATGGGACCTGAGGCTGTGGGGCTTGTGGAAAGGAACACTGCTCTCGTTTTTCCTTGACTTTTTCTGTGTCATGGGAGAGGGAGGTAAAAAAGGAAGGTGAGTTCCTTCAGCAGCCACAGGAGCTGTCTGCACACCTCACTCCTCCCCTTCCCTAGACATGGAATCCTTTTAGGGCTTGGTCAAGGAGGACAGGGAGATTGGTGGGAGGGAAAGTGTTGGGGTGGAAGGAAAAGGTCCACGGAACTTGTTTTTTCTCTGTTCACCTACCTGGCCTCCTTCCTGACACCTCCCAAGTAATCTAGCCTAGAGCCCTGGAGAAGGACTGTGGTAGGACCAGACGAGGGACTTCCCAACTGAGAGGAAAGCAGGTGAGATCTCCCGGGGTAGAGCTCTAGGGAAGGAAGGGATGCTTACTCACGCTGCCCAGTGACCCCTGGGGCAGCGGAAAGCTCCCTCTTGATGACAATTGAACACAACTTCCACCTTAGACACATTCCCCTCCCTCAGACCCCATCACTTCCTCTCCCCCAGGATTGCTTGACACCATGAGGCAGGAGTGGTAAAGGTACAGGTGGGTCAGGTTGGGATCAGCGGTCCTCCTTTGTTTTCAAAGACCATCCATACTACTAGAGAGGGTGCCTGGTGGGTGTGAGAGCCAAAGGGGAGTGTGAGTCCTGGAGGCCACCTTGCTCTCTTCTCAGTCCCGTCGCATCTTCCCCTCCTCCCCCGCCATCATCAAATTCCCCAGAAATTTCAAATCTTCTCTCCTGCTTCTTCACGGGGATTCCCTACCACCCACTGACCACACAGCCACCTTCCAGTGGCTTCCTGTATCCGTGGGGAAAAAACAAAACCAACCAACCAAAAAAAAAACACCGAAAGGTTCTCGTTGTTTAAAACGCCCCAACGCTCTCAGATCTTTGGCACAGTGGGCTCCGGGGTCATCTGGATTCTGTGAAGATGCTGTTCCTTCTTCAGAGATTCGTCCCAGATCACATGACCTAGAGATGAGGAGAGATCCACCTCTGAGGTCACTCCCTACACCTCGCATGCTTTATTCTTTCCTGGTAGTTAACAGTATCCGAAAAGATCATGTTGATTTGTTTACCATGTGAAAGAAGCGTGCAAGTTGTGAGCTCCAAAATGGAGTCCCTTGTGTCAGCCTTCACGAAAGAAGGCAGAACTGGCAGGTGACAGAAGGATTCCTACACACGATTGCCAGAGAACAAATATGGCAAAAGACCCTACCAGAACCACAGTCTTGCACAGAGGCCACTGAGACCTTATTAAAAGGTACTTCTATGCCAAGTGCGGTGGCGTAACCTGTAATCCCAGTGGCTTGGGAGGCTGAGGCAGGATGATCACGAGTTCAAAGCCAGCCTCAGCAACTTAGTGAGGCACTCAAACGACTCAGCAAGACCCATTCTCTAAATAAAATAGAAAACAAAGTTAGGGATCTGGTTCAGTGGTTGAGTGCCCCTGGGTTCAATCCCCAGTACAAAAAAAAAAAAAAAAAAAAAAAAAAAAAAAAATTACTTCTACAAGGACATCTGCCCAGAAACTGTTTAACCTCAGATGGACACCACTTGCTATTAATCATTGTGGCCAAGCACTACTGTTTCAAAATATCTGATGCAATCCTCTTCATTTTTGTCTTTAAAAACTTCCCCTTCCCTTAACCCCTTTGACTGTATCTACAGTTTACTATGCCATGCATATTCCCATTACAGTGCTCTGCTATTTCCAAATAAATATCAGCATTCTTTGGAGAATCTCTCTCTGTTTTAAATTTAGGCTGACAACAAATATCCTTGGGAGATGGTAGTGAAACAGTCGTAGAGAGCACAGGAAGTGGTTTAAAGTAACACTTCCTGGATTTGTAACTTTTGGTGAATTAGTTAGCTTTTCTTAGCCTCAGTTTCCTCATCTGTAAAATAGGGATAGTACCAATACCTGTGTCATAGATTATCATGAGGATCAGAGGAGATCTCCCCCAAGGGCTCACTAAATGTTAGCTGCTGCTGTTAGGATAATGGTTTTCATATGTGGTCAATGACAACCATCCCCAAGGCCTAAGACAGGGCTGAATGAACCTTCCCAGAAAGTAAGTCTTCATCTGTGTGTGGACGGAAGAGATCAAGAATGTCAAGTGCAGGAAGCAGTAGGAAGAACACTTATCAGAGAGGTGAGAGGCTTTGGTATTGGTCTTGGTCTTGGTCTCAATATTGCCACTGTTTGTTGCATGATGAGAGTTGCTGTCCTTCTGAGGGGTTAAGGCCCTTCAAAGAGAGTTGTGGGTTGAATCAATGAATGGCTGTGCTCCCTACAGGTTCCAAGGTGCCAGTTCCAGTCTTGTGCTCTCTTTTCTATTGTATATGCCTCAGAATTTGGAGACAGGTGTTCTTTCCAAGTCCCCTCCACCCCATTCCTCAGTCCAAAGTGAGTCAAATCTTTTTATTTTTTAATTTTTTTGGCACTGGGGATTAAACTCAGGGACACTTGACCACTGAGCCACATCCCCAGCCCTATTTTGTATTTCACTTAGACACAGGGTCTCACTGAGTTGCTTAGTGCCTTGCCATTTGTGAGGCTGGCTTTGAGCTCCTGATCCTCCTGCCTCATCCTCCTGAGCTGCTGGGATTACAGGTGTACACCACTGTGCCCGGCAACAGTGAGTCACATCTTGACCTGAGTAAAACATTCTCTTTTTAAACCTTTGTGTAGTTCCTGTTCCCCCACCCAGAGACCAAGTGCCAGCCCAGGACACCAGATCTTTTTATTCATATCTCTTCCTCCCTTTCAATCTCCTCCAGTTTAATACTTGAGCCCTGGGTGGGGAGACACAGCCCTGACTGAGCCCCACCATGGGCTGGGCTCAGGAGGGGACTCTCCATTTGCCTGGGTGAACACCCAGGCAAAGCCCTTGACCCAGGCATTACTCTCAAACACCCAGACAGGACATGCTCATAGTTGGCTGTTCACAGACGCATGTGCCTCTGTATTTGTGGACATCTGTATCTATATTTTGTGTTTTATTATTATATTTTCTATATTTTAACCGCTTCCTATTTTCCTTTCAGGAATATTAGGACTGAAATTAATTAGATAATAGTATGGCAGAGCTGGTATTCTCTACCCAGTAGACATCTGTAAGAAGTTTCCTGTCCCATGAGCTGTTAGTCTGTAGGACTGTGGTGGGGAACCCAGGAAGCTGGGTTAGTTTCCTCCTTCTGTATGGCTCCCTCCACCAGATATGCCCATGTCTACAAGGAACTGTGGGTATGGGCATTGGGTAGCTCAGGGAGCTGGAGCTTTCCAGAGGGCCTGCATGCCTGGGAGCAGGTGTTTCTGCTGGCCCAGGTCGGGTTCTAGGCACTGGATCTGGACTTCCTGGTGCTACCTGACTCTTGTCCAGTCTGGAGGAGGACCTCCAAGGGGTGGTGCACTAAGGCCAGGGATCTCCTCTTCCCTTTTAGTTTCAGGAGCTGTGCCTTCTGTCCCACACCTGTCTGCCCCCTCGCCTGGCATGTTTATGTCTCTCTCCCTGCTAAAGCCCAGGCATGAACTTCTGACTGCTTCCTTTTCTGCACAGTGCCAGCAGCTGCAGAGGCAGATTGGGGAAGGCGGAGCTTGGTCTTCTGCATGGAAGGAGGAGGCTGCGCTGGCCGAGCCGGGGTGTGGCAGCAGCTGACTTACCCACTGTGGGACAGGCAGTCTCTCTCCTCAAGCTTAAAAGGCAGTTGTTTTGCCTTTATTGTTTCAATGTGCTATTTTTCTATTGTTGTGGGTCTTTTCTAGAGATCCACAGAAAGAATTCAACACAGCCTTCTGCCAAACTGCTGGGGTTTAGTTTGAACACTTACTAGCAATACGGCCTTGGGCATGGTAGTTAACCTCTTGTGCCTCAGTTGCTTACCTGGAAAATGAAGATGATCAAGGTTTCTGGTGAAGCTTTAATGAGCTAACGTATGGGAAACTTAAAACAGTGCCTGCCACGTGTGTGCTGTATTTATGTTTAATTTTACTCTTATTTGTATTGATGACTAGAAGTTTTTTCTACATCAGCAACATTATTTTTTATATGAGCTGTAAATAAATGTATTTGAACTGTATTTATTTATCTTTATATAGAGAATTATGTCAAATACATATTCCATGAATACATATTTCATATATGATATAGTTCATATCATATATATGAACTACAGATAATACAATATCTCATAATATTATGTACTTAAGTCAGGTGGTGAGGCACACACCTATAATCCCAGTGACTCAGGATGCTGAGGAGAAAGGATCACAAATTTGAGGCCAGCCTGTGAGACCCTGTCTCAAAATAAAAAATAAAAAAGGCTGGGATGTGGCTCAGTGATAGAGCACCCCTGGGTTCAATTCCCAGTACCGCAAAAAATTATATATTGCATTATCATACATATATGGAGATCATCTATGTATACATATGTGTGTATGGTATATGGTTATACATGATATAGATATTTTATATTTTTGAGATAAAGGAAATATTTATCATGTATTTGTAAAAATATATACATGTATATCAGAAACATACTTTCTGTGTGTGTGTGTGTGTGTGTGTGTGTGTGTGTGTGTGTGTGGTGCTGGGGATCAAACCCAGGGCCTTGTGCTTGCGAGGCAGGCACTCTACCGACTGAGCTATATCCCCAACCCAGAAACATACATTTTTTGGTGCTGGGGATCAAACTCAGGGCCTTGAGCACACTAATTGCATGTTCTACCACTGAGCTACACCTCCAGACTCAAGTTGCAAATATTTTTAATAGTTCTATTTGGTTTTTGACTTTTTGGTGGTGCTGAGGATTGAACCCACATCCTCATACATGCTAAGTAAATGTTCTACCACTAAGCTATACCCCCAGCCCTAATTTTTTTTTAAATAATGTGAATTTGCATTCAATTGTCAGAAATCCTATATTCCCATCACCCAGTTTTCCCCAACAGTAAGGTCTCATGTAACTTTAGCACACTATCGCCACCAAGAAGTAGACTTGGGTACAATCCATGGACCTTACTCAGAGTTCATCAGTTTTGATTGTATTTATTTATATGTTTGTCTATGTAGTTACATGAAATTTTATGTCATATGTAGATTCCTGTACGAACAGCAGTCAAGATACAGAAAAGTTCCACAGCAAGGATATTTCCTGCTACCCTTCTATAGCCATATTCACTTGCCCTCCTCCCGACTCCCTAACATCTGGCAATGACAGTTTTGTCATTTCAAGGATGTTATATACATGGAATCATACAGTATGTAGCCTTTTGGGACTGCCTGCTTGCCTGCCTGTTGTCTTTCCTCCCTTTCTTTCTTTTTTTTTTTTTTTTTTTTTTTTTTCGGGAGCAGGTACGAGGGATTTTATCTAGGGGCACTTTACATCCCGGCCCTTTTCATTTTTTGTTTTGAGGAAGAGTCTCTGCTAAGTCACTGAGTCTGGCCTTGAGCTTGCTCTCCTCCTGCCTCATTCTCTCCCAAGTCACTGGGACTACAAGCCTGTGCCCCCTGCACCTGCAGGAACTGACTTTCTTTCCCATCACATAATTCCCTTGAGATTCATCCAAGTCTTTACATCTGTCAATAGTTTGTTTCTTTTTATTGACGAGTAGTATTCCAGGATGTCGACAGATCACTTCGCTTAACCATTCACCTGTTAAAGGACATTTGGGTTTGTTCCACTTTGGGGGTTCTTACAAATAAAGTTTCTACAAACATTTGTATACAGATTTTTGCGTGAATATAAGTTTCCATTTCATGCACAAGAGAGAAATTGCTAGATTGTACAGTAAATGCATGTTTGGTTTCATAAGAAATGGCCTACTCTTTTCCAGAGTGGCTGCACCCTTCACAATGAGAGCAGCATGTATCAGTAATGCAGTTACTCCGCATCCTTGCCATCATTAGGTGTTATCACTATTTCTTATTTTAGTCGTTCTTTTAAGTGTGCCTGGATCTAGCTTTAATTTGCACTTTCCTTGTGGCTAATGCTATTAGGCAACTTTTCATGTATGTCCAAATGATTGTCATCTTTATATCTTTTTTGATGCAACGCCTGTTTACATGTTAACCAATTTCTAATTGGATTGCCTTTTTTAAACTTTTAAGTTTTGACAGTTTAAAAACTATATTCTAGAGGCACACTTTGTAGGATATATCTTTTGTACATATTTTCCCAATTAGGAGCTATCTCTTCATTCTTTTAGCAGAGTCTTATATAGAGCACACATTTTTAATTTTGATGAGGTCCAATTAATCAATTTTTCTTTTCTTTTTCTTTCTTTTCTTTTTCTTTTTTTTTTTTTTTTTTTGGTGCTGGGGATTGAACCCAGGGCCTTGTGCATGCTAGGCAAGCACTCTACCAACTGAGCTATATCCCCAGCCCAATCAAATTGTCTTTTTATGGATTGTGCCTTTGGTATCAAGAACTCTTCCCCATCCCTAGGTCCTGATGATGTTCTCCTGTTTTTGCTTTAGAGTTTGTTGTTGTTGTTGTTGTTATTTTTGTTATTTATTTATTTGTTTTTTTGTACTGGGGGTTGAACCCAAAGGTGCTTAACCACTGAGCCACATTCCCAGCCCTTTTTATATTTTATGTAGAGACAGAATCTTGCTAAGTTGCTTAGTGCTGGCTAAGTTGCTGAGGCTGGTTTTGAACTCATGATCCTCCTACCTTAGCCTCCCAAGCTGCTGGTACAGGCGTGCACCACCATGCCTGGCTTGTCTAGGTTTTATATTTCTATGTTTTACATTTGAGTTTGTGATCCATTTTGAGTTAATTTTTATATATGGTGTGAGTTTAGAACAAGGTTCTCCTTCTTTTTCTTTTTAGTTATGGATGTCTGATTGCTACAGTACCACTTGGCAAAAGGGCACTATTTCTCCATTGAATTGTTTTTGCACCTTTGTCAAAATTCAGCTGGGCCTGGCATCATGGTGCACATCTGTAATCCCAGTGGCTCAGGAGGCTGAGGGAGGAGGATTACAAGTTCAAAGTCAGTCTCAGAAACTTAGTGAGGCCCTGCCTCAAAATAAATATAGAAAAAGACCGGGCATGTGTTTCAGTGGTTAAGCACCCCTGCGTTCAATCCCTGGTACAAAAAAAGAAAAAAAAAATCAGTTGGGCATGTTTGTGAGGGACTATTTCTGGCTTCCCTAATCTGTTCCCTTGATCTGTGTAGCTATCCTTTGCCAGTGCCACACCAGCTTGATTATGATACTAAGCCTCAACATGGTGTAGAATGGTTTCTCCTACTTCATTCTTCTTTTCAAACACAGCTTTGGTTGTTATTTGATGTTATTTTTTATTTATTTGCCAAGAAGATATATTTTTTAAATTATTATGAGATTACAGAGATCTTTGTGGTGTAACTGGGAGCATATCATCTCTCTGTTTAAGAGCTTCTCAGTGCATCCTGTAGCATTTAGGATGAAATCCAAATTCCTCACCTCAGCTCCTGGCAGCTGGCTCGGCCTACCTGCCCAGCCTCATCCTTTCCAATGCCCTCACTTCTGGGCTTGGCTTATGTCACTTAGTTTCTTCTTTCTCCTAGCCCTTTGCAAATGTTGACTTCTCTGGGCACCCCTCCTTGTCCCAGGGATTGAAATCGGAGTCTTACTTATGCTAAGCATGTAGTCTGCCACTGAGCCACTGAGCCACATCCCCAGTCCCTGATTCTTCCATTTTGAAAGTTGTTCCTGCAGATTCTTCACCTGGTTTCTCTCACCCTCCTTCATATCTTCCTAACTATTGGGTGGAAAGAGCACCCTTGAGTTCCCTCTCAGCCCCCAATCCCTTGAGCTTTGTTTACTGCAGCACATACTTACCTCAGTACAGAGCCTGGCATGCAGTAAGTGCTCAATAAATGTTTGGAACATGGAACATTTCAATGGGTATTGAATACTTGATCCAGCTCTTTCCACCCAGTGAGTTCAGTATGGACTTCTGGACTCAGATCCCCTCCCTTTGAGACCCCACCCCGATCCTGGGTGTCCCCTTCCTCCAAAGAACTTTTGAGACCCAAGAGCCAGCAGGGTGATGTGAAAGCTCAGAGCTGTGAGGAAAGGTAGAGAACAGTGCTTTCCAGAAGGGCTGCTGACCCCCTGCCTCAAGCTCATAGCACAGAGGTGGCAGGTGGGGGGTGACAAAGGAAAAGCCCAGGTTGGGGTAGGCAGAGGTGGATAGAAGGAGGACCTGGTCACCTCCCACCTCAGCCCTGTCTAGGTAGAGTTGGTTATTTTCCTCACCCCATTTGTTTACTGCCCAGCTCTCCACCCCACCCACAGTGTGGCCTCATCTGTTTGTCCTTGTTCCCAAGTTTGGACTGCCACCCTAAGGCCTGTCTGGGCAGCAGACAGGTGCTTGAGGATTCTGTGCTGAATGCCTTCCCTTTCTCTCCTCCAGGACCTGGTGGGTAGCTTGCCTGCAGTGAGTGTACCTCTTTCTCCTGGGTTCTGGTTCTCTATCCTGGAAACTCCTACTGGAGCCAATCAGAGAAGTCAGGGGACCGTTCCTTCAACACGCGTTCCTTAAGGGGAGGAGGGGGAGCAAGTAGAAAGAGTCAGGACCACTTGAGATATTGGCTTCGCTGTCCCTTCTTCATGAGCTCTCTGGGCAGAGAACATAGGATCTAGCAGATCCTTGTGAACCTATGGCAGTGTAGGAGTGGGCTTCAAAATCCTGTCCTGCACCACCAGGCCTTACAGAATGCGTAGCTGACTTCTAGAGACATGAAAACTAGCAGTCACAGGAACTGGAGCCAAACCAACCTCTGGGCTCAGAAAGACCTGAGTTCAATTTTGCTCTTCCTGACTGTGCAACCTTGAATGAGTGAACTAACGTGTCTGAATCTGGCTTCCTTACATGGGAAATAGAGAATTTGTTTCATGCCATTGTGTGAAATGACAAGTGCTTTGCTCAGAAGTTGGTACCAGTATGAACTGGCCCACGAAGGAACAGGTTTTCTCCTAAATGTATTATTAAAGTGGATCTTAAACTGTGGTCCAGCAGCAGCAGCATTCCCTGGAGACCAGTGGAACTGCCAAGTCTCAGGCCCTGCACCCCTGATCTACTGAATTGAACCTCTGGGGCGAGGCCGTGCAATCTGTTTTAACAAGCCCTCTGACGTTTGCAAACCACTGCCACATTGAATGGGAATGTGGACTGTCAGGATTCTGAAGCCCAGGACAAATCTCAGCCCCACAGGAGCGTATTAAAAATATGGATTCCTGGCCTAAAAACCAGATGGGGCGTGGAAATCTACATTTTAACCAGAGGTGAGTTTGATAGGGGAGAAAGGGGCTGCCGCAGAAGCTGCCCTGGGGGATAGTCGTGGAAGACACCTTGGACCTTGAAGGCTAGGGTTTGGGGACTTGAGGGCGCCCCTTGCAGGAGCGGATATAAAGCTGGAGAAAGGAGAGGCGGGTCCTCTGACGCCCCTGGACTCATCCCAAAGTCAGGGAGGCAGAGGGAAGATGGGGTACAAAATGAACGGGGCTCGCACACGACTTGGACACCTGCCCAAGCCCCTGACGTCACCCCCTAGGTGGGCCTGTACACGCAGTCAGAAGGGGCGAGGCCGCTGGGGCGGAGTCTCTGAGGAGGAGAGACTCCGCCCTCGGTCTAGTTCGACCACTCTGGGAGCCTGCGGGTGAAGGTGAAGGGGCCCGGCCAGGGAGCGTCCCGCCCTGCGGGACCCGTGGGCCGAGCAGCCGGCAGGAGCGCCCGCAGGCCCCAGCGAGGGCGCCTAGACGACAGGTCACCTCGCAGTCCTGAGCGCCGAGTGGCACGGCGCTGAACGCCGCTTCCCTTCTGCCCCACCGCCCTCGGTCCCTGGCTGGGGAAGTTGGTTTCAGAGCGACAGAGAAAAGTGCAAGAAGGGGACCTTGTCTGGGAATAGGGAGGCAGCCCTGTGTGGGCCCTCCGAGTCCTCTGATCACGGATCCTGCAGCTCCTCCTCGCAGCCCAGAGACACTAGTCGATGGAGGAGCCCCTGCCCTGGACCCTTAAGCATATAAGGTCTTCTGAGCAGGAAAATGGGCCATTAGTAACCCTGGCTCTACGGAACAGTTAATTTCTGGTTAAAACAACTTCTTCACTAGCTAGTGGAACCTTGTCCCCTGGGTGGGCGCAGTTGTCCTCTGTCTCTTTCCCTCCCTCCTATGATCATCATCATTAGGGGACATACACCATCTCATTTAGACCTAAGGGCAGGTCATCAGGGTTGCATTTCCATTACTCTCATGTTCCAGATTTGTCCTCTGTGGCTCAGAGAGGTTCAGTAACTTTCCCAAAGCTGAACAGTGATATCAGACCGAACACAGGTCTGCTAGGCCCCAAATGCTTATCACTGACCCCTGCTTTCCCCACCTCCCTGTGGGTCTCTCCGTCCTTTTCTCTGTCTCACAGACCCCTACTCCTTCAGGCCTGCCCCTTATCACTGTGCAGATTGTGCGGGTACAACTTCAAGATGTAGTGCCATTAGGGCAATTTTCCATCAGATGACAGTCAAAGGTTTTGAAGAAGGAGCACATTTTCTTTTGGGTCACCCCACTGTCCATGCAGCCATCCTCCCACCCTTCTTCCTCCTCTCCCTGGTAGTCTGGGGTCCTGATTCTACAAGTACCTGACTTCTTACAGGGATCAAGGAGATCTTCATGAAGTCTGGCTCAGGGGCTCTGATTTCCTCTGGAGAGGTGATGGCCCTGTGATACCTTGTGACACACTTCCGTGGAGCCTGTACCTGTCAATGAGCATATGTTACCTGTATGTGTGTACACCGTTGTCTGCCATGCACAACCACCCCATCTCTATCCTTGTGCAGGTGGACAGAATGAACAATTTCCTGGTGGGATTCTTGGGGTGCACAGGAAGGCACAGGAACCAATATGGCCAGACCACACAGGAAATGGTGACACATTGGTCCTCCAGGCTGATACTACAAGGGCTGAGGGGAGACACCCTCTCGGTTGCAGAACTACAAGGGGTATCTTGCAGGTTTGGGGGAGGAAAGTGGATCTGGAAAAGATGAATCTGGTCTCTGAGCACAAGGCTCACTTGTGGATGGTTCCAGCATGAACTAGGGCCGAGGTGATACTGGCAGTGGGGTGGTAGAAGCTGGCCTGGGTTCAGGAGAGGAGGAGGATAGAGAACTGGTCTCCTGGAAGTGAAGCAGGGGAGGAGGAGTACCTGGGCTGGGATCCCTGGTCTGAGGGTGGAGAAAGAAGAGAAGTTGATGCCCTTGGGGAGCCCTAGCCTTTGTGCCCAATGCCCCAGCTTATCTCCAGCCATGACAGAGCTCTCTGGAATTCTGGGGCTCCCTGGCTTCTTCTGTGTCTCCATGTGTCCTGTCTTGCCTGTCCAGCCTCAGCCCCTCTCACAGGATGCTCCCAAAGCACAGAACTTCTGGAAGGGGCTCCGTCTGCCCTGTCCCTTCAGCACTTCCTGTGCGGATCTTTCTGCTTTTAGGATTGTTTTGTACTGCCATCGAGCAGCTGATTTCCAGCATCCTAGATCCTCAAACCTGCTGTTAGGGGCAGAGGGTACTGGGGATTAAACTCAGAGGCACTTGACCACTGAGCCACATCCCCAGCCTTATTTTGTATTTTATTTAGAGGCAGGGTCTCACTGAGTTGCTTAATGCCTTGCTTTTGCTGAGGCTGGCTTTGAACTCAAGATCCTCCTGCCTCAGCCTCCCAAGCCACTGGGATTACTGGTGTATGCCACCTCGCTCAGCTAAACCTGCTACTTTTAATCTGCATCGGAAAGCCTGCTGCCTCCTGCAGTGCCTGTTCAACCTGGCTGTGGGTGTCCTCTACCTATTCATCCTGATCTGCTCTGTTTGGGAAGATGCTGGTGTGGGCAGGAAGAGAAGCCACCTTGGCCATTGGGAGAGAGGATGCTGGAGTCCAGGCAGGACAGAAAAAGGGGGACTGGTGGAGGCAGGAGATGTGGGGGTGGTGGGGAGCAGCTCCTGGGTGGTGGCAAAGGACTGGTATGTGTGTGGTGGGGGGGTTGGTTCTCTAAACTCTCTGGGACAGAAGCCACTCGGATACTAGTGCAGCTTCCCTGCCCTCATCCAGAAGAGGGGACCGAAGCTCACAGAGGAGAGAGATGGTGTCAATGGCGTGGAATCAAGGCCTTTGACTTCTGCCCCAGACCCAGTCCTCTGTTGGATGCAAGTCGCTCCTACTTCTCTCTGTCCCAGGGAGCAGACTCTGATCTGAGACTGCTTGTACAAACAAGCAGTGTAGTGCTTCAGTCCCACCTCATCTACTTCAGTGAGGAGGCATTTTCCCCACAGTTCCTACTGTGACAGCCCTCCAGAACCAACCTCCCCTCAACTCCTTGCTTAGCCCTTTGTTTTCAGGATAACAGATCCTTCCCTGCTTCCCGCTAGCCTTTCCTCGGCCTGTGGCGCTCGCAGAAAATATACAGAGGGTAGCATTTTGGGGGTTTTCCCAGGTCAATGGACTGACAAGGCGCTTTTGTGGGAGGGGCCTGGGTTCTGATTCCTCGGGATCTGCTAGTAATCTGGGAGGTTTGTCTTTCCAAACTTGGTATCTAAGGCCTCGGTTTCTTGAGCCCACTTTCTGGTTGCCATGGTAACCCAACACTTGCCAATCATGACTGGTGACCAGCTGTGTGGCTACCCCCTATGTCTCGAGATGTTTGAGGCCACTGGCATGGCTGAACATAGACCTTCCCTGTCAATTTCTCCACTCCTTGGTACCTCCCCTAACCACCCCTGACCTCCGTGGGGCATGGCCCCCCCATCCCACTTCCCCACATTAGAGGGACCCTGCACAGTCACTCCTCCATGATCCTTGTGCCAGGTTTCTTCTTCGGGGCCTCCAACACAACACCTGTTTCAAGGGGCCCACCCTTTCTTCTCCTGCCCCTGCCAATTTCCCTTAGCAACTCTCTGGAGACTGAAGAGACCCTCTCAGGAGGAGGTAACCCTTCAAGCCAAATTCTTCCCTCTGTGGAGCTCAGGGCCCTGATTCGTGCCCCTCAGAGGCAGGGGCGTTGCCAAGGTGACGCTGAAGGAGACCCAGGGTGTTGTGAGCCTGAGATGCGCCCGGGCCTTCCCCCAGTTGTCTCAGTTTCCAGTGACTATTGTAACAAATTGCTCAATACTCCATGGAGCCTGCTGAATTCTAACTTGGGGATGGATGCTGGTCGGTCGGGACGAATGTTGCCAGGAAACAGGAGAAAGTCATGGTGAGTCAAGGTCAGGGCTGGGGGCCTCATCAGTGGGGTAGATCCAGAGGAAGGCAGGAGGGTCTGGAGGCAGCCACCCTGCTCAGACCCGAAGCCAAGATGGGCAGGGGCAGGGACAGGGCAGTCTCCCTTTGAGTCCCAGAGGGGAGAACAGTGAACTTCTCTTCTTCAGTCTCCTAATTCCTTTCAGGGTTTCCTTCAGGAAGACTTCCCAGCTCCAGGCCGAGCTGATCCATCCCTCTGGGGGCATTCATTCCCTACATGCTGCTTGGACTTTGCCTCGTTTTTCCTGTGGGCCCCTTTCTGGCCTGGATATTATAGCTCATGCTCAGCTCTGGGAGGGCAGACGTGGCCCCCCTCCAAGCCACCCACTCTTCTCCCAGGCCCTGGCAAATAGCAGGTGTCAGTAAGCCAGGGGCAAACATGTCATCTGCCCCATGGGGCTCTGAGTTCCTTAACAGGGGCCACATTTCCTGCCTAACTTGCTTTCTCTACTGTACAGGGTTGGGGTCTGGGGCGGGGGTTGGAAAGGGGTGTGTGCTGGACCCAAGAAAGCAGAATCCCAAGGTGGGAAGCTCCCGCGTTGGAGCCCCCCATTGGAGAGACTGGGAGTATTGAGCAATTTGTCCTCCAGCATCTATTTATTACATCCCACTCATCTACTGCAGAAACAATGAAATGGAGACCAGACAGGATGTCCCAGAGGACCTGCTGGAGGAAAGGAAAGCCAGAGAGAGTGTCCAAGGTGGGAGGTAAAAGCACATGCCTGTGGGCCCCATCGGCTCCTGAAAAGCAAAGATCTGACATTGTGAGGGCTTCAACTGGGCCCTGGTTACCACTTGAAGCAAATCTTTCTCCCCATTTTTCCGAGGAGAAAGGGAGGGCTTCTGGGGGAGAGTGAGGATCCCCAGGTCATGTGGTTGGTAGGCCCTGGAGCTGGGATTGAAATCCATGCCACGCCCCTGCACAAGGAGTCTGGCCCAGGACTGGGAGAAGCAGGGATGCAAGTGTCTTGGCCCTGCCCATTTCCACACTGAGCCCATCCCCAGGTGCAGAACGTCATTGCTGCATCTGCTCCTGCCACCCCGCCGCCCCCCACCCCTGGGTGCCTAGGAAGCCTCTGCAGAGTCAACCCTCTTGCCACAGGCCAGCCTGCCCAGTAGCTGGCAGCTGGAGTAGGAGAGAGGGCAGATGGAGACGGACTGCCTGATACTCCTGCCCAGGGCTCTTCAGAGGAGCTGGAGGGTCTCATTTTGTTATGTAAATTATCTAGCCCTCCAGTTTCATCTTCTGCCCTGACTGCCAGGCAGCTCAAGGCTAAAGTGTGGGCCACATTGCAGTAACTAATCTTGCCTTAAGTTTCTAGCATGGTTTTCTCCTTTTATACTTAAAAGTGAATATTAGCCGGGTTTGGTGGCACATGCCTGTAATCCCAGTCGTTCAGGAGGCTAAGGCAGGAAAATCTGTACTTCGAAGTCAGTCTCAGCAATTTAGCCAGGCCCTAAGCAATTCAGCGAGACTCTGTCTCAAAATAAAATATAAAAAAGGGCTGGGGATGTGGTTCAGTGGTTAAGGGCCCCTGAGTTCAATCCCTGGCACCAAAAAAAAAAAAAAAAAAAAAAAAAGAATGTGACACTGACATCACAGGAGTGCTGACAGGATTAAAGAAAAGACTTTGCATCTTTCGGAACCTACTGAATGTAAGGCATCTGCTTGAAACAAATTCCTCTAAGGTATTATCATTCCCATTTTGCAGATGAGGAAACAGAGGCATGAAGAGGTCAAGTAATTTGCTCAAACTGATACAGTGAGTAGGTCTAGGAAACAAGCCTCATGCTCCGGTGCTCTTTCTAAGATCTAAAAGATAATCTGGGAGAAAGCGTCCTCCAGGAATGACATTTCATGCAGCTGGGGCTGCTGTCACTATTGCAGGCTTGCAACACGCCTCCTCAACACGCCTCCTCCATTAAGTCCCCAATTGTAGCTCTCCTCTGAGGGTCATTTTGCTCCCCCAACTCCCCGTAAGCTTCTGGGGTTGTTCCTGTCATTAGGCTGAACCCAAAGAGCGGGCCAGTAGGGGACAGGCTCTGAGAACCGTGATGTGGATGCTCACAGCCATGAGTGCCGAATGGGCCCTGGGGGATTGAAGTGTAGGGCTTCTTGAACTTTCTGGGAGAGGCAGTATTGTTGAATGGAGAGAATTGGGCTTAGGACCTTTGGTCTGGTTATACATCCTGTGTCCCCTTCCTTATAGTGCATCCTTGGGTAGGGAGTCAGATAATTTCTCTAAACCTCATTTTCTTCATCTGTACAATAAGGAGATAATAAAAACTTTTTTCATGAGATGTGGTGAGTGTGTGTGTGCGCATGTGTGTATATGTGTGTGTGTGTGTGAATGTATGCATGTGTGTGTGTGTGCATGTCTGTATATGTGTATGTGTGTGTGCATGTCTGTATATGTGTGTGTGTGTGTGTGTGTGTATGTTACTGGAGATGAAACCCAGGACCTCACACATGCTAGGCATGTGCTCTATTACTGAGTTTCGGGCTTTTTTCATTTTGAGACAGGGTCTCACTAAGTTGCCCAGGTTGGCTTCAAATTTGCAATCCTCCTGCCTCAGCCTCCTGAGTAGCTGGGATTATAGTTGTACCACTATAGTTAAACCACTGCATCTGGCTCATTTGGTGAGTTCTAAGGGTTAAAATGCTTCACAGACTAAATATAAGGCCTCTTCACAAAGACCATGACCAGCTGACTCCCTAGGGATGGTCTCAAGAGCCTTCACCCCAGTGCCCCATTTCTTGGACTATGGGCTCACCTTTTATGCCTTTGACCCTGCCACCTTTCACGTGGCCTCTGCCTGCTTTATTATAGCTCCAGTGGTCTTTGACCAGTCTTTCCTTGGGCTCTTTTAGGCTCCAACCAATAGGTGTCAATTGCCTGGCACAGTGGCACATGCCTGTAATCCCAGCAACTCGGGAGGCTGAGGAAGGAGGATTGAAGGTTTGAGGACAGTCATAGCAACTTAGTTGCTGAGGCCCTCAGCAATTTAGTGAGAACCTGCTTCAAAATAAAATATAAGTAGGGCTGGGGATGTGAGTCCGTGGTAGAGAGTCTCTGGGTTCAATCCCCGATGCCCCCCCACCCCGCCCCTGGCCCAAAAAAAAACCCCACAAAACAAAAACTGGCATAGGTCAACCTATTCCCAATGTAAGCTCAGGCCACCCTCCAGTGCTCTAGGCCTTTCTGAGTCCTGCTCCATTGTATTCTTCCACCTGCGCCCCATCCTCAAAACCTGTTTTCTCTTTTCTTTTCTGGCTTTATCCAGTTTCCTTATTTTCCTTTTTCTCCACTCAACCAGACTGTAGACAACTTCTTCCAAATGAGACCCTGCCCCCTCCTTTCAACTCTCCCTCCCTCAAGCTGTGTCCCTGGAGACTCACACCTAACTGGCCTCACCTTTGGCCCTCCTCTTCCTTGTCTTGCAGTGAGAGGGGCTGGGTTGAGCTGCAGTGTGCTGGCCTGCCCTGCAGCTGCACCCCACTCCCTAGGTTCCTGTCTGTTCTTCTGGGTTGGGAGGAAGGAGTAGATGTAGGGGTGTGTGATGGCTTCAGCTGAGGCACCTGTGATTGGGTAGGATGGGAACAGGCACCCTGGGGCTGGATGTGTGTTTAGGGGTGGGCCACTCACAATGTGATGGGGACACACTTCCCTATGGAAGTGTCTCTGCCTTGGCTCTCCCCAGAGCCAGGAGCCAGTTTGAGTGGGAAACAGGAGATGAGCACCGCCCACAGGAGTTGGCAAAGGGTGTCTTTGACCTGTCTTGGCCCTACTGGGGGCACCTTCCTGAATCCTTGTTCTTCCCACCCCTCCCCCACCCCACAGGTCTTCTCATCTGCCCTTTGCATCAGCCCCCCCATGATCACTGCATGCTGGAGGCCTCCACATCCAGGGCAGGGCCTCTGACCCTGTCTCCTGTTCCATCTAGCCCACCCAATGTCTGGTCCAGCAGGAAGCCCAGGATGACCCCGAATTACCCCTGCTAGCACCCAGACTCACCTTCTCCAAACCTGCATCCAGTTTTGGGATTGTCTTCCAGCAATCTCGGGTGACCTAAGGGAACATCTCTATCTGGTGAACTTTAACCCAAGATAACCTAAAAGTCTTAAGTAGGACTTCCTTCTGAGGAATCCTCTCTTTCCCTCTTACCTCTCCCTACCAGCTCCTGGATGGTGGAATCTCCTCAGACTGTAGAGTAGAGAAGGGTTTTTTGGTGAGAGCTTGGGCAGGGCTACTTCTCTTGGGGTCAGAGAAACTTTTTTCTCTTCTTTTTCACTGTGTGTGTGTAACAGTTCCTGGGACACCTGGGATATATTTATCATTTTCTCTCTCTCATTCTTTTTTCTTTTCTTTTTCTGGGTGCTGGGGATTGAACGCAAGGCCTCCTATATGCTGGGCAAGTGCTCTACCCATTGAGCTATAATAAATCAACTAAATTAAATTTCTCTGTCAATCCACTCTTTCCCAACCTCTCCTCACCCTCTCTGGTTCCTCCCTTTTATACCTTCAGTCAGGACTTGGTTCAATTTGGATGTAACTGGACTCCATCTTTCAGAAGAGGGTGCAGCTCTATAATGACACCATAAGGAAACTCTGAACTTAGGGATGGAGGACTTCTTTATCACCTCTCAGTATCCTCTTAAAGTTTTCTGTTTGTTTGCTTTTGTTGTTGTACCGGAGGTCAAACCCAGGCTTGCTCCACCTCTGAGCTATATAGTTTTTAAATTTTTATTTTGAGACAATGTCTCACTAAGTTGCCAAGGCTGGCCTTGAACTTGGGTTCCTCCTGCCTCAGGCTTCCCAGTTGCTGGGATTAACAGATGTGTGCCACCTTGCCTGGCTTATATTAGTTCCTTAAAGTCATGTGTGAAGCTGGATATGATGGCACATGCCTGTAATCCCTGTAATGTGGGAAGCTGAAGCAGGAGGATTCCCAAGTTTGATGCCAGCCTCTGTAATTTAGGATGACCCACAGCAATCTAGCAAGACCCTGTCTCAAAATAAAAGATAAATAAATAAAGTAAAATAAACTGCCCACTCCTGGAAGCCTACAATACATAGCTTCAGAAGATGAAAAGTTTGTTTTCATCTGTATCGGAGCCTGAGTCAAGAGGCAAGGTAGTGACGAGATTTTTATTGTTTTGGTACTGGGGACTGAACTACATCCCCAGTCACCTTTTTGACACACGGCCTTGCTAAGTTGCTTAGGATTTTGCCATGTTGCTGCGGCTGGTCTCAAACCTTGGATCCTCTTGCCCTACCTCCCTAGTCTCTGGGACTATAGGCATGAGTCACCATACCCAGTTAGTGACTAGATTTTTAGGGCTGAGGAATTGAGTTACTGTGTTCATGGCTGAGGGGTCCTGTAAGGTACAATATTCATTCACACAGTCAGGCCTGAGGGATGGTTTCCAATTTCAGCTCTAACACTTCCTGTGTGGCACAGCTGCCTCAGTCTCCTTTTAAATTTTATTATTTTTTATTTTAAATTTTCTTCATGCAGTGCTAGGGATAGAACCCAGGGCCTTGAGCATACTAGACAAATGCTCTACCACCAAGCTCTATTCCTGGTCCAATCTCATTTTGAAAATGCAAAGCAAAAGAAAAACTCTTTAGTCATAGAAATGTTAGAATATACACAAAAGTAGAGAAAATATTATAATAAAACCCTTTGGCCGGGCATGTAGCACACACCTGTAATCCTAGCTATTTGGGAGGTTAAGGCAAGAGAATCACAAGTTTGAGGCCAACCTGAGCAACCTAGTGAGACCCTGTCTAAAAATAATTTTTTTTTTTTTTTTTTTGCAGTGCTGGGGATCAAACTCAGGGCCTTGTGCATGCAAGGCAAGAACTCTACCGACTGAGCTATCTCCCCAGCCCTAAAAATAAAATCTTAAAAAGGGCTGGGGATGTAGCTTAGTGGTAGAGCACTTGCTTAGCATGTGGGAAGCCTGGGATTTAATCCTCAGTCCTGATATAACAAAATAATCCCTGCAAACGAAAACACACAAAAGAAATGCCTTGTATCCATCAGCCAGCTTCAGCAATGAACATTTGGCTAATCTGTTTTTATTTATATATCTTCGAGCATTGTTGTTCTCAACTCCAACTTAATTTTTAACAAAAATTGTTGGTTCACGTGTAATTGTTAAGAAATAATAAAGATTCCTTGTATGCTTTCCCCACTTTTCCTAATGGTAGTTTATTTTTTATTTTTATTTTTTTGGTGTTTGGGATTGAACCCAGGGCTTCACAGTTGCTGGGCAAATGCTCTGCCACTGCCAAACCCAATGGTAAAATCTTGGAAATACTACATAATCACAATCAGAACACTGACATCCATACAATCCACCAATCTTATTTACATTTCCCAGTTTATTTGTGTGTATTTGTATATGAAGGTCTGTACTTTATCCACCCATGTTCCACATCCAAAGACAATGAACATCCCCACACCACGTGATCCCTGGTGTTGCCCTCCTGCCACCACAACTACCTCCTGCCAGCACCACGTCCACTTAATCACTAATATCTGGCAACCACTAAATATTTTCTACTTCCAAACTTTCATCATTTCTAAAATGCAGTATGAATGGAATCAGACAGTCACTTATGTGATTGGCAATTTTCATGTCAATAATTTGTTCCCTATTTTTGCTGATTATTTTTCCATTGTATGAATGTACAACAGAAACACAGTTTAACCCTTTATTTTCTGAAGGACATTTGGGTAGTTTCTGGTTATTATGAATAAAACTATGAACATCTGTGCACAGATTTTCAAATGCCCAGGTATATGAAATTCAGACCACATGTTGGGGGCCAGGAGTGCTCACTGAATCTGTCATTATAAGGGCTTTTAAATAGACAGAATTGGGATATAGATTTAAAATTAAGGTAAAATATACCATGAATTCATACAGATACTTCTTATCCAAATTCAAGACCACACAAATTTTGAGTAATATCATTCACTGATTTTTGCATCTCCTACACCAAAATTCCAGTTTTAATAATATGGACACTATTGCTTTATCCTACATATTTTCACATCTTCCCAACAAGAGTACTAAAACTGATTTAAGATTTTATGGCAATTAAAAAAATGTCAGTTATTTTTGTTCTCTAGGTAGATGTGGATGTACAAATTAGTTTTTTGTTTGTTTTTTGTTTTGGTCATGCTAGCGATTAAAATCAGGTTGCATGAACAATCTGTTACTGAGCCATATTTTCAGTCTCCAAATTACTGTTTACAAAACTCATTTCAAAAGAGTTCCCATCTAAGTAGTTATATCACCAAACCAGATAGACATTTAACTTTCAATTTTTAGAGACTTATTTTTCAAATAATAAGAATAATGTAAAATATATTATTACCAAATTCAAATACATTAAACAAAGTATATTCAGAGACATGTAGGCTCTTCGCCCTTCATTCTGGTCTTTCCATCCCCAGGTCACTATTTAAGTAATTTATACTTCCACTGTTCGCTTATATTTAGACTGTCCTATTCCCTTTAACAATCGAGTAAACCTTATTCCTGACTTCAACAAGAAAGACTTTAGTTTCCCCATTGAGATCCTCCTTTAAAAATCTTTTCTATATTTTATTTTGTAAAATGTGGGCTATGCTATCCCTTCGATTCGATTTTCTACAGCATTTCCTGGGAAGATAAAGTAAACGATGTGAAACTCAACGTGCCTACTGACAGATCATCAATCAGCCTTGTCCGGGATAGCCTCAAGAGTCCTGTGTCCAACCTGATACACTTTACACAAGAATAAACGGAGACTCACAGAATTGAGGGGATCTGACCAAAGGAACGTCGGAGCAGGTGGGCGCTCCAACCTCCCGCAGTGCAGCGGTCTTCCCAGCCTGGACGAGTTTGGGGCCGGGTTAAATACGAAAATTTAAAAAAAGGAAAAAGTGTACCGAGCATACAGATATCTAGTGTATACCAATCAATATTTCAGGTAACCCTCGAGGGAAGCCAAGCCACGACATGCTGCAGAATGCGCGAGCGCCTGGCGGGAGCCTGGGCTGGGGTCCACCAGAGCCTCGCCTGGTCCCAGGAAGCGTGGGTCGGAGTTCCGAGGTGACGGAACCGCGGGACGCGGTGGAGGCCCCGAATGGGGACGTCTCGATGCGTGGACACTGGGCGGTTTAAGTTAAGGTTGCCCCTCCTGGCATCCCAGAGAGAGGACGGACACGCTCGGGACCACAGCACAAGCCAGGAGAAGATCCGGAGAGCTAGGATCGCCAAGCCCACGTTGTCCCGAGTGGTCGCGGGGAACCCCATCGGGCTTCCAGGTCTGGGGCTCTAACACCACCGGCTCTGGGAGGCGGGGCCAGGTTCTCGGACGGAAGTCCGCCGCGAGACTGGGGGCGGAGCAAGGGAACTGACACTGTAGGAGCGCCAATAGGCGGGGCGGGGGTGTTGTCCCCGCCCCTGTGGGTAAGAGCTAACGGTTTCCTGCGGCGGCGTCCGTAAGGGGCGGGGGAGCGGAGGAGGAGGCGGCGATCCTGGTGCAACCCCAAGATGAGGGGCTGCGGGGAGTCAGAGCTGAAGTTCGTAGAAGGGGAAGAGGCCGTGGAGGCCCCGGGGCCACCCCCGGAACCACGCGTCCAGGAACCCCGAGCTCCAATGCCTGAGCCCGGCCTGGATCTGAGTCTGAGCCCGCGGCCCGAGAGCCCCGAGCCGCGGAACTGCAGTCCGGGGCGGCGGAAGGGGCGGGCGGACCGGCGGGGCGGGGCTCGGAGGGGGCGGCAGGTGAGCTGGGGGAAGGTTTGGCCCCCGTTCCGCCGACGGCCTGGCGCGCGTCTCTTCACTGTGCCGCTCTCTGCTCCAGGTCCGTTTCCACCTGGCACCGTCCTCCCCGGTCCGTCCCGAATCGCTGCCCGCGGCCGCTGCACCTAGCGACAAGCCCGCGGCGCCGCAGGAGCTGGAGGCGCCCGCGCTGCAGAGTAGCTTGGCCCTGAGCCTCGAGCTGCAGGCCGCGCGGTCCGCATCCGTGGGCCAGTTTGATGCCACGAAGGCCGTGGAAGAGCAGCTGAGAAAGTCTTTCCAGATCCGCTGCGCCTTGGAGGACAGTGTGGCCGAGGGTGAGCGGGGCGAGCGACCGGCCGGGCGCGGGAGTCAAGAGTGAGGAGCGCCACTCACCCCTACCCCCTCTGCGCTATCAGGGCTGAACGTGCCGCGCTCCAAGCGGCTCTTCCGGGACCTGGTGAGCCTGCAGGTGCCGGAGGAACAGGTTCTCAACGCCGCGCTGAGGGAGAAATTGGCGCTTCTGCCGCCGCAGGCCCGAGGTCCGCCCCCGAAGGTGAAGGGACTAGGGCTTGGACTTCCCTTGTGTCCCCTGCCCTCGCGGACTCTCCTTCCTCCCAGTGTGTAACCTTGCTTTGGTCCCCAACTCAATAGGAGCCACCAGGGCCCGGGCCAGACATGACCATCCTGTGCGACCCGGCCACACTATTTTATGAATCTCCGCACCTGGCCCTGGACGGACTGCCTCCTCTACGACTTCAGGCCCGACCCCGCCCTTCAGAGGACACCTTCCTCATGCATCGGACACTGCGGCGGTGGGAAGCTTAGACCCCAAAGATCCCTGGATTTATATTTTTCTGTTAAAAACTTTTTCAGAATAAAATGGTTCTGCTAACAAATGGGACTCTTTGGGAGCCAGAATGGGACTAAAACACCTCCAGGGGTTTGTCCACTTAGGCAGCATGTTGGAAGCTGAGAGTTTTTGGTCTTCTTTGGGAACTTGTAAAATAAGCGCAAAATTTCCTTTTCAGTGATTAGATCCCCATCCCGTCTACCTCTCCTTTCTTCAGTTGGTCACCACCTTTGCACCCTTAAAATATTGCAAACTAGGGCAGGCACCGATCGGTGGTGTGTGCTTAGCATTCATAGGGCTCTGGGTTCAATCCTCAACACTAGCCCCCACAAAAGTTTTTAAGGCTTTGGCTTTACCCCATTAGTAGACACAATTTTTGTTTTTATGTATCCGTAAAAAAACTTTTTAAAATGAGGTACCCACATGGGGGTCTCCACCTGTTGCAGTTTATGGAGGCCTTCATTATCTGTCTCAAGGTATCTGCAAGGCAGCTGCTTGCTTTCACCTTTAAGGGCCTGGCCCATCTTATTTACACTTGACCCAAAAGTGCTCAGTATTTGTTGAATCAATTTTCAAGGCTCCAATAACCCTTGACAACCTGAAGAGCTTCAAACTGCCTGTCTTGATTCCACAGAAAAAAAAAAGGTGGGTTTTAGAGGGGCACCAGTGCCTTTGGCCAAAGTGCCCTTTTCTAACTCTACTTCAGCCTGTTAAGACTTTCAAAGATAGCCTTCTGCCCAAGGATCCTACAAAAATATTTTTCAACAGGGTTTTTAGGGAAGTCAGATTCAAATTGTACATCAAAATTTGTGTCGCAGTCTTTTCTTGACCAGAGTACTGTGAACCCAAGTGTAGATGTGATTAGCACTCAGCAATCTTCCCAGTCATTGAAAAATTTCACTCTTGAGACTCTAGGGTAGAAACGGGTTTGACTGGGGAGGCTCCATCCCTTCCCCAGGTGGAAAGAGTCACATGCAGTTGTGGGGGGCCACTGCCGTAGACATTAAGTTTATTGTGCTGTTCTCACATTCCAAACCCAGCCCCCGCTCCCACTGGGGGACAGCAGAAGGAAGGATTTTCACAGTACCTGTGTGCCTCCCTGCCACACTTCCCCCCTCTAAACCTCAGTCCATCTATCCATGGTTCACTGAAATGCAGCTAGGGACAAGGCTGAGGAGAAACAGGAATCTCCTTGGGAGAGCAGGAGGAAAGGGTTAGAGGTTTGACATTCCCCACTTCCCATGCCCTAGGAGAACAGAGTTCAGCAAACAGTCCATGCCATCCAGCCCAGCAGGCTGGGGGAGAAGATGATGGTAACTCCACCGAAGCTGGGCTTGCTGCTCAGGTGACAGAGGTATAGGGAGGAGGCTGGGGCAGCAACTTAAGAAGTCTTCTTTGCAGATCCAAGAAAGGAAACTATTTTGGAGTCAGAAAGGAAAGACTGGGATGCTTTCCTCTTTCCCCAGGTCCTTAGGAGCAGCAAGGGCAGCCTCTTCACACTTTCGGTTCAGGGGCCACTTAGTGGCTGGGGGAACGGGCCTTGTGGAACAGGTACACAGGTCGCTGGAAGCCTAAGGGGAAAGAGTATAAAATCAGAAGGTAGGGTGACAGGATCCTAGGACTCTCCACCTGTGCTGCACCTTTTCTACCAGGACCAGCTTTCCTCAACTCCAAGAACCAACCTTACCTTTGGAGGTGTTGTGGGGTGTGGCAACGAGCTCATAGCTGGAGAAGCCCACCTCTGGGGATGTCAGGTAGGAGCTGAATTGTTCTGGCTTCAGCTGGATTCGATAGTAGTTCTTATAGATCGTTTCCTGGGAAGAAAGGCAGGAGATCACTTCTGCTTGCTGCCTCCTTCCACTACCCAAGAATGGTGCTCACCCAAGGGGTCTTTCCCCCTCACTCACTCACTTTGCTTCCTTGAGACCTTTCTTGCCTCAACCAAAAGATCATTCTCATTTCCACAGAAACCCAACTTACCGTAAGAGTCTTTCTCTTGCCATAGGATGACCATGGTTGGGGCTCCAGAACCAGGATGCCCCCAGGGCGTAGATGCCGGTAGATCCGGCGGAACATGCGCTTCAGTCCTTCATCTCCCCAGTTCAGATGCACCCACTTGGTGAGGCTGAGGCAGAGCACCACGTCATACTCAGGTCTTTGGGCCTCCACTAGCTCATCTCGATCCAGCACATAGTTACCCTGAGGGCAAGAATTGGGGGTGAAGTCCACAGAGGGAAAAGAACCACCACTGGCCCTCACAAAATGCTCTGCAGACTTGAGGTAGACTTGGGGCTGGGAATATAGCTCAGTTGGTGGAATATAGTCAGTTGCCTCATATGCACAAGGCCCTGGGTTCAATCCCCAGCACAAAAAACAAAAAACCAACCAACCAAACAAAAAAACCCCTCCAGTGTTTCTTCTTCACACTATGGTCACATTCATCTCTGAAACTCCTTACACTACCTTCCGATGGTGCCCTTCTTTCAGTCTCATTTTCTCTTTATACTTTCCTGCCTCTGCTTGCTACTGGTGGTAAATCAAAACAAGCTCGAAAGGGAGCTTGGTTAATTTTAAACTGAGCAAATTATTCATGAGATCTTCACAGCTGGGGTCAAACTGCAGTGAAAGACTACTGGGGTGCTCTCAAGACCTTGTTCTGTGCATTCCCCCCTACAAACATGCAAGGGGACACAGCCTAGGTTTCAAAAGGAGACCCGTGGGTCTTTCTCTAGGTTGAGGCTGGCAAAATGTCAGGCCTGTTCTTCATTTCGAGAGAAATCAAGAGCCACACCTCCTAGGAAACCTACATAAGCTCATCACCACCCACTGGAAAGTCCTTTCTGTAGCCTAACCCAGCACGTTGGCAAACATTCCTGCAGATGGCCTAACTGGACTGTTTTGTGGGAAGTTACGTGCAGTCAGAAGGCAGATGCCCTGCCAGGCTCAGTATTCTCCCCTGCCTTGCAAAGATGTCTCTGCCTGTTCCCCCACCCACTACACCTAGGGTCAGTGTGGAGAAGATCTGAAGTCAAATCACCGGGTTCTCAACCACTGACTTGTCAACGAACTCTGTATCTAAGGAAACAAAAGCTGATGCAAACAAGATTCCTATCAAAGGGCAGAAACTACAAATATAAGTCCGTCACTACTAGTGTCCCTCCAAGAAATTCACCGTTGGAAAACAACCCTCATGCTCCCTCAGCAAGTTTAAGAACAAGGTTCCATCTGGACTGAATCCTTTAAGTGGCAGCAGCTGCCCTAGAAGGAAGATGGAATGACCTGACAGCCTAGTCTGGGAATAGCCCAACAAGGGTCAGCCCCAACGTTGGGGAAGAGATCCCAGCAGTCAGGAGAAATGACCCCCAGGGCTAAAGCCCCAAGGTAGAAACCCTACCTTTCTGGGTTACAGTAGGGGAGAGACACCTAGCATTAGTCTCATTTGCCAATCCAGACCCATCTCTTGAGGAGCTAGTTCTTAGGAAAATACCTCTGGATCATAACCTTACCCTCCTACATTCCCATTTAATTTCACCTAAATATCCCATCCCTATTCCAAGAGCCCTAGGACCCTCTTACCGTGACGAAGACAACATTGTTGGGGAAGACAGATGTGTCCGCTCCATCCAAGGGCACTTGGGGTGCAGCGATGGGACCCCGGCTGGCTGTCAGCGAGGCTGGGAAACAGCTCCTTTTCCGAACAATGGCAGTCCCTTCCTCACCCTCTGCCCCTGGGTCCCCCTCAGAAGTCTGGGGCTGGAGCCGCAGTTCCTCAGACAGGTAGTGTCGGATATTTTGGCGGGCTGAGTGGATGAGCCGGGCATCGATGTCCAGCCCCACCATGCGGGATGGGCCCCACTTGCAGGCAATGCTCAGGGTAAGATGGCCCACATTGCAGCCCAAATCTAGGATGTCCCGGCCGCGAAACCACTCAGGCTTCAACACCCGAAGGCGCCCATCCTCACAGGAAGGATTGCGGTACCCATAGTACTTGCAATAATTCCCATACTGGAACTTTCGCTGTTGCTTTTTGAAGCCTGCTGCAGGTCGTGGGTGGTGATGGTGGCGGCCTACCCCACTCCCTCGCCCCTTTTCCTTGGAACCCTGGCCTCCACCCCTAGCCCCTGCCTCCGACTTGCTGGAAGTCCTGCGACGTTTGCGATGTCGGGAGGAGGAAGACGAGGGTGCAGAGGTAACTGAGGCAGTTGGAGGGGCTGAAAGGGAGCCTGAGGGGCCCTGCAGGACAGATGGAAGGGGAGACACGACCTCATCCCTGCAGTTGATGGCTGTGTTGAGTTCATAGGGTTGGGGGGCATCCCGGTTCTGGCCCCTGTGCCGCTGCTGCTGTGTGGTGCCCTCCCCGTGGAGTGAGGGGGTGAGGGGGGCTGTGGGCAGTACGGCATGGCTATCGTTCCCTCCAGATGCCTGCTGCTGCTGGTGGTGCTGTCCCCGGTGCCTATGCCGCTTGCGACCAGTCTTGAGTGGCGAAGCGAGAACTACTTGGGCCTCATCAGTGCAAGTATTGAGACTGAGCGGGTCAGTGATATCTTTGGGGATGAGGATCTCCACTGGATCTCGCCCCTTAGCTGGAAGTGGGGATGACTTAGGGGTCTCAGCATTGAGTGCGCGACTCACTTCCTCATCCAGGAGGCTATTCAGATTCAGGGGATCAAAGATATTGCCCCCCAGGAGGAAGTTGGAGGGTAACACAGAGTCACAGTCCGAATTCACCCGCCGGCGCCTCTTGAAGGCCGGATGTTTAAAGCCTCCACCGCCTCCCCCTACATTACAGCTATTTCTCCTCTTGCCCCCTCCCCCCCCAGGGGCCCGGTGGGGCTGGTAGCCATTGCGCGGCCGAGGAGGGGCAGGGGGGCCCAGTTCCGTCCCGCCCCCTCCCCGGCGCTCCTCCCCCACGTCCGGGGGAGCGGCTCGCCCTGGGGGCTCAGACGAAGGGGCCTCCCCGTGCGACTGCGCCTGGGGGCCGCCCCCCCGGTGCTGCTGCCCCTGGCCGCCCCGGGGGCTGGCCGTGGTCCCAGAAGCCGGGGCCCCTGCCGAGTGTGCGCTCCGTCCAGGCCCGCGTTCCGGCCCTCCGCGGAGCTCCCGGGAGGCGGCCTCTCGGTGCGGCTGCACCGCGGGGCCGCCCCCTCCGCCGGACTCATCTTTGAGCGGCGGCGGCGGGGCCGGCACCAGAAACGGCTCCTTCTCCGCCGCCATCTCGATCATTTCCTCCCCTTATGCCGTCCCAGTCGAGGGTACCGAGGGGGATCAGGGGGCTTAACCCCCCCTTCCTGGCCCCTGCTCCCTTCCCCCCTTTCCTGAGTGCGCGCGCAGCTCTGCTTTGCTCGCCTCGCGCCCGGGCGCCTCCCCCCGCCCCAAGCGCTCCCCACTCGCCCGCGAGACCAAAACAAGATGCCCGCGAGACCCGGACAACCCGAGAAATCAACCGCGCGTGCGCCGACCCCTTTCTCCACCGACACTACCACTCGGCCGCGAGCGCGCACGGCTAGCGCGCGTTCCTCTCCCTCCGGAACCACGCATGCGCACTTCGCCACCGCCCTGGCTGCGCGCGCATCAGAGTACGAACCAACTTAACGGCTCCGGGAGTTTAAATATAGTCCCCCCAAGCCCCCCAGAAGCCCACCGCTCCAAAAGGGCACTCTACTTCCCTTCGCAGCTATGTCCGGCCCTACTGATATCCTTTGTCTCTGCCGCGCGATCCCACCCTCTGTAGGCGGGGGAGCTGGTGTGAAAAGGTCTCCTTGACACTCGACCCTTGTTCCTGAGGAATGAGTCTCAGCGGTCTCCGCCCGGCTCTAAACCCAACAACCTCCCTACCCCGCCTCCTTCCTCCCCCTAGTGGGTAGCGCCTGCGCACACCCTTTTGGGCTTGCGCGGGTAGCTGCAGCACGTGCTGGAGATGATGCCCCGCCTTCGGCCCTAGGGGCGGAGACTGTTACGTAGCTTCCTCAGGTTTGGTACACGCGAGTGCGTCAGCACGAATCAGAGGGGCGTGGACCTTCCGGCGAAAGGGGCGTGTTCACGAATTATTCATGAGGGGATCGCACACCTCTCCCTCTGGTCCACCTACTTAGTAGGGCTTCCGAGGGAGCAGAGGGGGAACCGTGAAGTAGAGGTAGGGGAGGGGTGGAAAGTACTGACCGTATTCCTACGAGCTATTCTCAGCAAAATGCGATATGTCATTTTTAACTGCCCCCCCCTCGGAAATATTCTCCCAAACAAACAAACAAACAAACGAAAGCAGCCAAGGTTGTCCCAACTTTCCCCGAAAAAGCTGAGTCCTTCTTCCGCTCATTCGCCTTTCCTCAATCGCGATCACCAGGGGACACCACGCCTTACTCTCCGCCTCCGCACCCACGTCCAGATCCCAACGCCTCCGCCCACCACCCGGCGCCTGCGCACGAGCCCCCGCGCCCGCCGACCGCTCGCACGCGGGCCCTGCGGAGGCACAGTGCGACTTCGCGCCGCCTCGCATGAAAGCGAGCGTGGGCGGGCAAGGGGATTCGGCCCGCCTGTGGGTCCCCTGCCCCAGCCTTTGGGAAGTCGCGATTCGGCGCGGTTTCCCCCGGGTGATGGGTGTTCCAGTCTCCTTGACAACAGTTTGAGAAGAGGGTGGTACAGGTGGGAATGGAGGCCCAGGATAATCTCAAAATTAAAGGATGCTAGAAGGGAGAATAAGAATCAGGGCATGAAAGGCGGACGGCAAAAGCAGAGTGTGGCAAAGAGAGGCGTTAGTAAAAGAAAGATGTGCTTCAGGAACGTTCAGGCACTGTTGCTGCCGCCTATTTAAAAAAGTGAAGCCGGCGAGGATTATGGGGTTTGTAGTTTTACCAGGGCCTAGTTTGGGAAGATGGTGGAAGTACCTCAGCCGCGCCGCGGCAGCTGCAGCTTCCAACTGCGCACGCGCCGTGGTCCTGGGCGCACGCCTCGGGGGCGGGGCTTGTGCACGTCCTCGTGCCTTCTCCTCTTGGCGGGAAAAAAGTAGGTCGAGGTTGAAGCGGCTGACAGAGTCACGGCAGGAGCACGCTGTGCCCGTCGCCTTCAGGTCCTCCTCGTCCCCAAGGTAGCCTGCTCTTCTCCAGTTGCAGATGAAGGTGCTAGGTGCTGCAAGTCTGGTACCTGTTGCCTGCGGAGGAGGTTTCCCCCCAGGGCGGTGACCACCTCCTGTCCCTTCTCCTCAGGATCACTTAAACTCCAACTCAACCCCCAGAAGCAGAAATGACCCAGCGCTGCGGCGGGCACCGGCGGCGCCAGGAGAGCGGGGCTGGGGCTCCGGCGGGAGGGGCGCCCGGGGGACACACGCCCCCGCGGGCATCTTGGTGGGGAGAGGTCGGGTCAGACGGTGGCCGTTCCACCCTCAGGGCAGTCGCTGTCCCTAAGCACCGGGGAAGGAGAGGGAAAATGGAGGTGTGGGCTTCCTGGTTGGACCGCGGAGCCTCGTGAGGGAGGTGGCGCGGCACCTGGGAGGCCAGGCGGACGCGCTTCTTCACGCCTCTTCTCTTCGAGCGAAACAAGCCCGAGGGCCGGTCTGGGGGCGGCGGCCGTCGCGGGGCTTTGCGCTCTGAACTAAGCAGCTTTCTTTTACGACTTTGCTGATACACTGCGGAAATTTCAGTTGGGGAAGTTACTGCTGCGAGGTGGTCTTGCCGTGGGCAGTAAGGGTACCTGGGAACCCTTTTTCATCTTGTCAAAAGGCCTTAAGTCAGCGCTGGGGATGTGGCTTTGCCTTGGACGCGCAGGGCCCTGGGTTCGATCCCCAGCGCCGCCCCCCAAAAACAACAACAACCACTACAAAAAAACCCAAAACTTTAACTCAGGGTTGTGGAGCACGCATGCGCGGGAGCCCTCCAACACAATGAGCTAGAAGCCACGTGCTAGTAGACATTGATGTCAAAGGGAGATCAGACTACGAGGTTTTAAAATATGGCTTTTAAGTCAGTTGTGAGGCTCGCGGAGTCCCTGGTAAAGTACAGTTCTAAAAAGATTTACTTTTTCTTAGTCTAATGACTGGAGGAAGAATATAAAGAAGGAATGATTTGCATAGTTAGGAAGGGGAAATCTTAAATGCGGAATTAATGGTTTTTTGAAAAATATTGCCGAGGCTAAATCATTCTACTAGGTAAGGTCTTTAACTTTTTCATGTGAGAATTCGTTTATACTCTTAAAATTTATGGAGGACTTCAAAGAAGTTTTTATGTGGTTCGTATCTATTGATATTAAGATATTAGAAATTAAAATTGTGAAAAATGTAAAATATTTATTCAGAAATGACTGATACACTCATTACATAATGTTTTTGTGAAAAACGCATTTTCCTAAAGAGAAGACATTTTACTGTGAACAGTGGCATTGTTTTTACATTTTCGCAAATTTCATGTCAGCTTAATGGAAAACAGTTGGATTCTCATCCGTTTCAATCTGTTGTAGTATCTTGTATTGGTATAAGCCAGGCGTGGCTCGGGAGGCTGAGCCTCTCAAGTTCACAGCCAGCCTTAGCATCTTAGTGAGATCCTGTCTCAAAATAAAAGATAAAAAGGGCTGGGGATGTGGCCGGTGGTAAAGTTCAATCCCCAGTACCAAAAAAAAAAAAAAAAAGAGAAAAAAAAAATGAGAAAATGCAGCTTAACATAATTAGTTCGAAAAGGGAGGAACTCCTATCGGGGTTTGGACCACATCTGAGGATATCTGGGCTAGATAATTTCATCTCAGTATTAATTATGATTTTTAGTGTTTTTTCTTTTTGCGATTGAACCCAGAGGCACTTAACCACTAAGCCACATTCCTAGTCCCCTCCCCCCACCTCTTTTAAAAATATTTTATTTAGAGATGCTGGCTTTGAACTCCTGATCCTCCTGCTTTAGCCTCCCAAGCCACTGGGATTACAGGCACACACCACCAAGCCCAACTTTCTTTTATTATTTTGTTCTAAGTTCTTTTAGTTCTTTTTCCCTTCTCCACTTTTTTGTCCCTCATGTGCTGAGGACTAAACTCTTGCTCATCCTAGGCAAGTGCTCTACCACTGAAGTAAATCCCCAGCCCCTATGTTCCTTTCTTATGTTGAGTAGTGGGATCCAGTTTATGGAATTACCTGGTTCTTTTACTTCCTTTGGTAAAGGTTTTGGGACCTTTATTGTCTTTATTGTTATCTCCATCTCTCCTTTCCTGTCTCCTTTTCATCTAAGGTAAGAAAAAAGAAATGCTAATCTTGAATCTAGAGCCTCTAGTCTCTTCAGAAGAAAGTTGGTGATGTTTTGTGTATTTATTAACTATGTTTTCTTTTTTCTCTCTCTGAACCACATTTCAATATATGTTATTATAGAAAAAGTAAATGAGCTTGAGTTGTCAAAAAATTACTTCTTGGCTTTCTCTTCTCTATGGGTCAAGTTAGAACTTTTGTTTAAAAGTAATGGTCTTCATCACACTCCTTCCTTAGATTAAGGGGAACTGTTAAGCATCACAACTTATAGATTTGCTGTCTTGTTAATTTAATAATAATACACAATTCTGTCCAGTTGGTTGGAATTTCAGAAACACTTTGATCTAGGTCTGTAGAGGTTTAGATATGGATTTGGACCTAATATTAGAAAAGTTTGTATTTTTACATTGATCAAAGTATTCTTTTTATTACATTTAAAGAATTTAAAATGAGAAAATGTATTATTATTTATTTATATGTATATTTTTTAGTTGTCAATGGATCTTTTATTTTATTTATTTATATGCAGTGCTGAGTATGGAACTCAGGGCCTCACACATGCCAGGCATGCACTGTACTACTGAGCCACAACTCCAGCCCCTTATTTATTTTTCATTGGTGCATTATAGTTGTACACAATGATGGGATTGTTTTTTACATATTTGTACATGTACACAAAGTAACAGTTTACTTTGGCCAATATTATTCCCCAATATTTCCCCTCCCCTCCTTTTCCTGATCCCTGAGTATCTTAAAATCTTCAGATTCTTTAACCAGGAGTGTATAGGAACCAAAGAGTCTATTTTATGTTGTCTTTATGTCTCTGTGGTGGGAGATAGTAGAGTTAGAATAATTGAGTTTCAGTTCCAGGATCTTCAAAGTTCAAAATCAACAGCCAGAAACAAGATCACTAAGTACAATAGATGTGTTTTTAGGATTGAGAGGCAAATATCTGTGTTCTGGGTTCTAATATGTATTAAGACTAAGACTTTTGGGCAAAACATTTGCCTCACATTGTGTATTTTTCATCTGTAAAAAGAGGGAAACTTTATGCCTCTAAAGCCCTCCTAGAGCTATAGTGTTTGTTATGATTACCAAAATCAGGGAGGCTGGGGATGTCACTCAATGGTAGAATGCTTGCCTAGCATGCTGGAAGCCATGGGTTCAATCCCCAGAACTGAAAGAAAACCAAACCTGGGGCATATGCTCTAAGGCTGTGTGTTTTAACATGTATTCTTATGTATGCTTTCTGTTTGTTGTATTAAAATGATGGTGAAACATTGAATTAGACTGTTGGGTTGTAGCATAGCACAGTTAACAGCACATTGAATCCCACATGTTCCAATCCTGATTTTATTATTTATTAATTACTCAATATCTAAATCTTTGTAAGCTCCAATCGCCCCATATTTGAAATGGTATCTATCTCATATTTGTTGTGAGAATTAAATAGATAATATATAAAGGGTAAAGAAAATAGTGTTGAATATATGTTCACCATTACCATTAGTTGCAATATCACTAATAATTGATACTATTGATGCAGAGTAGAACGTCTCTGAATAGATTGCTGAAGGATAACTATGATTATCAAAGAAGGTACTAAGTTGTCATTGCTAGGTTTTAAGTAGAGGGATCAGATAGAAGGTGCTAAGTTCTCTGAAGACCTCTGCTGGTTACGGAATATTTCTGACACTGATAGATTCTAGCATTTGGGGAAACACTAGCCTGAAGATCTAAGCAAATGGAAAGCAAATATTATAATGATGTCAAAAGGGGAGTCTCTATGGCATAAGAACCTTTAAATTAAGTCAGAGATTGCCAAATTATTTGTGTTCTAAGTATTTAGGGGAACTTCAGGAAATGAGAAAAGAGTTTACTCTCTAACTCTCAAGACTGTCCATGCTCTACAACCACTACTTCTACTAATGCTTCTATCACTGCCACTCTTATGGCCTCCTAATATGAGTGCCTCTTACATCAAACATGGTTCTAAGCACTAAAAACACTAAGGATTGTTACTCATCTTTAAAACAGTATTTCTCATTATTCCTTAGTATATAACTGGCACTGCTGAGTGGGGGAGAAGTATAGTCAAAAAAGCAGAAGTGTAGTCAGGATTCCCAGGCAAACAGATCCTGAACCCAAGAAAAAGGGAAAGGAAAATGTAATCAGAGTCATAGTTCATTTCTTTTTCCTAACAGAGGCAAAGAAAGTGTAGTTTCTCAGCAGAGTGATGACAACATTACAGAAGAAAGAAGGTGAGCCAAGAATGAGGGAGGTTCACTTTGTACATTTATCTCATGCCCACCAAAGGGCAGTTCAGTTACATATATTTTCTTTTCACTTTGTTCAAATTGCTACTCTGCAAGATGCTTTGAGCAAGATAAATATGATTTATGAACTCATAGGGAGACAGAAGACATTTAAACATTCATAACATAAAGTTGAATGTGATGAATGCCACCTGAGACGTACAAAGTATTATAAAGGCTCAGAAGAAAGAGAGATTACTTACCTGGGAGGATCAGTGTAATATCATGGAGGAAGTAGCATAAGATTGGGCCTTGAATAGTTTGTAGATTTTGGTTAGTGTTTTTTTTTTTTTTTTAGCTAAATTCTCATAGAATTTTATTCAAAGTTAAAATGAGCAAATTTTTAAAATTTTACACTTGAATATGTCAGCTTCCCATATGCCTATATTTATCACCTTTGAATTGGTTCCCAAACTGATTTGGGGGTATACTGCAATGAACTAATCTTTTAAAATTACAGATTTCTGGGCCTCACTTCAGTCTATTTCATCACAATCTCAGGGGGTGATATGGAGTAGGCAGGGACAGACCTAGGATCTGAATTTATTAAAAATTCTCCCCATATAATTCTCATGTGGCTAGTCAAGGGACAGTGTTTGGCAATGTCTGTTAGACTGTTTCATAAATTCTATTTGATCGATTTCAGAATGTGGAAAGGGATCAAAGAAAACCTTTGCCCCACCTACTCAAAAATTGCATAGCATGATACTGCATGGCCCTAACTCACACAGAGATGAGACCCTGGGGATCAGTTCTCCAATGGCAGAAGCCAAGCCAAGCCTACCAAAAGCCAGGTTAGAGGAGGAGGAGAAGGCAACCACAGAGAATGGTCCAGGGGTTGGTCAGGAGAAAAAAGGAAAGTCTCAAGACAGCAAGCCAGCAGAGAAGAAAGAAAAGGTATGAGTCACATTAATGAACTCTGGTAGGAGGGTTCCTCCTACCCTGCACCACCCCCCAACCCCTGAGGAGGGACAATCAAATATTTTTTCATATGGGGAACTTCATCCTGTTATATTCGTGGGTTTTATTTTATTTTTTTTTAAACTTCTGTTTCTTCCCTAAGAGGCAAAAAGACATTTTGAGGAAAGCATTTGATGAAACAATAAAGTGAGGTAGGTTAGAGGTGGGAGTAGAAGTAGACAGAGATATTATAAACACTTTCCTTTGACTCCTTGATTCCCAGGACATCTGGGATAAAGTGTATAGACTCCTTAGGTATGTTGACTTCATGCCTTTAGTCCCGTGAACTTAACTGCCTGATCTAAAGGAGGTTTCCCTGACTGGCCAGAGGAGAGAACTATGAAAAGATAAGTAATTTTCCCTCCTTACCCTCATCTCTGCAGGGAAAATCAAGTCTTACCAGTGCAGAATTTGAAGAGATTGTCCAGATTGTGCTTCAGAAGTCCCTTCAGGAATGCTTGGGTACGACTTGTGGTAAGAGAAAAAGGGTTTCATTTAGGCAAAGTGACTTACCTGAGGAGTAGTGTAAGTTTGACAGCTTTTCTTCTCTTTCATCCTCTTAAGTAAGGAGACATTAGACAAGACTTTGAAATACTTCATTCCTTATCAATAGGACCATGGTTAAACTGCCTAAGATAAAAGGTACAGACTTTTAGAAAAGGTATGGACTTTTAGAAAAGTGGATTATATTGATTTCAGAATATAGTCTTAGCTAAAAAAATTAAATTAAATTGGGGGACCGGCAGTACTGGAAATTGAACACAGGGTCCTCTACCACTGAGTTACATCTGTAGCCCATTTTATTTTGAGACAAGGTCTTGCTGAGTTGCTGAGGCTGGCCTTAAATTTATGATCTTCCTGTTCCAGTCTCCCAAGTAGCTGGGATTACATGTGTGCACCATCATGTCCATCTGACCTACATTTTTTTTTTTTTTTTTTTTTTGCGTTGCTGGGGATCGAACCCAGGGCCTTGTGCATGCAAGGCAAGCACTCTGCCGACTGAGCTATCTCCCCAGCCCTGACCTAAATTTTTAAAATGCCCTTTTTATAATATTTTAAACTCCTATTTTATATCTATATGGTTACAATCTACTTAGAAAAGAAAAATTGTTTTCCCAGATTTAAAGAATTTAGTCTCCACCTATCCTTGTGCGTTTCTGTTTTTAATGTTTTAACATCTTAGGGTTTTGATTTTTAGAAGAAAGAACTCTGTAGTGTAGGCCCCAGGACCTTCTCTGTAAGATTTGAGGCTAAGGAGACTGGTCTGACACTTCAGTCATTCTCAGATATACTTCTGTTCCTAGAGGGAGTTTGGGGAAAAGTGATATAAAATGTAGTACGTACACACACACACACACACACACACACACACACACACACACACGTTACATATACAAAATAAAATTATCTGACTGTCCTGGAATGAACTAGATCAGTAGATCAGTCTGGACAGCTTGCAGGAAGATAGAGATTTCCATTTTTTTTTCTTTTTTTGGGTACCAGGGATTGAACTTGGGCACTTGACCACTGAGCCCCATCCCCAACTCTATTTTGTATTTTATTTAGAGACAGGGTCTCACTGAATTGCTTAGTACCTCAGTTTTGCTGAGGCTGGCTTTGAACTAGGGATCCTCCTTCCTCAGCCTCTGGAGCAGCTGGGTTTACAGGTGTGCACAACTGTGCCCAGCTTCTAATTTTTTTCTGAAAATTTAAAGATTTAACTTTTATCATACGACAAGAGGCTAAAGGTAAGCTCTTCCAGGCAACAGGAAAGGGACATTTTAATGAAATGTTATGGCTAGGAAATATTGGAGTGATTTTTTTATTGCTTCTCTGCTTATAGTATTCTGTTTTGGGAGGGATGGGATCTGGTCTTAATTTTGCAGCAACTTCCTGTGTCCAGACCATAGTACATACTGAGTCAGACAGAGAACCAGGCATTGCTTCTGCTACTGATCATGATAATGCTGATGGGTAAGTTTATCCCAGGGAGGTAAGTTGAACACAGGGGGAATTAACATTGGGAAATGATGATATATATATATATATATATATATATATATATATATATGGATAAAATGGTCATTTGTTGTGTTTCTACTGATTACAGGCATATACCACCATGCCCATCTCACTTAAATTTTTAAAATGCACTTTAAAAATATTTTAAAATACAATTTTAAATTATATAATTTTACTTCTACTTATTTCTCTCAGCTTAGGAGAGAAACCTTTCAGCTGACAAAAAATAGGCAAGTAGATGAGTAAAATGACCTTATGAGGCTTTAGTGGACATAGTATTTTTTTTTTCTTGTTCATGCTAAACACGTGCTATACCACCAAGCTATCCCCCTACCCCCAAACCTAGAAATCTTTTATCCTTCTTTCATCCTTGAGGTCTTTCAAAAGATTAGTATGATAAAGTTGCTCCTTTTAACTTTTTCATTTGAAAATAACATTTTCAGAGAGAGGAAAATGGTACCTCATAGTCCAGAGATTTCAGCCTCTATAGAAGATGAACTTACCCCAGAGCTAAGGATATCTAAATCAGGCCAGCCAGTTCCTGCACCCTCTGAGAAGAAATTTAATAGACTTTCCTTAAGCAAAAGAAAGAAGGAAACACGTAAGTATAGTCAAATACACTTTGATGCCTGACTCAGATACTTCCAGAACTGAGAGAATGGGACAGTGAACAGACTGAGAATGTTCAGTCCAAGTCTTGAAATTATTAGGCTTTGATTTTTCTTTCACTGGCCTTTACTATCTACAAAGATTCTTTTCTTCATCTCCCCACCTCATAATGTTTTGTTTTATCTTTCCAGAAGATGGAAAAATGGAGAAAGTTCAAGGTAGACATGAGTGCAGAGGGAAAGACCAATCAGAGAAAATGATTCGGGGTGATTCTCAGATCAAAGGTCAGCAAAAAGGAGAAGAAAGTGGTTTTGGTGAGTTTATCCAAAGCTTATCACTTGATTTGGCAAGCCTACTTGGGCTGAAAATTCAAAACGGAGGAGAGAGACAAGAATTAGGATGTTGGAGGAAACTCACAGACTATATCTTTCACAACTACTTGTTAGAGAATATGCTGCTGAGGAAAAGAAAGGTTCCATTCAGTCAGTCATTTATTCATATAATCCCTATGTACGAGGCACCTAGATAGTATCCAGGCAGAAAACCAAGAAAAATTAGGAGAGTGATGTCACAGATGTCAAAGGAGGAGAGAATTTCAAGAAAGAAGGGATACTCAGTCATGTCAAATGCTACCATGGAGAAGCCAAAGATGGTAAAGATTTGAAAACGCTCAAGGATATCATAGTTAGGAAGCCATTAGGGTTTGATAACAGTTATCATATGAATTGGTAAGGGTTTATGGATAGTTATAGTTGGTTGCAGAGTAAATACTTTTTTAATTTGTATAGACATGAAAAGTAAGAGGGATTATAGGCATGTGCTACTGTCCTTAGCATATCTTTTAAAAAAGAGACTTGGGCAGATTTATATGTTGAGGGAAATGTATTTCAAGAGGGAGAGTAATTGAAGAAATAGGAATGAAAAGAGATTCAGGGAATTTGTTCTTCATCAGGAAGGACACCTTAATCTTTGAGATGGATTGAAGGCAGGGTCATGATGAATATGAATTTATTTTTATGAAAAAAATTTTTTTTGTGGTGGAGATTGAAACCAGGTCCTTGAATATGCTAGGTATGCACTCTACCACTGGGCTGTATCCCCATCTTATTTATTCTCTTAAAAACAGTTATTAGTGCCTTAATTTTGTGCCCTGTAAGTGCTAGAAATACAGTGATGAATAAATTTGATAGCTCTCATTCATAGAATTACAGTTTTAGTGGGTTAGATGATAAAAAAGTATATGAAATTATCAAGGCAACATTTGAACATCTGTGGCAAGAAATAAAACATCATACAATATATTAGTTCAAAAATTTAGACATAAATAGGTAATAATTTGGGAAAAAACAGGTTTGCACAAAAAAGCCCCAAAATAATTAAAAAACAAAATCCAAAGTATAAGGAATGGTGTAGTAAAAAGTACAGGTAGTACCTCATACGTATGTGAATATGTATACAGTTTTGATTGTAACAGCATAATAGAATTTTCATAGACTTGGAAGAAAACTCTAGGAAGACTATGTGGGTACCAACAATATAGTCCATTTCTCTAATAAACCATTTCTCTTATTACAATGACTTGGTAGCAGTAAGGAGCTGGAAGTATAATCTAATTGGATGGTCAGGTGATCTGAAACTCAGATCACCCCAAGGGAGTGTTCTAGATAGGTTTGTTTTTTAAAAAGAGAACTAAAAGTTTTTTTTTTTTTTTTGGTTTTATTTGAACAGGTAAACTTAGATGTACTGGGCTAGGGTTGTAGCTCAGTGATAAAGCGCTTGCCTAGCATGGGTGAGGCACTGGGTTCAATTCTCAGCACTGTATATAAATAAATGAATAAAATAAAGGTCTGTCAACATCGAAAAATAATATTTAAAAAGAAACAACTTAGATGTACCTGTTAAGAACTCTTCTTGGCTGGGCATGGTGGTGCATGCCTATAATCTCAGAAACTCAGGTGACTGAGACGGGAGGATTGTGAATTCAAAGCCAGCCTCAGCAAAAGCAAGGCACTAAGCAACTCAGTGAGACCTGGTCTCTAAATAAAATATGAAATAGGGCTGGGGATATGGCTCAGTGACTCAGTCCCCCTGAGTTCAATCTCTGGTACTCCCCTCCGCCCAGAAAAAAGAACTCTTTTTGTTGTACTCTGGACTCCGTTGACCTGATCTCTGGTTCTTCTAAATAAGCCATTGTTATTAGGTTTGTGTGGCGACATCTCCTGTACCTCTTGTTTGGACAAGGACAGAATTTTAGATGGACAGAGATGAGTTCATTCCCTAGATGGCGCTTGTGAGTTGAATTATAATTGTAGTGAATATGTCAGCCTCTTGCTGTAAGTGAACCATTCCTTCTGTTTCTTGCAATTGTCAAGGAGAGGAGTCTTCTGGAGAAGAAAGTAGAAAGGGCTGTATCCCATAAATACAATTTGCATTAAATATTGTGAAGAAAGAGAAGAGTGTCACAAGAGGAAATGGTGGAGACCTAAGTAAGATTGGGCTAGTCAGGGAATGCATTTCTAAGGAAATCATATTTCAGATATAAATTGAAGAAAAAGAAGTTATTCAAGTGAAGAGTAGGAGAAAGTTTTAGGTAAGGTAAGTTTGTCATATTACCAATACACCCCCCCCCCCCACCAAAAAAAAAAGGTCAGTGTGATTGGAGTTCAGAGAGCAAGAGGAGGGAAGGTAGGAAAATGCCTATGAAAAAAGGGAAGGAAGGTAGACAGTGGCTAGATCAATGACCTTGACTGTGCTAGAGAGAGGTTTTTATCCTAAACGCAGTGGGGAACCATTAGTGGATTTTAGCCAGGTGAGTGTCATTCTTAAATTATTATTTTTGTGTGTTTTGCACTGGGGATTGAATGCAGGCCCTTGCACATGCTAGGCCTTGAGCTTTTTGAAAATCTTACTTTGAGACAAGGTCTTATTAAGTTGCTCAAGCTGGTCTTGAACTTGTGATCCTCTTTGCTCAACCTCCTGAGTAGCAGGGATTACAGGTGGCCAAATTAATGTTTTAAAATGATCCTTTGGTGATAAATTAGAGGATGTAATATGGGGAGAAGACAGGAGTCAACCATTATTAAATTAGTGCTAGCATTAGGTATTTTGGTGGCTGGGATTAGGATCATAAAAATGGAGAGAAAGAAGTAGATGGTTTTATGATAAGTTTCAGACATAAAATTGTGAGAACTTGGTAATGAATTGTATTGGGGGCAGGAAGAGAGGAGAAGTTCTGTCAAAGATGGTTGGTTTCTGGCTTAAGCAGTTATGTAAAAGAAAGTGATAAGAGTGGAGGAAGAACACATTTGTGGGATAAGATTCAAGTTCAGGTATATTGAACTTGAGGTCTTTGTGAGACACCCAAGTAGAGATATCAGGGCTAGGAATGTAGTCTAGTGGCAGACTGTGTTTTTTCAAGACCAAGTTCAATTCCCAGCACCACAGGGAAAAAAAAGCCAAAGAGCAAAGTGGAATCTGTAACTCAGATATGAAAATGGATTTCAAAGATATGGGAATGGGTGAGCTTGTCATAGGGAAAAGTGTAGTGTGGGGAAAGAAGGCCCATGACTGGGCTTTGGAACCATGACATTTAAAGATGGGATGGAAAACAAGGAGACTCCAGCAAAGGAAACTGAGGGGGAAGCTGTCTGAAAGATGAGGGGAGGGGATGGGAGAATGAGGTAACACAGAACCCAGGATGCTAGTGTTTCAGGAATGAATGGCCAATTGAGATGCTCCTAATGTGTGTCTGTGACATCAGTCTAGAGCCACACATGGTGAACATCAGTTTTCCAGAGCACATTATATTTTACTCAAGTTGTTTGAAAGGAAATTTTGAAAAACTGCTGTCTTTGAATATTTCATCCTAAGCCATAAATGTCCAGTTTTGTGTAATTAGGGTGATTTATTTCTACTCATTTTCTTATGAATAATCATCACTTCCACATGAGAGTGAAATTACCAGAGGGACATAATGGTTGAGGGTATTAATTGTGAAAATATAGTGATACCTATGTGCCTGGGTTTTTTCTAGAAACTCTCAATTTCAGGAGTGTAAGCACAGAAAAGGTAGAAACTGGCTTCATTCAAGGTGGTGTTTTGTCATGGATGGAAGGAAGGATAGAGGGAAAGGTAGTTGAAGACATCTGCAGGAGAGTCTAAGGAAATGTTAGAGAACCAAAGCTGATTGGTGCAGAGTGAAGAACAGAGGTTGTTACCAAGCAGAAAATATGGGAGGAGATAGTGGATTGGAGAGCAAGATAAACAGAAAGTTGCTGTAGGGCTCTTTGAACAGGTGAGGTAGGAGGACATGGCATTTTTGTCAGAGATGTTTGGATAAGTGGATCAAAGGGTTCATGGTTCCTGCAGCTGACTGGTTGGGGCATGTGGAAGTGGGTGTGGATTACTGAGGTGACATGGAGGAAAAATTTAAGGAACTGAGAGAATGGGTTTTTTTGAGGTATTCCTGTGGTCATCTGGACTGAAGGCCAGAGGCAGAAGAAAAGAAGACTGAGCTAGATGCCAGCATATTTACAGTGGAAATGAAAGGATGGTAGGATCTCAAAGGAAGAATGGGTTTATAGGAGGGAGAGGATAGTAGCAATGGGAGTAAGGATGATGCTGGCCCCATGTTCTGTCCTAAGAGACATGAGGCATGTGAGAAGGGACAGAATCCACTTAGAGGGCTGGATTGGAGGTCAGGTAGAGTGTCATTAGTGGGTTTCAGGCTTCAGAGGTTAAGAATATGTGAATACTTATTGCTCAAGTCTGTAGAATTTCTTTTTTTTTTTTTTTTTTTTGTTTTGCGGTACTGGGGATCAGACTCAAGGCCTTGTGCTTGCAAGGCAAGCACTCTACCAGCTGAGCTATCTCCCCAGCCCTGTAGAATTTCAATGGACACTGTAGTAGGGCTTGGGAGGGAGAGAGAAGAGGTTTTGTGGGACATGAAATCAAGATGTAGGAATACAGAGAGGCCAAGATGGGAATTTGGAAGGTAATGGATAAATGGAGGCATGGCCCTTGGGGCCCAAAGCAAATGGGAGAGAAATTCTAGACTTAGACCAGTGTCTTTGGGAGGAGGATGAACCTAAGGTTGTTGGTCTTAAAGGTTTCATTTTGGTGATTTGGTAACTGATAAATCAGTTGAGATTTGGATAAGAACTGTATATTGAGCACAAGAGAGGCTGGTTAGCCCTTCAAAAGAACTTTTCAGTAGTGTCATGAGAACAGAGAATGAAGTACTATCTGGAAAAATACCAACTTTTTGGGGGAGGGGAGTGCTGCGAATTGGACACAGGGCCCAACACATGCCGTGCCAGCACTCTACCACTGAGCTATACCCGCATTCCTAAGGCAATTTTTTTAGCTAAGAGTAATCAATACAGAAACCATCCTTCTACTTGCTTGAGTTCTAAGGTCTAACTTAAGGTAGATTGATCTTCAGCAAGTAATTATCTTCTCTGAATGTGGGTTTTCCCAGTTGTAGGCCATGGATTGGACTAGTTGATATGTAAGGTTTATATGGAGATGTGATTCTGGGGGAGTGGGAAGGTTATTATTGATTTTAGTTGAATTGAAGAAGGAATAACCTCTTGGGTATGGTGGTGCATGCCTATAATCCCAGCAGCTTGGGAGGCTGAGACAGGAGGATCACAAGTTCAAAGCCAGTTCAAGCAAGGGTGAGATGCTAAGCATCTCAGTGAGACCCTGTCTCTAAATGAAATACAAAATAGGGCCAGGGATATGGCTCAGTGGATGAGTGCCCCTGAGTTCAATCCCCGGTTACCCCTGCCCCCCTAAAAGAAGGAATAACCTATTTTTGAGTAGATTATGAAAGGTTGTTTTTTTTTTTTTTTTTTTTTTTTCTGTCACAGGTCAATGTTTAGTTTGGGTCCAGTGTTCCTCTCCAAACTGTGAGAAATGGAGGCGGCTGCGTGGGAACATTGACCCCTCAATTCTCCCAGATAATTGGTCTTGTGAGCAGAATACAGGTAGAAAAAAGTAGAAATATTTTTTTCAGATTTTATTGTTCTTCCTTTTCTTTCCTGACATGTATCCCTTAAAGTAAAAATGACATAGGTGCTCAATATGCACTGAAGGGGTTGTTGTAGTGACTGGGGGAAAGGAAGTTCCTATCCTATGAAGATGAATATGGGCATAAATAATAGGAGAAAGACACCTGCAGAGTTATGTGAAGAAGGGGCCTGGAATTCTGAATGTATTGAGTGAATTCCATTTTTTTCAGTATTGGTCTAATCCTGTCAACCCTGATTAGAATATTGGTATTGGTCTGGTAGATAGCAAGGGATATGGGATTTATGGGGTAAAGCAGGTGAGAAAGACCAGTAATCTTAGAATTCTAGAATGTTTGAAACTACTTTGAAGAAATAATGATGATCTTGTCCAGCTCAGTTATTTTACACATGAGTAAATAGTCTCAATAGCTAGGAGCAGAGTCACACAAGGGTTTGTGAGCAGGAGTTTGGAATCTCTTAGAGTGTCAGGAGGTGGCACTCCTACTTCTGGCTCAGGCTGCATTTCCTCCATGGGTCTTCTTATTCTTTTCTTCTAGGTGCTACTTTGTTCCACCTGCTTCCTACACTTCTTCCTTCCTACACTACTTCACAGCCTGCATCTAGATTTTTACCTTATGAGTGTCTTCCTGTCCCTTCATTCCTTCTCTCTTTTGGCAGACTTGGATTATAATCGCTGTGATATTCCTGAGGAGATCTGGACAGGGCGTGAGAGTGATGTGGCCTATGCCTCCTATGTCCCAGGATCCATCATCTGGGCCAAGCAATATGGTTACCCCTGGTAGGGCACTATGATAAAGTGAGAGCATCCATCCTGAACTTGGGAGTGGTAGATTCAAGCAGGGAGGGAAAGAAATGGAGAACATTTGTAATGGAAACAGTACTTGCCTTAGAAAGAGCAAGGTCTTTCTAAGGTCTAACTTAAGTTAGACTGATCTTTAGCAAGTAATTATATTCTCTGTACATTGGTTTTACCAATCATAGGTCAGGAAATCTTTAGGTGAGGGAGAAGACAAAGTAACAAGTTCAGAGATTTTGAGTGTGTTTTCTTGAGGTTTCAGGGTTAGATTATATCTGTATGGAAGAAAGATCTGGCAATGCTATTATTCTGGGTGGAATAAGGAGGGGGGATCTAAGGCATTTTTAAAATATTGAATTGTTAAAGCAGACAAAATAAAGAGAATGAGGAAGAGTAGGATCCTTTCTTCCTCAGAGATTTCATTCTTGAGGTTATGGGAATGTGCAGAAGAGTAAGACATCTCTACTAGGAAGAATCTGATCATCTTTGTACATTGATAGAAGTCACTTCAGTCACTTGAAAGTGACCACTGGAGGGTACTAATGAGGGATCCTTTGGATCCTTTGTTTATTAAATGTATTGCCCTTTTCTTTTTTAAAAAATATATTTTTAATAACTATTTTGTTTATTTTTATGTGGTGCTGAGGATTGAACCCAGTGCCTCACACATGCTAGGCAAACGCTTCACAACTGAGCCACAACCCTAATTCCGTGTATTGCCCTTTTCTGTACATGTATATTCATTAGCTTGTGTTCTGTTCACCTGACACCTTCTCTTGTATCCCCTATGCCTGTCTCTCTTCTCTAGGTGGCCAGGCATGGTAGAATCTGATCCTGATCTGGGGGAATATTTTCTCTTCGCTTCTCATCTTGATTCTCTGCCTGTGAGTTTCCTGGTTCAAGCCAAAGTAATGAACAAGCAAATCCATCCTAAAAGATGTTTAGAGATAGAAACAGATATAGCTAGCAGACATAAGTGGAAACAGACAATTAGAGTTAGAAATATGGAGGTAAATACTAACCACTAGAAATAAACTTGTGTTTGTTTAAATCTTTTCCCACTAGTAGCGCATTTATGGATTTGATAAAGATGCTTTGGCTAGGATTCCTGAGGTCAGAATGGAAGAATAGTGGGAAGAGGTGGAAGAGGGGAGTCAGGCTTCAGGGAGCATATGAGGCACAGCACCTTCTTTGTGAGTTCCCATAACTTCTCCCCCTTTTCTGGCAAGAGGAGAAAAGCAGAGAGAAGGACAGGAACCAAACAGGACCATTTTTTATTGCAGTCTAAGTACCACGTGACATTTTTTGGAGAAACAGTTTCTCGTGCTTGGATCCCAGTCAACATGCTAAAGAATTTCCAGGAGCTGTCCCTGGAGCTAGCAGGAGTGGTGAGCAAACCCTGGGTGTCTGTTGTGATGCAGGGAACTAGAATACAAAATCTTCCCTTCATTAAATGTGATCTGCTCCCAGGGAAAACTGTCTGGGGATGGTCTCTTGTCTGATTAGTCCTACCAAGGGTGAGGCTATTATGAGGCACTCTTCTTTTTACTAGGTTGCAATGGGGTAATGATTTTTTTCAGTCTCCTTCCCTGCTTGCAGGTAGGGGACCATCCTGAAGATGAAGGTATTCTACAGTTGAGCCAAATCATGAGTGGCAGACATGAGGGCCCAGATTAATTTAGGATTTACCATTCTCAGCACTGTGGACATTTTGGACCAGATAATCCTTTGTTGTGGAGGGCTGTCCTGTGCACTGTAGAATGTTTAACAACACCCCTGGGTTCTCCTGGCATCTACCCCTGCCCCTACCCCTGCCTCCTGCTTCTAGAACAATAAAACCTGGCAAGTAAAAAATTGTTTCCAGACATTGCCAAATGTCTGGAGGACACAAGGCCTTTCCTGGGTTTACAAGAATGGATTAGGTATGTCATATTTTCTCCCTGTAGGTACTTTGGGTTCAATAGCCATAAGATGAGCAGAAGCCCAGCAACTCAGGGGCCTTAGAAAAGGAAACAGAATTAAATCAAACACTTTTATCTAAAGGAACTTGTGAGAAGCTTAAAAGTGAGGTCACCTGAACTCCTTTTTTTTTTTTTTTTTTTTTTTTAATTCCCATTAGGTTTGCTTTGGAGAGGATACCAAAGTGTTGATTAAAAAATTTTCTAGGAATTGATAAGAGGTTTATTAGGAGAAAGGAGTGCTGTATCTGAGCTCAGAAGATTGAGAATAGAGTGGTATTATATCAGTACTTGGAAACAAATATAGTTAAAATAATGTCTGGTGGGTGGCAGCATGTTGAGATCACTTCTCTAATATTTATTATTGAATGATCTTTAAGCAGTATTTATGATTGACTTTAATCTTTTTTCATTTCAGAAAAAGTGCAGGAATAAGGACTACAGCCAGAAACTGGTGGCAGCCATCATGATGGCTCAGAAGGCAGAACAGACCAGCATTGGGGTCGGAGAGTGTTCAGATCACACACTTGCTTTTATTTGGGACTTGAACACAAAGAAAACCATACTCCCCACTGTAGAAAACTGGCTGTCCTTCCCATTCCATAGTTGTTACCTTAGAACTGCTCTTTTCTTCTGAGGCCAGATTCCTGTGACTCCTTAAGTCATCCATTTCTTCCCATGTCCTTGGACAAGTGGGATCTTCTCTCAGCCCAAAGAGATAGTTTGTGGTAGGGGTCAGCCTACCTCCCTGTTTAACTTCAAGTCTCAGATACATGTACCCTAATCTCTGTTTTGATCTGACTTTTTACTCACAGATTCTGCCCGTGGGGATGAGAGTGGGGTTGATGACAAACTGAATTTCTCTTTCCCTGTTACTTGTCAAATTGTGAATAAACTGGGAAAATAGATTATAGTTAATCTTCATAAAAGTCCAGATAGACGCAGTGTGATGTTTCAAGTGAAATGGTATGGAAAATGAATACAAATTTTGTCAGAACTAAAATTTAGAAGACAGGATAAAGGCTCCCTCAGGAAGGTAGTGGATGATACTTTTGTTTCTTCTTCCCTCAGGAGAGGGTCAACTTGTTTGGTTTCTGGAGCCGTTACAGTGGATCTGACAGCAGTGGGGATGGAAAAGGTAGAAGTGGAAGGGGAGGGACTCTTCCTTGAAATTGGCAGCTCAAGTTTAGTTCTGGATTCTGTAATAGGAGGCTCTTGTGAATTTCATCCAGTGTTCATGATGGATGGACAGTTGGGTGGAGGGAGGAATGGGAAAAAAAGGGTGAAAAGAGAGGGTGTAGGTGGATAGTGATGGGCTTTGAGGAGGGTGGAATCGTGTAATCTGGGAACTAATTTTATGAAGAAAATACCACTTGGACACAGAAGGTAGAAGAAGATGGATTCCCCACATCAGCTCCAAAATTCATCAACTTTTGGGGTGGATAAATTATTTAGCCTTTATTTCCTTTTCCTGTTCTAGACTTAATGCTTTCTGGGGCTAACAGCCCAGAGTCCTGCTTGGAAAAAGAAGAGGAGGAATCAGAGATAGAGGAGGAGAAAGAAGAGAAAAGAGTAAGATTAGCTTTAAATATTCATTAGATCAGGATCTCCTTTTAGAAGAGTCCTGTAAGGATCTGGTTATGATGGGTTTACATTTGCTGTGATCCATTCCATTTCTGCCTTACAGAAGCCCCAGCTGGCTGGTCTTATGTCCTAGAGGACTCCACAAGAGGGAGTCTCTCCTCTATCCTCCTCATCCTCTCAATTTCTCACATCTCTAGAACATGTTTTCTTGATTATAATCTCAGTTCCTACCATATTTCTGTGGTCCTTTCTGGAGCAATTTGAAAGACTATCAGGTTGCTTTTCTGTACTCTTTTCTCCTCTGTGAACCCTTAGGATATTCATTCATTCATTTACTTAGCGTGTCTTGTTCAGGAATATGAAATAAAGATTTTTCACTTTCTCTTTTAATTATTTTTAATTTAACAACTTTTATTATGCTTGTGGCCTAGCTTTATTTCCTTCTTTTATGCATTAAAACCTTGCATTGACTAATATCAAACAGAATGGGGAAGTGACCATACATTTTTCTCTGTGCTACCACAGATTTAAACAGTATTAGACTCAAAGAACATAGTGTGATTCCCTGAAACCCACCTACCCACTGTTCTGTAGTATCCCTGTCTATTAAAACAGTTACATGACTGAATTTATCTTTTTATTTTTATTTTCTGTCCCATTCACAGGACCCAACTTTGCCTGGTCCCAAGCCAACCAAACCACATTCAAAAAAGCCCAAGGCAAGACGTAAGCAAGCCAGCTGGAAAGGGGATGTGTCTCACAGTTAAGGCAGGGCAGAAGCTGAGAGTGTCAGGGGTCTTCAGGTAGCTGGATCCAGCTATCTCTACTACAAGATCTGAAAACACAGGCAGGACTAGCTGATAGTATCGGGAAAGTAGCCTCCTCATTTCTGTGTTTTATAAAATGTTAGGTTAAAGATGGGAGGTTTTAAATTCTTAGCCACTTAAGATGGCTTCCTGGAGAAGGCAGACACTCAGAAGAACAATGAAGAGGAGAAGATGCAGGGGGCGGGGCATTAAAAAAAACTTAAGATGGATGGGGACCTGGAAGCCACTGAGAGAACTCACTAGATTGAGAATGAGCAGAAGATGTGGAGCAAGGCAGAGACTAGATGTGGGAAGACCATCTGTTCTTTCCAAACAGCCACTGAGAGAGAAAAAAATGTCCTTGATATTTTGGGGGCTGGGGGTGATGCAGGCATGACAAATGGACAAGATGCGACCGTGAAAAAGAAGATAGTGAAGAGACCTCTGGGCAGTGAACCCATGGTGCCTCCTGAACCCATAATGGGAAGGAAAGAAAGGCAAAGGACTTCAAACCTGGACCAGCCAGGTAAGGCTCAAGGAATAAAACACTGCAGAGAAATGAGGTCCGTGTCTGTATATCCGCTCCTAGATCGTTTCTGAACATTCTACAGCTTTTCATTGCATTAAAGAAGAAATGAAAATCAGAGTGAAAGTGCATGCCTCACATTACACTCAGCACACACTGTGGAAACATGATGGGTTTTGACTTGATTCTAGGGATGGAAGAATATCGGGAGAAGAGAATGTTCGTTAAATATTACTGTAGACTTGCTAGATGGGTACTTTGCTGCTTGTTCCTTCTATTTCTTTCAGTAGCTTTATGACTGGATATTTGACATTTTAAATATAGGACAGCTGAGACTCAAAGAGTTTAAAATTTGTTCAAGGACCCACATTGAGCACATGGCTATCCACAGCTTGAATCGAAGTCTTTCTGACCCAAAAGCCTATATTTTTTATACTGAGATCTTTTCTGTGAGGTTTTTTTTTTTTTTAAATAGGAATTTAGAGTTTATTTGTAAAAAGCCAGCATAGTCTTGCCTAATAGAACTCTGAACTTTGTCCCCATTTAGGCCCTAAGAAAAAATTCCAAGTTCCCCAAACCAAGGCCTTAGCAACCACCTTGTCTCAGGAAAAAGAAGTTAGAATGATGCCAAAGGGCCCAACCCAACCAGCTCCTCATGGGGCTTGTCCCCTGGAGGGAAAAGAAGGGCCTCCAACTAAAGAAGCTGAAAGTATCCCCACTGAAGATGAAGCCTCCAGTGACCTGGAGCAAGTCATGGAAGATATTGGAGGAGAGTCCAAGGAGCAAGGGGAGCCGCGGCACGGAGAGGATACAGAGGGCTTCCCCGCGGCCTTCTTTGAGGAGTAGTCCTGTGCTCTTACCCTGCTGATCTCTAGCAGTGAGGAGTCTCTCAGGGGGTCCCTGAGCAGACGATAATTGTTGGGGTTGTTAATTGGCTACAAGGTTCAATTCAGTTGTGCAGCTTATGTGTTAATAAAGCAGGTTACTGACGTGATTGGTTTGGTTTGTCTCTAAGCAGTGCTTCATTTTGGCTTCTTTCCCTCCACATGTCACTGTGGCACATTAGTGCCTCTGAGGGGAGGCTTGCATGTTTTAGGATCGTGGGGAAGACAGTAAGACCTAAGTCCTGGGAAAACCTCCAGAAGGGCAGGTCTGGGTTCAAATCCTGGTTCAGTGATGCTAGCTAGCCCTGTGGCCTTGGGAGAGCACTTTTAACCATCTGTTTTTGTGACTCAAATCGGTACGTGGTCTAAGGTAGGAGTGGTGTTTCCATGAGGTGATGGAAAGCATTCAGAATGCATGCAAGTGATTATGGTGAGAGATGATGGTTAGAAGAAGCAGACTTGGGTTTTGCGGTGGCTACCAGGGTTTGGGGATTTATGATTCCTGACCTGAGATAGTCACTGAGAAAAAAATTCTAGAAGAGGGGGCTTGGGCGTGAGTTGTCTTTTAGCATTCTTTGTTTGTGAGACAGAAGTTGAAGGTGACATTGTTTTCTCCCCATATGCATTTAGGCAAATTCTGTGGGTACATTTGGTTTTGTGGGCAAGGGCTAGGAAGTTAAAAGAGGGAACTGGAGTAGATGGCTGCTTCGGTTTCCTGGTGTCCTTCAAACTTCCTGATTTCTGAGTTGTCTGTGTCCGGCCTGGGGTATTATTGGAAGCTGTGATCGTTCCCATTGAGAGCATAGTTGATTCTAAGATCATCATTCAATCCCACTCTTTAAACCTTCAGGACAGAATATAGGGTCTCTTCTGGGGACCCCCTGTGAAGATTGTGGCTGGGAGCTGTTCCTGGCAAGGTTGAGTTGGGGAGGAAGAGGGAGGCATAGACAATGTTGTCATCCTGGGTGAGAACCAGAAGAAGAGGATGTTAGTGGAAGTGGAACTGTCTCTCTCCTAAAGCAGAGGCCTACATCCTGAGTGTCCTGCCCACACCACAGGCCCTCCATTCCTTGTATGCCACCTTCTCCAACTCCCCCTTACCTCCTTCAGGGCCACGTTCGAGCTGCTTACCTCAGGGTTCACTTTCAAGTCTATGTTGTGTCCTAGGGAGGGAGAAATCAAGGAGTGCTGAGGGCAGGTGGTGTGGCGGGCAGGTGGTGTGGCAGGCAGGTGGACAGATGACAGGCTGTAGCAGTCAGGGTATCGGCTAGGCCAGGGGCAGGCCATGTCGGGGGGATGAAGTGAAGTGAGGAATAGAATGGGGCGAGCACAGGTGTACATGTGGAGGTAAGGGGTGGCATGGGAATGGGGGTGGTAGGACTTACCTGTATACCCGACATTCTCGTATTGCTTCTCAGTGTTTGAGGAGAGTTCACTGCATGGGGACAAAAGGTTGAGAGGTAGGTTAGAGGCTGGGCATAAAAGAGGACATGTTGGGAGCTGGTTCTCTTTTGGGGGGACACTAAAACTTGCCCTGTCACACTGAGGATGAACGTGATGGTGTTAGGCCCCCCAGAAGGAGGGAAGAGGAATCAGAGTCCCTTGGTGGAGTTGCCCAGTAGTCTCAGCACTAACTGAAGGTGGGTTTTTCTAGGGAAGCTGCTTGTATTGGGGGAAGGTAGAAACAAGAAATAGGGAGGGTCAGCCCTGTTCTCTTTGCTGGCACTGTCATGGCTAAAACTGGGAGAACAGAACAGATTTGAGTTAGTGTCAGGTTCTCTGGCAGGGGCTCAGGCTGGGTCTTTGGAAGGAGAAGGAACCTGGAGATGTGGAAGAAGAGCAGTTGGGCAGGGAGAGAGAGGGAGTCTTTGATCGGGGAAAGTATGGAAATGGGAGGACAAGAGAGATGGTGAGCTGGAGGCAGAGGATGCCTGGGGTTCATGGGGCATTCATCAAGGGAAAGGGACATACTGGAAAGAGAGCAAGAAGGACAAGAAGATCTGGGGAGCTGGCTGTGTCTAGGAAGACATGTTCAAGGCTGAGAGGAAACCAGATGAACATCAGCTGCAGCTTAGGAGAGAAGGAAAGAGGACCCAGGCAAAAGACTGGAGGGAGCAGTTCTGAAGGAGAGTCTCTGAAAGTCTGTGCACTCTGGTCTTTACCAGGAGGTGAAGTCTGCTTAGGTAAAGAGCCTGGCCTGTGGAGGACAAAGGCGACAGGGACTGATGAGTTGTGGATGGGATAGGAGAGTGGCTCCAACAAGCACCTTGTGTGGTTTGTCCAAGACTTCCCAAACCAGCCCCTCTCCCCCAGCCTGCCCCTTGGGAGGACAAACACTTACCTGACTGAGCTTTGGACTTTGGTAGGCTGACCTGTGAAAGGACCAACAGAATATCAGTGTGATATCCATGATGATCCTCCATCTCACCTTCTCAGCAGTGTCCTGCACTCAATCTTTCAAGAGGCCAGGGCAGCAGAGAAGGTCTGCTCCAACAAGGAAGGGCCTGGGACTCAGCTGGCATGCTGCAGCCAGTCCTCACCTCTTACTGTCCTGGATAGCAAATCCTAGGATAAGCTCTTCTGGGTATGTTGCCCCCTCACTCCTGCCCTGTCTCCAAACTTTACTTCCTTCTTCCCCCTTGAACTTCCTTCCTCCTACCTTCCTCCTTGACCTCCTCTGCAGTCACCCCCACTGTTCTTTCCTTCCTCTCCCTTCACAAAAACAGCTTCTAGCACTTTCTCCTTAGTGCTGGCTGCTTCTGCCCCTTGGAGAGTCAGCTTCAGGATTGGAATTGTGTTCAGGACTTCTGTTGACACTGTGGGCCATTCCTCTTAACTCTTAGCTGGTCCTCTTCCTTTCCCCTATTTATTGTTCTTAAGAGTTCTTGTTGAATATCATTGATTGTATATTCAAGAGTTTTTTTCTGGGTTCTCTGTATTGTTCCAGTATCTGCCTTTATGCCAGTACCAGGCTATTTTGATACTGTAGCTTTGTATTATGTTTTGAAATCCAGAAGAGTGAGTTCTCCATATTTGGCTATTTGGAGTGTTTTTGGTTTTTGGTAGCAGGGATTGAACCCAGGGGTGCTTAACCAATGAGCCACATCCCCAGCCCTTTTTAGTTTTTTTTTTTTTTTTTTTTTTTTTGAGACAGAATCTTGCTAAATTGTTGAGTCTGGCTTTGAACTTGTGATTCTCTGACCTCAGCCTCCTGAGCCATATAGGAGTGCGCCACCATGCCCGACTTATTTGGAGACTTTTGAAATTCCAATTTTAGGATGAAATTTTCATTTCAGAAAGAAATGTCATTGGGATTTTGATAGGATTGCACTGAATCTGTAGATACCTTTGGGTGATATGGGCATCTCCTTAAAAAATTTTTTTTAGTTGTTGATGGACCTTTATTTTATTCATTTATTTTTATGTGGTGCTGAGAATTGAAGTCAGTGCTTCACACATGCTAGGCAAACGCTCTACCACTGAGCTACAGCCCCAGCCCCAACATGGGCATCTTAACATTAATTTTTTCAATTCATGATTATGAGATGTCTTTCCAATTATTTATGCCTTCTTTAATTTCTTTTCACAATGTTTTGTACTTTGTTTCCAGCATACAACTTTTTACTTTCTGGATTAGGCTTTTTCCTAAGTATTTGATTTTGTTTTTTGATTCTGTAAAAACTGGAATCGTGATCTTTCCCCACCTTGCTTTTCCCACTACCACCACTGCTACCTCTGAGTTTCTTGAAAAGCAGAATCTGCTTTATCTGCTTTGTTTCTCCAGTTTCAAACTAGGCTGTGAAAGTGGGTAGTGGACCAGTCCTTGCTGAGTTGGGTCAACTTCCTGTCCCTTCTGCTCTCTCCTTTACTTTTCCCAGGGCAAGCTCTCCCTTCTCCATGAACCAAAAGGTGAGAATTGATGAGAGATGACTGTTTAAAGGTAGAAGAACTGGTGTATGATCTGCTTGTGTGGACAAGGACTGGTGGTTCTCAAAACTTGATCCCACTTGTAGGGTCTATTAAAAGGCAGATTTCCAAGCACAGACTTCAGAGCCTGACTTGATTCAGAGCCTGTGGGGTTTGAGGGGAGCCCCACAGCTAGTTGCATTTTTAAGAAGTACCTTCAGTGATTCTGATGCAGATGAGTGCTAAGAATCACCTAATTTGGAAGCTTGGGCAGAGGGTCCATGCTGAACCACTTACCTTTACTTCTTTTCCATCTGAGGAGGACCATCAGTCCCCAAATTGCAGTTACAAGCACAGCAGTGGCCAGTGCCACCCCTACTGTAGCTCCCAGACTCAGGGACTGATACCCTGGGCTCCTCTTGCTCTCTGTGACCTCGATGCCAGTTGTGGTGGTTTTGGAGGCTTTGCTGGTGGGACTCTGAGTGATGGCCTTGACGGCTGGGGAAAGATAAGAAATAAGCAGATATCCTCCACTGGAGAAGTGGTGGCATCTGGGTGAGAGTTTTGCATCTTGTTCACTAGTTTGGGAAATATGGGTGGGGAAGCAGCTGTCAGGAGTTCACATGAGGAGGGAGTAAAAAAATGCAAAATGCTATGTGCCGAAAATCCAGATGACCCAGCTTAAACCTGACTCTACACCACTTACTGGTGGTGTGTCCTCAGACCCTCACTTTGTCACTTACAAATAGGGTTAAGTAAATCACAGGCTTAAATTTTTATTTTTATTCCTATAAATACATGATATTGTTTTAACCACATGTAAGGATACAGTTCAGTGGCACTAAGTACCTTCATTTTCTGTGCAAACATCACCACCATCCAGCTCCAGAACATTTTCAACTTCCTTTATGGAAACTGTACCCATCTATCAACTTCCTCATCTCCCCTCCCCCAGCCCCTGGCAGCCACCATTTGACTTTCTAGCTCTATGAATTTGGCTACTCTAGGGGCCTCTTAGGAGAACAATTGACCAGTATGTGTATTTTTACAGGGTCGCTAACAATGTTGCAGTCAATGATTAATATCATGTGCAACAATGGTCCCATAAGATTGTTTCATCTGGTGACATCATAGCCATCTTAATCTGTGTAAATACATTCTTACGTTCACAGGAGGAAGAAATCAACATTGCATTTCTCAGAATGTAACCCCCTCATTAGGTGACTCACATCTGTAAGAAACACCTGTAAAGCACTTAGTGTATATTGGAAATGTTTTTAAAGTTAAATTAACGTTGACTTTTGGGAACTACAAACAGATTGTACCTTCTGTGTAGATGTTTAATGATCATTAAAAATTAACATAGTATTCAACTGCAAGAAAAGGTAGCAAACTAAAATAAAAATTTCAGGTGTGTGTGAACTAAATTATTTTCCATTATTAGAAATTAATAAAAGTTACATGTATTGAAACATGACACTGTACACCATAATTATGTATAACTATATGTCAATTAAAATAAAAAGATCAACAAAAGTTTAAGTTCTCTTAGCTGAGAACTAAATATTTTTAATTCTTAAAGAAATAATATATAATTATATGATTTTATGAAATAAAACCCAGAATATAGATTACATATGTTTATAAAAACTCAGGAATACAACTAAAACTGTACTCTAAATTCATAATACTAAATGCTTTCATTGTTTAAAATGGGAAGACATTTTTTAAATGAATGAAATATTCAGTTTCTAAAGAAGAAGTACCAAAACAGAGAAGAGTCACACCAAAGAAACTCAGAGGCAGAAAGGAATGAAAACCTTTGTAGGAATCAATTGACTGAGAAATGGGCAGCAATAGAAGAAAGAAATTCAGGAACTGGTTACTGAGAGGAAGATATAAAATACAAGCAGACCTAACAACAGTAAAGTTCTGTTGAACTTGTGAGAGAATGTATGCTCCATTATAGGCAGATACGTGGGAAAATCTTTGAAATAGATGACCTTTTGATAAACAAATTTTTAAAAATTGATGTAAGAATAACTAACTGGTCTATAGATAAATAAGAAAAAATTGAGAATGCTGTACCTTTCATAAAGACTCCAAGCTCAGGAGATTTTATGGACATAACAATTTAAGGATAATTTCCAGGTAGAGGTTTCCAGAACATAGGGAAATATGAAAAACACTGCAATTCTAATTCATTTCATTAAATAACTGTGATGCTAAAATCCATTCATAATTTTTTAAATGCAGATTGAAACAAGAGGTTGTCTTCTCTTTTTTTTTTTTTAACTGATCTGAGTGGAGGACAACACACAGTATTATCGAAATCAAGATTATTGAAATTTAGATCTCGCCACCCATCTTTTTATTTTCTTCATCTTACTCAACTGTTAGCATTTTTTCTTTTTCTTGCCCTCCCTCCCTTCCTTCCCTTCTTTCTCTTTTGAGACAGGATCTCTCTATGTTGCCAGGTTGCCTTTGAACTGCTCAAGCAATCCTGCCTCAGCCTCCCGAATGGCTGGTGCGGCAGGTGCACTTCAGCCCTCACCCAGCATTCAATACTTCACCTGTGTAGTTCATTTGGCTTCTGGGACACCTCCCCCGCCCCTCCCTCTCTCACACCCTTCCTCACTCTTGGCTTCTTCTCTTTGTTGATTCTGTTTATATTTTCACAGTCTCAAATGTCAGGGCTCAGTCTCAGGATCTCCTCTCTATCTATGCTCATTTCCCAGATGATCTCATCCAGTCCCATGACATTTAAATCCCATCAGTATCCTGATTACTCCCAAATCTATCAGGGAACTTTCTCCCTGCACTGCTGATTCATGTCTTAATGCCTACTCATGCTGCCACTTGTATGTCCAGTAACAACTCAGACTTAAGTGTTCAAAACACAACTCTTAATTTCCTCCCACACCTGTTCCTCCTCATTTCCTTTCCCTCCCCTATTGAGGCCATTCTGTCCTTCAAGATGCTCAGGCCAGAGGCCTTGGAGTCATCCCACATAGAATCCATGTGCAAACCCTGCCTGCTCTGTCTTTAACATATTACCAGTTCCAACTACCTCTCACCTCCTCCATTGCCATTGCCCTATTTCAAGATACATCACTTCTCATTCATCAAAGTCTTATTCTCCCTAAAGCAGCCAGAGGGAGCCACTGAATGTGTCCATCACATCTCTGCACACTGGTACAGGAAGCTCTCATTAGCTCCTGTGATACTCAGAGGGAAACTTAGGTCTTTCCCTGTCTTTTAAGCCACACAAGTTCTGCCCCCACTGCCTGTTCTCCTCTGCCACCCTCTGCCTCTTCACTCTACTTCTGCCTGTCTTGTCCTACCAGACTGGAATGTTCTACTCCCAATCTCTCGCTTACTTCCTATAGATCTGCAGCTAGGTTGGATCTTTCTGCTGGTTTTCCTAGATCTGCCCCCCAAACACTTTTCCACCCTGTTTTGTGCCTTTGGAGGTTGACTGTGGTGGACTCCATAATGGACCTCTCTCACCCTCTGGTTTTCCATTTAATAGCCAGTCAGAGCTACCAGCAGGAGATGGAGGGGTCGAGGAGAGCAGGTCAGGGAACTCATTTCCGGGCCTTCCTGATGGGCATAGTTGTACCTCTCCAGTAGCCACAGCTCCTCTCTGGACCCCCTTACACATTCCAAACCTCTTGCATTCCCTCTTTGCTCCTCTGGCCTACTGTTAATACCAGGGTGCTTCACTGTCCCTGATTGGTTCCCCAAATTGTGCCTCACTGAAAACTCCCCAGTTACCTTGTTTTAAGTGGCTATTTCCTGCTGGAACTCTGCCAAGTACAACAGGCATCCTCAGTTCAATCAATCTGTATGAAGAAATGTCCTTAGAATCTCCATCTCACTTGTTCTGCTTCTTTTCCCCTCTTTTCACCACCAACTGACTCACATACAAAATTCATTTATTCATTTTTTTCTTCCCTCACCCCAAAGTAGGTCCTATCTTTGGGTGTTTTTAATGACTCTCTCCAGTGCTCAGATTAGCACTTGACATGATAGGCACTCAATCAATACTTGTTAAGTGAATGAATGAAATGGTTTCCCATGAGAATTCCAGACATACAACCATGGTTTTTCAACTTTTTGTCACTGTTGAGATGGTGACAGCTGTTCTGATTCCCATATCTCCATATGGGACCTGTTTCTTTCCTCCCTGGAGATCATTGGATCTTCTTTTTATCCCTGGTGTTTTGAAATTTTATAGTTTGGGGCCCTGATATGGGTCTTTAATTTCTTTCTTTCTTTCTTTCCTTCCTTCCTTCCTTCCTTTTTTTTTTTTTTTTTTTTTTTTTTTTGGTACTTGGGATTAAACTCAGGGTTGCTTAACTACTGAGTCACATCCCCACCCTTTTTTGTTTTCATTTTGACACAGGGTCTTGCTAAATCCTTAGGGCCTCTCTAAGTTACTGAGGTTGGTCTCAAACTTGTGATCCTCCTGCCTCAGCCTCCTGAGTCACTGGGATTACAGGTGTACACCACCCAGATCTTTTATTTCTGTCCATTTTTTTTTGTGGGCTCTTTTTCCTAGCCTTTTTTTTTCTCTGATATTCTCTTCCTCATGGCCTTTATTTTTTCTTCCATTATGGGAACTCCCTTTATTCAGATTGGGTACTTTAATTGTCTTATCTTTCCTTAGTGTTTCCATATTGCTTTCCTATGACTGTTATAACAAGTTACTACAAACTAGGGGAATTAAAGCAAAAGAAGTTTATCTTTATCTTTCTTTAAGGGGAAGATCAATGTTAGCAGTGCCCAGTACAGACAATATGCAACCCTAACCCAAATAGCCCCTATGAGGACGTTAATAATATTGTCAAAATAAACAGAATGAGTTTAATTATTATCTACAGTATAACAAATAGATTTGCCCACTATCATAGCTGTCACTATTTGCTGATGACATGATTTTCTATTTAGAGGATCCAAAAAACTCCACCAAAAAACTTCTAGACCTCATAAATGAATTCAGCAAAATAGCAGGATATAAAATCAGCACACATAAATCTAAAGCATTTTTATACATAAGCAATGAAACATATGAAAGGGAAATGAGGAAAACAACTCTGTTCACAATAGCCTAAAAAAAATACTTAGGAAATCAATCTAACTAAAGAGGTGAAACATCTCTACAATGAAAACTACAAAACATTAAAGAAAGAAATTGAGGAAGACCTTAGAAGATGGAAAGATCTCCATGTTCTTGGATAGGCAGAATTAATATTATCAAAATGGCCATACTTCCAAAGGTGCTATACAGATTTAACTCAATTCCAATTAAAATCCCTATGACATTTCTCATAGAAACAGAAAAGGCAATCATGAAATTCATCTGGAAGAACAAAAGACCCAGAATAGCCAAAGCAATCCTGGGCAGGAAGAGTGATGCAGGAGGTATCACAATACCAGACCTTAAACTCTACTATAGAGCAATAGTAACAAAACAGCATGGTACTGGCACCAAAATAAACAGGTAGACCAATGGTACAGGATAGAAGACACAGAGACATACCCACATAAGTACAGTAACCTCATACTAGACAAAGGTGCCAAAAACTTACAATGGAGAAAAGATAACCTCTTCAACAAATGGTGCTGGCAAAACTGGAAATTCATATGCAATAAAATGAAATTAAACCCCTATCTCTCATCCTGTACAAAACTCAACTCAGAATGGATCAAGGATCTAGAAATTAGACCTGAGACCCTTCACCAAATAGAAGAAAAAGTAGGCCTGAATCTCCATCACGTTGGCTTAGGACCAGACTTCCTTAACACGACCCCCATAGCACAAGAAATAAAAGCAAGAATCAATAAATGGGATAGATTCAAACAAAAAAGATTTTTCTCAGCACAGGAAACAATCAATAATGTGAAGAGAGCCTACAGAGTGGGAGAAATCTTTTACACACACACTTCAGACAGAGCACTTATCTCCAAAGTTTATAAAGAACTTAAACTTTACACACAATATGCAAAGAACCCAATGGGCAGACACTTCACAGAAGAAGATATACAGGTGATCAACAAATATATGCAAAAGTGCTCATCATCCCTAGTAATTAGAGAAATGCAAATTAAAGCCACCCTAAGATTTAATCTAACTCCAATTAGAATGGCTATTATCAGGAACACAAGCAATAATAAGTGTTGGCATGGATGTGGGGATAAAGGCACACTCATACATTGCTGGTGGAGTTGCAAATTGGTGCAGCCACTCTGGAAAGCAGTATGGAGATTCCTCAGAAAACTTGGAATGGACCCACCATTTGACCCAGCTATCCCACTCCTCAGTTTATACCCAAAGGACTTAAAATCAGCATACTACAGTGATGCAGCCACATCAGTGTTCATAGCAGTTGAATTCACAATAGCTAGACTGTGGAACCAACCTAGATGCCCTTCAATTGATGAATGGATAAAGAAACTGTGGTATATATACACAATGGAATATTACTCAGCCATAAAGAATAAAATTATGCATTTGGGGTGTGTCCCAGTGGCAGAGTGCTTGTCTAGATGCATGATGCCCTGGATTCAATGGAAAGTATCAAAAAAAAAAAAAAAAAAAAAAAAAAAAAACTTGTGAAGCAGAGGGAGCCCTCATCAAAAAAAAAATCTAGCACCCTGACCTTGGATTTCCCAGCCTCTGGAATTGTGAGCAATAAATTCATATTGTTTCTATATTCGAAAAAAAAAAAAAAGAAAAAAGATCAGTGAACAGAATAGGTAACCAGAAAAGAAGGCTATTTTGCAAAAGAATATGAAAACCAGAGCTGCTGTGGAGCGGGCGTGGGGGACATTGGGGGACAGCTCAGAGGTGGAGCACTGTCGCATGCATGAAGCCTAGGTTCAATCTCCAGCACCACAAAATAAAAACAAAAAAATCAGGCCCGCTGTTTCAGAAGAAGAGAATATATATTCATTAAATAGAATTGGGATAATCAATTTGTTGCTTAAAAATCAACTTAGTTGATTAAAAATTTCGTTGTATAAAAATCCATTTAGGATATATAAAGAACTCAAAAAACTTAACACCAAAAAACCATGATAACCCAGTCAATAAATGGGCTAAGGAACTGAACAGACACTTCACAGAAGAAGAAATACAATTGATCAATAAATATATGAAAAAACATTCAACATCTTTAGCAATTAGAGAAATGCAAATCAACTACTCTACGATTTTATCTCACCCCAATCAGAATGGCAATGATCAGGAATACAAGCAACAATAAATGTTGGCAAGGATGTGGGGGAAAAGGTCCACTCGTACATTGCTGGTGCAACCATTATGGAAAGTGGTATGGAGATTCCTCAGAAAACTTGGAATGGAACCAACATTGGACCCAGTTATCCCACTTCTCAGTTTATACCCAAAGGACTTAAAAATCAGTCTATTACAGTGATGCAGCCACATCAATGTTTATAGCAACTTAATTCATAATAGCTAAACTATGGAACCAACCTAGGTGCCCTTTAACAGATGAATGGATAAAAAAATGTGATATATATGTATATATATCACATATATATGATGAATATTACTCAGCCTTAAAGCAGAATGAAATTATGACATTTGCCAGTAAATAGATGGAGCTGGAGAATATCATGCTAAACAAAATAAGTCAATCCCCAAAAAACCAAAAGCCAATGTTTTCTCTGATATGCAGATGCTAATTCACAATGGAGGGGGCCTAGGGAAGAGGAGGATTACTTTAGATTAGGTAGAGGGAAGTGAAGGGAGGGGAGGGGATGGGAATATGAAGGATAGTAGAATGAAACAGACATTATTGTCCTATGTGCATATATAACTATAACTATACAACTGGTGGGATTCTACATCATGTATAACCAGAAGAATGATAAATTGTACTCCATTATATATGATGTATCAAAATGCATTCTACTGTCATGTATAACTAATTAAAACAAATAAAAAATTAAAAAAAAATAAATTTAGTTTTGTACTTCATGCCATATATAAAAATAAATTCTCAGTACATTAAAGATGTTTTGTGAAAAGAAATGAAATCATTCAAAAATTAGAAAAAAAGTAAGAAGAATTTTAAAGTAAATATTTTCAATTTCTAGTGGGAGATGGGAATTTTTGTTTAAAATAGAAAAGAATTCTCACAAATGAGAATACACAAATGAGATTTGGTTACAGAAGTAAAGTTATATAAAATAAATTAGTAAGCCAACCACAAACAGTTATACTTACTGCAAATAGTCCTTCAGTTTGTGATATCTTAGCATGCCGCTACTTCCATTGGATCAAAACTGACTTTTATTTATTTATTTATTTTTTTGGTACTGGGGATTGAACCCAGAGTCACTTAACCACTGATCCACATCCCCAGAGCTTCTTTGTATTTTATTTAGAGACAGGGTCTCAATAAGTTGCTCAGAGTGGTCAAATAACTCATCCAGTAGAGTGCTCGCCCAGCGTGTGCACGGACCTGGGTTCAAGTCCCTGGCGCCCGCGAGATGAACCAATAAGTTGCTCGGGCTGGCTTTGAACTCCTGATTCTCCTGCCTCAGCCTCCGGCCCCTGGGATCATAAGCATACCACCAGGTCCAGCAACCATTTCTTTTTATCATTTTATTTTGGCTTGATAAAAAACTCACTGTTGGAATGAGGGCGTAGCTCAATGGTTTTGAACTTGCCTAACTTACAGAGTCTTGGGTTTGATCCTTAGCACCACAAGACCCAAACCCAAACCCAACCCAAACCAAACCAAAACCTCATAGTGAGTCTGACTAAATCAAAGAAAGGAGAAAAGCCAAGAGGAATTAGGGAAGGAGGAAGAGGGGCCTGAGAAAACCAAAATCTCTCAGAAAAGGTCATTTAAGGAAGTAGGTAGGAAGAACCGGAAATATAAATTCAGGCTATCTTGCTAAATTCAGGTTGTAGCGCTTCTATCTACTGTAAAACCAGCACAGTGGTTAGGATGGGGCAGTGGGTCACAGTGGGAGCAGAGTCTGCTCTGGTAGGGAGGAGTCATTATCACTGACGTTGAGATTGCTAGCGCAGGTCATTATGAAAAGCAAACCCACTTAGTAGATTATTAGATTCCTGAAAAATTTTCTAGAGGTAATGTACTGCCTTATTACCGCCTCCTGGGAGCCCCCCATACACACTTCTCTGTGGACAAACATAGGTCCCAATTCCAACACCCCTACAGACTGCTATTGGAGTGTGTGAATGCTCCTCATTATTAGGTTAAAAAGTAGGTCCAGAGAAGTAATAGGACCAACTCGATGGGCAAGACCTGTGGCCAATGGTCAGGAGACCAGGGTTCTGCAGTTTAATGGTCCCTTCACGTCCCATGCACACCACTAGCGTGACTTTGGGCAGATGTGTAGATTCTGCTGGCCTCGGGTTCCCTATCTTTAAAATAAGATAGGGTATAAGATGAGATCACCTACTGTCATGGTAGGGTTGTGGTGAAGGTTAACTCAGAAAATGTCCAGCTCTCTGGCGGGGCCATGGTGCAGTGTGCAAGTGGGAGCTGCCAGTACTGCCATTGAGGAGGTGCATTTAGTGACCAGGACAGGGGAGAAAGACATAGTGCAGGATGGGGACATTGTGACTGGAAGAGCTCAGGGGTGTATGGGAGAGGAGGAGCCTGGCTGAGGGCGAGGGGTGAGGAAGGAGAAGAAGGAAGCAGGAAGGGCAGAGAAGAGCCCAGGGAAGCGAGATGAGGGATGCATTCTGGGAGGCAGAGCAAGAGAGAGAACCGGGAGATTAGGAAATGCGGGGTTTTCCAGGGCCCAGAGGCACCAAGCCATCCACTGGGGGCACGTGCTGTGTCTTCTGGGCTGAGCTGAGGGCCGTGGGGACTCACAAGGTACATGCCCACCCTGGGGGTGGCTGGGGCCCAGACACGCCACATGAAGGCAAGTCAAGTCTTGGAGAAGTCAAGTCCACCTAGAGGTCACGGGCCGAGGGCAGAAGGGCCCGTCTGGAGCAGGAAGGAAGGGTAACTGGTGAGTCTGGTGGGTGCCTAGGCCTGGGAGCTGGGCGGGGCTGGAGGGGCAAAGTCAGGAGAAGCAGCTCCAGTTTGGGGGTGATTACAGGGAAGAGCAAAGGTGAAGCTGGCAGAGGTGTGGGCAGGGGCCGGGGAGAGGGAGAGGAGACTGGGGGATGGGGATTCCAGGGACGCCGCGGCCTCAGCAGCGGGGCTCACCGGGGGTGATGGTGAGTGCGGTCCCCTCGATGGACTGCCACTGCTTTAAGCCTTCGTTCTTCGTATTCAGCTGGACTCGGCAGAAGTACGTGGACCTGTCCTCCTCCCGCAGGTTCCGGATAGTGAGGGAGCCAAAATTCTGACCCTCCTTCCAGTCCAGAGACAGCCGGTCCTTGAAATCCTCATGGGTGAAAGCTGGGGTCTGGATGTAGAAAAATGGCCCGTGGAATTCTTCCCGTCTCCAGGATATTTTCACATTGGGATTCTTGGCTATTTCCCAGGGGTAACAGAAGCTGAAGGTGATACTAATGGAGCCACCCTTGGGGGCAGAGATGTTCTTTGGTTGGGTGACCCAATAGCTGTAGGCTTCTCTGGATCCTGCTGTGTGACCTTGAGGAGGGAGGGGAGAGAATTTGAAGCCACTGTAAGCGACAGAGAGGATTTCCCCAGACCTCCTAGCACCTTCCTCCACAGGGGGTCAGGGGACACATGACAGGCTGTCCCTCTGGGGTCCCCATCTCTAGTCTTGGAGGAGGACAGAGCGTGAAGGGTTGAGACGGACCCCTCCCCCCCATGGGATGTCCACCTCCTGTTGGTGGTGGCAGGCTGGCTGGCCTTCCAACTGACCCCTCTCCATATGCCCAGCCATTGCCACCAGCCCTCTGGCCCCTTCTGTGGCTTAGGTAGAGCCCTGCCAGGGGGTCCTGGCCACTCACAGGTGTGCAGGGATGTTGTTGGTGGCGGTAGCAGCAGCAGCAGCAGCAGTAGGACCCAATCCATGGTCTGCTGTCCTCCAGGGGATGAGACAAGCAGGGCTGTGAGGGCAGGAGAGGAGGCCCTGTGGAGGAGCCCCTGGGGGACTCGCGTGAACGGCATGGTCCCCGGTAGAGCAGCTGGAGAGCCAGAGCCAGCTCCTGTAGGGGACCGTAGGAAGTTGGAGGCCTTCCCACCTCCCTGGATGACTAACACTTCCTTTATCAATCTAGCTTCTTCTTTTTCTCTATTGCAGAAGGGCCTTCCTTGAGGTCAATGGCAAGGCAGCCCTGTCCTTGAGCCACAGACCAGGATGAGGTGGCCTGGGCTTGCTGAAGGGACTGTGGGGACAGGAAGACACCACTGCACCAAAGGAAGTGGCATCAGCCTCCTTGACTTGGAGAGCTCAGAGCAACTTCCCTTCTCTCCTCAGCCTCTTCCCTCATCCCAGTGGCCTCTACCATGCTTCCCCGGGGCCACTCTGCTTCTGCTTTCCCCGGCCTCCTCAGAGGCTGCACCTGATCATGGACCCCCCACCTGATGGGGCTCTCTACACCCATTGCCTCATTCCCAGCTTCACTGCTATCTCCAGTATACCCACAGGGACACTGGGGAAAGAAGCTGTGGGCTGAATGGATCCCAGATGGGCAGAGGAGAGGCCCCGCTGGCGAGAGGGGCCTGCCCTACCCAAGCTGACCTGGGGGTTCTGTTTTGGACTCGCCCCACTGGCTGTGATGGTCACTTAATGGCTGTGTCTCCCAAGCAAGGCCTGGACCCCAACCAGGGGTGCCGGGGAGCTGCTGCTGGTGGCACAGAACTTTCCCAGAACAGCTTCTGGGCAACTTCGTGGGACCCATGCTGCTTCCAGTGCTCAGGCCCTGCTGCTGTTACCGCGTGGTCTGCTTAGACCCCGTCACAGTGTCACCCTAGCACCCTGGACCAGTGCAATCCCCGGGGCCTCTCCTCCTGTCTTCCCCCAGCAGGAACAACAAGGCTCGCAGCCCACAGAGGGGGCTTGGGGAGGGGAGGGCCCGCAGCTAAAAATCAGTCTTCAGCTTCTACCAGGGAGCCTGCTGGTGTTATGACTAAGAATGCGTGACACCTGTGGATCCCACTGGGGGACCCGGCCACTCCACACAGAGCCTTGAATGCTGCCACCGGTGTCTGCCTCAATTTCCAACTCTGAGTCTGTTAGGAGTACATACCTTACTTTGCTTTGCTATATTTTACTACATGGAACTTTACTATATGGAATATTATATGAATATTGCAGTGCTATATGTGATGTGCAAAATCCCGATGACGTAACCCTAAAAGGTGTAACCAGTGAGAGACCCCCATCCACCCTGTCGAGCCACGACAGACACAAGAAGAACTGTAAGACCAGCCAGAGAGCAGGAGACGGGACGGTGGAGAGCTGAGGACGCCAGAGGTCACCAGAGAGCTGAGATCGGGGCAGGCTGAGCCCAGGACAGGATGAGACCCTGCCAGCCTCCGCTTCTCCCTGCGGTGAATGGGGTCCCATCAACTCCCAGTGAAGCCTTAAGACACGTCACATGGTGAGCACTGGGATGTGGGGTGTGAGACCAGAGTTAGATCAAGCAAAGCGTGTAATTGCGTGCGGTGTATAAACCAGCACTGAGGGCTGCCTAGCTCTGGTGTCTCGGACGTTAACGCTGGTGACCAGGCAGGCCTTGCCCCCACTTCGGTTACCTCCTGGGTGCTGAAGAGGCATCGGCCCTCTGGACCCTCATTTGAGGCTCAGAAACCTGAAGGGAAGCTGTCAACCTGATGGGCACCCCTTCCCGGCAACGTGCTCCTGCCTCCGTCTTCCCTCTTAGGGAAGGGACCTGCCTCCACAGCCGTCCTCTCTCCCCACAGCCAGGACAACTCTGCCTCCCACTCGAGTCCGTCCACTTCTTTGCTTCCACATTCTCCCATCCGAGGCTGGCACACCCCGTCTCCCACCTGGAGTATGGCAGAGCTTCCTGACGGTTCTCGGTTCTCGAGTCTGCTAGCCCCTCACCCCGCCCCCAACACACACACACACACACACACACACACACACACCCCATGTGTCTTTTTGTCCTTTTGTCATGTTAATCTGAATATGCTGCTGCTCTGCTTAAAAACCTTGTTGAGGTGACGCTGTGCCTGTAGGAGACCCCAGATCCCCTCCCTGGGCTGCCAGGGCTTCCCCTGGGCTTCCTGCTCCCTCCTTTACTCGCCTTTCGCGCACGCTGGCTTCCTGGGACCCTGAGCCTTTGCAGTCCCACCTGCTCCAAGGCACCCGTCATTCCTCCCCAGTGCATCTTGGCCTTTTCCTTTCGACATTTCCAAGGCCGTTTGCTCCTTGACATTCCCCCTTGGGGCATGGAATACAGGATACACGGCTTGCTTCCTCTGACACCCGGGCCCCTGGCACTGTGCCCGGTGCCTTGGAGGTGGTAGTCATTTCTGCGGGAATGAAATGAGGAAATGAAAGAATGGAAATGGGGAGGAAGTGGAGAGGGGTCTGGCCGGGCCCCAGGACAGCATGGAGGGGCCTTGCTCCTTCTCTCTGTGAGCCCCCTGCAAGGTGCCTTTCTGGCCAGTCCTCTGAGGCCATGGGATGATTGGTAGCCTCTTTCTGCCCCCCACCCCTGCCTCCTCCCCCTTGGCTGGCACTCTGGCTGTGGCAGATGCCCTCTCCTGTTGTTTGGAGCCACAGCTGGACAGCACTGTCTCGAATGTGAGTTTTGCTCTCTGGGGAGTCGGGGTGGCAGCCTGTGGTGAGGGGCGTGGGCAGCCTGGGGAAGGCCAGGCTCATACAGTTCTCTCCCACCCGTTATTTCTAGTGTAGTTAATGTGACTTTTGTTCCGAGGGCAAGGCCACTGCGGCCTCCATCCCTGCCCCCAGCCCTTCCAGACGGTTGGTGGCTTAGCGAGTAACAGACCCTGGCCTCTCCCCCAGGCAGCCCCACTTTCCACATTTTGCAGATGCTGAAGTGAAGCGGTTTGGAAGCAGATTTCTATGGAAATTCCACGTGTCACTGGCCGGCTTCCTGCAGGGGTTGGCTGGAACCTGTGGTCTGGACCTCTGGCCCCTCCCCACCCCGTGGTTGTGCCAACAGACCTAATGTCCTGAGCCTTTGTCTGTGTCTGGGGGCTGGGGGCACAGCCTGGGGTTCCTCTCCAGGGAGGCTCCTCACCTCCGTCCTGGCCTCTGCCCTCCGCCCCTGTGGGGTGTCCTCCCCACCCCCACCTGCTGGCTGAGACCCTGCTCTTGCCCGGTCAGATGTGCTTCCTGGTCTGACCCTGGCCGCTCACTGTTGAGATCTCCTGGCTACTTTGTGAGTGGGCTACTTCCACAGGGCTGGAACAGAGGCCCTGAGGACAGCGCACAGCAAGAGCAGACACCCTCAGGGCTGACTGTTGGCCAATGTCACAGGTTCGGCCCATGATTGTGGCCCCTGGTCCTGCAGCTCTTGCAGGATGGTCCCCTGGAGGAGCCTGCTAGTGGGGGAGGGAGGACTTGGGGGTAGTCCAAGCTGGTGGCAGCTGAAGTCCTGGAGCCAAGTGGGGTTGGGCAGGGGGCTACTCGGAAGGCACAAGCTGGGCTGCTGGGCTGTGGCCCCTGGGAGGGCCAGGGACTCCATCAGAGTGGTGGGGAGGGAGAGGATAGGGGGAATTGCAGGCTGGGCTGCGTCTGGACTACAGAGGACAGGCAGAGGGACCAGAGTGGGGAGGGGGACTCCACCCGTCAGTAAGCTGATGACATTTCCGGAGCAGGGTTGATGGGAGTGTGGGGACAGCAAGGAGAGCCTGAGAGTGGCAGGGCTGGATTGAAGGGATGTCAGGTAGGTGGTCAGGTGAGCAGGTCCTGTGGAACCAGGCCTTGGCCTGCACTGGCAGAAGGGACAGCTGGAGGGCAGGGAGCAGTCCCTGCAGTGGCTTGGGGTGGCTGGGGGGCGGGAGCTTGGCCCTGGCCTCTGGAGTGGGCTGCTAGGCCAGCCTGGTGGCAGGGGGAGGGTGAGCCTGTGGAGTCAGGTCAGGGATGCAGGGCAGTCATGCTGTCCCTGCCAGCCCCGCTAGCATCAAGGTATCCAAGGCTGGAACCTGGCTGGGGCCTGGTGTCTTGGGCCCTAGCTCTCTGGCCCTCTGGGGACTGTTTGGCCCATCTGCAGCTGTGCCATTTGCCACCTGGTAGACACTTGCAGCCAAAATCAAGCTCCACCTGTGGTCCTTGTTACTGCCTCTGGAGGCTCAAGCAGCCGGCGCAGGGCCTCTGCCTACCTGGGAGCTGCGTCCACTGGAGTGTTCTTCCCTAAAAGCCCTTCAGCCTCTGCTCTGTGACCCTGTGCAGGGTCCTGAACTGCTCTGGACCTCAGGCTCCCATTTGTTCAATGGATGTTCTGAGAATACCTACTCCTTAAGTGGCTACGCCAGTCCAGGCAGAGTGTCCAGTACAGAGCTGGCTGGTTGGCAACCTCCACACCCTTAGGCCTCCTCAACCCTTTTGATGTACTTCAAGAGCAAAGAGAGTCTCCTGAGGTTAGCTGAGCCACTCAGGTCACAGAGTAGGAGTGACCAGCGGATCCAAACCCAGGTCTGTCAGGCCGAAACTTTATGGGCATGGCAGGAGGGCAGGTGTTTTCCTGCACACCTGGGGAGCTAGAGGCAGGAAGGCAGAGGTCTTGGCTTCAGTTCTGTCCCCTTGAGTGGGTTACCTTTTAGGCCTCATATACTGAATGGACAGAGCTCAGCAAAAGGGGCCCGCAGACAGCTGACCCTGGGTCTGTGCTCCAGCTTGCCCAGTGTACCATGCATACCCAACTCAGCTCTCGGGACCCTTCTGTCTACTGCTGGCTCTGGCAGTGGGGAGCCACTGGCTTTGGGAAGAAGACTTCCTGGGTCCCCAGGTGTTCAGCTCTGAGCGCCACAGGGATCAGGGGAAGTCATCCTCAGGCAGGGGCTTCTCCCCCACTCCATGGTCTGGGGAGGCCCTCAGAGTTCCTTCTCCTCCCCATCCTAGAGAACTCCCAAGCTCCTTGTGAGACCCCACAAGCCCCATTAATAGCCCCAGGTTTGGACAAGTTTCTGGGGTGCTGGGCCCTGACGGACACCCTCCCCCCTCCCGGACACCTCCCTCCCGCATCCTCCTTAGGGATCTCTTCTGCAGCCCTTTCCTCTCGTCCTTGAACCCAGCACAGTGCGGGTCTGGGAGCTAGGTGGGGCTAGGTCCAGGGAGGTCACCAGGGAGGTCCCCGTCTGAGCAGGAAGCTACTGGAAGAGCCTGTGGTTGGACTGAGCCTCCGGGAAGGCCTCCCTGAGCAGAGAGGCCAGCAGCTGGTGCTGCCTGGGACCCCCCAATCAGCTCCAAAGAAGGGGTGCCGTCAGGTGCCCCCCACCAGCATTCACCCTGGCTTAGGGTTCAGGGCCACACTGCCCCTTGCTGCAGGGAAACCGCCATGCTCCTGGGAGACTGTGGGGCTCTCTCACCCACATTGTCTGCTGTGAAGGCCCCAGAGGCCCTGGCAGCTGCACCTGCTCATGGAGGAGGGTTGGCTCCTGGCCCCTGGGTGGGATAGTTCAAGGGTAGGTGAGCTGTGTTCAGTCTCTGCATCTGTGAGGGCCTCTCTGTCTGCCCTGGGAGGAGTGTCTGGGGCCCTGGTAACAGGGGAGGAGCTGGTGGACGTGCCTGTGGGGTCTCCCCTAACATCCCCCTCCTCTGCCTCTGAAGGCCAACTCCGTGGAAGAGGGAGCCAGGCCCCACCCCAGGCCCACCAGGAGACAGTCCTAGAGACCATAGAGACCTGCTTCAGGCTGAAGCCCCAGGAGTGCCTGCTTCTGCCTAGAAGAGCAGCCAGTGTGTGGGGGCTTGAGTTGGACCATCCACTGGGGGTCACCAAACCCTCAATTCCATCCTCCCAGTCCCTCATATCCTTCACGTCAGCAAGGCCCGCAGGCCAGGAGCCTGCCTCCAGCCTCCATGCTGAGCCCCGTCCCCCTCTGGTTCCATCCCGGCTCCTAGCTCCCAGGGGTAGAAAGCACTCTAACCCCTTAACCCCCAAATAAGAGAAGGCCCAGCCAAGACCAAGTCAGAGGAACCACTTTATTGACAGTTACTGACATCACCTGGAGGATGGGGACATGTACAAAACAGGAAGTGACCTGGAATGGGACTTTGTCACTACATGTACTCACACCTGTGCCCACACAGGCACACACACTGACCACATCCGCAGCAAGGGGGCCCTGGCCAGGGTTCGTGAGACACTTGTTGTAGGGCTGAGAATAAAACAAGATGTAGAAAGAGCAGGTGCCTGGGACACAGCCACTCAACAGAAGGATCCTGGAGGCCGAGGGGGCCTGGAAACTCTCACATCAAACTCCCAAGTGCCGCCCCATGACCCTGGGCCCCAGAGAGTCAGGGGAAGGACTGAGGTTGGGGCCAGTGCAGGGAGGCCTCGCTCCTGCCCCAGCATAGAGTCCATTCTCAACAGAGATGAAACTGCTGCGTGGAGTGGCCAGCAGGGACACCTGGGTGGCAGGCACCTGGGGTGGGCATGCAGTGTGGATGGGGGGCGGTGCCCACCGAGACAGTCGCTGGTGGGGGTGCCCCATGTCCGGAGCTGCCAGGTGGAAGGTGGCAGGGGTATAGGGAAGGTGGGGGTCCTCCAGGGCGACTTGGCTGGTGGCCTGTGGAGGAGGGAGGAGGGCTGGTAGGCTTCCATCTCCAGGCCTGGCTCCAGCCCTCCTCCCAGGTCTCTCACCTGAGCTCTCCTCTGTGCCCGGGAGCTGGGGAGGGGCGGCTGAAACTGAGCGACAGACCTGGGAGAGAGAGTGGAGGGGTCAGAGGCAGAGTGTCACTAGCCCAGTGGTGCAGGGACACGAGGACTGGCTCTCACCGATGCCTCTGCCGACGTACGAGGTGTAGGAGGAAGATGCAGCCACACAGGAGGACCCCGGAGGCCCCAAAGATCCCCGCCAGGTCTGCCTGCAGAATGGGAGCTGGAGAGGGTGCAGGGAGCCCTGGGCAGATGGGCAGGGTGTCAGATGAGCGGCCAGTGCCCAGGCCCAGCTGTGCCACAGGCCCTCTCCCCAGTCCCACCTTTGTCTCCACAGGCTTCCTGGGAGCCATTGGGGAAGGAAATGAACTTGCAGCAGATGGTGGTGTTGGCCCAAGGGCTTCCAGCCGTGGACCCTTCCAGGGTGAGGGAGATGCTGCTTTTGGTCTCCCAGTGTGCCTGGAGGACAGGGCCCCACTGCTGGGTTCCGAATTCTGGGTGCAACACAGCCAGGCTGGTCCCTCCAGCACCTTCAGGCCCCCCCAAGCTCACGGTCACCAGGGAGATGGAGCCAGACCCCAGGAATCCACAGCGGACAGTGAAGGTCGGGAGCTCCGTGGCCTCCATCTGGACTTGCACCCACACCTTGGGGGTCCCTGAGGAGCAGGGAAGGAAGATCAGCGAACTGGCCCCAGGGTCCCCACCCTGTGACCTCTGTAACTCTCTGTCTTCCCCACTCACGTGCAGAAATGCAGAGGATCAGCAGTGCCCACAGCAGGAGCAGAGGCCTGGGCCTGGCCATGGGTCCCTCGCCGCCCAGGCTCTGGGGGCTGCAGGGACGACCCAGGTGTTCTGGTTCTCCTTGAAGGACGTTTTCATGTTGTCAGCAGCCTGGGCGAAAGGGGCTCCCCACAGCCCAGCCCCACTTCCTTCTCCTGTGCCTTCCTCCAGAAGTGGTTAACACTGGGTAATGGGTTCCCCCCGTCAAGGGACAGTGACAGCTTCCTCTGTCCCTAAGAGCTGTGCTTCTACCAGAGGGGTGGGGTGGCTCAGGTTCTGTCACAGCACAGGTGCTGGCTGTACCAGACCCTCGGGGAGAGGACAGAAGAGGAGCTGCAGGAGATGCTGAACAGCAGCTCTTTCATGGGGACAGGGGACACCTGGTTGTTCATGAGGAACAAGGCTCAGACCAGCCCAGATAAGGGGTAGGGAACGTGGAGGACTCTAAGCAGGAAAGTCAGTGGGGAGCCCACCTAGGAGCCAGGCCCGGTGCGACCCAGTTCACACCTGAGGTGGCCTCTCGACACACGGCTTGCCAACCATCCCATGTCTAACTGCTGCCCTGATCACCCTCCCGAGCTCCTTAGTCACAGTTCCTGGACGCCCAAGGGCGTCCCGCTGGAGCTGCGCCTTCTCAGCTGCCTCCTTCACCATAGAGGGCCCCTGGCTTCTAGCTACTCGGACCCAAAGCATAGTCACCTGTGGCTCTTCTCCTGTCTCCAACCTGCCCGGGCACTCACCTTCCCACCCTGACCAAATGCCTAATTCAAACCCTCTGCACAGGCAATGCAGAATTAGCCGGTCTCCCTGCATCTCCCGCGGCCGCCCTAAGCAAGCTCTCCATGCCGCAGCCAGTGTGACCCTTGGGAGCCCATGTCACCAGGCCTCTGCCCTTCCTAGCTCAGACCCTATCTCACCCAGAGCCAAAGCCTCAAAGGCCTCCATGATCTAGCTCTGCGTTCCCCGGCCTCGCTTCCCCTCCCACCTCACCAGCATACTATTTGTTGAATCTGGAGGTGACATGAACCTGCTGGCCCTTGGCCACAAGTGTGGATGGGGATGCAATGAGAGACCCCTTCTGGCCTCCACTTCTGTTTCCTCTTCCTGCCAGGTATTGCTCCAAATCTCCGACGTGCGAGTGTTCATTGACAGAATGCACCTTGACCAGGACTCTGCTGCCTACGCAGTGACACGTGACCCTTCCCAGGGATCAGAAAGCTTTGTGCACTGTGAGCCTGAATCTGAGACTGGCCTACAGCTGGCCTGAGGACTGCTTTGTCCAGGTGTGGTGAGGATGAAAGAGACAGCCCTGTCCTGGGTCCCCTCTTTGAAGCGTGGCCTGTGTGTCCTGGACTGAGTATGCTTAATCCTGTGGTGATGGCCAGAAACCAACCTGGCCCTTGGGCAAACTGCCCTCATCCTTCCCTGCAGTCCACTAACTGGACTTCACAGGTGCCTCCAGACCAGTTGCCCACTGTTCTGGACTGGTTGTGCCACAAGTACTCACCTGGTTCAGACCTGCTTTCACCACTTCTTGCACTACTGAGCCCAGATGGCAGGGTTGAGACCTGGGCAGAGATGACCCCTCAGTGTGTCCTGGCCGTGTGGATGTGGGGCATCTGGGACGTGTGTGGGCTGCTGACCTCAACCTCCCTTCTGGAGACTCTCTCCCACCTACTGCGATCCAGCCTACTTTGCAAGGCCCGTCTCCAGGAAGCTGTTTCAGCCTGAGTGCTCCCTTCTCCAAGCCCGTCACAGGAGGGCACCCAGGCGGAGCCAGGCTCTCCGCAGCCCTGGGGGTCTTCACCCGTTGACTCTAAGACCTGGAGGAAGATTCTCTTTTGATCAACACCTGCACAAAGTCCAGAAGAAGGGCTCAGAGCTTACTGATGGATTTTAAAGTCACGGCACGAAGCCAATGACTTGCCAACATTCTCAGTTTTTTAATTTCAATCTTGGAAGCCATGTTGTTCCCTCAGTATGTTTTTGCTGTGCAAGATTCAAACAAGATAGAAATAGTAGAAATAGGAGTTTCTGGAGGCTAACACTATCATTTCTGGGTTTTGTGTATTGTTTAGGAAGACTGAGGTTATAAACACATTTGTATAGTTTTCTTTTTATGTTTATGAATGAGAGTTTTAATAAACTCTCCATATGCTCTGTGGAGAGCTTTTTAAGTATCCTTATTTGGGGGTGGCATGAAACAGCTGCAGATCATGTTAGGTGGAGTGCCAGATGCCAGCAAGTCATTTTTACCCCCCTTAAATAGTTGTTTACCACAAATCATTTTTTAACCAGACTCTTTCCTTATCGTTTCAACATGCCACCTTGATCAGAAAATGAAGTCTTATAAATAGATCTATTTCTGGCTTTTCTTTCTTTATCTCGCCTTTGACTTGCTTATTCCTGTTTCAATACCACATGGTCCTAACCAGAATACTTCCATGTTTTGCTGTTTGTGAGGGCTCATGTTCTTTCTCAGAACTTCTTGTCTATTCCTGAACATTCTCCAGAATTTTAATTCTAGAGACACAAAAAGTCCTAAGCCAAGCAATGAAAGCAAGCCCTGTGTCAAGAAGCTGGCATCCCGGCCCCCGCCCCACCCCTGACCTGCAGTACAGGCAAGATGATGCTGACCACCCCTTGCCCAGACATTTCTTGGTGATTCCCTGCAGCCACAGCCTGAGGCCAGCTGCAGTGAAACAGGCTTGGGCTCAGCCTGTAGCGTTAGGCCGTGAACATTAGAAATAGCCACAACTCCTCACAGCTCCACATCCTCGGACAAAGCACCTTAACCTCACAAAGACTCACGATTTCAGCAGGTGGGGTGCTGTCTGCTTCACAGTGTGGTTGAGAGGACTGAGTAGGTCACTGTCAGTGGACCCTGCCCAGCCTGGCTCAGCCCTCAGGGAAGGCTTTTGTATAAGACATAACTTGAGATTGGCCCATTCTCTCCAAGCTATTGGGGTGGGTTTTCCTTGTGGCTTGTGTGGAAGACATCAGGACATCATTATGACACCTTCCCAGCAGATCAAATCCAGGATTCTTTTATGTGGGGTGCTTTACCACTGAGCTACATCCATAGTGCTTTCTACTTTTTGACACAGGGTCTTGCTAAGTTGCTGAGGCTGGCCTTGAACTTTTGATTCTCCTGCTTCAGCCTCTCAAGTTGCTCAGGATACAGGAGTGGGTCGCCATGTCTGGTCCCTTTCTTTTTAAAATTTTTGAACCAGGATGTTTCTGAAGTTATACTCAACTGTGCTTTTCCTAGTATTTCTTCTTCCTTACCTTCCTTTCAAACAGCTGACTCTGAGGAAGACACGTTGGCTTCGGCAGAGATGTGACTGGTTAGGAGAGAAGCAGAGGGTGTTGGCTGGGCTCTGGAATCTTCAAGAAGACCGGGAAGAGAGAGCAGGTGAGGAAGCCGTGACCTGGGGCTCCAAGTACAGGGGGACAGTCTGGGAGGCATTAAGGACTCTAGGGAGGCAGGGCTGCTGTGGGGGAGGCTGGGCAGATTCTTGTGGACACATCTGGCACAGGAGCAGCAAGGGCTCAGGCTGTGGGCAGAGGTCCAGGGGCCGCCTCCCTCCCCCACATGCCTTGGCACTTGTCACCGCCTTAGGAAAAAGGATGGAAGCTGGAAGAATCAGGAGTTTTCCACCATCTGGGCAGGAGAACTGCTTGAAATTATAGAGGAAAACGTTTTGTTTCTGCTCATCTGAGCTTGTAGCGTGAGACTTATAACTGCTACATTCATTTTTGCCTGTTTTACATGTGAAAACGACCACTTTTTCCGTCTTGTTTGTAATAGCATTTTATCTTTTATTAAAGTAATACAAATAAGAGGTGATAGCTGAGTGAGTTTTACATGCTTAAGTCTCTTCTGAGCGATTCACGCTTTAACAAACTATGAGGGAATGGCTTGCCCAGTGCCAAAAAACTACTGACAAAATCTTTAGCTCCAGACCCCACAACATGAACCACTCTGCTGAGCCGCTTGTCCCACATAGTTAAAAAATAAAAACGGATCTACAAGGTTGTGCCGATAAACAGCAGGCCTGTGCTGCGGGAGCGAAGCTGGGACATGAACTGTGCCTCCCCGTCACCAGGTCAGGCCACCTTCCTAGGCTATGAGGTGACTCGAGAGCCGGTACTGCAGTCACAAGGACAGTTCTGTGGCGTCTGCACACATCGTTTGATTCCCTCACTGGTCTAATCTGCTGAGGCGAATTGAATGTACTCGCTTCCAGCTTCCCTGGAGTCTGGGCTCGCTGCATGCTCGAGGTTTGCTCTCCTCTCCCGCGCTTATCTTTGCCAAGTTTTCCACTCTTCTCCTGAGCTCTCTGTTCCCTCTGGGCTGGGCTGTTTGTCCATGCTGTCCCAGTTTGGCAACACTAAAGGGTCATCAGTGAGCCTGCACTAGTGGGACTGGTTTTGTGAATCCTTCTGGGACGAGGTCATTTCATCTTATCTCCAGGGCAGGATCTAAAGAGCTCATCAAGGGAGACTTCAAAATGTTTATGTGTGAAAAGAAACCTTTCCCTTCTGGCTATGTCTCTCCTCACATCATCAAGGCGCAAATTCTCCTTTCATCCTATAACCTCTGGGCCAGGGATCCTGGGGTTCAAAGAGGGGATGCATTTACCCAGTAGCTGAAGACTTTCTCAGCCATCCAGAAAAACATCTCTCCATGTTGTAATTCAGGTGATACCAAAAACTCTCCTCTGGGAAAGCTCACGGCCATGACACAGGTTGAGGAGGATCAGTATTCAATATTGGGCTAACAAAATGTGAATGTGCAGCAGGGCCAGCCCCTGGGAAAGCATTGCTTGGCGTCCCTCATTATGCCATGCAGAGGCCTCTGCATCACCTCCTGAGCCAGCCTTCTGGGCTGGGGGCATCCAGTGTGGCCTGGGTCTGACTGTCTTAGCCAGCAGGGAGCAAAGCTGAGCTTGGGGAGTTGGGCTGAGACTCCAGGTGGTACGCAGGACCCCCCACTGCTGTGCATGGGAAATGCTCATTTCTAACTTAAGAAAATACAACGAAGTTAAGTTTGATAACTATTCAGTGTCACTGGTGCCCTCACTGTTATCCAAGGGTCATGGTTCATCTCTAGTATGATCAAAATCCTAAGGGAAGAGAGGCAAGACCACAGCCTGTTACCAACTGTGGTTTCCGTGTCACAGATGTACTGGCTTCGAGATTCCAGATTCATTTCCCCAATGAGAATGCTGCTATTTGCCCTTGGAAATCACTTTTCTAACCTGTTTGTGAGTTTCCCAAATGAAGGATGTTAGTGGGTTTTGAACTTCTCTACTGAAGCAGTAAATGCAAAGAGGCACCTATTCCATTTGGATTTGTTTTGAGAGACATTCTGCAGCTTTCAAAAAAAGGGTAAATCATGATCTAAAGACATTCCTCACAGCTGGGGGGATAGCTCAGCTGGTAGAGTGCTTGCCTCGAAAGCACAAGGCCACAAGGCCCTGAGTTCAATCCCCAATACCGCAGGGGAAAAAAAAAAAAAGGTTCTCACTTTGCTCTCAGTAAAACACCTTGGTTTTTTTAGAGCAAAAATATATTTTGTACTATTAACTATTTTAGAAACACTTATTTCAGTAACTTACCCAATGTATTTTAAATGCGTATTACAATGTACAAAATAAGGAGCAAATGTTCATTTAGGTAAAATTTGTAATAAAGATTCCTAAACTTTTGGAGTCACAGAACTCAGGTTCTGTTCCCATTTCCATGGCAACACAACAAACCCATTAGACTCAGTGGTGTAAACAATCACCTTCTTACTATGCTCATGGATTCTGTGCTCAGAAGCTTGGAAAGGACACAGGAAAGATGGCTTAGCTTAGCTGGGGAAACTTAAAATGCTGCATCTAGAATCGTGATTCACGCCTGGCAGCTGATGATGGATGTTGGGGAGAACCACAGCAAGGGCTGTTGGTGGGAGTACAGTCCTCCTCACATGGCCACTTGGCTTTTCACAGCATGTGACTAGCTTGAAGACTACCATCCCACAAAACAGGAAATAGAAACTACCAGTTTCTTTAAAATTTAAATCCACAAACTGGCACAGCATCAATCCCACCTTATTGTTAGCTTAGCAACCAACAGAGTCCATATTCAAGGGGAGGACCAAGATCTGACCAAAGAAAAGCATCAGAGAATTTGGGGAGCACTGTATGAAACTTGGGCAGATTCTGAGGCTGGGGCTCAGTCCACCACCCTGGGCTACCTGGTTGCACGTGGCTGTCCATTTTTTACAAAGCCTCCCAGTTTCTCTTTTGATCTTTGAAGCGCCTAAGCTTGGTCGATATTTAAATTCCTCAGGAATCTCCCCTCCTGGTTTCTTAGTGACTCCATGTCTTCACCTTGGATGAAACTGTCACGACCAGCTCAACTGCTCGCTCTCTAATGGCTCTGCCCACTGTCTCAGCAATACACCCCCGAGAGCCCAGACGAAGCACCTGGGAAGGGGCGACACACAGGCTGTGGCACCAGGCATCCACAGAATCTGACCTTCATCAGGTTACAATCTCAAGTCACATCTAGAACTGGCTGATTCAAACACTTTTACTGAGTTCATCACCAGGGCGTAGAGGAGTCTGTGGAAGGAGTCCCAAACAGAGAAACCAGGGGCTCGTTAAACGCATGGAGGCATGTACCTCTCCACTGCAGAGGTGACACCTCCCACCCACTCCAAACAGAACACAGGCAGAGGGACAGAGCCAGGGTGCATCAGGGAGACAGGGGTTCGTGGCTTCTCGACCCATCACCATCAGAGAAAGGTAGGTGAGAAAGGCAAGGTCAGGACTGGGGCCGGAGAGACTTCACTTTGCTTCTTTCTCCTTCTCTAAGTGGTCGTGTCCTTCAGGTGGGAGATGGAGATGGGGAGAGGTCCAGAGTCCTGTCAGAAATCCTGTAAGAAAAAGGATGAAAGGAGACATGAAGTCACAGCAATAGACTGAAGGGCCAATAGAAGACTGCGTCTGCAGCTGAAAATCCTAACTTCTCTAAATCTCCAGAGGCCACCAAAGTGCTGCCAAGGGCTCTGGCATATTTGACAAGTACATGGATTGCCTGCCAGCATTTCCAAGGACACACAATCTCTGCTCTGGGCATACCTACCTCGATGTTCAGCTCTGTAGTATCTAAAAGGTCGAGCCCATGCTCACTGGAGGAAGAGTGGTTCCCAGGTTGCTGGAAGAAATGGGATCAAAAGTCAGAAAGCACCTTCCCCATTCCTACCCTTCCCAATAGAAACACAGTTCCTTTTTCAGTTTCATTAAGGACAAGTACAAAGGACCACACATCAGTCATGACAAAAGTGCCTCCTCTCCTGGCCTGCTACTGAGCCCCTTAAGAGCCTTCAGCTTTGGAACCAGAGAACGGGATTGTCCTCAGTGTTTCAGGACAGACTATCTGAACAGAGACCTTGCTTGCTGGGCTTTGGTTATGGCAGTGTCACTGTCTGGATTTTCCTCTGAGCATGAACAGTCTCCTTTCCCTGCTCTTCTTTCCCTTCCCCAGAGGAGAGACCAAGAGACTAACAGCAGAAGACCCACATGATTATTTGTCCCCCTCAGATCCATAACCCCTAGACTAGGTATGAAGAGGTGGGGCCTTTGGGAGGCATTCAGGCCACAGCATCAGAGCCCTTGTGAATGTGACAAGTGCCTTTATTACGAGAAGAGGCCAGAGAGCTAGCTTGCTCCTTCCTCCCAGTCAGGACACTACGAGACCCTGGCAGTCTGCAACTGCAACTGGCGGAGTCCTCACCAGAACCCACCGTGTTTGACCTGAGGTTTGACTTCCAGCTGCCAGAGCTGAGAAATAAATGTTGTCTATGGTGCTCTGTCATGACAGCCTGAACTAAGACATAGCCCTCTGTTGTCTACAAGGTGCTTGTCCTTTTGTTACTGAGGAAATGGAGGGTCAGAAGGGCAACACACTAACTTGACATGGAACTGAGGGTGCTGCTCAGGTCTCCGAGCTCCCAGGTCTTTCACACTATACTGGAGCATCCTCCTGGGGAAGTGGGCAGCCAGGGCAGAGAAGGGAGTGTGGAGGGACAGGGATGGGACGGACCTCTCAGCATAGGAGGGAGGAGGGGGTGGGGTTGTGTTGAGGAGACTTACTAAACGGGCTGATGACCTCCCACCCTGGAATCTAGGGCTCCTTCCAATTCTTAGGAGGTTTAGAGGCAACAATACTTAATTGGGGACAGGAAGGGAAGTGCTATTCCAATGCTTTTTGTCATTTTTAACCCAGGGGGCACTCTGTTATAGGGCTACAGTTTTTTAAAAACTTTTGAGACAGTTTTGCTAAGTTGCTGAGGCTGGCCTTGAACTTGCAATCCTACTGCCTCAGCCTCCAGAGTAGATGATATTACAGGCTTTGCACCACTGTGCCTGGCTGCTTATTTCTTTAATAAAAGCAAAGTCTATAGTAACAACCTGTTCTTCCTTTCCTCAGTGTTTCTTTCAGAAAGCCCTAAGCAGCATCAGAGACAAAGGCTGTCAACAGGACCAAGAAGAGAATCCCTGCGCCCCTCCTGCTGACTGGCCCGCAGTTCTGGAGGGAGAAGGGAAGACTGGGCTCACTCACCATGTCTATATCCTGCCATTCTTCACTTGATTCATCCAGAATTTCTAGCTCTTCTTCCTCATCTTCCTCCATAAGGCTGAGTCTGACAATAGTGACAGAGAGCAGGAGTTTCAAACTGTTCTTTAAAGGTCTGAGAATTTCTCAAAGGTACCCAGGAAGAGGAGCAAGTCGTATGTGGAGCAGGAAGTGGGGCTCTGGGTTCTCACCCCTGCTTCGGTGGAAGCAGTTCTTTACATTCTGGGGTTTCATGCTATGCTGGAAGGAAGTATTGAGGGGTGAAGGGAAGTTCAAAAAGCATTAGCAGAGAAGCACTGACCAAGAGAATCCCCAGAGCGGATGACAGATAAGAAGCAAAGATGGAATCGAGTTAGCTAGATTAAAGCTCACCGAGTTAGCTGGTTGCCTCCACCAGGGCCTGAAGGATTGTGTGGAGTCGGGAAATACTGGGCACCCAAGAACCTTGACCTCTGGGGACCTGAGAGAGGCCGGCTGTCAAGAATGAAGCAGGATCAGTGACAAAATAAAAGTAAAGGGCAAAATAAGGAAGAAGGGGGCCAGCATCAAAGGGGAGAAAAGCTCTGAGTATGGGAAGAGACATTTTAAAGTTAAAAAAGGACGGCGGGGTGGGGGGCGCTGGGGTTGTAGCTCAGTGTAAGAGTGCTTGCCTTGCATGTGTGAGGCACTGGGTTCCATCCTCAGCACCTCATAAATACATAAAATAAAGGTATTGTGTCCATCTACAACTAAACCCCCCCTCCAAAAAAAAAAAAAAAAAAGCCTTAGAGAGCAGCCAAGATGGAGGGCACCCTGTGGGGGAACACAGCAGCTCCAAACAGCAGGCAGCCCGATGCTCCCCTGGCTCACTCGTGGGTGAGGTCCGGTGCTGAGCTGCCTTCTGCCATCTCTTCCAGCTCCCCCAGCAGAGGCCGGCCCTTCACAGCGGTGGAGGTGAGGATGGGTGTGTGCAGGAGGCTAGGCAGCTGCAGGCTTTCTTCCTGGGATGAGGAGACGTCCTCTCTGTGAGGCTGTTTCACTTGCTCAAGACCTGCCCGGGATTTGATAAGGGCAAGTGAAGAAGAGAATAGAAAACCTATTATGACTCATTCTGTTTCATCTCAAAAATGAACAGAGTTGGGGGCTGGGGGCTGGGGTTGTGGCTCAGTGGTACAGCACTTGCCTTGCACTGGTGAGGCACTGGGTTTGATCCTCAGCGCCACACAAAAATAAAGATATTTTACTTTTATTTATGTACAACTAAAAAATATTTTAAGAAAACGAACAGAGACCCAGAACCCTTTGTGCAACAGTGTAAAGCTTGTAGGGTTGTGTGTAGGCCTGTCCCAGAACAACTTACTACACAGCTTAGTAAACAATTGGAAAGATATCCATTTCACAGATAAACAGTTAACGTGTCAAGATGAAGGTGGGAGAGGAATGGGTTCGCCAAGATTGAGACGCCCGAGGTAAGCAATGAAGATCACCTGAGATCCTATTCGGTCCAGATTTCTGGGGTCAGAAAGAGCTCAAAATGGCCAGAGTTTGGGAGCAGAGGCCAGAGTGGATGCATGAGGGACAGGCAGGAGTAGGAACATGGGAGACAAGATTTTCTGAAAGTTAAAAAGAGAGGGAGAGAGGAGAGAGCGAGTGTGGAAGGGAAGGAGGGAGGGAGGGGGAGGGAGAGACGGCTACAATATCAGTGTAGCTCTGAGGCGAAGGCTGAGTGGAGGGTCTCTCCTGTGAAGACTGTAGATGACCGAAGGTTCTTACCCGAGGTTCCCATTGCCTGAGAACACCCCATGATGCTACTTTAAGACATCTGTCAATGGACATTAGTATTTGTCAATCTTGTAGACTGAAACCAACAACCCAAAGTGAGTTGCCACTGGTTCATGTGAAGGCCTGTAGAAAGCAGAGCCACATCCATGAACTTGTACTCAGAGAGCAACCTTGGGCCTTGCTGCAGATCTTCCTAAGCTCCCCAACCTACTTATGGTGTAAGAGGATTCTCATCTTCTCCATTTCATGGTTTCCTTAGCCCTTCAGGTTCATGCCTGTAAATACCACCTGGACTCTGCCGACTTCCAGCTGACCCCAGCTGCTGGCCCTCCCTTGAACTCCAGCTTCTGATCTCCAACTGTCTATCACACATTTGCACCTGGATGCACCAAAGCCCTGATGTTTCCCCACTCAGTGCTCTCCTGCTCAGACAGCATCAATTCCATCCTTCCCAATCCTGGGAGTCATCCCCAACTCTCCTCTTTATTTTACATCCAACATCTAATTTGTCAGGGAATTTGGTCAGATATTCCTTAGTGAAGCATCCAGAACCCATCACTCCTTGCCACCTCCACCACTCTCCTGGCCTGGGCACTCTCCTCATGTGGGGCAACTTTGCCAACAGCCTCCTTTCTTCTGTGCTTGCCCCTCTACAATCAGTTAGGGTCCCTGCTCGCACAGACCCTGTGTTCTTCCAGTGGTTTCCTGATGCACTCAGAGTAAAGGCCAGAGTCTGCCATACACCCTCTGGGCTCCTGTGACCTCTGGTTGCAAATAGGATTTGTAGGATACTTCATTGCTTACCTCGGGCCTCTCAATCTTGGCAAACCCATTCCTCTCCCACCTTCACCTTGACACGTTAACTGTTTATCTGTGAAATGGATATCTTTCCAATTGTTTACTAAGCTGTGTAGTAAGTTGTTCTGGGACAGGCCTACAAGCTTTACACTGTTGCAAATAGGATATGTAGGCATACTCTGCATTCTAGCCATAGTGGTCTTCTCTGCTATTCCTTGCACATGCCAGAGCATTCCCATTCGTGGCCTTTGGACTGGCTGCTCCCTGTTATTTTGATATACTTTAGGAACACTACAATCCTTCAACTTTGTTGAAAATAAAACATTAAGTATTCAGACGGACACAGCTCCAGTGCCTTGGATTTCCATGTAAGCAAATCAGAACCCAATTCAGAACCCAATTCAGAGTGAATGAGTTATTCACTCTCAATAATTTAGGAGCTCAAAACTTAAGGTCAACCAGTAAGAAACCACCAACTAACCTCTCACTGGACTTTCCACTTTCCATCCTACCCAGTCCCCTATCTTCCTTTGTCTTGTTTCTGCAAACACCTTTGTGCCCCTCAGGGGAGGCCCTGACTGTTTGGCGTTGTCCAATCACAAATTGCTGACTGCTCAACAACTTGTAACAAATTTAATGCACTTAAGTTCATCCTTCAACACCTCCCCTGGGTTTTTTGCCCAACACTCAAGGGCTCTGTGAGGCCTTCTCCTTCCTGGGCACCCCCTGCCCCCCGCATTCCCTCCCCTTCCTCCCTGCTTTCTGGTCACAGTATTTATCACTCCCTATCACTAAAGGAAGGTGATTTTGTCTTTGTTTACTGCTGTATTCCCACCACACGGTGCTCAGAATCCATCGACTGAACAGCAGAACCAGCCTTTTCAATTTTATCTCACCTTTACAAACTCTTGAAACACCTATGCTTTGGCTAACACGCATACTTCTATGCTGTCTGTGCACGTGCTGTTCTGCTAGCCTTGATGATCACTCTTCCTGTCTCATCTGACTCTTACTCAGTTTTAAAGCTCCAGCTTAAATTTCACCTTTTTGGTAAATCCTTTACAGAACAACTAAACAAAGAGATACCTTCATTCTCTGAAATCTATAGCATTCATTTGTGCAAATCCTCAGGTATTTATTTATTGGTGTGTATTCATAATTCAGATTTTTTCCTAAATGTGTTTCCTCCTTCTGAATAGATGGTAAGCTGTTTTTCATGACCTCTAAAACACTCAACCATGTCTTTTAAGTAGCAGGTCCTTAACATTTTTTAGTTAACTGATGAAAGCAGAGTATCCTAGTGGTGTAAGATATAATTTTAGGTGGTATGCAGAAGACACTAAGAGTGGGGCACAGTGGTGCACGCCTACAGTCCCCACCACTTGGGAGGCGAGTGGAAGGCTGAGTAACACAAGATCCCACTGCAAAAAACTCCTACCCACTCCCCCTAAAAAGAACAAAAAGAAGAAGACATTAAAAAGAAATCACACCCTAACTCTCACCACATACAAAAATTAACTCAAAATGGAGTACAGGGGCTGGGGTTGTGGATCAGTGGAGGAGCGCTTGCCTAGCATGCATGAGGCACTGGGTTCGATTCTCAGCACTGCATATGAATAAATAAAAGGTCCATCGACAACTAAAAAAGTATTTTAAAAAATGGAGCACAGACTTAAATCTAAGAGGTGAAAATACAGAACTTTAGGAAGAAAAAAAATAGAAGTAAATATTTTGATTAGGCATGATTCCTTAAGATACAATACCAAAAGTACAAGCAAGAAAGAAAAAATAGGGGGTTGGGGATCAGCTCAGTTCATACAGTGCTTGCCTGTCCAGCACAAGGCCTGGGTTCAATTCTCACAAAAAAAAAAAAAGAAAAAAAAAAGGTAAATTTCATCAAAATTAAGAACTTTCGTATTTCCAAGGATACTATCAACAATGTGGAGAAAACACTCATGGAATTCAAGAACATTATTTCACATCATATACTGACAAAGATCTCATATCTGGAAATATAAAAACTCTTACAACTCAACAATAACAAAACAACTCACTCTAAAAATGAGCAAAAGGAGCTGGAGAAATGGCTCAATGATAGAGGGTGTGTTTAAGACCCTGGTCTTGCTCCCTAGCACCTCAAAAAACAAACAAAGACCCTAAAGGATCTGAACAGACATTTCTCCATAGAAGATCAATCGTTAATAAGTGAATAAAAAGAAGCTCAATATCAGCAGTCATTAGAGAAACGCCAATTTAAACTATGAGGTACCACTTCAGTCATTAGGAAATGGATAAAATAAACTCTTGTTCTGTCATAAAAAACAAGGTACTGACACATGATTAAGCACAGATGAACCATGAAAACACGCTGTTTTCACCTAACACCAAAGGTCACACACTGATTCCATTTAGAAAGGTGCCCAGAACAGGCAAATTCAGAGACAGGAAGTAGATTAGTAACATTGCCTAAGACTGAGAGGATGGGGAGAAGAGTGAGTGCCTGCTAAGAGGTCACAGTTTCTTCTACAATGATGAAAATATCCTAAAATTAAATAGTGGTGATGGCTCATAGCTTGTACTAAAAACCATTGATGTGTACAATTTAAAAGGGTAAATATTATGGTATATGAATTATATCTCAATAAAGTTGTAGCATTTAAAAAGGTCACATTTTAAAATGCATGCTAGAAAACAACACTACTAGCAAGTCAAATTGTGACAAAGATGCTTGACAAAATAAAGGTCTGAAGGAGACCACAGCCACCTTTCCTGCTTATCTAAGCAGCAGCAACCAGAATCTCAGCACTCTACCTTCAATGCGCCTTTTCTTGGAGCGTGGATGACCCTGAGGGCTGGTCTCTGTTATGTTCTCTACAGGGCTGAGGGAGTGGCAGTAGGTGGTGACTGGACCCCACAGATGGCCAGGTGCCTGGGAAACTCGCTGCAGACACTTTTCCAGGTAGGACAATCTGAGGTAGGGGTGAGGTGGAAAGTCTGAGGTGGGTCCCAGCCCTTCCCCAGGCCTTTCTGTCATCCCCATCTCTATCCACCCACCCTCTAACTTACAGCAGCTGCTTGTCCTGATGGAAGAGGCGGGGGGAGAACTCTGAAAGGAGCTCCAGGAATGCCAGATTTGGGGGCTCACCAGAGGAACCCGGTGGAGGAAGTTCAGACAAGGAGAACTTGATGCCTTCCCTTGGTTGGGCAAAACTATTTTAGCAAGATAGGACCTTCCCACTTCCCTCCCAGGGCTGAGACATCCTGACCAAGTGTGCCCTTCCACCCCCACTCAGTCTGAGACCATGCCCACCACCAACCTGCCAACCTGACTGCTCCTCCTCCACGGCCTCCCCTCCCCTCCAGGGCCACATCCCCAGCCCTCTGTACCCAGCCTCCAACCCAGCACTTCCTCACTTGTGCAGCGTGACCACGAGGTCTCGGTTCTGCAGCTGCTGGGGTCCAAAGCTCAAGGCAAATCTCCGGGCCAGGTCCCTCATCTCAATGAAGGCTGGCAGCTCACTCAGGCCCTGGGGTCCCTGCTCTTGCAGCAGTTCTGTGTATAGCTGTGTCCAAGAGACATGGTGTGTTTGGGAGAGAGCAACAGGGTGGCATTAGAAAAGTAAAACATTTCCTTCTCAGAAATGCCAAGAGGCTTCGAATGCCATCTACTTCTTTTACTCTTCTTCCTCCCAGGACACTGCCCTGATACCTGAGCCTCCACAGCAGACAGTGCCTTCACCTTAACAATAAACAAAGCCATCTACAGTAACTGAAGAAGGATGCTAGAGAACAGACTGAAAAAATAATTAGGGAATCCCTGTCATTTCATCTTTGGTGCTCTAGGTCCTGATAGTGATTTCTCTGGGGTTGAGATGGAAAGTTCCAGGTCAGTTAAAAACACATTTTCTACAGATCTACTAGGTGTCAAGGAGCCTGTCATGTATAAGAGTCAAGATAAGAAAGGTCCTTTTCTTAAGGTCTTGCTTTCTCTGAGGCTGAGGGTGAACAAAGAGGTGGGGACCACAGGGAGGCCTGCCAGAGGTGTGAGGCCCCCTGGACAGAAGGGAACACCTGCTTCAGGCTCAGCAGTAGGATTCGGGAACAATGACTTCGGTCAATCTGCCTTGCTCTAGTTAATGTTTCCTTGATGATGTCACCATAGTCATTGTAGAACTGTGTGAGAAGAAATGAAGAACAGAATAGTTGACCACGGGAAAAGACTGTTTTGTTTCTACCTTCACATCCCTAATCTTGCCTCCTTTCCAGGAGAAATAGGAATCTAAGCATAAAAGAACTCAGACTAGACTTCATCTCTAACCAACAGGTACACAGCCCCAAAGAAATCAGTTTGGGTTAAAAAAAAAATTTATGGATAAACTGTTGGAGCCAAATTCTTGGTGAAGAGGAGGAGTAAGTCTGCCAATGCCATTCTCGCTCAGCTCTGAAGCCTATGCATGTCTTCCCACTAGACAGGAAGCTCCGGGGCATGGGAACTTCTGTCTTTTTGTTCACTGCTGTGTCCTCAGTGCTTGGAATGGCAGGCACACAAGAGGTGCTCAATAACAGAAGCCAAGGCAAAGGTGGGCTGAGGCACATCTAGGTATGTGGGGAGGACTCACTCTTCCTCCATTCGTTTTTTCCTTTTGGTATTACCCCATTCAGTGGACTGGGTTGGAGAAGAGAGATTTCTGGACGGGAAGAACAAGCTATTTCCCTTCCACTCAATGGCTTTACAGCTTTTCTCCATAATTATTTACTACTAAGTCACTTTTCCTTGTACCTTTATTCTAAACTCCTACCACCATTCCCTCGTACTTCCCCCTTTTAAACCTGATCCCATCAGATCTATCCTTTTGTTTCTAAGATGCCATAGTGTCTGAAGTCATGGCTTTGCCCAACGAGGCCCCTCTTCTTTGTGGCTGTGGGGGCTCACTATACCTTGTTGTAGTGTTTGAAAACATCTGAGGCTGCATCCAGCTCTAGAACCCCATAGAGCAACAGCTTGCAGAACCCGGCCAGGAGTCGGCGCCGCTGGTGCAGCTGCTCGATCTGTACATGGTCATCCTGGGAATGTCCTGCCCATCAAAGGCAGAATGCAATCACATGCTTAGGTTTCCCACCCTAAACTACTGAGCCAGGCCTAGCCCCAAACCCTCCTGACCCCCAAACACAGAGTCCCTGTACCACTACCCAGGTCTCCAGGCTGGAGGAAGACATGGTCCATGAGGAAGCTTGCTAGCTCAGACTGGAGAGAAGCTTCTGGAAAAAAGATGAGGGGCCTCAGGAAATCCCGCCCCCCTAAAATCATCTGAGGGCTGAAGATGAGAAGCATATCGCTTAATAAGATGAAAGCCTATTGGGAAAAAAAGGATGATTGAAAAACAGAATTGTTATCAAGATTAGAATCACACAGCTAGCTTCCCCGTGGAATGGGGCCTCCTCACACCCAGACCAACACTTGCCTCCTTCTCCCTCTGGAGTAACACTCACCTGCTCCTGGATCTCGGGATCCACATCTGAGAGGCAGCTCTGGCAGAGTTCACAGAAGGCCACCATTCTGCTCCTGAGACCCAGCACTTGTTTCTGCAGAGACAGTGGCTTACAAGGAGCAATGAAGACATGGCTTCTCCATCCCAGTCCCCCATTGGACCATACTCACCTGGGAAGCATCTGGCCCTGAAATGTGGGTCAGTGTCCAGAGAATGGAAAAATAGACAAGAGTCAAGGCTGGCAGGACCACCTGCAACCATGAAATGTCAGACAAATGAGGTTTTGTAGAATGAAGGATGGTGGTGAGGGTAAGGCTGTTGAGGAGGGAGAGATGGACAGGCTGATGGGCTCACACCCAGTGTGAAGAGAAAGGGAAACCAAGAAAACCTAATTCCTTTTATGGTGGAGAAGAACTGATATTTTGAACAGTCTTCAGCAGTATCTATTCTATGCAGACATGTCAAGTCACCCTAATTCACTCAGGGTCTCCGAGTGAAGGAAGTCAATATTCTTGACTTCCAGGAAACTAGAGAAGATGGCTGTTTGCAGGCATGGGAGCCTGGTCCACTTTTCAAGAAAGGAATGGAGGAAGTGGTGCCACCTGATCTTCCTGTGTGCCCACATTTTACCCTGTGACTGGGCCTGCCTGGGAGTGATGGCAACCCACAACAGGTCCTTAAAAAACGCCTCTCTAGCTTCCACATCTCCAACCTGTCCACATGCCTGGTGAGGAACCTCTCCAGTGTCCACAGCCTTCCGGAGGAGTCCGTAGCATGGCTCGTAGAGCTCCCAGCGAGTCAGGTCATGAGCACTTTGTGGGGAGAGAGGGAAACGTGCTGGAGCAGAATGAAGGGAATTGATTCCATAGACCCCAGAAGAGACAGGAGGGAGCAGGAAGGGAGCTGCTCACTTGTAGAAGGCAGAGAGGCGCTTCAGAGTGGCTGCTAGACTGTACACCTCATCCTCATCCAGGAACGATGACTAAGGAAGAGACAAGGGCCACAGCAGGGTTCTCCCAAGAACTCCTCCATCCATGCTCCCAATCCTGGGGCCCTCTCCCCCTCATTTGGAGTGTACCGCCATTCAGTCCCAACTCCTACCTGCAGCAGCTCATCAAGCTCTTGCTGGAAGCGGTCAGTCAGCAGATCCACTAGTTGGCTGCGGGCAAAGTCCACCCGGCTGAAGAAAGTGAACTCGGGCTTACAGAGCAGATACAGGGCATGCGCTCCAGCCTCGAGCACTGCGGGCTCTGCATGCTTCACCACCACCTCCTGGAGTTGCTGCAAAAGTAGCTCCAGATGCTGAGAGGGAGAAAGGCAGGAGAAGACAGTGTGGAGGGAAATGCAAACAAGGCTGAAAGCAGTAAACTTCAACGAAAAGATGCCTAAGAAAGGAAGGGCTTGTTGGATTTTTCTGGACCCCAAGTTCCTGTAAAGATGTTGACAGAAGAACCCTCCAGCCCTAGCAGGAGAGCAGTGAGGTGTGGAAACAGATCTTTCCACTTCCTCACCTTCTCCAAACGCCGAGTGCAGTAGATGCTGAGGTCAAAGTAGTTGAGGAGCTGGAGCAGGGGAGCGACCTTCTCTGCATCAGCTGAGAACTGTGGTGGTCAAGAGGGTGCCTACTCATTAGCTCATGGGCTGCTAACTTTCTCCCATCCCTCCTCCAAGCTGATTCCTTTCACTGGCTCATGCCTGGTGCTGAATAGGGCTCTACCTTGGCCAGGAGCTGGGGCAGCAGGGGGATGAGGTGCTCAGTCAGTTTCACCTTGTCATCAGCTTGAAGTTTGCGTTCTTTAGCAGTAAGGCCCTGGAATGAGAGTCATTTTGGGGTGGGAGGTGTGTGGAGAAACACTAGGTGCAGTGGATATGTCTGTGCATCCCTCCTCCCCATGATATTTTCTGCCCGCAAAGGAAAAAAGAATTTTGCAGCTCCCTTCAGATTTCTTTTTGCTGGAGAAAAAAATCATTTTGGGGCAGATGGAGTGCCCTAACCAGGACCTAAGATTAAGGAGAGAGAATACATATCTGAGTTCAATACTGCTGACTAGTGGACCTGCCCCCACGCCATACCTTTCTCCCAGTGACCCGTCCCACAGGAGGGTGACCCTCCGCAGCTTGCCGGGCACTGGACACAAGGATTTCTATCAGCGTGTTCTCCTGCACATCGCCCAGGTCTGGGTTGGCAGAAGGAGCAAAAAGAATGACAGATTAGACACTCACTGTCTAAAATTCTACTCCCACCCCATGCATTCTGCTGCTTTTTAAAGGCAAGCAAGAAATCTCTCCTGGTTTCACTTGGAGGTACAAGGTCCCTATCCCGTCAGCAGGTAGCACGTACTCTGGTCCTTCTGCAGCAGCAGACTTGTCATACTCTCCCAGTCCTTCAGCTGAGGTCCTGCACAGTCCCACAGGCTGTCTACCAAGTAAGCAGCATGGTCATGGAGCTGTGAGGAAGGCAAGGGCGAGTTACCGATGAGATGTAAAACTGCGCCAGAAAGTGGCTATGGATAAGCATCACCCTCCTTCCCACAGTGGCCACCCCTGTCCTCTACGTAGGTCTCTGCACAACACCCTGTCACTCCCTCCACGTGTCACCTCACTCTCCACAAAGAAGGACAGCAAAAGGTGGAAGAAAGTTCTCTGAGCACGTGGACTTCGGCGTCGCTCTCTTCCAACCCCTGCTTTGGTCTCGCACTCAGGATAGAAGAGCCTGCAGGGGTGGGCACAAGGAAGGGCACAGCACGGGAGGAAGGCAGGCACATGGCTATCACCAGAAGAAAGAAACAGCCCAAGGAGAGGACACAGGGAAAAGAAGTGCAGAGCTATGGAGCCCACAGGGTTGAGAGGAAAGGGATATGGAGAGAGGCCTATCTCTCTCTGTCTGTGGGGAGTTCTGAGGCAAAAGGAGAAACAATGACAAAGGATGGTGTGAAATAAAGGCAATCTCACTCACTTCCAGTACAGAAATTCCCCTGCAGCAGAGGCCAGGGAGCGATTGGAGGCATACACGACTGGGTAGATGCTCTCACAGTCTGCAGTGGTCAGCACTCCTTCCATGTTCCTGCCAAGAGGAAAGGGCGTGTGAGTGTGGATGTTGTCTTCCAGCAAAATTGGGGCTAACATAGAAATAACGAGAAGCTGACTCTCAGAGAACTTTTTCTTTTTTTGTACCAGGGATTGAACCCAGAGGTGCTCTACCACTGAGCCACACCCCAGTCCTTTTCATTTTTTATTTTGAGACAGGGTCTAAGTTGCTTAGGGACTCACTAACTTGCTGAGGCTGGTTTTGAACTTGTGATCCTCTTGCCTCAGTCTCCCAAATCACTGGGATTACAGGCGTGCACCATCATGCCCAGCTCAGAGAACTTTTAAATGAAAAGTGGAAGACAGAGGAATATGGAGTTTCCCCCTCGAGGTATCCCAACTCAGGAATGACTTGTTTTTCAACCGAGTTGCACATAAGAAAGCATTAACTTGTGACAGGTGGGTCGAGGACTCTAGAGGGGCCTGCGTGATGCTCAATGGTGTCTGGGACATGCTGCCTCACAGATTTGCAGGACTCACTTCAGAATAAGGGTTAGCAACCTGACGGCCTCCACGGCCACATCATACTCTCTGTCCATGACCATGGAAACCATCCGGTCCTGTCAGAAAAAGAAGATCACTCAGTATTTCACTGCACCCAATCCAAACATCACATCTCCTAGAATTTGAAAGAGTCCTAAAGAAAGGGTGCTGAAGCAGATGCAGGAATAGCTAACAAAATATCAGAGCAACAGATGCAGAAAGACACCAGGTGGGAAAGCAGCAAACACTGCAAAGAGTCCAGCACAGAAGCACTGCCCCCATCTCACCTTGAAGCGGCTGGTGAAGAGCTCCAGGCGCGATGTCAGCTCTTGGTTGCTGTACAGCCCTTTCAAAGCCTTCAGGCACTTCAGACGAACTTCCCGGTGCTGTCGAGGAAGGACAAACAAAAGGGAGGGAAACATGACTGATCACTCACCCCTGCTGAATCACCACATGAGGAATTGCAGATTCCTCATTCTGGACCTGGGTGGCCTTACACCTGAGGATTCTGAGATGTAAGAGGAAGTGAATAGCTGTCTTCTTACTCAAAACACAGAAAGATCAGAGAACTGAGCAACAGACCCTACAGTTACCACCCTCACATCTGAGTTACAAGTCTATCAAAAACTTTCTTGCTTTTTCTTAGTCTCTCTCCCTGTGACACCTCAGGTTTGAAGGCACTGCATCTCCTGGATATGTCTTTTTCTCTTTTACCTTATCCTACCCTCTCTAGTACCAGGTAAGTTTCAAGGTTCAGTGCCTTGATGGGCTGATTATCACTCACTAGGTAAAATGTCCAAGTGGCAGATCAAGAAAAGCTGAACTGTCCTGGGGCAGGGAAGATGATAAGGGGAACAGTGGAAAAGAGACTGCCTTGACTCCCACCTTATCATGCAGGGTCCAGCCAATGTATTTTAAATAGCTGTCAGTGAGGAAAGAGGTACTGTAGCTTTGCATCCAACACCCAATCTCCTCCATGCAGATAGCCCGGATCTCAGGAAGGATGTCCCTAGATGGAGAGATAAACTGACTTCTGTAGTCTTCTCTACAAACTCACTTTCCATCCTATCAGAAGACCCTCTCTCACAAAAAAATTTTGTTTTACTGTTTTATTTTTATTAACATGTATTAATTATACATATTAATGGAATTCACTGGAATATTTCCATACATGTATACAGTGTAACTAAAGAATTTGTTTTCTTGATGAATGCCTGGTACCATGTCTTTCATTTTCCTTCCCATATACACATAATATAAATGGAAGTAAATTTCTTTCTGTAAATTACATTTGTTAGTTAACCTGTATATATTTTTAAAATATACTTTTTAGTTGTAGATGGGCACAATACCTTTATTTTATTCATTTATTTACATGTAGTGCTGAGGATCAAACCCAGTGCTTCACGCATGCTAGGCAAGTGCTCCACTGAGCTACAACCCTGGCCCCAAACCTGTGTATATTTTCATTCTACTTCAAGAAAAGACTAAATCAGGGGAAAGGGTTCTAGAAAAGCAGAAGGTAAAATCTAGATAAGTGAGAAACTTTTGAGTACTACAGATATTTTTAAACTTAATTCTACCAGTTCATCAAACAGTAGAAGACTCCCCTCCCTCCCTCAGCACAAACAATAGGCTGAGCTAGGAAAAGGCTTGCTGAGCTACACAGATGCCTCAGGAAAGTTGCCTCTGGTTCTCTGCTCTTGTCCTGTCAAGTCTCCAACCCAAAAAGATAACAGGCAGGGACAGACCCAGGCCTCGGGTGAAGTTGGAGCAGAATACTCAGTAATGCCTTACCCTTTTATTTTCTCTCCCAGAATAGCTTACAAGATCCCTTGTGTGTGGGATAAACTGAAACTTACTAATTTAAGACATGCATTGTTAAGAGCTTTTACTCCAGCTGCCTTATTTCTGGGACTATCCAAATAATATGGGAATAGAGAGGCTTGTCACCTTTACAGACTCCACAACCAAGGAGCAGCTGGTTCAGTGGGAGGAGCCCATTAACTCACCTGTACCGATGAACAAAGACACCCCTGAAGATGGCATTCATCATCCCCTCAATCTCTTCTTGATGCTCTTGGAGCTGGAGGACAGGGAGGAACAGATCAATCTCTCTTGTACCCCAAAAGTCTAAGACCACAAAGATATAAAAAGTATAACTTCTACCTACTTCCTATTTATCACAGAACACAGTGTAAACCGTTGTTATCCTAAGTTTCCTTTTAGATCTAATTCTAGAAGCAGTATAATCGACCAATGCCTCAGAGGTTTCTTTGTGTCTGATAAAACACTATCTCATCTGTGTATGGTTATTTTTGCTACTCAGATGACCAAACGGGTTGTTATGTTTTTTAAAAAACAATTTTTAGATGTTGATAGACCTTTGTTTTATTCATTTATTTATATGTGGTGCTGAGAATTGAACCCAGTGCCTCACACATGCTAGGCAAGTGCTCTATACCGAGCCACAACCCCAGACTGTTATGAATGTTTCTGACTAATAATAATTTAAAAAATTCATCTTTACTAGATGTGGTTTGATAGAAGAAACAGAACTAGCAAAAACCAGATTAGATCAGTGGTTCTCAACCAGGCAATTTTCTTCCTCAGAGGACATTTAGCAATGCTTGGGGTGGGATAAAGGATAGAGATGCTCCTAAACATCCTGCAAATGCCACCCCAATGTCAATTGGATTTGGGTTAGGTAAATGATAGATATCAAGAAAGCAGAATTATAAGACAGGAACTTAAAAACAACTGATCCTACCTCTTCAATAAATAAACATACTGGGGGAAAATAGAGGGAGGCTGATGTTCCATGTAGAGTAAAAAAAAGATCTAAGAAACACAAGTCTGGAGCTGGGGTTGTGGCTTAGTGGTAGAGTGCTTGCCTAGTATGTGTGAGATACTGGGTTCGATTCTCAGCACCCCACATAAATAAATGAACAAAACAGTCTATCAACATCTAAAAAACATTTTTTTTTTTAAAAAAAGAAATACAAGTAACCAAATGCAATGTGGATTTCTCACTTAGATCCTGGCTCGAATTAACCAGATGTAAAAGGCATTTGGGGGACAAGTGAAGGAAACTTAAGTATGAATTGGAGGGTCTGGGGTTGTGGCTCAGTGGGAGAGTGCTTGCCTAGCACACGTGAGGCCCTGGGTTCAATCCTTAGCACCGATAAAAATAAATGTACTATGTCCACCTACAACCAAAAAAAAAAAAAAAATATATATATATATATATTTAAAAAGTACGAAATGGAATTAAAAATATTAGGAAATCATTAATTTTTTAGATATGAAAATGGTACTGGATTACATTAAGAACACATTACTTTTTAGAGGACATACTAAGTATTTAGGGTTGAGGGATCAATATATTTATGATTTACTGTAAAAGAGCAAAACAACAGATGAAGAAAATACTGTGAAATAAACTAGATAACGCACTTATGGTATTCAGTATACCAGTGTCTCTGATCTTTTGGAATGTCTGAAAAATTTCACATTTGAAGGAAAAGGAAGTAAGTCCTTGAAAGAAAGAAGGTAGGTGAGTATCAGATTTTATACAAGTCTAGGTAAGAGACATTGAGGAAAGGAACTGGTGATACAATTCAGGAAGTCACAGGTTTGGAGAGAAAATTTGCAAAGAAATGTGGATAGGAGCTAAGTAGCAAAAAGGATTCAGTCAAATGGATATTAAGAAAACAAGGAAATACTACCCTAAAAAAAAAGGAGGATAGAAATAGAATATATCACAAAGAAGCAGAGTTCTTCAAGGGACAGATGCAAGAGCCTATCGACATTTATAAATTAAAAAAATGAGGGGAAAGAGTAAAGACAAAAAGGAGGAATAATAGTTGATGAAGCAAGAACCCAAAGACAGAAACATAAAGATTTGTAGTAGTGTACAGTAGTCTAACCACAAGGGATATGTTCCAAGAGGCCCAGCAGATGCCTGAAACTGCAGAGAGTACCAAAACCCTATACATACAGATTGAATACCCCTTATCTGGTGTGCTTGGAACCAAAAATGTTTTTAATTTTATAGTTTTCTAGATTTTGGAATATATGCATAGACTTTACTGGTTGAGCAAACATGATCCAAAAATCTAAAATCTGAAATATTCCAAAATTCTAAATTTTTTGAATATCATATTGACAAAAAAGTTTTGGAATCTGAAGTACTATAGAATTCAGATTTCTGGATTAAAGATGCTTAACCTGATTTTTTTCTCTACATACATGGCTATGATAAAGTGTAATTTATAAATTAGGCACAGTAAGGGATTAACAACAATTAATAAAACAGAACACTTATAATGATATACTTATGTGAATGTGGTTTCTCTCTCAAAATATCTAATTGTACTATATATTTTTTGGACTTTGGCTGACTGTGGGTAACTGAAAGCAAAACCAAAGATAAGAGTGAAACACTGTATATAATTTAAGATTCTGGACAGCCCTATTAATACACATAAGCCCTTGAGATCATCTTGACAGTGCAAAACAGCAAAGGAAAATGAGGAAAAAGAAAGTTTCACAAAAGTCATCTTTTATGAAGGCTAGAGAAAATCAGTTGGTACAGTTAGACATGATGTGTCCTGCTAACCTCAGTGTGGGGGTGTCTCAGATATTAATGGAGAGTAGAGAGGAATGAGCATTCACCTCATCACAGACAGAAGAGATGTTTGAAGTTTAATCGGTGTAAAAGATATTGCTAGGGCTTGTATTCTTCAGTGGTCTTCTTTAAGTTTAAAGGGAAACAAAGCAAATACCCACCATGTGCCAGGTTAGGCAATCTACTCATCATCTCACTTAAGTCACAAAAAGATAGAATTTTACCCTTTTTAAAGAAAAGAAAACTGAAGCCTGAGAGGTCACATTAAGCCATGGAGCTAGTACCTAACTGGAAGAGAATTCACACCTGGTGGTGGTGACCAGAAGGAATGTTATATTTCCATTCCTTGAACACTTGGCTTCCTTTGTCCTTGGCTGGCTTGCTACTAGTGTGGTGACCTGCACACTTAACATAATAGTGAAAACTTAACTCCTTGCATAACATGCAGATAGAGCATTTAAACACTTCAGATGATGAAGACAAATAAAAACTGAACAAAAATATATAGAGAACTCTAAATTCACTAGTCATGATTTTTGAGCCCACACCCAGAAACAAGAAGAGCGAGCACACAATGACCTCTGATGGGATGAGTCTAGTATAGCTGTTGCCAGACTCTGTTATTCCCTATCTGAAAGGCGGCTCAGGGCCTGTGCTTCCGGAGAGAAGTGCCATGGTCTGATAAACTGGTCTGCAGCAGCAGTAGACAGAAGCTGGAAGAGAGGGAGGGAAGCGGCAGGGAGTGCTCCTCACCTCTTTGCGTTTCTCCAGCAGGCTCTCCAGTCGCTCAGGTGCTCTCTGCCCTGGTCCCTTGTTTCTTTCGGCCTCATACTGACGCTGGTTGTTGTCTTTGTGCAGACTCAGTTGGAGGGCAACTCTTACCAGGGAGGTCATGAGCTTCATGGCTTTGAGTCAGGAAAAACAACAAAGAAATCATCACCTAAGTCAAAGGAGGGAGCAGGAATTTAAAAGAGAAGGAAAAAAGTTCAGAGAAAACGAGAAGCAGAGTGACCCCACAGGTCTAAGACTACCGTGCCATGGAGTGGACATTTCCTATCTCTTTTGGACTTCAACCCTCAGCATATTCCTGGAGGGTAAGCTTTTGAGAACGTTATTAAGGCTGGAAACTGTTAACTGTGATCTACCCCTTTAACATATCCACTGGATGGAGGCCTGGGATAAAAGCTGCGCTGCACTGAGTAGAGCTATGTCACAAGCAGGGTGCAGGGTGCATAGGCCCACTCCTGCAATCCCAGCAACCCGAGAGGATGCAGTAGGAGGACTGCATTTGAGATGAGCCTCTGAAACTCAGTGAAACCCTGTCTCAAAATAAAAAACAAAATAAAAAGGACTGGGGACACAGCTCAGTGTTAGAGCACCCCTAGGTTCAAACCCAGTACTACAGAACAAAAAACACAAAAAACTAAAACACAGGTGGGAAAAAAGATCTAGAACCAGAGAAGAGAGAAGTGGTCCTACCAAATCCTGGGAGAATACATAAGAATAAAAAGTGCTCACCAGCCAGGGTGCTAGTGTGGCGAAAGGCACGAACTTGGGAGTCTGAGAGGCCAGTGAGCAGGGAGATGAGGTTGTCCATAGGAAAGCCATCATAGAGGAGGCTGTACTGGCACTGATAGACCAATGTTCTCACAAATTCACAGAAACTGCCCTGGAACTTCTTCCAGGATGGACCTTGAGCTGTCAGGGGATAGTCTCCTGAGTCCTAGAGAAGGATTATGAAAAGCATGGAAAAGTTTTTTTTTTTTTTTTTTTTTTTTTAATTCCCATGAAGCCATGGGAACTCAGATGTAAAACCCAACAGTGTAACAGTGCAATCTCCCACATACTTCATTTCCTGATATCCTTCCCAGCTCCAGAGGCTTACTAGATAATACACATATGGATCTCTTTTAGCCTCAAGAGGTTGAGTTTTCCTTCTAAAAGCAACACTACTTCCCAGAATCAGAAAGAAAGGGGTGAATGGGCTTGTGTTTTGAAATCAGAGGGGAAAAAGGATCCTGGATATCTTCCTCTACCTCATTAAACTGTTCTGTTAGGTGCCGGATGATCTCTGAGTTGGACATCTTCTTGAACATCTCAGGAGTCACAGTGCCTGAAGAATGGAAAAGATGAGTTACTTAAGAAGAAAATAATAGGACACTGTGATCATTCAGAGATACTATCTGAAGATGAGCTAGGGAACATACAGAAAAACGCTTAGGTAAGAAATAAGGAAAGTTAAAATTTACATCATTCAACCATTTATCTGTTACGTAGGATTTCTCTAAAAACCCCAAAGGAATCAAGTAGTGGAAAATTATGGTTTAAAAAAAAGACCACAGATGAATAAAAATCAAAGAAACAATCCAGGCCAGATGCTGAACTCATAATACAATCTGATCAATCCATATGCCCTGATATAACTAAGCCGTGGTATGTGGAGATCTGAGGTCTCCATAGCTTCAGGAAAAAAATAAATACACATAAAATGGCAAAGAAAGAAAATAAGAGATTATCTTATCTACAAAGACTAAAAGACATTTGATAGTCCACTTTGCAATTTGTGAATATCATTAGCATCACATAAAGATGATTATTTTTCCCCCAAAATAATGATTATTTTTGCCTCAAAACCAACATAGTTCCATACTGGATCATTTTCCTTATTTACTCATCAATGACATAGTTAACTAAGTGAAACTCTCCATATGCTTTACTTTCTTCCTTTATTTAGGAAATGTCTAATGCTACTTGTCTGAAGAGTTTCATAACATGGGAGCAGAAGAATGGGATCAGAAAGGGGTAGGAGTTTCCTCACCTTTACACCCACAAGATCGGATGAAAAAGTTAATGAGCTCCAGGAATCCTGCCTCCTCATCTTGCTTGTAGCTCTCCAGCCACTCATCCACCAAAGACTGGGGGGAAAAGTGGATGATTTCTATTTCTAACAGTATAACAGAACAGAAATCCTCTTTGATCTTTCCAAATGAAGCAACTAAATTTCTGATTAAAAATACTATAAACATCTTTTAAAATGTATTGCTGAACTGGAACAATATAGGCTCCAAAGAGGTGAAGGTAAGCAATCCAAGGAAGCAAGCAAGCTGACTTTTGTCTTGAGGGTTTCATTAAACCCTAGGGACCCTGACTTTGTGTTCAGATGGCTACATAGAGTACATAGCACAGGGAACAGAGCCTAATGTCTTTCTAAGAGTGGTACAAGAGAAGGCTTGTGTCTTGCAGTCAGAGCCTCACAAAAGCAAAAATGAAAATAAATGAAAATAAATCTACAGGTCAGACAGGGACACTAAGAAAACTAGCTTGTTATGAACTTGGTGTGGTGTGGAGATAAAAAATGAACTTTCTTTTAAGAATTCATATCTGGATTTGCAGTCCAGATGTACTCTACCTATATGATCAGAAAAATATCAATCAGAAAACTTAATTGAAAATGATACTAGGGACTGGGGTTATGGGCTCAGTGATAGAGCACTTGCCTAGCATGTGTGAGGCACTGGGTTCGATCCTCAGCACCACATAAAAATAAATAAATAAAATAAAAGTATCATGTCCATCTACAATTTAAAAATGTTTTTTAAAAAGAAAGCGATACTGGAGTGTCTCCAGGCAACTACCAGAGGCAAATGCAAGTTCCTCCCTTAAAAACCCACCTTTGACCCACGCCCCAAAGAATTCCAACACATAAAGCTCCAGGGAAATGAGTGGTTCATTTTCACAAAACCTAGTAAAACATATAAAGAAACTGAAAGAAGGAATTAGGAAAAAACAGACATGAGATTATATTAACAAAGACTTTAGAAACTGAAGTTACCACAGATTATGATTACTATGATTTGAAAAATTTTAAAAAGCCTGAAAGTAGAAGGAAAGATAGAATTTGAAAATTATCCAAACAAACTTGGTATAAGTGAAAAATATTACATTTAGCACTTCAAAACACATTCCTGTAATCCCAGCTACTTAGGGGGCTGAGGCAAGAGGATTGCAAGTTCAAGATCAGCCTGGGCAGCTTAGTGAGAGCCTATCTCAAAATAAAAAAAATAAATAAAAAGGGCTGGGATTTAGCTCGGTAGAAGAGTGCTTGCCGAGCACACATTGAGGCCCTGGTTCCAACTCCCAATCCTGGAAAAAAATAAATCTTCATCAGATGAAGTAAAAGTGGACTGGTCACAGCAGAACAGAAGATGAGTGAATGAAGACTGAGTTAAATAAAGTACCCAAAATGCAAATCAGAGCGCTTTAAGGTGAAAATAGTAAAAGAGATGTTAGGAAACACAGAAACTCTAAAGATGTCTAACCGAGTTCCTGAAAATGATGAAGTGAGGAAGAGGTAATATTTGAAAAGCACAACACTGTTGTGAATATACAATAGCATATAAACTAGAAGGGACAATTAGAGTTAAAATGTATCCAGGTCCTGGTAAAAGACAGACATCCAAAATAAAGCCAGCAAAATGAAAAACAACAAAAACCAAACCAAACCAAACAACAACAACAAAAACCCAAAAAGGTAAGATAAAGAGGAGGTCAACAAACTGGTAGAAATAAATTTAAACATATCAACAAAAACAATAAACATTAGTGGACTAAATTCTTAGGTTAAAGTACAGATTAGCAAAATGGACAAAGAACAAAATTCAAATGGATGCTGTATGTAAAAGATCCCAAATACACACAGGAAAATTAAAAGTGAAAGGATAGAAAAAGATACTAGACAAACACCAAAAATAAAGGCGTGTTAAGATATATTAATATTAAAACATTTTTTCAAAGAGTGTCAGTATGTAACAACAGAAGATTTGACTTATTGGAAAGCTATAACAATTCTAAAGCTGTATGCAAATAAAGCATCAAAATATTTAATGCAAACACAGGGATAAATACAAAAGGAGCAACTGAAAAAGTTACCTTCACTGATTTTAAAGCACTTCTCCCTGTAACTGACTTATCACAGAAACCTCAAAAAAACCCAGAACAGAACTAAACCCAAAAGGAAACAATAGAAATATCAAAACAGTAGCACATTTAACACTTCCAATGTCACTCAAGAGAACAGTGTACCCAACAACCGAAGAACACTCATCCTCTTCAAGAACCTGTACAAGAGTTTTGGGAGTTAAATGTTAGATCACAGGGCTAAGTCTCCAAAAATTTCAAAGACCACATTCTCTGATTGCAATGCAATAAAGTTAGAAATCAAGTAACAAAAACTAACTAGTAACTATTTGAATATTTAAAATACTTTCCTAGAAATGACAAAAACCTATATTATACATCCATATGAATGAATTTTTTAAAAAAATGTTAACTGAAACAAGTCACAGAAGGCTAAAATGATTCATTTATATAAATTAAGGAACACATTCACTAGTGGTTAACACTATAATGAAAGATATGAGATTAATACAAAATTCAGTATAGGGTTGTCTCTGGTTGGTAAGAGGACTGAAGGGTCGGATGGAGAGAAGATATGCAATGGGCTTCTACAGATCTATTAATGTTTCTTTTTTTTTGAGCTGGGTGCTAAAGACCTGGGTGATCATCCTGTTTTTAATCCACATATATGCCTTACTCACTTTTACATAATAGAGATGCCATAGATAAAAGGAACGTGCGAAGGGAAAGTAACTAGATATAATTGTCAAGGTGGAGGTAAAAAATTAACAAGGGTGAATAATCTGCTATCCTATCCATATCCAGGGTTCCCTCCTAGTTCATCGAGTGCTTCTCCTCGCCTCCTGTTCTGTGAAACCTTTCCAAAAAGAACATGCTCTCTCATCTAAGATCTCTCGTATCACTCCAAGAATTCACTTCATGGTATTATCTTTCTTGATACAGGTATGCTCGCTAAAAAGTCCTTATCAAATCAAATCTACAGATACCTGTCCTTATCTTCCCACCTTACAAATACTGAGGTGGTATCAAGAAATAGATTCTCTACTTTACCTGCATGTCACTTTTGGCAGCTTTCACAGCATCAAAGAGATTGTTGGTTGGTGATTCTAACTTTTTCTGGATTTTACCTTCTACCATTTGGGACCCCTTCTTTGGATGTTTTGCCACCTAGAAAGTGAAAAAATAACAGGCATACTAAGAAGTGAGAGTGTTATTAGCACTTGGTCTCATCATTATCACATAAGTAGGCTTAAGCCAGCTAGGTGCCTTTAATCCCAGCTACTTGGGAGGCTGAGGCAGGACTGCCAAGTTCAAGGCCAGTACGGGCAACTTATTGAGACACTATCTCAAAATAAAAAGTAAAACAGGCTAGAGACACAACCCAGTGGTAAAGTGTCCCTGGGTTCAATCCCCAGTGGTGGGGGTGGGAAGTAGGCTTAAGTTGCCAATTTCACAGCTGAGTATGCATTTACTGTCTCAGATCTGAAATAACTCATTTTTTTACACTATGCTTTATTATTCCTAAGCTTTTTTCCTTTTAAAGTCTGTGAGCACCATTCCTGTACCTCTATATCCTAATACTCTTTTATTCTTTTCTCTTCAAAGTTTTTCTTCCTACTTCTGTCCTTTAAGATTCTTTTAAATTGTGTCCTTCATTAACCATATCACCTGAGCCTCTTCTAGGTTTTCTTTTGCTGCTTCCCAAACAGGCTCCAAAATAAAAGACTCACTGGTGTTGTTCTGAGTGGTCGTTTTGCTGATCTCTTCTTCACACTGCGTCTCAGGTTATCTTCAAAGTCACTGCCTTCATCAGCTGATGGAGAGGGACTATCTCTACAAGGAAGTATGGTTCTCCTTAAATAAAACCATTCCATTTCCCCTATATTAAGGGTTAATTATAAATTTTCTTGGTCTCTAACTATATTCTACCTTCATAATTAAAAGAGAGTCAGATTGTAAGAGATGGCTTAGTGTTACAAGTAAATAGGGACAAAGTCTTAAAGGAAAATTTTCACTTGAAAGCAATAAAGCTGAAGAATGAGCAACTGAGAAGGGTGAAAGACAATCCCTTCCTAATATTCTCTACAAATAAAGCATCAAATGATATTCACAGGCAGAGGAACTATTGCTGTGTGTAGAGAGAAATCAGTATAGCTCATAAGTTATGTATCATTCAAATGTAAGTAGAAGAATAATATGTACCTGGAGTTAAAAGTATAAAACATTGATATAATCTGGTCCCCAACAGTAGCACTAACAGAAACAAATGATTGAGAGAAGACTAATTAAAATAATTAGGGGATAAAGTTTCTTTTCCTATAAAGATGAAAAACTAGTCTACTATAACTTATACTACTATAACAGAATTTAAACTCATAAACCATAACAGATGAGGACTGATGGACCTGTTTAAAAAGTTCCAAATATGAGAACTATAGGACACCAACTAAAAAAATTCATAAAAAAAAATTGTCAGAAAACAAATAAAGCACTCTTTATTTGTAAAAATTTTCACTCCACAGGCCCCATCAGCATTTATACTGGCTGAACACAAAAATGTGTTCCAGAGAAGTCTAGACTGCAAATTGAGTGACAGATTAAAAATGTGTTCTTCTTGGTATTTACATGGTTGAGAGTGGCCAAGAAACAGCTAGCGGAGCTTAAGGGGATCACTGTTCTGAACCCATATAGCATTTCTGATGTTTTCACACATTCCCACATGTATTACAACCAGTGCAAGAAAATAATAGTAAGGAAAGCTACCGAAAACACAGGAGGCAGCAGCAAAATGCAACAGCTTCTCACCCACACCACTCACCCCTCTGAAGGGTCCGAGTCCCTGTCATCACAGGGCAGATGGATAGAGGAACTAGAAGAAGTAGACAAGGCCCTCTGTGCACTTCCTACAGCTCTTTGCAGTGGGGAGGACACACTGCTTGGTGAGGAAGAGCTATGAAGACGGGAGGATGACCGCAGGGTAGGCATGGTGATCTGCCTGAGGGGAAAAAAAGACAGGCAAAGGGCTCCAATCCTGCCACTTCTCCATCCCCAGTCCTGGCCGGTCCCTTTCTTTCCAAGGAAACTGCTTTGGAACTTGGGGTAGGGATGGGACCCACCAAAAGAAAGACAAGGAATGACCTAAGTGTATCAACGGATTAAGGGCATGATCACCCCACCGGCTGGGGGTGTAGCTCAGTGGCTGCAAGTCAGCTAGCTTAGCATGTGCAATGCCCTGGGTCTGGGGGAAAAAAAAAAAAAAAAAAGTGCCCCACCACCCCAGAAACTGGCCAGAGGAAGTGGGAGTTGCTCCCCAAGCACCTGGCAAGGCACAACGCACTTCAGGGACTCGCCCTTCTTAGGGACTTTGGAAGTATAAATCGGTTGGTGTAGGAGAATGAGACTCACACGTTAAAAAATAAAATAAAAACGAACAAGGGAAAGGAAAGACGAAAAAAAAAAAAAAAAACAATAACTAAATAAAGCACCCTGGACTCTGATTTCTGGAATTCGTTTCTTGATTCCACATGGGACGGGAAGGGCTGCTCTTAACGTCGTGGGGTGGAAGCGCCATTAGAACCAGACGGAAACGCTCCAGGAGGCAGCAAGGCGGTGTCTGCGTCGGACCCGTGTTTATTTGGGCTCATTCGGGCTGAGGAGCCTTCGAACTTCTTAGGAGCCCACCCTCTTGGGGGCTGGGGATGGGATTCTCGGCGGACGCCACTGAGGCACGGACCGGGAGGGGGCCCGTCTTCTCAGGGCCGGAGGGTGGGGGCGGGCTATTCCTGGGTCAAAGGGGAACCTCACTGATTCGGCAAGTGACTTCTGGCAGAGTACGACTGAAGAAAGGTCACCGCCTGGGCTCCTTCGGGTCTCTGTGTGTCACTCCGCCGCCACCACAGAGGACCGCCGTCTCCGCTTCCAGAGGCCGAAGACTCTAGAAAAACGCGGGAAGGCACGAGGTATACTGTGCGCAGGCGCGAGATCAACGCTCGCCACCCTCCCCCGCCGTGGGCTAAGAATTGTCGCGAGAGTTTGGAGCTCGTGCTCACCACGTTTCAGTCAAGCCGCTGTAGGGACCTCGTGCGGCCGCCTGGCCTGCTGTTCTGTCACGTGGACTCCCGCGCTCTAGCCGCCCGCTTTAACTGGGCTCCACCCTGGCCCCGCCCCCTCTGCGCCCAGTTTTCCCCTTCATTGGTCGAGTTTCGGGACTATGTTATTAGTCCGAACGTGGTTGACGAAGCAACCCCTTCCATCCGGCTTCTGGAGTGCAAAACGCTGGGTTCCACCCAGACCCCGCCTTCCGAACCGAATCGCCACACCCCCAAGGGGAACCACGCCCCCACCTCGCCGACATCCTTCGCGTGGCCGCGTCCCGCCCCCTGCCGAGCTTCCCTACTACATTGGTTTAATTTATCCCTTGACCCCGCCCCCGAGGCCAGCTTCTTATTATCATTGGCGGGGCCCCGCCTAGGGCCCCGCCCCCTGTCCGGCTCCGGGCTCCCATTGTCTCGGCAGATGCTGCCTGGTCCAGCTATCGTGCCCGGTTTTCAGTTTTGTGGGGTCGCGCTCTTTCTCTGGCTGGCGGAGCGGTCCTGCAGCCGAGAACTGGATTCTGGAGTTGGGGCGGCTCTTCTTTCCTTCTTAGGACCACCTTTGACATCCCAGGGAGGCTACGGCTATGTCCGTGCTGCGACCTCTCCTGCTTCTGCTGCTGCCTCTGTGTCCCGGTCCGGGACCAGGACCCGGGAGCGAGGCAAAGGTCGCCCGGAGTTGTGCAGAGACCCGGCAGGTGCTGGGGGCTCGGGGATATAGCTTAAACCTAATCCCTCCCTCCATGATCTCAGGTGAGGAGAAAGAGGAAGACCAGAAAACTGGGGGTGAGGGGCGGGGGCGGACACTCCCCATCTCAACAATAACTCCCCCTTTTCAGAGTGACCTTTATAATGATCTTTTCATCCCATATAATCTCTTTAAGTCCTATAAGTTCCTTTCCACGATCACAATACCCTCCTGCTCACATAATAGCTCTTACTCCACCCCCACCACAGGAATCCCTCTCTAATAATTAGCACCCCTCCCCAAGTGTCTTTCTTCGCAGTGAGGTTCCCCTCGCTATTTCTTTAAGCCCTTTCTGTGATGAGACTCCTTTGCTTACCAAGTAACAACACCCTTGCACATCCCATTCTTCATCTCATGGAAGCTACCCTGCAAGTCTCTTGAGGTCTGGGTGTGCCTGTTGGGGAGGGTCACCTAAGGACACTGATCACTAATCAAGTCCTGAGTCAGCAAAGAAAAGACCCCTTGCTAATGTGAGTGGATTTGGAATGGGTGCTGGGACAATAAAGAGGGGTCAGGTGGGGACGAGTAGGCAGACAATAGAGACCAGACAGGTGGGAGAGAAAGGATAGCACCAGAGTTAGGTGAGAGATGGAAGGAATTTCATAGTATCCCTTGCTATTCCTCCCTGTTTCCTCTGTCTAGGTGAGCACCTCCAGATCTGTCCCCAGGAGTACACCTGCTGTTCCAGTGAGACAGAGCAGAAGCTCATCAGTGATACCGAGGCCACCTTCCAAGGCCTAGTGGAAGATAGTGGCTCCTTCCTGGTTCACACACTGGCTGCCCGGCATAGAAAGTTTAATGGTGAGGATGTGGGGTCCCCAAATGCACTTCACACATCCCCTTTATACTTGTGACCCCAGCAAACTTCCTGTCCCCTCTCTACTTCAACACTAAGACATTCCACCCCAGCCCAGCCCTGCTTATCCCCAGTTCCCATCCCAGACTCTTTCCAGGACCTGCTTTCCCTCATCCCCAGTCTACCCAGGTCTCTGAGAGTTGCTCAGTTTCTAATTCACTTTTCTCTTCTCTCCCCACCCCGCTCCTGTCCTACCTTTGCCCTTTCACTGTTCTTCCTTCCTCTGGCCCCACACCCTGCCCTTGCTCCCTGCCTTTGCCAGAGTTTTTTCGGGAGATGCTCTCTGTGTCCCACCAATCCTTGGCCCAGTTCTTCTCGCACTCCTATGGCCGCCTGTATTCCCAGCACGCCCTCATCTTCAACAGCCTGTTCTCTCGCCTGTGGGACTACTATGAGAAGTCCGGTGAGGGGTTAGATGACACCTTGGCGGATTTCTGGGCACAGCTTCTGGAGAGAGCATTCCCTCTGCTGCACCCACAGTACAGCTTCCCCCCTGACTTCCTGCTCTGCCTCACGCGCCTCACCTCGACTACTGATAGCTCTCTGCAGCCCTTTGGGGACTCACCCCGCCGCCTCCGCCTACAGGTGAGGGGTCTGGAGGCCCGACCTTCAGCCACCACTGACCTAGTGACCTCTGAACAGTGTGCCACTCACCTCCAAACAAAGGATCCTCTCAAAAGAGGTGACCCCTGACTTCATGATTCCCCATTTTGTGTCTCAGTCAGCTCTGACCTTCAGGCCTCAGTCACCTGATGTGCCTGATTCAGTGCTCCTGAGTCTCCTTTAATTGGATCCCCACTCCCATCCTTTACCCTGGTTTTGTTACACTCATCTGTCCTCAGCCTCCAGCCACCTTTCTGCCAACTATTACCTCTGATTCCTTCTGATTTCCTCTGGTTCAACTAAAGCTGTACAAGGCACCCAATAATTAAGAAGCATTTTCACATTATAGTGTTTCATTTAATTAATTCTTTGATATACAAAATAGTATATACCCTGTTTTACAAGTGAGAAAACTGGGGTTCAGGTCTCACAGCCAGTTGTAGTAAGTGGTGGAACTGTGTCTCACATCCTGGTCTTCTGGCTTCAAGTTCAGTGTTGTGATACACAGTCTGTGCAACAGCTAGATCCACTTCCCTTGATCCCTTTAGACTATAATTCCTTTGGGTCTCTTGAACCTGCCTCTTGGTACCACCTGACACCCTACCCACCCCTCTCCTTGCCCCAATCTCAACTGACTTGTGACAACTTTGTGGGTTTTTCTCACCTTTCCCTTCCCTCAGATAACCCGAGCCCTGGTGGCTGCCCGGGCCTTTGTCCAGGGCCTGGAGACTGGAAAAAACGTGGTTGATGAAGCACTTAAGGTTAGAAGGGGTTCAGGTGTGGGCAGAGCCTAGGGAGGGGGAGGCAGAAGTGGGAGAGACCCCGTGAGGAAGACAGGCATCAACTGGCAGTAGAGGCCTGAGGCCTTCCCATATCAGCCTCCAGACATCCCTGGGTAAATCAGGAAGAAAGAGGGAGTCAGATGGTCACTGGGTCCTGACCTCTGACTCTTTCCTGCCCCCAGATGACTCATACGACTCAAACCTGCCACCCGCTTGTCTGTTCATCTCATTAGCAGTCAAAGATTGGAGTACTGCCCCACTGGGTCTCCCAGGGCTCCTCCACACTGACTCCCCTTTCCCTGCTGAAGCCCTCTCTCCACCACCCATCCTCTCCGGACCTCCCAACCTTACCTGCTGCCTCTTCCCTCCCCTGGCCCCAGCTCCATGGACTTACTCCAGTCCTTGAGTCTTTCCTCAGACCCCACCCACCCACCCAATGGTAACACCCCTCCCATGGAGGAGGATCTGTGAGCTGGCCCCTAGGAATCTCCCTCCCCAGCTTGGCAATCTTTTTGTTGACCGTTACCACAGGGGGTCAACAGCCCTGTACCCTCACATGCAGCAACTTACACGAACTTGGGGAGGTGGGGCAAAGTATTGGCTTCTTTGTGCCCAGTGCCAGATTTGACTGAGAGCAGCCAGGGTGTTTGTGGGTGACCCAGCCCGTTCTCTGCCCCAAGGTGCAGGTGTCTGGAGACTGCAGGAAAGCTCTGATGCGTCTACTCGGCTGCCCCCTTTGTCGGGGAGTCCCCTCACTCATGCCCTGCCGGGGCTTCTGCCTCAACGTGGCCAATGGCTGTCTCAGCAACAGGGGACTGGAGCCAGACTGGGGCAGCTATCTGGGTGAGGGGTTTCAAGAAAGCCTGGGCTGGAGGCTGGGTCAGGGTGGGTGGGAGGAACGGGAGGGAGAACTGAAGCCCTACTGAGGAAGGAAAGTGAGGGGGCTCTTCTCATGTGAGTGCCCCCACACTTTTCTGCTTCCCTCTAAGGCTCCCATAATGATTTGTGGGAACATCCTAACCTAGTTCACTACACACCCCCTCGCTCCCCCTCTTTCTCTTTCTCCCCTTCCTTCAAGATGGTCTCCTGTTCCTGGCTGATAAGCTCCAGGGGCCCTTTTCTTTTGAGCTGGCTGCGGAGTCCATTGGGGTGAAGATCTCAGAGGGTTTGATGTATCTGCAGGAAAACAGCGTGAGGGTGTCAGCCAAGGTAGGGGAGGGAAGGGTGAAAGTGAGGCCTCGGTTGGGGACAGATTATAGGGCATCTGGGGAGGCTTTGGGTTGGAATGGCGACGGTGTGGGTTCACATCGGGATGACTGTGTAGAGCTCTCTTGTGCGCAGGTGTTTAAGGAATGCGGGACCCCCCACCTAGTGTCAGCCCGCAACCGCCGAGCGCCTGCGCCCCTGGAAGAGACTGGTCGACAGTGGCCGTGGAGAGCGGCACCCGAGGAGGAGCGGCCCACGACGGCGGCGGGCACCAACCTGCACCGGCTGGTGAGTGGCGACCGCGGTGGGGGCGGCCGGGGCGGCCCCTGGGGCGCGCTGTAGCTTGGCACGCGGCCTCTCGCTCGCGCAGGTGTGGGAGCTCCGAGAGCGGCTGAGCCGGGTGCGGGGCTTCTGGGTCGGGCTGCCCCTGACGGTGTGCGGGGACTCGCGCATGGCCGCGGACATCTCGCAGGAGGCGGCGCCCTGCTGGACCGGGACTGGGCGAGGCCGGTGAGAACCGGGTGACGGCGTCGGGTGGGCTGCGGGCTGGGGGCTGCAGATGGACGCGAGGGAGCCTTCTCGGCTGCTGTGCTCTCAGGTACCAGTTGCCGGTGGTGGTGGGCTCCCGGACCGAGCAGACCCACAACCCAGAGCTGGGGATGGATACCTCTGGCCCCGATGTCCCGACGCGGCGTCGGCGGCTGCTGCTGCGCTCTGCCACCGCCAGGATGAGGGCGGCGGCGCTCGGACAGGACCTGGACATGCAAGACGCCGGTGAGGCCCGGCGCCTCGGTCCGCGAGCTCCGCCCACTGCCCGCTGTCCGCAGCGCTTCTCTTAGTTCTCATTCATTTCTTTATTGGGCGCTCACATTAAAGATAGGGAGGGGCAAAAGTCCAGTGAGTGAGTGGGTCTTCATCCTTGAGTTCATGGTGCAGTGGGAGACCCAGAAACAGAATAGTGGGGATGCTTTTAGTAAAGGGCAAAGGGTTGCTGGAGAACGTGGGGAAAGGAAGCGGAGTGGAGGTGACAGTGGGTGGGCACCTCCAGTTGGAATTCTCCGGATGTAGAAGCAAGGCACAGACAATCATTTTTATTTCTCTCCTGTCTCTGTTGCTCCTCCCCACCCCTCTTCCCGTCTGCTCCCTGCTTTTGTGTACTGCTATTTTCTCTTTCCTGTTTATCCTCTCTCCCCATCTGTCGCTTTTTTCTGTCTCTGTTGCATTGTCTCTTCCCGTCTTCCATTATCTTCTCTCATCCCCATGTCTGCTGATCCTGCTTTTTCTCCTCCTGCCTTCCTATCACTCACTGTTTTCCCCGTGTCACTGTTCTAATCTTGATTTCTCTTCCTCCTTGATCTTGATCTCTCTCTATCTCCCCCGCCTCTTTTTCCTGCCCCATCTGTCTCTGTCCCTCACACTCCTTGCAGAAGAGGATGCCAGCGGCTCTGGAGGGGGACACCAGTATGCAGATGACTGGAAGGCTGGAGCTGCACCTGTGGCCCCTGCTGCCTGGCCTCCAAGGCCACATCACCCTCCTCGAAGGGACAGCCCTGGGGGCAGAGGAAGAGGTGGTGGTGCCCGCTACAACCAGGACAGGAGCAGGAATGGAGGGATGTCTGCTGGTCTTCACACCCCACCCGTCCTCATTCTCTTCCCCTCAGTCCTGGCCATGCTTGGACCTCGATAACAGGGGAGGGGTGCCCTAGCATCAGGAGGGTTCATGGCCCTTTCCCCTCAGCTGGGCCTGGGGAGGAGTTGAAGGGGGCTATTGAGAAGGTAGAAAAGGAACTTTGCAGGTGAATGGCTGGGGCCCCAAATCCAGGAGATTCCCATTGGTGGGTTGGGGGCGGGTAGTTGTTCACAATATTTATTTTTTCATTTGGTAATGGGGGTATTTATTTAGGAAGGAAGTGTGGTCTCCTCCGTCTAAGGCTGGGGCTGGTGATCAGCTGTCCTTCTCCCCTGCAACAGGATGACAAGGGTGAAAGGGGGGAGTTTTAGAGTTGCCATTGGAGGGTGGAGTTGGAGGAAGTTGAAAGTGGGGAGGGGTGGAATTCTAAGAGGGTGGGAACACCTGGTCTCAGACATGGACAAAGCTGGGTGCTGATGGGACATAGGGCTGGGGGGGAGTGTGTGTGAGTAGGCTATGGGGCTTAACGGGCCTGAGTTCTGTTGAGCTTTTTAAAGGTAATTTTTTAAAAGTAAAATACAAAAAGGTGGTGGGGGGGTGCTCATTGCTTGATCTCTACCATCCACATCCTTCACAAGATCCCATTTCACGTTTCAGTGTTTGGCTCTGTTTTATCTGCAAATAAATGGTAATTTACTGGACCCTTTGTGTGCCTTTCTGGGCCTTGAGCATTCCTCCCAGAGCCCTGGCTCCAAGCAAAGGCCCCAGGGCATCATGACTGGCTCAGTTTCTGCCTGTTCCTTACCCCTCTTGGAATCTGTCTCCTGGGAGCAGGCTTGGGGAATGACCCCCCCATTTCCAGGTTACCAGTGCTGTAAGTCAGAGCATCTTCCTCTGTAAAACTGGGAGAATTGTGGAGATCAAAGCACTTGAAGGAAACAAACACCTTGTCACCTGTGCAATTCTCACTGAACACCGGGCATTATTAATATCATTACACCACTGGCCACTGCCTTCAGGGTGGGGACCCTTGTTCTCTGGGTGTCAGCCTCTGGCTACCTTGTCACATCCTTGACAATGTTTGCTTTCAATTCTTCTCCCTTTCTTTCATCCTTCTTTTCTTTCTTTCACCTGAATGAATCTTTTGTTCTGTAGAAAGCTGAGAGATAAAGATATAATTGATATAAATGAAAGGAGGGTTAAAATCTCTTCCAAGGGCAGTCTGGGTGCCCTAACTAGAGGGAAATGTGCCGGGAGGGAGAGGCCAGAGACGCGATCAGCGATCAAAGCTGGAGCAGCTGCTTGGACTGGCGGGACAAAGGGAGGGGAGGGGAGGAGCCTGGGCACTGAGAAAGTTTGTGAGGAAAGTTGAGCGGAGTGAGGAGCCGGGCGGTGGCTGGGGCAGGCGGGAGGGCCAGACCCGGTTTCCCTGCAGCTCCCCTTCGGGCCTTGGTGAGTGGGCGAATGAAACTGAGGCTGGGGCCAGTAGAGGGACCCTTGAATTTATGGGACAGCCCTGGAGGAGTTCACAGAGACAACCTCAGAGAACACCAACAAAGGGCTGGTCTCGGACCAAGCAGTCTCCAAAGCTGGAGGGAAAGGACGGCTGGGATCAAGGGTAAAGGGAAGAGATACTGATGGATGGAAGTGGAGAACTCGGGATAGGGGAGTCAAAGCTGGATCTTCGGGGCTGTGCCGGAGCAGGGAGTTGGGAGTGATGCCAGAGGGGGTGGGCCTCTGGGTAGCAAGTGTGGGTTCTCTCTGCCTGGGGTCACCCCTGTCCCCTCTGGGAAGGGGGCTGTCTAGGCTTGTTAGAGGGGCTGTGATTATCAGTTGTAATCTGAATTGGGTGGAGCCAGGCTCCCAGTTAATTAGGACACTGGGCCTGGGAAGGACGGCAGCAGCTCAGTCTGTCTTTCTCCATCTCTCTGTTTCCTAGAGTCAGAGTCTGTCTGTCCCTGTGTCTCTCTGTCTCTCTCTAGCTCCACCCTCTCAGTGCCCTCTCCGGTACACCATCATGGTTGGAAAGTGGGATGGGAGTGTGTGCCCAGGGGGCTTGTGGGCTTCATGCATAATGCCACGTCTTCCCCAGCCCCTGTCCTACACAGGGGTCTGCCTTGTGCTGGGAGCAGGGGGAAGAGTTGCTTGCTTTTAGGAAACAATGGCCCATCCTAGTTACACAGTCACTCCTGAAGTCCAGGCTCCCTTCCTCCATCCCTGCTTATGGCTTCCCCTCCTAGCCACTGAAAGGAGCTCTTGATCCCCATTTTTGACCAACAGAGGGACTCAGGAGGAAGTCAGGGACCTGGCAATGCCCTGACCTGTCACAATGAGCAGATTGATCTGATCTCTCTCACTGACTGCTTCATTCATGATAAGGGCTCTGCCTTTCTCTTTCGGTTTGAAATCCCTGAGGTTCAGGGAGAATGAGTGTGGGGGTTTGGGGGGACTGGAGACAAGCAACGGGCTGGTATCAGGAGGTATATTTGAGGGGCCACCTATAAGGGTCTGGTGTATAGAGTACCCCTACTGCTCCCCCTTCCTAAACCAGGTCTCAGTAGCAGCAGCAGGAGAGAAGTTTTTAGCCATCTTCTTAGACTCCCCTCCTTCCCCCTCATTTCCCTTCTAGACGCTGACAGAGGCAAAAATCTGCTAACTCAGGGGGCAGACTCAACCAGGGCTGGGAGCAGGCCTGGGGAATGACCCCCCGATCTCCAAACGGCACCTTCCGCGGCTGCACGGCTATCTCAAGCTGTCTCTGCTTCTGCTCCTGGCCCTGGCTTTGTCCCTGTCTAGCGTCCCCTTTCCCTGTGCCACATGGGTCCTCCGTCTCCTGCCAGGACCATGCGACTTTGGGGGCCTCGGAGCCTGGGGGTGGCTCTGGGAGTCTTCATGACCATCGGATTTGGCCTCCAGCTCTGGGGGGGGGCCTTCCAGAGGAGGTGAGTCCCCATCTTGTCCCATCTCCCAGTAGATGCCCTCCTACTTGCTCTTCCTCCTCTAACCTGGGGCTGTGACTCCTGGGGACTTAGGGGAGCCTCCATGCCCTCCGCTTTTTCTTCACAAGAAGAGAGTTGCTTCATCTGTTGCTGAAGGACAGGACACTTCCCCACCCATCTCTTCCCAGGTTACCCAGGCTGCAGCTCAGACAGTCCTGGGCCACCTCCCTGGGACCAGCGGTTCCATCCTGCCTACCCCGCCAGCGACTTGTGTTCCTGAAGACACATAAATCCGGGAGCAGCTCTGTGCTGAGCCTGCTTCATCGCTACGGGGACCGGCATGGGCTGCGCTTCGCCCTCCCCGCCCGCTACCAGTTCGGCTACCCAAGGCTTTTCCGGGCCTCTCAGGTCAAAGGCTACCATCCCCAGGGTGGGGGCACCCAGCCCTCCTTCCATATCCTCTGTCACCACATGAGATTCAACCTGAAAGAGGTGAGGGGTGCAGGGGGGTGTGGGGAATGGGGCTGAGGAGATGGATTTAGGATTGTGGCCAAGATCTCCATGGGAGGGTCTGGAGGTCCCCAGGCATCACCTTGCCCACAAGTGGACATGGAGGCCATAAAGGTGGAATTTCCTGTTGTTCTCTGCAGGTGTCATTTCCCCTGCAGTTTTCTGGGTAACAGTTTTCCCCTCTCCAGTCTCCTTCTTTGACCAACTTAGTTCCCTGGTGTCAGTGTCAACTTGGATGCACCCAAACTCTCCCTCCAGGCTGTTATCACCAGGGTCCCTGCTCTGCCACTAGGGCCTTCTGACTCATCTTTCTTTCACTCCTCTCACAATGGCCACCATATTTTGAGATTTTTATGTCAGCTCTATGTCAAGCTCTTGGCTGAGCATGGCAGAATAGTTGGACAAGTGCTCAGTGCTGACCCTTGGGACTTCAGTCCTTATGGGGGAGACCAGTACATGGACTCTCATGCTCAACACGAATGGACACACACGAGCATCCAAGAACTCTTATAGAAAGACAGTCAACATGCAAATGAAAGCTTACAGGGAAGGAACTAACCCTTAGAGAATACTTACTGAGTGTGGGATATTGACCTTACCATCGCCTTGCCATGAAGGCAGTACAAAGAGTCTCTATTATACAGAAATGGAGGTGGAGTCTCAGGAGGTTAAGTGACCTCCATTAACAGAAATTGGAAGAACTAGAATTTGAACTCAGGACTTTTTACTCTGAAGTCAAGACTCTTTCTGTGACATGTGTATGTGCTTTTGTATTTGGAATTGTGGGGAGACTGTTCATCAAAGGGGTGGGGCTTGTTAGAGAAGTGGGATTAAAGGATGGAGTGGATGTGGCTTTGAGGCAAGAGCCAGGGCATCCAGCACTCTTGGAGCAAACACATGGCAGTTGATGTGCCTACAGGTGCCCAGCTGTGCCAGAGGGGAGTGGAGTGTGTGTGGCTGGGAGAACTTCAGTGGGGATTACAAAGTCCCCTTGCTGAAGCTGGAGCTGGACGCAGCTGAGGAGTGTGAGGGTGATCTGGTAGGCAGTGAGGGGCCACTGTTGGGTGTGAAGCAAGGACAGTGAACTCTGAGGTAAGTTTCTTCAGTGGTTAGGGTGGTGACCTTCCTTGTCACCACCATTCATCCAAAACCTGCCGTGTTACAGGCATATCCACATCCACCCAGGCAGTTGTTTAGCCCAGATTTATAGGTGGAGAAATACAGGCTGTTGAGAAGCTCATTCATCTACCCCAAAGTCATACAATTAGTAAACAGCAGAACTGGGATTTTATTCCAGGTCCATCTGATGCCAGAGTGTTCTCTTCACTGTTCCATTCTACCTTCAAAGAGACAGTTCAAAGGCTCTGCCCTTAAGGCATGCCTCTGGAGCAGGTCAGAGAACATCGTGACAAGGATGAAAAGTCCTTTTCAGAGACAGAAAATCCTCAGAGGGTCGAGGAGCTAGATTCTGATGTGGATCAGCCTGAAGAGCTATGTAAGGGTATGATTCAGCCTGATTCCCACTGTCCTTGTCGAGACGTGGAATCATGTGTTCTGGCTCTCAGGGCAACACCCAATTAAGTAGCCAGGGCTCCCCAGTGCCCTAGTCCAGGTCTGTGTTTTGCTCTCCAAGATGTCCAGGAGCCCGTGAAGTGTAGCTACCCTACAGCAGCATCTCTGTTGCCCCTTCTCACTCCCTGCTGTCAGACACCTCCCACCTCCCTCCTGGGGAGGCCTATGACCACTTCCTTCCTTGGAGCCTTGACCTAGAGTCCTAGAAGAGGCACTCAATAGATTTTTGTTGGAGAAGTGAGCACAAAGTTTGTTTCCTAGAGGCTTTACTGACCAGGGCCTGAAAGGAAAGCCCTGAGGAAATTAATGTTCCATGAGCTTTGCATACTCTAGTTTTTTCTTGTTCTCTCTCTCGCTTGCTCTCTCTCTCTCTCTCTCTCTCTCTCTCTCTCTCTCTCTCTCTCTCTCTCTCTCTCTTTCTTTGTGGTACTGAGTGTTGAACCCAAGGGCACTTTACTATTGAGCTACATTCCCAGCTCTTTAAATTTTTAAAAAGTTTATTTAGGGTTTCACTAAGTTGCTGAGTTGACCTGGAACTTGTGATCCTCTGCCTTAACCTCCCAAGTGGCTGGGATTACAGGTGTGTGATGCCCGCCTGGCTCCAGGTTTCTTCATATCTTTTATATCCTGTATCCTCTATAATCACCTGGGAACCTATGATTATCCCCATTCTGCAGATGAGCAAATTGAGACTTAGAGATGTGAAGTAACTTGTTAAAGGTCATGCAGCTAGTGAGGGAAGCTGCTGGTCCCCAGCAGAGCTGTGGGGAGGCTGGGGGATCAGTGGGGCTTTGGCTGGTGCTTATTTTCACCAGGCTCAGTTCTTCCCCTATGTGTGTCTTCTCTCCTCTACAGGTACTTCAGGTAATGCCTTCTGATAGCTTCTTCTTTTCCATTGTTCGAGACCCAGCAGCTCTGGCCCGCTCTGCCTTCTCCTATTATAAATCCACCTCATCAGCCTTCCGCAAGGCACCATCTTTGGCTGCCTTCCTGGCCAATCCTCGAGCCTTCTACCGGCCTGGGGGTCGTGGAGACTACTATGCTCGCAATTTACTATGGTTTGACTTTGGCCTACCCTTCCCTCCAGAGAAGAGGACAAAGAGAGGGAATCCCAAAGACCCCAACTCTCGCCAGCTGCATGTTCTGCCTTCTGGCACTGGCCCTCAAGCCCAAATCCTAGATCCCAATGCTCTCTTGCAGCCTATTTCCACTGTTGCAGATGGTCATAGCCAGGCAGCCAGCCCTACCTCTTTCAATCTGGGGTCCTCATCCTTCATTCAGTGGGGTCTGGCCTGGTTGGACTCTGTTTTTGATCTGGTCATGGTGGCTGAGTACTTTGATGAGTCATTGGTTCTGCTGGCAGATGCCTTGTGCTGGGGTCTGGATGATGTGGTGGGTTTCATGCACAATGCCCAGGCTGGAGGTGAGCAGGGCCTCAGGACAGTCAGCAATGGTGGACTGACTGCTGAGGAGCAGCAGTTGACAGCACGGGCCCGAGCATGGAACAACCTGGACTGGGCTCTCTATGTTCACTTCAACCGCAGCCTCTGGGCACGGATAGAACAATATGGCCAGAGACGACTGAAGCAGGCAGTGGCTGAGCTTCGGGCTCGCAGAGAGGCTATGGCTAAACACTGCCTACTGGGGGGTAAGGCTGTAGACCCCAAATACATCACCAACAGTCAGTTCCGCCCCTTCCAGTATGGCTCAGCTAAAGTTTTGGGCTATGTACTTCGGAATAGTCTGAGCCCCCAAGATCGGGAGGAGTGTGAACGCTTGGCTACCCCTGAGCTACAGTACAAGGACAAGCTGGATGCCAAGCAGTTTCCCCCTACAGTCTCAATGTCCATGAAGACTTCAAGGCTACTCTCCCCCTAGGCATCAGGCTACAGATTAGGACACTTGATGAGAGTGGGGCTGCCAGAAGCCATCTCTGCATCCCTCAGAAAGGATGGAACTTCGCCTTGACGCAGACCCCACGTTTCCTGACCTATGCCTGGGAAACCCAGCAGTGCCTCCCTCCCCTCTCCACTTTTCAGTCCCTTCCCCTTTTCAGTCCCAAGACAGCTCTACGGAGCACTCTCCAAAGTCCCCTGGAGGAGTAAAAGATGGAGCGAGCCATAGAAAGTGAGTTGGAATGATGAGTTGGAATATGTCCGTTTCTCTACATAATGTTATTGGGTTATGTTCACTTCATTATGAAATATTTGTTCAATGAATAAATGATACGAAACTTCCAACTGATATATGTAGGACGGAAAAGGGCAGTACGGAGAATCGTTCCGTGAGAAGCGGGGTCGGAGGAGATTTTCAAATATTTTTTTCCCGGACGAAGCCTGCCTGCCTTCTCCCATCAGTCTCACAGCAACCTAACCGCACCCCGACCACGCCCCCTTCTCCAAGGTCGCAGCGCACACAGATCTTGGGGCCTCCGAGGCCACGCCCCTCCTCTTCCGCTTCCGGTTTCTCACCAGTCATTCAGCCCCCACCACGATTGCGGCGCCGCGGGGTCTGGGTTCCGGGGTTCGTTGCCCGGGTTTCCGGGCCGGGCTGGCGTCTGGGGCCGGCCGGCCGCGCGCAGCACCACTCGGGCGTCGGGACTCGCCGGACCCAGCCCCGCGGGCCACCTCGCTCCCCCCCGGGGCTGGTCTGGGTCCCGGCCCCTCGGTCCCCGGCCGGCCCCGGTCCGCGCCGTCTTCGCCGCCCCATGGAGTCCCAGTGCGACTACTCGATGTACTTCCCGGCCGTGCCGCTGCCACCGCGCGCGGAGCTGGCGGGGGACCCGGGCCGGTACCGGGCGCTGCCCCGGCGTAACCATCTGTACCTCGGGGAGACTGTCCGCTTCCTGCTGGTGCTGCGCTGCCGGGGCGGCGCGGGGTCCGGTGCGGGGGGCGGCCCGGGCTTAAGCTCCCGAGGGGCCTGGGCAGAACTGGCAACTGCCCTGGCCGCACTGGCTTCGGTCAGCGCCGGAGGCGGGCTACCAGGGGCCAGTGGCGCCAGCGACCAGGACCCAGAACCCCCAGGGGGAGGGGACCCTGGCGGTGGGGGCGTGTTCCGAGGCTGCAGCCCTCTTCTCACCCACGGCCCGGGCCCTGCTACCTCAGGGGGAGCGACCACGGTGAGGAACTTGGGGTGACATGGCACAGGGCTGAGGGCGGTTTGCTGGGTGTCAAAGGCAGTTTGGGAGGTGGATGCTGGGTACGTAAGGCAGAAGGCAGATGACAAGAGGGGACGACCTGAAGGACCGTTACTGCGGACATTAAAGGAAAAAGGAAATGGCTGCAGGCCGCCTCTGACTCCTGACCTCTTCACTCCTTTCACAACCCCAGCTGCCTGTGGAGGAACCCATCGTGTCCACAGATGAGGTCATCTTCCCACTCACTGTTTCACTGGATAGACTGCCCCCAGGGACACCTAAGGCCAAGGTAGGTTGAGCCAGGGTGGAGCTGTTGTCCTAATTCAAGACACCCTTTCAAAGCCCTGCCATGTCTCTCCTCTTGACTATGGTCCAATGTCTCCTGTACCCAGATTGTAGTGACCGTGTGGAAACGGGAGGTTGAGGCACCAGAAGTCAGAGATCAAGGCTACTTGCGCTTGCTGCAGACTCGATCTCCTGGGGAGACATTCCGGGGCGAGCAGAGTGCTTTCAAGGCCCAAGGTGGGAGGAGACTACAGGAGGGGAAAGACTAGAGTGTGGTATTTGGGGGTGCAGAGTGGAGGGATGATATTGGAAAGTGCCTGACTGGGTAGAAGAGGAAGGGGAGAACTGTGAGTTGGAGGGAAGGTCTGGGCCCAGTCCCTCATTTCTTGCCTCTCCCTCTCCTGCAGTGAGCACCCTGCTGACACTTCTGCCCCCTCCAGTTCTGAAATGCCGGCAGTTCACTGTGGCTGGAAAACACTTGACCGTGCTCAAGGGTGAGCAAATGTGCTGGCTCAAGTCTTGGGTAATAGCAAGAGAATTGATTAGATGGTAGTCACTCAGGGCAGGCTGACTGGGATGGGATAAAGGTGGGGCCTGAGGAATCTGACTATGCTGAGGTTGGCTGGTTACCTCCAACAGTGCTGAACAGCTCCTCCCAGGAGGAAATCTCCATCTGGGATATCCGAATCCTTCCCAACTTCAATGCCAGTTATCTACCTGTCATGCCTGATGGCTCTGTGCTGCTGGTGGACAATGTCTGGTGAGGTCCTGAGGAGGGCAGGGCTGTGAGGTGGCAGGGGTGGGAGCAGGAACTGAGCTCTTGCATGGGGAGTTGTTCATGTCTTGTCCTCTCTTCTCAACTAGTCATCAGTCTGGGGAAGTCTCCATGGGCTCCTTCTGCCGGCTCCCTGGTACCTCTGGCTGCTTTCCCTGTCCTCTTAGTGCCCTGGAGGAACACAACTTCCTGTTTCAGCTGAGAGGGGGTGAGCAGCCCCCTCCAGGAGCCAAGGAGGTAAGCATAAAGAGCTGGTGCATTCAAGGAAAAAGGATAAGAAAAGGCATTGGGAGGCAAAGGCTGGGGGGCTTGTCTAGACTGGAGGGGCACTCTTGGTACAAGTGGTCTGTTTCACTTGCAGGGCCTCGAAGTTCCCTTGATTGCTGTGGTTCAGTGGTCTACCCCAAAGCTGCCCTTCACCCAAAGCATCTACACCCACTACCGGTCAGTGTGTGGGGCCCCTACCAGGCACTATCCTGCTCACCTCTGCTACCTGACCCACATCTAGCTTCCCTCTCTCACTGCTCCTAGCCTGCCCAGTGTCCGCCTAGACCGCCCGTGCTTTGTGATGACTGCTTCTTGTGAGTCCCCTGTTCGGACCTATGAGCGTTTCACTGTCACCTACACACTGCTCAACAATCTCCAAGACTTCCTTGCTGTGAGGCTTGTATGGACCCCGGAGCACGCACAGGCTGGTGGGTCAGCTCCCTGACTGGGACTTGTCCCATGGGAGGGGCAGGAAAAGGAAGAAGTCAAGGAGGTAGATCAGTGAGAACAGCTCAAATCTGGTGCCAGTCCCACCACAATATGTGACTTGTGAGTGGCTCTTGCTGTGTACCTGGTGGTTTCCTCAGGATCACAGATGGAGAGTTTTGAGAGGCAGTGGGACATTTATTTGAAGGGCATGGACAATGGGGCTACGTCCTATGGTATGAGTGCTACCTCTCTCATTGACTAGCAGTGTGACCTTGGGTCTGTTATCTAACTCTCTGGACCTTGGTCTTATATTTATTTTATTTTATATTTTGGCACTGGGGATTGAACCCAGGGGCGCTCTACCACAGCTACACTCCCTCATCCTTTTTTTTGTTGTTTTGAGACAGGTTCTTGCTAAATTGCTGAGTGGCCTTGAACTTGCCATCCTCCTACCTCAGCCTCCCAAGTCACTGGGATTATAGGCATGCACCTCCACACCCAGCCCTAATGTTTGGGGTTGTTATGCAGATCAGTGAGTTAACTGGAGGAGACCCCAGCACACTGGATAGCTACTGTTACCCTTAACCCCTAGCAAAAGATAACATTTCCTCAGTTTGTTCCACAGAATGCTTTGCAGATCAAATGTGACCATGCTGAGGAAGGTCTCTGGGAACTGAGGAACACTGTCCAGTGTTCACTGGTGCCTGTTTCTGCCCTCAGGAAAGCAGCTCTGTGAGGAGGAGCGCCGGGCCATGCAAGCAGCCCTGGACTCCATCGTCTGCCACACCCCCCTCAACAATCTTGGCTTTTCCCGGAAAGGCAGTGCGCTCACCTTCAGTGTGGCCTTCCAAGCTCTGAGGACCGGGCTCTTTGAGGTGGGACAGTGCTACAGGACATTGGGGTGGAACAGTCACAGCCCCTAGCGTCTATGGAGGATAAAGGGTGGCACTGGAAGGCTGGGCAGGGGGAAAGTAGAACTGAGATCTGACCTGGCTCTGTTGAGTGGGAAGGTCTGGACCCAAAGCCAGCTGGAATGCTGAGGTGTCTCTCCCTACCCAGCTGAGCCAGCACATGAAACTGAAGCTGCAGTTCACTGCCAGTGTGTCCCACCCTCCTCCTGAGGCCCGGCCCCTCTCTCGCAAGAGCAGCCCCAGCAGCCCTGCTGTCCGGGACTTGGTGGAGAGGCACCAGGCGAGCCTGGGCCGCTCTCAGTCTTTCTCCCACCAACAGCCTTCCCGAAGCCACCTCATGAGGTAGGAACCGGGGCAGTTGTGGCACTTGCCTGGGTAGAGGCTGGAACTAGGGAGCAGGGAGCAGTGCCAAGTCTGAGCAGAGCCCACAGCCCCTGCCTTCTCCCAGGTCAGGAAGTGTGATGGAGCGCAGGGCCATCACACCCCCTGTGGCTTCCCCTGTCGGCCGCCCTCTCTACCTGCCCCCGGACAAGGCTGTGCTCTCTCTGGACAAGATTGCCAAGCGCGAGTGCAAAGTCCTGGTGGTGGAGCCCGTCAAGTAGCACCATGTGGCTCTGCTCCCCCCATACTACAGAAACCCGAAGCCCCTGGAGGGCTCCTCGCTCCCAGACTGTGCCTCCCCTGGGACACCTCCCACCATGGGTGAAGAAGCCCAGCAAGGCCACCTGTCTTGACTGCTGATGGATGAGGGCAGAAGCTGTGAAGTGGATGGTGTGGCTGCAACGCTAGGCCAACAGTGTTTCCCTGAGTTCCTGTGGGGGGGCTGGCCCCACCCCAGGCAGGGCAGGGCTCCGAGAGCTCCCTTCCCCTGCCCTTCATCCTTGTTCCAAGTTTACAGAGTATTTTCCTCATTCCTATTATGTCCTTTCTGCCTCCGACATTCCCTCCCACCCACCCGCAGGGCTGAGATTAGAAGGTGGTGATGGTACAGGGACTCCGACGATGACCCTCCTGTCTCAAGGGTTGGGGAGATACTAGTGGCCTCCTCTGCCCCTCATGTTTACGTTGGCAGCCTGAAGCACTTTAAGTTGTATCTTTTTTTTTTTTTTTTTTTTGTCTGTTCCTGTAACTTATTCTCGAACTACAGCTTCCAACTGAAATAAGACTATTAAATGCCCATTCAGGAGGGAGAAGAATGACTGTTGTTTGTGTGTTGGTGGAAAGAGCAGACCAGCATGCACACAAGTAGCTCCTCTGAGCTCCCTTCCTGTCCTCCTTTTTCCAATCCCCAGTTTTAGAATGCCCAGCACTGGCCCTGTCCCAGCCCTGGGCTGAGGTACACAACTGTCCAGGAGGTGGAAGACACAAGGTATAAATCACCTGAATACAGCCCTTCCCCCATACACACATCCTGAGCCTAGGAACATCAGACTCATGTTTATTAGGAAGGAAAAGAAGGGAACCCTTGCCCAAGTTCTCCTTAATACAGCACATAAAGTACCCAAACCTCTGTTCTTCAGGTGGGGGTGGGGAGGGGAGTAAACAGAAGACCCTAGTTCCAGCAGCATGCCAAGCAAGAGGTGGACGTCAATGTGTCTCCTCATCACAGAGGACCAAGGATCCAGTCCATTTCTCCGACCCTGGCCCTCTGGCAAACTCAGACATCAATGGGCTCCCGGCCTCGGTTCTGCCTCTTCACCACAAACACCCTCTGTCCTGACACAGTCACCAGCAGCGTGTGTTCTCCAAAGACCACTGGAGGGGAAACACCTTCCCCCACCCAGGAGAGGGAAGGGAGCACAGAATTAGTGGGTACAACAACCTCAAGTTGGCTGGGATTGAAAGGCAAAGCAATTCTACAGTTCAAGGTGGAGAGACTGGAAGAGAAGCTGCTGAGATCTTCCTCTTTCTTAGTCCTGACACTAGGGAATCCCAGAGAGAAGTGGCTGAACCACAGACCCAGGAATTAGTGGAAGGTAGTGGGAAGAAGACAGGTGTCATTTCCCTAAAATATCTGGAAGTACCTCCCACCCCCGCAGGCTGAGGCTCACCTGACAGACGCTTGAAGGGGATATTCATGCCATGGTGCAGCCGGAAGCCACAGGCTGTACTGACGAGCTCAGAGATGGCGCTGGCTGCCTGCTCATCATTCTCAAGATCCCCAGATGACTGCAAGTGAATCGGGAGGGGAGGGTGCAGAAATGAAGTTACAGAATTGGGAAGGACTCCTAAGCACAGGCCGACTGGCTCTCACATCTCTCTGCTTTCCAATACCCTGGGGTCATCCAGTTTGGAAAACTTGACTTAAAACCTTATGAGTCTCCTCCCTATGCCATTCTGTTCCTCATCCTTACGATACCACGCTTCCTCCATTGAGCAGCAGGCCCAAGCATCCAATACTTTTTATTTCCGTTGTACCCAGTATTGAACACAAGGGTGCTTAACCACTGAGCCACATCTCCCAGCACTTTCTTATATTTTATTTTGACACAGGGTCTCACTAGTTTGCTGAGCCTGGTTTTGAAGATGCAATCCTCCTGCCCCGCAACCTCCCAAGCCACTGGGATTGCAGGCATGCACAAGGGCACCTGGCCTGACTATCTTATAACTCCTTGAAACTGGATGCCCTTCCTTGTCCCCACCTATGTGGTAAAATCACATTCTCTAAGCTTGGTGCCTGCCCATCAGTGACTTGTCAAAGGCTTCATCTTTGTCTTCCCACTGTTGCCTTGTCTGTAGAATCTGAATTGTAAACATCCTCTTTGTTCTTAAACTTCTCCCTCTATTTACTCTTGGATAAGTGACAGTGACAGTAGTTTGAACTTCTTTTCTGATGACTGTCTCAGCTTCCTCTCTTACCTCTGATATGGACTTGTACCCTACATTTAGTTTAGTTCCCTTTGGTTTCAGACATTCTGTACCTCAGTTCCTTCATCTGTACATTAGGGAAAACAGTACCTATCTTGTGGACTTGTAAGGGTTACAAGACACAACACTGGGGAGATCCTTAGAACAATCCCTTGCAGTATTTACTAACTGCTATTATTCTGCCTTGAATTAAACTGTCTACAATTGAACCATCAAAAATTTCCCTTATCCACCTCCCGCCCTAGTCAACTTCCTTTCTTGATTTCTTTTGTTAAGGTACCCTGTCATTCTTCTCGGCTTCTTGGTGCAAAGTCTTAGTGATTAGAGAAGTAGTTCCCACAGAAGTACCTATATCAAGTCATTACCAGGACATATTGATTTCTCCAAAAAATTCTCTCCTTACACTGTACTGCCTTCGGTCTAGTCTCATACCTAGATCACTTCCCTTCTAGTCCATCTCCATACTAGTAATAGTCTTGCTCACCCATTTCATTGGGTCGTGTTTCTGTTCAAAAAACCTTCAAAGTTTCTGTTACCCTCAAGATTAACTCCAAATGTGTCAACCTGGCCTTGGAATTCCTCCTCAGTTAGATCCTTTCCTTCCCCCAAATCTTTTCAACATAAATACACAATCAGTTCAGATAGGCATGTCATACTCCTGCAAATATGTCCAGCTCCCAGCCCTGAGTACTTTCCTTTTTTTCCATCCATTCACAATCATTCATCCTCTAAGCTGAGCTGAATTTCTGCATCCAAGAAAGTCCTGCCATAACACAATTTATAACGCCATGGGCTGAATCTTTCATTTTGTGACTCCTTCAGCAAACTTTACCACTCCAACTGCTTTCAACCTTTAACTTTAAGCCTTGTCTCTCCAGAAAGAGCAAAAACTTGTAGAGAGCTACACTACATAATACTACAGAACAAAACACAAAAGTGTCTTCAAGAAATACCGAATAAAGATGCACTGGAGAAAACATCTAGGCATTGTCGATTTTTATCAACAAACCTTTAACGAGCTGTATGACTTTAGTAACGTTGGTAGAGGAGACTAAGATTCCAGAGATTAATTAATGAAAGCTTACTATATGCCAGGGGGGCTACCAGGTCAAAGGACAAAAACAAAGACAAATTAGGTGAAACTGGGCAATATTAAAAAGGGTTACCCAGCCATGTGCAGTAGGGGGACCACCTCCCTTTCCCAGAACGCACCGCCAGCACTGCACCTTCACTCAGCACCAGGTAGCCGAGCTGGTCTGGGATTCGCTCCAGTCCCTGGGTCAGTGCAGAAGTCTAGTGGGTAAAGATGCGAGCAGTGAGGAGCATGTAGGATACTCTTCAGCTGCAAACACAAGTCTTTCTCTTGACGATGGCCCCTTCCAGACCTCTCTTCCCCCTGTGACCTTCTCTGCTAATATTCCTCAGTCTTCATCTGCCCTCTCTCTGCCCCCAAGATCCCCTGGCCTTCCAATCCCCGGCTAGGCTGCCCCGGAAGGCCTTTACAGCTCCACCCGCCCCTCCGCGCCGCCCCTCTCTCCAGTCGCAGGTGTCCCGCCCCTAACCCGCAGACTACTCCCAGCCCCCGCACACCCTCCCACAGGTTCCTCCTCAGCCCTCTCCGTCGCTGCTCCTCCCATCTCCATTCTCTCTCTGTCCCAGGGCAGACTGGAGGCCAGGGTGGAATGCTGGCCCAGGAGGGGGCAACCAAAGATTGTAGAAGAGGGACACGGAACCCGAGGCGCGTACTGCCGCGCATGCGTCCTCACTCACCATCGCAGCTTAGGTACTGGAGGAGCTCCCTACCAGATAGGTAGCTTCCGGCGCCAGGCTCGGGTCACGTGTTTTCCATTCCGCGGTCTCCTCCTTCAGTCCTACGCCGCTGGGCTTTAGCCACGCCTCTAACGTGTGGATTGGAGCACTTCTAAGTCATCAGATTTAATCAGCCAATCAGAGCGCTCCATCTCAGAAACACGCGCGGATTGGTGGAATATTCCCGTCCTCTCGGCGTCAGGGTGTGGGTGTCGACAGAGGGGGAGGGCGTCGGTGGGCGGGGCTGTGTATGTGCGCCTGCTCCAGCAGTCCTGCCCCGGGTGTCAACTGAATTAGGTTGCCCGCTAGTGTAACATCAGTAGTGACCAGGGTTATTTCCTGGATTTGACTTCCACACCCTAAAAGCGAGAGCTTGAAGTGAAATAATGTGAGGTGCATGTAGAAAGCTCTTCAAAGTCTATTCTTATGCTTAACCCAGGCTGCTCTGTGTTTAAAACAGCAATTTGTTCCCAAAGTAATTTTGTCCCTAGATTTAATGAGGAACGTATAATGGCGAATTAACTGACTATTCCTTGTTAAGAAACTTAGAAACAGTACCTTGTGTCACTTTTAGTGTATATGCAAGCATCACAAAATCTCGGAAATTTTTGTTTTAATTTAGATAGTTTCTAGACCTGTTGCAATAGTAGTATGGCTGAGACAGCGTTGATGAGGTAAAATGAAGAATGATTCTAGAAATAAGCATTTCTTGGTGAGGACATGGGGAAATTGGACCCTCATGCATTGCTGGTGGGACTGTAAAATAGCACAATTGTGGAAACAGTTCTTCAACAAGTTCAGCATTAAAGTTACCATATGACAAGGTAATTCCACTCTTAGGCATGTGCCCAAAAGAACTGAAAACATGTCCACAGCAAAACTTGTACACGAATGTTTATAACAGTGTTATTCGTAATAGCAAAAAAGTGAAGCAACCCAAATACCTATCAACTGATAAATGGACCAATATAATTGGTATATCCATACAATGGACTATTACTCAGTCATAGAGGGGAATAGGGTGCTGACACATGCTGCGATCAGGATGAATCCTAAAAACGATGCTGAATAAAAGAGGTCAGACACACAAGGCCGCGTATTGTGTGGTTCCATATATGTGAAATGTCCAGAATAGGCAAGTCCATAATTAGTGGTTGCCAGGGGATTGGGATTGGGAGTGGGGGAGGAGGAAATGAAGAACAACTGCTAACAGGTTTATTTTGGGGGATGATGAGAATGTTCAGGAATTATAGTGCTGATGGTTTCATAACCTTGGGAATGTACTAAAAACACCAAATAATACAATTTGGAATGGAGTATTTTAAGGTATGTGAATTATATTTCAATTAAAGAACCCACAAAGTCCTATTGCCTGAAGATTTAATTAGAGAAGGTGGGTGCCTCCTTAACAATGAGGTATACCTAGAGATGTAGCTCATGTAGTGGTAGAGGGTGTGCTTAGTAGTGTGTGGGTTCAATTTCCAGCACCTGATAAAAAAGATACATTTATAATACAAAGTTTACATTTGAGGAGGACATAAAGAGAGAGTTTGGTGGAGATGCCTAATTTGCAAGGTCTTGCCTGGTGTTAGATATTGATGACACTTAGTAGGACCATTTTATTTGCACTTACTATTCAGAGCAGAGCATTTTCATCCCTATGTTCCCTTAATGCTCTTATTAACAACCCAGCAATACTATCCCCGCTAACCACCCTATAAAAGTAACCTCATTAACCACCCTATCGTAAGAACGACCCCATTTTGCAGATTAGAAAGTGCAGAGAGCGGAGCAGCTGGCAAGTGGCAGAGCCAGATTCTCATCTCAGTTTTCTGACACTGAGGCTGATGTTTTCCCCATGTTATGAGCTAACTCCTCAATTTTTAGAAGCGTTTGATTTTACCTCAAAACTTCTGCTCTCATTTTTACTGTTAGAGAAGAACTCTTCACAGAACCATGCTTATCAGTCATACTTAAAAACTGTTCCCTTTCCCAAACACCTTGAATCACACTACTCGTCTCATGTCCAGAGCAAAGCTGCTCTTCATTCAGTTCAGCAAATATTTATTTAGCACCTTCAGTGTACAGATACTGTTCTTGGAAGTGGGGGTACAGCAATTAAATTAAAACAAGGCTTTAAAAATTGTTTTCAAGGACATGGGAGGGAGAGGTGAGTGCACAACAAACAGCAAAATAAATGTTAAGGGGTGGAAAGTTCTGTGAATAAGAATAGAGCACAATTGCATGCATATCAAGTTCAACAAGATGCAGAACAAAATAGTGTGTTGCATACATACATACACATTTGTGGTTAAAAGGATAAAGGGAACAATAAACAGAATTTGGAATAATGATTACTTTTGGAATAGAAGACAGATGGGTCAGGGAGAGGTACAAAGGATTTCAAAGAATTGGTAGTATTCTGTGAAGTTCTGAGTCTGTGTGTGTGTGTGTGTGTGTGTGTGTGTGTGTGTGTGTGTGTGTTTTCAGTACTGGGGATTGAACCCAGGGGTGTTTAACCACTGAACCCTTTATTTATATTTTATTAGAGACAGAGTCTCACTGAGTTGTTAAGTGCCTCTCTAAATTGCTGAGGCTGGCTTTGAACTCCCAATCCTCCTGCCTCAGCCTCTCGATTTGCTGGGATTACAGGTGTGTGCCACTGCACCCGGCTTTGTGTGTGTTTTTAATACATGAAGGATTTAATAATATTTTAAAATCTTAAAAGAATAAATTGGTCTTTCGACCAAGCAACTTAACACATATGGAAATGTGTACATACGTTTACCTAAAGATGATCACTAGAAGGTTTGTAGAAGTTTTTTCCCAATATTGCAAAACTGGAAACTACCCAAATGCCCACCAATGGTTGAATGAATAAATTGTATCATATTCACACCATGGAACTCCATAGCCCACGAGAATGAATGGACTGAAACTACACAAATTACATGAGTGAATCTCACACCTGTTGAATGACAGAAGGCAGTTGCAAAAGAGGCCATTCTGCATGATTCCCTTTACATAAAGTACAAAAACAGGTAAAAAGGATCTATGCCATTAGAAATTAAGATGGGCACTCACAGGGGAAGCATTGAGGCTGAACACGAGGGGCACTTTGTGGGGCTAGTAATGCTGTTTCTTGATCTGGAAGCTGGTGTTGTGCATGTGTTCAGATTGTGAAAATTGAACGAACCACACACTTACATAAGACAACTTTCTGTATATATATTTTTAAAAATCGAATAAGAGAATATAGACAAGGTGGGGGTTTTCATCAGCTTTCTTGCTGCTGAAACTAAAATTGTACAATTGTAGAGGAGGAAACGTTTATTTGAAGGGCTTACAGTTTCAGGAGTCTTAGTCCATAGAAGGCCAGCTCCACTCCTGGGGGCTCTAGGCGACGCAGAGCCTCATGGCAGGAGAGTGTGGCCGAGGGAAGCAGCTCACATCATGTCAGGAAGCATAGAGAAAGAGTTCACTTGCCAGATACAAATATATATACCCAAAGCCATGCCCCAATTCCCAACTCCTCCAGCCGCACCCCAACACTTCGGTTACCACTCAGTTAATCCCTATCAAGGGATTAAATCATGGGTTGCATTAAGACTCTCACGACCCGGTCGTTTCTCCTCCGAACCTTGCATTGTCTCACTTGAGTTTTGGGGGGACACTTCACATCCATACCATAACAGTGGGTGTGCTATTTTCTATCAGGTGAGCAGAACTGTCCTCTCTGTTGAAGCGACAACTGAGCAGAGACCTTAGGAGATGAACTGTGCAGGTTTCTATCTTCCTGAGTGAATATTCTAGCGAGTACTTGTTGAGTACTTATTTTGTTTTAGACTGTGAGTTCCCAGATGGACCCAGCTTGCCTTTGGAATTTCACCATATTTAGTGTACAATGGAGCACAGCATGCTGCTAATCTACAAATTGGATGTATATTTTTTCTATTTTGAACTCCCAGTCACTCCCAGGATGATTCTTCTGATTTTAGGAGACTTCTTTGGTTTTCTGGTCTTTAACTGTCCTTTTACCCTTCCACTGTGCTTTCTTCTTTTGAAAAGGAGAAAATAAATCCTAGGATGTGAGACAACATGTTTATATCCACTTAATCAGCAAAGCTGTCTTCCTTCTTGTTCAGGCAATTTTCAAAGGTTCCAACATCTTCTCTCAGCCAATACACGGTAGCCTGGCTGAAAACTGCACACTCATTTATTTACCCCTTCTTCACTCTCCACACATGCACACAATCTTTGCTCCATAAAAGCCTAAGGGGACCTACATCTGGAGTGTGCATTCACCACACCTCTGTGCAGGCATTTGCTTGTCTACCTCACTTAGAAGCAGAGCAGCTTGTGGGTGGGGGGTTGTAACACGTCAACATTTTATTCCCAACACACATTACTATTAATACCGTAGTCTCCAAAAGTGCTGCCTGAAGGGGCACGACAGAGTTCAGAAAATCAGGGAAGTAGCTTTGGGGTTGAGAAGTCTGTTGATGGATGTTTGATGAGGTAGTATTTGGTACTCGGAAAATGAGAGAGAAGGAAATTAGGTGTGAGAGGCAAGGAGCACTAGTTTCAAAGCAATATCCTCAACCAAACAAAAATAATCCAGATTGAAAAGAAGAATGCTAATGGAGGCCTCAAAGACCAAAGACACAAACCCAACAGAAACAAGCCATAAGTTAACTGCCGTACAAGTTAACCAGTGTTCTCCAGATAAATAGGACTAATCAGACCATCCGCTTATCTATCATCTATCTGTCCATCCTTTTAGACTATTGAAGCATTCAGTTTTTTAGTTTTTTTAATTTTTTGTCTTAATTTTTTATTAGTGCATCATAATCATACATAATAGTGGGATTCTTTGTGATTTATTCCTACATGCACATAAGTTAGTTGACTTCATTGCCCTGAATCTTTTCTTCCTCCTCCTCCCTCCTTCTGCTTCCCTTCCTCTTCTCTACTTGACTGCCTTTTATTTTCATAATCTATTGATTTATTTCAAGGAATGAGCTCATTCAATAATGGTAGCTGGCAAATCCAAAATCTGTAGGATAGGCTGTCAGACTGGAATTTCCAGTAAAAGTTGATGGTGTAGTCTTGAATCTGAATTCTGCAGGGAAGCATGCTGGAAACTCAGTAAGGGTTTATATATTATAATCTTGAGGAGACTGTTTCTTCAGGAAACCTGGGTCTTTACTCTTGTGACCTTTAACTGAGTGGATGAGGCTCACCCATATTATGGTGGTATGTTTGTCAGTTTTCTACTATGGTGAAATACCTGAGGCAATTCACTTATAAAGAGAAAATGTTTATTTAGATCATTGTCCTGGAAGTTCCTGTCCAGAGTTCCCATTGATTTGGGCCTCTGCTGAGAGCACAGGAAGGGTGGACACAGGGAGAACATGGCAGAGCAAACCACTTCCATCATTAGTGAGGTAGCAAAACCCCTGAGAGACTGGGATCCTACACTTCCTTTGAGGATACACCCGAGTGGTCTAAGACCTCCCACTAAGTCCCACTTCTTAAAGGTCCACAGCACCTCCTAAGACTGCCACCCTGGGGATCACACCTTTAACATACGGAAATTTGAGCAACAGTATCCATATTCAAACCATAGCAGATGGCTGACCTGTTTTATTCAAATGCTGTTGGCTTAAGGACTATTCATCTGAAAAAAATACCTTTACAGTAACTGCTAGACTAATATTTGATTAAACAGCTGGATACCTGATCCTAACCAAGTTGACACATAAAATGAATTGTCATAGCCACTAGTCCCAAAGAGGGTGTGTGCCCTTTGAATATGTTGGTCTCTGTGGTAGCATTCATACCTGGGCCTGCACTCTTAGACGATACCTCCCAATGGTTCTCTCTTTATTTTACCTTATCCCTCCCACCCAGGAGCATTATGAGATAATTGAACAAAAGGGAAGAAATGTGCTTTGCTAGGTATGCATCTTAGAAGAAGCATTGGTGAACCAGAAGGGGAAGGGACATTTGGGAGCCTGGGGCCTGTTAGCCCCTGTGAACTCCCAGAGCCTGTATAATATTATAGAATCTACTTCCATGGGTCTCAATACCCAAGTGGAAACAAAGGCTACCTGAGGTATGCAGGTTCCCTCAGAGACCAGGTTCACTTCCTCTTCTCAAGTTCAGCAGTATATGAGAAAATAAAGAGAGCAGAGTTATGGTTCCCAAACTGTGGCATAATTAGAATAGTCATATTTAACAAATGGTTGCTTTTAACAGACATTACAAAGCAACATGATTTTAATAGTCATTCAATAGTTATAGGTTTTATAAAATCAATCCATGGGGTATATTGATGGTCCCTTTCCTTGACATTTAATATGGATCATCAATTTGAAATTATTAAGAGACTTTTTTTGTTTGTCTTTGAGGGTGTTTCCAGAGAATATTGACATGTGGGACAGCAAACTAAAAGGGGTGACCTACCCTGAATGGGGGTGGTGCAGTCCAATGGGCTGGGGGGCCTGGATGGAAGAAGAGTGGAGAAAGGAGGAAGTCAACATGGATGCAGGTGCCATTTTTTCTCTCTCTTGGGTGCTGCTTTGATTGCTGTTGCTTTTGCCTGAGGGTATTCAACTCCAGCTCCTCCACTCTTTCAAAATGGACTCAGATCAGTGACTCTCCAGGGAGTTCTCAGGCCTCCAGTCATGGTCTGGGACTGCATCACTGGTTCTTCTTCTTCCGAGGCTCCAATTCTTGAACTGAACAGCTACTTGCTCCTCCAGTTCTCTAGTCTACAGACGGCCATTATGGGACTATCCAGTTTCTGATTCTGTAAATCAAACTATTCTGTTGGATTTGTTTCTCTAGAAAACCCTGACTAATATAGAAATTGGTACTGAGAAGTGGGGTTATTACTGTGACTAACCTGACCATGTAGTTCAGCAGCTTTGGCAATTGGTTTGTGGGAAGAATTTTGAAAATGCAAGATGGAAAAGCTTTAGAATATTGCCAAGTGAAACTTAATTGGTGGTTCTGGTGGAAGCTTAGAAGACCAAAATGCCAATAAGCATATGGACTGTGCTTATGAGATTTCAGAGGGAAATGAAGACTCTATTGGGAATTAGACTAGAGGTTGCTCATGTTGTATCTGGCAAAGAATTTCTCTACATTTCCCCCATATCCTAAGACTTGGTGTGGTTGCATTTAAATGTGATGGACTAATTAATCTGGGGGAGGAAATTTCAAAGCAGCACAGTATTCAGTCAATGTCATGGATATTGCTGACAGCTTTTAGCCAGGTTTACTTTGAGAAATGGGAGCAGAAAGCAGAGCTAAAATATATATAAAAAAACTTGCAGTTTGACCAGAAAAGTGCATGTAAAGCTGGGACCAAGAAAGCTGTGCTTGTCAAAGAGATTACAGCTCCTAAAGAGATGCTAAGTACTTTGCACACAGACAATATGAAAGATGCCTTAAAAGCATCTCAGGGATTTGCAGGAGCACACCCACTACAAAATACATAAGAGAAAATTCCTTTGAGAAGAGATCATAGTGGCTTCCTAATCACACAGGGGATGTAGGAAATTTTTGCACCATGCTCAGAGACTCAGCTGTAATTCCAGGGGGCCTAGGTATTGTGGGAGCTACCAGCAATCCTTGGTGTCATCCATGTGGTGCTGGTTCTTCAGAAATGCAGGTTTGAAGATGATATGTGGTATGGGATGATAAGGGGTCAGGGAGACTTCCACCGAGACTTTAAAGTAAGGCATGGGAGGCCAGGCAAAGTGTAGCAGGATCAGAGTCCTTGGGGGGGCGATATGAGAAGCTGTGAAGGTGAAGCCAAAACAGGAAAGGAGACTCCAGGAATTAAGATATGCTAGTAATGTGGACTGTTTGCTGAGAACAACTGCCGACTGTGGAGAGAGCCAGGCTAAAAGACAGCCCATGTACACTACAACTAGCAAGGCCAAAGGGGTGGGACTGCCCAAGCCCTTTGGAGAGTTCATCAAGTGACCATGTGTTTTAGATGCTCTACACAGTTACCAGGCCTGTTTGCCCAGGCAACTTTTGGTCCTATTTTGGTTCCATCCCTTCTTTCTGTGTCCCTATTCCTCTCCTTTGGAATGAGAATATTTAATCTATGCCACCATACATTGAATATGTATAACTTGCTTTTGATTTTTACAGGGGCTTACAGCCAAGAGTTTGACTTTGGTCTCAATGGAGACTTTGGTTTTGGGCAATGCTAAAACTCTTAAGATTATGGGAATCTTGGAGATGAACTAAATGTATTTTTCATTTGTGAGATAGACATGAGCTTTTGGGGGCAGAATGTTACATTTTGGATTGATATGTGCTTCAAAAGCTCCTGTTAATGCAGGAATGTTCAGAGTTGAAATGATTATATTATGAGAGTTGTAGCCTAATAAGACCATCCTAGTTGAATGGACTGACTGAATAGAAACTGTAGGCAGGTGGGAATGGCCGGAAGATGTGGGTCACTGTTGACCTTCCCTAGAAGGGTGCATCTTCCCTGTGGCCCTTCTCTCTCTCCTCTCTCTCTCTCTCTCTCCTTTCTGACCTTGCCATGTGTTGAGCGACTTTCCTTCACTGGGCCCTTCCCCATGATGTGCTGCCTCACTTTGGGCCCAGAGCAATGAGACCTCTGAAACTATGAACCCCAGCTAAATTTTCCTTCCTCTAAGTTTTTCTCGTTGGATATTTTGACTATAAGAATGAAAAGCTCACTATAACAGGCCCTGAACCATTGCAATGCATCTATGGTTATAGGGTGTTGGAACTGAAGTAGTTTGCATAGTGGATAGAAGAAAAGAAAAAAGAAAAGAAAAAAAAGTATAGTAAGTTATTGTAAACTGCAGTCATTCCCTCTGTGTTGATGAATACCAGAACTTACTCTACCTTTTCCAGTTACAGATTCAAATTCAACTGAATTTATAGTTCCTTCTAGAACCTGAGTTATTTCCTTGGGACTGGAAAGAATTTGTTTGATCATTACTGAGAACAACTCCAAGTCAGGTACTGTTCTAGAGACTGTGTATAGAATAAAAATCTGTACACTTACGGAGCTTATATTCTAATGGATAAACACAGAGAAGAAGAATTAGACACACAAAAAGTAGGTTTGAAGATAATATGTGGTGTGGGAAAAAAGTAAAAGTAGAACTGGATGGGGCTGGCATACAACTTGGTGGTAGAGAGCATGCTTAGCATGCACAAAGTCCTGGGTTCAGTCCCTGGCACCAAAAAAAAACGTGGATCTGAATGACTAGGTTCCAGAATGTGGAGACAGGGAAGCTGTGCTGCAGTGGTACCCAGGGTGATTGCTAGGAGGTTCCCAGAGATGAGTCAAGCTAAAGAATGGAAGAAAGTGAGGGAATCAGCCTAGAGGAAATCTGGGGGAAAGCATTCAAGACAGAAAGAACAGCAAAGACAAATACCAAGCGTGTGTTTGTGTGTGTGCAAGCACAGTGTACCTGATGGACTTGAGGAACTGCAAAGAGGCCAGTGTGGTAAAGCTGGAGGATGGGGGATGGAGCACAGCAGGAGATGAGCTCAGGGTGGTTAATGGGACCAGGTCATGTAGGGTTGTATAAAAATGTAGCTTTTACTCTGGGTTTTAAAAAATTTCAACTTTTATTCATTATTCTGCCTCTTAAAATCCTTTGTAGACAATTTTATTTTCCTAATTGCATTCTTCCCCATAAAATTTTGATACCATAGATAAATATTTGTTTATGTGCTGTGGCCTTTTGGAGGATATTGAAATATCTGACAATTTTTTTTCACAACAGCTTGTCCCCCAAAAACAATTTTCGTGCCCTGGAGGGTGATGTTGCTCTCATGGAGAATGCATGTTGAGTGAAGTGGTGAGTCCCTGGGGAGTTGGGACAGAGGAACGGAGTGCTCTCACTTCTATATTTTACTTTATTTTATGATCTCACTTTAAAAAGCATCATTCTGGCCATTCTGTGGAGTAAAGATGATGCAAAAGTGGAAGCAAGGAGAGGAGTTAGGAGAGAGACTGTGGTGGCAGCTGGATGTAGTGGTGCACACCTGTAATCTAAGTGACTCAGGAGGCTAAGGCAGGAGGTTTGCAAGTTTGAAGCCAGTCTGGCAACTTAGTGAGAACCTGTCTCAAAATAAAAATAAAAAGAGCTGAGAATGTAGCTCTGGAGTGAAATGCCTCTGGGCTCTATCCCCAGTACTAAGGAGAGAGAGAGAGAGAGAGAGAGAGAGAGAGAGAGAGAGAGAGAGAGAGAGAGAGAGAGAGAGAGAGAGAGAGAGAGATAGTGGTGATGTAGACTATGGAGGACGGGAGTAACAGTGGAGGTAATAACAAGGAGTTGGATTATGAGTATATTTTGAAGGTAAAACCAACAGAATTGCTTGATTTAGGACAAGGAGACAAGAATGATTTTACATGGAAGACCTGAAACTAATGCTACTAGGAGAAAACTCGGGGAAATCTCTTCAACATTGGTCTCAGCAATGATTTTAGATAAGACACCAAAAACAAAAGCAACAAAGTAAAAAATGAACAAGTGGGACTACGTAAAATGAAAAACTGTTCCGCACAGCAAAGGAGACAAGCAACAAATAAATGGCAATATATAGAATTGCAGAAAATATTTGGAAACCATATATCAGATAAAGGATTAAGGCCCAGAATATATAAGGCACTCATACAACTCAAAAACTCACAGAACTCAAGTACTCCAATTAATGAATGGGCAAAAGACCTGAATAGACACTATTTTCCAAAGTGGACTTACAGATGGTCAACAGGCACATGAAAAGGTACTCAGCATCACTAATCGTCAAGAAAATGCATAGCAAAACCACAGTGAGATATCACCTAAAACCTGCTTGGAAGGCTATTAAAAACAAAAGCTAAGGGTTGATGAGGGTGTGTTCAAAGGAGAACCTTATGCACTGTTGGTGGGAATGTAAATTAGTACTGCCATTATGGAAAACAGCAGGAAGTTTCCTTGAAAAATTAAAAATAGAACCACCGTGTGATCCAGCAATCCCACTATTGGGTACATAACAGAAGGAAATAAAATCAATATATTGAGGCAGTATCTGCTTTGCTGTTACCAAAAGTTCAGTCCTCGTCCAGATGCCAATCCAATAATGAGGACAAGGTTTTGAGAAAGGGGAAAAAGAAGTTTTATTACTTTGCTAGCAAAGGAGAAGCACAGGGGGCTCCTGTCCCAGAGGCTCCTCATCAGGGGGAATAGGGGGCGTTTAAAACGGTGATTCAAAGGCTACATTTCACATGTTCTCTGTTGGAGCTGTAATACACTTGTTAATTTGGTAGATAGTCACTTCTGAGATCTTCTGGTGCCGTCCCCAAAGTCTGAATTACTTCATTCGTGGATGTGTGCTCAAGGACTGATAAATCTACCTAGGATGGGGAAGAAAGGTAATCCTGTTTCCCTTGAGATTAGGGAGGAAAGAAACATGTCCTTCTAAAAATAAGTCACATGACAATATATAACGAGGTGGGGTGATAGGGGGAAGAGAAGAATGAAGGAACCTTGGAAGGTGTAGAGGAAAATGGGGCGGGAGGGGGTGGGGGAAGGAAAGATAGTAGAATGAGACAGACAGTATTGCCCTGTGTATATGTATGATTACATGAATGGTGTGAATCTACATTGTGCACAACCATAGAAATGAAAAGTTGTACCCCATTTGTGTACGATGAATCAAAATGCAGTCTGTAAAAATAAAAAAGGTTTTAATAATAAAAAATAAAATAAAATTAATTAATTAATTAAAAAGGGCTGGGGATGTGGCTCAATGGTCAAGCATCTCTGGATTCAATCCCCAGTACCAAAATAAATAAAATTTAAAAAAAAATAAGTCACAGTGGCAGAGTAGTTAGGGCGATATTCAAAGCATCAAATGGACCACTGTTACATTTCCATGTTCACGGCAATATTACTTATAATTGATATCCAAGGTAGAAATCAACGTAAATATTTATTGACAGATGAATGGATTAAAAAGTGTATTATACATATAGCTCATTATTTGGTCTTATTAAAGGAGATCCTGCCACTTGCCACGTCATGGATGAACCTGGAAGACATTATGCTAGTGAAAGGAGCCAGACACAAAATGTTAAAATACTGTGGGATCTCATTTATATGTGGAACCTAAAAAGCAGAAGTCAAATCTACAGAGATGGAGAATACAATGTTTACCAGAGAGGCAGGAAGAGGGAAGGAAATGGGAAGTTAGAGGTCAGAGAATACGAAATACTCTGGATGTAGGATGATCATGTCTAGATATCAGTGTTCAACATGAGGACTATAGTTAATAAAATGGCATTAGATTTGGAATTTTCTGCTAAATGAGAAGGTTTTTCACTGCACTTGCCACCAATCCAAACTACACTAAAACAAAACAACAACAAAAAAGTGTAATTAGGTGAGATGATGGTTGCGTCAATGTAAAATTAACCATTTTACTATTTACATGTATCCCATAACATCAGGGATACACAATAATGTTTATTTATTTTTAAAGTAGGTTATTTGCAACATGGGTGGAGGGCTTTATGCCAAGTGAAATCCTTTAGATAAGGACTGTATGGTCTCCCTGACATGTGAAATTTAAAATAGTCCAACTCATAGAAGCGGAGGGTTGAATAGAGATTGGCAGGGATACAGGGGAGGGAAATAGGGAGGTTGTGATTAAAAGGTATGAAGTTCTAGTTGTGAAAGATAAATCAGGTCTGGAGATGGATACAGCAAAATGAGTATAGCTAATAATACTATGTTGCATTACCTAAGATGTAGTAAGCCAGTAGATCTCTTTTTAAAAAAATTTTTTTAGTTGTTGATGGACCTTTATTATTTAATTTACTCATATGTCATGCTGAGGATTGAACCCAGTGCTTCACACATGCTAGGCAAGTGCTCTACTACCAAGCTACAGCCCCAGTGGGTAGATCTTATGTTAAATGTAATTACCAAAAACAATAATATAATGAAGGGGATGGATGGAAACATTGGGAGGTGATGGATATATTATGGTGGTGATGGTTTATAGCTGCACATGTACTCATCCCCAAACTCACTGAGTGGTATATATTAAATATACATATATTTAATATTAAGCATACATATATGTCAATAAAACCTCAATGAAGTGGTTTAAAATTTTTATCATGCTATTAGATAAATTACTCTATTTCTAGTTTTCCAGAGCTTTTATGTTTTAAAATATGTTTGTTAAAAATGTTTCATTTTGGGCCGAGGTTGTGGCTCAGTGGTAGAGCATTTGCCTCACATTCTTGGGGCACTGGGTTCAATCCCCAGCACTGCAATAAATAAATAAATTAATTAATTAATTAAAGGTATTGTGTCCACATAGGACTAAAATTTTTAAAAATATTTCATTTTTTTATAACTTTATTTTATTTGTTTATTTATTTACATGGTGCTGAGCATCGAACCCAGTGCCTCATATGTGCTAGGAAAGCATTCTACTGCTGAGCCACAATCTCAGTTCCTCATTTCATTTTTAACAAACGTATTTTAACGTATAATAACAATTTTATTATATTGATAATAAAATAAACATGGAGTATTCTGGAAAAGAAAAAAAATTAGACAAATTTATGGAAATATGAATGAAGTATGAGCTTTAATTTTTTAAAAAAGTTTCATTTCAGAAAATATTGTTTTTGCATCCACTTGAATAGCCCTTTCTCCTAGTTATTCAAGAAGGTAGATAGCTCGATAGATTTCTATTATTTCACTAATTATGGTCTCCTCTAATAAATTCAAATTGATCACAGGATAATTGTGATCTTTAAAAATGAAGGTGAAGAAGCAGATGAGGAAGGGGAAGGAGATGAGGAAAACGATCCAGACTCTGACTGGAAGAGGGATCAAACCCAGCACAGTGCAAGCAACAGTGAAACCGGATGTATGTGACCTTGAGGAAAACTTCTGCAGGTGATAGTCTAGATGTAACTATTATTTATTTACAGTCTTAGGTTGTTGTATTTTCTTGGTAGACTTGTTAATTTTTTTTTTTAAGGAAAGGAATGGATATTTTAAAGACAAATGTGTTCTACCTAACATTTTGACTACAGTTTTTCTATGGTATCTGTTGAATGCACAAATTCTCTCACCCATGTTTTCTCATTGATACAGTTTGGTTCTTCTGGAATGTTTGTATCATGTAGCTATTGGAGTACCACTATAAAGACTAACACCTGTTAAAGTAAGCCGAATGTTTTTTGTTTGTTATTTTTTCCCTGAAGAACCAAAGTAGTTTTCAGTTGACGAGTTTAAGTCTCCTTGCCTAGTTGTGTTTTAGTTTATTTATTATAGAAATGCAGTGTCTTTTTTACTAATATAACTCATTATTTGAGAGGAAGAAAAAAACCCATAACAAACCATGGTTAAGAATTTCCAGTAAGACCAAACCTGATAACTACTAGGATTATTAATGGAATACAGTTAATTATAAGGAAGTCTAACTCATAATATAGTTATTGGTTACCACAGGGAGATGAATAAAACCATTTTCAGAAGGTCATTAATCTGATATGTGTACTTGTAAATTTAACCTCTATTAACTAAGCATCTTTTCTTCGTGGTAGGGTCTACCTTCTGCTTTCCTGAAAAGGATGAATTTACATCATTTGGTGAGCCTATTTCAAGTTTTTATTGTTTGTTTGCTTGTTTTTGTTTTTGCAGTCTAAAATAAAAATATCAAATATTTTTTAAAAGTTGTTGAATTTTATTTGCTAATTTTTTAAATTTTTATTTAAAAAAATTTTTTAGTTGTAGATGGACACAATATATTTAATGTTATGTGGTACTGAGGATTGAACCCAGTGCCTCTCCAATGCTAGGTATATTTGCTTTTATTTTATTTATTATTATTATTATTATTATATTAAGATTTTTGAAGGAGATTGACACAATATTTTACTTTTTTCTGTGTTGTTTACCTTAGCTAGGGGTTGGTGGCCAGCTTTTTGCTAGCTTCATGAAATGGATTGGGAAATAATTCTCTTTTCCAGTGTTCTGCAGCAATGAATATGGCACAGGAATGGTTTGTTTTTAGAACTTACAAGAGAATGTACCCTCAAGACCAATTATGCCTTTCATCTTTCTTGATAGTATATCTTGAATAACTTCAAAAAAATCTCATTTTAAATTTTTAATCAGTTCAAGATTTTTAAGTCTTCTAAACCAGTTTTGGAAATTTTCTAGAAAAATCACCCATTTCTCTAAGATTTTCAAATGGTTCAGCACAGATTTGTTTATGTAATTAGTCTTGCTATAACATAACATGTGCAATCCTAAAAATTACCAAAATCATGCTGTGGAAACCACTGAGCTTATGGAAGAATGGGATTAGGGCTGTAATACTCAAAAACTTTATCAGTGACAAAATTTTTAAAAGATAGTAGCCTAATTAAACCTAATAAAAATAGCACTGATTTAGCTGGGCTCGGCGGTGCAGGTCTATAATCCCAGTGGCTTGGGAGGTTGAGGTAGGAGGATCGAGAGTTCAAAGCCAGCCTCAGCAATTTAGCGAGGCCCTAAGCAACTCAATGAGACCCTGTCTTTAAAATACAGAAAGGGCTGGAGATGTGGCTCAGTGGCTTAGTGGTCCTGGGTTCAAACCCTGGTATGGAAAAAAAAGAAAAAAACCCACTGTTTTATACATCTTACCTGCTTATGATATATGCGAGTACTATAATAGAAATGACATGTCATGCTTTAAGACCTGAACTTTGCTTCTAAATGTGAGCATTTAAACAGTTGTATCTTGAGAACTATTGTGGCATGGTGGAAGGAGAATTATATTGGGCAGAAAGTTGTAACACCAGATGTGAGTGCAATTCTTGAAAACAATATTTCTATAGATAATATTTATAATAATCTTAATATCTAATCACTATTTGCCCCAAGTTCCTGTTAAAGTTAGCAATTGCTCATATTAGATGTTTCTGTTCAAATTATTGTAGAGTTTCTCTCTCTTGATCGAATCCATGCTTACATCAGCTAAGAAACAGAAAAATAGCCTATGGTGAAATGAATAAAAGGATGAACAGGAAATTTCTAAAGAAAAATCTTTGTATACATGTGACAGACCACACAATGAACCTCTTTAGTAATCAGGGAAATGTAAACTGAATCCACAATGGGATTCCATTGGAATTCATTGGGTTGGTAAAACCTAGCAAGGTTGATAATACTGTTAAAGATGTGGAGCAAAAGAATTCACCATTGCTGGTGGGTGTATAAACAGTGCAATTACTTTGGAGAACAATTTATCAAGATCTAGAAATACTGGATGTTATGGTTTAGACATTTGGTGTACCCCCAAAAGCTCATGTGTGAGACAATGCAAGAGTTTAGAGGTCTTAACCTAATCAGTACATTAATCCCCTGGTAGGGATTAAACTGGGTGATAACTGAAGACAGTTAGGCTGTGACTAGAGGAGGTGGGTCATTGGGGGCATATATTTTGTCTTTGTTGAGCAAAGGTCTCTCTCTCTCTCTCTCTTTCTCTCCTTCCTGGTGTGGTGTCCTGAGCTGCTTTCCTCCACCACTCTTCTTCCATGACTTTTTGCTTCATCTAGGCCCCAGAGCAAGCAATAGGGCAGGTTGCCTATGGACTGAGACCTCTGAAATGAAGAACACCAAGTGAACTTTTCCTCCTCAAAAATTGTTCTTATCAGGTCTTTGGTCACAGGAAAGAAAAAGCTGCCTATAAAAAAAATTGGTACAAAGAAGTGGAGTCATTTCTATGACTAACCTATGTGGTTCAGTTGTTTTTGGAGCTTTTTGGAATTTGTAGGAGGGATTTTGGAAAGTTTAGCAATGCAAACTGGAAAAGTTTTAGGATGTTGTAAGTACATCTTAGACTGTTGTAAGTGGCCAATTTTGGTGGGAGTTTAGAAGACTAGAATGCTGATAGGACAGTGGACAGTAAAGACTGGGCTCATGTTTCACAGGAAAAAGAGGACACTATTGGAAAATGCACTAGAGGCCACTCACATTCTGTCTAAGAAATTGTTTACATTTTCCCCATGTCCTGAGACTTTCTGTGAGGGTGAATTTAAAGGTGATGGTCTTCCTAATCTGGTTGAAAAAATTTCCAGACAGCATAGTATTCCAGTGGTGGCATGGGTATTGCTGTCAGCTTTTAACCAAGTTTATTGTGATAATTAGGAGAGAAAGCAGAGCAGAAAATTTGGAAAAACTTGCAGTTTGGCAAAAAAACTGTAAATAAAACTGAGGCTAAGGAAGGGGTGGCTGTTAAAAATATTGCAGCCACCAGAGAAATGCTGTTAAGTATCTTACCCAAAAAAATAGGAAAGATGGTTTGAGGGCACCTCAGGAACTGACAAGACCACATTCATTTCAGGCTCAAGGGTATAAAAGTAAAATTCCTTTGATAAGAGACTATGGAGGACTTCCTGCTTGCACAAGTGTGGAGAGCAGTGACAGAAAATGGGAGAGCAGTGACTGAGACTGGGGGTCTCTGATGACCTCATGGCTGTGGCCACCTGGTGCCTGGGAATGTTCCTGTGCAAAGGCACAGAATGCCTAGATGCTATAATAATGCCCTGCATGAGGAAGCTCTGCAGAAGAGTCTTATCAGCCTCAACCTTGATCTCAGGCACATAGATTTCAGGAAGAGGAATTCTCATGGTAGACAACCAGCATGTTTCACCAGCTCTGCTACTCCTGAAACTGACTGCTTAACAGTAACTTTAAACAAGGGACTTCCTTGAACACTACATGAAACTCCCAGCATTGCACTTTGCAACTGGGGATTGCAACTGGTTTCAGAGATGTTTCTAGTCTCTGTAACTTTTGGAGTACAAAGAATAATGCTTCCATAGTCTTTAACCTGATAATGAGACATATAAATAAAGATTGTTGCTGTAACTCTTTAGATCTGCTTCTCTGTCAGAGAGCAGAACTCCACCTGATCCCAGGTTTATCTTCACAATCTGTATGTGTGAGTCTTTATTTTCTAATCCCCCATCACCTCTCACTGGAATCACAAATTTGGCTGCACTGGACACAACACATAAGGGGGACTAGAAAGATTTTTCACCATGCTCAGCCACCCAGGCACTCAGTGACTGCTGTAGCTGTGGTCCCTACTTAGTTACTGTTTGAGATGGTGGCAGGCCCTGATGCTTGGTTCTGGTTCTGTAGGAATGCATCATGCTGCAGTTAGGGGGTCACGGAGGCTTCCACCAAGATTTCAAAGGAAGGCCTGGGAGGTCAGGCAAAGTAAGCAGGGTCAGAGTCCCTGAAGGCATCCCCTGAAAGGGTGATGCATGGAGATATGAGAAGGAAGCTCAAGCTGTAGAGGAGACTCCTCAGATTAAGAAATGCCAATAAACGTGGGATGTCTGCTGAGGAAAGCAGCAGGAATTGAGCACAGACAAGCTGAGAGAGGCCATGTGGACTGCAATCAGCAAAGCCATAGGGGCAGACCTACACAAGCCCTTTGGAGAGGACATTGTGATACTATGTGCTCCAGATGCTGGACAGGTAGCTCCAGAACTTGTTTGTCCAACTGGATTTCAGTCTTGCTTTGGTTCCATCCCTTCTTTATATGCTTCTATTTCTCCCCTGTGAAATGGAAATGTTTATTCTGTCTTTATATATTGGCTATATATGTAACTTGCTTTTGAGTTTTACAGGGGCTTACACTGAGAGTTTGCCTTGAGTCTCAGAGGAGACTTTGGGCTTGGACTTTGGGGAAATGCTGAAACTGTTAAGATTATGGTACTCTTGAAAATGTACTAAATGAACTTTGTGTTGCAATATGAGCATGAGCTTGGGGGACCAGGGGCAGGATATTATGGTTAAGGTGTGAGGTGTCCCACAAAAGCTCATGTGTGAGACTATATAAGAAATTATAGGGGCTGGGGTTGTGGCTTAATGGTAGAGCGTTTGTCTAGAATCTGAGAGGCACTGATCCTCAGCACCACATAAAAATAAAATAAAGGTTTTTTTAAAAAAGAAATTTTAGAGCTGAAATAATTAAGTTATAAGATATTTAACCTAATCAGTGCATTAATCCCCTGGTAGAGATTAACTGTAGGTAGGAAGGGTGGGGTTGGAGGAGGAGGTGGGTCATTGGGAGCATGCCTTTGTGGTATATATTTTGTTCTTGGTGAGCAGACCTGTCTCTCTGCTTCCTGGTTTGATGCCCTGAGTGGCTTTCCTCTGCCACACCCTTCTGCCATGATGCCTCACCTTGAGCCTCAAGGAATAGAGATGACCTTATAGATGGAGACCTGAGAAACCATGAGCCCCAAATAAACTTTTCCTTCTCTAAAATTGTTTTTGTCATGTCTTTTGGTCACAGCAAAGAAAAAGCTGACTATAGCAGAAATTGGTACCAAGAGTGGGGTTTGAACCCCATTAAAGACCTGACAAGAACACTGTGCACATATTGCATGAAGTTGAGTAATTCTACTCCCTTGAATAAATTGTACACCAATCCTGTTTGTCTGTGGTGCTGGGAATGTAATTGAGGACCTTGCAGATGTTAGGCAAGCACTCCACCACTGAGCTGCATCCCCAGCCTTTGTACACACAAAATAATTTTAAACATATCATGCACAAAAGAAATGCAAGAATGTTCAGAGCAATGTTTTTTACAAGTGTGAATAAATTAAATATGCATCACAAGGACAATAAATCAATTAACTATTTTCATTCAACCTTTTACTAAACGGCAGTTATAATTAATATAGCTGTATGCATCAATATGTACAAATCCCCAAAACAATGACATTTAAAGGAAATATAGCAAGTTGCAGAATTGTATCTTTCAAATAAGGTTGAAAACATGCAAACAATATGATAACTATTTAATAATACATATTTGTATTGTAAAATGATGAGGAAATGCTTGGAAATAAAAATATAAAATTTAAGACAGTTATTTCCTCTGTAGAGTCAGGGATGTAGATTGGCATGGAGAAGGGTCTAGTTGAAGTAGGCTTCAACTAGATGCCATGTATGGACTATGTTTTGGACTAGGTTTTGTACTATGGAAAATTTCTGTGGAATACATTATTGCTACAATCGATAAAATTGGGATAGGGGCCTTTAATTAGATAAAAGTTGATTTGTGTCCTGTAGTTGTGTGAGAGAATATTCTTGTGCTTAAGAAATATGTACAGGGTAAAGGGGCATGATGTATGCAGACTACTCTGACATAGATTTTTGTCTCTAGAAGAATAAAAACCAAGAGAGACCAACATGGCATTTGGGTCAACTTTTCGTGTACAGCTGCACTGACCAATATAATGATCACTAGCCACATGTGACTATTGAACATACTGAAATATACACAAGATAAAGACAGAGATGGCACGGCAGATAATGAAAACTATAAGGCAAATATTGCAAAGTGTTAGAGGTTAAAAAGATTACAAATTGAGTTTGGGATTTAGCTCAGTGGTAGAGTGCTTGCCAGTGTGAGAAGCAGAAATTCCAGTAGTCCATCTTCAGAATACAGTATTTAATTACTTGGGATATAAGAAAAGCAGCTAGAGGGGAGAGCAGAACGGGAAGTTACAAGCAGGTAACAACAGAGTATGAAGAATTCGCAGCCCCTTGACTAGCAGGAGGTGAGAGGGAAGGGGCTGACCTGACCCTGGGATAAACTGAGTACCTGTCAAAGTGCACTCACAACCCAAGAAGGAAGGCCTTCCTGCCACAAGACCATAGGAACATTTCTTTAAGTAACCCAAGAGGAGACAGTAAAACCTAGGTGACATTCAGGAAGACTATACACCCATAATACTCAGCCTATCAGGTCCCAGGGGAGGGACCTTGCACACTAGGGAATAAAATGCTGATTGTCACTGCTCTGGGCTGTGCCTGCTCACCCAGAGGCGGACCTTGCCAGACCATCACTAAGAGCCTCAGTTTTTTCTTTCTTCAAGTAGAAGCAACTTGGATGAACAAGACTGTGAAGAACAATGTCTCAGACCTTCCTTCAGTTTGAAGCTCAGCAATTGGAGATCTTTTGGGACACCTACCATTCTCGACCCAAACAAAACAAGTTTCTTGGCCTTCTTTTTTTGTAGTTATTTAATTTTTACACACCTGACTTTACCTAAGCCAGGTCAATCATGCCTCAGGGCTGGCATCTCTTATACTGGAATATCCCTTACCGTATTTGGTGAAAAATGCATATTTAATGAGTATTGCACATTTCAGAGAAATTTCAGAAAATATTGGTTTATTTTACATGAGGAGAGCATGCTGCACTAAAATCTTAGTTGACTGAATCTTGAATAAAATTTGAAAACTCTTATTATATTTCCATGCCAGTAAAGCTAACTAGATTTTGACTGAGTATAGCTTTGCGGATAAATTTGGTGAAATATAATGGGGAAAAAATGAAGTATAATTCAAGTAGAGATTTTGGTTCCACTATTCAAGTAGATCACTAGGGATAAAGTGACATTTTAAGTATAGCTTCTCTTTCTCTCTCTCTCTTTTTTTTTTTTTTTTTTTTTTTTGGTACTAGAGATTAAACCAAGGAGTGCTTTATCACTAAGCTATATTCCAGTGCTTTCTATTTATTTTATTTTATATTTTTTAATTTTGAGGCAGGGTCTCACTAAGCTGCTTAGGGCCTTGCTAAATTGCTGAGGTTGACCTTGAACTTGCAATCCTCCTGCCTCGGTCTTCTGAGTTGCTGGGATTACAAGTGTGTGCCACTATGCCCAGGTAGGTATAATTATCTTGATCTCTGATTATTTAGTTTATTTAAGAGATGTGAGGGTTTTTTTTTTTTTTGCATTTGATCCAAAGAAACTAACTGAGACTTTCTTTTTTTCTTTTTTCTTCTTTTTTTTTTTTTTGTAGTTGTAGATGGACAGAATGCCTTTATTTTATTTATTTATTTTTATGTGGTGCTGAGGATCGAACCCAGTGCCTCACACATGCTAGGCAAGCGCTCTGCCACTGAGCTACAGCCCCAGCCCCTCTTTTTTTCTTTTGAGAGAAAGTATTTTACTATGTTGCCTAGCTGGCTCCAAACTCCCAGGCTCAAGTAATATTCCTGTTTGGTCCTGCTGAGAAGTTGGAACCACAGGCATGTGCCTTCATACCTGGCTGAGCCTCTTTTTTTTTTTTTAAAGAATTTCTATACCACTTTTTCCTATTGCTTTAAATTTGATTAATTTTACTTAGTTTAATTAAAAATGTACATACCCAAAACAAGTCATATAAATGCTTATAAAATCATGGTGAGTTGGACCTCATTATTAACTTAATCTTCATGTGGATTCTTGTACAACATCCCAGAGTTAGGTAGGAAAAACAAACCACAATTATTTTTTACTTCAAATATATCCAAATTAAAATAACATTCTTTGATTTAAAGAAAGTAAGGGGGGAGGCAAGGAGAGAGAGAGAGAGAGAGAGAAATGTACATACCCTACTAACCTGTGAAGTTGAAAATTTCAGCCAGGCTTGGTGGTGCACGCCTATAATCCCACTAGCTCAGGAGGCTGAGGCAGGAGAATTGAGAGTTCAAAGACAGCCCCAGCAATTCATCGAGGCCTTAAGCAACTAAGAGAGACCTGTCTCTAAATAAAATATTAAAAAAAAAAAAGAGCTGGGGATGTGGGTGAGTGGTTAGTGCCCCTGGGTTCCATCTCTGGTACAAAAAGAAGGAAATTTTTTGGATAAACTTTGGGCATTGAGGCACAAATTATAGAAAATTATAGAAGTGCACCTAAAGCTAGAGTTAGTGGTTATTGATTCTTCAGTCCTGATGTGTGTCTGTCTGCCTCATGGTAGCTCTTCGGCCTGCTTCCGAAGTGTGAGTATGGACTCCCATTTTGCCTGAAATTTTGTTTTCAGATCTGCTCCTACTCTGGCACTTTACACTTTAATTCATGAAAAACTTTAATTCTCCTAAAAGAGAATTAAATATGGAGTTTTAAAATTCAATTTTAGCTATTTTAGTTTTATTCTACTGCCATTTTTTTTCATTAAAAAACCTAAAAACTATAACCTTCAAAAAAAAAGTATTGCAAATATTAAGTAACTTGATCTTTACCACCTAAACTGTTATGTATAGAATACAATCAATGTTGTTGTTATGTTTTCAAAATAGCTTCTGGTAATTAACTCTGACACTTTTAAAGCAGAGTTTTCATTGTGGGATTCAGGTTAACAACTCATGAGTTCATGTGCACATGAATCTACTCCATTTAAAGCAATACCCACTCTAGCTTCCGATTAGAGATAGACAGGAGGACATTTGCCAGGGGAAGTCACAGAAAAAAATTAAAAAGGTATTACAAAAATGAACTGGACATTTTCTTTTAACTAATTAGGCTACTTGTCAAAACCAATTAAGAGTACAGCTAAATGTCCTTTCAAATTCTCCAAGAAGCTCAAATCTAAACGAGGCACAGTGACCCACGCCTGTAATTCCAGCAACTCAGGGGGCTGAGGCAGGAGAATCACAAGTTCAAGTCCTATTTGGGCAACTTAGTGACACCCTGTCTCAAAATAAACTAGTGAAAAAGAGCAGGGATCTAACGCAGTGGTAGAGTGTTTCTGGGTTCAATCCTCAGGTACTGCATAAAAAGAATCAAATCTTTGTTCTAACAAATATTTAAAGACTCCAGTTTTCAGTTGGAGAAACTGTGATTTTGGGCAGTATCCCTTCAGTTTAGCAACTTTTGGGATATTATATCCTTTATTATGGGAAATGATTTTGAAGATCTCTGTTGAGGAATGCTACAAATTCTTGCTTAAAACATTCTTTTGGATATAATGTCACAAATTCAACATGTAGCCAGCATTTAGTGAGCTTCTTCTCCAGAACTAATTTTTGAGCACATTAATCCATGATTAAAGTGTTAGGTTTTTTTTTTTTTAAGAGTCAAGACACAAAGACTTAGGCATTTTCATCTGTTTCTTGTTTGATACATTTTGATTATCTAGTCTTTAAAAACTTCAAATAAAAATTATATCTTCAAATTACTGAATGTCTCAACCATTCCATTCTTGTAAATACATGTATAGACTGAGCTGTGTAGCTTGAAATGCTTTCAGGAAAAACTATTTGAATGCTAAATGAATAATGTAATCTACTTTGGTTTTCTCTCTCCTCTTTTCTTTCTCTTTTCATTGTCTCAAATAGATTTATTTGTAAGTGATTGCTCAGAGGGAAGATTGTTGGCTTTTTTTTTTTTTTTTTTTTTTTTTGTATAGGGGATTGAAATCACTGAGCCACATCCCCAGTCCTTGTTTGTATTTTATTTAGAGACAGGGTCTCACTGAGTTGCTTAGTGCCTTGCTAAGTTGCTGAGGCTGGCTTTGAACTCAGTGATCCTCCTGCCTCAGTCTCCCAAGCCACTGGGATTACAGGTCTATGCCAGATTTTTGGCATTTTATGTTGAAAATTTTACCTTATATAGTTTATTTGGTTTTGGTACCGGGGATGGAACCCAGGGGAGCTAAACTACTGAGCTATATCCCTAGTGTTAGCACAAAAAAACCGGGCAGGACACAAACCTCACAAATCATCTCAGCTATTTATTCAGGAACGAAGTTTTACACAGGAGCAGGGGATGCAGGGATGAAGTGGCATTGCTGGACCCACTTTCCTGGTTTAAAATGAGCCACTGAACACAGAAAGGGACTGGGTTATGTAAGTTATTTTGAGGGGTGGTCTAGTGAACATATCAGTTTCCTGGGGCACTCAGGGATTTGAACATTTTTGGGTCGGAGGACTGTGGGCAGTGTCTTGACAGGATTTACTTTGGAGGAGATTAACACCTTCTAGAGACTGTTTATTTAGGGGTGATAAACCCCTCTTTCCTGTCTGCAGCTGGCACCTGGAAAACATTGTCTTGGGAGATGAAGGCTGTCAGTGCATGGCTTCTTTTTCACTCTCTTTTCCCAGGCCACATCATCTTGGGGATCTTTTCATTTTCTATATCTTTTATTCCAGACTTGAAGAAAGAGGAAGTCAGGTGATGATGGTTCTAACTTCTTGGAACTGGGAAGGGGAGATGCTGGGGCTGGGGGAAGGGCTTCCTTCCAGAGTTCTGGATCTGAGCATGGGGGCATGCAGAGGGGGATGTGTGAGGGAAGTCCTGAGGTCACCCAGAGCGATGATAACTCTTTTTATGCTGCTCCAGGAGTTCAGGCAGTGAGCAGTGGGAGGAGGGATGTTCTGGGATGTTTCCTGGAAGTTGAGTCTGAGCTGATCACTTCATTTAAAAACTTTAAAACTAAAACTAGAGAGAAGAAAAGCATTATAGTAATATGTGAAGATTAACTAGTTTGTTAGGTTAGGGGAAACAATTGTAGTATATAGAATGAAGACTAATTAGCTTGCTAATGTTAACGATATGATTCCAGCATGGAAGACTAACTAATTTGTCAGTGTTAAAAAAATGATTTTAGCATGTAACATAATTGAGGGCTCTGTTATTTCTAGTCAAGAATCAATCAGATTTGGGTGTTCTTCCCATGAGTTCATGGACTTGGTTCCTTCGGAGCATAACAAGCATGATTTATCTTGGAACCGTATTTTCATCATTTCCATCCTGCTTGACAAATTACAAAAAATAAGGCCAGGGACACAATTAACAGTATAGTCAAGGCTAGCAAACCAGCTACATGTGTAGAAAAGTACTTAAAAGAGTTAAGGGAAGATATCCCTTCAGCTAAACTGTTCCAAATTTCTTCATTATCAAAAATAGGTGCTTAGGCATTAGCCATGGCCAGGACCTGAGAGTGTAATTTTAATACATCCAGAGAAGCAATATGAAAAGGATCTAGTTCACTAAATGATTACGTACACTCTGCCATTGAACCTTAGTGTCATTGTATGGAACCCTAGGAACACAAACGTGAGTAATGGCATTGAAGTCTCTGATTCCAGTGTAAATCTTGTACTTGCTTTCCTAGCCATATGACAGAATATTTTAGTTGCTGGGCCTCACTTAGAATTTCCTGATCAATATGTACTTGAGTTTTCTGGGTTTCAGTAAAATTCAGAGGCGATTATCCCAGCCAAGATAACAATGCCAGCTGTTGGCCACCAGATAAAATGTTTAGTATTTTCACAGGGAGCCAGGACAGAGTCCAGGACAAATTGTTATAAAGGCCAGTAGCCCCCTGGCTCCCTGTAAAAATCCTAAACATTTTATCTGGTGGCTAATAGCTGGCATGGTTATCTTGGCTGGGATAATCGCCTCTGAATTTTACTGAACTCTGAATTTTACAGAACTCTGTACAATTCTCATATTTAACATAATTCATGTTTTGTGGGGCATTATATTGTAATTGAATAGGTTCAGACAATAAAATATAGGGATTTAATACACATTCTGTGAAGATTTCCTTAATCCTGGTGGATATTTCTAGCCTTATTAGTAAGGGAATAAGTTGGGGGCTCTCCTAGTCTAGTGGCTGTTGTTGGAATGGGTAGGCTTTGATTATGGGGTTAAATGTCAGTTTGGGGAGTAAGGAAAACTAAGGTACAGAGGCTAGTTTAATTTTGGTAGGCAGGAATAAATATGAGCCTCACAAAGGAAAAACCTCAGAAGTTTGGGGTTGTGGGACTGACACAAGTGTACATCTTAAGTTTTATTTAAAAGAACCATTGTTTTTCTTCTAAATGCCAAAGTATGGCTGTATTTTGGTTATAACTGTTTTTGCTAGGTGTTTAAGATCAAGTTGGTCAAACTGAACTTGTTCATATCTGCTGTTAAGAGTCAGCTGAGTTCCCATAGGGGTCATTCTTGGGGAACTTAAGAGCAGCTTCTTCGCTCTTTTAGTGCCATCTGCTTGCTAGAATGGGTTAGGATCTTCTTGATGAGGTTGCTTCCCTTGGAAGCATCAGGGATGTCTCCCTTTTCCAATGACCCTCCTCTTTGCAGCAGGTGCACTGATTGACTTTTCATTCTCCAGTGGTCTCAGTAATCTCCCTGATCGAGAGGTCATGTGGCCCAGAGTTGCAAAGTTCCTGAGAAGAGTTCTCTAGTTCCCTGGGTTCAGACTGACTCAGAGAGCAAGAGCCAAGTGCTGGTTATCTTGACCCTTTTATTTTAACCTCAGTTTTTAAGCCTTGGTGTTAAACATCTGACACAGCAGTCTCACCAGTCTTAAAGTAAGCATCCTGGACTTTAATTTCAATGTCCATAACCTTACAGTCATTTACTCCTTGTATTTAATTGGGGTCTGTATTAGTTTTGGAAGTTAGCCTTATATCCTATCTGTCTGTCTTATAGGTGATGGCTTATTATCTCAAATTAGCCTAGGTTCTTGAAGTAGTACCTCTGCAAAACATTAACAAGCAACAGTTATAGAGTTTACAAGGAAATACAAAAAGAAATTAACAAGAGTAAAAACATGTTCAGTTTGTGTAACAGCTGTCTGGAGTTTGGGCAGTGTTATACATTACATCTGTGTGATCACAGTAATCTTTACAACAAACATCAATCTTCTGAACACAACTTTAAATGAGCCAAAGTCCAGCCTATTTTGAAGGCATTTTAACATGCAGTAAGGTGGGAGGCAGAGCCTTAACTTAGGTAAGAAAGGGCTTTTCATATATTTTAGGTAAAGTGTTCTAGCTCCTGAAGCTGATCTTTGCCTCTTTCTTAAATGTCACTTTACAAAGTTTGGATATATTGTTTTCAGAGTCTATATGAACATTAGTTAACATAATATAACGTTACATTTAAAACATGAATCAAAGAAAGGCTGAGAGAACTTTTAACTTTGCTTTCAAGTGGAAAAGTGGCAAAATGCTTTCATGTTTCGCGATATTAACCTTTAAACAGATTAGGCTGTTATTATCTTTTAGAAATACTTTTACATTTTTATCCCAGTGTAGAAAGTAACATAAGATTTAGGTTTAGTTACAGAACATTAAATGATATGAATAAATCCCCAATTAAGTTTGTTAGTCTTATAAGTTTAAAATCACCATTCCAGACAACTTCAGTTTGGAGAACAGCAGCTTGGTAAAAAATGTTCTTTTAAATTTTCCTGCTTTAAGGACTTGTATTCCTGGAAGATATAAAAAGAAGCGTGATAGTACTATGATTACATTAATGTTTTTATATTAACCAAGTTTAACTTTCAGAGAAAAATTTAGGCTCTGAGTGTAGGGTAATACTTGAAACAGTTACTGTTTAGAGTTGTATAAAATCCTAATTTCTTCAAAACTAGTTGCTCTAAAGAATAAAAATTAGCAGACATAATGTTAAGAGGAAATTGTTTTAAGAAATTCTTGTCAGTTTAACATATAGATTAAGTATTGGTTTTATACCAGTACATCAGTAATTGACCTTAGGGATAAACCTTAAAATGCTTTAACTGATTGTTTCACATACATATAACCAGCTTAGTTACACATAAACTTGTTGAAAGTTGCCCTTTACTTACATAGATTCTCATGTTGTTTATTTTCTCACACAAGGACTCTCTTACCCAGAAACATTTTTCCTCCTATTAAACATGTTTATACCTAGAACCTTCAAATTTCTTTACTCCATTTTAATAAGAGAAAATACCTTACGCTATTTACTGTATTCTAATTGAAAACACAGTTGAAACTTTTGGACCCTTTGTATTTAGAATTACATCCATTTGTTTACCAATTTATGAAAACACAAACAATGTTTGAGTATATCATCCCATGGAATTCAAGAAGTTAGGGGTACTTGATGTTATATTAACCATTAGCATTTTAACTTTGTAAATTAATCAAATGTCTCTAGCAAACACATTCATGATTAATCCCATACATATCAAATTCAATATGCTTATTTTACAAGATGTCAGACAAATGTATTGAACAGTACTAGCCATTTGTCCCTTATTGAAAAAAAGTCCTAGAAAAAATGAATATTAGACATTTCATAATAAACATCCTATTAGTTTGACCACATAGAGAAACTTGTAAATTTGTATTTTAAAGATGTCTTTACCTTTATTTGTTTACCCAATTTAAATTGAGCCTTTTAAATCACGTGTAATAAGGGTATTTGGAGCCATGTTTTTGAATTTTAATTCATGAGTGCTCATTATCTATATGCCAATTTTTATATCATGTACATGATTTGTGGATGCACACACATATATAGATAGATGACATGATAGACACAAAACACAAGCAAAGGCCTTGTAGTTTTTTTTGTAGGTGAATCTCCATTGCAATGTTATAGATGTTAAAAAAAACTCTAGAGTTGAATAAAAATAGGGCTGATCAGAAAAACATTAATATAGGTATGTAGGATCAAAATCATGAGCTCAAAAAATATGGAATTTAAAAAAATAAGAGTCCTAGAAAAAAATGACATGGCCCTTAATTATTTCAGTAAAGCAGTATGAGAGAGAGAGGGGGAGAGAGAAAGAGAGAGATGGAGGGGGAGAGAAAGAAAGAGTGTCTTAAAGTCATTTTTCTGTGTTGCAGCTCATGAGAAGTTAAAATGGACACTTTTTTCTTTAGTCTCAGGCTGATCCCCCACGGGGCCTGCTGGCTTTTGCAGTTTACATGCAGACTTCTGCTAGAAGTTGCTGCCTAGGGCTTTTTAACCCTTTTTTCTCCAGTTGGTAATCAGGTCAGGTTAGGATACAGAAAATTATGAAACATTTTTATGCTCCTTACTGAGTCATGCCATTGGCTGTTGGGTTGATGGGGTTAAGGGAGGACATTTACCAGTTAGTTGTGCCCTTAAAATGTCTTCAGAAGAGGAACATTTGCCTGCTGCTTGACTGTTCACCATCCCTGTAAACTAGGGTTCCTCAAAATTAGGGAACTTGGGAAGCTGACTGCATTGAAGGGAGGGGTGTTTTTCCCTGGGGATATTTCACCTCCCAGTGTCCCCACTGCCTACATTTGAAACACGGCTTAGTGTGTGTGTGGGGGAGGGGAGGGCTTGGATTTTGACAATCTTTTGCCCAATGTCCACTTTGTCCACATTGGAAATAGGGCCCCAGAGATGCATTAGAGAGTATGGTAGGGCCGTCAGCAGCAGTGGCTTTTGGGTCTATGGATGGTTGAGGCTGGGAGCTGATGCTTTTCTTTCTCCTGTTTGGCCTTATCTTCCCTATTACTAAAGGTCTTGAAAGCAGTATTTAGAGATTGCTTCTGGAAAGCTTTGGCACCCTTCTCTAAGTGTCTGAGTTTCTTGCGAATGTCAGGTGCAGATCCGCTAATAAAGTTAAAATGTATAAAGAGATTGCCAGCAGGACTGTTGATGTCCAAATTTGTATATTTGGTGACTGCCTCAGTAAGTCAGGTCAAAAATCGGGCAGGATTTTCATTGGGTCCCTGAGTGATTTCCTTTATCTTTTCCCCGTTTACTTGGGTGCGAGAATTTTTTGACATTCCCTCAAGGAGTCAAGTGACCATATGATGTAACCTGATAACCCCAGTTGGTATGTCCAATCAGATTTAACTGAGGGAATGGATAGACTTCAGGGTTTCAGCCTGCAAGAGATTTGCATGATCTCTAGCAGCCTGTCACATGCGGGCATGATCATCATTGGTCAGGGTGGAAGCTAATATGTAATATACATCTGCCCAAGTAAGATGATAAGCCCGAGTCAGATGGGTAAATTCCTTCCTATATTTGGCAGGGTTTTCAGAAAATAAGCCTAATTTGTCCTTGTAACAGACATATCTGTTATGAGAAGGGGATATCAACTCGGATGGTCCCTTTAGTCCCTACCATTTGCTGGGGAGGAAATATATCCTGCTGGGAGTGTTTTTGGCCCTGTAAGGAGAGGGGATGGCAAAGGGAAGGGAGAGTGTGGAGTTTATAGGGGGGAAGTCTAATGGGGGAGCTATAGGACTTTGGGGAGGAGGATCTGATGGTCAGACTCCAGGCCTTATCAGCTGAGGGAAGTAGGGAATATTACTTCACTAGCGATTCCCAATCAGGAAACCAAAATGTTAGCACAAAAAGACTGAACAGGACGCAAACCTCATGAATCATCTCAACTGTTTATTCAGGAAGGAAGTTTCACACAAGAGCAGGGGATGCAGGGATGAAATGGTATCAGTGGACCCACTTTCCTGGTGGAAAATGAGCCACTGAACACAGAAAGGGACTTGGTTTATATAGGTGATTTTGAGGGGTAGTCTAGTGAGCATATCTGTTTGGGCACTCAGGAAACAGGTTTGTGAGAATTTGAAAAGTTGTGTTTACTGGGCAATATTTTTACTTGGAGAAAAATGGAGGGACTGGGTTCAGCATTCAGTGTTTATCTCCTTCTCCTCAGGGTCTATTGTACTGTCACTGGGGAAGGATGTATTTGAGGAAGGATCAATGCTTTGATTTCCTTTCTAAGGATTGTTCTGTTCTTGGGAAAGAATGCACTGAGAAAGCTAACAATGTATTCATTCCCTTTTCTCAAGCATCACTATTTTGGGTTTGTTTGTTTGTTTGTTTGTTTCCATATCTAATGCCTTATATAGTTTGTTTGTTTGTGGTACCAGAGATTAAACCCAGGGGAGCTTATCTACTGAACAACATCCTAGCACCCCTCCCCTGCCTTTTTTTTTTTTTTTTTTCCCCTGAAATAGGGCCTTACTAATTTGCTTAGAGCCTTGCTAAATTGCTGAGGCTGGCTTTGAACTTGCAATCTCCTGCCTCAGCCTCCTGAGCCACTGGGATTACAAGCATGCACCACTGTGCCCCAGTTGAACATTTTACTTTATATAGTTTTTTGAGAGTTTTTGCCAACAACTGACTTTCGTAGAGACAGATGCAACCACTGCTACCCGAGCTGTGCTTCCATTCCCCCACCTTTTTTTAATGAGGGGAGGCAGCCCCCAACCATAAAAGTGGATCTCTCCATTCTTTAACAGGATTCTGGGGTAAAGACACTTTATGGAAATTTAAGGTCATATAGAAAAGCATAATGATTATTATGTGAGAAAGAGCTCTCTCTGTGCTATTAACTTTTTTTTGCAGCAAGATACTAATTCTCATAAAATGTCTAAACTAGTGAGAAACAGTTCATGTCAATAACTTTAAATCGTTGCATCTCTTAAGTTTATAAGTGGTATGTTGACTTTTGACTCCTATGCCCTTTCTGACTGCTCTGGTTTGTATTGAAGTCTTATTACATGGCAGACAGGTCAACCTTCCCCAAGGAACCATTTCTTAGAATGTGAAGCCCTGGCACTGTCACAGGACAGTAGGAAGTCGAAGCTCTAAACCTCATTTCCTGTGTTCCCACAAAAGAAAATGGAAAGTCAGACACCAAAAGCTATGTGAGAGAACTTTATTACAAGTGAAAATAAAGTGAGGCTCAAGCAGAGAGCACTGGAGAGAGACAGTAGGTTGTCTCTGGGCAGAAAGCCACCAAGGAAACAATACTGCTTCTAAATTTATTAGTGTTTGTCTTGAGAACTACCTTTTTTTTTTTTTTTTTTTTTTTCCAACCAGGTGTTCAACTCCTCCTTCACATCCGTTGGTGGAGTCTTTGACCCTAATTGGTCCTCTCCAGAACTGTTATGGTGGCCATCCTGTTGGGGAGGGAGGTTTATCTACAAGTCAAACTCTTGTTAATGTGGGTCTTGGGGTCAGTGGTCAGTCTGAATTTATCTTGGTGCACCTCCCTTCCAAAATATATGGAGGCACCAATAGCCATAACTCCTAGTTTGACCCTGACCTCAGTGGACCCTGAGGTCCCTTTAATGAGAATTAGTGCCATGAATCCTTCTTTCTTGACGCATTCCCCCAATTACCCACCACCCACTCTCCATTAGCGCCTTTCCTTTCTGTTTGCTTATTTTCAAGATCTATGTACCGAGGTTTTTCTACAGGTTACCTGCTGCAAGTTACTCAACTGTCATTTAAAGAAAAATTTGCTGAACTCAGTGGTGCACACCTGTAATCCCAATGGCTTAGGAGGCTGAAGCAGGAGGATTGTGACTTCAAAGCCAGCCTCAGCAACTTAGGGAGGCCCTAAGCAACTGATTGAGACCTTGTCTCTAAATAAAAATATAAAAAAAGGGCTGGGGATATGCCTAAGTGGTTAAGCCCCCTGGATTCAATCCCAAGTACCAAGGGTAAATAAAAAGCAAGAAGGAAAAGAAAACCTTAAGAGTAACTTAAAGTAAACCCATGACCTGGCCAGACATTCACCTGCTCATTACTAACTACTCCCTAAAGTGCCATCAGGGAACCACACACAGAAAGTTTTGAGAACTTACATTTCTCTTTGAGCAGATAGACACTGGTTGTGACCAAAATCAGCCTCATGTTTTGTAATAGGTCACTTCACTAACTGCTACAAGTGATCAAATCTTTGTACAATAGAAAAGTATTTAAAATTAATTTTTCTACTGACATTTCTGATTCTAGTGTAAATGTTTATCAAAAAAAAAAAAAAGAATCACTTTTTTTTTTAAAAGGCTATACACCAAAATGTTTAAAGATTAAACTATATGAGGGACTGGGGTTGTGGCTCAGTGGTAGGTAGAGCCCTTGCCTAATACGTGTGAGGCACTGGGTTTGATCCTCAGCACCACGTAAAAATTAAAAAATAAAATAAAGATATTGTGTTCATCTACAACTAAAAACATTTTTAAAACAGCTCTGATGTCTGAGATTTACTACAGAATAACTGGGAGGGGCCACATTTTAGAAGGGGTGGAAATGGAAGAAGATTAGCCACGTTTTGATGATTGTCGAAGCTCGGTGGTGGATACAACAGGTTTGTTGTACTAGTGTCTCTGTTTGCATGTTTGAAAATTTCCATAACCGAAACTTAAAAGGAACAAAAAAAAAACCCCAGATTTTCTAAAACACCCAGTTAGTGATAAATGAAAGGATGATGATGGAGTTGTTCCTGAAGAAATAAGGGCTGATGTTTATATTAAATTTCAAAGCGCAATCCCTTATCTATTGAAAGTCATTTTATAACCCTAATGGGCAGTGAAGAGCTGAGACTCCAGTGTATTATTTGTGAAGATGTGCAGGCTCACAGGGGAAGGAAGTTATCAAAATGTAAGTGGGATTTATTTATACAAACATCTTTAATGTAGCTTTCCTCTAATGTATTAGCAATGCCTGTGGGGTGTTTACTTATTTATCAACTTTTTTTTTAAGTCTTCAAAGTCTTCTGGGATCTAAAATTTAAATTTTTGGTTCAAAATTATTTTGATTTAAATAAATAATTTGAATATATAAACTAACTAAATTACTATTTTTAACATAAAACCTAAAATAATTATTTGAAATAAAATAATTTAAGTAAACTAAATTTGTAACTACAAATTATTTGCATTCAAAATCTAAAATAATTATTTGAAATAAAAAAGGTAAAGAGATAAAATGCCAATAGAAGCAGAATTTAATATTTCATATAAAAACATTAGTGCTGGGACTGGGGTTGTGTGTGGCTCAGTGGTAGAGCACTCACCTAGCAGGTGTGAGGCCCTGGGTTTGATCCTCAGCACCACATAAAATAAAGGTATCAGGTTCACCTACAACTAAAAAATACATATTGAAAAATAATGGGATCTTTTCCATTCTTCTTCTGTCTGTCCTCCTCACTTTTCTCTATCCTCCTGGCTTTCCACTCTCTCTAGCGTGCGCCCTTTCTTTTCCTTTCTCTTTTCTTCTCATTTTCTCTCTTACTCTGCAGGGAGACACTCTGTTCGCTTAATAAACTCCCTCATGTGATTTCCCGTGTCCGGCGTGGTTCCGTGGAAATTCCCTTACAGTGGTGCTATGACTCGGATCTGACTCCCCAGTGCCCCCAGACAAGGCTTGCATTCTGCCTGGTTGCTCTGCTCTGCATTTATCACTGGACTTCAGGTTGGTGAGTAGGCCGGTTCCCCTAGGCTGATTTATACGGCAGGCCCGCTTAGTCGGTCTTATCTGCTGGGTGGATTCCTGATTTTATGATTTTATTCCTGATTTTATGATTCTCTCAGGGTTGAGGCTCATCTCGCGCTCGCACAGTCACCCTCAAAAACCCTGATATCAGGTCCTCAACTCTTCTCGGCTTTTGCCTGGCCCCACATTGATGTTTGTGTGATGACACGATCAATGTGCTGCCCCTCATCTCCAGCCCAGTACTCTGGCCTTGGGACGCCCTGGCCACAGACTCGGCTGTATCAGTCCCCACCATGGAATCTGGGTCCTCCAATCTGGCAGATTCCACCCTGGGAACCCTTTGCCAGACCCCTGGTACTTAAAGCCATCAAAATCTGTTTGTGTAATGGCACACCGTGAGCCAGCGGGCAGATGGAAAGGGATTCCTTATCTTCAAGTCTCTTCTTTCTTGTTTCTTGGCTCTTCCTGCAGGCTCAAGCGCCTCCAGACCCTGCTTCCACCTCAGTCAAGGCTTACATTGAAATGTAAATGGAGGAAGGCGCAGTGGGAGACCAGTTTCAAACCCAAGGAAAAAAAAGTGTCCATTTTAAATTTCTCCTGGGCCACAACTCAGAATGCTTTTCTCCCTTTCACCTTTTCCTCTCCTTCTCATTTTCTCATGCTACAATTAATGACCATTATCATTTTTCTTCTAGGACTTTTGTTTTTCTTAAATGCTATATTTTTGAGCTCACAATTTTGATCCTACATACCTAGGTTAATAATTTTTGATCAGCTCTTTTTATCCAACTCTAGAGTTATTTTTGAACATCTGTTACATTGCAATGGAGATAAATACTACAAGGCCTTTACTTTTGTGTTAAATATAAGCGCACATAAAAATTAAAATTTTAAAAGTGGATCCAAATATTTTTAATTCATGTGATTTAAAGAGGTTCAATTTAAATTGGGTAAACTAATAGAAGTAAAATGTCTTTAAAATTAACTCACAGTCTCTAGGTGGTCACACTAATAAAATAATGTCTAACATCAATTTTTCTAGGACTTTTCTTCAAAAGGAAAGAGACAGCAAACAGTGTTTACACTTGTCTGACATCTTGTTTTTTTTTTTTTTACATTGTCTGATATCTTGGTTTTTTTACAATAAGATGAATGAATTAAAGTCAACATGTATGGGATTACTCAAATGTGTTTGTTAGAGACATCTAATTAATTTACAAAGTTATTCCATGGAGTAACATACTTAAAAACATTATTCTTTGTACATTAAATGTGTTCATATTTTCCAGGTATACAAGCCTTTAAAGCAGAAAATTTGTCAAGCTGCTATTCTCCAAATTAAACTTGTCTGTAATGGTCAACCTATCATTTAATGTTCTATTATAGGACCTGTCATCAATAGGGTATATATAAAATTTGTTAAATGTATTTCTAAAAGTTATTGAGAGGACAGTTAAAAGCTCTCTCAGCTTTTCTTTAATGCTTACATACATATATAAACGTTGCTGACATACCTCTTTAGATCTGCATTTCCATCAGAGAACAGAGTTCCATCTGATCTCAGCTTAATCTTCAAAATCTGTGTTTATAAACCTTTATGTTCTAATATTCCTTTGCCCCTCACTGAATTTGAGAATTTGGTCATGCTGGTCATGGCAAAAGAGGAAAAAATTAACTTTAGGAAAAGCCCCGCCTTACCCGAGATAAGGCTCTGCCTCACAACTCTGCTGCATGTCAGAATGGCTCTAAAGTAAGCCAGACTTTAACTCATTTAAAGTTGCATTCAAAATTCTGATGTTTGTTGTAAAGACTGTGATCTCAAACGGGAACTCAGCCAAAATTCAAGATAGCTATTGCACAGACTTTTGTTTGTGATTCCATTTTGTATTTTCCTTGTAAACTCTAATTGTTGCCTGATCAATATTTTGCAGAAGTATTGCTTCAAGAGCGAACACCGTATAATGTAAACCTCAATTAGATAAAAGGGGGTAAATAACTGTGGAGTTATAGACATTGAAGCTAAAGCCCAGTACTCTTACTTTATGACTGGTGAGACTGACTTGCTTGATGGTTAAGATCAAACTTAGAGATTGAGACAGAGGTCAAGAAAAAGTCCATATTTGGGTCTTGCCCTCAAAGTCAGCCTGAACCCAGGGAACAAGAGGACTTCTCCAAGGAAGCTTTGCAACTCTGGGTCACACAACCTCCTGAGCAAGGAGATTGATGAGGTCACTAGAGGAAAAGCCACTCAGTGCACCTGCTGCAGAGGAGGGTCATGGAAAAAGGGAGACACCCCTAATGCTTCCAAGGGGAGCCACCTCATTGAGAAGACCCTGCCTAACCAATGGCACTAATGGAGCTAAGAAGCTGCTCTTAAGTTCTCAATGAGTGACCCCTGTGGGAACTCAGCTGACTCTTTAACAGTCAGGAACAGGTCACTTTGACCAGCTTGATCTTAAACATCTAGCAAAATAGTTAAAACCAAAATATAGCCATTCTTGGGCATTTAAAAGCTACAAAAGAGAGATTCTTAGGCAAATGTGCCTAATAACTATCAAGAGAAACTGCCAGAGTCAGAAGTTTTTAGTCAGTTTAAAGCCTACAGATACAGGTAGTCTTAATCTATGTTTGCTAGTATCTCTACTAAATGTGTTTACATTCCTGATAACCTAGATAATGTTAAAGTTCCCAAATAAAGGCCTTGTCCTCTCCAGCCTTTGCTAGACCTTGTTATGGGAAAAACTTCTCAGTTCTTCCACCCCCTGGTGAGGAATTGTTGACTTCAGTCATCTTTATGATATGCATTGGCATGTTCCAGATTCTGAAACATTTATATTGTATCAATCTCATTTCAGTACTCATGTCTTTTTGTTCTTCTCTCATAGAAGCACCCATCCCTAGATGCCTTTACAACCTACTCTTCCCAACCGGACTTCTACCTTGGACCCCTCAATTGACCCAATTTCTAAAAAGGGAACTCCAAACTGCTTGCCCCACGCTGCCCCCTTTCAGCTCGAAGAAGCCAGAGTGGTTATCGACTCCCTTTCCCTACAGCAAAGGAGTTCCTAGAATTAGAGGTGTAAATAAAGTCAGAATTGGGGATAGGCAGTTAGTGTAGAAATAGGGGATCAGTCAAATCGAGGAAATGAAGTCCATGAAAACCATCTGCCTTTGGAAGTCTGGAAGGAGAATGGACTTTTTACATCTCACCTGCAAAACCAGCCCCAGTCACTTAGGCAGGAAGGAGAGATAATTCTTCGGAAGAACTGGAGAGCAAAAAATTTTCTTATAAAAAAAGAAATGGGGGAATGTAATGTATAAAGCTGCTTCCCCGCCCATCAGGTGCAGTCATTGTCCCCACCTCCCAACCACTTGTCAATCTGTGAACATCCTATCTAGCTATTGGTTCATCAGTCAGCTTGCAAGTATCCTTCTCCGATATTGGTCCCCTGTTAGCCCGGCGGAATTCAACTGTTTTACTGTAGCTTCCCCGCCATCTTTTCCATTCTTCTTCTGTCTATCCTACTCACTTTTCTCTATCCTCCTGGCTTTCCACTCTCTCTAGCATGCACCCTTTCTTTTCCTTTCTGTTTTCCTCTCTTATCCTGCAGGGAGACACTCTGCTTAATAAACTCCCTTATGTGAAAAAAAAAAAAAATGGGAAGTAAATAACACAAAAGTGCTAAAAAAATTTAGTGCTTTGTGAGCCTCTCACAGTTTGGACTATGAAGAGTGAAAAAAAAAAAAAAAAAAAAAACCCAAAAGCAAAACAAACATGAGTAATTGCTGAGACATTAAGGAAAGACTACATTAAAGATGCTTGCTTGAAAACATCAGTTAAATTCGTAATAAATAAGGTTGTCACTTCTTAATGACACTGTGGAGAGCAGGCTGTGACCTGGCCATGATATACAGAACAGCGGTTTTCAGGCTGTGCCTGAACCTGAGGTACTGTTTGCCATCACCTGCTCCATTTGAGTTAAGTGTCGAGGTGGGATGACTCTTTACCTTGTTTGTACAAGTAAACGGCCTCATCTGTTTGGCACAACCATAAGACATAAACTGATAAACAGATCATGCTAATAAAAATGAACTTCTATAGATGTGTCAAATTAATCAGAAGCACAAGGATGCATGGGCATATCACACTCATTTCAGGAAAACCAGGTCCCTGATCTTACTGGACAAACCAGATGGCTGAATGAAGCAACCCCCTCACTCAAGGCCTGTAAAAGGAGGAGCACTCTGAGACTGGCACATGGTGGTACCCTGATCCCATCACCTGGTTACTCCTCACAAGCTTTGCCCAGGAAAATCTCCATAGTGACCAACCTCCAAATCTCTGTCCTCAGGCTTTAGAAGAATTTCTCCTGCCTGTGATGATCACACACAGCTCACTCCAATCTGACATCTCAAGCTGACACTCTGAAACTGCCCTTTTGTCCGGACTGTGGCCTAGAATGAGTTCCTATACTTAGACAGCTCTGTGCCCTGAACAAATTCTTAGGCTGGTTCCTAATCTTTTTGTTTTGTGGGGTACCAGAGATTGAATTCAAGGACACTCAACCACTGAGTCACATCCACAGCCCTGTTTTGTATTTTATTTAGAGACAGGGTCTTACTGTGTTGCTAGCACCTTGCTGTTGTTGAGGCTGGCTTTGAACTGGAGATCCTCCTGTCTCAGCCTCCTGAGCTGCTGGGATTACAGGTGAGTGCTATCAATTTTATCTGCTCATTTGCATTCATTCTTTGCATTCATATCTACTCTCTGCTGTTCAGCTTCCTAAACCCCCTATCTAAATATGTCTGTATATGTAGTTGATAGATAAAAAGATATTCTGATACATATATTTTTCTGTAAAGTGTGAAGTATGACTTGAGTGTTATAGTTGTTAAAAATTAAGATCGGAATAAAAGAATTTGTTTTTGCCCAGCTTATGACTACCAGGTGACCCACAAGTATTCAGTAAACTGCCACTGAAGAAAGAGATATAGTCTGTGAATTTATTGTTTTTCAATAAATTCTGACATCATGGAAAGATACAAACATATTTGGTCTACGTTAATGACATAACTTGCCCAGGACAGATGCCATAGCTTAACATATTCAAAGTCAGTAACAAGGGCTGGGGTTGAGGTTCAATGGTAAGGAGTACTTGTCTGGCAGGTGTGAGGCACTGGGTTCGATCCTCAGCACCACATGAAAATGAATAAATAAAATAAAGGTATTATGTTCATCTACAACAAAAATAATAAATAAATAAGAAAATTTAAAAAATTAAAAAACAGAGTAACAAACAACTGCCTCATAGAATACATAAACTTTTCACAAAGTTTGGTGCTCTACCACTGAGCTACCTCCCCAGCCCTCAAAGTATTTTTCTTTGCAATTGTATGAACAGAGATATTGTTCACAGGGGAGTTCTTCTGGAATACGTGTCATAGAAGGAAGTTTTGTAGCTAATAAAACAACTAACTCTCACATGTAAAATGCATCAATCTAGGTAGGATTATATTGTCAAAAAGACAATTTGGAGTTGTCATTTTGTGTAGAATATGTTCTGAAGTTGTCACTTTGTGTTGGATTTGTTTGGACAGGCCACAAGAACAGGAAAATACTCTAGTTTTTATGTTGCTTGATTCTAATAACAAAATTAGGGCACCTATTTTATATGTCCTTTTTCCCATTTCTTTTTTTCCTCTAAATTTATTTTGATTACATTTTACAAAAAGCATCAGTTTGTGATGCAACCTGGCCTTCAGCTGCAGGGTGTGCATTTACCATAGAAATCCTCACACCCTCCCATAAGCAGAGGAGTAAAAAGATGTGAGTCACAGCTTAGCTTCTAAAACTGAAAATCTGGGAACAACCAAAATACTTACAGACAAGAGAAAGGAGAAATAAATTTTGAAACATACAAATACTGGGAAATGGTTCAGCATGTTAAGTGAATTAAACCAGAACTGCATATATCAACATGAATGAATCTCAAAAACATGTTGGGAAGAAAAGCAAAGGAGAGATACAACATGATACCACTTATTCATAGGTTGGATCAGACAATGACAATCTTACATATGTATTTTATGGGTATACTTTAGGGATGGTATAAATTCCTAAGGAAATCAGAAATATAATAGGCACTTGGGAAGGACTGGAGGAAAGCAGCTGAGGAGGTATTTTATTTCTTTGCACACATTTGAGATGTGAGTGGCAAATTGCTATGATTTGGTAGAGTTGGGTGGAGGTGACAGTAAGATTCAATTGTTATTTTTATTTGCTTCTTTGAAATTTTCACAAATATGACAACTAAATCTTCACTTTTTAAAAAAAAAAAATTTTGTAGTTGTAGAAGGACAAAATGCCTTTATTTTATTTGTTTATTTTTATGTGATGCTAAGAATTGAACCCAGTGCCTCACACATGCTAGGCAAGCGCTTTGCCACTGAGCTATAGCCCAGCCCTGGAAAAATCCATTTTGACTCTCTCCAATGGATGCCCTTTCCCAACTTTGGGCATTTGTCTTGCTAAAGTCCTTTCATTGTAGAAACAATGTATCAATAAAGCAACTACAACAAACATCAAATACATTCTAAGAAAATTTGTAAGCCAACAACAAACTGTAAATTCTCTCACTGTTGGCTTTTATAGACAGTGAATTACCACCTATACCTGAGTCTTGTAAAAGCAGCAATTTTTCAGATGTACAAGCCAGGCTTCGCCCAGAGACTTGGTGAGTGGTCTTTGGTACCCAGGAATGGAACCTGTCGTACAGGAAGCTGTGTTGGTTCCAAAAGTCAGAAGTGAGACTCTAGGATTCTGACAGAAAACCGGGACCTGGCAGTGTGGATTGTGAGAATCCTGGAGAGACACAAGGGTTAGAATAGAGACATAGTATTCCATAGAACATGTAGGTAATGCCAGGTGACAGTGTTTAAGGAAATTGGAAAGCCGCCACAGTACACTCACTCCCTTGTGATGGGAGTGTCTAAGTCTGTGCTTCTTTATGCTCCAACTGAATGCCCAATTCACCCTTACAACTCAAGAGTGTAGGCTGCACGAATCCATTCATGGAACAATTCAAGGGCTACAGGATTCTGACTGTGGGGTTGCTCTTTCTGGTTTGGGTGAGTACATCCCTCGCTTCTCATGCCTCTCATCGCTGGCTCATTTCCTCCTTCCCTATGCAACCTCTGGTTTGGATTGGTTAAATGCAGGTGAGGGAATGGAGAGAAGAACTCAAACTTTTGATCTCTGTCCCATGGGACTCTAGAAACAGTAAATGCAGGGTGGAATGTCAGTTTAAGGCAGAGGGTGAGCAGGTTGGATTTTCAGCTCTATCAGGGAATCTAAAACAAATTTGGATTTCAATGTCAAAAAACTGGTTCCAGTGCCACGTAAAGAAACAGAGTGGCGGATAAGAGCCTTACTGGCAACGAGTCAGCAAGTTGGAAGAAGGGGACTTTTGTCCTTAAGAGCCATCTTGCTCAGGGACTCAGGCACAAAGCTTACATAGAGATTTGGGGGAGGTATACTTTTAGTCTCAGACAGGTAGGTGGGACACCAGAAGTGGTCATAAATTTCTAGGTAGTCTGCTTTTTGGACATGCATACCTCTGCTATCTGAAGGTCACTGAATATTCTGGATCTTTTAGAGACCCAGAAAAAACACTTGTTAGCAAGTCCCCTTTCCCAGGAATTAATCCTTGCAATTCATCATTAAGACACAGAACCGGGCAGATACAGAATACAGAAGAGCAAGAGGCAATTTTTTTTTTTTTTTTTTTTTTTGCCAGAGAACAGTTTTAACTTATTAGATGGATTCAATCTGAGGTGGAGGGGCTGGGGAGATAGCTCAGTCAGTAGAGTGCTTGCCTTGTAAGCACTAAGGCCCTGGGTTCGATCCCCAGCACCCCCCCTAAAAAAAGAATAAATAAAAAAGGACATGTTTTAAAAAAAAAAAAAAAAATCTGAGGTGGCATCAACAGCAAATAGGAAAGGAATAATAATATATCATCCAGTTGTGTGACCTCCAAAATGAGTCATCTTAAAAGTCAACTGAGGCAGGAGGATCACAATTTCAAAGCCAGTCTCAGCAACTTAGTGAGGTCCTAAGCAACTTAGCCAAACCCTGTCTCAAATTTGAAAAATAAAAAATAAAAAGGGCTGGGGATGTGGCTCAAGGGTTAAGCACCGCTAGGTTCAAACCCTGATACTGGAAAAAAAAAAAAAAAAAAAAAAAAAAAAGTCAACTAAAAACAAGTGAAGCCAGAAGTTTTATTTAGATTTCCTCTCATATAAAGAGTTTTTATGGGGAAATCCCAAAGAGGAAAAAAAAAAAAAAAAGTAATTCATGGTGTTCATAGTTTTCTCGCCTTTGAAATGTTACAAGGTAGAACTTTCTACCTTGTAAAAGTAGTTAAGCTATAATGTAAATAAAAATACCGTAAAATCTTTTTTTAAAAATATGTTTGTTAGTTGTTGATGGACCTTTATTTTATTTACTTATTTATATTTGGTGCTGAGAAGTGAACCCAGTGCCTCATACATGCTAGGCAAGTGCTCTACCACTGAGCCACAACCCCAGTCCACAAAATCTTAAATTCTCAGTAAAAGTCAAAGATACCATACCTATGTAATCATGACCTAAGATGAGCAATGGAAATTTCCACCACCCTCAGACGCCTCTCCTCATGCTGGCTGTCACCCTACTATCGCTTCTTTCCAAAGTAGCCAATACCTCAACTTATGACAATATAGTCAAATTTTGCCTGATTTTGAATTTCTTAGAAAAGTAATCACACCACATACTCATTTATATGCACCTTCTTTTGAGACATCATTTGCTTTTGGGGGGGTTGGGGTGGTGTACAGGGGATTAAGCCAGGGGTGCTAAACCACTGAGTCAGATCCCAGCCCTTTTCATTTTTTTAATTTTAAGAAATGATCTTGCTAAATGTCTTAGGAACTCACCAAGTTACTGAGGCTGGCTTTGAACTTGCAATCCTCCTGCCTCAGCCTCCTGAGCTGCTGGGATTACAGATGTGCACCACCATGCCTAGCAATCTGCTCAATTTTCAATTGGATTTTTTTCTTGCTGTTCTGAATACCTTCTCTCATTCTCCAGGTGGTCTCTTCCGATTGTTTCCTTTGCTGTGCAGAGATTTCCTAGTTCAATATAATCCCATGTGTCTATTTTTTTTTGCTTTGGTTGCCTTATTTAGGGATATTATAAAAAAAAAATTCACAGCCTACATCAATGTCTTAAGGTTTTTCTGCTATGTTTTCTTTTAGTAGTTTAATAGTTTCCAATCTTACACATAGATCTTTGATGCATTTTGAGATTTTTTTTTTTTTATATGGTGAGAGAGAGGGGCTTCAGTTTCCTTCTTCTGCATGTGGTTATCCAGTTTTCCCAGTACTGTTTATAGAGATTGTTCTTCCTTCAATGTATGTTTCTGGCACCTTCGTCAAAGATCAGTTGGCTGTAGATGAGTGGATCTGGGTTTTGCATTCTCTTTCTTTGGTCTGTGTGTCAGTTTTTATGCCCATATCATGCTTCATTGGTTACTCCAACATTGTAATATGCTTTGAAGTCAGGTATTGTGATGTCTCCGGCTTTGTTCTCTTTGCTCAAGATTATTTTGTCTATTTGGGGTCTTCTATAATTCCACATGGATTTTAGGACTTTTTTTTCTATTTCTGTGCTATTGGTATTCTCATGGAGATTGCATTGCCTCTGTCCATCACTTTGAGTAGTATGAACATGTTTACAACATTAATTCTACCAATCCATGAACTTGGGATGTCTTTCCATTTTTATTTATGTCTTAAGGTTTGTGGTGACTCTTTAATTTCTTTTATCAGCGTCTTGTAATTTTCATTGTGAAGACTACTTACTTTCTTAGTTAAACTTATTCCTAGGTATTTTATTATTTTTCTGTAACTATTATACATGTGATTGCTTTCTTGATTTCTTTCTCTGCAAGTTAATTATTGGTGTTTAAAAATGGTATTTTTTTTGTATGTTGATTCTGTGCGATGTTAATGAGTTTCAATTTTGACAATTTGTTGGTAGAATCTTTAGGTTTTTCTACATATATTATGTCTTTCTTTGCCACATCTGCTGTGAAAATGAAGACCATTCTCAGCAACCAGACTATTCACATTCCAGAAAGTGTTGGTGTGACTCTGAAGGGCTGGGCCCCAGAGGAACTCAGTGGGGAGACTTCACATTGGTGTAGATTAGTCTTCCTGGAATGAAAAAGAAGAGGTGGGGCTGGGGATATAGTTGTTGGTAGAGCGCTTGCCTTGCAAGCACAAGGTCCTGGGTTCAATCCCCAGTACCACAAAAAAAAAAAAAAAAAAAAAAAAAAAAAAAAGGGACTCTTGTTGCTCACACTCTCTGTAGCCATGTTCAGAACACAATCAAGGGCGTTACACTGGACCTGTGTTACAGGATGAAGTCTGGGCCCACACATCCTCATCAAAATCAATGTCATTATTTGGGAGAATGGGTCTCTTGTTGAAATCTGAAATTTCTTGGGTGAAAAACACATTTTCCATTATAATTGTATTGATTGTACTTCTCATTATGTTTGAACAGTTTCTTTCTTTTTCTGTTTTACTTAGAGTTTTAACTAGAATGAATGCTGACAAATCAAATACCATTTCAGCATCTTTTAGTAAACTCACATGGGCTAATTTTTTTTCATCTTTAGATTTTGACATAGTACTTCGCATTGATAGATTTCTTGATTTTTAAAAATTAATTTTTTATTTAAATTTTTATTTTTATAGAGTGCATTTTGATTCATTGTACACAAATGGGGTACAACTTTTCATTTCTATGGTTGTACACAATGTAGATTCACACCATTCATGTAATCATACATATACATAGGGTAATACTGTCTGTCTCAGTCTACTATCTTTCCTTCCCCAACCCCCTCCCGCCCCATTTTCCTCTACACCATCCAAAGTTCCTTCATTCTTCTCTCCACCACCCCTGCCACACCCCTCATTACATATTGTCATCCATTTATCAGAGAAAACATTCAGCCTTTGGTTTTATGGGCTTGACCTATTTCACTTGGCATGATATTCTCCAACTTCATCCATTTACCAGCAAATACCATAATTTTAATCTTCTTTATGGCTGAGTAATATTTCATTGTGTATATATACCACAGTTTCTTTATCCATTCATCAATTGAAGGGCATCTTGGTTGGTTCCACAATCTAGCTATTGTGAATTGAGCGGTTATGAACATTGATGTGGCTGTGTCACTGTAGTATGCTGATTTTAAGTCCTTTGGGTATAAACCGAGGAGTGGGATAGCTGTGTCAAATTGTGGGTCCATTCCAAGTTTCTTGAGAAATCTCCATACTGCTTTCTAGAGTGGCTGCACCAATTTGCAACTCCACCAGCAATGTATGAGTGTGCCTTTTTCCCCACATCCACGTGAAATTAATTTTTATATATGTTTTTTAGTTGTTGATGAACCTTTATTTTATTCATTTACTTATATGTAGTGCTGAGAATCAAACCCAGTGCCTCACACATACCATTTAGGCATTCCACCACTGAGCCACAACCCCAGCCCAGATTTCTTGATATTTCTTGGTAGAACACCTTTATGTTTCTGAAATAAAAGTTACTGGAGTAAACTATATCATCCATTTGTTTTACTACTGTATTTTATTTAGAATTTTCATATCTATAAATAAACATGAGATAAGGTTGCTGTTGGTATCAAGAGCAGGTTATAACATAAAATGAGTCAGGGAGTTCCTACCTTTTTATGGTCTGCAGTTCAGGTTGTTTGGACTGATTTATTCTCTGTAAGCAAACGCTGAGGCTTCCCGGGGATCTCCATCTCCATTAATACCACGAATGGTCACGTCTAGGTCAACTTTATGGATGGGTGAAAGCTTCTCATTCTAGTGTTCATTTGTAATTACCAAATCATTCAGAATTTCTGGATGTTGTCTTTTTCAAAGGATCATTCACGTTTTTGCTTGTTTTTCTGTTGAGTTGCCTGTTTTGCTTCTAATTCATAGGATTTCTTTATGTATCCTGGTTCTTGATGCTTTGTGGGTTGTATGTTGCAAATATCTTCTTCCTCTCAGTGATTTGTTTCTTTCACTCATAACGGTATCTTTAATAAACCATTTAATACCATTTAACAAATGGTATCTTTTTTTAACTTTAAGGATGTTGTATTTGTCAGTCATCAACATGTTCTGTGGTGGTTAGTGTTCTTTTGTATCATGTTTAATTTCCTCATAATTCACGGGAACATAGTCTCCTCTTTGTCCTCTAAAAATCCTCATAGGTTTTGTTTTGTCTTTCATATTTGTTCTTTCATCTGCTTAGAATTAATATTTGTGAATATTTTATTCTCTTATTCTATTTGTCTATTCATGTACCACTTATTAATTATTAATGCTTTAGGGTAATACTTTTTTTTTTTTGGTACTGGGGAGTGAACTCAGGGGCACTCAACCACTAAGCCACATCCCCAGCCCTATTTTGTATTTTATTTAGAGACAGAGTCTCACTGAGTTGCTTAGCACCATGCTTTTGCTGAGGCTGGCTTTGAACTCATGATCCTCCTGCCTCAGGCTCCTGAGCCTCTGGGATTACAGGCGTGCACCACCATTCCCAGTAAGACTTTTTATGTGACTTTTTATTTCATTGATAAATAACAAGTCTTTTTTTTTAATTTTATAGTTATAGATGGACAGCATGCCTTTATTTTATATGTTTATTTTTATGCAATGCTAAGGACCTAATCCAGTGCCTCATACAGGCTAGGCAAGCACTCTGCCACTGAGCTACAGCCCCAGCCCCATAACAAGTCTTAATATTTGATAGAATGAGTTTTTTGAGTTCACTGTACTTTAAAACGTCTTTCTCAGATATCTCTCTCTCTCTCTCTGGATCGCCTCCTTTTGCCTCCATTTTTCACTTATAAGGGCCCTTATATTTATAGTAGGCCCACTCAGGTAAACCAAGATAATCTTACAGTCTTAAATCACCTGATTAGCAACCTTAAATCTCCTTTGACACAAAATCTAACATATTCATGATGTATAGATTTTCCAAGGAGCAGGAATAGTCAAGACTTTTTTTTTTTTTTTTTTTAATTTGGTACTGGGGATTGAACCCAGGGGTGCTCTGGCCTTTTTTATTTTTTATTTTGAGATAGGGTCTCACTAAGGTTGCCCACTGGCCTTGAATTTGTGATCCCTCTGTTTCAGTCAGCCGAGTCACTGGGATTATAGGCCTGGGCCACCGTGCCTGCAACTCATTGTGTTAGATCTGGGGACAATGCAGTGCTTCCTCCAAGAGTTTACAATTTAACAGGAGACATACCTATAAATAAATAGCCAAGCTAGGAGACAATGGAAAGGAGAACAGCAGGTTCCTTACCTTGTGCCTCATAGCACTGACATAGCTGCACTAACAGCCTTCAAAATAGAAGATGATTGCTCTGAGCTCCTACTCCTAATTCCAGGATACCTTCATGTTAACAATCTTTCCATAGATTGGAACTGAGAGGGTTTGGTAAAATGCCCTTCTCCTGAGTTCCCCTTGCTGAGATGGAAGGGATATTGATGAGAGTGGGTGACTATCTGATATGCAGGTACCTGAATTCCCTTCATCCATCACCAGCCCTGTGGCGTGAAACATGGCCTCTCTCCATGGCTCTTTCCATTTGGAACATGCACTTTTCTGGAATAGATTTGTGATTTTATGAAGCCAGTGAGCTCTGGGACCCTGCAGGAGACTCCTTGTCATTGCAAACACTGTGCTTCTCTAGAAGATAATCTGCAGTATCTCACTCCTGTTGCCAGCCCATACCTGACCTGTGCCTTTCTAGAGTTTCCTGCCTTTCCAGTGGTTTCTGTGGAAAGCCGAGCCCAATGAGAGAGAGCTCACTGAGGGGATGATCTCACTTTGTTCTTCCATGGTCCTCAAGAAAATTGAATAAAGGGTTTGCCCTCCCTGACTTTCAACTAGAAATGGGGGTTGGAGATGGCAGTAGGAGAGTTGTGGAAAGAGGGGCCAGGAGGAAAAAATGGGTCACTGAGAATATCAGGCTCTGTGGAGGAAGCAGGATTTGTGAAGAGTGAGAAAATTAAAGATCCGAGGGTTGGTTCCAGGCTGGCTCATAACTTGGGGAGTGGGTGGATATTGGGGGAGAATTGGCACTGGGGGGAATAAGAAAGCTAGGGGAAGGAGACAGTTGAACTCAACAGGACACACAACTTCACCTTTGCAACATGGGATGCTTCTTTTGAGTAAAGGTGGTGGTGACTCCGATGCCAAGTTTGTGAGAGACAGACAGCATGATACAGGTAGGCAGAAGCCCTGGGTCCTACCTGGCAGAGGGGACTGAGCTTTGGCAAATGGAAATCTCCTTTCAGTAAGAAAATTAGAGTAGAATCCACTGACGGATTCCTCTTTCTCTCCCCACAGATGTTCTATTTCAAGATGTCCTGGACTGACAACATCATCTATCAGGTCCCAGGACCCCGACCTGTCTCTAAATATGCCTCCAACTCTGTGGAATCACCCTCTCCCTTGGACTCTCTCCCCCAGGAGCTCTCCAATCTAACCCACCTTCTATATTGGCCTCTGACCCCAGGAGATGGGGGCGACCTTTTGGCCTCCACCAGCCCCAAGACCTCCACCTACCACCTGAGGGGTCCTGCTCAGGCCAGCTATGCCCTAGGAGGCTACCTGGAGGTTGTCCTTGTGGCCAGGGACCAACGGGGCAGGCCCAAGACCCATGGTGGGGATTTGTTTCAGGCACGATTGCTGGGTCCAGGATTGAAAGCAGGCGTCCCGGGGGATGTCCAGGATCTGGAGAATGGCACATACCTGCTGTCCTTCCCTCTGCTCTGGGCTGGGAGGGCCCAGGTGCAAGTGCGGCTGATCCATTCCAGCGAGGCCGTTGGGGTTCTGCGGAGAATCTGGAGAGAGAAAAGGGCCACGGTTGATTTTAGGGGGTATTTCCAGGGCAGGTCCGGGGTTAAAGAGACTGTGATTTGCAATGTTGACCCACACTCAACTGGAGCCAAAGGGCCTACCTGCCAGTACAGGGATGTGGTTTCTGGTGAGCTCTGGTTCTGTGCTCAACCCCCTACCCTGCCCTGCAACTCTTTGGTTGCTCACTCAAGCGGGAGTTACCTGAAGGTGACCACACCACATGATGAGGCCCTGCTGGCAGGGTAAGAAACCCAGAATCTGGGGTATGGATCCCAACCCTAAGCCTCATCTTTCCTTCCAAAACTTGCTCCTGTGATCCAACGGCCCTCCACCACTTCCGCCCGTCACCATCCAGCAGTTATTCCTCCTCTAATACAACATGAGCTTGTTGAGCAACTACCAGGTCACAGACATCGCTAGACAGACATATAGTACACAGGCTGTATCTTTAGAGAAGGTTACGATTGATCTTAGTTTTGAAGTTCAATGAGAACTTCCCTTGGTAAGTATTCAAGACAAAGCAAACTTATCTCAGAGCAAAAGTAGCTGAAGTACTTCATTTATTTATCTGGGTTCCTGCTTTCACTTAATTTTAATCTGACAGTTCATTACTGCTCTGTTAGATCTTCAGATATTTCATAGATTTTTAAATCTACGAAAATTTTCAGCAAAATTTGTTGTGAATACCTCTGTCTGCCGTTCTGTTTCATGAGTTTCGGTGGTATCTTTAACATTGTTTTCTTCAATTTCTTACAGGGTTTCTTTCCTTTCTTGTAGCTCCATGATTCAGAGCACTTAATGCCATCTATTTCAGGCTTCCTTTTATGGCGTAAAAAATGATCAGGGACACGAATTTCCCTCTGAGTATGACTTTAACTGTATTCTCCAAATTTTTATATATGAAGCCTTCATTTTAATTTTGTTTTACACATTTTATAATTTCTACAGTGGCTTCCTCTTTAATTCACAAATTATTTACAAACTACTTTTTTAAAGTTTTTGTGTAATCTGTAAATGATTCGTGAATTATTTACTTTGAAAGTTTTTGAACTTTGCCAGGTGCCATGGTGCATGCCTGTAATCCTGGGGACTCCAGCTTTTTCTTTGTATGCCACATTTCATTGAAAGTAATCTACATTCTGTATTTTTTTAAAAAATATTTTTAGTAGTTGTAGATGGACAGCATGCTTTTATTTTATTTGTTCATTTTTATGTGGTGCTAAATATCAATCCCAGTGCCCTACACATGCTAAGCAAGTGCTCTGCCACTGAGCTACAGCCCGTCTACATTCTGTATTTTTTTTGTGGGGGGGAGAGTACTGGAGATTACCCTCAGGTGCACTTGACCACTGAGCCAACCCGATTTTGTATTTTTATTTTGTACTTTATTTAGAGACAGGGTCTCACTGAGTTATATAGGGTCTCACTATGTTGCTGAGGCTGGCTTTGAACCCACGATCCTCCTTGCCTCAGCCTCCCGAGCCACTGGGATTATAGTCATGTGCCATTGCGCCGGCCTTTAATTGTTAAATTTCTAATTCTGTGTCTTCACTAATGTTTTGTGTCTGCTTAATCTAACAGCTTCAGACATAAACATATTATATTGTGTTTGTAGGTTATGATCAGCTCTCTCTTTCTTTGTGGTGCTGGGGATTGAACCCAGGACCTCATGCATGCTAGGCAAGTGCTGTACCACTGAGCTATATCCCAGTCCAAGGATACCTCTTTGTAACCCAGTAATTTTCACTTCACATATTTCAAGGAGATGCTGTTTTGGACATTCATCTCCGTTTATTTTTTAATGTTATTGGTAAATTATTCATTTTACTCTCTTGCTTTTTCTCTTAAATTCTTATTTTTGTGATATGAACACTGCTATGGCCTCAATTTGCTTGATATTTTCATGGTATACCTTTCTTCATCTCTGTATTTCAGACTTTCCAAGTGAAATAGTTTTAAGCAAGTCTTTCAATATGAACTTTCAGCATTTACTTAGGCATAAATAGATCATGGAAGAGTCTAGGTCCATGAACAAAACTAACTTTCTCTAAGCACAATAGGTTTCAATTCAACAGAGAACTATTAAGTGGTCAATAATAGGAAAATAATGATTATATGTGAACCTCATACTACACAGAAATATAAATGGAGAAAAAAAGACCTACCTGCGTTGATTTAGGATCAGGAAAATACCATTATAGTGTCACAAAGAAAAATGTAGGTAAATTGGGCTACATACAAATAAAAAACTTCTCCCTTACCATAACTGAAGTCAAGCTAAAATCATATAATAATATTAATACTAGGAATAAGTAAGGGAATATTACAAAACAAAAAGAAATATTATATAGCCCAATAGAGCAATGAGGAAAAGATGTAAATGAGAAATCAAAGGAGAAATATTTGAATAGTGAATAAAAAATATACTCACCCTCATGAACAATGAGGGAAATTTAAGATAAAACCAAGATATAATAACTTTTTTTTTGGTACCTTTTACTTTTTAAAAATTTTAAGTCAGGGTCTTGCTAAGTTGCTTAGGGCCTTAGTAAGTTGCTGAGGCTGGCTTTGAACTTTTGATCCTCCTGCCTCAGCCTCCCAAGTTGTTGGGATTACAGCCATATGCCACCATCCCTGGCTCCCAAATAAAATATCTTTAATTTTTGTATAAACAAAATCTTTTTTTTTTTTTTTTCAGTGCTGGGGATTGAACCCAGGGCCTTGTGCTTGCAAGGCAGGCACTCTACCAGCTGAGCTATATTCCTAGCCCTAGACAAAACCTTTTATTATGAAAAAACGAAGAATGATAAAGATGGTAGAAAATCTCATATGCCACTGGTAGGGCTGTTAATCCCATTAGTTATACCATTACTAAATCTTGAAAACATGAGTAATGATAGACACATATTATACCTAAAGTTTTAAAACTTGCAAGCCATTCTAATTAGTATTTTGGATTCATAAGTGTGTATCAACTGTATAAAATGTAAATGAGAATATTAACACTGAATTCATAATAGTGATTTCATCTTTTCTAGGAACAGAATGGGAAAGGGCAGGAGCATGGGGTGTGCCTGAGGAACCTGTAATGTTCTCTTTATTAAGTTTCAGCTTCCTAGTGTGAGTAACTACAGACCAACAAGAAGTTGCAAAAAGAATACATTGAATCATTTGAGCCTCTGGCCCAATTTCCCCAATGGCAACATTTCATATATGAAGTACAGACTTAAAACAGAAAATTAGCATTGGTACAATTCTGTTAACAGACCACAAAACCATTGTTTCCATCAGCTGGTGCATGTGTGTGTGTGTGCATATGTGTGTGTGTTTCTTCACAAATTTCCCCTACATACAGATTGGTATAACCACCATTACAATCAGGATACAGAAATGTTCTGCCACCAAAAGGAAAATCCTTCTACTGTCCCTTATACACTCTCCCATTCTCCAGTGCCTGTTCTTGTTACCTGGCAACTCTTTCTGTTTTCCATCTCTACAGTTTTGTCATTTCTAGATGGTTCTATAAATGGAATCAAACAGTATGCAGTCATTTGAGGTTTTTTTTTTTATTTCACGAGGCACAATGCTTTCTAGATCCACCCGAGTTGTTGCATCTGTTGATAATTCAATTTTCTTGCCACTGATGTACATTTGTTTAACCATTCACCCATTGAAGGACATTTGGGGTGTTTCCAGATTTTAACTCTTAGGAATAAAGCCTCTATGAATATTCATCTATAGGTTCTTTTGTAAAAAAGAATGTTTTCAAAATGCCTGAGTGCAGTTTCTTGGTTGTGCGATTGGTAGATATTTAGTTTTACAAGAAACTGCCAAACTATTGGCCAGAGTGGCTGTGTCATTTTATATTCCCACCTGCCATGTGTAAGAGACACAGTTTCTCTGAGTCTTCTCCTGCATTTAGCATTACTATTTTGACATTTTAGCTATTGATCCATTTCTTTTTAAAGAGAGGTTGTATTCATGTCTGGCAAAATATTAATATCTAATAGATCCAGATGCTGAGTATGTAATAAAAAAAACTTTTAAAAATGATGCATAGAAGGGAGGAAAGGAGCCTGGCAGAGTTATAGACACAGGAGGAGGTAATAGTGGCACACACCTGTAATACCATTAGCTTGGGAGGCTGAGGCAGGAGGATCGCAAGTTCAAAGCCAGCCTAAGCTACTTAGCGTGGCCCTGAGCAACTCAGCGAGAGCTTGTCTCAAAATAAATAAATAAATAAATAAATAAAATAAGGTCTGGGGATGTGGCTCAGTGGTTAAGCACGCCTGGGTTCAACCCTTAGTACCCAAAACAACAACAAAAATAAATAATGGAAGACTGGAGTGGTTTTAACTTTTTGTTTAAACAATTAAAAAATCAAATATAGTGAGTATAATTACATGCAATGATGTAAACATGTCTCTAATATGCTGGTCAATGTGTTTTGTAATTGCCCAGACAGTCAAGCTAGAGAACATTTTCATCTCCCCTGAGGGTCTCTTGTGCCCCTTCTCTGTCAATTTCCTCTGCTAACCTCCAGCCCCAGACAACCAATAGCCTTCTGACAGTAAGTATAGGTTTTGCCTTTTTTTAGAATTGCATAAGAACAGAATCACACAGTAGACAGTCTTGCATCTGCTTTTGGGTCTGTGAAATGTTTCTGAGACTCATCTACACTACTGTATATCAGTAGCTCTTCCTTTTTATTGCTGAATGGCTTGTGTCCTACAGACATAGCACCATTTGATTATCCATTCACCTCTCCATGAACATCTAAGTCATTTTCAGCTTAGGCCATTATAAATAAGACTGCTGTGAACATTGAGGCATGAGAGTTTTGTAGACAAATATTTTCATATTAGGTAAACAACTATGCATCCAGTTTTTAAATGAATAAACATTATTTTTTAGAACAATTTTAGATTCACAGAGAAGCAGAAGATAGCATGGAGTTTCCATATTTCATTTCCTGCATAGCATCTCTTCTGATTCACATCTTACATGAATGTGGTACCTCTGTTTCAATTCATGAACCTGTGGTGAGGCATTATTAAAATTACAGTCCATCGTTTATTTAAATTTCCCTAGATTTTAACTAATGTCTTTTATTTCGTACCCAAGATCCCATTCAAGTTACCCCATTCAAGTTATATTTAGGTTTTTCTTGGTTTAACAGTCTTTCTGACTTCGTCTTTGATGACCTTGAGTTTTTGAGAAGTACTGTCAATTTTATTGTGGGATTCCCCCTCTCTGAAAATGCATCTGATGTCTTTTTCTTATGGTTAGATTGGGATTGTGTATCTTGGGGAGGAAGATCATGGAAGTAGATTACATTTCCATCACATTACATCAAGGGTTCTACTATGAACATGATTCGTGCCTATTGGTGTTAACCTCGTTTGCTTGGCTAAGGGGGTATTTGTTAGGTTTTTGCGCTGTAAAGCTACCATCCCAAACCACTTCTTTATTTCTTACTGTAACTTTGGAAATCAGCAGGCATAACCCGACTCAAAAAGTGGAGAGGTATATCCCCCATTGTCTGAGTGTCCGTGTACCAACAACCAAAAATTCTTCGACTCCCCTTCCTTCCAGAAGTTAGCACTAGGAAGAGATTTTCCTCCCTGGCAGTCTGTGTACTTCCATTTATAGGAAAAGAGAACTCTATGATCTGGCTTGGTCCTCACCTCGACTATTAGTAAGCCAAGAGTTCAAAAATGCAGAAAGTCCCTCCCTCAGCCTCCTGATAAGATTTTTCAAATCCTTCCATCATTTTTTGTCTTTATTGTAACTGTCCAAATTATAAATGTGCTAAATCTAGTGCAATGTTCTCATTCCTTTTTGGAATTAGAGTGGAAACCACAAGTCAATCATCAAATCCCTGTAGTAAAATTCAAATTTTCACCAGGTCGCCCTCCCACAAAGCTCCCCCTCCCTGTTTCTCCAGGAAAGTGACTGACAAGCTGCTCCCTCAGGGTGTTGCTCCAATTCTGATCAGACCAGCAACCACAGAAAACATCAGTCTGGGTGAGTGGGACTGAGTCATGCTGGGCGTGGAGGTTGATGATGGGCTTACATGGGTTTTATTCCTTGACTGAGAGACTAACCTCTCCCCTCCAGGGTAGTAGAGCACAGGGGTTAGTACACACCACACTTCCTGGATTCACATGCTATCCCTGCCAGTCACTTTTTTCTGATTTGAAATCTCTTCATGGAGATATGATTGACATACCAAAAGCTGGCCATAAATACACACCCATGAAACCATCACCCCAATCTGTGCTGTAAACATACTCATCTTCCAAAGGTTACACTTGAAGGGTGACGGCAGTGAGGGACAGAAGATGGAGAATAAATGTGACTTTAAAATCTTACTTTGTGACTAAAGAGCTCGATTTTTGTTTTGCAGTTTTAGGAATATGCAGAACACTGAAGATTTCTTTTCCATCTCTGTTTCAAAATAGATTACTGTAATGGGGCAGGGAACTTTTCCTGCAAGAATGTTATGTTTGTAGAGGGAACTGAGTGCCATTTCATACCCGGTAGATCTAGAGATGTTCTATGAGTGAAGGAAAGTGTATGCTTCAGTCCCCTACTGTAATTATATTTTAATTAAATAGTCTATAAATGTTTAAAAAAATATATTCATCACCTCCAAAATTTTCCTCCTGCCCTTTGTATCTATTATTACTGTTATGGTGTGTGATAAAACAGTTGACATAAGATCTTCTCTCCTAGCAAATTTTCAATATACAATACAGTATTGTTAACTACAGCTTCCAATCTGTAAATATACAGCTTGATTAGTTTGGCCATAAATAATAAAAACAACACAGTGTTGTTAACTGTTGACTCTGGACTGTACAGTCGATCTCCTGAACTTACTCATCCTGTACAACTGAAACTTCGTCTCTTTCCCCCCCAGCACCTTTCTGCTTTCTCTGCAACTAAGTCTGTGGCAACTGCCCTTCTGCCATCTGCCTCTTGAGTCTTGTTCATTTAGATCCCTCGGGTCCCTCGTGAAAGTGAAGCCCCGTAGTGTTTCTCCTTCTTTGGCATCTTTCACCCAGCATGATGTCTCTGAGGATCAACCATGTTTTTCACAGAAGGCAGGGTTTCCTTCTTGTTCTTTTAGATCTTTCATTTTCCTAGCTATATCAAGGAATAATTGACAAATGAAATTGTGCGTTTTTAAAGCATCCGACGTGATGGTACAGTGTAGGTACACATTATGAAACAATCAGCCACAACTGAGCTAGTTGGCCCATCCCTTGTCTTACATAGTTTGCCTGGTTGTTTTATTTTTATTATTATTTTTAGTGGGATAAGGATAACAGAATACTTAATCTCTTAGAAAATTTCAAGTATGTAATACAGTTATTATTAATTATGGTCACCATGCTATACATTACACTCCCAGAACTTATTGATCTTATAAATGAAAGTTGGTACATTTTGACCAAAATCTTCCATTTCCCCCTCTTCCCAAGTCCCTAGCAATCTTCACTCTACTGTTTCTTTCTTTCTTTCTTTCTCTTTCTTTCTTTCTTTCTTTCTTTCTTTCTTTCTTTCTTTCTTTCTTTCTTTCTTTCTTTCTTTTAGCATACAAATATTTTATTACATAAATATAAAATGTATATAAAGTGAATGTTATAGTATCAGTTATCTAGAGTCAACATCTGCTTATTACATTCCATTTTTATTTCTTCCGTGCTTCTACCCATTCCCCAACATAGACCAGGCCCTATCCTTATATATTTATTTTTTTGGTGTGCTCATATGTACGTGTATTTTCTACTCGGTTTCTAAGATTGATTTTTAGATTCCACATATGTGAGATCGTATGGTATTTGTCTTTCTCTATCTGGCTTGCTTCTTTCTTTCTTTTGGCAGGTGGTAGGGGTACTGGGAATTAAACCCACGGGCATTTTCACGGAGCTACATTCCCAACCCTTTTATTTATTTTTAAAAATTTTGAAATAGGGCCTTGCTAAATCATTGAGGCTGGCCTTGAACTTGCAACCCTCCTATCTCAGCGTCCCAAGTTGCTGGGTTTTCAGAATGTGTGCATCAGGCCCAATTGTCTGGCTTATTCCCCTTAGTATAATGCCCTTCAAGTTCATCCATGTTGTTCTAAATGGCAGGATGTCCTTTCTTAAGAGTGGATAATATTCCTCTGCGGGTGTGTGTGTCCCATTTTCGTTATCCACTGATCCCCATTGATAGAACTCAGTTATTTCTATGTCTTGGCCATTGGGAACAATACCCAAATGAACGGGTGAGTGCGGATGATCTCTTTGAGACCCTGATTTCACTTCCTTTGAGTATATACCCAGAAGTGGTCCTGTTGTATCATATAGGAGTTCTATTCATAATTTTTGAACTGCCAATCATTATTCTTGATCACAAATTGCTTAACATTTCATCTCCCCGTGTCCCTACTTGTAACTGGAGATAAGAATGGTACTTCATAGGTTTTTGTCAAAGAGTAAACAAACAAACAAACAAATACTTGTAAATCACATCAGAAGAGTACCTGACATCTTCTAAGATGTTCATATTAGTTCTTTTTGTGCTTTATCCTGTTCTGCTTTTCTCCTTCCTACAGTCCTATCTCCACAGACCAAGTGCCACCCTGGCCTTCTGGCGCCAAAGCCCTCTGGCTTCTACCACCAAGATGTGTGGCACTCACTGTCCTGTTCTGGCCAGTCCTTCCCCACTGGCGACAGCATCCTGGGCTGCCTGGCTGGCAACATCGTGCATATGATGGGGGACTCCACACTTCGGCAGTGGTGGGAATATCTACGTGACACAGTGCCCTGTGAGTGACCATGAGGGAGGGGTAAGACATGTGGGGATTCATGAAGAAAAGGTGACCAGAGAGGGCTTTGAAAGAAGCTGCTGTGCTTGGCCGAGAGGTGGGCAGGATGTTGGGTCCTCCTGAAAGTCCAGTAGGCCAGGAGGGCAGGGTTATCATCGGGCTGCTTTCCTGGTTTAGTTACCATGGAGCTCAAACGAGAGCACCAAACCTTTCAAACAACAATGTGTGGTGATTCCAAGAGGCCTCATTTACTTTCTAAATAAGTGAATCTCTCAAGGAAAATTAAAATGAGAAAAACACAAAGTTCAAGAAATTTTGGGGGGTGTACCAGGGATTGAGCTCAGGGGCACTCAATCCCTGAGCCACATCCCCAGTCCTATTTTGTATTTTATTTAGAAACAGGGTCTCACTGAGTTGCTTAGCACCTTGTTTTTGCTGAGGCTGGCTTTGAACTCTCAATCCTCCTGCCTCAGTCTCCCGAGCCTCTGGGATTACAGGCAAGCGCCACCACACCCGGCCACAAAGTACAAAATTTTGTCTCACCCACCACCCTGCACTTCAAAGTTTGTTGTTGTTGGATTTGTTGCTGGTCTTGACCAGTCACTTGATAGAGACGGTGTTTCCCTGACCAGGTAAGGATGATGGAGTCAGTTCTGCTGAATGTATGTAGCTTTCCCATCCTCCCCCAAATTAGTGCCTTCCTCCCATTTCCAAAAACAAAAGCAAATACACAGCATCTTTAGCAGTGATTTTAAGTGAAATTATTTTCCAAGCAACCAGTACCTAGTTCAAAGATATTATAAATCTGGGGGGCCTGATATTTAAACTGAGTGGCAGAGCACTTTACTAGCATGTGTAGGGCCCAAGGTTCTATTCCCAGCATCACACACACACACACACACACACACACACACACACACAGAGTTTGATTTACACACAGAGTTTGATTCAGATGTCTGAGAAGTAGGAAGGTATAATAGAAAAGCTAGCCTAATGCCTGTCATACTAGGACCACTGTTCAGTACCCATAATCTTTATAAATTCGATCATAAAATTATCAACAGGCTGATTGTCACACTTGTTTACCATGGTTTTAAGGGAAGTCCACCTATATTATATCCAGAAGCTCAGGGACTTTCTTGGTATCCTGCAAAGTTCAGAAATCAGCCATGTTGTCACCTGTCTAATTTGAGGTTCCCCTTTATTTTAAACAGTCAGTTGAGCTGGGTACAGTGGCATACACTTGTAATTCTAGGTACTAGGGAGACTGAGGCAAGAGGATCACAAGATGAGCCTGTCTCAAAATAAAATTGAGAAAGGGCAGGGGATATAACTCAGTGGTAGAGCACTTGCCTAGCATGCAGGAGGCCCAGAAAACACAACAAAACAGCTAGTTGAGATCTGACTGACCCATGAGTGGCAGCTATTTAAAATTATGACACGTGTATACTCATGAAACAACCTTCAACCTTCATAAAATGAGATAATTAGCATATACATCACCCAGGAAAATTTCCTCATACCCTTTGGTAATTCCCCCCTGTTCTTCTGCTTTCTGTCTCTGCAACATAGTTTGCATTTGATAGAATTTTATAGTATGAAGAACCAAGAGACTTGTTGAACTATTTCCCTTTTAAATTAGGAAACAGAGAGGTATTTGATTTGAGGAAGGCCTTCCCCACACCGAGCTAAGAGAATAGATAAAACCCCGGGTGCACACCTGTAATCCCAGGGATTAGGGAGGCTGAGGCAGGAGGATCACAAGTTCAAAGCCAGCCTCAGAAATTTACCGAGGTCTTAAACAAATTAGTGAGACCCTGTCTCAAAATATAAAATATAAAGGGCTGGAGGTGTGGTTCAGTGGTTAAGCACCCCTGGGTTCAATCTCTGGTACCAAAAACAACAAAACATTGAAAGGTGACTCAAGATGATAACTGACTGGCAAGGGGTGGCAGGAAAGTTCAGTAAACAGAAAACGAGATTGGTGCGGAGATTATAGATTCATTTTATCCATATTGCATTCGAGGCAACGAAGAAAATTTTGAAAAGTTGATTGGGCACGTTAAATTGAAGCTCAGGAAGCATCAGATCTTAGACAAAAACTGAAGTGGTGGAAATGAACGAATTCTCAGAAGGAAGGTCGATGGTGAAGAAAGTGGATGCTCAGGAGTTCCAGCAGAGTGCGGGCGCGCTTCCCCGGCCCGTAGGGTGCCTGGCCCCAGGCCGGAGGGTGCGCTGGGGACCCAGGGATAGGCCGCTGCCTCTGCCCTGCAGACACCCGGAGCTCCGGATACGACTGCAGAGACCGGGTCCAGGCTGGGAAGCACCACGAGCCTCTCCCCACGCCCGGATGACCCGATGGCGGTGGCGATCCAGGTGTCGGAGCCTGGATCCGCGGGCTGCCGGGGCTTCTGACCCTGTACTGTCCCGCCCAAGCCAGTCCGCCGCTGAGGACCGGGCGCCTGTGGGTGGCGCGATGACAGCGGAGGCCGGAGAGGTCTTCGAGGACCCGGGAAGGCGAGTGCGCGCCGGAGAGCGAGCCCCGGGGATGCACAGCGGAGCCGGAGATCAGGGCCCCGCCGCCGGTTCACGCGCGGTTCCTAGAGACCTCTCTCGGTCCCGACGAAGCCCACGAAGGCCTTACGGTCCGGGAAGGTGAGCGAAGCCCAGAGGACCGCGGCTCTTTGTTCTACCAGAGAGAGAAACATGTGACCAATTGGAGGTGCCCACCGCCCTTTGGAAAGGGTGTTCGTAGAAGACCTGTGTCCATAATATGAAAAAGCTGCTCTCAACTTTACCCCCAAACTTTTACAACTTTTGCTACATCTGGACATTCTAGATGAAAAGAGGTTGCCCACTAGACTATGACATGTCTTGTAAATGCCCGTTTGTTAAAAAAAAAAAAAAAAAAAAAAAAAAAAAAAAAACAGACAAGAAGTGACACGTGGAAGTGACTTTGAAATGGAGTTGCTAAACCTCCAGGAGCGACGCCTGTCCACGTTTGTTCAGTGTAGAGGACATGGAGATAACCTGGAGAAGAAGAAGGTCCTGTGCCAGGCTGATGATGTGAAAAAGACGTTTTTCATCTTATAATCACTGTTTTGTGTGTGTGTGTGTTTTATTCGTCAGTGCTGTATATATACTTGATAAAGCTGTGTACTTTTTTTGAAATATAGTCCTAGATGTTCTGAAGTGCCTGATATACGTTAAAAGTAGAAGTGGTAAAGTATAACGTGTTTTGTAAATTTCTTTTTTTTAAATTTATTTTTATTGTAAACAAATGGGATACATGTTGTTTCTGTTTGTACATGGAGTAACAGCATACCATTTGCATATTCATACATTTACATAGAGTAATGATGTTTGATTCATTCCATTATTTTTTTCCTTCCCCCCCACCCCTCCCACCTCTCTTTTCCCTCTACACAGTTCCTCCTTCCTCCATTCTTGCCCCCCTCCCACCTCCCATTATGTGTCATCATCCGCTTATCCGTGAGATCATTCGTCCTTTGGATTTTTGAGAATGACTTATCTCACTTAATATGATATTCTCCAATTTCATCCATTTGCCTGCAAATGCCATAATTTTATTATTCTTTATAACTGAGTAATATTCCATTGTATATATATACCACAGTTTCTTTATCCATTCATCAATTGAAGGGCATCTAGGTTGGTTCCACAGTCTGGCTATTGTGAATTGAGCAGCTATGAACATTGATGTGGCTGTATCTCTGTAGTATGCTGATTTTAAGTCCTTTGGGTATAGGCCGAGGAGTGGGATAGCTGGGTCAAATGGTAGGTCCATTCCAAGTTTTCTAAGGAATCTCCACACTGCTTTCCAGAGTGGCTGCACTAATTTGCAGCCCCACCAGCAATGTATGAGTGTACCTTTTTCCCCACATCCTCTCCAACACCTATTGTTGCTTGTATTCTTGATAATCACCATTCTAATTGGGGTAAGATGGAATCTTAGTGTAGTTTTGATTTGCATTTCTCTTATTACTAAAGATGGTGAACATTTTTTCATATGTTTGTTGATTGCTTGTAGATCTTCTTCTGTGAAGTGTCTGTTCATATCCTTAGCCCATTTGTTGATTGAGTTATTTATATTCTTCGTGTAGAGTTTTTTGAGTTCTTTATATATTCTGGAAATTAGTGCTCTATCTGAAGTATGAGTGGCAAAGATATTCTCCCACTCTGTAGGCTCTCTCTTCGCATTGCTGATAGTTTCCTTTGCTGAGAGAAAGCTGTTTAGTTTGAATCTATCCCAGTTGTTGATTCTTGCTTTTATTTCTTGTGCTATGGGAGTCCTGTTAAGGAAGTCTGATCCTAAGCCAACAAGGTGAAGATTTGGACCTACTTTTTCTTCTATAAGATGCAGGGTCTCTGGTCTGATTTCAAGGTCCTTGATCCATTGTGAGTTGATTTTTGTGCAAAGTGAGAGATAGGGGTTTAGTTTCATTCTGTTGCATATGGATTTCCAGTTTTCCCAGCACCATTTGTTGAAGAGGCTATCTTTTCTCCATTGCATATTTTTGGCACCGTTGTCTAGTATTCGAAAATTGTATTTATTTGGGTTCGTATCCATGTCCTCTATTCTGTACCATTGATCTACCTGTCTATTTTGGTGCCAATACCATGCTGTTTTTGTTACTATTGCTTTGTAGTATAGTTGAAGTTCTGGTATTGCTATACCCCCTGATTCATTCTTCCTGCTAAGGCTTGCTTTAGCTATTCTGGGTTTCTTATTCTTCCAGATGAATTTCATGATTGCTTGCTCTATTTCTGTGAGGTACGTCATTGGGATTTTAATTGGAATTGCATTGAATCTGTATAGCACTTTTGGTAGTATGGCCATTTTGACAATATTAATTCTGTCTACCCAAGAACATGGGAGATCTTTCCATCTTCTAAGGTCTTCCTCAATTTCTTTCTTCAATGTTTTGTAGTTTTCATTGTAGAGATCTTTTACCTCTTTGGTTAGATTGATTCCCAAGTATTTTATTTTTTTTGAGGCTAGTGCAAATGGAGTTGTTTTCCTCATTTCTCTTTCAGCTGTTTTGTCACTTGCGTATAAAAATGCTTTAGATTTATGCGTGTTGAATTTATAGCCTGTTATTTTGCTGAATTCATTGATGAGGTCTAGAAGTTTTCTGGAGGAGGTTTTTGGATCCTCTAAATATAGAATCATGTCATCTGCAAATAGTGACAGCTTAAGTTCCTCATTTCCTATTCGTATCCCTTTAATTTCTTTGGTCTGCCTAATTGCTCTGGCTAGAGTTTCGAGGACAATGTTGAATAGAAGCGGTGAAAGAGGACATCCCTGTCTTGTTCCCGTTTTGAAAGGGAATGGTTTCAGTTTTTCTCCATTAAGAATGATGTTGGCCATGGGCTTAGCATAAATAGCCTTTACAATGTTCAGGTATGTTCCTACTATCTCTACTTTTTCTAGTGTTTTGGGCATGAAGGGGTGTTGTATTTTGTCAAATGCTTTTTCTGCGTCAATTGAAATAACCAAATGATTCTTATCCTTAAGTCTATTGACATGATGGATTACGTTTGTTGATTTACGAATGTTGAACCATCCTTGCATTCCAGGGATGAACCCAACTTGATCGTGGTGCACAATTTTCTTAATATGTTTTTGGATACGGTTTGCCAATATTTTGTTAAGGATCTTTGCATCTATATTCATCAAGGATATTGGTCTAAAATTTTCTTTCCTTGATGTGTCTTTTCCTGGTTTGGGTATGAGGGTGATATTAGCTTCATAGAATGAGTTCGATAGGGTACCCTCCTTTTCTATTTCCTGGAATACTTTGAGAAGTATTGGAATGAGTTCTTCTTTGAAGGTCTTGTAGAACTCGGCTGAGAATCCGTCTGATCCTGGGTTTTTTCTTGGATGGTAGATTTTTAATGGCTTCTTCTATTTCATTGCTTGATATTGATCTGTTTAAATTGTGTATGTCCTCCTGGTTCAGTTTGGGAGGAGCATATGTCTCTAGAAATTTGTCAATGTCTTCGGTAGTTTTTATTTTGTTGGAATACAGATTTTCAAAGTAGCTTCTCATTATGTTCTGTATCTCAGTGGTGTCTGTCGTGATATTCCCTTTTGCATCATGTATTTTAGTAATTTGAGTCTTCTCTCTCCTTCTCTTTGTTAGTGTGGCTAAGGGTTTGTCTATTTTGTTTACTTTCTCAAAGAACCAACTTTTTGTTATGTCAATTTTTTGAATTGTTTCTTTTGTTTCAATTTCATTGATTTCAGCTCTGATTTTAATTATTTCCTGTCTTCTGCTACTTTTGCTGTTATTCTGTTCTTCTTTTTCTAGGGCTTTGAGCTGTAAAGTTAGATTATTTAGTTGTTGACTTTTCATTCTTTTCTGGAATGCGCTCCATGCAATGAATTTTCCTCTTAGTACCGCTTTTATAGTGTCCCAGAGATTTTGATATGTTGTATCGTTGTTCTCATTGACCTCTAGGAATTTTTTTATCTCCTCCCTGGTGTTTTTTGTTATCCATGTTTCATTCAATAGCATATTATTTAGTCTCCAGGTGTTGGAGTAATTTCTCTTTTTTATTTTGTCATTGATTTCTACTCTCAGTCCATTATGATCTGATAGAACACAAGGCAGTATCTCTATTTTTTTGCATTTCCTAAGGGCTGCTTTGTGGCATAACATATGGTCTATTTTCAAGAAGATTCCATGTGCTCCTGAGAAGAAAGTGCATCCACTCGTTGATGGATGGAATATTCTATATATGTCTATTAAGTCTAGGTTATTGATTGTGTTATTGAGTTCTATGGTTTCTTTGGTTGGAATTTGTTTGGAAGATCTATCTAGTGGTGATGGCGGTGCATTAAAGTCACCCAGAATTCTTGTGTTGTGGTCCATGTGATTCCTGAAATTGAGAAGGATTTGTTTGATGTACAGGGATGCACCATTGTTTGGAGCATAAATATTTACTATGGTTATGTCTTCCTAATTTATGGTTCCCTTAAGCAGTATGAAATGTCCCTCTTTATCCCTTCTGACTAACTTTGGCTTGAAGTCCACTTTATCTGATATAAGGATGGAAACCCCCGCTTTTTTACTGAGTCCATGTGCGTGGTAGGTTTTTTCCCATCCTTTCACCTTTAGTCTGTGGATGTCTTTTTCTATGAGATGAGTCTCTTGCAGACAGCATATTGTTGGGTCTTTCTTTTTAATCCATTCTGCCAGTCTATGTCTTTTGATTGAGGAGTTTAGGCCATTAACGTTCAGGGTTATTATTGAGAAATGATTTGTATTCCCAGTCATTTGGCTTATTTTTGGTTTTTAAGTTGGCTTGGTTTCTCCCTGAGTGTTTTTTCTCTAAGGTAGTTCCTCCCTTTGCTGACCTCCATTGTTGTTTTTCATTTCCTCCTCATGGAATATTTTGTTGAGAACATTCTGTAGTGCAGGCTTTCTATTTGTAAATTCTTTTAACTTTTGTTTATCATGGAAGGATTTTATTTCATCTTCAAATCTGAAGGTTAAGATTTGCTGGGTACAGGATTCTTGGTTGGCAACCATGTTCTTTCAGAGCTTGAAATATGTCATTCCAGGCCCTTCTAGCTTTTAGAGTCTGGGTTGAGAAGTCTGCTGCTATCGGTATTAGTCTCTCCCCATATGTAATCGGATGCTTTTGTCTTGCGGCCTTCAAAATCCTATCTTTATTTTGAATGTTAGGCATTTTCATTATAATGTGCCTTGGTGTGGATCTGTTGTGATTTTGTGCATTTGGTGTTCTGTAAGCCTCTTGTATTTGATTTTCCATTTCATTCTTCAGGTTTGGGAAATTTTCTGATATTATTTCATTGAATAGGTTGTTCATTCCTTTGGTTTATATCTCTGTGCCTTCCTCAATCCCAATAATTCTTAAATTTGGTCTTTTCATGATGTCCCATAGTTCTTGGAGATTCTGTTCATGATTTCTTACCATCTTCTCTGTTTGGGCCACTTTATTTTCAAGATTAAATATTTTGTCTTCATTGTCTGAGGTTCTGTCTTCCAAGTGGTCTAGTCTTCTGGTGATGCTTTCCATTGAGTTTTTATTTGGTTTATTGTTTCCTTCATTTCAAGGATTTCCTTTTTTTTTTTTTTTTTTAGAATCTCTATCTCTTTGTTGAAATGATCTTTTGCTTCCTGCAGGTGCTCTTTCAGCTTATTGGTATTATCATTCATTGCCTGCATTTGCTCTCTTATCTCATCCTTTGCTTCGTGAATCATCTTAATCATGTATAATCTGAAGTCCTTTTCTGACATTTCTTCTAACATACTGTCATTGGATTCTATTAATATAGAATCTAGATTTGTTTGGATCATTTTCTTCCCTTGTTTTTTCATGTTGTTCATGTATCTTCCCCTCTAGCAGTGCAGATCTGGAGTATTGCAGATTTCCCCCTATAGGCTTAGAGTAGCCCTATAGGTTTCCAAAACCCTTTTTTTAAAGGGACATCAATATTAGCAGTGCCCAAATCAGACACTATACAATCCTAGACCAAATAGCCCCTATGGGGACAATAACAAAATTGTCATAGTAAACAGAATGAGTTCAAATATTACCTTCGATAAAACAAACAGGTTTGCACTAAGGTCTGCAGTTTCTAACGGAGGACAAAGAGGATGCAGAGGGATGTAGAATGTGACTGTTAATTGGATAAGAAAAGAATATATAGAAGTTCTAGAAAATAGAAAGGGTGAGAGTGTAATCAAAAGAAATTGGATATTAGCATACAAAAAAGGGAGAAAGAGACTCTGAGGGAACAGGTAAACAAAAGGAAAAGAGAGCAAGAAAAGTAAAGAAAAAAACTTAAATTTTTTAAAAAGGAGAAAAAAGAAAATCTACGGTATAACAGTCATATACTAATGAAACTTCCCAGTGTTCAGTAGCCTGATGCATGAGAGGTACCTGACAGGGAGCCTCAAGTCTCCAGCACGCGTCTCAGGATGGGATTTGCCCCACCTAAAGATCGGAGCTCTGGCTTCCAGGATTATCCAAGATGGCCGCTCTGGCTTCGAAATGTGTTGGCAAATGGGGAGCTACAGTTCAGGGGTGTATGTGGTCAGCTGGAGGTCCTGGAGGCGGGATGTGGTTGGTCCGACAGGGGTCCTGGAGGTTCCATGTGTTTGGTGTGGTTGTGGGGTCCTGGATGCCGGGTGCAATCAGTTGGTCTGGGGTCCCAGTGATAGGGCGCAGTCAGTTGGTCTGGGGGCCCTGGCGGCAGGGAGCAGTCAGTTGATGTGAGGGTCCCAGAGGCAGGGAGTGATCGGTCAGACTGAGGAATCCTGGAGACGGGACTCAGTCAGTCGGCCAGGGGTCCTACGGGGCCTGGCTGTTGTCTCAAAATGGCGGCAGCCACGTGTAATCAAACCTGCAGGTACTGTGGCAGAGAACTTCCAGGCAACAGCAGGCAGATGGTGCTCTACTGGCAGTTGGCGATCAGTTTGCTGACTGTTGTCGGATGATCGGGAGGTGAACCTCGTGCGTTGGGTGATGGATAAGTGTAAGGCAGGCGATGGACAGGTGAGAGGCAGGCAGATGGCGGATGACAGTGAGCAATCTGCACTCAAAAAAGGTGTCGATATGCTGGCAGACTGTAGGTCATCACAGCAGACAAATGGGGTAAACACCAGGGGATCGATAAGCAGTAAAAACTGCCTCACCGAGGAACAGATATCCTCTGCTTGAAACCGGAGTTACGGAGTGACAAGGAATGCAGCCTCCCTCTAGTCCGCCATCTTGGATCTCCTTGTAAATTTCTTTTTGCTAAAATTCTTAATAATTTTTAAAATTTCTAAAAATTATTTATTTATTTTTGCAGGGAGGGTTAGTAATAGCCAAACCCTGTTCAGGAGTACACATACCGTGCTGGTTCTCCGGAGCACCATAACAGTGCTTATAAGGCAAGAGTAACCAGTGTTCCTTATGTCTGTGCAGTTGTTTTACTTTGCTGTATACATAGTGTATGTAAAGGACAAACAAATCCTAATCAGAATCCAGTCTTTCTAGAAGTTCAAGAAGTTGCCAGTGTGTGACAGAAGTAGAATCACTAAACAAATTTTGTATGTTCTTTGTTAAGATTCCTAGGAAAGATTGTCTTCTGAAAATTTGAGCATTATGTCTTGCTGGATTGGTGAAGGGGGCTCATATTTTGAAGACATTTTCAAGTTAGATTGTTACATATGTGCATCTTATACAAGATTGTCATGTACAGAGTGGACACAGTGAGCCCTTACCTGAAATATTTACTCTGTCTAGGTGTTTAGAAGTGTCTAAACATACGTACGATAAACATACAGGCAGTAAAATATCACTTTGTAAACATCTTTTCTCTAAAATTCATATGAAATATTGTCTTTTGGGAATGGAGCTGTTAAACCACCGGTGGGCAGTGTGGTACCATCCGTCCTTATTCAGCAATGTGAAGGAGGTGGGAGGGAAGCGATGGCCAAAGATAATGTTAGTGTCTTTATACCTGAACTTTTCAGACACCCGTTTTCTGTGTTTTGTGTATTTTGTTTTGCTGTGTATGTAGTGTATACAATAGACAAGTAAGTCCCAATTTTGCAACATCTAGTTCTAGATGTTCCAAAGGTCACCAGTGCGTGACCAAGTAGTAAAATTAGCACATTTGGTACATTTTGTGTTGAAATTCATAGGAAAGCTTGTCCTCTATAAATGACTTCTGGAAGCGAATTTGTTCAACCATTTCTAATCATTGCATATACCTGTACTTTTACACCAGACTGAAAGTAGAGAGAAGTGAGGAGGGGAAGGTTCAAGGACAATATGGTCCTACTAGAAGCTGCCTCTGATTTTAACCATTGCTAAGTTTGTGATTTTATTTATCCATGCTGTGTGCATAGTGGACATGTTTTTATGTGGAACACCTGCATCTTCTATATATTTATAAGTGTTTGATATATTTAAAAGTAGAAGTAGTGGAATAAAACTTTTTGTAAATAGCTTTGAGATATTAATGGAATATACCGTTTGGAATTGTTAAACCACGTCTGAACAGTATATTGGCAGTGATTGTTCATGGGGTTGAAGGAGGTGGGAGGGAAGAAGTTGCAAAAGGTATTTTGTTAGAGTGTGCTAGAAAATTCCCACTTACCCATTGCCTTGTAAGGGGCATTTCATTTAACTTTGCTGTACTGAACATATTGTGTGTGTACTGGACAAGGGAGTCCTAATTCTATATCTAGTCTCTAGATATACAGAGATTGACAATGTATGACAAAAGTGGAGTTAGTAAACTAACACATTTTGAATACTTTGTGTTAAAAGTCACAGAAAGGAAGTGTTTTGAAAAGAACTTTGGGAAGTGAAATTGTAACATCACATCTGAGTGATAATTGTGCCTCTGTCACGTGTGACAGAGGAGAGAAGGAAATGGAAGAAATGAAGGATTCTAGGCCCTTAAGATCCTACTTAGAAGATGTTTTCAGATCCAAACATTGTTATGTGTGTGTAGTTTATTCAACCATAGTGCTGTGTACATTATGGACACACTTAAGTCCTGATTTGAAACATCTAGTCTTTCTAGATGTGTAGGGGTGCACAGTGCAGGTTAAAAGAAGAGGTAGTAAATAAAACACATTGTAGATTAAAAGAAAAAGGAAAGTGGGTTCTAGGGGCAGAATTGGGGGGATTCTTTCGTTTACAGAGTGCAAAAAAAAAAAAAAAAAAAAAAAAAAAAAAAAAAAGAAGCAAATAAATGGGCAAGGATTAACCAGAAAGGTAGAAACAATGGGATAGTGTAGTGTTACAGAAGGAAAAAGGGAAGAAAGTTTCTGGTAGAGGTTGGCCAGCAGAGGGAAGTCAAATGCCATAGAAAGTTAAAAGCCAGAGCTGTGGATGGAGCTCCATGGTCCAGCCCTTACTTCCCTTGTGCAAAGTCACGGGTTTGATCCCCAGCCCCACAGAAAAGAAAAAAAAGGAAAGAGGAAAGTACACTGTAAAGGAGTTTGGATGGATAGCATTGGTACTGATAGGAAGAGGTTTTAGAGTTTAGGAACCGAATGCTTCAATCTTGTAAAGCAAGCAGGAGTAGAAAGTTTTATTTGTAACATCAGATGGTGCATGGTCATTTGGTAACTTATGGAAACTTCTCTCTCGTCCTTCCAACAGCCCTGAAACCAGTGAATCTACATGCCACATATCAGGTGGGGCCCCTGATGGCCGTGGAGACCTCTCGGGGCATAGTGCTGCACTGGCGAGCCCACAGCTGGCCCCTGCGCTCCCAACGCACTCCAGTGGCCTCCCTGCACTCCGTGGCCAGGGAGCTGGCGGGCCTGGCTGGGGGCCCCCACACTGTAGTGGTGCTGGGTTTGGGAGCCCATTTCACCACCTTCCCTCCATCCGTCTTTGCAAGACGACTGGCAGGGATTCGGGCAGCTGTGATGGCCCTGCTGGACCGGGAACCCAGCACTCTTGTGGTCATCAAACTGGCCAACACTGGCTATAAGTCTGTGTATGGCAGCGACTGGTTCACCCTGCAGGTGAACCGGCTCCTGCGAGCTGCCTTTGCTGGCCTCCATGTGGCCTTTGTGGACGCTTGGGAAATGACCTCCAGCCTGGCCCTGCCTGACAACATCCACCCAAATCAGCTCATTGTGCGCAATGAAGTGAACTTACTGCTCTCCTTCATCTGTCCCACCTGAGAGCGTCTGAGGGTCCTGGCGTTGTGCTGATGGAGCCTGCAGCTTGGCCACAGGAATTGTGACAAGTCGTGATGGGACCCAGAAGGAGCAATGATTCAGAGGAGAGTCGCTGCCCCAAGATTTGCCACATGTGTTAACCACTGGCAACATTTTGGTGAATGTCCTCTCATACAGCTCTTTATGCAATGCACAAATAAATACACATTACATGAATGAGATCATATTTTACAGGCTCTCTTTTTTTGAAATTATTATTGATTTAATTGTACATTATGCAGTTTCATAAGGAATAATACAGAGGTCCCTTATCTTCTGTGATTTCTCCCCATGTGACCATTTTGTCAAACTAGGGTACAATATCAGAATTGGAATATTAACATTGATACAATCCCACCATTCTTACATAGATTTTCTCAGTATTATTGTCCTCAGTTGTGTGTGTGTGTGTGTGTGTTGATTTGTTTTTTGCAGTGCTGGGGATTGAACCCAGGTCCTGTACGTGCTGGGCAAGGGCTCCACCACTGAGCTATATCCCTAGCTCCTATTTTATTCATTTGTATATATTTAGTTTTATGCAACTTTATCACATATACTGGTTTCTGGTTAATTTTTTTTTAACAAATGACTTCAAGAATTTTTATTGAATTCATCAACTTTTCCCCAGTGATTTGAAAATCTGTTGTACACAATACCTTATGTGCTTAATCCATTAGTACTTAGGTTTCACAGACAAAAGGACCATCACTTTGTCTCCCTGATGGTTCATCAGGGGTGTCCCTGAGCAAGAGTGCTTGGCTCACAGCCATGAATGACTGAAAATGGCCTTCTTATAGCTCTCTTAATGTGATTACCAGATTTTCTAGTGATGAAGAGGAAGGCCATTTTAGCAAGACAAACCTTAACTGATCATGTTTGAGATACTTTCAATATGATGCCTGATTTTATTTGCTAATATTTGATTAAGATTTCCTGTAAGTGGGACTGGGGTTGTGGCTCAGTGGTAGAGTGCCCACCTAGCACACATGAGGTCCTGGGTTCAATCCTCAGTACCACATAAGAAAACAAAATAAAGGTACTTAAAAAAATAAAGATTTCCTGTAAGTAGTTTTAAGAGAACAATGTATTCTTGACTTTAAAGAAAATGAAAAAAAAAATGCAGAATTTGGTTGTAATATAGTAATGTGACTATTACTAACAATTCTGTATTAAATACTTGAAATCTGGTATACTTTTGCCTAAAATTCTACAGTAATAGTAGCACTTCAACTTTTCCCATTTACTGTTGTCTGAGATATATTTTCTTTTTTGTTTTGTTTGTGGTCCCAGGGACTGAAGCACTGAGTCACATTCCCAACCCTTTTTATTTTTTTATTTTGAGACAGGCTCTCACCAAGTTGCTTAGGGACTTGCTAAGTTGCCGAGGCTGGCCTTGAACTTGTGATCCTCCGGCCTCAGCCTTGCAGCCTCTGGGATTACAGGTGTGTGCCACAACACCCAGCTGAAATATATTTTCAATCTTTCCATTATAATTTATTTTAAAACATGTGCCTATAGGTCATATTATGGTCATAATAAAAAGAAATTTGAATTCTATCTTTTAACAGCACATTTTTTAACAGAACATGATAGACACTGTGTGGTGATACATTTGCTTGGTTTTAATTTTAAATTATATTCTGGAGTTTACACTTCCAAATGATTTATCTTTCTCTACCCCTTGGCAATATTGATTGAAGGTTTTCTCCTCCCTCTCTTAGACACACTGAATTAGTAGTCCCCCAACATATTGAGAAGTGTTTTCCCTCCTCTCTTCAGCCAACAAAGGTGAGTACCTTGAGAAGTTCATCCTATTTTTACTCTGCTACTGTTGAACTTTAAACTTCCTTTATCCTAAGTTTATTGATGCCAATAACCAAAAAGTATTTTGGGAGTCTCCTTGCACTCTTGTCTTCATTTTGCCTGCCCAATGGTTGAGAAACACACTGGTTAATTCTTTAACATTTGTTTTGTAACTTTACAAAGGAGAGATGACAAAACCCACGAGTTCATCCACAGTGGCAAGTGAGAGAAGAGAGTCTCAGATAAACTGGGGTCTCAAAGGACCCTACCCACAAGCTAAGGATGAGCCAAGAAGAAACCCCCAGGCCCCAAGAGCACAAAGCAAAGAACCATGACAAACTGTGGTAAGTAGAAGGGTAGGAGAAATGTCCGCTTGGAATTTGTATCCATAAAGCTGTCTTCGTGCTGGTTCCTAGCCTGACTTGATGCTATGTGGGTGGCTCGAAAATTCTCTAGCTCCAAGTTGATTTAAGTGGGCCTGGCTTCATGTCACCTCCATGTCACCTGAAAACATCAACTGTGATTTCTGGAGAAGCCTATATTTTTCTCAGATCACAAATAATTTTCCACAGAGAACGTAACAAGGAAAAGGAGTTGCTGACATTCAGAAGTGATGAAACACACCAAGAGCAACAGAGCAAGAGTGAGAAATGGCAGGAAAAAGTCAGAAGAACCCCACCTACAAAAACTCCAAATGTTCGATCAACTAGAAAAGAATATGAAATTAGCATCTTTAAACACACTGACTTAATCAAAAGGAGGTGTTTACAAATATGAATAAAGAGGAAAAAAATTTTATAAAACAAAGCAGAACTCCTGAAATGAAGACTAGAAAAATTATAATTAAAATACAAAGTGCATATTTAAAACCAGAGTGGACAGAGGCAGAGAAAGAATTATCAAACTGGGAGCAAGAATGGAAGAAATATTTCAGTTTCATCCCAGAAAGGAAAAAAAATGGATGGAAATTTTGTGGAATAGCTGTTAGATGTGATTAAAGTCCAAAGGGGTGCATGGGGTTGAGGGGAGACAGAGAGAGGCAGGGAGAGAGGGAGAGAGCAGAGAGGGAGAGACTGATCTACTCTTCCCAGTTCCTCAATGTGGTTCATGCAGATATCTGCCTTCAACAGTCACCTCACGGTGACACCTTACCTATGCAAACCCTTTGCACCACACTGACCCCATACCTCCCATTTCCTGCAGTGACTACCTCCCAGTTACTGTGTCACCCCCCAAAACTTGTGCCTTCTTGCTCCTAAGTCACCAATTAAAACTCTCCATGAGAAACTCCCCTGAGTAAAACCCTGGACCTCACAGAAGGCTTCTGCCCACAGGTGCCTTGCTTTCTGTCTCTTACCTGCTGGGTGAGCCTGCTCATCCCTGATGGCTCCCTCTTCTTCCCGGTGGTTCCATGAGGTGTGCTTCCCTGTTGTCTCCAGGATCTGTTCATCACGGCTTTTGTTGAGTTGCCTCCTGTGTCTCACCCGACTGACATGCCTAAATCTAACCTCTTCCCTAGTCTGGGTTCTCTTGGAGAGTGGCAAGAATAGATTGGACTCAGGTCAGACAAGAACCTCATGGGCATCTGCAGGATGAAGAAGTTTCCCATGAGAGACACCTGCTCACATGTCAGACACTTGGGCATTCGGCCTTCGGTTAGGATGAAGTATCCGTGATAGGAACACTATAACCGCTCACAACCAAATGCCCTGGAGCTCCATCAGGACAGGGTTAGATTCTATAGCAACTGTCGGGTGGGGGGAACCTCAAGACCCAACACAAAGGACCGAAGTACAGCGCTTCGCTTAACCTTCATTACCATAAAGACCCTATCTCCAGACAGTCACATTAGGGGCGACATCGGAATGTGGGGGACACCAATCTGTCCCTAATAAAAGATAAAGTGAAAATATTTCAGACAAACATGAGCCAATAGAGGCCTCACCAGTGGGCACTTCAGTCAAAACTGCGGTAACTCCACCAGGAAGAACTGAGGGACAGGAATCTTAAATTTGATGGTTGAAATTCATAGCAATACTTTTAAAGCACCACATAAAATAATCATAAAATTTTTAAGACTAGGGAAAATAGGTTAATTGTGAGACCAGTCTACTCTGAAACCCACCCCAAATCCTTGTTCTCATACCCACGACATTCAGTATTCTTTTTAGCATTTTATTTTTTTTAAGTAATTTGAGAGGAGGTTACATACATCATTCCTCTTCTCCCCTAAACAGGTTACTGCAACTCTCCTGAAAACAAGCATATTTTCTTCTATAGTCGGAGTACAATGATCAAATTCAGGAAATTTAATATTGATAGTCTTTTGTGGGGGGTGTGTACCGGGGAATGAACTGAGGGGCACTCAACCTCTGAGCCCCAGCCCCAGCCCTATTTTGTATTTGTTTTAGAGACAGGGTCTCACTGAGTTGCTTAGCGCCTTACCCTTGCTGAGGCTGGCTTTGAACTTGGGATCCTCCTGTCTCAGCCTCCCAAGCTTCTGGAATGGCGCCCGGCCTCATATTATATCTAGTCTACATTACATTTAATAAGTTATCCCAATAATGTTCCCCATAGGTATTATTTTCCCTGGATCAGGATGCAAACCCAGCCAGCATTTAATTTTCATGTCCCGGTCATCTCCTCTGATCTGCTGCTCAGTCTTTTCTTGGTCTTTGAGGATTCTGTCTTGAAGCTTACATGGCATTATTTCATAGAAAGTCCCTACTGTGAGTTTTTCTGACATCTCTAGTAATTCAGGTTACTCGCCCTTGGAACACCACAGGAGTGATGTCGCATTCTCAATTCATCTAATCAGGAAGTACGTGGTGCTCTAATATTGATAACGTTACTTTGATCACATGGCTAAAGTGGTTCCACTCGTTCTCCCTTTGCAATAAGCAAGTAATTTATGAGAATACGTTTGAGAATAGGTAGACATCATGTTCCTTCAGAGGGCTTTTATCTACCAGTTTAAGCAAACTTTTCTGTGTATGTGCCTAAAATCATTATTACTTTGATAGTTTGCAAATGGTGAGTTTTCTCAATCCATTACTTCTACATGTATTTGCTAGTTGTTATTCTACTGCAATGAAGCATTCCCAATTTATTTATTTGTTCATTCATCTATGTCAATACAGACTCATTATATTCAATGGTCTACAATAAATTATTATTATTCTTTGGTCAAGTTCCTTTGGATATGACCAACAAGAAACCCTTTGAGTTAAGATTATGGAAAGAATTGTCTCCTTGACATTATCCTCTGCCTTTTACTTCTCAATTTACTACCTTCCCTTCAATCAAACCCATTCTCACCAAGGAAACTAAAAGCCTCTTCCAGGGTAAATCGGTGGACAATTTCCAATCCTTCACCTTTTGATTTATGTCTGCATCCTTGAACAGCATGGGTCCTTCTTTCCTTCTTTTGAATTCTTCTCTTCTTTTGGCTTCCATAATATCACATTCTTCAATTCACAAGAGACTAACTGGAAAAATGAGGTCCACGCAGAATCCATTCTGCTGGGGAGGTTGACCTCAGAGGTATCTGGTCTCTCTATGGTGGTGGTCACAGAGTCAGACTCTTGGAATAGAAACACAGTTTTGATGCATCATCAGTGACAGCAGGAATCTCTTCTGCTGTTAAGGAGGACGGCAGCAGAGGTGTTGGGTACCTCATCAGGCATGTTCCGTGTGTGGTTTCAGAGTTTCCTTCCTGACAACTTAGCATTTTTCCAATCTCTCACCACTTATATGGGCTGCCAAGGATTCTTTTATTAATACTCCATTTTTGTGACCAGCTAGAATTGATCTCTGTTTCTTGAGCACCAGAAGAACTCTGGTTAATCAGGGTATGTGATTACACTGTCAGGGGCTGGGGATATAGCTCAGTTGGTAGAGTGCTTTGCTTTGCATGCACAAGGCCCTGGGTTCAATCCTCAGCACCACCAAAAAAAAAAAAAAAAAAAAAAGAGTGATTACCTGTCAGGATTAGCAGAGATTACAGCATAGGGAAGTGTGATAATAGAGGTGAGATATGGGGAATGCACAGGAAAATCTTCCTTCTGGGTCCAGGGAAGAATTCCACAAAGGGGAGATAGCTGAGCTGAATTCTGACAGAGGTTTGTAGATCAGCCAGGCATAGAGCATCAGGAAGACATTCTAGGTTGGGGAACAGGGATGATAGAAATCACATAGAAATGTATGTCTTTATGTTTTAGTTGAAGATTAAGAGGGACAAAAGGAGACAACAGAATTAATCAAGATTTCTTAGAATTTTATCTACCACGCTCAGGTTTGCAACTCGTTCTTGCTAAAAATGACTCAGGCTACAGCTGAACAATTCAGTTCTTCCAAAGAGTCTCCACCTGAAGTTCAGGTTTTATTTTCTCAAAAGATTTGTACATTTGGAAAGTAGATTTCCTGAAAGATGGCTTAAGGAAGGGGTAGATTTTTCTAGTCTGTCCAAACTAGTTTCCTGTTCTAGGAACAGGGCTACAGCAGTATATGCCCCAGGGAAAGGCAGGTGCCTGTCGCCACTTGGAGATGGCTTCAAGTGAGGGCTTATTTTGTGTTTGTTTCCCAGACTTGCTTGACTACTCAGAGGAACAACTAACTGACCAGAGCCCATGATGGAATCTACTGACCAGGAAAGATAGGAGCAGGCTGAACTCCCACCTCGTAGACCACTGAGCACAACTCCCTCCCTCAGTCCTTGTACCCATTACCTTATTCAACCAAACTCCATTGCCCTCAGAGACACTGTTATCTTGAGTGCTCTTTAAACAACTGCAGTAGCTGAACGTGGAGGTGCATGCCTGTAATCCCAGCGGCTCAGGAGGCTGAGGCAGGAGGATCATGAGTTCAAGGCCAGCCTTGGCAACTTAGTGAGATACCAAGGAAAATATATAAAGAGGGCTGGGATATGGTTAAGTGCCCTTGGGTTCAATTCCTGGTGCTCTCCAAAGAAAAAATAGCACTCCCTTCCCTGTGTCTTCCTTAGCTCAGTGAACAGGGAGTTTTTCTTCAGACAAACTCATATCTTACTTTACAGGGGAATAAAACATCCTCTATCCTCCAGTGTTAGCCTTGCCGCTGGAAAGCTTAAGACTAAAAAGTACGTGTGTGTGTGTGTGTGTGTGTGAGAGAGAGAGAGAGAGAGAGAGAGACAGACTGGGAATTGAACCCTAGTCCTTAACATGTGCGAGGCAAGCACTCTACCACTGAGCTACATTCCCAGCCTAACATGGAGCAACCTTTAAACTATGAGTTTAATTACTGGCAAATTGGCCTGTGCCGGTAATTAAGCTATCATCTCTCACTTACCATCCTATTTTTTTTTTTTTTTTAATGGTACTGGGAATTGAACCCAGGGTCTTGCACTTGCTAGGCAAGTGCTCTACCACCAAGCCACATCCTTCACTCATTTTTATTTTTTTGTTTTGAGACAGGGTCTCACTAAATGGCTTAGACTGGTCTTGAACTTGGAACCTTACCTAACTCGAACTGCCTCACCTGTCCTAGTAGCTGGGATTATACGTGTCCCACCGCTACTATTCCTGGTCTAACCCATCTTTCTGTTCTCTGCTTTGGGAGTCTGACTGGGATTCTGCAAATGTTTCTGCCCCACCTGCTGGTGGCTGTTGGGATCTTCCAGTAGTGGGGTGCCTGGAGAGAGGCTACAGGGTTGGAGGAAAGGGAGGACTTCCTCTGGACTGCTTCCTATGGGCTTCCTGTCTGGGTCCCGTTCCCATTAGGGTCAGCAGTCTTCTTTCTTGTGTGGGAGGCACCAAACCCAGGACCCTGTGCCTGCTAATCTACTAACCTCTCTCCTCAAACTTCCATCATTTAACAATTCTTCATATTAAAATTATGCTGTTAAAATCTTATGATTTCTGTTCCCTTATTGGATCCTAATACACTTTGTCTGTCTGTCTGTCTGTCTCTCCACTTCCTGAGATTTCCTTTTTGTCAATTAATCTTTCTTATCCTGTCTAGTCCAATCATTTGTATGTTCTGGAAATAGGATAGCAATATTTCCCTGGGGCTGGGGTTGTGACTCAGTGGTAAAGCACTTGCCTAGCATGTGTGAGGTTCTGGGCTCGATTCTCAGCCCCAGGTGGAAAATAAAATAAAGGTTCATCAACAACAAAAATACAAATTAACAAAAAAAGGAATATTGCCCTAAGTAAACTCTAGGTTTGAAAGTTTCTCTTTTCCCCCAAAAGACTCTTCCCACCTCCCAAGCTGAGCTTCTTTTCTCTTCTTCCTGCTGGATGATACTTAGAAGACAATGAAGTTCAGACTCTGAGAAAAGACACTCAATCTTAAACAGGAACGCATTGAACCATTCCCAGCACAGTTCCCTCACATGCTTCTGTCCAGGACCTCTCTGGAAAGGAGGCAGATGCGACCCTCTCCCCAGGTCATTGCTTGGTTCTGCAGCCATTCGGGAGCGAAGGCTTCCTGGTGAGTGGGAGGAGAAGGCTATTATTCTTTGTCTAAAGGTCTGGGTCAGAGTGTTCTACAGCGATTCTAAGCTCCTCTTGCCTGCGGCCTCTTCCTTCTTTGCCGTTGCTTCCACCTGTCAGTTGAGTCTGTCGAGGAGGAGCGAGGAGTGTGGTTCTGTCTTTGCTCCTGTGGCTGTGGCTACCCTTTCTCCACATTGGACTTCATTCTGAGTACCCAACTGGCCGCATCATCCACAGGTTAGCAGATGCCATGCTTTGACAGTAGTGGAGGCATCAGCCGGACATGGCCCTGTGCGTTGCTAAGAAGAGAGCAAATGAGAAGTTGGGGACCTAATGGAGGAAGGGGAGAAGGATCCAGAGTGGAGAGGTATCCCTGCAGTGGGATAAGGAGGTTTAGGCTTCAAAAATGAAATGGGAGTAGGGGAAGTTGACTTGGGGGCACAGTCAGGTTTCAGGAATAGAGTATTAAGTCCTTGTCAAGCAGCCGGTATGGATTAGAATTGCGATCAGGGTAAATTGCTGTCCTTAATGTTCTGTGGGTGATAGAAAGGGAAACAAGCGGTGGGACCTGATTTGAAGGAAGTGACATGTATTGGGCTTAACAAATGGGACCAAGGCAGGTGTGAGACGGAGTCTAGAGGGATCAGGTAGATGGGACACTCAAGCAATCAGAGAGATTGGAATTGCAGAGGGCATCAAGAGGACAAAGTACAAATAACGTTAAAATACTATTGAGAACTTGAGAAAGGACTGTGGAAAAGTAGATTAATGGCTGGAAGGAGGTGAAGGGATCCTTTGTTCCTCTAGAGAAGCTGAATATCTCTAGGATAGGATACTAGATGGCCACCACCAGAAGCTAGTAACCACTGTCCAACTAATCAGAGCCAGGGATGGTAGCTAATGTATCTAGGAATGTAATGCTCTACCAATAGGCCCACGGCTGATGTCATGGTTCTGTGACTTCCAGTGGCTTCCCTGTATTTTGTTTTCCAAGGGTACTGGGGAGTACTCCACAAGCCTTTTTAATTTTGAGGCAGGGCCTTGCTAAATTGCTGAGGCTAGCCTCAAACTTGGGATCTTCCTGCCTCAGCCTCTGGAGTAACTGGGATTACAGGTGTGCACCTAAATGCCCAGCTCAGCTTCTCTGCATTATGTGGCCTAATGGGCCAGAAGTACTGGGCCAAAAGGGAGAGGGCAGTGGCATCAGGAGGTGGCAGTGAGTCCATTCACTGTGGTTCCCGATTTACCTTTTGCCACCATTGATGCCTGGCAATCAACCTGGTGGTTTTGAATACAGTGCTGACTGAGAAACCACGCCCATTGATTTCCACCCCCAAACCAGTAAAAAGTGAAAATCTATGTATGACAGTGACTTGTTACTCCACTAGCTGAGCACACTTCTTGGAGATGGCTTTGTTGTCACCCCTTTAGGGTGACTTGAATTATGATGTCAAGTTGGCTCTGCCCTGGACATCTTTACCTTTAGGTACGTTAGTTCTTCTCTGTCCGCTCCGATTGTCTCTGCCTAGGTCCTAGGGCCGTGTTGGGGAGAATATGGGGCCTGCAATCTAGTCCAGGAGTGAAAAGGATCAACTGGGTGGATCGGATGTCTGGAATGCCTAAGGGATGCTGGTCTGGATTCCTGGGCCTTCCATTAACCCCCTGCAGCAAGTGGTGATAAGAGCACGTTTCCTATTAAAGGAGGGGATAGAGGGCTAATGAAACTAGAGAGTAGGTGGCAGCCCTATTCTGAAGCCAGAGATCAGTCTGTCCCCTTTTCTGGCACCATCCCAAGCTAAGTTTATTTGACTCTGGTTCGATAAGGTATTGAATAAACATGATGTGGTAACAATGCTGGAAGCAGATGCCTAACTGCACAGGCCGATAATATGCAAGAGCCAAGTTGGGAGCTTTCAGTTTGGGGGACATCTGTCCAACATTGCCAGTACAGGGAAGCAGGGGTGGAATTTCTAGTCCTTGAATGAGGTAAAGGAGGCTTGTGGGTGGGTGGAATTGGGGGGGGGGGGGGTAAGGTTGATGTCTTTTAAGAAAAGAGATGAAATGGGAGCATATCTAGAGTTTGGCAATAGAAGTTTATTAATCTCTTTCATAAGCATTCCTCCGTAGGATGCACCACCCTCCCAGGGATAGCAGTGAAAGTCTGCCTGGGTGGCTGCTATTTCTGCTACTACTGTATTATGGCTGTTGTTATTGATTTAGATTTTTATGGGGCCACATGGTTTTGTTTTTGCTCTTGGTGGTCTCATAATTTTTATTGCATTTGCATATCCTATGTTTGCTCAATGCCCCTGTACAGACACTGTTGGAGACAACACCATGGAAAATTGTCATGAGATTGGTGACATCACTCATTTGCTAGACTGGTCCAGTGTTCTTTTGCTCTAGAATCAAGAACATGCATAATGCAGGAGGTCAAGAGGTGTCTTGGGTTAGCCTCAGATGGATGGTCCTCCATCCTCACCAACAGTGCAATTGTCACTGGGTCAGGTGGCATTAACTCTTAGCCTCTAAGAAGATTTGTGATAGTCAGTGGAAGGCCTGGTTCTAGTGTTCCAGGCCAGATTTCCAGTGGATTCATCTCTCTCTGGCTCCCAAAACCTGGCTTGGCTCCAGCCCCTGTCTCAAGTTCCTGGTCTCCTGCTTAATCATGTCACCAGCCGCCATAGCAATATTGTCACACAGCAGTGCAGCTGCGCTCATCTTTGCCTCCCTTGTTCCTGACCCCGGCCCTTGAAAACTGCGGTTCTACTTTCTGTTTCTCTGGTTTTTGCTATTTTAGGTATCTCATATATAGACTTACGTGATGTTTGTCCTTATATAATTTTCTTATTTCACTAGCGTAATTTCAAGGTTCAGAGGCTGTTACATATGGCAGGATCTCTATTGTTTTAAGGCCAATATTCATTATATGCTTTTTTTTGAGGTGGGGGAGTACCAGGAATTGAACTCAGGGGCACTCAACCACTGAGCCACATCCCCAGCCCTATTTTGCATTTTATTAAGAGTCAGGGTCTTGCTGAGTTGCTTAGCGCCTCGCCGTTGCTGAGGCTGGCTTTGAACTCTTGATCCTCCTGCCTCGGCCTCCTGAGCCACTGGGGTTATGGGCATGTGCCACCGCCCCTGGCTTGGGCCACCTTGACTGGCTCCATTGTATGCTTATATCACATTTTCTTTATATATATCTCTTGCTAGACATTTAGCTTATTTCCATATTTTGGCTATTCTGAATCATGCTGCAGTGAACACTTATCTCTTCAAGATCCTGATTTTAATTCTTTCAGATAAGTATCCTGAAGTAGGATTTTGCATCATATGGTAATGATATTTTCATTGTTTTCAGGAACCTCCCTACTATGTTCTGCACTGTTCATATCATTGTAAATTCCTGTAATAAAGATTCCAGTTTTTTCCATATCCTCAGCAACTTTTTTCTTAAAATAATGGCCATCACAACAGATGTTAAAACAATAGCTCGTTATGGTTTTGCTTTGTATTCCCCTGATAATTATTGAGGTGGAGCATCTTTTCACATACCAGTTAATTATTTATATGTTTTCTTTGGAGAAATGTGTATTTATATCTTTTGCCCATTTTTTAATTGGCTCATTTGTGTGTGTGTGTTTTCCTTCTCTCGAGTTGTAGGAGTTCCTCATGGATTTTGGATCTCATTTGATGTATGGTTTGCAAATATTTTCTCCCAACTCATAGGTTGTCTTTTTGTTCTGTTGATAGTTTCCTTTGCTCTGAGGATGCTTTTAAGGTTGATGGAGTTTCGCTTGTCTACTTTAGGTTTTGTTGTTTCTGCTTTTGGTTTCATATCCAAGAAACCATTGCCTAGACCAATGTCATGAATTTAGGTGCTCAACAGTTTCAGGTCTTATATTTAAATCTTTAATCCATTTTGAGGGGTGTGTGTATGATATAAAGTGAGAATCTAATTTCATTTGTTTTATATGGATATCTATTTTACTAATAGCATTTGTAGAGACTGGGGTACTGATTTTTATATGTTGACTTTGTATCCTTCAGGTTTACTGAATTTATTTCTTAATTCTAAGGGGGTTTTGGTGTAGTTAGGGATTTTCTACATAGAAGATCATGCCGTCTGAAAAAGAGACAATTTTCCTTTCCTATCTGGTTGTCTTTTATTTAGTGGTTTTCTTGACTAACTGCTCTGACTAGCACTTCCAGTACTATGTGAAACAGAAGTGGTTGAGAATGAGCATCCTGTACTGGTTTCTGATTTTACAGAAATAACCTTCAGTTGCTTCCCACCCCCTCCCTTTCCATGGTACAAATTGAAACAGCCTTGTACGCGCTAGGCAAGCTCTACCACAGAGCTATATTTCCATCCAGATTTCAGGTTTTTACTGTGGGCTTTCCATAGATGGCTTTTATTATGCTGAAGTTGTATCTATTCCTGGTTGGTGTTTTCATTTTGTTTTGTTTGGTTTGGTACCAGGAATTGAACTGAGGGGTGCTTAACCTTTAAGCCACATCCCCCGCCCTTTTTATGTTTTATTTTGAGACAGAGGCTTGCTAAATTGCTGAGGGTCTTGCTTGTGATCCTCCTGTCTCAGGCTGCAGAGTCGCTGGGATTACAGGTATGCACCAAGGCACCCAGTAGGTTGAGTTTTTTAAATCATGAAACGGTGTTGAAATATGTCAGTTGTCTTCTCTGCATCTACTGAGATGCTCACATGGTTTTTATTCTTCATTCTGTTAATGTGGTATATCACACTAGTTCATCAGCCTATGTTGACCCATCTTTGCATCTCAGGAATAAATCCTGCTTGGTCATGGTGTTTGGATCTTTAAAGTTCCTGAAGGCAGTTTGCTAGTGTTTTGGTGAGGGCTTTTGCTTCTGTGTCCCTCAGGATATTGGCCTGTAGTTTTTGTGTGATGTCTTTTTCTAGTTTTCATGTCTAGGTAATGCTGTCTCCATAGGCTGGAAGGATTCCCTCTTCTTCAATTTTCTTGAAAAGTCTGAAAGGATAGGCAGTAATTCCTCTTTAAATGTGTGCTAGAATTCACCAGTGAAGGCATCGGATTCTGGATTCCGAGCTTTTCTTTTTTGGGAGGTTTTTAATGATTTCTCCAGCCAACAGTGATGAGAATTTTTGTTGCTCCACAATCTCACCAGCATTGAATATTGTCAGATCTTCTCCTTCTTTGTCTTTTTTCTTTTTAATTAAAAAGATTTAACCACTCTCTGTCAAGCACAGTGGGGCACATCTGTAATCCTAGCAGCTCAGCAGGTTGAGGCAGAGGATTGCAAATTTGAGGCCAGCCTCAGCAACTTAGCAAAGCCCTGTCTCAAAAAAAAAAAAAAAAAAAAAAAGAATAAAAAGGGCTGGAGCTGTGGCTCAGTGTTGAAGCACCTGTGGGTTAAATCCCCAGTACCAAAAAAAAAGTTTTTTAACCCCTCCCTCAGGTGTATAGAGGTATCTTACTGTTACTTTCAGTAGGAATTCTCTAATGACATACAACATTGAGTAATTTTTAATATGCTTATTTGCTAGCTATATATGACCTAGTCCAACATCTTATAGATCTTTTGTTATACTGTCTTTCAGAAGTTTTGTAGCTTTGCATTTTAAATCCAGATTGATGATCTACTTTGAGTTAATTATTGAGAAAGGTGTAGAATATTTGTCTAGCTGTCCAGTTGTTTCAACACTATTGAAAAGACTGTCTCTTCTCCATTAAATTGCCTTTGTTTTCTTTGTCAAAGATCAGTTAGTTCTATTTCTATGAGTCTTTTCCTGGGCTGTCTATTCTGTTACACTATTCTCTGTTTTGTTCAATTGGTTTATTTGTCTATTCTCTCACTGAAACCACACTGTCATTATTGTTGTAGCTCACAGTAACTTGAAGTCAAGGGGTGTCCATCCTTTGACTTTGTTCCTTATCTTCAGTATTGAATTGACTTTTTTGAGTCTTTTGCCTCTTTATAAAACATTGGAATCAATTTGTTGAACTGGGTGCAGTGGTACACACCTATAATCCCAGTGGTTTGGGAGGCTAAGGCAGGTGGATCACAAATTCAAAGCCAGCCTCAGCAACTTAGTAAGGACCTAAGGACTTCTGGAGACCCTGTCTCAAAATTAAGGGAAAAAAAGGGGGAACTGGGGATGAAGAAGAAGAATCAGTTTGTTGACATCCACAAAACACCTTGCCTGGATTTTATTGGGATGCCATCGAATCTATAGATCAAGTTGGGAAAAACTGACAACTTAACAATGTTAGGTGATGCTACCTACTAACACAGAATATCTTTCGATTTATTTAGGTCTTTGATTTTTTTCATCAGAGATTTGGCATTTGCTTCATATGAACTCTGTGCCTATTTTGTTAGCTTTATACCTAAGGCCATGCATGGTACCTTATGCCTGTAATCCCAGACACTCAGAGATTGAGGTAGGAGGATCCCAAGTTTGAGGCCAGCCTCAGCAATTTAGCAAGACCCCGTCTCAAAATAAAAAATAAAAACAGCCGGGGGTGTAGCTCAGTGATAGAATGCCCCTCCCCAGTACCAAACACACAAGGACTCATCTCTAAGTATTCCTTCCTTTTTTTGGTGCTAACATAAATACCGATACTGCTGGTTATTGGTGTCGAGTTCTGCTTCCTCAAATGTTGAAGTAGAACACCAGAGAAGCATGCAGAGGCAAGCACATGAAGCAGGCTATGGCTGGGATTCTGCTCTCCCAAGAAGTGAGAGCCACCTGCCCCTTTACAGACTAAAGTTTCCCTTGTCCTCCTGCTTTCTTCCCCCTCATCTCTCTCCTTCCTGCCTAGTGACTAGGCCCAGCAGATGCCGGGGAGAAGACAAAAAGGTGAGAAGCAGATGGGCAGGGGGAAGGGCCAAATGGAGTGATCCAGGCAGGTGACAGCCCAGAGGGCATTAATTAGCAATTCCCTGCCTGCGGCCTTTTGGAAGGGGTAGTATAGGCTGGTAAACTTGGTGATCAAAGGGCTCCGGAGACATTGAGGTTCCATTCTCCCAGGGGCCGTCTCCAACTTCCCAGACTCAGATGGCCTCCATTTTCTCCATTTGACCAAACCCATTCCCTCTTCTACACTAACTGCCTGTCCTCAGTTTGGGCTCCAATACTACTGTTTTGAATTTTAAAGTCCAATTATTGATTTCTGTTATACGGAAAACCAGTTCTCTTACAGCCAAATCTGTTGTTTAGTATACAGTGGTCCTGTGGATATGGTGTTAAAGTGTGGGAGGAGAGAAAGAAGTTGGTAATCTGATGATTTTTTTTTTTTTTAAGTGGGCTTGAGTCCCTACGCTGTGACTTTCAGCCTTTTTTCTTACACATCACACAAAAATAACAGAGGACTCAAAATGTCTAATCATACTTTCTCCAGTTAGATAAAGCTCTGCTAAAATAGACTATATTATGGACAAGCATTTGTTATTGAGCAAAGAATGCTAAATTAAAAAAAAAAAAATTAGTTGCAGATGGACACAATGCCTTTATTTATTTATTTGTTTGTTTGTTTGTTTATATGCTGAGAATCAAACCCAGTGTCTCACAAATGCTAGGCAAGTGCTCTACCCCTGAGTCACAGCTCCAGCCCCAGAATGCTCTATTTTTAAAAGGTTATTTTTCCTCTCCTCCTGCCCAAAGCTGAAGGGTTTTCTACCGGGTATAAGAACTTGGTAGCATTTCTGGAAGTAAAACTCCAAAAGGTTTAGGAGCTCCCTGGAAACTGGGCCCTGAAGAGTTTTAACCAGTCCCTGCTCACCCTTTGGTAATTTGCCAATTGCCATCTGAAACAGATTCCATCTGAAACTGAAGGAAGTTCTGTGAAAAGAAGGGAAACTTACTTATACTGATAATAAAAGTTCCTAATTTTTTTTAACTTCTGAATTTCCTCATGCTGAGAATAAAAACTACCCCGTCCCTGCTACCAGGTGTCACTGACTTATCCTTCAGGTATCACATTAAGTCTACATGTATGTATTTCCTGCCTATTGTCTGGCTCTGTTGCCTCTTCTCTTATAAAAATCTTCCCTGGACCTTGAGTTTTCCGAAGATGGAAATTTGAAACAAACAAACAAAACTGTCTTCTTCCTTCAAAGCTGGCTTTAATTAAAACCTATTTTCCTGCCAATTTGATTACATCTCAGTGGAGCAGGAAGGAATGTACCTCTTCCCTGGCCCAGTAACTAAATGTTTGACTGGTTCTGGCTCCAGCAACTTTTGCTGCAGGTAAGCTGTTGATACTAAAAGTTCTGTTCTTGTCCCTGATGCCAGTCCAATAATGAGGACAAGATTTTGAGAAAAAGGAAAAAGAAGTTCTATTACTATATTAGCGAAGGAGAAACTCAGGGGACTCCTATCCCAGAGACTATGATTCTGTAAGGGGAACAGAGGGCTTTTAAAGAGGTGATTCAAAGGCTATGCGCCAGCTGTGCCCTGTCAGGAGTCATAATTCACTTGTAACCTTGGGAGATAGCCAATCCTGAAGCCTGGCCTCCTTCGTTCCTGTGGTGTATGAACTTGGCCTATGACAAGAAGGAGGTTAATATTGCTTCTACCATGGTTGGGGACAAGGAGAAGGAAAAGAGAAAGGGGAAAAACCAACCAAACAAACAAACAAAACCAGTTTTAATAGTTCTGCATAGGCAGAGTAGTGAGGGTTATCTTCAAACCATGAAATGAACCCATTATATTTCCCACTGTCAATTTCTATTTTCCATTACTATGGAAAAATGGATGATGTCATCTCCAAGCTGCTTCCTGCTGAAACTGGGCAATGAAGGGGGTCCTGGAATGGAAGAGCTTTACTTCCTGTTATTGTCAGTTTTTCTTTTAAACTTTTTTTTTCTTCTTCTTGGTGCTGGGGATTAAACCCAGGGGCGCTTAACCACTGAGCCACATCCTTAGCCCCTTTTTCATATTTTATTTAGAGTCGATTTCATGGAATTGTTTAGGGCCTCATGAAGTTGCTCAGTCTGGCTTTGAGCTCGAGATCCTTCTGCCTCAGCCTCCTGAGCCACTGGGATTACAGGCATGCACCACTGTGCCCAGCTTCTTTTGGACTTTTTACCGGAAGAGATGGAGAGATTCCAAGCTTGATGGGGCCGTGGAAGAAGCACACACACATATAGCAATTAATGTTTGACTGATTGTCCTGCATACTGTATTAATCTAGTTTCTTTTGCTATAGCCACATTTTGCCCCTCTCCTTCCCCAGGATACCAGGAAGGGTCTCTACTGTTACTTTCTGGGCTCAATTTAAGCATGCTTCTGGGAATGACCTTACTGAGGAGAGCAGTTAGCAACACCTTAACCCATTGCAGGTAAGTTTCTTGGCATAATTTAACTGCTGTCTTTTTTAAGGTGTGATTTATCTTTTCTATTTTCCTTCCAGATTGGGATCCCAGGACATGTGTAACTTCTGTTGGATATCCAATGAACCAGCTCACTTGTTGGGTCACTTCTTTTGATAATCTGAGAACACTTGTCAGTGCAATTAACAGCTTTCTGGGCTGATGTTCCTGGTGGCAAAGCCCCAGCTTCTAATGCCTGTCGTTCTGTGACCACGGCTTATCCAGCTATCTGCAGGTCCACTGCCACGAAGCTACTCCCCATCTGTGAAGAGGTCCCAGTTCAGCTCTGTCATGGACTGATCAGACAAGTCCAACCTGCTAGAGTAGATGGTCTCTAAAATACCTAGGCAGTTATGTCGTATTGTCCCATTATCATCTCATGGCCACAGTGTTGCTGGATTTGAGGTGGACACTGTTTTAAGGCTGACCTTGGGGTCAGCTGGTAGCTACCCCTCTGTTGTAGTAGGACCAAGACTTGGTGAGAACAAACACATTAATGGGTTGTCCTCAAGGGAACTTCTCAACCTCTTGTAGTAAATCACACATGGCAGTTACTGCCCAAAGGTGGGGTAGGGTGAGAGCATCCTTTTGCTGTGTAGTCAGGTTGTTTTAACAAATAGGCCACTGGTCATGGCACATCTCCCAATGTCCATCCCAGTGGTGGTTGTCCCCTGGCCACATGAGATGTTCTGTCAGATCTTAAAAGGGGAGACCATTCCTGTCCCCAGCTCACAATCTAGCAGTGTCAACACCCACTGCTATGTCCTCTGTGGCCAGCAGGTCCCCTTTTCTCATAAGCAAAAGGGACTGGGAGGCAGGACACAGACCAAGTCCTCTTTGCCCATTTCTCTACATCCAGGCAGCTTTTCTAGGACTTTCCCCCTAGCTCAGGGATGGTGTACCTGACCCATTGTGGAATGATCTGTGGCTGCCTGGGGTTGGGCTGAGAAACCCTGCCAGGCCTGTCAGCACTGTGTTGAAGGATTTCAGTCTTTTTAAACTTCCTCTGGTGTCCTGCTCTCCTTGCATATCAGAGGCAGAGCCTCTTTTTGTACCGTCCACCTAGTTTCTGACTGTTCAGACTCTTGATCATGAAACTGCATAAATGCCCGCACGTACGGCACTTCTTCCATTTACCTAACCTCTGACACACCAACTCCAACGGCATGATTGTAAAATAATTCAGAACACCATTCAATGACTGGATTTTGTTAGAGTCAAACATCATCTCTTTCTTAGACAGGTTTATGTCTATATGTGGTCCTTTCAGCTAAGACCTTTTTCAAGGGACTATCAGTAGGAGCAACACAGTGTTGCCATTGCCTCTAAGGGCCAGTAAGAGATGCAAACAAAAACACAAAAAGGGATGAGCAGAGGGGTCCCCAAAATCATGGCTGACAGAAGGAAACCTTTAAAACAGACAGTAGGTGTGTGTGTGGGGGGGGGATGCCCTAGGTTTCCTACTACCACTTAACCATGACCCCTACACTAATGATTCCACTGATGTCCCCACAGAGAGGGACCAGATGTGTGGAATCAAGGGTCTCTGCGTGCACACTAGGGAAGCTTACCAGATGGCTGAGGGGTTGCAACTTTACTGTATTCAGTTTTCTTTTTCTTGACGTAGACCAATTGGTGGAGCAACCCATACTGTTCAGGGAGAGAAAGAGGGAGTTCCCTGAAGCAAAAGGAGCCTCAGCAGGTACTGGGACAGTCCCTGGAGCCCTCCCTGTGCTTATGGGAACAGCTCCTTGATTCAACCCAAGGCAAATTCACCCTCTCAACAAGCTCACCAACCACCTCGCATCCTCAGCATGGATGCAGAAGGCCAGAGTGTGCATGGTGGGCGGGGGGGCGGTGTTCTTGGGTCCCATATGAGTCACCAAATGTGATACCAAAAGCTCATTCCTTGTCCCTGATGCCAATCCAATAATGAAGATAATATTTTGAGAAAAAGGAAAAGGAAATTCTGTTGCTCCGCTAGCAAAGGAGAAACACAGGGGACTCCTGTCCCAGAGGCTGTGATTCTGTCAGGGGGAACCGAGGCTTTTAAAGAGGTGATTTGAAAGCTGTGCTCCAACTGTGCCCCGTCAGGGGTCAAATGTTCTCTTGTAGCCTTGAGAGAAAGCCATTTCTCAGATCCTCTGGTGCCAGTGCTGAGGCCTGGACTCCTTCCTCCATTCCAGTGGTGTGAGAGCTGGAGGATTTCGGCCTAGGATGGGAAGAAGGTTAATATTGCTTCCATCATGGTTAGGGAGGGGGCGAAGGAGAGAAGAAAGGGGGAAAAAACCTTGTCAGTTTTCAAATGAGCCACAGTGGCAGAGCAGAGAGGGTTATGTTTGAAGCATGAGGTGGACCTTGTTATACTGCCTTTCTCTAGAACTGCCTGTCTCCTTGGTGTGGGGGAATGACAGTGGTGATTTGCATTCAATTCTCTGAGGAACCTGTTGATTTTCAGTTTAACCAGTCTTTTTCTTATTGTGAGGATGGGCGTGGTGATTTCCAAGCTCTTTATATGTGACAGCTGAAACCAAAAGTCAAAAGTCTCCTCTCCTGGACTTCTAACACCACTGCTTTGATACATTTCAAATATCTGGTTTCTTTATATATATATATATATATATATATATATATATATATATATATATATATATATATTTTTTTTTTTAGTTATCAATGGACTTTAATTAAATTATTTATTTATATGTGGTGCTGAGAATTGAACCCAGTGCCTCACACATGCCAGGCAAGCGCTCTACCACTGAGCTCCAACCCCAGCCCATCTGGTTTCTCACACTCAAAATTATTCACTAATTTTAGTAATTTTGCCACTGTGTCTGTGTGAGAGGTAGGCCTGTAATCTTCCTTTATTGTAATATCCTTTATGGGATTTGGAATTAAGATGAGGTTTTTCAAATGAGTTGGGAATGTTCCTTCTTTTTTGTTTTCTGGAGCAGAATTTTAGGATTCCATGTAAAGTGTTTGTTAAGTGTTTGGAAGATTTGCTGGGGAAACAATCTGTGCCTAGTATTGTCTTTGGCAGAGTGTTTTAAATTATGCATTCAATTTAGTTGAAAAATATAGCATTATTTGGGTTTATCTTCCTTCTTGTGTTCATTTAAAAAATTTTTTTAGTTGCCAATGGATCTTTATTTTATTTATTTCTATGCGATGCTAAGGATTGAACCCAGTGCCTCACACATGCTAGGCAAGCACTCTACCACTGAGCCACAACCTTAGCCCTTATGTTCATTTTGATAAGACTTTTTTGAGGATTTGTTCATTTTATCTAAATTTCCAAATTAATTTAAATGTATACCCTATCACAAAACTACATGTCTAGCCCAACGGATTACACTTTTTTATTTTTTATTTTTTGATTCTGGTGATTGAACCAAGGAGCATTTTACCACTGAACTACATTCCTGGCAATTTTTATTCTTATTTTGAGATAGGGTCTCACTAAGTTGTCTAAGCTGGCCAGGAACTTTTAATTCTCCTGCCTTAGACTTCTGGGTCACTGGGATTATAGAGGTGTGCACCACCATGCCCGATTTTTCTTTCTTGCTTGCTTCTTTTCTTTTTTGCTTGATATGAGGTCTTGCTGTTTTGACCAAGTTGGCCTCCATATCCTGGACTCAAGCGATCCTCAGCCTCTAAAGCACCTGAAACTACAGTTCTGTGTCTTTGTATCAGGCCCATATTCTGCTTCTTGTGTCTTTAAGCTAGTCATGATTATCTGTCACCTGGGAGCTGGTTTGTCCTCTGTACAAAAGTGTTTTCTAGGGGCTGGGGTTGTAGCTCAGTGGTAGAGCACTTACCTAGCATGTGTGAGGCACTGTGTTCGATCCTCAATACCACATTAAAAATAAATAAATAAAATAGGTATTGTGTCCATCTACAACTAAAAAAAGATTTTTTTAAAAATGTTTTCTAGTTCAAACCGTCCAGAATCCTTTTCTTCCATTCCCTTTTAGTTTCAGACCCAGGAAACACAGCCCCTTCATAATGGATTTTCAAATTAATGGCCATGTTTTCAAATCAATGCCAATTGACACACTCCTGGCTCCCACTGGCTGAAGTACTCCGTCCAGGCCTAAGTTTTCATCCACCTGTAGGCATTCGGTGCTGGCTGGCATCTGTAGGCAAGTCTAACTCTGCTGTCCTGCCTCACTGTGTGCTAACCTGCTTCTCATGTTCACATGATGTCACTAACATAATGACACAGGTTTTGGAAATCAGGACTGGGTTCTCGTTCCCCTGGTGTTGAAGATTAAACATAGAAAACAAGTTTGATTTGAGGGACAGAGCAGAAATAGACTTCAGAGAGAAGGGGACCCAGAGCTGGTATCCCTGGGAGGCGGGTGTGTCTTGCCCCTTTATAGATCTCAGGTCCCCACCCCTTCTTCCTGTCTTGCCTACAAAAGGCTTGAAGGGAGCCACCCCGGGGTTCCTCATGAGAGGCTCCTTGTGTTGTGGGGAGCAACTCCCTGGTAGTGTTGGTGACCAGTTGAGAGGGAGGAAGAGGTCTGAGGTGTAAGCATTCCATTTCCTTTTCTTTGAATTGGCCCCAATCTTTCTGACCCCATCATCCACTATCTACGCTTGATGTGGGGCAGATGAGGCTGGACCCTGGAGGAATTTTCAGGAAGCAGCTTTATTTAAGTTGTAGCAGTCCAGAGGGCCTCATGCCTAAAAATCTCTGGACCCTGGATCTGGAAATTCCTTTAGATTTATACTCAGTGGGGTGGTTATGTGACAGTGGGTGGATACATAACAGTTACTCTTTGTCCCATATTTTAGGTCAGACAGAGATTTCCCAAGTTTTTACCAAGAAAACAGAAATAGTGACTTGGACAGCAACAAGCCTGATTGCAGACCTAGCTTTTACGAGAAAGAGAAACCTGGCCTCACAGCAAAGGGAAGCCTCACACTGCAATGAGCTCTCTGCAGAAATCTCACTGACATTCTTTGTAAAGATCTTGTTCACTAGGAGAGAAGCTGATGTTTTACAATTATGGCGGGGGTGTCTCTTTGGTGTGTGTTGGGGGGTACCTGGTGGCTGCATCATGCTGACCACATGTCCTTTGCCACTGTCTCAATAACATGTCATCACAAAGGAGCAACAAGTTGGGAGATGAGGTCTCGCTGGTGGCTTGGGGGAAAATAACTTGATGGCTCACACAAATGTAGAGGGCTTGGCAGAAAGCAGGAACTAGAAGGCAGGAAGAAGGTGAAAGGAAAGTGAAACACACACACACAAGCAGCACAGAAACCAGGCAGAGAGATCCACAGTTAAGAAGCTTTATTTGTCTGACAAAGGCCTTCACTCAGAAAAGGTGAGAGAGGGCAGGGAGAATGCAACTCTGGGGTATTTTATAGGGCTGCTTGCGTAAGCTTGCATGAGCTGCCCGTGCGAAGCCTTGTGGTGGATTATTCGGTCGAATGAGGAGATATGTCAGTTACATGGGTTAACAGGGGGTGAGAGGAACGGGGAGCTAGCTGCTAACTTTTGTTTCCTCTGTGAGCACCTCTCTATGGCAGGAAAGCAAAACATTTTATAAAACAGAGGTAAGGATTTAAAAAAGGGCTGCACAGATGGTAAGCTTTGGACCTAATAGAAGGGAGTCTGGAAGCAAGCCGTTGAGGGACCAATGGGGCATCGAGCGTTCCAGAAGCCTTCCTAACTGCACAGTCCTTGGGGATAGAACTAGGAGGGGAACCTCGTGCCTCCTGACTCAGCTTGCCCTCCCGCACCCCTCACTTCAAGGCCTTGCTGCCTGATGTCGGCTGGAAGAACAGAAGTGCTACATTTTTGAACCAACTCTACTTCTTGCTGAAAGAGAGCCTGCCTGCTTGGGAAGGCTGATGATGTTAGAGGCCAGAGTTCGAGACACAGCAAATCCTTGGGGGCTCAGAAAACTGCAGGATCAGTTTTCAGGGTCTCTAAGAGGTGCAGCAGGAGCTGGATGTTCTTTGGCTGGTCAAAGCATGAGTCGTGCTGCTGAGTCTTGTTTCAAATTCTTTAATCATGTATGCAGACATTCCAGAAATTGCCATTATTGGTATATAATTTCTCTGTGGATAATTTCTTATTGGTTCTTGGATTTAAAAAAAATTCTCTACCTAGGGCCCTGATCACATTCCCGATGTCTAATAAAGGACTCCAGGTTTCCACAGACACATACCTCAGACATTTCAAGTGGCACAAGATTTTGGTTGTGGTGCTGGCCTTTGCATTTTGGGTGAGTATTCCTCCTTCCACTTATCTCTATCCACTTACAGAGCTTGAGCTGGTTACTTTCATCAGGGAGAAGGAGGCTGAGAGAAATGCTCCATCTTCCCGCTTCTGATCCAGAAGCAGAAGCGTTGTGGCTGGACCAGCTCTTAGAAAGGGAATAGCAAGCTGTATCAGGTAGGGATAGGAGATAAGGAGCCCCAAACCAGCCCAAGAGAGTTCGCTTGAGAAGATAGAAATCTAAGCTGCGCATGCTCTCTCTTTCTCCAGCTTTTTGCATTTCTGTTCCAGTTCAAATGACTCCTTTCCAGTTCTTAAAACTGAGAAAGGTGCTATCACCCATACCTTGTCTCTAGGACACCCAGTGTCCCCTCCCCACCTTGGTGCATATGTAGAAGTTTCCTTTCTCCCTGGTTCTGCTGGGGAAAGTTGTAATTCTTCAAAAAGGGCTTTACAAAGAAAACACAGAGTAACAAAGCAAAGGAGAATGCAAGGATGCAAATGCATGTTTTGACAAAGAAGAAAACAGTATATTGACCTAAATAATGATCGGCTATGACCTGAGTTGCTTTCACAGCATCTTTTTCTGAGTGTTAGTTCAAATGTGTCCATGTTGCCAGGCATAGCGGTGAATGCCTATAATCCCAGTGACTTCGGAGGCCAAGGTAGGAGGATCTTAAGTGGGAGGCCAGCCTCAGCAACTTAGTGAGATCCTGTCTCAGAAATAAAAAGGGCTGGGTATGTAGCTTAGTGATAAAGCTTCCCCAGGTTCCATCCCCAGTACCTGCCCCCCAAAATATTCTCAATGTTTAGGTAAGTTAACAATACTGCTGTGACTACTAGTTATGGTGAAACTCAAAATCTTTTCTTTCTGTTTTTCCCCTTATTTATTTATAATTTTATTGTGGTAAAATACAAATGATGTACATTCAAGTGTACATTTCAGTGATATTAAATATATCCAAAATGTTGTGTGATCATTAGCACCTTCTATCCCCATAACTCTATCCATCCTACAAAACTGAAATTTGGTACCTGTTGACAATGACTCATTCCCTCCTCCCATTAGCTCTGGGAACCACGATTCTACTTTATGCCTCTGATTTGGACTACTATAATTGCCTCATGGAGGGGGAGTCATACACCACTTATTTGGGGTTGGGAGGACTGGCTTATTTCACTTTGCATCATCTTCTCAATCAACCATGTTGTGGCATGTGTCAGAATTTCTGTCCTTTGAGGGCTGAATAATATTCCACTGTATGGGAATATACGACATTTTGCTCACTTGTTCATCTGTTAATAGATTATTAGGCTACTTCCATAGTTCAGTTTATTGTGAACAATGCTCTTAAGAATATGGGAGTACACATCTTTTTGTTTTGTTGCCGTTGATGGGTATTGAACCCAGGAGTGCTTAACCACTGAACCACATCCTCAGCCCCTTTTAAAATTTTTTATTTATAGACTGGGTCTTGCTAGGTTGCTTATGGCCTCCCTAAGTTGCTGAGGCTGGCCTTGAACTTGAGATCCTCATGCCTCAGCCTCCTGAGCTGCTGGGATTACAAATGAGCCCCACTGTACCTGGTCTGGCTCTGTATCTTTTGAGATTCCACTTTCAATCTTTGTAATCAAATATTGAGAAGTGGAACTGCTTCATTAAATGGTAATTTCTATTTTTAAGTTTTTGAGGAACTTCCAAAGTGTTTCCCACAATAGCCGTGCGATTTTACATTTCTACCAACATTGTACAAATATTCTAATTTCTGTACATCATTTTTTCTGTTGTTGCCTTTTTTAGTGGTAGCCATCCTAGTGGGTATAAGGTGGCATTTTATTGTGATTTTGACTTATACTTTTCTAATGACTTGGGATGTTAGGTATCTTTTTTGCATACTTGAGTACTCTTGTGTACATGTGGTACTGGGGATGGTACCCAGGACCTTGCGCATGCTAGGGGAGCACCCTACCACTGAGCCACATCCCCAGTCCTTTAAAAGTTTTTACTTTTGAGACAGAGTCTCCATAATTTTCCCAGGTTGGTCTTGAACTTGCTATTCTCCTGCCTCAGCCTCCCTAGTTCCACAAATTACAGGCAAGTGCCACCCACTAGTATATTTTCCTTGGAGAAATATCTATTCAAGTCCTTTGCCCATTTTTTAATCAGGTTGCTTTTTCTTGTTCAATGTCAGGGATAATTTATATATTCTGAATATCAATCTCTTTAGATATGTGATTTGTAAACATTTACTTCTGTCCTGTATATTGCCTTTTCACTCTGTTGACTAATTTCTTAATTTTCATAAAGTCCCATTTGTGTTCTTTTTTTCCTTCATTTACCTGTGCCTTTGGTATCATACCCAGGAAATCACTGCCTAATCCCATGTCATGAAGTTTCTCCCTAGGTTTTCTTCTGTGGTTTTATAGGAAAGAAAGTCCTGCAAGTCCTGCTCGCTCTTCTTTTCATCTTTGTACATTCTGCATTCTTTCCCTCTCCCTCTCTCTCTCCCTCTCCCTGTCCTTGTCCCTCTCAATTCTCCTTCTAAATCTAGGATGAGACAAGGGTGGCCATGGAATGGAAAGGCGGGTTCCTCCTGGTTTTGGAGTACAGAGAGAAGGACTTCTAAGGGGAGGGAAGAGCTGGAGAATGGGGTCTGGCAGGAGTGTGTGCAGATAGTGGTGTAAAAACTAACGAGGACCAGGAGTTGTTTATTCTCTGTGAGATTTACCCAAACCCACTGAAACATGGTTTTCAGCATGAGCCAGTGTCTGCAGTTGTGTGTGGTGGCTGCTTAGATTCCAAACTGTGGGTCAGAAGCAGTGTAAGGCAGACAGTTGCCCTGCCTGATACCTACCAGGCACCCAGGCAGGGGAGTTGGAATCTCCCTCCCAGGAGGAAACTGAGGAACGCACCCACTGACAAGTGCCTCTTTCTCTACTCACAGGTCTTGTACTTCAGGATTTTCTGGTCTGGCAACACTGACCCTTGGCCTCCAAGGCCCCATTCTGTATACACACCCTCTACTTCTCTCTCCCAGACATTCACCAACCTGACCCACCTTCTCTATTGGCCTCTGACCCCAGGAGATGGGGGCGACCTTTTGGCCTCCACCAGCCCCAAGACCTCCACCTACCACCTGAGGCATCCTGCTCAGGCCACCTATGCCCTGGGAAGCTACCTGGAGGTTGTCCTTGTGGCCAGGGACCAACGGGGCAGGCCCAAGACCCATGGTGGGGATTTGTTTCAGGCACGATTGCTGGGTCCAGGATTGAAAGCAGGCGTCCCGGGGGATGTCCAGGATCTGGAGAATGGCACATACCTGCTGTCCTTCCCTCTGCTCTGGGCTGGGAGGGCCCAGGTGCAAGTGCGGCTGATCCATTCCAGCGAGGCCGTTGGGGTTCTGCGGAGAATCTGGAGAGAACATTGGGCCACAGTTGATTTCATAGGCTATTTCCGGGGACCCAAGGGAGATGAAGAAAATGTGTCTTGCAATGTGACTCCCTTGTTGACTAGGGAGGAAGACTCCTTCTGTTACTACAAGGATGAAGATTCAGGTGAACTCTGGTTCTGTGCCCAGCCCCCCACCCTGGCCTGCAGCATGCTGGTGGGACATTCAGCTGGACATTACTGGAATGTGACCACATCCCATGAAGAGGCCCTGCTGGCTTGGTAAGAAAACCCCGAATCTGTATTGTTACTTATCCTTGAAAGCCCAGCAGGCTTAAGTTTACAAAATAGAGGGCCACACAGGTCACAAAGACACAAAAGTGGGTCTTTACAAAGCACAGAGTCCTCTCTTCCACAGGATCTGTTGCTCAGGATCCAGCACATACTCTCATTCCAAATCCTGATACTCGTGAGCAGCACCGCTCAGATCCACTGCACTCCTCCACCTTTCTTTTCCTGTGCCCTAAAAGTGGGAAGTCTGATGTTTGGAGAGATGTGATGCTACAGATGCATAGACATCACTTCATAGTGTGGCAATGATTTGAGTGGCAGAAGTTTTTAGGCATGAGAAACAACACATTAATTAGCTTATCAGATCTTTCCTCTTGGATTCTTGAATATTCATTTCTCAGGTATAAGAAGAAGGAAGGGAAGGGACCCCATATCATCAGGGTCCCTGCCCAATTCCTGCTTCCTGGCCCCTGTGATTATTCTGCCTTGGCTCTTAGCCTTGCCATTCATCTCTTCACATCTATGAAACCCATTTCCTGAGCACTCTCTATACACAGGGACTTACACTGAAGACTGACTACTGGTAGATCATAGTCAGCATCCCTGCTGTCTATGTTTTCAGTGATGCATGTGACTTTTTATGAGGTGCAATGAGAGCTTCACTGTCATGTGACCTGAGTGGCCTGAGGACACAGAAAGGGCACTCTACCCAGCCTACGATGGTCAGGACAGGTGATCATTTAGCTGCAACTTGAAGGAGACTTATGAACATGGAGAAAAAGAAAAGAGCCGCAGTCCTTTCAGCTCTTCTGCAGGGAGAGACGTTGATTTCAAAAGCAGCAGCACATAGGCGGCCAGGGAGTAGGGGGTTGAGGAGTGACCCTGCCAAGTTAAAAAGAAACAAGCACTGTAGGCTGGAAGCCAAGCAAGATGAAGGCTGAGAAGTGTCCACAGTGTCAGGGTAGCTGGCCTTCTGGGGCAAAGAATGGGAATGACAGTGTCAGGTGCCATGGTGCACACCTCTAATCCCAGTGACTCAGGAGGCTGAGACAGGAGGATTGCAAGTTCAAGGCCAGCCTCAGCAACTTAGCAAGACTCTGTCTCAAAATAAAAAATAAAAAGGGCCAGGGATGTAGCTCAGTGGCAAAATGTCCTGGCTTCAATTCCCAGTTTAAAATAACAAGAACAACAACAAAACATTGGAGTGACAGAGAAGAAACAGGAAGAACATACTGACTCTTAGTGAGCTCTACTGTCCTTAAGAACTGAGATCCCTGGGATGAGGGAAGCATTTTCTAAGATGGGAGAGCAGGGGAGCTGGTCTCCAGAAGAGAGGGTTCCCGAAAGCAAATGAGAAGGAGGCAAAAACAGGTCCCCAGAAGATGTCTGAGTGCAGGCAGAGCAAAGATAGATGGCATTGCCTAGATGAGGGGTGGAGAGGGGTTGCCTAGAGAAGCAGCAGGTGAGGGGGCTGGCAGTTGAGATGACCATGGCTCCATGCCCAGCTCCAAGCAGCATAAAAGGTAACCCTGGCAGCTATGAGTAGTTGAAGGAGCTAAATGGCCGAAGCACCCAAGAGAGCTGAGCTGGGGACACTTCTTGTCCCCAGATGCTCATCTTGAGGCTCCTTGTGGAATTCACAATAGCATTCGGTCCCCAGCCTGAGAAGTTAGCACAGAAACCCTGATCTTCCCTGACCAGTTTTATGTACCCTTAGGAAAGAGGAACCACAGGGCTAGGTTTGTGGCTCAGTGGTAGAGTGCTTGCCTCGTGTGTGAGGAACTGGGGTCAATTCTCAGCATCGCATGTAAACAAATAAAATAAAACTCCATTGACAACCAACAAAATATTAAAAAAAAAAAAAAAAAGGAGAACCATGTGTCCTTTTGGCATTAGTTGTTAGAAAATAAATCTATGATTCAATGCAGGAGACACCTTAGCATGTCGTGTGGAGGTATAGCCCAGCATCTCTGGAGTGAGATTGCTTGGGTTTGAATACCTGCTCCACCGATTACTCTGTGCCAATTACTAGTGACGTCATCTCCTATTACTTAAAAGTTACCTAACCTCTCGGCATTTCGTCCCCCCCCCCCTTGTTTGAAAAAAGGTATAATAATAGTAACCACATGGCAGAGTTGTGATGAGGAAAAAAAGTCAGCGCAAGTAAAGCGCTTAGAACTGGGACGCCACGGGCGGATGTCTTAGCTTCTGCTGCTGTTGAATCCCTCCCTATGCCGCGCCAGACGCTGTCCAAGGTGCTGGAGGTTCACAAGCTAGAAGAGGGCGGAGGACATCCTGTAGCAGCCTAACAGTCCGCTGATAGAAAACAGGCATTAAAAAGATAATCGAATGTGTAGTGGACATGAATTTGCAATTCCAAGTTCAGGTGTTTTCTTCATCTTTACTCCCATTCTGAAGATTTGTGCAGCTGGGCAGACAGGAAGGGTTCCTCTTGTATATGGCCCTGTAGAGCAACCCACCTTGATGATCAGGAATCCTTCCTTAGTCCTCTTTCAACAGGAGTCCCCCCAGAGCAACCGCTCTCCAAGCCTGTGTGGTCTTGGGTAGCTCTGGGTAAACAGGCACCCCTGCCACGGGGTTCAGAGTCCCTGAGATCAATTTGTGTCTTGCCCTGGAGCTCTATGGGACACTAGGGTCTTGAATTCTCATGGCAGGCCATGCTTGTGCAACTTTTCAAATTACAGGGCTAAATTCTTGACCCCTCCCCGGAAAGCAAATTCTCTCCCTTTCCTAGGACACAAACTTGGCGATTGTCTATTCCTTCTCATGCATCAAAAGCATATGGAATGCACAGTCCTGCTTAGGCACTGGGAATAGAGCAGTGAACAAAGACACTGCTCCCTCTTGCTCTCTTTTCCTTTTTTGGTACTGGGCATCAGATCCCTGGATCTTGTGCATGCTATGCAAGCCTCTGCCACTGAGCTACACCCCCAGCCTAAGATCCTGCTCTCTTAAACTTCCTTATGAAAGAAGGAAGCCATGGTAAACAATAAACATAAGAATAAGCAAATTATATAGAAGGAGATGTGTAATATAAGAACTTTAAATATAGAGGATGAAAGATTAGGAGTGAGATTAGAAGGCAGAAGTGGGGAGACTGAAAGGAAGGATATTTCTCAGTAATCAGGGAAGAAATTTGAGGTGCTTTGAACTCAAGTTGTAGTAGTAGAGGTGTTTAAAGGAGTTCATTTCTGGATATATCCTGAGGCAGAGACCACTGGATTTCCTGAGAGACAGAATGTGGAATGTGCATAAAAAGCGAACTCACAAGAGGAACATGATGGTACATACCTGTAATCTCAGCTACTTATGAAGCTGAGGCAGGAGAATTGCAAATTTGAGCCCAGCCTGGGCAGCAACTCAGAAAGATCCTGTATCAATTTTTTTTTTCTTTTCATTTTTGATGGTGCTGGGGATAGGAACCAGGGTTTGTACTATCATTGAGTTACCTCCTCATCCCTTTTATTTATTTTTTTAAATGTTGAAACAGGGCAATTGCTAAATTGCCCAAGCTGGGCTCAAACTTGTGATCCTCCTACTTCAGTCTCCTGAGTCACTAGGATTACAGATGTGCATTACTGTGCCTGGTTCAAAATAAAACTTTTAAAAAGGGTTGGGGATGTAGCTTACACAGAAGCAACCAGAAGAATGAGGTAGACAGGTGGGAGAATCCAGCTGGGGTGGGTGTAGTGAGACCAAGAGAAGCATTAAAATGTCTTACAAAGGGTCTGAGTGCACCTGACTGTAATTCCAGTGATTGGGACGTTGAAGTGGGAGGATCTCAAGTAGAAGGCCAGCCTGGGCAATTTAGCAAGACCTTATCTCAAAATTTTAAAAGATAAAATAAAGATTGCCACAAATGTAACTCGGTGGTAAAGCACCCCTACGTTCAATCCCCAGAAAAAGAAACAAAGAAAAGAAAGGCTTCAAGCATCTTCTGGTAGGAAATGTATTTTTTAATTTTCTGATGCTTTGATGTTTTGTGACCTTGCAGACCTGGGAGGGACTGCCTTTCCCAGGGTTAGCTAACTCCTAGAGATGGCAAACAACCTGCCTTTGAGTGAGCCTTTGATAAGCAGACCCAACCATCCCGAGTCCACCCCATTTACTATCTCTTTTTGTCAGGCTCTGGGCACCATCTTCTGCCTCCAGTTACCCCATGGCTAGGTACCTGACAAATAAAAACCACCTCTCATAGTCCAGAGCCCATTGAACTTATTCAAACTAGCCTATTTTAAATCCTCACCCTGTCTTGTCCATTTTTCCAAAGTTTGCAGTAAAGCCCATTACCCATGTTCTTTCTGCTCCTTCTGCCTCCTGTCCCTGGCTTGTCCCTGGCACTTTCCCCTGTGACCCTGTATGGCATGCCATGCTGCCTCCTCATGGGAACTGTGTGCCACAAACTATTTTCAGTGGGAAATGGCTCCCGATCTGTTGACTTTACCATACCTAGATAAACCCAAATCCTGGGCACGTTTTAAAACAATTCTATTTTCTGCACTGACAAAATCCCTGAGGCAGGGAAATTCAAAGAATCTGGATCCTTGAACACCGGTTTCCAACTCCTCGAAAACACTCACTGTCTTCCAGGATCCTGGACACTGGAACAGGAGCCTTTACCTATTAGAACCTCCTTCCCTCTGCGAACCCCTATTTTGATTCCTTGCTCTCATATGTTTCCATTAAGGGCTTCCTTCTTGATAAATGATTTCTCTTCAGGAATCTGACAGACAAGCTCCTCCCTCAGGGTATTGGTCGAATTTATGTGGCCCTGGATACAAACAGGAATCTGGGTAAGTGTCACTGGGGCTTGCAGATAGGGCAGCCTTCAGTCCATGCCTATGGCCCTAGCTGCTTCTATACCCACTTATTGTTCTACTTACAGTTCTGTCCCCTGCACGACCATGCTACCCTGCAATCCCAGCTCCAAAGCCCTCTGGCTTCTACCACCAAGATGTGTGGCACTCACTGGCCTGCTCCAACAGACACTTCCCCACTGCTGACAGCATCCTGGGCTGCCTGGCTGGCCACATTATCCACATGATGGGGGATTCCACGCTTCGGCAGTGGTGGGAATATCTGCGTGACACAGTGCCCTGTGAGTAGGGGAGCGAGGGAGAGAACAAGAGGAGGTTCGGGGCCACCAGAAGGCAGAAAACATCCATCATGTCAATGGGGCCAAAATGCCTAGATTTCAGGAGAGTGATGTGAAAGGACAGGATACCTGCATTTCGGGCAGAGGAAGGGTTGGGAAAGAGGGTATGCAAATTATGCACCTTAACCATGAAGTAGATGATTAGGGTGCTCATAATTCAGGTGTGTAGATAACCATGGCTGGAACTAAGGATCTGCTGGGGGAAACTGGAGGGCCAGAGTTGGAATTTAAAGGCGGGAAAAAAAAAACCTAGAGTCATCAGTATTTGGGGGTTAATCCTGAGACATTCAGGAGACATCAGATGTTTTTTAGGAGAGTTTTCATTTGTTGGACAAATTGGATTGGAAAAAGAAAAAAACCAAAGTCCAGTTATAGGACAATAGTAGAGGCAACACAAGGTGAGATTAAATTGTTAAAGAAATAGAATGTTCTAGAATGAATAGATGACTGGGTGACTTTGGATAACTACTGAATGGATTCAGAACAGAATTCACTGGGGTGCCTGGAAGAGGGGCAAGGGCATAGGAGTGGGACAAGGTGGTGTATCTATTTTGTGCTCCTTCATACTGGGTTTAAGAGATGGGAAGGGGCTTCCAACAGAACATATGGATAAGGTGTTTGAAGATGTGGGATTTGAGTTGAAATGAACTCAGACCTGTAGATAAGAGTTGTGGTATTTATTACTTTGGGGATAAAAGTCAAAAGAGATGGGAATGTCCAGGAAGGTGAGTCCCATCTGACTTTATTTCCTTTAAACGCCAGAATTTAGAGCAAATTCCACAATATAATGCGTTAGGCAATAGACCTTATTATTAAAAGAGGTAACATGAAAGCAAAGATGAGAAAGGAAAGAAAGACATAGGACCAGGCACGGTGGTTCATGCCTGTAATCCCAGTAGCTCGGGTGACTGAAGCAAGAGCATCAGGAGTTCAAAACCAGGCTCAGCAATTTAGCGAGGCCCTGAGCAACTTAGTGAAGCCCTGTTTCAAAATAAAACATAAAAAAAGGGTTAGGGGGTGTGGCTCAGTGGTTAAGTGCCCCTTGGTTTCAATCCCTGATACCAAAAAAAAAAAAAAAAAAAAAAAAAGAACACAGGCACCCAACCCTCTCCCCACCTGACCTCCTGTCATCCCACAAAGAGAGATATGTGGGGCTCACAGGGTCAGTCTGTGTTCTCAGGGAGGGGAAACATTTCTCTTCCACCCCACTAAGGGCCTCATTAAGTTGCTGAGGCTGGCTTTGAACTCACAATCCTCCTATCTCAGCCTCCTGAGGTGTGGGCCACAGTGTCCCACTGCGAACAGTCTTATAGGGGGCTTCTTGGTGTAAAACAGTCTAGAGGTGAGCATCTGTCTGTTTACAGGAGTTGTCTGAAAATACCAGCTACCTCATCTGGAAACTGAGGCCTGTAGGATGTTGTCTGCTTCCATCTCAAAAAACGGAAGCCTCTAGCCTCCCAGGAGGATTATCCTGGGTGTAGCTTCTCCCTCTGGGAGGAAGGGGATCCCAAGTCTCAGCTAATTAAAAATTGAGTCAATGTCAGGTGACCTTGTATAGGGACACTGTGGGAAAATTTACTCTTGGCAGAGACTGGACTAGTGCCCCAAGCAAAAGATGGGTTTCTGAATGAGTGGACGCTCAGGAGAGAAGGTTGGCAAAACCAGAGTGTTGGCTGGCTGACATGGTGCTTTTCTGTGAATCAGAAAAAGGCACCTCTTGGGACTCATACAGACCTGGAGCACATGGCAGGACAAGCATGCAGGGATTTCATGCAAAGACAGATTCTCTTGGTGCAGGTGTCGTCTAGCATATGAGTAGACAGATTGGATCTCAGCCACTGGCATCCTGGGCTAGCCACCATGGTGCAAGGACATACATTGGACAACCCATGTCTCTACCTTGAGGCAAATCTTCTTCCAGTGGTGTATGAAGAAACCTAATGGGCAAATTCAAGTTGGAGAGCTCAGGGAAGAGACTGCAAAACACCACTAAGAAAGGAGAAGCCTTCTGCAGGAAAATCAATGCAACAGAATGCTATAGGAAGCTGGAGAGGCTGAGGACTGAGAATCTTTCAGATTTGGGAACCAGGAGGTTACTGGCAATATCATAAAACAGAGAGCAAAACCAGGTAGTCATAGAATACCTGTGTGCTAACAGATGTTAGATCCTATACATTTTTTAAGTGAGGAAGTACAGCCCTATATTAACCTCTGATTCCTACTCTTTCATCCTCCCAACAGCCCTGAAACCAGTGGACCTACATGCCCTATATCAGGTGGGGCCCCTGATGGCCGTGGAGACCTCTCGGGGCATAGTGCTGCACTGGCGAGCCCACAGCTGGCCCCTGCGCTCCTTACGCACACCAGTGGCCTCCCTGCACTCCGTGGCCAGGGAGCTGGCGGGCCTGGCTGGGGGCCCCCACACTGTAGTGGTGCTGGGCCTGGGAGCCCATTTCACCACCTTCCCTCCATCCGTCTTTGCAAGACGACTGGCAGGGATTCGGGCAGCTGTGATGGCCCTGCTGAACCGGGAACCCAGCACTCTTGTGGTCATCAAACTGGCCAACACTGGCTATAAGTCTGTGTATGGCAGCGACTGGTTCACCCTGCAGGTGAACCGGCTCCTGCGAGCTGCCTTTGCTGGCCTCCATGTGGCCTTTGTGGACGCTTGGGAAATGACCTCCAGCCTGGCCCTGCCTGACAACATCCACCCAAATCAGCTTATTGTGCGCAATGAAGTGGACTTACTACTCTCCTTCATCTGTCCCACCTGAGAGCGTCTGAGAGTTGTGGGCCTAGGTTGACAAAGGACCTGGGCCAGAGTTGTAAAGAAAAACATAGCCATAATAAAACTTCTGGAATAAGGGCAGATGCCATCAACTTCTCTTATGGCAATATGTGACAGCTTCTTAAATGATTCAGCAGATTCTATTCTTGCCCCATGCCAACCCCTCCTCCACTAAGAACAAGAGTGATTATTTTTTATTTTTGTTTATTTATTTGGTACCAGAAATTGAACCCAGGGGCATTTTACCACTGAGCTACATCTCTAGCCTTTTTTTTTTTTTTTTCCCCCTTTTCTAGCAGTTACTTTGGGCCTCACCAAGTTGCTGAGGCTGGCCTTGACCTTGCCAACCTTCTGCCTTGGCCTTCTGAGATGCTGGGATTACAGGTGTGTTCCACCACACATGGCAAGTGATTTTTTTTTTTTTTTTCTTAATGAGACCACATTGTTATAGCCTGCTCAAAAGCCAATGATCTCCATTTTACTTAGTATAAACCCAAGCCCCTTACAAAGATCACCAAGGCCCTGCATGATGCTCCACCTAACGCTGCCCCCTCATTTCTTGACATCCATCCCTGGCCCTTTGCAGTCTGACCCCAGGGTCAGGTTAAGCAGGTTAAGCTGTCCTGCCTCGGGGCTTACACCTGCTGTTCCTGTGCTTGGAATCGCCTTCCCCTAGATCCTCATATAGGCAGCTTTCTTTTCATTCAATTCTCAGATCAAAATCTTCTCACAGAGATTTTTCCTCACCACCCAAAACTTAAGTGGCCCCATCTCTTAACCCTGCTACTTCTTCCTCATCTTTTTTTCCACATCGCTAACTACAACTTATAATTATTGGGTTGCTACTACTATTGTGGTTGTCTCCTCAATAAAATGTGGTTTCCATGAAGGACAGAGGATGTCTAGCTTGCTCACTGTTGTATCCTGTGACTTACAGGCAGTGTTTGATGTTGCGATGTTAAATAAACATCCCTTGAATGAATGAATAAGTTAATGAATTAAAGTCAAGTGTCTGAGGAGATCACCTCTGTGCCCTGCACCTTCTCTCAACAATCTGAACCCTATGAGAAACATGCAATTGGTCAAAGTGTCCCCTTGTTGCATGGTTATCATTAATGTTTCATTTTACATTCGGGGAGTTTCTATTTTTATTTTGGAGGACCCTCACAAGAACATTCTTCCATTTTTCTGAATCCTGCCCAGGATTCACACACCGGGCTGAGCCAGTCCTTGATCCCAGTTTGGTTGCAGAGACAGTGATATCAGCGGTGGCACTCTGCCCTGACTGGAAAATCTGTCTCCTGGAAGACTGGAAGTGACCGGCCTTGCCTGCTCTGATTCTGGCTGATCAGATCCTCTGGTTCTCATCTGTGAAGTGCAGGCTCCTCCTCTCCGCCCTCGGGTTCCTGACTGCTGTTTCCGCAACTCTTTGTTTCTGGTTGAGAGGTTTCCCTGACCACCCGAAAGGGGGCTCCGTGACCAGGCACCACCACGTCGGCGGTGCCCAGGACCCTCTTTCGACTCCGCTCCTGGGCCACTGGGTCTTCACTCAGCGCCTGCCACGAGTCCTCATCCCCATCACGCTCAAACACATCTCCGGCCACCACCACGGTGCCCAGGGCCGTGCCTGTCACCACTACGCTCACGTCCCGCTGGCCCCCGTGGCCCGGCGTGGCCCACACCTCGAGCCCGGGTCCTAGGCGCAGGGGCCGCTTCTCATTCAGTCCGTGAGGCAGGTAGCGGCCCCTCGGCAGGCAGAAGTCGTGCGAGACCAGCAAAGCAGCCCCCGGAAACAGCCCCAGGTTCCCGATATGATCCGAGTGCCCGTGGGTCCCCACCACCAAAGTCACGTCTCCCGGGCCCACGCCCTGCCCGGCCAGGGCGCCCAACAGCGCCTCGCGAGCCCAGGGGCCCCCAGTATCCACGAGGATGGGGCCACGGGCCGCCTCCTCCAGGGCGGTCTCCGCGCCGCCGGCCGCGGCCGGGGACTCTCGGTGACCAGAGGCCTGGCCCCAGGCCTGAGGCAGCACGAGGGTCACTGAGCCGTCCGCGCGTACGGCGTCGCCCACCTCCTCCGGCTCCGCGTAGCCCCGCAGCAGAACCACCACCGAGTAGAGGTCGCCAGGCACCAGCAGAGGGGGCGCCCCGCGCAGAGGCTCGGTCCTCACTAGGTTGCTCATGGCAGGGGAACCACGGGCTGGCGAGAAAGGAAACGGGGCTGTGGGCCAATGCCTCCAGGTTCCCAGGCCGGCCACTAGCCAAGCGGTACCTACCAAGTTTCAGCCCTCTGACACCACCCCCCACCGGCTCTTCAGGTGGCATCGCCCTCCACCCCCTGCCGAGGATGGTATCGCCCGGCCTTCCTTTCTACGCGGTCCCGCCCTCCCTTGTCTTCGGATCCCGCGCCAATAGTCTCTAGGTAGGTCCTCACCCGTCATCCGTCACCCGTCAGAGGATATCCTTTTACCCTTGCCTCTAACCCTACCTGTTCTCTACCTTGAACCTAATCGTATTGCCTTGCTTAGGTCCTTCTAGACGAAGCACAGCAATCGGAAAACGCGAGGAATTTTGTCCTCTGCGAGCCTCCGTAAGCCCAAGTATGGCGGCCGAATTGGTGCCACATACGTGCAACTTTTAGTTCTGGCAATCTGAGCCTGCAGAGGCTGTTCTGCCCTCGCTTCCGTACTGTTCTCTATTCTGCGACCCCAGTCAGCCTCCTTGGGCAGCAGGTTTACCAAGCACCATTAGCTGCTAATCGGACGGAAGCCAGCGACCCCATTGTCGGGAGGCTGCCTCATCAACAAGCTATAACGTGTGCACAGCTTTTTGAAACTGGGCCCAACTCATAGTAAAACAAAGAAAAAAGTTTAATTGCGATATAGAAAATTTGGCACCTGTGAAATTAATACGGAGTAGATCAAGTAATTACCCCCAACTAACAGCATTGCCTCACCACCACCTACTGTCAGTCTAGTTCATGGCTTGCTGGCAGGTAGCCTCCTGGATGAGGTCATAGACCCTCTTCTAAGGGTCCAAAAACAGACCTCTTGAGGGGCAAAGTGACTTTCTCAAGGCCCACAGCTCCATGCCATCACCGACTGGCATTTAAAGGGCAAAGCTGAACGCTGTCACCACACACACCTCCGAGGGGCTGGATGGCAGGCAGATGGCTCATATGTGGAGGAAGGACTTCCTCCTGCCACTGCCCCCTTTTTCCCCATGGTCATGTCATCCTGCATCCCCAAGATCCTCCCTGAGATCATTTGGGAAAGAACACTTAGAAGCCTTGGGGTGGGGTCGCTCATACACAAACACACACCCTTCAAGCTGTGGGGCACGGAAAGCTCAGACTTCAGAGGGTTCTTCTCCATGACCCCTCACGGGGGCTCAAAGGTAAGGGTCAGAGATCCTCTGGGTCATGCTTGGTATGGCCTGGTGTCTTGATCATTTCCTCCTCCTCTGCTTCCTCCTCCTCCTCTCCTGCTTTCTCTTGCCCATCTGTGATCTTCTCCTTTCCAGTCCAAGTTTCCTGTAGACATGCTAGGTGGGGTTAAGAAAAAACAATTTAGATATTGTTTATGGGAATAGGGAGGCTGTTGCCTGGCAGGAGAGGAGCCCAACTCCCACACTTACCTGTTTCAGCAGCTGGGAGCACATGACCTTCACAGAGAAATTGCTGAAGGGGCTGCTCCTGATGGTGGAAGTACCACTGTCCTACAACATCTTCAAACTCTTCCAGCATGGTCTCACACTGGTCAAGCAGAAGGGTGGAAAGAATATTGCTCTGCTGGGCTCTCAACTCTTCACTCCATCTCCCTGCTCCACCTGATTGGCCTTGCAGAGGCAGGCAGCCAGGAGGTTAAGCTTGGCTTACATCTATTTATGATCTCTCTTCATCCAACCAATATTTACTAGCACCTATTCTGCTAAGTAGGTTGGTAAACTGAGTCTCAGCTCTGTGAAATGGGAAATGGTAATCATACTTGCCACCTCAGGTTGTGAAAGTAAATGAAGCAGTAGCTGGAAAGTATGTGGTCTAGAATCTGGGACACAGTCAGTGCTCAATAAGTGGATATTCTTAACCTCCAATATTACTTGATATGCTCCTGGGCCCACTTTAATAGATGGCAAAGTCCTCACTCTGCCCCCTTCTCCCTGCTAAGAGTTACACATCCCCTACAATCAAATCCGAGGACCTAGCTCCCCTCTCCCTGGACAATATGGTATTTTATCCTACCTGCTTCTTGAGGAATGTAACCTCCACGCTGGGTTCGTCCCACAGTTCCAGTGGGATCCCCAGATCCACCTTCACTCCCTTCTGCACTAGGCCTTTCAATGTTGCCATGGTCTGACTCTGACCCTGAAAGATGGAGAATTTGGGATCCCAAAACCATCCCCTCTCCTTCCCCTTTTTACCACAAAAGCTCAACATGAGAGGCTCAGGGATGAGTTCCATGAGGGTGAGATAAGGAAGCCTGAACATGAAGGGACACTCAGGAGGTAGAGGGAAATGGACAGATACATCTTGAGGACCTCAAGGGATACAGGTCTTTACTTCTGGGAATCAGAGTTCTTCCCTAGTTAAGGATCTCACCTTGGCATATCTCAATGATCCCTTGCGCTCAGCATGAACACTGTAATCCAGGATCCGCTCACATAAATTCTCCAAGGCCTCTTCCAGCCTTGTCTCTCTGTGGGAAGAGGGGAAACAAAGACGCCCTGGATGCTACAGGGACTTCCAGAGCTCCTTGGTGGACTGGAAGGTGAAGGAGCACCAAGAAGGACTCACGAAACACTGTAAGGCACATGTCTCTTCCTCTTGCCTGTGTCCAGCACCTGCCCCAGCTCCAGGACCTCTCGAGATCGGCCAGTGCGACTCAGCTCCTCCTGTAGCTCCATGCTTAGCAGCTTACATACTGGTAGTGAAGAGACATGTCCAAGGGGATATAAAAGAGTGAACACACTGGCACAGTTCATTCTGTAGATGACCAAAGGCAGCAGAGGACGTAAGTGCAGACTCTGGAGCCAGACTGACTAGGTTAGAATTCTGACTCAGCTTCCCAATATCTGTGTGACAGTCTTGCTGTGTCTCAGCTTCTTCACTTTTATAATGGGGATAATACTATGTCCATCATAGGCGTGTGATGAGAAATAAATAAATAAACCTGTGTAAAATCTCTAGAACAGCACCTGGCACATAGCACAGTATGTGTTTGCTGTTACTCTGAAGTTATTTATTGTGTTCCTTCTGTATCCACACTAATGGTACATCAATAAGATCCATGAGCTTTGTCTCTGGGACACTATCAGTGTAGCTGGGGATAGATAAACAGATGATGACAATGTGGCATGATGAACCCTACACCAGGGTTAAGACCAAGAGACTTAATCTCACTAGGAAATGCAAAATTCATTTCAAAGATTAATGACTTCCTACAAATCTTTGATTTTCATAGCAGTGAACAACATGTCTATTCCAGTACTATATTTCCAGCACCTAGCACATGACTTGGCTCATGATAGGTCCCAAGAAATAAAGTGGCCCAGCTCGACATGGTGGTACATGCCTGTGATCTTGATGTCTCAGGAGGCTAAGGCAGAAGGATCACAAGTGTGAGGCCAGCCTGAGCAACTTGGCAAGGCCCTAAGAAACTTAGCAAGACACTTTCTCAAAATAAAAATAAAAAGGGATGGGGGCATAGCTCAGTGGTAGAGGGCCCTAGGTTCAATCCCCAGTACTAAAACAAAACAAAACATGAAAACCATAGAGAAGTAACAAGTAAACTAAAGAGGCAAAAATAACAAAATTTCTTTAAATGTACCAACACTGTGCTAGAACCTGAGATACACAGGCACTCCCCCTTCAAGGGCTTATGACTGCAGGAGGTGACAACTAAGGAAGGTGGCTTCCAAAGGAGGTGATATTTAAACTGGACCTTGAAGAATGAATAGGAACTTATATACAGAAAGAGGGCCATTTCAGGCAAAGAAAAATAGCAAAGGCACAGAGGTGTTAAGGATGAGGCATACTCTGATCATGGGAAGTTCAATGTCTGAAATGGAAATACTGGCAAATAGTGGGTGCATGTATGGATATGTAACAACAAATCCCACATTATGTACATTTAGGATGCACCAATAAAAATGTGGCAAGTAAAAGGAAGTTCAGTGTCTGAAGCATGGGCACTTTAGGGATGAGGATGGGAAAGTCGGGTTTACAACAGTTACATGCTCTGCCAAAAAAATTCTGGCTGAATGCTCTTCATAGTAGGAGGCTTGCAGAGGTGTTAAAGCAAGAACTGCCAAGATTGTCTGTGTTTAGAAAGACTAACAGGTGGCAGGAGGAGTGGGGACATAAGCAAAAATATGAAAAAGATTAGAACCAAGTCATGAGGGACACTGATGTGGGAATGCAGCGTGTTTGTGTGTGTGTGTGTGTGTGTGTACACAAAAAGAATCCGGGAAGAAATCAAGTCAATGAGGCAACAAACCAGGGAACCAGGGCACTCAATGACATGGCTCTGAAGTGTCCCTTTCAACAGGGACCCACACTAATGCATCCAGGGAAGATGCTGCTTGCTGCAAAATCTATACAGTACATAATGGCTGCAAAGCTTCACATTGGGAACTTAATAGTTGTTTGGCCTCCTCATATTTTGTTATGAGCTTCAAGGGCTGAGTTACTCATCCTCAAACCCTCTGGGGGAGGATGGGACCTATAATTTGGAAGCGTCTCTGCCAGGCGGGGACAGAGAAGTTCACAAGATATGAGCCTCACACCCCGCCCCTGAAGACTCTCCAGATTTAGGTCTGGTGGGTGACATGGGGGAAACACACACACACACACACACTTAAGGTGATCGGTTGAGTGGGCGGTCCTAGGCAGACAATCCCTGAACTACAATTTCCACAACCCACTGGGGCCCACGCCTGCAAGAAAAAAGTGGGTTCTCGCTGGGAATAATGGAAAATGTAGTGCCACAATTTCAGGATGGACCTAGACATTCCTTCCCTGGATCTTATTCCAATTCCGCTAAATTCCACCAGAACCTCACTCAGGGATTCATGGAGGACGCGTGACCCACCCATCACCGTACGTGTGGCCCGGCCTAAACGAAGGAGGAGGGCAGGGAGATGCTAATAGGGGCTGCTCCCTTTAGATACCTTCGCATTTGCTGGGTAAGCGTTCTGTGTCATCGTCCTCCTCTTTCGGCGCCTCAGCCCAAGCACCACTCACTGCCAAAAAGAAAAGCAATATTCCCAACCGCACAGGTCCCATGACAATGCGCGGTGCACAAATAACCACCGTTTGCCTTCAAACCAACTTCGGCAAGGTGGCGGGCCCTTTAAATTCAGAGGCGGTAAGCTGCAACCTTAAACCAAGGCTGGTATCACCAGCGCATGCGCAGATCCAGCCCGTAAAGGGGTGGGGCCTCAGTGCGCTGGGTTTCCCCGCCTGTTTTGTGGCGCCTCCTGAAGGTCCTGGCTGCCGGATAGTGAAAAAATAAATTCAAGTAACTTAGAATGGGAGAGTGTGTCGCTCGCATATACACGTAGTAACAATTTTTTAATGTCATTTCAGTTGTGGGCCCGAATGGTTTATTCTGGCTTGGGGAAGTGACGGTGACTTTCTCTCGGTTTCTGCCAGGACCTGGTGCTTGGAGGGGGCGGGGCCAAGATGGCGCCGAGCGCCGGGTGAGCGGCGCTTTGGCAGCGGTGAGAGGCTTTTACTGCCCTCGGCATTTGGCTGGCGGGGGCGGGTCTGAGGGGTATCCGGGAGGAGACCCCTTGAAGGGCCCGTGTGGGGAATAGGAAGAGGACGTTTGGTGGTGTGTCCGTGCCCGTGGGTACCCCGTGTGTGTATGCATTGGAGGAATGTTGGGGGAGATGGGTTGGTTTCTCTGAGTCTCCTTTCGTGCTGCCTGGTTCTCTGCTGGGGAAAGGACTGCACAGATCTAGCTCAAGTTAATCCTCCTCTGAGAAGCCCTCCTGCCGTCTCCCCTGTTCTGAGACGCTCCTGAGACTACAGCGTGTTTTATGAGCCCTTACTGACAGTGGGTTCCGCAGGGTTTTGAAGGATTAGTAGGAGTTCACAGGGGAATTGGGACACAACTGCTTTTTGTATACCCTGGATACCCTGCATCAGGCACATAGTATGTGTGGAATAATTTTGTTCCCTATAGATAAGATTTCTAAAAGTCGGAGTGGAGACCTGGGATAATTTTAAAACAACCACGTTCTCCCTCAGCCTCCATCTTCCTATTCCCCCACTTCTGAATGCAGTTTGAAGTTAATCTTCTTATTGCCCAGATCCAATCATGCCTGTTTGCTTTTGACCGTGTAAACTTCAATCTTCAGCCTATGTCTTTTTATTGGTCTCAATAATTGTGATAGTACTTATTGAGCATCTACATCGCAATTAAAATTCATACATTTATTTAACAAGTATTATTTACAGTGTCTCAGGCACCTGTCTGGGAACCAGGAATACACCAGTGAACATAACAAAGATTCCTGTCCACATGGGAGTGAAGGAATAGAGATGATAAACATTGTATCCTCTAATGATACAATGTATTCAGAGATGTTAAATCTTATGGAAATGAAAACCATAAACAATGAAGGCAGGATGCAGAATTAAAATAGCATTCAGGACAGACAGGCAAACAACATCTGGAAAGAACAGAGAAAAAGCTACACAGCATGGTCATTTTGGGCAGGTTTAAAGAACCACACGGAGGGAGGCTGACGTGACTGGATCAAAGTAGAAAAAGGAAGGATTGGGGATCAGAGGTAATGGGAAGAAGATAAATCTCAAGGAACCTTATAGGCCTGTGTAAGGATGTTATGATGAATGGGGAACCATTAGCAGAAAAATGATAACCTGCTATTTTAACAAAATCACTTTGACTTCTTATAAGGAATAGATGTAGGGAGACTTAAGGTAGAAGCAGGAAGATCTCATCCAGAGGATGCTGGAGTTCTGCAGGAGATAGACAATGGTGACTTGAGTCAAAGAGTGGGAGTTAAGAAATTGGGTTGGATTATCTGGCAGATTTGATATGAGGGCACAGATAAAGAATGAGTTGCTGAATGGATGGCAGGTAAAGGAGAATGAGGAAAGCTAAGGCTGGATCAGGTGACAGGGGAGATCAGGAATTCAGTTTTAGCAGGGATTTTGAGTCGTATTTCTTTTGATCTCTTCTACCTGTTCCAGGCCTCTGCCAGGGTCTCCATCTCTCCACCCTGGGGCTACATCCTTCCGGGGTGGGAAGGAGGTGCTCCAGCATGGCTGAGGAGAAGAAGCTGAAGCTCAGCAATACTGTGCTGCCTTCAGAGTCGATGAAGGTTGTGGCTGAATCCATGGGCATTGCTCAGATTCAGGAGGAGACCTGCCAGCTACTAACGGATGAGGTCAGCTACCGTATCAAGGAGATTGCACAGGTAAGCTGGCCCATTTGCCCAGCTCTGCTTTGTGTCAAGGGTGTTGCCCGGCCCCCTTTTTCCTCAGGGTCTTAAACCGATGTCTGTTTCTCTATCCCTCAGGATGCCTTGAAGTTCATGCACATGGGGAAGCGTCAGAAGCTCACCACCAGTGATATTGACTACGCGTTGAAGCTAAAGAATGTTGAGGTGCTTGTGAGAGACAGGAAGGGGGCCAGAGGACCGGGATGGGAGCAGGGTGGTGAGACACCATCTCTTCAGATGCTGCATTTGTCTTCAGCCAGGCCTTCCCTGGATTCTTCTTACAACAATGTCTCTTTCTCTTTCTTGATACAGCCACTCTATGGCTTCCATGCTCAGGAATTTATTCCTTTCCGGTTTGCCTCTGGTGGGGGTCGGGAGCTTTACTTCTACGAGGAGAAGGAGGTTGATCTGAGTGACATCATCAATACCCCTCTGCCTCGGGTGCCCCTGGATGTCTGCCTGAAAGGTTGGGGGAAGGGAGAGCAGGGTGGCAGGGAGGAGGGAAAGGAGGAGCGAGATGTATGGTGTGAGGAACCTCACAAGTGAAGAAACCCTCAGTGTGAGATCCCTGGTGAACAGCAGGAAGGCAAACACACCTGCCTTAGAGGGACCTCCCAGTTTCCATGTCCAACAATTCAACTTGACAACTTCCTCCCTCACAGCTCATTGGCTGAGTATTGAAGGCTGCCAGCCAGCTATACCAGAGAATCCACCTCCAGGTAACCTCCACACCCAGAACTCGCTCCTCTCTCTCCTCTGCCTCCCTTCAAACCACCTCATCACTCCTGCTGTGGCTGCTTTCCCACCAGCTCCCAAAGAGCAGCAGAAGGCCGAAGCCACAGAACCCCTGAAGTCAGCAAAACCAGGCCAGGAGGAAGATGGACCACTGAAAGGCAAAGGTCAAGGGGCTGCCCCAGCTGATGGCAAAGGTCAGTATTCTAGGCCAGGCCTCTCCTGGCTCTTATCCCAAAGCCACATGGTCATTTGTGAATTGGGTGAGGTCAGGGCCAGTAAGTCTCAGAAAGGACTAAGAAGCCTAGAAGCAGCCAGGTGTCCTGGGTAGGGGGATGTAGAGGGTACTGAGTCCTCTTTTTTCCCCAAACCTGTTTTCCCAATTCACACAGGGAAAGAGAAGAAGGCACCTCCCTTGCTGGAGGGGGCCCCTCTGCGCTTGAAGCCCCGCAGCATCCATGAGCTGTCTGTGGAGCAGCAGCTGTACTACAAGGAGATCACTGAGGCCTGCGTGGGGTCGTGTGAGGCCAAGAGAGCGGTGAGGGCCCCACCCACCTGCCTGCACCCTGAGACTCCTCTTGGAGCCCTTGCAGATTCTTCCTCAAGAGATCTGCCCCCACCCCATTCGCTTCCCTCCTCCCACAGGAAGCTCTGCAGAGCATTGCCACGGACCCAGGGCTCTATCAGATGCTGCCACGGTTCAGTACCTTCATCTCTGAGGGGGTGAGAGGACTGGGAAGGCCAGCCAGGGATGAGGCTCAGGGGTCAAAGACAGCAGGGGAAGCTCACCTGAGGGGTCTCTCTGCCACCCACCCTCCCTCTCATAGGTCCGTGTGAATGTGGTTCAGAACAACCTGGCCCTGCTCATCTACTTGATGCGCATGGTGAAGGCGCTGATGGACAACCCTACACTCTACCTAGAAAAATATGTGAGTTGTCCCCTGCCCACCCTAATCTTCCCAAGGTTAGGTGTCTGTTACCACTTATGGAAACTGTCAGAACCAGCTGACCTGCCACTTCTCCCTTAGGTGCATGAACTTATTCCAGCCGTGATGACCTGCATCGTGAGCAGACAGTTGTGCCTGCGACCTGATGTGGACAATCACTGGGCACTCCGGGACTTTGCTGCCCGCCTGGTGGCCCAGATATGCAAGCATTTCAGCACAACCACTAACAATATTCAGTCCCGGATTACTAAGACCTTCACCAAGGTAAGCCTCAAGAAAATGTCAACTATTTCATGTCAATACCCCAGGGTTGTCACCAGGACAATGAGAGCTTCAGCCAAACCAATGGGGTGGTTTTGGCTAGGGAAAATGACACCTGGGACAGGGACAGAGGGTCAGGAATTGGTGGGGGGTTGGGTCTGAGGGACTGAACCTCATCTGCAACATCTTAAATGATTTATAAGGAAAGTATATTTATGATGGAAGATTTGAATCCTTAGCAGTCTTTTCAGACTCCTTCATCTGGGTTTATTTTCCTTTTCCACAGAGCTGGGTGGATGAGAAGACTCCCTGGACAACTCGTTATGGCTCCATTGCAGGCCTGGCAGAGCTGGGACATGATGTTAGCCCCTCGCCCCAGGGGAAGAAATAGGGGAAGGGAAGCAGTCTGGAGGTCATAGAGGGCAACACCCCTCTACACCTGGGACCTCTGGTGACCCCGTGGCCCTGGCTTCTCCCTTTCCTTTTCAACAGGTGATTAAGACTCTGATCCTGCCAAGGCTGCAGCAGGAAGGGGAGCGAATCCGCAGCGTGCTGGACGGCCCTGTGCTGAGCAACATTGACCGCATCGGCGCTGACCACGTGCAGAGCCTTCTCCTGGTGACTAGAACCCTGCCCTGCCCTTCTCCACTTCTTCCCACTAATCCCCCCATCCCCCAAACAGGGGGCTTAGGAAGGAAGCATCCAGTACATTTTATTTGCTTAATCTCATCTTTGCCATGTATTTATGTTAATAGAGCACTTCAGAGTCTAATGCTATTTTGGAGATGGAAAGGCACAGATTTAAGGGCTCTTAACTCAGCCTGTGGCTTTTCCTGGTCTGTACTGACACTCCCACCCCCAAGCTTTTGTATTACTGTAGGACCCATCTATGAGGCAAACGCACACCCTATGGATCAAGCACCTCTTAGATGCATATATACACAGCAAGTCCTTCATTCATTCCAGTTGGTGCTGTTTCCTTATGAGGGAGGACCACAGCATTCCTTACAGATGGCCCAGATTCCCTACAGTTTGGCCTCCAATAGGGACACCCTGAAATGGATGGGAGATCCTTCTCGCCCCTTCCTCCTTGTTCTTCTGAGAGTACTAGCCATCCCTCTTTGCATTCTCTCTGCAGAAACACTGTGCCCCTGTACTGGCTAAGCTGCACCCGCCACCTGACAATCAGGATGCCTATCGGGCAGAATTTGGATCCCTTGGGCCCCTCCTCTGCTCCCATGTGGTCAAGGCCCGGGCCCAGGCTGCTCTGCAGGCACAGCAGGTCAACAGAACCACACTGACCATCACACAGGTCAGTTGCTAACGGGAGGAGGGTGAGAGGAAGTTAAGGATCTGGGGATGGGATTCACAGACATATGCACATGCAGGCTGAGTCGGTAGAGTCTCAGGAAGTCTGGGCCCCCTTAGTGGAAGATGCCCCAACCCCTGTGAGAACTACTGACAAAAATCAAGAGCACCCCAGGTCTACCTCAGGCCATTCTTCTCCTTGGATGTTGACATTGTCTTCTTGCCTCTCCTCCCTGCAGCCCCGACCCACGCTGACCCTCTCACAGGCCCCTCAGCCTGGCCCTCGGACCCCTGGCTTACTGAAGGTCCCTGGCTCCATCGCACTGCCCGTCCAGACACTGGTGTCTGCTCGAGCTGCTGCCCCACCTCAGCCTTCTCCTCCTCCAACCAAGTTTATTGTAATGTCCTCATCCTCCAGTGCCTCATCCACCCAGCAGGTATGTGGGGACAGGGATGTGAGGAGCATCATGAGGAGTCTGGGTCCCCTCAGAGCCCCTTGGGGAGCCCCCAGAGTGGAGCTCAGTCCCCTCTGTGCCCATGGAAGGGCTACTTGCCAGGGTCTTGCAGGGCTCAAGCTGGCAGCAGTCTGTAGGTTCCTGAGGATGGAAACTGTTCACAGGGAAGCTTGGGCCTCAGGCCTTTGCGGAAGGGGGAGGGTGCAAGGTGACTGGCACTGCCTTCTTTTCTCCCCCAGGTCCTGTCCCTCAGCACCTCAGCCCCTGGCTCAGGCTCTACCACTACCTCTCCAGTCACCACCACAGTCCCCAGTGTGCAGCCCATTGTCAAGCTGGTCTCCACTGCTACCACCACACCTCCTAGCACCGCCCCCACCGGCCCTGGCAGCGTCCAGAAATACATTGTTGTCTCACTCCCCCCAGCAGGGGAGGGCAAAGGAGGCCCCCCATCCCATCCCTCTCCAGTTCCTCCCTCATCATCTTCCCCCTCCCCACTCGGGGGCAGTGCCCTCTGTGGAGGGAAACAGGAAACTGGGGACAGCCCCCCACCAGCTCCAGGGACTCCAAAGGCTAATGGCTCCCAGCCCCCTGGATCAGGCTCCCCTCAGCCTGTTCCCTGACAATGTCATCGTCCATCTGTTGGCTGCCTCCTCCGCGGATTCCTACACATGCACACACGCATGCCGGTTGGAAGAAGTAGTAGGCTGCTTCTCCCACATGACTTTCTTTTTAGATACTGTACAGTCAGTTCCTCAGAATAAAAGTTTGATTTGTAAGTTCTGAGCCTTCTTGTGCCAGATACAGAAGGGGTGAATTCAGGGAGTCCTCCTGGTTTCACTCTTCCTGCCCAAATTTAGGGCCATAGGCCAAGATGCCAAGAAAGAAAATGTTCTCTTCTCATTTGACTGTTCGTTGCCTTTGCTGCCTGTATCTTGTGTTTGGGGAGCCTCAGATCCGAATGACATAGGCATCACTGTGGCTGAGGTGGCGTACCCACTTGTGGGGATTGGCATTGCTGCAAGGCCTGAAGGACAGCCTGAGGAAGCGCACCTGGAGGCCAGAGCACGTGTGCCGGGGGAGTTCAAAGGAGAGGCTTGCAGGGCCCAGCCCCAGCGGAGCTGAGGTGGAGGGCCCGTGGCTGGGAGGCCCTGACAGGCCTGGAACATCCATCTGTGAGGGAAAAGGGCAGGGAAGCCATGAGACCAGGCAGCTGCCTGTGCTGGTGGGACACCACCACCCGTCCAAAGAGAGTTTTGAGAACATATATGTCTTGGTTTGGCTTCCAAAGTAGTTCTAGAACACAGGGTGGAAGAGGATCAACAGCAGATACCTGGAAAAGGCCTGAGAGCTGAGAGCCTCCTTGTACCCGGGGCAGGTCCCAGCGAAGGGCTCCCTCCCCCAGCTCTGCCTTCTGCTCTGGACTGCTCAGCTCCTGAGATAGGCTGCAGGATGGAGACAGAAGGTGTGCAGGCTCAGCCAGGCCTTCCTTGGCACAGTGCACTCTCCAGCCCAGAGAGGGTCCCTAGGAAGCAGATACTAACCTGACCACCCCTCGTGGTAGGGGAAGGTGCAGTCGGATATTGAGAGCTTGGCTGCAAAGGAGAAAAGTCGGGTCAGCCCCAGGAAGGCAGAGTGCCTTGTCCCTGTTCTTTGAATGTCATAATGAGAGTTCAGCACAGGTTCTCCCCATTCCTGCCCCCTTCCCCAATGATTCTGAGCTGATGGACACATCTAAAGGAAGCAGCAGATACTTGACCCTGACCCTGGCCCTATCTCATGTCCCAGAGAGCTGAACCAAGCCTGACCAGCCCTACTCTTACCTCTTTGGGGGCAGATCACACCTTAACTTCAGGTAAACCTGGAGCCTGGATGAAAAAGTGAAATGCCATTACATATGCCATATTCTATTGGCACACCACTATTGCTTATGCAGGGTCTCCATGTAAGGTTGTAACCCAAGAAGGAAACCAAGATCCAGCCCAATACACAAGCCAAGACTTTCCAATTTGTACACTATCACCTCTGCCACCACCCTTCCACAGAGAGTTTTGAGAACATATATGTCTTGGTTTGGCCTCCAAAGTAGTTCTAGAACACAGGAAATGGTCTCACCGGCCTGAGCCTCGGTCCCACTGCACAGAGGGAAAGAGCCGAAAGGGAAGCGGGGAGGGGAGATCATCGGAGAGTTGGTACCTCATCACAGTCAGCTGAGACCAGAGAGGAATGAGGTCAGCATGGTCTCAGGCTGGCACTCCCTCCCTCCCCTTTGGTCAAGGAGCACAGTAGGTCACCCTGATCCTTACCTCACCCTGGGGTGGCTGCAAGCGAAGGATCCGATGAGACTCAAACTCATCCAGGTTTACTGAGCTATGAAATGAGACCTCATCAACTCGAATTCCTGGCCCGTACCCTGGAAACAGAGAAAAACCTCCTCTCCTGACCCATGCTTAGGGAGAGAAGAGGACATAGGAGGGAGGCTCTTTCTCTAACTTATCTCCATGAAACCTTTGGCAATGACCTACTTCCTCTTAAAAAACAAAACAAACAAACAAACAAAAAAACCCTATTCTCACCTCTGAGTTCTGACTTCCCCACACAAAATTCTTCTGTCAAGCCAATGCGCATCTCTATTGGAGGAAAGTACATCAGGAAAGATCAGCAAACACTGTCAAATGTGCCAACAAGAAGCCCATCCGAAACCCAACCCTGGGCCCTCACCAGAGCCGCTGGGAAGAAAGCTCTTCAGCCGGATCTCTCCCTGCACATCCACCTTCAACAGTGAGCCCTGGGAGTGGTGGGGAGGTTAACACCCAGAGTCCTGACCTCCCAAACCTGTTTCCCAAGTACCATTTGTCCTCTGCTCCAGAGTTGGGGGCCCAAACTTACGTTAGATGCTATCAGTACAGACAATCTCTCGACCACATCCAAAAAAACTTCGTTCTTTTGGCTCTGAGGAAGAGAGGGGATTTAGGTGGTAGAGGCTGAAGGTCTATGTTCCAAAATGACAGGTAGAAGGAAAAAGTGGGCCCTGGGGTAGGGACCTGAAGGTGAAGGAAGAATATCCATGTCTAGGGGAATAGAAAAACATAGCAGAATCCTGGGACTCTGAGGTCATGGCGGCGGGGGGGGGGGGGGGATATCAAAGTATGACCTTATCCATCCATCCCTACGTTACCTGATCAGAACGACTGGACAGGACAGGGCGACTGGCTGCACTGCTAGGGGCCACTTTGCTCTGCTGTGTCTCAGCCCCGAACTGTAAAACACCCAAAGTAACAAATCTTCCACTTTGATGCTCCCAGCCAACCCTCCTCCTTCCTGGTCCCCCTCTTTCCCAGCTACTGACCAAGCCAACGCTGCTGAGGTCAAATAGGCTGAAGGGCTTGCTGACCACAGCTTCTGTCTGGATGAAGTTCCTCAGCATCTCTGTGGATGTTGTCTGAACATAGCCATAGTCCTAGGGGTGAAGGAGGGCAGACACGAGATTTTTGGGTGGTCATTAGATGGAAAGAGTGAAAAAGAGTGGATTTAGCCTCCTAACCACAGGATCCCACAGTAAAAAAAAAAAAAAAAAAAAAAAAAAAAGAGGACATACCTTCAGCGAAATGGGGGACAAAAGGAAAGTCCTTGGGCCTTACCAGCACTTCATCCAGGAGTTCATAGACAAGAGCCACGTTTCGAGAGATGGTTCCCTCGCTGAGGGAGCCACAGTAATCGCCCAGGAGAATGGCTAACCTGAAGAAACAGGGCCGAGTGTTCATAAATAAATCCTCCTCCTCTCAGGCCCCCACTCCCAGGTGCCTGGCCCTGCCCTTCTCACCTGGACAGCAGCTCTAGGAGGCTGAAGGGAGAAATGTTTTCTGAAGTGGTGGCCACCAAGTAGAGGCCGCTGTGTCTGATATGAATGAAATGTCGGTCGTCGTGGTGCTGGCGGGAGGGAAAATAGGGTCAAGAAAAAAGGGTTGTAGTGAAGCAGGGCCTACAAGGTCGGAGCTCGAACCCGGATGTCCCCTTCCAGTCACAGCAACAGTGTGACTTTGGGTGATCCCTGAGCCCTTCCTCAGGCCCGCTTCCTAATGCGTACAGGGGGTTAATGACAAGTGCCACCCTAGCCTCGTCAAAGGCTGAAACATGCATGAAGCGCTGTGCCTGGTATGTTGTTAGCGCTCAATAAACTTTCGTTAGTTGCATCTGGTGGAATGTAACCCCCGAGCGGAAGCCTCCAGGGAAACAGACCCTGCAAGCGAGGCAGCGCCCACCCGGTTCCCCAGCCCCCGGCCCGCGCGCCGCCAGTGGTTACCATGACAACCGGGGACTCGTCTCCTGGCAGTCCCGTCAGCTTCCGGTAGAAGAGCTCAGCCACATCCCGGCCACCACTGTCCCCGCGGACTGGCCGGGTGGAAGGACAGTTAAGGAGTGAGCGACAGACTGGATCTGGGCTCGACTTCCACCCAGCCGTTCCATCCCGCCCCGCGGGTCAAGGATACAGTCTTTGTAGATGAGAGGATCCCCCTTGGAAGATAGGATGAAGAACTGGGAAATCATGGCCGTTCTGGAGAGAAAACAAGACGGAGAAAGTTGGGCCTGCCCCGCCCTGCTGCCCCGGAACAAAAGAACGCGCAAGGGCTGGCCCTTTAAGGAGGACTCACCTCCTCCCTCCCCAGCTCCGACCGCGGGAAACACGGCGCCGGTCCCGCCCTGCTGGGCGATTCCCCTCAACCGCCCACCACCTCCCCGTCACTCGGACCAGGACAGCTCGGTGATTGGTCGAGGTGGTGGCCTGCGGCGGCTGAGAGCAGAGGAAGACCCTCCACTTCGATTGGCCCGCCCGCAGCGGCGCCGGTCACGTGGGGGGAGACGTTTCGCGCCAATTTCGGTTGGTCTGCCACAGTCCGCCTCAGCGCCGCTCCGTGCTCCTGGGAGGGAAACTCCTGAGCCTGCCAGCTGCTGCCGCACGGCCCCTGGCAGCAATGGCACTTAAGGACTACGCGCTCGAAAAAGGTAAGGTACTGCAAGTCTGGAAAGGGGATCTTGCGTGGGAAGACTCGGCGAGCACCTGTTGGTGTGGGCTGGGGTCTTTGAGGACCAGGGTCTGCGGGCCGTGGGGCGCGCGAGGCCAGAGGCAGAGCCGTGCGGCGGCGGGATCGAGGTAGACAGTGCCGGGAGGCGCGTGGGAGGCCACCGGATCGGAAACGAGCCGGTAATACCGCCCCAGAAAGATGCTGGGGTCGTGGGTGGGGCGGGAGCCGGCTGGGGGGCGGCAGAGGGGAGGGTCGCTCGCGCCCAGGAGAGACCCGGACCGCTGGGAACCCCATCAAAGGGCCCCCGGCTCAGGGACGGGGATCCGGAGCCCGCCTCTCTTGGCGCCTTGGGGCACTCGCGAGTTCCCGCGTCCTCCGGAGACGCGCCGAAGCCCCGGGGGCGGGCAGGCCGGGGCCGCTGCGCCCAGTGATTGGCTGTTTCGGCCGCCCTCCCAGCGGAAGTGGAGGCGGACGGAAGTGGCGCGACGCAGTTGGAGGGAGTGTCGTGTGTAAACAGTGTTCTTCCGCGCGGCGGCCTTGGAGAGAGCTGCCGAGGGTGGGGGCGTGCCTGGACTCGGGGGCTTAGCGCGAGACCGCGAGAGGCGGCAGTGGGGTGGAACCGGGTGGCCCTTGGCGTGCTGGCCAATCGCCGGACGGGCTCTGGCTTCGGGCGGAGGAATTCCGGGCGGTGAAGCGGCTGGAATCCGGGCCCATGTGCTTCTTTGTTTACTAAGAGCGGAAGCAGTGGCGGGAGCGGGGGTGGGGTGGCGGGCCAGTCTGGTGGCGGAGGTCCTGGCGAGAGTTGCGGTCTAGGGAGTCCGAAGGAAGCGGGGAGTCTTAAGGGTGGAAGGAGTGCTGAAAACTTTGAGACCCGAGGGTGTTGTAAGGATGTGGGAGGCCGCTGGGTAAGACTGCTGTGGTTCTTAATTGCCAGAGGCCCCATATTCTTCCCCAGGTAAGGACAGACATGTGAAAAGAAGTCCTGCTCTCTTTGGGGAGAACTGTGTAGGTTTTCTTAAATGTTCTCATAACTAATTAGTTCATAGATCCTATTCTACGTGAAAGTGGGTTTCTTCGGTTTCTGGTAGGGATTTGGGATAAGGAAGAAAGATTGTTCTTGATTTTACGTTTACATTGTAGAAAAGGTTAAGAAGTTCCTACAAGAGTTTTACCAGGATGATGAATTTGGGAAGAAGCAGTTCAAATATGGGAACCAGTTGGTAAGTCGAAAATTAAGAGAAGGGAGTGGGGAATGGGGTGGAGCTTCAGGTACTGTAGGTGGTTTGCCTGACTTGTTTTAGCAAGTGTGTAAGTGACCTGTTCAGTCAGGCACGTGGTACCTGATAAGTGAATATCTTACTACATTGATAATGATTAGGGTGTTTTCAGGAGCCAAGAAGTGAGTATTGCTGTTGTGCTGCTTTCTTGCTAGTGGAGGCCCAGAGACTGTGTGCTGAGCTCACTGCAGTGGTTCTTGCATATGGACAAGGTAAACTTGGCCCTGAGGTGTTGCTCTCTCTTTCCCAACCCAGGTTCAGCTGGCTCATCGGGAACAAGTGGCAATGTATGTGGACCTGGATGACGTAGCTGAGGATGACCCTGAGCTGGTGGACTCAATTTGTGAGAATGCCAAGCGCTATGCAAAGCTGTTTGCTGATGCTATACAAGAGCTGCTGCCTCAGTACAAGGAGAGGGAGGTGAGTGCCTGGAGAAATAGCAGACTCAGGAATTGAAGCCTCTGGTGAGAGACTTCTCAGATCTTGATAGTTTTTAAAGTACTAAAAGGAAAAGCCTTGGCTCTGCCCAGTGCCCTGTGTTCTCTTCTCCCCATCCTACTACTGCTCATATTTCCTTTCTTTCTTCTTTCCTAGGTGGTAAATAAAGATGTCTTGGATGTTTACATTGAGCACAGGCTGATGATGGAGCAACGGAGCCGGGATCCTGGGGCTATCCGGAGCCCCCAGAACCAATATCCTCCTGAGCTCATGCGCAGATTGTGAGTGTCTCTGTGGGGAAAGGTCAGGGACTTGTCCCCCAGGACCTTGCTGATGATTATTTTCTCTCCTCAGTGAGCTGTATTTTCAAGGTCCAAGCAGCAGTAAACCCCGTGTGATCCGGGAAGTACGCGCTGACTCTGTGGGGAAATTGGTAACTGTGCGCGGAATTGTCACTCGAGTTTCTGAAGTCAAACCCAGGATGGTGGTTGCCACTTACACTTGTGATCAGTGTGGGGCAGAGACCTATCAGCCGGTATGTCTGCAATGTGGAATAAGGAAGTATTCAACACTTTGATTTTGTGTGAACGGTGTTTTTACTCATTGGTGTTGATCTGTTGTTTTCTCTGGTTATCTTTGAAAGATGTTAATGTAGTCTCTTTTCATTTTTTAGTACATAGTGGTCTTCCTGTTTTCCTTTCTTGGTGTTTGTCATTATTGACCAAGAATAATTCTAAGGGGTACTTGACACTTCGAGGATGCCTTCTGTAGAGAGGAAATGATTTAAGTGACAACGGTAAGTGGCTCTTCTGATTTCTGTTGGTACTTTCTTATGTCCTAGATCCAGTCCCCAACTTTCATGCCTTTGATCATGTGCCCAAGCCAGGAGTGCCAAACGAACCGCTCAGGAGGGCGGCTGTATCTGCAGACACGTGGCTCTAAATTCGTCAAATTCCAGGAAATGAAGATGCAAGAACATGTGAGTTTGGGGTATGTGGCCCAGGACAGGTGGAACAGGGAATCCACCTGCATCCTACAGTCACTCTTGGAATGGCAGGAAGAAAGAAGAGCAGAAAGGGAAAGATCTAAAGCAGACAAGTAACCTAGAGCAAGAGGGAGGTTTAACTAGAATTTTCTGATTGAGTTGGAAAGGTAGAGGATTCTTCTGTGGTTTAAAGGTTGGGCAAGCTGAGAGAAGTCGTAGAGTGGGATGCCTAGGGAAAGTCAGGTCCCTGTGGATTTGTCTTTGTGATTTCTTTTTCCCCTCGTTTCATGTACTCTTCTCCTTCTTCAGAGTGACCAAGTACCTGTGGGAAACATCCCTCGTAGCATCACAGTGCTAGTAGAAGGAGAGAATACAAGGATTGCCCAGCCTGGAGACCACGTCAGTGTCACTGGTATTTTCTTGCCAGTCTTGCGCTCGGGGTTCCGACAGGTGGTGCAGGTAAGAAGGTTTGAAATGAAGACAGTCCCTTTTCTCCTCACCCATTCTTTTCACTCCTCAGAGAGTTTTGTCAAGAAATTTAGGGAATTGGGTGGTGGGCAAGTTACACAGATTTCTTTGACATTCTGGCATTTTCTTGTCCCAAGGGTTTACTCTCAGAAACTTACTTAGAAGCTCATCGAATTGTGAAGATGAATAAGAGTGAGGATGATGAGGCTGGGGCTGGAGAGCTGAGCAGGGAGGAGCTGAGGCAGATTGCAGGTAAGGGGTCAGGGGAAAGAGTGGGAATTCAAGTTTCTTCCTAGCCCCAGTACATAGTCTAACTCCCTTGCAGAGGAGGACTTCTACGAAAAGCTGGCTGCTTCTATTGCCCCAGAGATATATGGGCATGAGGATGTGAAGAAAGCACTGTTGCTGCTTCTGGTGGGTGGCGTGGACCAGTCTCCTCGAGGCATGAAAATCAGGGGTAAGAAGGAAAAAGATGAAGCAATTCGGGGTGGATGATAGCATTTGGGAGGAAGAAAAGGATGACAAGGCTTAGTGCCTCTTCAGATCACAAAAGTTGGTGTCTTGGTTTTGAGGGTATAGGGAAGGCTTAGAAGAAATAACAGGAGGGGAGGCAGACCTGAGAAGTAGTTTTAGACAACTTGCTTAGGTCGTTTGGCTTCTTTGTTTTCTTCCAGGCAACATCAACATCTGCCTGATGGGAGATCCTGGTGTGGCCAAGTCTCAGCTCCTATCTTACATTGATCGCCTGGCACCTCGCAGTGAGTAGGGACAGGGATGGAGTACAGTCTTGTTTGTTCAAAAGGTGGAGGTTGTGGGGAGAGCCTCTCAGGTGAGGGTGGAAGGAAGGGAGAGGGATGTTGCCAGCACAGCATGGCGTAGCTCTTCAGCCACCTCAGGAAGGCCTGACCTGGGGAGCAGTTCCAGTGCAGGCCTTGCGTCACTGGCCCATCCCTATCCTTTCTCTGTGCTTGCTCCCTTCCTTTTCCTTTCTAAACATGTTTGCTGCTTGCTTTTCCAGGCCAGTACACAACAGGCCGGGGCTCCTCTGGAGTGGGGCTAACAGCAGCTGTGCTGAGAGATAGCGTGAGTGGAGAATTGACCTTAGAGGGTGGAGCCCTTGTGCTGGCTGACCAGGGCGTGTGCTGCATTGATGAGTTTGACAAGATGGCTGAGGCCGACCGCACAGCCATCCATGAAGTCATGGAGCAACAGACCATCTCCATCGCCAAGGCGGGCATTCTTACCACACTTAATGCCCGCTGCTCCATCTTAGCTGCCGCCAACCCTGCCTATGGGCGCTATAATCCCCGCCGCAGCCTGGAACAGAACATACAGCTTCCTGCTGCACTGCTCTCCCGATTTGACCTCCTCTGGCTGATCCAGGACCGGCCTGACAGAGACAATGACCTCCGGTGAATAAAGCTCCTCATCCAGAGAGCCTTTTTAATAATCTGGAGGGAAGGAGGGGAAATCAGAAAATTCCCCAGCATCTCTGCTTGTGGTAACTCCAGAGTCTTCCCCTCTTAAGCAAGGCTGGTCCCTTGTTCTTAGTGTTAGGGCTAAGATCCCGATGAGGGTTTCTTGGAAAGTCTGACCTTGTCGGTGAGGGAGAAGTGGAAGGAATCAAGTGAGGGATATTTGAGTTAGGACTTGGGCATATACCCCCTAAAAAGCATTACTTCTGCCTCCATTCTAACCAGGTTGGCCCAGCACATCACCTATGTGCATCAGCACAGCCGGCAACCCCCTGCCCAGTTTGAACCTCTGGACATGAAGCTTATGAGGTAGAAGGGCTGGGTATGGATGGGTGTTCCTCATGGAAGCCCCCAGTGCATGACAGTGTCTTGGGTCACATGTTTCCTGAAAAGCTTTTGGTCTTGGGGTGTTTTTAATCACCCTTCTCCTGATATACCCTGAGTCTAAGAACAATGAGTGATTCTAGGTCCCTGCTCACTTCCCAGCCTGACTTCATAAGAATAGAGCATGCACCTTCAGGTTCTGCCTTTCTTAACCACCTCTGCTGGATCCTACTGCCCAGATACTGTATCACTTCTTCTCCATAACCACCCAACCTCCACCCCCATTCTCAGGTTTTTATTCCTTTTTACTTATTTAAATAATTCTCTTTAAACAAAGTATTTTTGTTCCCTTTAGCTATGCCATAGTACTCTTAGGAGACTGGGTTATTTTTTGTTTTTGTTCTTTTTAGTTATATATTGGATCATTTCTTATGACAGGTGGATTTGTCTTGTTTTTTGCAAAGGCCTTTTTCCTGAAAAGTTGGAAGTAATTTGAAATGCACTGGCAGCTCTACATTTGGAGAAATTTCTTCAGTGATCCTCAAACCAAGCAAATAAATATCTGTTGATTGCTTTTTTCTCTATTCTAAAAGTCTTCCAAGAATTTTCTTAAATGGGGGACCCTTGTGCAGATAGAACATGTGCCCCCTGTACTCCATTCCCATCTCCTTTTTCTGTTTCCCCATGAACCTTTTCTCCCACAGACGGTACATAGCTATGTGCAGAGAGAAGCAGCCCACAGTGCCCGAGTCTCTGGCTGACTACATCACAGCAGCGTATGTGGAGATGAGGCGAGAGGCTTGGGCCAGTAAGGATGCCACCTATACATCTGCTCGGACTCTGCTGGCTATTCTCCGACTTTCTACTGCTCTGGTGAGTGCGCAGTCCCTGTCATGCTGGATGGCAGTCAGTTTTGACCCCTGCTTGGCAATTTGCCTTAACATGGTCCTCTTGCTGCCTCCTCCCTCTCACCGGCCCTGCCGGGGCTAAAGTGCTGACAGTGCAGATAGTGGTCCTCTCCGTGCTACCGCACTGTGGGTACTTGCTGCTCCAGCAGGGCATGCACAGCGCCCATGGAGGGAAAGGCCTTCTCCTCTCTGCTTCAGCCTCACTGGTGGATGGGTGGGTTCAGTTCATTCCCTGTGTCCTACCTCCTGTGCTACATACACCTTTATTTCTGTCCTCACATCTTGGACCTTAGTCGTGGGGGCTCCAAAGTGCTGTTCGTGCAGGTAGTGTGATTACCCGACCTACTGCTGAGCTAGCACTTCCCGAGCCCCCAGGACACACCCCTCTGCCAATCGCCTCCTTGGCTGAGCTCCCCAGGCTCCATCTGTCATGGTGGGGAGCCCAGTGGAGTTCAGAAGGATCTGGTCTCCCTCACAGGACAGCTGAACACCGGGACTGGCCAGTGTTGAGAGGCGGAGACTTGGGCAATTGCTGGACGCTGCCCTGGGCATTGCACTTGTCTCGGTCTGACAGTGCCGGCCCAACACTGCGGAAATGGAGGGCAGGCAGGGGTCCCCATTCTTGTTCTATGAGTAGGCAATGCATGGCTTGCCCTGCCTTAAAGCTGGAACAAGGGGGGGTCCCTAATTCTGTTCCATTCCCCTCCTCTTGTCCCCATCTCTCTCCCCTGCCTTCCCCTTAGGCACGCCTGCGAATGGTGGACACAGTAGAGAAGGAAGATGTGAATGAAGCCATACGGCTAATGGAGATGTCAAAGGACTCACTTCTAGGCGACAAGGGGCAGACAACCAGGTGAGTGGCTTTATGAAGGATGAAATTGGGTTACTGTGGGTTTCTTGAGCAGATCACTTTTATCTTCATGGTTTTTGTATCCACAAGTTTACAAAATTGGCTTCAGAATTCTGACACTGGCCACTGTCTTTCTGTCAAGTGTTCTGGTTTCCACTCTAATTCTACACACCCACACGTTTCCTTCAGGACCCAGAGGCCAGCAGATGTGATATTTGCCACTATCCGTGAATTGGTCTCAGGGGGCCGAAGTGTCCGGTTTTCTGAGGCAGAGCAGCGCTGCATATCACGTGGTTTCACACCTGCCCAATTCCAGGCGGCTCTGGATGAGTATGAGGAGTTAAATGTCTGGCAGGTCAATACCTCCCGGACAAGGATCACCTTTGTTTGATTGCTGCCTACATGAGACAATGGGCCCCACCCAAGATTTTGCTGACCTGCTCTTCTGAAATTGTAATGATACCCTGGAGGGGAAAGAGATCCCCTCTTCCCATTGATGCACTTGTTTTATTCCTTTGGCTAATAAAAGTATCATCACCTTTTAGCTTACGCCTAACTTCATTCATATCATTCACTTTTGTGCTTATCCTATTCCATTCATTTGATAAATTACACAAGGTACCTGCTGTATCTGCCAGGCACAAGAATCCATCAAGAAGAATGACATCTCTACCATATGGAAACTGTTTGGGCTGGGTCCATTTTTATTCCAGATCTCTCCTGTTTTCACTCCCCTTCCAGTACATACTGGACCTTGTATGTGCCAGTCAGACTTTGGGAATACAGCAGTAGGGTAAGATGCAGGCTTTCCCAGACCCAGTTTTTTGATTTCTTGAAATAATCCAACCATTCACCCTTAGTCCTCAATTCCCTCTAAAACCCTATTTAGGAGTAACATTTAAAAATGTATCATCTGGCACAAGTAATCACATAACATGGATTCCAGTCTTTAGACCGCTTGCTGAGTCTCATCTTGAGTGTGGATACTAACTAGTTCCTCTGCCTCTTGGGGTTGAGGCACCACATGGTTGAAGCACAAAGAAATTGAAGACCCTTTTGGTAATTCATCATACCCAGAGGATCAAAGCTTTGAGTTGCTCATAATGAAAATGTTTTTAATATCCTCCTTCCTATTTTTTGTGAAAAATACTTTCAACGAAATTTAGCGTGGGAAAGCATTAGTCATGTTTATAAGGTTGGCCTATGTAAGCTGATGTCATAGGATGACATTATATAACATCACTCAAGTGGAAGAAGGCAGCCTTAACATAAATACAGTCCACCTATGAACTAAGGGGGATTCAAAGTAGCAGTAAGCTCAGTCACTGAAGGGAGTCAAGAAGAGTTGATAATATGAACTGCTGAGCAGGACCTTCTTTGAGACCCAAGTTGGAAAACCAGTGTGGTGCCTAACAGAGAGGACAAAGCCACTGGAAGGGGTACTGAAGGGGCTGCTCCTCTTTTATTAATGACAGCAGTTTCTAAAGGGAGTGTAGTGCCCGGCCCTTTTGGGACAGTTGTCTGATCCCTGTGTCCGATCCTTCAAGTACACTCAGAAGAAGAGCCCCCTCATTCGCCTGCCGATGCCTTGTCGGTCATAGAGGACGTTGAACTTGTTCACGAACTGGTTCATGGTGTTGCAAGTTTTGGTGATGGTGCCGAGGTAAGCCATGAGCCCCACATCATTGCATTGCTGGGAGGGAATAAAAGAACCAGGTCCCTAGGGGGTCCCTCACATGTGCTGCCAAAAAGTTGTAAACCCCACCTCCCCACCTAGGGTTTTACACTCACATCATAAAAGTCTGTCTTGAACTTGTCTGTGCTGAGCACTGGGAGGCAGTGACAGAGAGCATAGGCCTCCCGCAGAATCTCATGGTTGAAGGGGACCTCTCCTAAGAGCACAAAGAGACTGCACTGATGTGGATGCTGTCGCTTCCTTCGGAGGGAAAGGGAAAACGATGAATGCCAGGGAGGCACCTGCCCTACCTGCTTCAGAGGCCTTGACATACTCCAAGATGAGCTTGACGCGGCTGTGCAGCATCTTGATGGCACTATGCTGTGCTATCAGGTGTTCAGCCACTACGGGGGGACAGGTGAGAGGTAAGAAGGCATGTGGTCACACCTTGCATCCCTGCTTCCAAGAAATCACCTCCCTTACCAGTGGAGTTCTCTCCACTGCCTGTTGCTGTCATTCGGGCAACGTGGTCTACACCAATGCGTTCAGCTTCCTCTGTGGCCAAAGTGTAGGTCAGCTCGGCAAACAGCATTGTGGCCTGCAGGGCAGAACATTCCACAGAGGGAGAGTCAAAAGCAGGAAACAGGCCAAGAGCAGGATTTGAAGGTTGAAGGGTAAGGTATTACCTCTCCATTGATTATATCAATGACAGACTCAAAAACGCTGACAGGAAGCTGTAAATGACAAATGGAGAAGAACTATTAGCTCCTACATTATGTGCCAAAAGGTTCTTTCACACGTTTTCTCTCATTTAATTTCTCCAAGAACTTGGTGAAATAAGGATTATCCCAATCTGACATATGAAAATGCCTTTAAGAGCTTAAGTGACTAGTCCAAAGTCACAGGTGACAGCATGGAGATTCAACTCACATTCTGCAATACAGAATAGATGTCACAGTAAAATATAGCATGGGATGAGAATATAAAATAAGAACAATGATAGACAAGGATGACAAAGCAGGCCTGGGGTCAGTAATACTCACATCTGTGTGCTTGGTCATAGGGTTCAACTTAAGAAAGAGGGGGCTCTCAATGATCTCACACACCTGGAAGAGAAGTCATGCACAGGGAAGTCAGTACCTCATCTTTCTTCCCCCATCCTCTATTATCTGCCCCAGCATGCACATGTGAAAGCATGTATACCTGCTTATGGACGTGGATGTCGGAGGGGTCCGGCGGCCCCCCTGTGGTATACCAACCCAGAAACTCCAGCTCTTTGAATACCTGTTTAACTGGAGAGGAAGGGGCCAGAGCACACGGTATTCACTTAAACCATCCTTCCTTAGTTTGAAACTCCTAATTTATTGCCACTAGTTTTTCCCCTCCCTCCTCAGTTCCTGGCTCAGTTTAGAACAATTACTCCTTCCTACCCAGTCTTCTTTCATTTTTCACTTTCTTTGAGGGGATACCTGAATCTGTTCTTTTTCTGAGAGCTACTCTCCCTTAATCTTCCCTCCTGTTCTTAATCTTCTCTCCTGTTCTTAATCTTCTCTTCTGTTTATTCCTTCCCAGCCCTTTTGATCTTGTCCACCTTGAGCTTTTCTTTCTTTCCTCCCACCCTCTTCCCCACTTCTGTTCCCCTCTCACACTGCTCCTCCTTGGTGTAATAATATTCCTTGTCAATGATAATCTTCTCTTCCACGGTGTGGGACAGTAGCTCAAAGGAGTTCATCACTTCGATATTTCGGCCCTCCTGCTTCCCGATCAGAGCCCCAATCACTGGGGAGAGAACAACACGTAGGAGATGAGGCTAAGGGATCTAAAACTTTTCCCTAATCACCTGAGGGTCTGAGGTCCAGTGTGAACCAAGTACTGGGGAAACGGGGAGGGGGAATTGGCTTCTGTAAAGGAAGGGGGAAAGATATATGTGAGGGAAGTGACCAAGGAGAGGGATTGGGTGTCTATGCAGAACACTCACCCTGCATAGGTCGCCCCTCCTGGGAGCGCATGCGGATCCAGTGGTCTGAGATGTTGAGAATGACAAGGGGATGAAGAGCGACTGAAACACTCCCAGTCACCCCGGAGGCCATCACGCTGGGGACTACTAAAGGTGAAGGAAAAAGAGAAAGGGTGAGAGTCCGCTCCCCGCGTTCTTCCCTGGAGATGGGAGTGGGGAACGGCAGAGCCCGGGCCGTACATCCTCCGCGCAAGTTACCCAGGGAAAGATGTGGCCTCTCCCGGGAGTCGAGGAAGGCCTTAACGCACCCCGGGAAGGTGTCTCCAGAAGTCGCCCCGCACCGCGCGTTACCTGCTGCATCCACCTCCATCCCGCTGCTCCCTCCGGTCCCGTTCGCCGCCGCCATTTTCCCCGCGCCCGCCAGCGTCGGCCCCGCCCCCTTCCTTCCCGGCTTCCGTCGACGATCCGCGCATGCCCAGTGTCCGCGTGGCGCGGGGCCGGTCCCGGTCCGCGTCGGCGGCGCGCTGCTTCTAGGTCCCCGGGCCCGACCGGTTTTCGTAGACGCCGCGCCGCCTCTCGCCCGCAGTTGATCTTGGACAAATTACTTAACACCCCGCCCAACCTGATCTTCCTCGTCAGTAGAATTGGGGTAAGAATGCCCCGTTCTGAAGACCGATGTAGAATGAATGAAATCCAGACCTCTGACCACAGCCTGTAAGGCCCCACGTGATCTGGCCCCTGCCTGTCAGTCCTTCCAGGCCTCTGCTTTTCTAATCCTTCTGTATTTTCCACACGCCTCACTTTCTCACGCTTTAGGGGACTGTGATTCCTTACGTTTTGTTCATAACTTTATCCCCTGTGACCCAACATGGTGCCTAACACATTAGCACCTAATAATTTTTTGAATGAATGCCCAAACAAGTTACATGTACTACAGTTTACTGACCTGACTCTTTTAGCATCCTCTGTACCTTCAGCCGAAGTCTAAGCCCCTAGAAAGCAGGTAGAGAATTGTATCGCGACCTCGTAAAGAAAGTCTAGTCAGGTACCAGGAGATACTTTCTGGTGATAAAGATGACTTACAAGGGAGTTAGGCAAGTTCTCCACTTAGGAGTCTGAATGAAGGAAAATTGAAGGACCAACTACCTTCGAACGAAGCGATCTGAGAAATTCGTATGGAGAGGGGTCTTCTAGGCAATGGGAAGTTAAAAGAGAGTCGCATTCTATTCCCCAGTGAAAAACCTCCGAGGTCTGGGCCAACTGAGAGAGTTGTCATAGAAAATCTTATATGCCTAACTTCTCTTTAGGAAAAATAAGGTCAGGAAAAGTGTGTCTCTTTTAATAAGTAGGCAGCAGCATCTAAGGAGTATAGCGTTTAGATTGAAGGTACAATCAGAAGGATTAGTTTAGAGTTAACATTGGTAGTTTGCATTGCTGTCTCACATAAAAGTATTCCTTTGCCTTTCTGTTGTTCCAAATGCTTTTGCAAAATTGGTCAGATAATCTACAACTCCTAGATAGTGGTCATTGTGAAATTTATGAAAATTGAATCAGTTGATTGTACATGCTTCAGAAGTAAATTTACTAAACACTTCTTAAAAGTACATGTATTAAAAAAGAAAGTCTACAACTGGGCCTGGTGGCACACACCTGTAATTCCAGTGACTTGGGAGGCTGATACAAGAGGATCACAAGTTCAAAGCCAGCCTCAGCAACTTCGTGACACCCTGTCCCAAAAAATAAAAAGAACTGGGGCAGTAGCTCAGTGGTAAAGTGCCCCTGGATTCATTCCCCAGTACCAAACCAAACCAAATCAAACCAACCAACCAACCAACAAAAAAACCCCACTCAAGTTAAGACTATGGTGTTAGCCTTCCATTCTCCTCTTAGCTTCCAACAAAATTATACAGTGCATCACTCTGTTGTTTAACTTTTCCTCCCGTGGGGTTGAGGTAACTAGGCTGATGGGAAATAGATCAGAGAGTCTGTGAAGAAAAAATAGGAGTTCATTGAGACCTCCAGGAGACAGCCCAGTCTGGGTTACTACTTGCTTTGTCTGTGGTGTTGTTAAGAAATTGTACTTCTTGGGATGGGTTAGTGGTTATCCATCCATCTATCATTCGTTTAACAATTATTTAGGAGTATCCACTACATGGCAGGCCCAGTTCCAGGTGCTGGGGATATAACATTGAACAAAACAAAGTTTTGACCTCAGTAAGCACACATGAAGATATTAAGAGAGATTGGCAAGTGCTATTTGACATGAAAGGGCAGAGACCTGAGTGGAGTGAGGGAGAAAGGCATGAGGATATCTGATGAAGAGTATTCCAAGCAGAGGGGACAAGGGCAAAGATCTTGAAGCAGATATATTCCAGGAATAACAAGAAAGTCAATGGCAGGAACTGAGTGAATGACAGGGGGAATAATAAGCCATGAAGTCAAAGTAGCAACAGCACGGGAAGCCACAGAGACCATTAGAAAGACTTTGGCTTTCAGTAAAAAAAAAAAAAAAAAAAGGCATAAACTAAGAAGTAAAAGAAAGAGTCACCCACGTTGATGTGTGGAAATTGTCATGTGGGGAGCAGAGCATGGAGCAATGGGACTATTTTTGTAATCCAGATAAGATATAAATGTGGCTTAGACCAGGGCAGGAGGGGTGCAGGTGGGAGGTGACTCAGGTCCACAGCTACCTGCCTGCCTTTGGGCACATTGGAAACACATTTCTTCAGGAGCTCAGGTTGGGTTTTAAGGCCCACTTGCTCCCTTCACTCAGCCACGCTCACAGAGCACAGCCTACGTGACCAACTCAGCAGCTCAGGATGCCCTGATTGAATTCAGGATACACTTGGAAGGTAGGATTTGCTGACTCAGGGATATTTGGGTATCAGGAGAAGCACATGAATTTATATCAACCAATCCAAAACAAGGTTGTTCTGGGCCATGTTTGTGCACCTGTTGGGTAGCGAGTAGGAGATTGAGGGGATTTGGAGGGGTACTGGGGGTGACAGACTTCATCCACATTTTTTTTTCCTGGCTGGGATGGCAGACCCACAGGGAGTCAAGACTATTGATTGACTTAGACAACATTGTGATGGTTTTTACCAAGTTGAGGAGCTTGATCCAAACAGAGATCATGACGTTCTCCCCACACTCCCAGGGTCTGTTATGGGCTAATGTTCATGCCCTGCTCCACTCATAGCCCACAGTGTGATGGTATTTGGAGGTGAGGCTTTTAGAAGGTGATTAGATCATGATGGAATTAGTGACCTTGTAAGAAGAGACAGGATGGGCTGGGGTTGTGGCTCAATGGTAGAGCGCTTGCCTAGCATGGGTGAGGCACTGGGTTTGATTCTCAGCACCACATATAAATAAATTAATAAAGATCTATCAACATCTAAAAAAAAGAAGAGACAGGAAAGAGCTCTCTTCTCTCTTTCCCTGCTGTGTGAAAACTATGATCTGCAAGCCAAGAAGAGCCTCTTGCAAGGAACCAAGTCAGCCAGCACCTTAACTTTGAACTTCCAGCCTCCAAAACTGTGAGAAAGAATTGTCTGTTATTTTAACCCCCTAATCTGTGGTTATAGCTACCTGGGATAAGTTTGAGGGGAGGGTCTAAGGTGGTTCCTTAAGGGGATGGAGTTGTTGCTTTCCTTCCATGACCTGAAAATTAGTGCCTCAAATCCCAACAGCCTTTTTCTCCAGTCATTCTCTATTTTTACCTGAACCTTTTGTCTGGACTGGTCAGGTGAGAGTGAGATAAGGGGATATTTATAAAACCTACAAAGACCCATTACACCCCCATTTTGACACCTGGAGTATGCAGCTACCATTGCATGGCCAATCACCACACATTAATGGCTTAAAATCACACCAGCATAACCCTTTTGCAGTTCTGGATGTCAGAAGTTTGAAATAGGTGTCCCTGGCCTGAAACCAGGGCATCTGCAAGGCCTTTTCCAGTTTCTAGTGCTGTATTCCTTGTACTTCTGGGCTTAGAGCCCCTTTTTTCCATCTTCAAAGCACTAAGTTAAGTGTATTGGCATCTGTAATTAGGGTTAAAGATTACCTTCATCACCTTCTTCTATAGTAAAACCAGTCTTAGCGTTTTCTCTGTCACTCTGCTTCCCATCATCACATCACCTAATTCTATAATAAAATCACTCTTGGCCTCCATCTTATAAGGACACTTGTGATTACATTGGTTGTTCTGGGATAATCCAGGCTCACCTCACCATCTTAAGATCCTTAACTTAATCATATCCGTAATCCCTTTTGCCATAATAGACTGATAATCATGGATTGTATGGATTGGAATGTGGATATCCTCTATTCTTGTTTGTGTATGTGTGTTTATTTTTATTTAGTTTTTAGAATGTGGATATCCATCGTTCAACTGACCATGGCATGTGTTTGGGGGAGCCAGAGAGCAGAGTCCTCAATCAAGTGGTTGTTACCTTTGTGCTCTATGACCATGTCAGTCCAACAAGAGAGTCCTGGTGGCTGGACCAGAATTAAGTTTGAATCCCGTAGGCCAGGCTTTTGACTGGGCTGCACTGAAAGGGTCTGCTACTCACGCAGGCCTGGGGTAGCCATTAGGAGAAAAAGGAAGCATTGTGCCAAGACATGTCAGGCAAATATCCTGAGTTTTCACTAGGTGTGTTTATGCATGCCTGAAATCCTCACAACTTGGAAGGCTGAGGCAGGAGAATCAGAAGTTCAAGACCAGCCTTAGCAACTTAGTGGGACGGTGTATCAAGATAAAAAAATAAAAAGGACTGGGAATATAGCTCGGTGGTAAAGTACTCTTGATTCAATGTCTAGTACCAAAAATATAAAAATTAAAAATTTCAAAATAAGTCTGTGAAGCACCCATCCCTTTCATCCTGCTCATTAACCAAGAGATGGACAAGAGGGAAAGAACCTTTCTGGAAGATGGTCACATTCAGTGGCCAGACTGTCTTCCTGACCTCCAGGAGGAGGAGAGGAGGTAAAGCTGATTTTGGAGGAGGCTCCTCCAGTGCTTGACAATCAGATGCCATAATAATGGGTAGTGTGGGATGTCCACTGAACACCTTGATTACAGACCCGATGTTGGGTGGCCTTTGCAACAAAAGTCGCAGTGATGCTAGCAGAGGGTCTGGGAAGCCTAAACACAGCACGGTTTAGTGGTAGGGCCAGAGGATGTGGCCTGAGTTTGTGGACTAGACTGAAACAAGGGCACAGTAACCTGAAAACAGTGTGGACGGAGGCCAGGTGCAGTGGTGCACACCTATAATCCCGGCAATTTAGGAGGCTGAGCTAGGAGGATCACAAGTTTGAGGCCAGCCTCAGAAACTTAGTGAGACCCTGTATCAAAATAAAAAGGACTAGGCATGTAGCTTGGTAGTAAAATGCCCCTGTGTTCAATCCCCAGTTCCAAATAAAAATATGGACAGAAGTGAGGCCCTGTGTTAGTCGCTCTTTACTGCTGTTAACAAAATACCTAACAAAAACAAAGGAGGAAAGATTAATTTTGGTTCATGGTGTCAGAGGTTTCAGTCCATGGTCAGCTGCTTCCTTTATTTCTGGGCCTGTTTTGAGACCAAACATCGTGGTAGAAGCAAGTCAAGGAGCAAAGCTGCTCACCTGGTGGTGACCAGAAAGCAGAAAAAGAAAGGGAGAAAGAGAAAGGGTTCAAGGGTGTGTTCCCAAGAATCCACTCCTTTCAACACGTCCCACCTACAGTGTCCACTGTCTCCCAATAGTCTCCTCAGTTATAAATCCCTCAGTGGATTAATCCACCCATGAGGTCAGAGCCTTCATGATACAATCATTCCTCTGCAGTCCTGCCTCTGAACATTGCTGAAGGATCAGTCCTTCATCACATGAGTCTTTGGGGACATTTCAAATCCAAACCATAATAATAGGCACCAAAAGTAGCCCCTAGAGTAGGTGTTAAAGGTCCCGTGCCGTCAGTTGACCCGGAGCAGGACGGGCCTTCTGGAGAGTGCAGCTTTGACAGCATCGTGGTGCCAGTCATTCTCATCAGAGAACAAGTCCCCACCTTCAACAACCACAGAAATGACAAAACTGTCAGATAACAGGTAAGGTTTGCTTCCTTAGTTCATGGCCCACAAAGAGTGTGTCTTTAATTTTCCAAGTGTGTACTTTTCTAAGTGGTAAACCAAACAAGGAGTCCATTCACACCAGCTCAATTCAGTAAAATGTGGCAAGGTCATCCAGGGCCATGCTCACCAGACTAGGAAAAGGACAACCTTGAGCTCTTTGCCTGTGGAGCAGAGTGATGGCATCCACTTTCAATTTACATGCTGGTCCTGGGGCTAGACAGCCGTAGCAGCCCAGTGAACTCCATTAGGTAAAACTTAGCTAAGCCATTAGTGAACCAGGCTCAGGCATTTAGGGAATCTCTCAGACCTGTGGGCCCCACTGATCCACATCTCTGTTTTAGTGGGTATCTCCCAAAGGCGTAGCTGTCAATTTTTTATATAAAACCTGGGCTGACTACTCTCTTCAGTACACAATTTCTATTTGTCTAGCAAGACCTTTTAGATTAAAATCATCTGGTTCTATTTGACTTCCCCCAACCTTGAATAACGGCAATCACTGTTTTTCAAAAGGGGTGTATGTGGTGGACATTTCCAGCAGGTGGCACTGTTACACTGAAAAATTACCTCCCGAGTACCTGGGCTGCAGTTGTTTTAAAGTAAAGCTGGGATTTCCTTCTCTGGATTCTTTACTATACTTGCCAGACCACTTAGGAGGGGACAATGGAAGCAACTTGAAGAGTGATCCTCATGTCCCACCATTCCGCTGTATGGGAGAGTCTTCTCTACACTTGCCGGGCCTGGGAAAGTGCAAGCTCTTGTCCCACCACTTTCTACTAGGGGTATAGAAAGAAGCAACCAAAACGTTGAGCCCTACTGTTGAATTTGGGCAGCTTTCCCCTGCAGGAACCAGAGAAATCCAACACAGGCATGTCAGGAACTGAAGCATGTGACAGCCATCAGGAAACCTTGCAAATCCTACCCTTTCTTCCCATCACCTGGACTGAAAGCCGGGGGTGGGGAGATGCAGCCAGCCTGCCTGCCTGCTGGGCATGTGAATATGGCAGAGGGGCTATGGGACTTCTGCTCTTTGACCTGTTAGCCCGTGACCTACACAGAAGTAACTTTTTAAAAGAAGTCCACCTTAATTGTGGGGGTGGGGGGTGGGGATTGCTGCCCCATTGTCATATCACCTCTGAAGCTTTGCCCAATTTTAGCATAAGGGTGGGGTCTTCCAGGGCAGCAGGGCGGATCATAAGAATTTACTTAGATTTTGCTCCCTGATGGAGGCCCTAGCTTCTCTACCAACCCCCTATCCCATAATCAAATTTGTGGCACTGTTTGGGCAAACTTTCACTGCTCAGCCTCTAAACAATGACCCCACTTCTGTTGGTTACTAAGTACAATGGTGGGAGATCCTGACTCCCTTCCCATTCTTCACTTGAGCCAAGGCACTTGCTTTTGGATCCCAGAGAGTCTTTTATCTCCAAGCCTGCCCTGTTTCACTTCCTGTTCCAAAGAACCACGTCTCTCTTGGCATCCAATTCTTGTTGCCAAAGTTATTGAGTTTGGGATTTGGCTTACATGCTTTAATAAGTTAACCTGTTAATGATTCACAGTTATTGGAAGAAAACACAAAACTCCTGAGTCAGAGACAATGGACTTTATTACTTGTAGAACAATAAACAATAAAAGGACCAGCAAATTGGTTTGGTTCCCTCTTCCTCCCAATCCCAATAGGGGATGTATGCACCCAGATGGAGCCTACACATGCAGAAGGTTGCTGTAGAGCTGAGATGGGGAATGCACAGCTTTTACAGCAAACAGTAGCAAGCCTGCTCTTCGTCCAAGAGAATATGTGACTCCTTTTTGTAAGGAAAGAACAGAATAAAGGAAGTAAAGAGAAAGATAGGAGAGGCAGCTCAACTGTTACACAGGTTTATTCAGGAATAAATCTTCGGAGGGGAATCCAGTGGAGACTGAGACTCTTCTTCCCCTTACCACCTGGGTTGTTAATAGGGGCTTGAGGAAGTGGAAATTTTTGAGGCTAGTTTGTTGCTAGATGGTTGTCAGAGAAGGGCCCTTGTGTCGCATTCATTCTTTGAGGTGGTCACTGTTCCATGTTGAACCCGGTGTTTTCAGGATTCTCGTCCCAGATAACGATTTCCTGTCTTTGCATGATGGTGAATATCCTCTGGGGTTTAAGGTCAGTCTGTCAGAGTGACTGTGACCGTGAGGTGACTCTTGTTCCAAGATGGAGGATCTGCTTCAGAACAGCATTGCCTGTGTCGGTTCTCCCTGACATTCCTGCCTTTTTCTTTTTATCTTATAAGAAAGAGGTGATGTCTCTTAAACTATTTCCTGCTGAGAGGGGGCATCAATTTGAGGACTCCTCTAGGCTTTGGTATTGAGCAGTTCTAATGGAACTCAGCAGGAGGATGTTCTGAACCCTCTGATCAGTAGTGGTGTTAATGGTTCTCTGTGAAAAGGAGGTGAATAACCAAACAGGAAGGGCCCTATGGGGAGGCCAGTAATTATACAGAGGACTGGAAAGACAAAGGGGCTAGCCAAGAAAAAATCAATGGGCAAGAAAACCATCCCGTGTCCTATGAGGAAGAGTACTGATCCACCATGGTAGCCTGCACTCTTAACTTTTTTATGCCATCCCTCAGCAGGCCAGACCTGTGAATGTAAAAACAGCAGTTCTCCTGTAGGAAGGTACTGATGCCTGCTTTTTCTGCTGTTAATAAATCTAGTCCTTGTCTGTTTTGGAGGATACTGCTGCCAGTGAATCTCTTTGATCCCAAAGGGTAGAAAATTGGGTGGAGATTTCTCAAGGCCATTTCTTTGAACAGTACTGTGAAATAGTGTGGGTGGAAACTCTTTCTCCTGCCACTTCTGTGCTCACTTCTGTAGTTATGCCCTGACGTACCAGGAGAGGAACAAGAGGGATAACTTGTTTTGGTCTAAGTAGGGTATTCACTGGGATGGAGATGAGTCCCTCCTCAGTGAAATATAGGATGGGTGGTTTAAGGGTGCAAGTTCCTGTCCAGTTAGTTGGGTAAGCAGATGTAGTGTTATTTCCACATGGAAGACCCCCTGAGTATAGTCAAGAGAGCTAACCAGAGAGGTGATGGGAGACCACTGGTTTGAGTTGGAGGCTGCTGCAGCCCTGTGTCCATCCCTGGTAAAAGAAAAAGATGGTGGCCATGTATGCAGCTCCCAGGGGCTGGAAGTCAATTTTGGCATTTGAAAGTTGAGGCTTTTCAATTAAAAGTTGGTGGGTTTGGAGGTTTAAAAATACCCATCCTGGTAAAGGGAGAGGTCTGCAGTGGTCTGGATTGTAAAGCATAGGTTTTATATTTAGTAGAGGCACTTTGGTTAGTGTTCTGCTTTGGCAGAACACGGACTGATTTTTAGTTACAGGTAAACTCCAAAGGGCCCGGGGAACGGAGGCTCTCATAAGTTGGGTACCATATAGGTAGTATGTTCAGAAGTGGGACTGGGGAGATGAAAGGGGTAGTTACACAGGTAGTAAGGGAGCCCATGGGGGTGCCTTCTCCTGTGCGCTAGATACAGAGAGGAGACTGAGACCAGAGGTTGAGTAAGGGTGCCCAGCTGACCTGTTATGGGGATAGTAATGTGTGAGACGAGGTATTCGGAAGTCATACGTCAGAAGGTAATGTGTTGTATGGCTGATTCGCCAAACTTTGTTCTGTCTTCTTGGGGCATGTGAAGGAATCCTTTGGTGTTTGCCCAGGTGGAAAGAGGGGCCAGCTGGGCTTCATGAGCTGGAGCTCAGAGGGGTGAACAGATCCAGCAGGGGGCACTTGATGTGTTAGCAGAATTTCCCAGCAGGTGGTCAGAGGTTTTAAGAAGTGTGGACATGTAGTGAGGTATGAGGGCCAGACAAAAAGGAGGCAGAAGGAGAAGGAAAGCTGAAAATGAGAAGTCCTATTAAGCTCCTTGATGCCATAGTTCACGTGTAAAATTAAAAGTTTGAATTGGGGTGTTAAGGGGTTCTCAGAATGAACACGTGAGCAGCGAGAATAATAAACTGGAGAAAGTTGGGATAGGAAAGAGATGGATAATAAAGAGACAGGTTTATGAGGCAGGATCCTGGTCCTCTAGGTCTTTGGGTGTTCAGGGCCTATGGAAGAGCAAGAATATTCTGCTGAGTGAGGAGAGGGGAGGATGAATCGTAGGGGTGAGTGGAGCTGATACCTTTTTAAGCTTGGAATGGTGTATCCAGTGTGGGAATGATTTTAGTTTGGCTGCAGTAGGATTGTCAGGACTCTCTGATATGGACCTCCCATTCCGTGTTAAGGGGAGTAGGAGAGTCTTCACCACCCCAGGTGTTCTGGCTATGTGTTTAAGGGAGTCTGGGAAGAATCAGCAGCCTTAGGAAGGAATTGTTCTGCATGTTGTTGGGTTAGGTGTGTCAGGTGTAAGGCTGGCCAGGTGCCAGGAATGGGAAGGGCTGAGGAAAGAGGAAAACCTGGAGTACAGAGAGACGGCCATGCCATGGAGGAACTCAAAAGGGCTTAGATTGAGGGGTTTGGGGGAGAGAATTCATAAGTGAAGTGCCAAGGGGAGAAGCTTGGTCAGGTAAGTGGTTTCATTCAAAGCTTGAGTTTGGCCAGGTATAGTTTTAGGAGGGTGTTTGTGTGTCCCTCCTTTCCTGAGGATTGGGGGCAGGGCATGGGAGAGAAGTTTAGTAACCTTGGAAATGAAGGCCAGGCTGTTGTCCAGTTGGATGGAGGTGGCAATCTGAACCTGGGAATGATGTGAGCAAGGAGGGTGGAGGCTACTATCTGAACCTTTTCTGAGGTGGAAGGAAAGGCTTTTACCCATCCCGTTCAAGTGCCCACCAGGACAAGGAGATATTTAGTGTTTCTGATGGGGTGCACGTGGGCAAAGTCAATTGGCCAGTCTTAGCCTGGGACATGTCAGCGAGCTTGGTGAGTGGGAAATGGGGTCTAAGAGCTCCTTTGGGGGAAGTTCGGGTATATATGTGGCATGTTTGGGTGATCTGTTCAAGAGTGTCAGCCATCGATGGGGAGTGTGTGTGAGACCTGAGTACGTGAAAAAGGGGCACATGTCCTGAGTGAAACTGGGAATGGAAAATCAAAAGGAGAGATTTTTGTTGGGACTGAGGAGAATGATTTTGTGGTCTATTAGGAACCAATCCTTTTCTAAAGGGAATCCCAGGTTAGAATATTTTTTACTTTCTGAGGCAGAATGAGATGGAAAAATGGGAAGTATGGAGGGTTGTGAAGGGACTTCCTCAGGTTTTGTGTAAGAACAGTAGGAGCCAGTGGGGAAGGGCCTGGTCAGCAGCCTGCTCTGCTGCTGCATCTCATCTGCCTTTGGCTCTGGTGTTGGCTGACCTTTGGTGCCCTCTGCAATGAATGACGGCTATGGCCAGGGGTAATAACCTTGAGCATGTTGTGAATGAGATGGCCATTAATGGCGGGCATGGGAGTGAAGGTGAAAGACATACTTGGGTCAGTACACGTCTACTTTCTGTCCCCAAGCTAGAGTGAGGGCGTGGTGAAGGCGTAATTTAATCTATTGGGAGGAGTTTGGGGAGGTAAGACTCTGTTTTAGTCAACTTTCTCATTGCTGCAACTGAAAGACCCAACCCGAAAGGAGGAAAGGTTTATTTAGGCGTTCACAATTTCAGAGGTCTCAATCCATAGACAGCAGGCTCTATTCCTCGGGGCTCCAGGTGAGGCTGAACATCATGGCAGAAGAGTGTAGCAGAGAGAAACAGCTCATGTGGTGATCAGGAAGCAGAGAGAGAGACAGGCCCCTCTCCAGATACAAATATATACCTCAAAACCACGCCCCAATTCCAATCTCCTCTAGTCACACCCCACTACTTGGGTTACCACTCAGTTAATCCCTATCAGGGGATTAATCACTGGTTGGGTTAAGACTCTCACAACCCAATCGTTTCTCCTCTGAACCTTCTTGCAGTGTCTCACACGTGAGATTTTGGGGGTCACCTCACATCCAAGCCTTAACAGGCCCCTGATTGTGTAATCTTGCTATTATGGCATATCCTGCCTTAGAGTGAGGGGTTTTGAAGGAGCGCCCATCAATAAACCATGAGAGGCACTGGATGAAGGACTGTTTAAAATACGGAAGAAGGGAGAGGACATGGTATCTAAAAGGTCAAGACACAAGTGAGAGGGAAGGGGGTCTGGACTGTTATCTGAGGGAGAGCTGGGAGGATAGCTGGGTTAAGGGGTTTGCAGTGTTGGAAAGATATCCATGGATTGTCTGTCTACAGGGAGCATGTATTTATTGGGGTCTGGATGAGAGGAGGGATAGGAGAGAGCAATGGCTGTGTAGTTCCTTTGGATTGTGAGAGGAGGGGATGGTAACATGCTGATAGAGACTCCATTTGTGGGCCTCTGAGGCTAAAAGGGCTGTAGCTCCAAGCACCTTTAGACAAAGGGACCAGCCCTAAACTACTGTCTGTGTCTAATTATTTTGAGAGATAAGCCACCGCCCTGGGGGAATCTCCAAAGATCTGACATAGGAGTTCCAGGGATACTTCTGGGTGGCAGAGATATCGAGAAAAAAATGGTTGTTGCGTGTCTAGAAGACCCAAAATGGGGGCCTGCAAGAGGACTTATTTGAACTTCTGGAAAGCAGTATTGATGGGAAGAGAAGGGCTTAGGGGTTCAGAAAGGTCACTGAGAGGCAGAGTAGAGGGGCAGAGTGAGGAGGCCAAAGTTAGGAACCCAGAGGTAGAAATAACCTGCCAATCCCAGAAAAGAGATCAAGTTAAGAGATCAAGACGTCTGTTAAGGAGTTCTTTGGGGCCCTTGTCTGAGTTTGATTTTTAGCCTGATCTTGTTTGAGTTTTTGTGCTTTTAATTCCTCCCTCTTGTTGCAGACCTTGAAGGCCAATTGTATAAGTTCACATTGAGCGGTCTGTGGGCCGTCCTCCAGCTTTTGGAGTTTTTCCCCTGATATCTGGGGCAGAGGAGATGAAATGTAAGTGCAGGTAAAGTCTGCCATGGTCTGATTAAGGCTGGTGTATTTAATCATGGCCTCTGAGAGGTGGGAGAGGAAGAGGACAGGTTTTCATCACTGCCTCTGGTGACTTCTTTCATAGTCCACAGCCTTTGAGGCAGCCTTTTCCTTTCCTGCTGGGATCCTTATCTTCAGAGGAAAGACAGGAGGAAAGGATGCCATAAATGTCATGCCAGGTGAGGTCACAGGACTCAGTAATGTGTAGGAATTCCTTCTGAAAGGTGGTGGGGTCTGAGGCAGAAGAGCCTAAACGGGTTTTGTTTTGTTTTGTTTTGTTTTGTTTCCTGTCTGTGAGAGGTTGTGTAGGAAAAATGGGACATGAACACACACAATGCCTTCTGGACCTTGGAGGGAGCAGAGGTTTCTGTTGGGGGAAGCATGTGGGAATGAGTGTGGGGTGGGGAGGGAAGGGGTGAAGGTGAGTGAAGAGGGACACAGGAGGAGGTTCATCTGCAGGGACACATTGAGAGGCTGAGGAAGCCGAGGGAGGGGAGTAATGGATACCTGGAGGGGGTTTTCCTTTGAGGAGAGAAATATAAAAAACTGAGCAGTTTTGGCAGAGAGAAAGAACCAGAAGGCCTAGACATAGGGAGCCTGGACCATTTGCCATTGTTGTGGAGAAAATGTTTAAGATCTCTGAGAAACTGGATGTGATGGTGCACACCTATAAGTCCCAGTGACTCGGGAGGTTGAGGCAGGAGGATTACCAACCTCACAAAGGACCAAGGACCGAGGACTTAGCTAGACCCTGTCTCAAAATAAAACATAAAAGCCAGGTGTGGTGGCACATGCCTGTAATCCCAGCAGCTTGGGAGGCTGAGGCAGGAAGATCGAGAGTTCAAAGCCAGCCTCTGCAAAGCGAGCGCTAAGCAACTCTGTGAGATTCGGTCTCTAAATAAAATACAAAATAGGGCTGGGGATGTGGCTCAGGGGTCGAGTGCTCCTGAGTTCAATCCCCTAGCACCGCCCCCAAAAATGTCAAAAGGTGAAGCTGGGCAGGACTCTGGGGAAACTTTCCTGGGATCCCCAATAAAACTGGAGGGCAGGAGGGGCACACCATCCTTCTCTGAGAGGACCTGAAAGTGTCCCCCTTTCCATTTTCCCATCCCTTCTAATAAAACTCATGCCTGTTACTCTGAGGGAAATGTCTGAGATCTTTCTGGCATGATGGCAAGCATCAGGGTTTGAAGAGGGTGTTTCTGCAGCTGCCTCAGTTTCCCAGGAGGCCAGTGCCCTGTAACACAGGTGCTGCAGCTGGCTAGTAAGCCCATCCCAGGGGACACTCAGGCCCTTAGTTTAGGCAGTACTGGCCAATGGTGACTGTCCAGACACCCTAGCCTTGCACCCAGGGGTAATGTCCCACAAACCTCCTATGACTGCCCCCTCCACACCCACATCAACTAAAACGAGTGGCTTTGTTACTGGCATAGGCCTGGACCAGTGAGTCAGTCACTTTAGGCAGTGCTCCATGTTGGCAGAAAGAGGATGAGTGGCCAGGGGAGCACTCACAGAAACCTTGTTCTAGGTGCTGTCCTTGAGCATGTTCCTGTAGCGACGGGGCGCTCATCAGGTTCCGGGAGCCTGCATGTCATGCGCACCTCTGCCTCTGAAACCACAACCACCCTCAGCACCAAATCAATCTCTCTCTCTCTCTCAACACACACACACACACACACACACACACACACACCTACTATGTGCAAACTTTCGAGCACACAATTCACTTCTTTACCCAGGAGGACGAACTAAGAGAGGATAATAAACTGTTCACTGTTCATTTAAGCTTGGAGATGGCCAGAAAAGTTTAATCTGTAAATAACCATTATGACTATTATTATTATTGTTATTATTATTATTTTGGTACTGGGGATGGAACCCAGGGGCACTCAACCACTGAGCCACATCCCCAGTCCTTTTTTTGTATTTTATTTAGAGACAGGGTCTCACTGAGTTGCTTAGGGCCTTGCTGATTTGCTTAGGGCCTCGCTAAATTGCTGAAGCTGGATTTGAACTCGCGATCCTCCTGGCTCGGCCTCCCAAGCTGCTGGGATTACAAGTGTGTGCCACTACATCCGGTGGCCAATAAACCATTATTGATCTCTTAATTGATCCAGGCTCTGTGAAGGGTTGAAAGATAAAAGTATTCCTACGCATCTCCCCTACATGTTACCATCTAGAAAAGAAGAGTGAGTGGTGTTTGGGTGTGGCAGATTCTGAACTGAACCAATCCCAGCACTTGGAGGTTTGAAAAATGACATCTCCTCCTTTGCATCCCATGTCCTGTCACTTAATTGGTTGCCAAGTTCTCTGGTTTCTACTGCTATGATCTCTCCTCCCTATTTCTGATGACACTATTCTAAAACTGGTGCAGCATGCTGGGCCATCTTGAGAGGTCCTCTGTTCACCTGTAACTCTCCTGAGGCACCCCAATGGGCAGGGCACCTGGTGGCGAGCTCTTGTTCTACCCAGAACCTCATCCTCCCCTTTCCTTCTTCTTAACTGAAAACCAAGGTTCTCTGGGATGATTTACTTCAACTTCTTTCTCTCTAATCAAAAGGTGCAGGTGACCCACTGCATTCATAGGTTCCACATTTGGGGATTAATTCAACCAACCAGGGATTGAAAATGTTGGGGAAAAAATTGCATCTGTACTGAACATGTACAGACTTTTTTCTTGTCATTATTCTCTAAATGATACAGTATAACAACTATTTACTTGGCATGATTTAAAGTATATGGGAGATGGCCTACCTTTTATGCCAGTACTATACCATTGTGTAGTATTTGGATTGTGGGATTTGAACATCTAGATTTTGGTATCCATGTGGGTCCTGGAATCAGTTCAAAGGAGGGAAAATATAGGAAGCCACTTAAATTACATAGGATTTGTGCTCAGTATTGGTAGCACTATTCAGGTTATTCCTTTTGATGGATAGCTCAGAGGGTCTGATACCTCTGGGCAAAGCCCCACTATAAGATTTGGGGATAAAGATTCTATTTCTTTTGTCAAGTGAGGAAGTCACTTTGAAAGGGGTTACTTAACCATGGGAGTGTTTTGCAGGGGATCAGTTTTAAAAGTGTATTATAGAAAGCAAGGACCTGTGAGTTAATTCTTTCACAACTGTCCCCACACATTCTTCGGAAAGATGTGCAGATTCCCCATTGCCCACTCTTACCCTCCAGTCCTTATACCCTCACCTGGTCTGAAGATTGCTGCTTTCTGACATGAGGCCCGAGCAAGGACTACCAGTGCCCATCCTTCCATTGAAGTTTAATAAGGCTTACCGTTTTAACTTAAAAATTTCGTCTACTTAAAAAGCCACACAGAAATTTAAATATTTTCTTCTTTACCCATGTGGGCTACCTTCGGCATCCCTTGGTGGCTCCTGGCTTGGCAGATTACAGACTCAGAGGACTAATTAATAGCATGTCTTCTTGAAACTTGCTAGGAGTTAACAGGCCAGGTTCTGGGGAAGACACCAGGAGTAAACTGCAGCTGGACTTAGCCCCTGAGCTACAGAATGGATGGTATGGAAGGTTCTGGGAGCCCAAGACCTGTTCCCAGAGGACTGTTCTTGGGAGAACAGTTTACAAAACAAGCCGCCGCAGTTTGAGGACCCTCACTCTGCTTCCATCTTTCTGTCCTTGACACCGCCTCCTTTGATCTGTTCTTGCTCTGGAGGAATGAGCAGGATAATGAGGATTTGAGAAAAACAAGGAATGCCCAGTTCTGACGGGGGAACAGTTCACGGAGTGATTTAGCTCCTCTGATCTTTTACTGAGGTTCTCACTGCGGTACCGCCCCCAAAACCGCGGCGCACACGCATGCGCCCTGAGCCCGAGGGCCGCTGTCAGCCTCTTTTGCCTGGACGCGGCCTGTATCAGGCGAAGCCGGCAGTCTGGTAGGGGGCGACAGCCCCGGAGGGCTGCGTCAGCGCTCGGGCCTTCGGCTCTCGCCGTCAGTCACCGGCTCTGAGTCAGCTAACCATCGAGAGATGAGGACCTCCCACTTTCCTAGAGAGAACAAGTGGGCGTTGGGGGCCCGGAGGTGGGGGTGGGTGGTGAAAAGAATGACCCGGAAGTTAAACGCGCAGAAACTTCCGTTCTTTGTTCTGTCCCCTGTGTGTGGGTCTGTGACAGGGTCCAACCGGGCCTGGTCCGTGTCCGGCCCCCCCCCATCTCCCGTCCCTGCCCCCAGGGTAAGTCCGTCCATCCCCGGGGCTCGCGGTGAGGCGGAGGCTGTGGTCGCCGGGAAAGGGGGTGGTGTCCGTGTGGCTGCGGCCCGTGGGGGTCCCTAGGCCCGCTGGAGCAGGGTGCGGGCAGGCGCCCCTCCCTCCCCTACCTCCGGTCCCCGGGGACCCCAACACACACACACACACACACACACACACACACACACACACACACACACACACACACACCATCCCCCCACCCCTCGCGTGGCTCAGGGAGGAAAGGGGCTCCAGTTCTGGTTTTGGTGCTTAAACGGCACCCAGCTCCAGCGTTTAAAACTTCCAGTAGAGCCGTAGAGGCGTCCCTCTCTAAAACGGCTGATGACAGCGACCCTAACTTGCTGCGGCTCCCAGACACTTGTTTGATCGGAACAGTTTTCCGCGATTGTAGCAGGAGAGGAAGTTTACTTTTCTTAGCTGACTTCGTTGGTCAGAGAATGAGCAATTAGAACCCAGGCTGGGAGCGGGGTGCAAACTCATATTCTGGGAACTATCCCGCCGGAGTCCATAAGTGTAATCTTTTCGGGCGCAGTGCAACAAGCTCTGGTTCCCGTTTTCAATCGTGTTGATCCTTAGTTGGATCTGCTTTGGAAGTGGAATTGAACACAGACCCATGTTTATGCTCTGAAGGGCATGTGTAAACTCCACAAGAGGATAGCAGGATGATGAACTTGAAACTCGTGGAATACTTGGAGGAAGTTAAGGTATTTTTCCCTCCAGAGGAGACGTCTGTGGAGAGTGAGCATCATTTGGTTTCAAGTGTTTGATAGACAGCTGTTGAAACTCCATTAGGGCACTAGGTCCGGGGAGGGAGATGAGGGCCCCTTGGAATGGGTTTTTTGCATCCATGAAATCCTCTCATAATGCTGTGCACCAGTGGAGCAGACTCACTGTTGAAGTAACTGTGTGTCCAGCAAGTTCGCCTATAGAATGATGGGAATTTCTTACTCTGGGGGAAGGTTAACCTGGAGAACCTTCAGCTCCATTTCAGATTTCTCCAGGGTGCAACAGAATTATCAGTTGTTTGGTATTTATCAGTATTTATTAGCACTATGTTCTCTTTTTAATCTAAATATTTATATGTTAGAAATAAAGTTTACAGGAATGTTCCTTTATTTCCCCTTTATCATACAGCATTGGCATCGACTAAAATCAGAATTCCCAGGAACCTGAATAGAGGCTGCCAGATTCTCAGTCATTGCTACTCTGACTTCTAGGGACTAACTTCGAAGAAGAAAGGGATCCAGCAGGTAAAGTTTTCCATAACGAATTCTCACTGCTAAGTGGTCTTAGTCCCCAGGAGCAGCTCCAGGGAGAGGGATTGGCAGCAGGGCAAGGAAAGGCCCTGCCTGGGCTCAAAGCTGTGGGAGCACAATGGAGAGTTTCTTTCTGTGAGAAACATTGTTCACTGATACAGACACAGGGAACTTGTTTTCAACAATATGCCTTTGAGTTCCAGCTTTGCTTAACCCAGTTGTAAAGGGAGAGTATTGCCTTTCTCTCTGGAGTCAGAGCCTTTGACTTGCCTTTCTAAGGGAAGCTTGTTTGTTTTGTTTTCGGAGATGGGGTCTTGTTGTGTTGCCCTTGATGGTTTTGAGCTCGTGGGTTCAAGCTACCCTTCTACCTTAGCTCCTGAGTTTCTGAAACTACCACTGTGTCCAGCTTCTTAAGAGTTTGTTCTAAGAGTTGATTTGTTGTAGGTGTCTGCTTACAAACAGTCTTGGAAACCATAAAGGTGGTTGATAAGGGGGGAAAAAAAGATGGCTGGCTCAGAAACAGTTGAAGGGACCCAGCTAGAAGGGTGATGGTGGCAACAGACTGGGTCACCTTGATTGCCAGTCAGCCTGCCTCTTGCCTGATTCGGTGTTTTCCACTGTGAAATGGCATTGGCATTGGGCATTCTCTATCCCTTTGCTGTCCCCAGATTAGACTGCTGTGCTTTCAAGTGACTCTCAGATGGACTCTTCCCCGCTTTATGCCTTAGGTGAATATAGCAGCCTGTAATGATGAAGCAAATGCTTTTTGCATTCCTGATTTTTTTTTTTTAACTCCTTGCTGTAGAGCCTTGCAATAAAGCTGGCTTTCAACAAGTATGCGAGCAAATTTCTAAATAGATAAAGGGTGGTGGATAAAACCTGGAGTATTTTTTTGTTTTGTTTTGTTTTCCTATGCTCTGGGATGCTCTGGAGGCTGCTGAATATTCTAGATGTACTGATCTTGTCACAGCCTTTGTCTGAAGTAGAAACTCCGTGAGATTCAGACCTTCTCTTAAGGGCTCTGTTACATTTTATTTACTAGAGACACAGAGAATAGACCTCTTTTGATTAAGGTATCAACTGGGGAATGAAGACATTTGTGAGGATAAAACAGAATAATGAAGAATTTTGTGTTTGAAAAAAGTGGTCCCTGCTACAGGGACTTATGTTTTGATCCAAAGAAATGTCTTGTAAGAAGAGGGAAATAAAGCTGCTGCCTTCTCAGTGAAAGGAAGCACAGCACCTGGGGTTATTATTTTCATCTTCATGAATATATATATATATGCTTACTTTTCATTATAAATATCACTGAGAAGCCAGGTGTGGTGGTGCACACCTGTAATCCCAGCAACTTGGGAGATTCAGGCAGGAGGATCTTAAGTTTGAGCCCAGTCTCAGAGAGTTGTCGGCAGAGTTGGGATATTGTGGGAAAAATGGACACTTTTTCTGATCTTTGTGTAATTTCATTATGGGAGTGAGTGGCCGTATTCACCAGGATCTAAAGACTAGTTGCTGGGATGCTTACTGTCGTGGATATTAACTGAGATGCTAGTTGCCCTCTTTCTGTATTCAAGAGGTGTTTTTAAAATTGTCTTTGAACTTTTGCTTCTACAGTGCTTCCTCATTCTCATTCAAAACCTGCTTCCTGCTGAATCCTTGGATAGGAAACCAGAAACCAGAGCATCTAGCCCTACCCATGGAAACTCAAGCCGATCATGTATCTCACGAACCTCAGGCCCGGCTTGAGAGTGGTGAGGAATAGAGATTCATTTATTTTTATTCAATTATTCAGCAATCATTTATTGAAATCTCTCATTCACCAGGTACTAGAATAACTGCCAGAGTTCAGATGTGATAAGACATACCCCTTGCTATTCAGTAACTCTCTGTCTAGTGGGGAAAGTTTAATTGAAACCAGTAATTAATACACAGCTTGGTAGTTTTTATAACTGAGGCATTTTGAAGGATTGTAGGCACCTCAAGCAGGATTAAGAAAACTGACAATCTCTTAATTCCATTTTTCAGATATCTGTAACAGCCAACTTCATGGTCATAATTTGGGCTCTTTCGGAGCAAGTTCTTAGAATAGGCTCCAGGGAGTCATTTTGTAGGTCATGGGCAAAAGGATAAAGTGGATATTCACTAAAATATGTTACTTTTATAGACTATCTCTTACTTTTGAACTAGTTTCAGCCTGAATGGGAACTGTTTTCATGCTTATTAGGAAAAGCATTTAAGATCTTTTTTGTCAGATCTAGTATGTCTAGTGGTTTAGAGTCTCTAAGAGACAAATATGAAAAGTTACATGGTCAAGCACAGGAACAGAAATATTTGTAGTGTATACATTTTATCTGGGAATGAAGAAAAAGTAGAAGAGCCGTGAACATTGTTTTCAGTCAGAGCTGGGGAGAAGCTGCTCATTTTCCTCTGCCTGAGAACTTCATATAAGAGTTTGAGTTCAGAGATATGGAAGGATGGAAGAGACGTGAGAGTGTAGCCTGTTTCCAACTCATATTGGGAGAATGGACAAGAACACAGGAAAGATGAGACTAGGCACTTCCATTAAGAGTGACCAGAGGGGGTGCTGGGGAGATAGCTCAGTCAGTAGAGTGCTTGCCTTGTAAGCACAAGGCCCTGGGTTCGATCCCCAGCACCCAAAAAAAAAAAAAAGAGTGACCAGAGGCCAGAGCAAACAGATTGATTTCTGGGCCTTCTTATTATCCTTCAGCTCTTCCTTCTTCAAAAGTTCCTGTCTTTTCTGACAAGGACAGTCTGGGGGATGAGATGTTGGCAGCTGCACTCCTAAAGGCCAAGTCTCAGGTGAGCTCTGGTTCCCTTCACCCATTTTCTTCCCAATTTGTGGGCAGCTTTTTTTGTAGTGACATCCCATTCAGTGTCCTAAATCCAGATTCGGTTCATTAGGATTATGTTCCTTTGCTACTGAATAATGGACCTTCACCTTCCGTCATGGACTCTTACTTCTCATTCTCTATTCAGACCTCCTTTTTCCCACTTCCCAAAGAGGCATTAGTCAACCCCATCTTGAGTTTTTGGTGCTGCTGGTCCCAGCCCTTACCCTAAAATTGTGTGCATTATTGTGTTGTTCTAGGAGTTGGTGACATTTGAAGATGTAGCTGTGTACTTCATCCGGAAGGAGTGGAAGCGTTTAGAACCTGCTCAGAGGGATCTCTACAGGGAAGTGATGCTAGAGAATTATGGCAATGTATTCTCATTGGGTAAGGAGTTGCACCTTCTCAATAGAGCTCCCTGCTATTTGTTGACTTCCTTGTTTGCTGGAAACAACAGTCCAGTCACTGAAAACAAGTAATTAGTGATTGACTCAGCCTCAGAAAATTCTAATAACAATAATAATTGTAACTCACATTTATACAGTAATTTGCAGTTATCATGTATATTCTCTCACTTAATTCTCATAGTCACACTGTAATTGAAGTTGCTAGTATTATCCCTTTTTTTTTTTTTTCCCCTCTTGTACTGGGGATGGAACCCAGGGCCTTGTGCATGCTAAGCAAAAACTCTACCATTGAGCTACATCCCAGCCATATTGTCCTCATTTTAAGGTGAGGAAAGTGAGATCACAGATCTCAAGTGCCTTGTGCATCGTCATAGAACTGGTAAGTGCAAAGCTTGAGCCCCAGGCGTCTTTTAACTCCAAAACTGATACTTTTTCCATGTGTTCTCAGAAGTTAATATGTAATCCAGAGACATTTCTGAAGAATAAGGATGTTGGGATCCTTGTGTGCAAATGAACATTCTGGGACTCTTTCCTTCCCTTCTCTGTTGAATTACCCCAGGGACCTCTTGCTTTGTTTAGGATCTCGTACACCTGCTGCTCTTGCAGAAATATAAACTTGTAAGTAGAAATTACCTTCAAGATTAATACCTCATTTCTCACCCCACTTTTAATGAGAATATTTTCCTTACTCCCAGTTGAGACCTGCCTGTACGATTCCTTTCTGTCCCTAGCAGATCTGGGGTCTCAGATTGTACTCTGGGACTGTTAAGTATGAGCAGGATAAACTTCCTTGTACAATGACTCTCCCCATGAGTAGGATTCCCATTTCTGAATCCTGATACCATCTCTTGGCTAAAGTGAGAGGAAAATTTCAGGGTCCTGAATTGGAAAGGAACTGAGAAGAGAAGTCCAAAGAGATATCTATTCAGGACAGGGAGGAACAGCTGTTTCTGTTTTTAACCCTCAGTACCCTGTCTGCTTTAAAAAAAAAAAAAAAAAAAATTAATAAACTAAAAATGTTGACTATCCGAACCCTTTACAGTTATTCTCTGTGCCTGAAGTTCCCTTCAGAAACTCCAACAGAAGTAGTGAAAATAGAGAGGTCAGATATAGAGATGGTTAATATCACCTCCCACACGAGCACAGCTTTAAGGCCTGGAGTGCAGAGGTGGCCTAAGCTGTCTTGCCTGTTTCTGTGGGTGTGGCTTATGTGACATGACTATAGATAGGATTGTTCTATTAATGTGGGGCCATTGGAATTCCTAGTATCCTCACCCTTCTGCTCCTTTCCACTCTCCCACATGTTTCTTATCTCTCTTCCCCACTTTCTCTTCAACTGTCTATGTTAGTTTTTCATATATGCTTTCCTGATCATGCCTTTTTATTTTTTTATTTCTTGCAGTATTGGGGAAGGGGCCCAGAGCCTTGCACATGCTAAGCAAGTGCTCTACCCCTGAGCTACATCCGTAGGCCTTTTTATTTTGAATCAGGGTATTGTTAGGTTGCCATGCTGGCCTCAAACTTGTGATCTCCTTTTCTGTCTCAGTTTCCCAAGTAGCTGGAATTGTAGTTGTGTGCCACCATGTCCCATTCCCTCATCATTTTTGTTTGTTTGTTTTGTGTTATAGGGAATTGAACCCAGGGGTCCTCTACCACTGAGCTACATTCCTAAGCCTTTTCTTATTTTGAGACAGGGTGTCACTGAGTTGCTGAGGTTGGCCTCAAATTTGAGATCCTCCTATCTCAACTTTCCAAGTCCCTGGGATTACATGCATGCACCACCATGTCTGACTTTTTTTTTTCTTTGAATTTTGGTACTGGGGATTGAACCCAGGGGTTCTTTATTACTGAGCAACATCCCCAGCTCTTTTTAAGATTTTAAATTTTGACTTATCATCTCACTAGGTTGCTCAGGGCCTTGCTACATTTCTGAGGCTGACCTTGAATTTGTGATCCTCCTGCTTCCACTTTCTGAGTCACTGGGCATGCACCACAGTGCCTGGCTTCCCTATCATTTTTTAAATTGTCTTTGTATTCACCCTCCATCTTCTGAGTTATATCTACAGCTTCTGACTTCTCTTTGAAGATTTCATTAAGCAGTATGGCTTTCCTCTTTTAGTTTTGGTTCCCAACCTCTCTCCCTAATCCATACCTCATCTCTACATCTTCAGCTTTCTCTGTACTTTCTGCACTTTTCTCCGTGATTTTGCTCTGTACCTTGCTCTTTCCCTGTTTCCTTAGCCTGTTTATCTTGTTTCACCTAGCTACACTTAAGTAGGCCTCTTTTCAGGCATGTACTTCTAACACTGTAAATACCAGTCACAGTTGACACAGTTATCTTGTCATCTGATTCTTAGCCTCTTATTCTTTTTTGCACAAGGAACAAGTAACATTTGCCTTTTGTTTTGTTTTGTTTTATTTTTTTTGTGTGTGTGTGTGTGTGTGCTAGATGGTGAATCCAGAACTGAAAATGATCAGGAAATTTCTGAAGATACAGGATCACGTGGGGTGCTTTTGGGACGATTCCAGAAGGATATTTCTCAGGGTCTTAAGTTTGAAGAAGCCTATGAACAAGAAGTTAATGTAAAGAGGCAACTAGGGAACTCCTCTGGAGAAAGATTGAATAGGAAAATACAAGATTTTGGTCAAGTGACAGATGAGGAAAAACTCACTGCCATGGGAGAGAGAAAGGAGAAACATGAGTTTCGGAACAGCTTCACTGTGAATACCAACCTTATTTCACATCAGAGACTTCTTATGGGAGACAGACCCCATAAGTGTGATGAATGTAGCAAGAGCTTTAATCGAACTTCAGACCTTATTCAGCATCAGAGAATCCACACTGGGGAGAAGCCCTATGAATGTACTGAATGTGGGAAGGCCTTCAGCCAGAGTTCTCATCTTATTCAGCACCAGAGAATCCACACTGGGGAGAAGCCTTATGAATGTAATGATTGTGGAAAGACCTTCAGTTGTAGCTCTGCTCTCATCCTCCATCGAAGGATCCACACTGGGGAGAAACCTTATGAATGTAATGAGTGTGGAAAAACTTTTAGCTGGAGCTCCACCCTGACTCACCACCAGAGAATCCACACTGGTGAAAAGCCCTATGCCTGTAATGAATGTGGGAAGGCCTTCAGTAGGAGCTCCACCCTTATTCATCATCAGAGAATCCACACTGGAGAAAAACCCTATGAATGTAATGAGTGTGGGAAGGCCTTCAGCCAGAGCTCACACCTCTATCAGCACCAGAGAATTCACACTGGAGAGAAGCCCTACGAATGTATGGAATGCGGAGGAAAGTTTACTTATAGTTCAGGCCTTATTCAGCATCAAAGAATCCACACAGGGGAGAATCCCTATGAATGTAGTGAGTGTGGGAAAGCCTTCAGGTACAGCTCTGCTCTTGTTCGCCACCAGAGGATTCACACTGGAGAGAAGCCTTTGAATGTAACGGGTATGAGCAAAAGTTCCCTCAGAGTTACTGCTGAATTAAATATCAGAGAGTCTACATGAAAGGGAGCCACACACTGTTTTCCTCACTTCCCCTGAGTCACAAGAGCTCTTGCCTTACTGGATAAGTATGGACAACTTGGGATGTGTCCCTTCCACCTGAGACCTTTCACTTTAGAGAATGGGGCAGATTAGGCAAGTCATCCTGGCATGGTGAACAGCAACCTAGCAGATTTCTCAGCAGTGATATCAGCCTTGGAACTGAGGCAAGCAGTAGATAAAGTGCAGGGAATAGAAGAGAGCCTGGGGACCAGTCACTCTTTTTTGGAAAGGAGATTGCACTAAACCATTCTTCTTGCATCAGAGAAGCCTTTCTTTCCAAGGAGGGGATGGAAGCTTAGTAGGAACAAAATTCCAAGGATTCCAGTAGTTGGAGTTAGCACAATGAGCACAGAAGGCAGCTGAAAGAATGTTCTGGGTCCTCCTGTTTGCTGGGAATGGAAAAGAGGGCTGTATTTCAAAGCCACTCTTCCCAGTTCAACTTTAAGATTTGTGTTGTTTCTTGATTTCATTACTTGCAGAAACTAGGTTTTGAGGGATTTGTTATTTTATTGAGGAGGGGGATAAAAGAGTTTCTGTAATGATTGTATCTTGTAAGGCTCTTGGAGCAGTAAGACCACAAATCCAAGAGCAGTGTGGCACTGGGCAGACCCCTTGTGGTTCTCCCTGTTATAATGGGACTGAATGGGAAGTCCATCTAAGCAGTGAATAACCTGAGAACGGGTCAGAAGCCTATAACACGGCCTCTGATTCCTGTCCTTTCTCCCTCTTCCTATTCCTGTAATGAAAAGTGACTTAATCCCACCCTCTAGTTATTAAGGATGCTTTTGAGAAGCTCACTCAGCCAACCTGTCCTGCCTTCTATCATCTCTAATATCTGACCACAGCAATCCGACTTCTGACTACACCTCTGACTTCAGCAGAGGAGGATTAATGCAAATAAAGAGAAAGCCCCAGAGAAGGAAGGCTGTGGCCTGAGCCTGGTGGAGTGCTCCTTGCTGGTTAGGGTGGTGCTCCCTGAGTTTTCCTGGTCCGAGGGATGATCTTCCATTGTGTTTCCCTGATCCTGCTCATCCTGTAGCATTAACGAAGTGCACTATTAAACAATAGTTTTTTCAGAAGGGGAGATTGTGTTTTTGTGCAGGGGCTATATTCATTCAGTTAAAACAGGACACAGTGAATATTAGTGGGATCCAAACATTAAGCTTGATACGGACAACCCTTTCTCTTTAAGTCCCAACCCGAGCCTTCCCTTTCCCTCAGACTTGTCATAGTCCTCTAGTTACTGCTACAGACTATCGTAAACTCACTTACATAGTCACTCCACCTTTATGAGCAGCACATCTGTGTGTGTGTATGTTTTTCGTTTTTTTTGTACCAGGGATTGAATCCAGGGGTACTTAACCACTGAACCACATCCCCAGCCTTTTTTTTTTTAATTTTGAGGCAGGGTCTCACTAAGTTGCTTAGGGCCTTGCTAAATTGCTGAGGCTGGCTTCAAACTTGTGATCCTCCTGCCTCAGCCTCCTGAGTCAGTGGGATTACATGTGTGTGCCACCATGCCTGGCTGTGGTACAATACTTAGACCAGCAACCAGAAATCGAATGGTGTGACTAGGCATGGGGTCTCTGAGAAGAGAGTCCTTGGTCGTTGGGTAGCCATGGGCAAATTTAGTTTTCTTGGTTTGGATATTTGCAGAAGGATGTTACAACCATAAAGGGTAGATTAAAAATCTGATGGAGAAGTTCAGAAAATATTTGGAAGTCTGGCCTATTTGAAAAGTTTTGGTTGTATATTGCGATTGATCATCTGTTTTTAATTTCACAAAACTAATGAAACTGATTATTTTGACTTTATTATTTTTTTTGTTAGAGCTTAGTGCTTGTACATAGTAGTTGGGTTCACCCCAACAAACTCATACATGCATGGAAATTGATTTCAGTTTATGATCCCCCCTTATGCCTCTCCCATTCATTTTGACTTTTAACAATTGCCACATATTTGCAGATTCACTTTGTTCCTTAAAGTGTGGGGCTTGGGTTAATTGCCTGTTAGCCATACAGGTTTTGAGCTCCAATTCAGATCTATATGATTTCTGGGAATTGAGTTAAAATTTACACTGAGAAGGAAGAAATAGTCATGGAATAGTTAAAATTTTTCTTTCTGGGGAGAGATTAAGCTAAATCTTAGAAGACAGGGTAAGTGGGAGTTCATGTGGGTCTTTGGAAAAGACCTTTTAGCAGGTGAGATCACTGGGTGATGGGTAGTCACTAAACATGAGGGCCTAGCTCCTCTGCTCAGATGTGGAAGCACAGAGACTGAAGCCTCGGGAGAGTAACTCATGACAGCTCTTTAGAGCATTCTAGTAGAGCCTGTTACTGATCATGATTGTTAGGTGAAAAGTCAAGAGTTTTAAAATAATTTTGGAACTATGTTTTACTTATTTTCCTACACATGATCCCTATTTTCCATGATTTTCTTTTTCAGTCCCTAACTGGCCACTCCTTAATATTCCATCATGGTATCAGCCTTTCCTTTTTCTATACTATTATTGTTGGAACCTACTTATTCCCCAGGCTTCAACTATAACCTGTGTGCAAATAAGTGTTTAGTCTGCACGTGTGAGACTAATCTCTCCCAGGTTCTAGTCTTGGGTCTCCAGCAGAGCATTCACACCTGGACTTGTTCATTTCAAATCACATGCGCCTTTCCCATTTATTGTTCCCCTCTCGAAATTTCTGTAAGCTCTTGAGCCAAAGAGCTGTCATTTTCTTTGTGCTCTCCAACCTCTCACATCTGAATAGTGTTAAGTCTGGTGCCGGTTAGGTAAGCATGGAGTGAGTGGAAGGAGATTGTTCCCAGGGGAAGTTTTCAGAGTTGAGGTCATGGAGAAGAGAGGCTTTCCAGGTGATGGTAACAGCTGACACTTGGCACTTTTCCAATTGTTTTTCACATATTCAGTCATTTGATCCCCACAACAACCTGTATGAAGCAGGCGTTGGTATTATTTCCATTTTACAGACAAAAGCATTTGCCCAGTGGGATGAAATGATGAGATCAGAGAATAGATCTCCCCTGGGCTGCTGTGTTTGGTGGGTGTCTAGACGGCATAACCTAGATGATGGGTGAGATGGGGAAGTGTGTGGAGGCTGGCACCATATCAGTCTTATCTCAGTGGTTGAAACCTTTCAGGGGCTTCTCCCTTATAGAATAAAAATTCTAGCTCAGTCTTAGAGTCCAGACTGTCCTTGAGCCAGTCTCTACATAGCCCTGTAAGCTTACGTCTTATTGTTCCTCTTGACACATGAAATAGCAAAATAACAAAGGCCCAGAAACACCCAACATTCATATCCATGAATTTGTCCACACAGGTAGATGTTCTGATGTTCAGCTCTTCATATGCAATCCATAAAAACAAAGAGCCAAAGAAACTTTTTTTTTTTTTTCTTTGCAGGGTTGTGGGGTGTTCTAGGGATTTAGCTCAGGTATTCCCAGTCCTTTTCATTTTATTTATTCTTTCTTTTTCCTTTTGAGACAGGGTCTCACTAAGTTGCTTAGGGCCTTGCTAAATTGCTGAGGCTGGCCTTGAATTTGTACTCCTCCTGCCTCAGCCTCCCAAGTTGCTGGGATTACAGGCGTGCACCACCTTTCTCTTTAACCTCTGCTTGGTGCAGAAACTTCAGTGTCCTTGACAGATGGCTTCCATTCTCTGTTAACAGCTTCTGGGATGAGGACTTTCTCTGTTGCACAGGGCAAACTCCAAAGTTCTTCCTTCTAATTACTGGAAATTAAGTTGATCTAAATTCTGCCTCCTTTTAAATTCCACTGTTAGCTTCTGGTGTTTTCTTCTCAATCTACACAATGTAATCATTTGTAAAATAAAAGGACAATTTCAGTCAGCAAAAATAATTCCATTCCTTTTGTAAATATTTTTTTGGTTGTAGATGGACACAGTACCTTTATTTCACTTATTTTTATGTGGTGCTGAGGATCAAACCCAGTGCCTCACACATGCTAGGCAAGCACTCTACCACTGAGCCATAACCACAGTCCCAAATTTCATTCTTAATACGTCCTCGCATTCCACATTTTCCTGTTCTTTGAGATACAAACCAAACGATTTTGACAAAGGATATGTGATAAGTTGCCAACTAAGAGAAAGGTTCAGTTTTATCTGAATTTTTCAGGTAACAAGCATGCCCATGGAGTGGTGGTGAAGAGCATCTTAATGAACTGTTTGTTTTTAGTAAAAAGATTGTTTTATAAAGCTCCCCAGAGATTTTTTCTTTATAAATTGTTTTCTAGAGTTTAATAATTTTCTTCCACTTAAATAAATACAGCCCAGTTAGCTGCTTTGTGTGTGTGGTACTGGGGATTGAACCCAGGGGTGCTTTACCACTGAGCTACATCTCCTAGTCCTTTTTGTTTATTTTTTCACAGGGTCTTGCTAAATTGGGGTGACCTTGAACTTGTAGTCCTCCTGCCTCAACTTCCCGAGTTGCTAGGATTACAGGTGTGTGCCACTACATCCAGCTAGTTGCATCATTTTAAACATAGTCATGAAGAACAAGATTCTAAGAGGAATAAAAAAATTACATAAATATTTCACATGCGAAGATAAATATGGTCACCAGAGTAGTTTTCCAGAAATGACACAGGATTCTTCTGAGCTTCCTCCACAAGTACTCCCTGTTCTGGTTGCTGACATTACCAACTTCCCATTGTGTCTCTCCATTTCCTCACCTGCAGCTGTCAATCAATATCCGACCCATCCTTTGTTCCCCGTTCCTGAGACTCCCTTGTTGGTGTAGACCATCCTTAACTCTGCCCAGGGCTTTGTGTGTGTGTGTGTGGTGCCCAGGATTGAACCCAGGGCCTTGTGCATGCTAGGCAAGCACTCTACCAACTGAGCTTTATCCCCAGCCCTCTGCCCAGGACTTTTTAAGATATTTTTTTAGTAGCTGGTGGACCTTTATTTTATTTTATTATTTATTTTTAATGCAGTGCTGAGATTCAAACCCAGTGCCTCACACATGCTAGGCAAGCACTCTACCACTGAGCCACGCCCCCAGCCATGTCCAGGACTTTGATACCAGCGTAGGTTAAGTCTGTCTGCTTCCTTTCTCCCTCAGTCCATTCTTCATTCCCACGCATGAGTTCCCTTTCTAAAATGCAAATTGGAAGCGAGTGTGTCAGAATTTTCCTTGGCCCCTCTCAACCTACATCAAAGTTCAGATTCTTCATGGTGCCACAGGAGGTCCTTGCACCGCCTGCTTCCCTGTTCTAAGCTTGGCGTTGCTCTCACCCACTCCTTCCCATGCACCTTATCCTGCACTTTACAAAACTACTACAATCACAGGGACGCAAATGTGCAATGCCTCTGTCCCGTTGCACCTGCTGTTTCTTCTTTCTGAGTGCCCTCCACCCCTGCCCTGACAAACTCTTTGTCTTTGAGAGCCTTATCATAAGCTTTGCCTGTGTCTTTCCAGTCCACGTGCATTCCACCTTCCACCTGGAAGTTAATCATTTCCTTGGAGCCGTCTCTGTGTCTAGTACCATCGTTTTTGTGGCTGGTTCCCATCTGTCATTTATTATTCATTAAAACATCTGACTTCCTCACTGTGGTGGTTTTTTCCCCACATTTTCACACTTTCCTACCACAAATATGTGTTTCTTTCATAGTTAGAAAAAACAGCAGTATAATGTGTATTTAGCATGAGTGCAAAGCCCTGGGTCACGCGTGCACACACACAAAGCAATAAGTAGCTTCCATTGAGCACTTAGGATGTGTCAAGCATTCTTCCAAGAGTGTCACATGTTAACTAATTTAATTTTTATGTAAATTCTGTGATGCCTGTACTGTCCTCCCTTTCCCCCTTTCTTTGGGAATGTAAAAGGGGCTGGGAAGAGAGGAGAGTTGACCAGGTGACAACAAATGGTGCAGTGAGATTCAGGTCCATTTGGTGCCTAAAACCCAGGCTACGTCTCTTTTATCCCCAGACTGCTAGAGGGATACCCTCTCCTCAAACACCCCTTTTCTCTCATTGATGCTTGAAGCTCTTCAACAAGAGTTCAGTGAGAAAGCGCTTGTACTTAGGGGGACACAATGATGAAGGCACCAGTCCAGCGGGAGACATAAAGCCTGTGTTGATAATACTAGGTAGAACGTGGTGCCAGGAGAGGGACAGTGATCTGAAGAGGAGCTGATCCTTAACGACCACTCACCCAAGTCCCAGCCGGTGTGTTAGCTTGTCTTCACAACAATCCTGTGCGGTTCTAGACCTGTGACTATCCCTGTTCACAAATGAGAAAACTGAGACACAGAGTGGGTAAGCCACTTGTCCAGTGCTCCAGAGCAAGGAAGCAGTGGCGCGGGGATCCAGACAGCCTGTCTCCAGAGCCTGGTCCTCAATCACACCACTGTACTGTCTCTGTAAGGGCTGTGTGGGTTTCAGAAGAAAGCAAGTTTATGTTCTGCTTGGGGAGGAGCGAGGCACGCGGCAGTCCTGAGACGTTCCAAGGAATGGCACACATGCTCAGTTGGGTACACAGACAAAACAGAGGTGTAGAGATGACTATGCAGTCTTGCTTATTAAATGCATACTTTGTTTCAGGCATTGTTTCAGGGAGAGGCAGACAGTGGTTAGCAGTAGGCATGGGAAAGGGACAGATCTTGGAAGGCAGTGGATGTCTGTGTGGGTCCTCTGGTTAGAGGGCACTGGACAGGATACTTTTGAGCCATGAATGGCTAAAGGAGATAGAACCATGAAGACATCTCTCTGAGGACACTGTATGTTAAGGTGGTTTGGCCCTGTGACGCCATGTATGAAACTCACAGAGAAGATGGTTTGGGGGCTTCTGCAAGGGTCTGGTCAGAGGGCGTCAGGCCAGTGTCCCAGACACAGCTGAAGAGAGATGGTGGGAACCCAAGGGAAGGACCTGCAGCTGAACTCTGGCTCCCCACACCCTGCCTGTAGCATGGTGACCTAGGGCTACCCTGACACTTTATCCCAACTGAACTGGCCTCCTGATCCCAGGATGGGCCCCTTCAGAGCCAGGTCCTGTGTCTTGGGTGCTCGGCAGAGGTCTGGTATGCTCTAGGGAGAACAGGGTGCTGGCACCCCTGGTGACCTCAAAAGCTCAGCACCGAAAAAAAAAAAAAAAAAAAAAAAAAGCCCAGTGCTGCAAACTGTGACCAGGGTCACAGGATCTCCTATACTGCCCAGGAGCAGGACTGGGCAGGTTAGGGTGGATCCTGTAATGTTCCCAACTAGTTTGACTTTTTAAAAAAATTATTTTATTTTGTTTTGTGTGTGGTGCTGAGGATAGAATCCAGTGCCTCATGCATGCTAGGCAAGTGCTCCACCACTGAGCCACAACCCAGCCCCTAGTTTCATTTTGATGCACAATCAAGTTTAGGAACCACTGGTGTAAGTCCTCTTTGGGGTCAGTTGGCAATACATAAGATGGTCCCCTAAATAAAAGGAAAATCAACCATCTCCTCACCTTGTTTCCTTGTATTGGCTTCCTTCCTATGAAGCTTGGATGTCAGCTGAACCATTCATTCCCTTTTGGAATGGGCCCCACCAGTGACCCAGAGCTCTCTCTCTAAACTATCCCCTCATCTCCAGACAAAATGACTTAAGGGCCTGGCACTGGGACTGGTGTCGGGGACAGCCACAGCAAAGAGAGGTTAGCACAGGGCAACAGGGAGTTTCAGGGCTTCTAGCCACTTGGGTAAACTTACCAGGGCAGGAGGAATTGCTCCCCAGGATTAATGACGTGTCAGAAGAGAGGATGTCAAAGGGTGAAGAGAGAAGCGGCTATTTTGTGGTGGATAAACATCGGTGCACTGGTCCCATTTGGCTGAAGCCAGTGTGTGTCTGGGGCGAGGGAGGTCATGTGTGGGGAGGATGTTCACAGGAGATAAGGTGGGCGTGCTTGGTTAGGGTCAGTCCAAGCTAAGGACCTGGTCTCTTTCCTTTGTATAACAGGCGGTCAAAGGAAGTTGATAAGGAAGAAAGTTCAATGAAAAACCTAAGACCGTCTAGTTTTAGTTGGATCCCAAGATAAAATGTGCCCACCACAAAGCCACTGGGATCTGAGGCTGTTACTGAAACAGAGCTCCTGAATTTCCTCATGCTGAGAATAAAAAGCTTCCTCATGCTGAGGGCAGATGCCAAGGAAATTAAGACTGGCATGTTCTCCAGCTACACACAGCCTGGCTAAATCTCCACATCTATCCTCTGGCTTCTGTTTCTGTGAATCATAATCCCTTCTGTGGGTCCAGGGAAGTAATCTAGTTGCTTTTCCCGAGTTTGATCAAAGTGCATAAAATTCCCTTTTGCTTTCTCCATCATTTGCCTATTTCTTACACTGGTGGGTGGCTGAATCTGGACAGCTGGGGATACGGGCGGTATCCCTGACTGAGCTGCCAATAACAGAATGGCATCCCTGGTGGGATTATAATGCCATTCATGGCTAGCTGACCCTGGAGGAGGGGAGGGGTAGGGAATGTCCCTGCAGCTGTGAAAATAATATTGTTTCAGGACTCTCCATTCCCTTTAAGAGGAGCCAACTGCCCTTTGCTGCTTTTTCTTTTCTCTCTCTCCCTCTCTCTCCCTCTCTCCCTCTCTCCCTCTCTCCCTCTCTCCCTCTCTCTCTTTTTATGTCCTTACATTGTTGGGAATTGAAGACAGGGCCTTGTGCACGCAGGGAAAGTACCCTGCCACCTTTGCTGCTGCTTTTGATAAAATGGCAAAATGAATTTTTAGGAATCTGTGGGCCCAAAGTCTGGCTGTCCCCTAGTGTCTGTCACTGGCAGTGTGCATAGACCCTCACCCTTCCTTTTCTGTTTTCTGGGGCTTTTTAGTAAATTTGGGATTTCTCATAAACCAACGGGGTGATTCCTTGAACTGTTTGGTAGCTGGGAAATTTGGCCTTGTCTTTGATAGATTTTGTTTGGTGCCAACTGTTTGTTTGGAAAAGACACCAAGAGGAGTAGAGACCTGGGGTGTTTGGGAGATCTCTGTTATGAAAATGGAAAGCGCTAATTCTATTTTGGAGCTGCTTGGAGAAGTTATGCTTGCAGCACAGGCCATGTATCTGAAAGTGCACTGTTTTAACGCGACTGTTTTATAAGTTTGTTAACTTGACAACTGACTTAACAGGCTAAATTCAGATGCCTATAGCAATGGATTTATCTACTAAGGCAATTCCATTTCAGAAGTGTTACTTCATTCCTGGGTATACGGCCTGTCCAGAAGTTGCATATAAGGTCCTGGTCACTCCTACACGCTAAGTCACCCCATTTACCCCTTGTTTTTGGGTCCTTTCCAAGCCTCATAAGAACTAATATATAGCCCACCAGGGACACAGTAGGAATTAATTCCTAAAAGCAGTATATTTTATTAACCCAAAATATTTCCCAAGCATGATGCTTGATTCAGTTATTAGATCATTAGAGGAATATATATACACACACACACACACACACACACACACACTACACACACACACACACACACACACACACACACACACATATATGACAAAATATGTCTGTAATAGCTTTGTTTTGAGATCATGCCCCTCACCCCGGTAAATCCACTTCTTGATTCTGCATGCTTATATGTTTTTCGTCTTGTCTGATGAAAAGCTTCTGTTTTTCTCTAGGATTTTTTTCTCTCTCTGGTAAGAAACTGGTTATTCAAGTTTTGCTGGTCTAAGTTTTTGAGATGTAAATTTTCTAACTTAACCAAGAATGCAAATTGAAGATTTACAGCCTGCTTAAAGTAATATCGGACAACAGTCTGGTTTTTAAAACTGGCAAATGAGCCTGGTGTGATGGCACATGTCTGTAATCCCAGCAGACTCAGGAAGCTGAGACAGTAGGATCTCAATTTCGAGGTCAGCCTGGGCAACTTAGTGAGACCCTGTCTCAAAATAAAAAATAAAAAGAACTGGGGATGAAGCTCAGTGTTCCCTGGGTTTAGTCCCTAGTATCAAACAAAACAAACAATACCCACTACCCACCCCTCCAAAATAAACCTGGCAAATGATAAACCTAAATTTTGAAATTTTCTTTTGCCTATATGTTTTTAGATTATTTGTTTGAATGGCAACAGTTTGGCTTATAGATAAGTAACACATAACTTAAAACCTGCTAAGTAACCCAAATGCCTTTGACTTACTTTAGTAAGTCTGTGACAAATAATTTAAACTTGTTGGCAATAAAGATAGCTTTAAAATCTGGTTAATCATTTTTTTTGGCCTGCTAACCATAGCAGAATACTTGTTTAGTAAGATATAGTGTTTAATGTTTTCTATATACAGTAATCTTTTAGGAATTTTTGACAAAGAATAATTTAAAATGTTATATTGATTTCCAGGACTAAGCTAAAGATGGTGTTAAAATGAGGAAATGAGACAAATATACAGGACAGGTATTTATAAATGTTCAATTTTTTTCAAAAACATTCTTCGTTTTTGCTGTAAAGGACTTTTCCAAATAGAATAAATGGTTGCCAGATATGTTTGTTTATGTGGCCTAATGGTAGCAGTCTATGATAAAAACTGAAAGGGCTTACCCACTTCTTTGTAATAGATGAGCTAATACTATTTTCCTATCTATTTGGTTAGCTTGGATTCTTTAAAAAAAAGTTTTAAAAATTATTTTGGTTTTACAAGAAAACCTTAGGCTTTTCACATCTCAAATATATTGTTTTTCTTTTGAAAAATATGTAAATTTTATATCTATATATGACTTTCCATATTCATGGCTTGTCTTTTTTACGTTGCAGCCAGAAGATTGAACCCAGGGTTTTGCATGTGCTGGGTAAATTCTCTACGATCAAGCTACACTCCCAGCTGTTTTTATTTTGAGATAGGGTCTCACTTGTGACCTTGATCTGGTCTTGAACTTGTGATTCTCCTACCTCAATCTTCTGAGTAGCTGGGATTACAGGCATGTGCCACCATGCCTAACCTGTCTAAAATATAAATTGTTTAATGGATTTAAAAATTCATAACTGAGGGCTGGAGGTGTAGCTCAGTGGTAGAGTGCTTGCCTAGCACTTGTGAGGTGCGATCCATAGCACTGCATAAAAATAAATAAATAAAATAAAGGTGTGTCCAGCTATAACTAAAAAAAAAATTTTTAATAAAAAATAAAAATTCATAATGTAATATAAAGCCAATACTCTGCCTCCCAAAAACCTGTCAATCTGCGCTCTGCCCACCTCTATGTTAGAGGAATTTCCGGCTCGCTGCCGCCATTTTCCTGCTGCCCATGTTCCGTCCTAACATGCTAAATAGCTATTGGTTCATCAGTCAGCTTGCAAGTATTCTCCTCCGCTACTGGTTCCTTCCAGCCCGCGAGATTCCAATACCTGGGAGAAGCTGCCGCCATCTTTCTCGTTTTCCTTTCTTTTCACTCTGGAGCGGACGTGTTAGTTGTCCGCATAATAAAGTCTCTTGCGTGAGACCTCGTGTCTGCGGTGCATTTTTCTGGGAGCTATTGGGGAGCTGAGCGAGTGGACGGCAGTTCAGCAGGATCACGCAGCTGCGGCTACCAGGGGTCCCAAGCTGCCTTACACATAATTGAGCCTGTGCACTAAAATGTCTGAACTGAGTTTGGACTAATTTCTAAAAAGGTTTATAATTGTTTTGTAAATATTTTAAAACTTTAAAAATCTGACAGTCTGAATGTAAAGCTATAAATCATGAGTGTTCTCTTAACATATTACAGAGGTAACTAAATTATTTTGATAAGTTGCTAACCTCTCTATGCAGTAATAATTATTTCTTATATACTGTTTGTAGTCATTTTAGATACCACAATCCATGTCTCTATAGTTGATAAGGAGCAATCCTGCTTTATTTATTCTCCATCTCAAAATAAATTTAAGGTTGAAGATTTTAAAAAATATTTTTAGTTGTAGATGAGTGTGGGGGTTTTAGCCATGTCTAGTGTGGATGAGGGAAGGGTTAACTGCCAGAGGTGCCGGCAATAAATCAGTTAATTACCAACAAACTTATCTAATCAATAAACACACAAGAGCCAATACTCTTTTCAAATGGGAGGGGGCATGATGGATGGGGCCATACCAGATCTAGTCTCTAACAAGATGGAGTAGGCTACCTCTCCTTCATTTATAGTCACACAGGTAAAGGGCCTGGACCAGGAGGGGCTTCTTCCATGAGGAACAGGATGGGGTGGAGTTAGGGAAGCCATTTATTTAGGGAACTAGCATATCATCAGATGGTAAGCCACTCCCAACACAGGGCCACTTACTCCTAGGCTATCTGGAACAGTCTATCATGACCGCCAGTTCCTGGGAGTCAGACTTCTGTATGCCATGGCTTAGCCCAATCTGATTCTGCTAGGTATGGTTGGCTCCTCACAGATGAGCATCTTTATTTTATACCTTTATTTTATTTACTTATTTTTTATGTAGTGCTGAAGATCGAACACAATGTCTCACATATGCTCAGCAAGCGCTCTACCACTGAGCCACAACCCTAGTCCTGAAGATTTTAATACAGTGCATTAGTCAGCTTTCTGTCCCTCTAGTCAAAATACTAACAATAATAACTGGATGTAGCAGCACACAGCTGTAATCCCAGTGGCTCAGGAGGCTGAGGCAGGAGGATCACAGGTTTGAAGTCAGCCTCAGCAACTTAGTGAGGCTATAAGCAACCTAGTGAGACCTGTCTCAAAATAAAATATAAAAAGGGCTGGAGATGTGGCTCAGTGGTTAAGCACCCTTGGATTCAATCCCTGTTACAAAAAAAAAAAAAAAGTAAAAAAAAAAAACCCAAATAGTAATAATTTGTGGGAAGAAAAATTTATTCAGGCTCATGGTTTCAGAGGTTCAGTCCATGGCTGGCTGGATCTGTTGCTCTGGGCCTGAGATGAGGTGGAACATCACTGCAGAAGGGCACAGTGGAGGATAGCTGCTTCCCTCATGGCATTCAGGAAGCAGAGAGAACAGGCAAGGTACCAGGGACAAAACATAAACCCTGGAGCCTGCGTGGGAACAGATGAGCAAATAGCAGAGGGTGGAGCCATAGGGAACTAGGATGGAGAGGTAAGAGGGTGCCATGACTTATGTGTTGATTTGGACCCTTTTGGTTACAGAATGTGCGTGAAATCAATAAATGTTGTGCATGACACATTAAGTTGCCAGGTTTATTCATAAAACTGTAGCTAGTTTAACCACCAAAAAGGAATTGGTAAGTACATCCTCTTGGGTGTGCAAAATGAGACTGCGCAAGCCTGCTCATCTCTAACTACAATATCTCTTGCTGGATTCCCCAAAACAGTCCTTGGTCATTCGCTTATACCTGTTCTAGGTGTTGCTGCAATGTGTATTTTGTCAATGTGATTCAAGTTCTTAATCAGTTGATTTTAAGTGAAGATGGCCCTCAGTACTCTGAGGGGACTGATTCAATCAGTTGCAGGGACTTAAGAATAAAACTAATGCTTCCAAGAAGAAATTCTTTTTCTGTAGCCTTCCCTTCCTGGTGGCCTGCCCTAAGGATTCCCTACATGCCTAGTAGCCCCCACATTGGACGGAGACACTTCATGGCCATGAATCTCTGAATCTAGATCTCCTACTGCTTCTGTTCCTCAGACTTATGTAAGGGGCATGTCATGTAAGGCATTGGCGGCCACAGTTAAGAGCTTGGTTTGTACCCTGCCTAGGTGAGCTGGGAGTCATTGGAGGGCTCAAGCAAAGTGACCATGATTTGACGTCCGTGGATGAGAGCTCACGCTGGCATGACAAAGATATGTTTGGAAAGGAAAAGAGAAAAATCTGACTAGGAATAGGTTTGAAATATCCTAAAGATGATTTATTACTTTGCTGTGGTTGGAGAGGCAATGGGGACTCGGTGTTTTCAAATTTACTTATTTATTTAGTCAGTGAGTAGAGGATGAACTCAAAATGTGATAAATTCCTGGTAGAATCAAGAATGTTTTTAATTTGACCTCTTGAGCATTAACCAGTTGAGTTATTTCCTATTTCTCTTGACTCTGCAATCTGCTTTCAATGTGCTATTTTACCACAAACCACAACAGACTCTTTGATGGTCAGCTCAGCTGCTGTCAAAACACTCTTTTACAAGAGATGGTCCATGGAGAGTTCATCTGGCATCAGATGTTATTAGCTTTGCTCCTTAACTTCTGACGGCAGGTTTTCCCACATTCACTACATACACAGGATTTCTTTCTCTGGAGAATTTCCCAATGATTTTCAATGACCGAATGACCCAATTTATATTTCTTACAAGATTTTTCTCCTTGAACTTATTCAAGTGTGAAGAATAGAAATAGAATTTTTGCAGTGGCAAGAGGGGACCCAATAGCAGGTTTTAGGTTAGAATGTGACCTGGAGAAAGGGAATACTTTTTATTTTGAGTACCAGAGATTGAACCCAGAGACTCTTAACCACTAAACCACATCCCCAGCCCTCTTTTATATTTTATTAGAGACAGGGTCTTGCTTGCTGCTCAGAGACTTGCTAAGTTGCTGAAGCTGGGTTTGAACTCAAGATCCTCCTGCTTCAGTCTCCTGAGTTCCTGGGATTATAGGCGGGTGCCACCATGCCTGACCAGGAAGGGAACACTTTTCCCTCTCTCATGGAATTTTGATGCTGTTTCTAAACAACTCACAGGTTTATAGGACTCTTTAAACCTTCCATTAATATCCATTGGCTCACAAATTTTCCACCTTGGAATATTTAGCTCATTCTTAGTTGTGAACTTTTGGTCTAAGACAACACACAGAAAAAGCAAATATCATTTATCTCTGTTGTCATGAAAAGAAACATTCTACAAAAAGACTAGATTCTTTACAAAACTCCGGTAAAACAGACAAGCAGCCTGTGTGATGGGGGCAGACAGACCTTCTGTGAGGATTCTAGCTCCACTGCTTGACTGCTTCAAGCCTCTGGGCAAATCTTTTGAATTTCCTCATGGGGAAAATAGGGATGCAACTATCTCCTAGGTCAGATTCTTATGGTTATGGGATACATGTGAAATCACTAAGTGCTGTGCAAGATACATTATCCGATGTTTTGTTGTTTTTGGTACCCGGGATTGAACCCAGAGGCACTCAACCACTGAGCCACATCCCAGCTTTTAAAATTTTTTTACTTAGAGACAGGGTCTTACTAAGTTTCTTAGGGCCTTGCTAAGTTGCTGAGGCTGGCTTTGAACTCATAATCCTCCTGCCTCAGCCTCCCAAGCCACTGGGATTACAGACATGTGCCACCATGTCTATGTTTATTCAGAAAATAGAAGCTAGTTTAAACACCAAAAAGGAGATGGTAAGTCTATCCTCTTGGGTGTGCAAAGTGAGACTGCAAACCTGGTCATCTTTGCACTATATTGTCTCTTGCTGGAATCCATAAAACACATGGTAATTGATTAGATCTTGTACTTGGTAGCAGTTTTAAGTGCTTCTTTAGATAACTCAGTTGAGTCTAGTTTCACAGATAATCTGGTTACTTTCTAGTGAATTACTTTCTCTAGAAATACAGATCCTGAGTAATGCCCTTTTAGGACCAATTCTTAAGACTCTCTCTCTTTTATTTTTTTGTACTGGAGATTGAACCTCACTAAGTTGCTGAAGTTAGCCTCCAACTTGTAATCCTCCTGCTTCAGTCTCCCAAGTTGCTAAATTACAGATGTGCATCACTGCACTGGGCTTAAATAAAGACCTCTTAGTATGAAATAAATGTTCTCCACGGGTCGGAGGCTTCTGTTGTTGGTGTGCTGAAGAGAGTAGGAGCAGGAAGTATAAAATGACAACTGGGGAGAAGTAGGGGATTGGAATCACTTTTCTCAGTTTAAGATAACATGGGGGTTTTCCAAAGAATATGAGTCGATAAAATGTCTGAAGAGATCCCCTGGTTTTCTCTCCCTCACAACCAATTCTGTCATTTCCAGAGATCCCTTTGAGGAGAACATATTAGAGATTTGCTGGTTTTGAGCTGTGTGAACTTGAAAAAATTACTGAACTGCTAGGTCTGTATACTTTCATCTGTAAAATAAAGATATGTAGCAGTACCCATGCCATAGCTGCCTGTTACAATGAAAGAGAACAAGAGTTCATGTACAGCTCCAATAACATCACTTGGTACATTGCAGACACTGTCCTCTAATTTATATACATTTCATAAACTCCCTTTCATGCTCTTTGACACTCTCTCCAAACTTCTTATTCCTCAACTTCCATGGAAACACCAATGCAAAAGACAGGGAAGGACAGCCCCAATCCCATGGAACTTTCACACTTAAACAAAAGAAGAACAAATTAGGAGCAAAACAAAAGCAGACATTAAGGTGCATGTGTCACACAAAGCAGCAAATTTCACAAGAAAACTTTTAAAGTCCTATTTTTGTGGGGGAGGGGTGCATTGGGGATTGAACCCAGGGGCACTCTTCCACTGAGCTACATCCCCAACCCTTGTTTTTTATTTTGAGATAGGGTCTCACTAAGTTCCTGAAGCTGGCCTCCAATTTGCAATCCTCCTGCCTCAGCCTTCTGAGTTGTGGGGATTAGAGGCATGTGCCCACCATGCCTGGAAAAACTGTGGTGGTCTTGAGAGCTTCTCTCATTTTTGGAGCAATTTATCTTGAAGGATCCATGAGTAGTATAAACTTAGAATTTCTCCATTGGAAGAATAGGAGTCAACAAACAGAAACTTGGTACCAACTCCTGAGAGCTTCCATTACATAAAGTCAGAAGTGTCCCTTTGTTAGGGACATTGATGGCAATTCCTGGAACTCCCTTCTTGATGGGAGTGTAAGAGTATTTTCAAAGAATCTTATGGAAGACACAGCACACACAAAATTGAAACCAGATGTATATGGTCACAAAGTGTGAAATGTATATGAAGTGATGAACAAAATACTATGTTGAAGCTAGTTGGAGCAGGAATTTATGCTAGTGTAGAACAGAAGTGGAGTCTTTCATCACAATCCTCAAAGTTTTTAGCCCCCAAAAGATGCTAACAATATGCTTCCTGGATGAAAGAGTGAGGGACTGACTGATGAGGTGTGGATTTTTTTAGAAAGTATATTTTTAGTTGTAGATGCACATGATATCTTTATTTTTTTTAATGTGATGCTGAGAATCGAACTCAGTGCCTCTCACACACTAGGCCAGCATTCTACCACTGAGCCACAACCCCAGCCTGAGGTATGTTTTAAGACAAGGTTGAAGGTAAAAGACTAATCAGTTAGGTCTTGATAAAATAAATTTAGAAGATGGGAAGGAAACAGGGATTTTTTTTTTCTTTGTGGTACTGGGGATTAAACCCAGGGATACTTTACTATTGAGCTTAACCCCTGCCCTTTTTGTTTTTTATTTTGAGGCAAGGTCTCATTAGGTTTCCAAGGCTGGCCTCAAAGTTGTAATCCTCCTGCCTCAGCTCACTGGGATTATAGGTGTACATGCATCACTGCACCTAGCTGGAAACAGGGTTATTAGCATTCACTAGGCACATCTTGAAAACAAGGAACAAAGATAGGAATAGCAATAAGGGACAGGATACAGGGAGGGAGCCCACAGGAAATCATCCTGGCTGGAGCCCAGGAACCACATTGGGAAACAGAAGGTGACAAGGTTGGGATACTGAATGACATAGATGTGGTACTGCATAAGCATCCATTTAGACTAGAAGGATGAAACTGATATTTTAACAATCTTGGCAGAAATAAACTGGGTTGTGAAGAAAAGGGAGAAGAGTTGAATTCAATCCTTGGCTCAAAGCACTTAACCATCTAGCTCCTTCTGGTTCAACCTCTTTTTAGAGGATGTGCCTCCCCCATTCTTTGCTAGCCTGGCAGAAAGCAAACCATTTTCATGGGTCACTCAACTGCCATTGAAATAGCCTTGAAATAAAAGATGGAATATGCTCTTGGCTCATGTGACATATAACCATGCCAAATTAATGTTCCTTGAATAATTTCAGAAGAAATATTATTAACTTGATTCTCGTATCTTAAAACTAGGAGCATTTATTATTTAATCTAAAAACGGTGTTTTGGTTTCTGAAGTTTCCCCAAACTTCATTACACTCAGAATATATACACTAAAGTGGAAAAAAAGAGGCACTGAACCAATTTAAACTTCCATTTAAGTGTTATATATAGTATAACTGTGGTTTTTCATAGGTGTGGATATGTGTATCAATATCTGGCAAGTTAAATGTCCCAGTTGTGGCATTTTCCTCATAGTATTCACAATCACAGTGTGAACAATGAGCATTTCATATTTACCCTACTCATTAGATTCATTGCCTGAGTACACCATCTGGTTATCTGATAATCAGTAAAACCCTCGCTGAGAGTTTTCTCACACTGGCCATGTGTTAATACCAATATAGTAAGGATAATCTGATATATATCAAAATATGAACCCTGACAGAAGTATTTCCCAGTTACTGCATTTCTTTCCATGTTGGGGATTCCCTGACATGTGCTACAATGCAATCTAGCTTCTTTCTGTGATCACATATAGATTCTTTGGCATGAAGTAAGACCACAGCTTACAAGTTTACTTTCCAGTATGGAGTCTCTGATGTTTGATAACAATCTGTGCTAAGAAAAAAGGTTTTGTCATATGCCCAGTGCAAGCACAAAGTCTCTCTCCCTGGTGTCTTGTCTCATGATGAGCTGGTGTGACTTATAATTGGATGCTTCCCCTTACTCGACATTTATGTGACTTTTCTGTGGCATGAATTCTCTGAGGCCTAATTGAGAAGTCTGCCTACACTACTTTCCACAGTGACTACATTTAAATAGTTTCTCCCCTGTATTTTCTGTTGTGTCAGAACTGAATTCTGACCAACAGCTTTTCCACATTCATAATACACAAAGGGTTTCTCTCCAGTATGAATTCTCATTCATTATAACATATAACTTCTGTCAGCATGATTTTCCACACTAATTACATACATAAGATTTCTTTTTGCTGTCATTTTTTGATGTTTTCTGGAGAAAGAAGTCCCACATTTAAAATTCTCATAGAGTACTTGTCCTAGAATGCTGAAAAACTTCTCAAATTTCTTGTTTTTGTAGACTTTTTCAGGTGGGGATATTCCTGTGGACATCCTTCACTTTCCTAGGATCCATTCTTGAGGAAGGGAATTTTCCTTCTGTCTCCCCTATGAGCAATTCTTTGATCTTCCAGTTCTCATTATCACTGGATTCTCTGAGTGACTCATAAACATCTGCTTCACAAACATCCGCTGCTTCACAAGTGCTACGTTTTTGAGGTACATGTTTCCTTGGAGTTGGTTTTGCCTAATAGAAAAGAGAAGATGCATGTATCATTGAGGCTTGGGCTGAGGAAGAAAAGAACAGTGTTTAGAGCAGAGGAGGATAATCCCCGAAGCACCAATATAAATGAAGTGGTATGGTATAAGTAACCTTGGGAGAATTTTTCTAAAAGAAATTTTTGTGAAGTTGTTGATAGACAGGGTGCCTTTGTTTATTATTATTATTATTTTTTGCGGTGCTGAAGATGGAACCCAGTGCCTCACGTGTGCTATGCAAGCGCTCTGCCACTGAGCTACAGCCCCAGCCCCACCTTAGTTGAATTCTTACTCTGTGGCTTATTATCTGCGGAACCTGCCAACTTCGGCGAGCTCAGAGGTTATCTGAGGAACCTGGAAGACATGATGAGCGTCACTAGCTCAGAGGATATCTTCCCACCTCCACATGACGTCACTAGCTCGGAGAATATCTTTGGAACCTTGACCTGACTGCCACCAGTTCACGGTATCTGTGGAAAGTGGAACACGTGATAACGGCAGTTAGCACACAGGACGTCTGAGGAACCTGGAAGACAGGATGACCGTAGTAGGTCGTGGGCATCTGTGGAACCCTGAGGACCTGATGACGCCATACCTCACAAGATAGCTGTGGAACTCAAAAGAAGTGACGACACCATACCTCACAGGGTGTCTGCAGGCTTTGGAACACAAGATAACCTCCGTTAACTCACAGGATCTCTGTGGAATCCGGAAGAAAAAAATGGGATGACAGTAGTTCATGGCATCTATGGAAGATGTAATGAAGCCATACCTCACAGGGTGTCTGTGGAGCCGGAAGCTGTGATGACGTCACTAGCTCTGGGCATCCATGGAACCCGGAAGATGGGGTGATAGTAGTTCATGGGCATCTATGGAACCCCGAAGATGTAGTGAAGCCATACCTCACAGGGTATCTGTGGAACCCGGGAGATGGGATGACTGTATTTCATGGGCATCTACGGAACCAGAAGACGTAACCATGCCATACCTCACGGGGTGTTCATGGGGAATCTACGGAACCGGAAGACGTAAGGACAGCCATACCTCATAGGGTATCTGTGGAACCGGAAACGTGATGACGTCAGCTAGCCCACTGGGTACTTGTAGACTTGATGCCCAAGTCAGCGAGCCGCACAGCACATGTGGGCTGCACTTCCGCTGTAAGTGAAAGCAGGAGGTTCACCCGTTTAGAGAGGTTTCCCTGCCTTGTAGGATGCAGAGGGCGCCCTGTGTGATGAGAGGCGGAGAGTACGAGAAAAATCGGTCTTTAAGAAGCTCATCATCTCCCAGAGGAAGATGGACGTACACCTGTGGAAGTTCAAATCCGTACACAGAAAGCAAGAAAACCAAGTACTGAAGGACATCCAAGGTCAGAAAGAGATCGGTTTGGAATACGAAATGCTGGAAGGACCTCTTGAATTAGGAAAGATTACCCAGTTTTTAAAGGAAATTATCGTGGACAGGTAGGTATTATGCAAGAGGTCTGAGTAGGTAATGAGAACAGCAGCAAATCGAAATCTGCGAATGACCTGGGGTTAAGTGTTAAGAGGTCAATCCACAAGTGGGGCGCAGTATCCCACACCTGTTTTCTCAGCAACTTGAGAGGCTGAGGCAGGAGGATTGCAAGTTCAAAGCCAGCCTCAGCAACTTAATGAGGCCCTAAGCAACTTAGTGAGACCCTGTCTTAAAAAGGGCTGGTAGGGATGTGGGTCAGTGGCAAAGTGCCCCTAGATTCAATCTCTGGTACCAAAAAAAAAAAAAAAAAAAAAAAAAAAAAAAAAAAAAAAAAAGTGCCTGTTAATCTATAATTATCTTAATATAACATGCTTACTTAGATCAAACACTATGAAAGACACTGTCATCCACACTGTGTTGACTTACACATATGAGGAATACATAAATATTCATGGTTCAAAGAGATCACAAATTACTGCCTCGGGTGTGGAATCAGAAACAATAGCAACAGTTAGGAAATCAAAGATTAAATTTTTTAAAAAAGGCAATTCACAGCAAGAATGAAGAGATTCTACAGTGAGTAGCAGCAACCTGATCACATCCTGCTAGGGCTGTCAGGTTCTTTAGGTTTTGCTTGAGAACCAATGGAAACACAGATCAAAGGAAAGATTTTGAAAGAGGAGCATTATGACAGCAGTATTAAATATGGCTGGGGATGACAGACTACATAGAAAAAAGATTTTAGAAAAGCCTTGAACAATCTAAGTAGACAGATTGTTAACTGTATTGTGCATATTATTACTAATGTTTGTTAATCACTGAGAAAGTGTAAACTCTTCCTCCACAATTGTGGATTTCCCAGTATCTCCTAATTGGATCAGTTTTTTTCTGCTTAGCTTTTGAGGCTATTCAGTTAGGTACATACTGCTTCAAAAATTACATATTTCTGGTGAATTGATCCATTTTAAATAACCCTGTGTCTTATATTGCTTGTTATGTGATCAGTTTTGTCAGGTATTAATATAGCAGCACCACCTCTCATTCAATTTGTGTGTGTGTGTGTGTGTGTGTGTGCGCGCGCACGCGCGTGCGCACGTGTGTGTATACATGCATTCCTTTACTTTCAAGCTTACTGGATAATCACATTTTTGGTATGTAAACAATATATAAATTTTAAAAATTAGAGTCCTATGGGTCTGGGCGTGGTGGCACACTCCTGTAATCCCAGCAGCTGGGGAGGCTGAGGCAGGAGGATTTGAGTTCAAAGCCGGCTTCGGCAAACTCAAGGTGCTAAGTGAGATCCTGTCTCTAAATAAAATACAAAATAGAACTGGGGATGTAGCTTGGTGGTTGAGTGCCCCCAAGTTCAATTCCTGGTCCCCTCCAAAACTAGAGTCCTATGTCTTGAGCCTGGAGGTCTTATTCTATTTGCTTTTGTAACCAACATATTGAACAAGCATGTTTGTCTCTCTCTGTCCTTTTGAACTTTCTCACTGAGTTGTTTTTCCACTGCTACTGGGTAGTCTCATTTCTGATCACTCTCAATTAAAATGCAAACCACAGTCCCAACTCAGTAACTAAACTTTTCCCTTTCTCCAGATGAGTCTTTACAGGATAGAAAGAGTATGGAGCCAGTGTTCCATTTTTTTTTTTTTTTCTGTTTGGCATTTTAAATTCCTCTCCCAGTGTGTTATCATAATTTCTTACCCCTCTGTGGTTAGAGCACAAAATGAACAAAGAAGGGGTTCTAGCCCCAGGGGATGTAGCTCGGTGGTAGAACACTTGCCCTGCATAAGCAAGGCTTTGGATTTGATCCCCAGCATTGCCAGCCCTCCAGGGAGATCAAAGAGAAAAGCGGGAAGGAAAGTTCTGATTCTTTTGTATTGTAAGTTGGGAACCCATTCCTAAGGTCTTTAAACTTGACATCATGGTCTGCCTCAATATCTACTTGAGATTCTGATAGATATTCATACCTTGTTTGACCAATTTTAGTGATTACTGATATATTTTGATTTATCTCTACCACTCCATCCTAAGCTTCAGTTCCCTTTCCTATTTTATTTTTCTCCATAGCACTTACTACCATATACATATTAGATTTATGTATTTTTTTGCTATTTACCCCATCTCCACCAGGAATGTAAACTTCCTAGCAGGATTACTCCACTAGGAAAGTAAACTTCCTAGGCAGGGATTGCTGATTGTTTTGTTCATTGTTATATCTCTAACACCAAGAATAGTAACTGAACATAGTATAAATTGTGTAAATAATTGTAAATAACAGTCTCCTGCCTACTCACAAGAGAGCAAGCCTAGACTTTTTTTTTTTTAAGTGGTAGTGGTGGTGGTGGTGCTGGGGATTGAACCCAGAGGACGTGCATATGCTAAGCACACACTCTACCACTGAGCTGCACACCCAGCCCAAGCCTAGGTGGCTTAAAAGATTGTTTTACTAAACCTTCATGAAACCAATAATCCCTATGTACTGATAGGGATTATCAGTAGTATTTTTGTATAGATAGGAATTGAGAAAAGCTACTTAAGTTAATTTACAAGGTTCATTTAACCAAGTAAGAAATAAACCAGTCTTGCTTATGAACATGGGTGCTAAAATCCTAAATATTAATAACTTTATTAATATATTAAAACACATAAAATATATTATATTACAGGAATATGAGAATGGCTAAGTGTTTAAAAACATAAATGTAATATACCATATGAACAGATTAAATAAAAATCATGTGATCATTTCAGTAGATCAGAAAAGCATTAGGCAACTCAACAAAACATTCACAAAAAATTTCAAAATTCCTGAGAAAGTGTATCTATCAAAACTAAAATCAAGACTGTGGAACCAACCTAGATGTCCTTCAATTGATGAATGGATAAAGAAACTATGGTGTGTATATATATACAATGGAATATTACTCAGCTATAAAGAATAATAAAAGTATGGCATTTGCAGGCAATGGATGAAATTGGAGAATATCATGCTAAGTGAGATAAGCCAATCTCAAAAATCCAAAAGACGAATGATCTCACTGATAAGTGGATGATGACACAAAATGGAGGGTGGGAGGGGGGCAAGAATGGAGGAAGGAGGGACTGTATAGAGGGAAAAGAGGGGTGGGAGGGGTGGGGGGGAAGGAAAAAATGACAGAATGAATCAACATCATTACCCTATGTAAATGTATGATTACACAAATGGTATGCTGTTACTCCATGTACAAACAGAAACAACATGTATCCCATTTGTTTACAATAAAAATAAATTTTTAAAAAAGGAAAAAAAACCTAAAATCAGATATCATATTTATTTGAGACTTGATAAGCAATCCAATTAAAGTCATGAGCAAGACAAAAATCCCTGCTCAGATGATTTCTGTTTGATAATATACTGAAGGTCCTAATCAATGCAATAAGAAAAAGGATTAAGGCACAAGAATTGTGAAAGAAAATATAAAATCACCTTGTTAAAGGATAATGTGAATTGTCTGCCCATTGACCTTCAGAAAATTGTTAGATGTAACGAAAGTTCAGGAAGTTTCTGGATACAAAGTCAATGTTCAAATTACTAACATTCTATTCTAAAATAATCACCAACTAAAACAATAGGAATAAATGATTTTATTCACAGTAAGAACTGATGATAACTAGAATCTTGTTATTGTAAAATATTACTGAAAGACAAGCAAAAAAGAATAAATGGAGAAAGAAACCAAAGTAAGGAATGGAAAGATGTGATACGGCAGATGCCAATTTTCCTAAAATTCGTTGTCAATCCATTATGTTATGGTCCCTGCAAAGGCAGATGGATCTACTCTTTCTTCCCCCAACAGACACACAAGATTTGGTTCTAATATCGAGACTGATAATGTCCCCCTACACTCTAACGTTATGAAAAGGTTTATTACTTATAGAATTTACGTCTGAGGAGAGGAAGGCAGGTCTGTCTAGCAAGTCTGCATGTATTTGAAGGAGAAAGCAAAGGAGACTGGTCTGGGAGTTTGATTATTAGGGAAGGGGCTGGGGTGAGAGTTCCCACACTCAGTTCAGCTAAGCCCCTCCATGGCTTGAATCTCCCACTGACACAAGGAGTGGACTCCAGGAGAAAGAAGGCTTAAAAGTTGTCAAACCAGAAATCTAATCAGAATGCTTATCATTCTTCAAAAAATAAAAAATTTGATTGTGATTTTTTTTGCAGGGGTATAATTTTTAAAAAAATTGTTTAAAGTTGTAGATGGACACAATACCTTTATTTATCTTTATGCGGTGCTAAGGATCGAACCCAGTGCCTCAAACGTGCTGGGGAAGTGCTCTGCCACTGAGCCACAACCACAGACTGCAGGGATATAATTTGACAAACTTATCCTACAATTCACATCTGGAATAAAAAAAGTCAGTAAATATTCAAAATTTGGAAAAACCATAAGAAAATAACAAGTAACTTTGTACTGGGAAGTATTAATTACAGTCACCCCACCCCCCAAAGGAGAATCCTGATGAAATTTAACATCTGTATGTAACCTCTGTATTACAAAAGTGTTATTTGGAAACAAGGGAAACCACAGTAAACAAAGTGAATTATATATCAAAATAGGATTCCAATGTACTTTCAAAATAAAGGAAAGTCAGGAATTCCTTCAGAACAAAGAACTCCACCTTGATGCTGGTTTAAGGGATGGAAGCACAGTGAGAATACAAAGAAAATACTGGAAAAAGTTTGCCACACACAACTGACAAAAGGCCTGGCTTTCAGAATTGCAGAATTGAATTCTAAAAATAAATCTGACTTAGAAGTCCAGGCTCAATTTAGCCTCTTACTCAAGTTTTGCAATTCCCATTTGGTTCTTGGCTTTTTCACTCCAGAAAATAAAGAGATTGTGTTACAGGATGATCAAAGATTTTCTGTCTTGAAATTATAATATTACCTAATTATGAGATGAGCATATTTATAAGAATATTGTTTCTAATGATGCATTGAAGATAATAGAGGACCTAAAACATCACATGATGTAGGACCAGACCCTCATTCTGTCACTTACTACCTGGGTGACAATAATAGAATACTTACTTCCTCGTGACCAGAATTTCTTCCCTGATGGAATAAGGATAATTACAATACTGTCGAAGAGTAAATTAAATCATGTACATAAAGTGTTTGGCACAGTGCCTGGCATCTAATGAAAGCTCAAATGATGTCATTACCTTCTCATTATAATTATTGCTGAAGGGAACATGGCTGCAGCCGTTTCTCCCCTGCTGCCTACCCCCACACCATTTTATTATCTAAATTGTCATCTAGGTCATTGGTCCAATTAGCCTGCAAACTTCCACTACTTAAGGGTATTTCCCCTCGCATTTGCGCTCTCTCTCTCTGTCTGTCTCTCTCTCTCTCACCCTTAAGGGCAGACACTCTGCTCATCTGCTTAATAAAATCTCCTGTGTGAGTTCCTATGTCTGGAGTGGCTTCTGGGTGCTTTCTTTGGTGCTGTGACTCAGATGGGCTCTTCTACCGCCACTTAGGTGAGTGGAATCCCATCTGTGACCTCCCCACTCCAGATGCTGGTCTCACCTTCCATTCACACTTAATTGCACGTCCACCGCTGGCTTCAAATTGGTGAGTTTTCCCCTAGGTTGACTTAAACGCTCCTCTGCTGACCTGAGACAACCCTTGGACATCCGGCACCTTCAAGGCTGTTGAGGAGTGGGGGTTCCCCCAGCCATGACTTTTACAGTTATGGCTGGCCCCCTTAGTTGACCTTATCTGATGGGTGGGTCCCCCATCTTTATGGTGGAGATTCCCTCTCTGGGTTGAGGCTCCTCTTCACTTTTTCTCTTGAAATTCCTGGTGCCAGGTCCCCAACCCCCTCGACTTTTGCCCAGCACACACTGATGGGGGTGACAACTCCCCTCATTGTACTGTCTCCTCTTCTCCAGCCAACTAGTCTGTGACCTCGGGATGCTTTGGACACTGACTTGGTTGTTTATCAATCTCTATCATGGGATCTGGGTCCTCCCTTCCAGCAGATTCAACCCTGGGCTGTCTACTAAACAACTTAAACCCCTTCACCTGACCCCTGGCCTAAAGCCACCAAAACTTTTTCACTTGTGTAATGATATTTGGCCACAATATCCTTTAGATAATCAATTAAAATAGCCACCTAATGGCACCCGGGATTCCAATGTTCTATGAGACTTATACAACTTCTGTGAGCAAGCGGGCAAGTGGAAAGAGATTTCTCTACATTCAAGCTTTCTCTTTCTTGCGCACTAAACTTGATTTTTGCTCTTCTGTAAACCCAAACACCTCCCTTTGGCAATGAAACCTTCGCTTACTCCCCTTCTTGTCCCCCTCCTAGTCCCTCCTCCTCTACTCAGCTAGTGAACCACCCCCATACCAGTCCCCTGTGGCAGAGGCCCTTCAGTCCCTGCTCCTCCATTTCCTTTGCCCTGCTCTATTTCTGCTTCTGCCCCACCCCCCAGCCTACCCAGTCCTCACATGCTAGCGGCTTGCCCTGCTGGTTCTGCTGGACCAGATGCAGGGGATGGTGAACATTGTGGCATTGGGCTAAGCAGCCTGGTTGCTTTCCTGGGCTACCAGTTGCTGCTGAAGGGCTTCTTTACTGACATCTGGGTCTTCCAGTTCCGCCTGGTCATTGCCTCCTGTCAATACTCCCTGCTCAAGAGTGTGCAGCCTGATGCGGCGTGGCCACAGCTTGGTGATCGCATACAGCCGGCCCATCTATTTCTGCATCTGCTGTCTGCTCATCTGGCTGCTGGACCCTGGGCTCAGCACAGCCCTTCCTGCCCATCTCCTTCTATGGCCTCAAATGCTTCTTTCTTCTTCTGTGCCTGAGATGTGACCAGCATGTTCACCTTATGCTTCCTTCTCCTCTTCCTCCTGGGCCTCCTGCCCCCGGTCAACACCTGCCTCATGTACCTACTGGAGTCACTCACATTTCTCCAGCTTCCACTCAGCTGATGTTCCTGAGGCAACGGGAGGCCTGACTCTGCCACAGCCGAGGCCTGTGGTTCTTCAGGGTATGCAGGTGCACTGGGTGCTGCTGGAGATCCCAGGCTTGACCTGCTGGACCAGGACTCCCTGCACAAATCCCAGGAGCAGACACTGATGGCGGAGGCACCACCCTGTGCCCAGCACAGCTACAAGTAATCAGTTCTACATTCACGCCCAGCAGGAAGCAGTCACTGAAGATGGATCTTGGCCCATACGCCCAAAAAGGATCCTCTTATAAAAACAAAAACTGGGGAATGAAGGGAACAATGCTGCAGCCATTTCTCCCCCAATTCTGCCACCCCCCCACACACCATTTTACTGTCTAGATTGTTAACTTCCTCATCGGTCATTGGTCCTATTAGCCTGTGAACTTCCACTACTTAAGAATAGTTCCCCTGCCATTTGCTCTCTCATTCTCACTCTCTCTCACACACTCTCTCTCTCTCACTCACACCTTCTTTCTCTCTCTCTTTTGCCCTTAAGAGCAGACATTATGTCTGTTTATTAAAATCTCTTGTGTGAGTTCCTGTGACCAGAGTGTTGTTCTGGGTGCTTTCAATGACTATTATTAAAATAGCAATTTTTCCATTGAAACATAAAATTTGTACTCTGACATTTATTCACTAGTGTTCCCTCCTGATCTCTCTCTTTAGGAGAGTCTTAAAGTGAAACAAGAGGAAGCTCTGACAACGTTATTTGTCACTCGCTCTTCACTTTGGAAGCTGAGATACAAATCACTTGTTTTTTGAGTCCTAGACTTTGGTCAGAATTTGTTTTCTGTTTATAACCACTTCCCTTGTCTCAAACGTTAAGCACTGACCCTGGTGTGAGCAAATTAAATTTAGGATTCATTTTCTCTTTACAGTCTTTTAAAGTTTTTGAGACAGGGTCTAAGTTGCTGAGGCTGGCCTTGAACTTGCCATCCTCCTGCCTCAGTTGGTGTGTGCCACTGAACTCAAATAGGCAAAAATTTTAAAGACCAAAAACCTACCAAAAGATGCTCTATCTCAAGAGTAAGTATGAAAATAAAAATGGTATTTTACAATTATCTGAAGCAAAAATTGTCTGGCAATGCTGTGATATAAGGGGTAAGTTGGTACTACCACTCAGAACAAGTTGGGTGTTATCTAAGGAAACTGAAGACTCTCTAGTGCCAGGTCCAGCAGTTGTACTTCTGAGTACCAAAGAAACTCAAGGTACACAGTCAATCGTGTGCATTGCATCATTGCTTGTGTGTGGGAGGAAACTGAATACCCATCGATAAAAGAATGAATGAGGGCTGGGGTTGTAGCTCAGTGACAGAGAGCTTGCCTAGCACATGTGAAGCACTGGGTTTGATCCTCAGCACAACATAAAAATGAATAAAATAAAGGCATTATGTCCATCTATGACTAAAAAAATTTTTTTTAAAAGAATGAATTGTAGTGTATCACACAACAGGCTGCTGTCTTGCAGTTAAATGAGTTTATCATCAGCATGGTTAGAAACTCACTATTATGTGAAAAAACAAGCTCTGGAAAAGTATAGTTTTGATTGAAAGCTGTAAAACGTTCAAGACAAAGTGATGTACATTGTGTGTATACATTTAGTAAAACTGCAAAATTATGCAAGGAAATGAGAACTCGTGGTAGTGGTGAGTGCTGGAGGCAAGAACAGGTTCACAAAGGACAATTTTCAAGGGTACACAGGGACAAGAATGCTAAACTTTGTGTTTTATTTCTAAAAAAAAAAAAAAAAAACAAAAAGGTGGCACGGAAGGAGTAGAAAAAGAATCTGAAGCAAAGGGCATAACTTAAAAGACCTGATAAAGATGAGTGATATGCATATTTATTTCAACCACACAGACCAAGAGAATAAACTTGATATTTTATTTTTTAAAGTGAAGACACAGGGCTGGGGGATTGCAGTTCAATGGTGAAGCACTTGCCTGAGTTCAACTCTCAGCACTACAAAGAAGGGAAAAATAAATAAGTAAATAAATAAATAAATGACATGAAAGGTCAATAAAAATAACTGGTGCACATTTTAAAATTTTACTATGGGGAAGGCTTTTCTAAGCACAAAATCCTGGTGGTGGGAGTGTAAACAGGAAGGTGTTTGGTCAACCCCAAAGCATACACTGTGTTAGAAATTTTTATACTAAAACATTTAAACTCCGTTTCTAGAAATTTTTATCCTACAACATTTCCATTAAGTCTGCAAAAACAAAACAAAAAGTATAAAAGTGCCTTTGTAATTACACCAAATTGGGGGAAAAATGTTAGCTGTGAGGTGACAGGTTACAGATGTGATCCTTAGAATGGGGTTTCAGCCATCTGTGCTGATGGGAAAAGATGTCCAAGACAGTTATAAAATGAAGAATCCCGAACAGCATACATGGCACGATGTCACTTGTTAAAACAGTGATATACTTAGGCAGGTATGATGTCGACTACGCTTGGCAAAGGCGGTACAAATCACTGTTCGCTGCAAGTATTAAGCGTGAAACTGTGCGGGGAGTTCATATTGCAAGTGCCATTTTTGGATTAGTCAACAAACTTTAGAAAGCATGCATCAACTTAAAAGGGAAAAAAAATCAGGATATGATTCAAATAAGCAGACGAACGCTATACTAGGTCACAAGTTTTGAACCATCAAGCGCACTCGACCAGGCAGGAGTCCTCCAGGTGCCCGGTCCCGTTTGGCCAGGCTCTGGCACCGCACGGTCGGGTGTGGAAAGTGGCTCAACCCGCTGCGGCGCTCTCCTTCAACGGTGAAAACGCAAGCCCCTAATCCCTCTGCCACTTCGCTCTGCTCACGTGGAGGGGCCAGGGACATGGCCAGCAGAGGGCCTTCAATAAAACCCAAACGCCGCTCTGCAGCCCAGAGCTCGCCCACAACCGTGCCCGTGTAGCCCCTGGGAGTCGCCGGAGCCTAGCCTTCCCGCCTTCCCTTCCCGCCTCCGGCCATAGTCGCCACAGATCATCCTTCCACCGCACCATCTCTCCCTGTCCCCACCCCGGACTCCCCAGGGTCGGGAATCAAAAGACTCCCGGGAGCAAGACACAAGCAACCCGTCTCCCCACTCGCTTCCGGCAAGACCTAGCTACAGGCGACCCTTGTGTTCTAGCGACTTCCGGCCCCTCTAGGATCTTGGAGGGTTACTCGACTCTATGGTCCTCACTCTTGGGATTCCGTATAGGGAGGGGTCGGGAGCGGAAAGGGAGGGGAAACAGCTGCAAGGTCACCTACTCTGGTCTGGAGCTCCTCAGGCACGTAGTGTTAAGGTCGCCGGTTCGCCGCTCCCCTGGCAATCTAGAGCGGTAGTGGTGTGGGAGAAACCAGGGTTTTTTTGCATTCTCACTAGGACTCAATTTGGGATCATTTGTGATATTTATCTTACCATGGGATTAAAAAAAAAAAATCATAGTTAGAGTGAACTATTTTTGGCATTTAGGTTCAGGGAGTGCTACCAAATTAGGTTGTCGAGTTCTGATCATCACAAGAAATTTCAAGCAAAACCAGAAAGCGCGTACAATAATAAACAACCAGGCATGACCATCAGGATTTTGTATAAAGCGCAGAAAAACGAGTAACAGGGGAGAACTGTCTGATCTTTGTAAACAAGGAGACTACCCGTGTACGGTGTGGTGGCTTTCACCTGCGGAATCACTGTTGCAGCTGCGAGGCCAGGACCATGGCACTAGTTTCCCTAGGCTTGTGCTTTTCCGTGCTTCTCAGAATTGTCAACATCGACATCTGGCTCTATTTATTTATTATTAAGTAATTAATTTGCTACTGGGGATTGAAACCAGCGGTGCTTAATTACTGAGCCATATCCCCAGCCCGTTTTAAAATTTTTAAATTTTGAGATAGGGTCTCACTAAGTTGTTTAGGGCCTCACCAAGCTGCTGAGATTGGCTTTGAACTTGCAATCTTTCTGCCTCATCCTCCTGAGCCGCTGGAATTACAGGTGTGTGCCACTGCCCACAGCTTGTGTTCTCTTGCCCCCTCTCCCCTCCCCCGCCTCACTCTCTCTAATACTTTTTAGAGTGTTAGATCCAACTTAGTAACTCCATTTTGAAAATATGCACCTAACCACCCAGGCATGACCTTCCTGGTAGGCCCATCCTAAAAAGTCCCTAACTAATGAAACCACAGCAAAGATGCCAAATAACAATCACAGGGCCAGACAGGTTATTTTTTAACTACTCCATTGTACATAACTATAGAGTTAAGGAGTTTTTTTTTTTTCCTGCAGGCTGCTGCACCTTGCAGAAAGGCAAGCCTGGCAGACTTTCTCTGCCAATAAACCTTTGCGTGAACTCAGAGATGTGTCTCTCATGGATATCTGTGCCAGCTACCCTAACATAGAGCAGTTTTAAGATCACAGCAATATTGAGCAAAAGGTAGGTTTTCTGTATATACATCTCCTTCCACACATGCATAGATGCATCCACAGTGGCACATGTATTAGAATTGATGAGCCCATATTGACATCATCATCCCAAGTCCTTATTTTAGGGTTCACTCCTGATGTACATTCTGTGGATTTGGACAAATGTATGAATTGCACCCACAATTACAGTATCATAGTTTCGCTGCCCCAGGAATTCTGTGCTCCATCTTTCAAGCCCTGATATTTTTGCTGTCTCCAGTTTTGCCTTTTCTATAATGTCATATAGTTGGAATTAATCAATATGTAACTTTCCCAGGCTGATTTCCTTCACTTGATGAACATGTTTTTCTCCAAGTCTTTTTATGACTTGACAGCCTGTTTCTTCTTAGTACTGAATAAAAATCCATTGTCTACGTGTGCTACAGTTTATTTATTCACCTACCAACGGACATCTTGTTTTTTTAAGCCTTGGAATTATGAATTAATCATGAATTCATAATTATGAATCACAAATAAAGCTGCTATTAACATACACGTGCAGGTTTTTTTGTGGATGTTTTTTTCAACTCCTTGGCATAAACACCAAGCTGTGTGACTGCTGGATTGTATAGTGGAGTTTTGTTTTGTAAGAAACCACCTAACTGTTTCCCAAAGTGGCTATACCATTGTGTATTCCTGCCACTAATAAATGAGTTCTGAGTTGCTCCAGACCCTTACCAGTACATGGTATTGTCGGTGTTCTAGATTTGGGTGATCCTAAGAAGTGTGTGATAGTAATATTGTTAAAACTTCAAATTTTCATTTTCCTGACATGAGGTGGAGTATCTTTGCAAATATGCTTATTTGCCTTCTACATATCTTCTTTAGTGAGGTATCTGCTAAGGTCTTTGACCCTTTTAAAAATCAAGCCATTCTTGAATTTTAAGAGTTGTTCACGTATTTCGGGTGACAGTTCTTTCTTCTGGTGATTGAACCTAAGCCCTTGTGCCTGCTAGGCAAGTGCTCTGCCACTGAACCACAGCCCCAGCTCCCACTCCCCACCCTTTTTTTTTTTAAATCTTATAGTATCTTTCACAGAGCAAATATATTTAATTTTTAAAATAAGAGACAGGGTCTTTCTATGTTGCCCTCGGCCTTGCACTCATAATCCTTTATCTCAGTCTCCTAAAGAGCTGAGATTTCAGGTGGGTTAGGGATAAATTTTAAAGTTTATCAGTTTTTATTTCTTTCACGGGTTGTGTTGTATCTGAAAAGTTATTGCCCAGCCTACATAATTTTTCTTCCTATTATCTTCTTGCAGTTTTATAGATAAGTTTGTGACCCAGTCTGAATTTCTGTAAAGGATGCAAAGTTGTTTTTGTGTGTGTGTGTGTGGGTGTCCAGTTGTTCCAGAACTATTTGTTGAAAAGACTAAACATCTACTCTTTTTTTTTATAGTTTCCTAAGTAATCTTTGATGTCTTCAAACACCACCACACACACACACACATATCTTGGGTCATATATGGTTCTAATGTTATAACTTTTTGGGGGGGTTACTGGGGATTCAACACAGGGGTGCTTTACTAATGAGCAACACCCCCAGTCCTATTTATTTTTTGAGACAGGGGCTCACTAAGTAGCTGGCTGGCCTTGAACGTGCGATCCTCCTGTCTCTCTCCCAGTCGCTGGGATTACAGGTGGGTGCTGTTGCGCCTGGCTCTAAGTCATGACTGAATGCCCCTATTGTTGATGTTCATTCTCTTGTATTTCATCTGCTCAGGCCATCTGCTTCTGCCCCACCATCTTCACTTAGGGCTGCCAGATTGAACAAGTAAAAACAGAGGACATCCAGTTATATTTGAATTGTGGAAAAACAAGTAATTTAATGTCCCAAATTCCCCTTCAACCTTCTGGCTTAGCAAAAGCCTTCCTCCTCTCTTACTAGTCTTTCCCCTTTCTCCTTTTTTTTTTTTTTGGCGACCACACCAAGATTTCACTTGGACAGGTGTTTCACCAGATAACGCTTGTTTTCTTCAACAACCATCTGTCCTATCTTCCTGAATACATAACAAAACAATAACTGGGATCAGGCTTCAGCATAGTCCCATTGGGAAAACACAGGAAGTGCTGCAAGAGATGATCTTTTTCTCACTAAGCGTTGCAGAACCTGGCCAAAGTTTCGAACAGGACCCAGAAGAATACAGGTGGGAATGGCTCCTGAGGCTGGGAGAGGTGGGCCAAGATGTTGGGCTGCCAAACATAAAGCCAGGATGGGGAGAGAACAATGACTAGAAGCATTCTTTCATGCTTTGGGTTAAAACGTTTTGCAAACACATTTAAAGACAGTCCATGGTAGGCAGGTAGAATCACGGCCTGCAGAGATGGTTCGATCCTAATCCTTGGAACCTGACTATGGCAGCTCATCTGCTGACCTCAAGATCGGGAGATGATCTAGGTAGCCCCAATGCAATCAAGAGGGTCTTTAAAATGTGGAAGAGGGAGGCAGAATCAGAGGTTGAATGCGAGTATGGAAGAATGGCCAAGGAGATGCAACTGCTGGCTTTGAAGGTGGAGAAAGGGACAATGGGATAAAGCGGGCTGCCACCTGGGTGGCCTCGAGAAGCTGGTAAAGGCAGGGAACCGATTCTCCCCAGAACCTCCAAAGGGGAGCACGTTCCTGCTACCACCTTGATTCTAGCCCAGGGGGTTCCATCTGAGAATCCTAGTCTACAGAACTATAAGATAATAGTTATCATCTCAGGTCATCAAGTCTGTGTTAAGTTTTAAAATTTTATTTTTGAGGTGCTGGGCATTGGACAGGGCCTGATATGCCAGGCCAATGCCTTACCACTGAGTTAATCCCCCACCCGTTTGTAGAAATTTGTAAGAAAACAAATAACAGCCTGATGTACTTCTGGAATGGTTCTTCCAAACCTGGCCATGAATGAGGGCTAAAGGTAAATGAGGTAGATTAGATTAGAATTAGCAGAGTACTGACAAAAGGGTCAGCAGGCCCAGGGCATGTTAAAATGGATTTATTGCTTAAGCCCTGAAAACCCCACACTGGACTGTTATGAGGACCCAAAGAACTCCTGGTCCACTAAGATAATGGATAATGGGATGCACAATGATAGGCGCCTGGGATTGAGTTCAGGGCTGGCTGTGTCTGGGGCCAGAATTAATGGCAGATTCTACCATGCAGCTCAGTTCCCTAATGTCAGCAGGGAAGAGTGATGTCTGGATTGGAAGAGGCATGGTGGCATTTAGCCATCAGAGGTGAAGTGGACATCCCGATGGTGGGCCTTCATCATGAACAGACAGGTCGGCTTTACACGTCCAGGTCAAGGTGCTAGCAGGAACACCCAGATCTTCAACAAGCTACTTCAACAGGAAGAAAAAGTTGCTACCCCACCCCAAATCTATGGCTGGCACACAAAAACTTATCACTTAGAACTGTGGCCTAGGGGCTGGGGATATAGCTCAGGTGGTAGAGTGCTTGCCTTGCAAGCACAAGGCCCTGGGTTCAATCCCTAGCACTAAAAAAAAAAAAAGAAAAAAAAAAAAAAAAAAAAAAAAAAAAGAACTGTGGCTTAATTGGATCCCGGATGGCATACAGAGCAGGTTCCAGAGATCACACTTGGTACTAGCATGAAGCCTCTTTATTATCCCTAATTCTGGCATGTCAGGCTTGGCAGTAGGAAAAAATATATTTCAGTGACTACTAAAAAAACTATTGCAATATGAAGATAAACAAGTAACAAAGGAAGGAACGAAGCAGTTGGATTTCTAGGTAACAGAAGATACTGGTCCAGAAATACCACAGAAAGTACTTTAAGAGGTCACCAAGATTGCAGTCAGGACAGATTTAAGATAATCATACTGTGTTTGACTTATGGAGTTTTGGAAGAAGGAAGCTGCCCAGGGAGAGTCAATGTTAACCGACCTTGGCATAGACAGAATACGTACAACCAAAATGCACATGAAGCTGATGAAATAATCCCTACAATGAAAACAATGTACTCAATATGCAGCAAATAACAATGTAGATCAAAATGTAGCTGCTATACACACTCTGCCACAACCCCTCAGTACACATTCAAAAAGTACCAAAAGCCTTACTTACCCTCATTCCAAAATTTCTAAGAGCTAAACCAGTAGGAATAATTTCATCTGTAGTCATTTTCAATAATGAATACATCATTTATCACAATAAGAGTCCTAAGGCATGATATGGTGTTATAAGTTTATTCTGAATTCAATTAAACTGTGTTCAGTGTATCAATTCTTCACAAGTTATACTCTGGAATACATGTTGAAAGGTTAAGCAGTTTTAGTATTTCTCAATTACACTGGATATACATCAGTTTATGCAGAAGGCAATGCTGGCATGATCTGCTGGGCCCTCAAGTATGGGGAGGGGACCCCCTGCCTTTGGAGTGCTGTGGAGCTGTCACTCTACAGGCAACCCTGATGGTGAGTGGAACAAAATCTATGAACAGAGGTTACTGCATCTCGGGCTTCTCTCTACATTTACGTTCTAAGGTTTATAAAAACAAAAACAACAATGAAAGAGGGATACTTGACAATTATAGTACTTCTCCCTCTCCAGTGTGGACTCTTTGATGTTTGGAAAGATTTGACTTGCTACAGAAGGTTTTTCCACAATGATTACACCAATAGGGCTTTTCCCCAGTGTGGATTCTATGATGTTTATTAAAATTTGAGCTGTGGTTGAAGGCTTTCCCACACTCCTTACATTTATAGGGCTTCTCTCCAGTGTGGAGGCGCTGATGTGAACTGAGCCCTGCGTGCTGGCTAAAGCTCTTCCCACACTCGTTACACTGATAGGGCTTTTCCCCAGTGTGGATGCGATAGTGTCGAATGAGGCTGCCTTTGCCACTGAAAGCCTTTCCACAATCTTTACACTGATAGGGCGCCTCTTCCGTGTGCATTCTCTGATGCTTAAGGAGGTCTGAGCTTTGCCCAAAGGCTTTTCCACACTTACAGTCATAGGGCCGGTCCACCAGGTGGGTTCTGTAATGGAGGGTAAGGTTTGAACTGTGGCTGAAAGCCTTCCCACATTTGGTGCACACGTAAGGTTTCTCCCCAGTGTGCGTTCTCCGGTGTTTGGTAAGATTTGAGCTATTACTAAAGGCTTTCCCACACTCGGCGCATATATAACGTCTCTCTCCTGGGGTGGGTTTAGTGTGAGCTGATTCTGCCCCTTTCTTGGAACCTGTGTCTTGAAGAGGGGTTTTTGCTCCTTTTTCCTTTCCAAGGCTTACCCACTGCCTTTCTGACCTGGCCCCACACTTATTGGCAACAATCACGGGAATGATATCCCTATTGAGTCCATCTGCATGAGACTCTTCTTCAGAACTTTTCTGCTCATCTGCTGATTCTTCATTATGGGGATCCAGTTTATAATCTGAAACAAGAATGGAGAAAGGATATGGCTGTTTCCCATTCTGAGGAAGAAATAGTTAAATGAGAAATAGGACCATAAAACATGAGCTCCCTACCACAAGCTACGATGGTCTGATGGGTACATGAACTTTTCTGCCATGAAAGCTCCATATATAAAAGGCAAAAGGTGAAAACAAGAAAACAAGCACATCTGGACAGGCACAAAGGAGAGGAATGCTGCTCGGTCAGGAACAATGACCAAAAGTGATTAAGAAATGAGAATGACTTACGGGAGATGAGGCTCAGTGGCAAACTCACAAAACCTGTATCCCCACAGAACTGAATATGAAAGTGATGAAGGAGGACATTCAGGACATTCAGTCCCATTTACGATCATTCCGGTCCCAGATCCTTACTCATGTGAATTTAACGAATGCTGCCTGTGTCTTGTCATTCTTTCAGTTACAAAGTGACACTCAGTATCAGATTGAACCAGTAGAGCATCTCCGCAGGTAGTCAACACTTCATCAAAGTCATCTTAACCGTGTGTGGAAAAGGCGACTATGAGAAATGCACTCTGAAACGCAGGCTCCCTTGGAGAAGTGTCGTCCCTCCACAGGTATGGAATCCATTTCTGTCTCCACCCTCCCTTTCCCTCTTCATAAGGAGCAATCACTGGGCTGCACTTGGAGTTTCTGAATGAGCCATGAGCTCCTGAGCGTGTGCTTCTTACTTACATAAACTACAAGTTAATATTTAAAAGCAGTCTAATGAAGCAGGATTTGAAAAACAGTTCTGCCAGGAACATTTATTTCCTTGTTTTGCCACCTGAACTGTTACGTTGCGAAGCTTGCTATCCATCTAACTGACATACCATTGCAGGGAGGTCCATTCATCTTTTATATCTTGGTTCCTTTTAAGACATTTTAAATTTTAACATTCCGGAGCTCTGTGGTAGATCTAGAGTTTGTCTTATTTAGCTCACTTGGATTGTTTCCTGAATTCGAGTATCTGTGTCTTTCATCGCTTCTGGACAGTCTCAGTCTCTCCCAACTCTAGTCTCCTTTGGAACTGACATTAAACAAGCTTGGACATCCCACCCAATCCCACCGCCCTCAACGTCATCCATTTCTTCTTCCTATGCAGCATTTCAGGTGACTTTCTCAGTCCACCACCTGATTCACTAATCATCTCTTTAACTGTTTGAGAAACCATTGTGTTCTTTATTTCAATGACCACAGTCTTCAGGTTTAGAACCTTTATTTTATCAAAGCTGCCTGCCCACCCCTCAACAGCTTCTTACTGTCTTGAGATCTCAATATTTGTCTTAAAGTATTTGAAACCAACTTATTTTATAAGGTGATTTACATCAATGTTCCATCATCACAGATAACTGGGCTTCAATTTTCCTTCTATTGTGTCTATTGACTCTTAATTCTGCCTTGGGTATTTCATAATTTTATAACTTTTATTTCTTAGAAAAGCTTTGTCCCCCCGCTCTCACTCTAAATAAAAGTATGGCCTGGAATAGTCTAGAATTCACTGGAATATTCTGTCTGTGGCTTCACATTTGCTTCTGCCACATACTGAGAACCAAGGCTTATGTTAACTTCTTGGCTTGGAGGTTTCTTGCCATGCAGGTAAAATAAAGTCAGCTCTCAAATCCTACCAAGGTAATTGTCTAGGGTTTCAATGTCTCTGGGTACGCTTCCACTTCCACTCAAAGCTCAGGCATATTGGCAAACTTTGGTACTAGATCCTAAGCTAGTGGGCACATTCATTTGGTCTAGCACAACTTTTCACACCGAGTATATAACCTTTTGGGTCTTCAATGTAAGGCTTTCAGTGCCAACACCCTTTTCCTCAGGAGGGCCCAAGAACCTGTCTCTTCTCCCTAAATGGGTACGAAAACCTGAGCATACTATTGGCTTTGATAATCCTTCCTCTCCACTTCTCTTCTCTGTAGCACTGCCAAGTGACTATGCCAAGAGAAACAAAAAATAAAACCCATCATTTTCAGCTATCTACATCTTTAAGTACTCTAGCAACTCCCAGAGTTGACTAGAGAGGAGAACTGGCATTATCCACTATAAATAGTGAAACATTTAGCCAACAGTTCCATTTTTTTACTTTTCCCACAGAATGTGATTTTTAACAGGGGTCAGAACTTTTTCCAGCTGGGCGTGGTGATGCATACCTGTAAACCCAGTGGCTTAGGAGGCTGAGGCAGGAGGATCAAAAGTTCAAGGTCAGCCTCAGCAAATTAGTGAGGCCTGTCTCAAAATAAAATACAAAAAAAAGGACTGAGCATTTAGCTAGTGGTTAAGCACCCCTGGGTTCAATCCCCCGTACAAAACAAACAAAACACCTGTTTCAAGATGGGATTCCGTGTGTCTGAGACATGTTAAACATCTTAGGGAGATTTCCAAGGGCTATGGACTCTGCTCACAAAAGCACAACATATACATGAATAGGTCTACACCACCTATACTTGAGCAAAGCCCTGGTGGACAATAAAATTTGGAGGGGCTGGGGTTGTGGCTCAGTAGTAGAGCACCTTCCTAGCAAGTATAAGGCACTGGGTTCGATCCTCAGCACCACATAAAAATAAATGAATTAAATAAAGGTCCACCAACATCTAAAAAAGTTTCAAAAAACAAAATTTGGAATACTGTCTCATGTTTTCACAAACATAATTAACTATTTTAAGAACTTGGTTATTATTCTTCTGGGAAATGATGGTATAAGAGTAGAAACCATTAGCATGAAATAATAAAGGGGAAAACCATTTACTGCTTCTGAGATTGCTCTGTAAACTATGATCTGTGGGAATTTGAGCAGGGAAGTACAGTTACCCTAATATAGCTACAACCTGCTAGCTTCAGAAAGGAGGCTGCTAGTTACCTTCCATTTGTTCTTTTCTGATCCATTCTCTCTTGTTCTGTACCCCAAGAAACTAACCAATAGGACTGTACTGTTTTGTTTGGCCATCAGGTGGGTCTGCCAATAGGGAACACTAGCAGAAGATTCATGGGCAGGAGCAGCATGAAATTGGGGTATTTATTCCCTTTGCGCTCTCTCTACCTGATGACAGGGCATGTAGCCACAACTCCTATCAAGTGACCTCTTCTCTCCTCCTCCAACCAAGGCTACAGCTCCCATCAGATTCTGGTGACAGGTCCTCTTTCTTGACCCTTTATGTTCAAAGACAGTAATGCCTTTTTTAAACAAACAAAACAGTACTGGGGACTGAACCCAGGGGAGCTTAACCCTGAGTTATATCCCCTGCCCTTTTTGTTTTTGAGACAAGGTCTTGCTAAGTTGCCCAGGCTGGCCTTGAGCGTGCAATCTTCCTGCTTCAACTTCCTGATAGTTGGGATCACAGGCACGCACCACCACATCTGGTGACAATAATACCTTTACATTGCTGTCTAGTGTGCTCTACTCTACACTGGCTGTCCACACCTCTGTAAAGTACCTTTATCTAACTCATTTCACTTGGTCCTCTAAGAGTGGTCCACACCAGGACCCTGGCTGATACAGCTATATCTGGGGAAGAAAGGACTCTGCTAGGAGTCACTGCTTCTTCAACTATGAAGGCCAGGGCCCTGTGAGATGGTGCTTACCTTGACTTTTTCTTGGATCCTGAGTGAAATCCTGTTCCTCACCAGTCTCTTGGATGTACAGAGGTCCCCAGGATTCGTACTTGGGACTGGTCTCCATGGACTGTGCCTGCATGCTGCTCAGGGATGCCTTGGTACTTCCTGAAGATGATGTCTTCTCCCACACCTGTTTCTGTTCATTTGGAGTTGAAACCTAGAGACAGGAAGAACTGGCTGGGTTTGTGCACAGCTCACTATAAAGAAGAGAGTGGAAAATCTCAAGGAAAAACTCTAGGGAAAGAAAAGAGAAACACCCATCCTACTCTATCCTCAAAGTTAAAGGTAGTTTAGGACAGGAGAAGAAAACTGTAAGGAAACATGGTCCAACTCACAGAAATTTCATCCAGCTAATTATGTTGAATGGACAAGTTTGTGTTCCTGCAGGGAATGCTATGCTCTTAACATCTGGAATAAAAAAAGGCCTCCCCTGCCTACCTGCAGTCCTGGTTCATCCAGTTCTCGCTCCAGATCTTCCAGAAGAGTGACAGCCTCTTCGGCGCTCTCTGGGCAGTGCTCCTGCACCCAGGCCTGGAGTTCCTGGGGCAGGATGGTCAGGAACTGCTCCAGTACCAGCAGCTCCAGGATCTGCTCCTTGGTGTGAATCTCCGGCCTCAACCACTCACAGCAGAGCACCCGGAGCTGGCTCAGGGCTTCCCGGGGCCCAGGGGTGTCATGGTACCCAAACTGCCTAAAGCGTTGGCGGAACATCTCCAGGCTGGGAAGGCACTTCCCTTTCTCTTCTTCCTCCTCGACTTTCACAGTCACAGGTCCGACCTGATCCTGAGGAGGCCTGGGGCCCAGAACTGTGGCCATGCCCACCACCTTGGTCATCATACAGACTCCAGAAGCAGCTTCTCTAAGGCGGGCTCTGTGGAGCAAGAGTTTTGGTTCTTTTGGGTTTCTGATTCCTTAGGGCTACAGGTTAAACCTATGAAAATATGGTCATCATTACCAAAAAAAAAAAAAAAAAAAAAAAAAAAAATCACCAAAAGGAAACGTGTGGGTTTTTTTTTTTTTTTTTTTTTTTTTGTCTTTACAGACATACTTTTAGTGCAGGAAATTGTAGAAATTATGGCTGCCATAAAACCCTCATAAGAATTATTGTTCAAAATTCTTCTGGAGTCAGCTCAGGATAGCCTACTTTGATTTTACTAAGTTGTGTCTCTACTTTCCTAAAAAGAGCCGTGTGGCATAATTTAAAAATTAGATTAACTTGCTCTGAAAACTATTTCAAATCTTACAACCACAGATACCTTGGTTTCTGAGAATTCAACAAGTTATTCAATGGCCAAATACTATCTGTTTGAACCTAAAATATTTATTTAGCTTGAACATTAAAAATTTAGTCAAGGGCTGGAGTTGTGGCTCAGTGGTAGAGCGCTTACCCAGCATGTATGACGCATTGGGTTCAATCCTCAGCATCACATAAAAAAATAAAGTTATTGTTTTTATCTACAACTAAAAATATTTTTAAAGAATTTATTATTCAAGTAACTGGGTTTGTCAGCATAACCAGGTATGAGGTTGGAATTAACTAACATTTTAAAATAATAAAGTATAATTAGAGACATAATTTTGAGCTTCACTTGACCCATTTTAAGTAGGGCATATGCGAGCTTTTAAATGTCTTTAGTTTTTTACAGGAAGGCAGGTGGAATCATAGAGATCAGACTAAAAGTGACAGGTATTCTTGTGGTATTTTTTTTTTTTTTTTTGACAAAATGTCAATCAAAATAAAGGATGCAAACAAAAAATGATTAAAGTATTGTTTCTTTTAAAATTTAAATACTCTTAAATCTTGCAGGCTGTGGACACATGAAAATACCAAGACATAGGTAGTAATATAATTACTTCAATTCTCTCCTTTTACCATAAAGTCTATTCACTGAATATTTGAATACCTGTCATGCAGTGGTGCTAGGGCTGCAGTGGGCAAATAAGACACACACCCGACCCTCTTTTTTTTTTTTAATGGGGAAGATGGAAAATAAACTGACAAGAGAATCAGTCTGTCATTAAGGGCACTTATTAAGTATATTTCAGAAAAAATATGCATAAATTAATGAAAGTCTTATTCATGTGACTGGTCTTCCCGAGTGTTTTCAAATCTTAAGCACCAACTTTCAAGACATACAGGTATCCATTGTTGGATGTGGCTATCTAGAACAGCAAAATTCCAGTAGTCTCAAAAAAGAGAAATACCTAAAAACCTGCACGAAATGACACTGATAACAAAGGAAAGACTATAAAGAGGATGTTTAAACACCTTATAAAAACTGAAGATAAGGAAAGAGGAGTTGCAGTTAATCTCAATCTAACACATTTAAAACATCCAACTAAGCTAATTTTGAACATGCATCCATCTCACTGGATCTGGCTTACCAGCACCTCAAGGTATCAAAAGTGATGAATGTGTACATAGCACAAACAAAATGAGGGGAAAAGACCAAAACTTAATTAACAGTGACATTGCTGGGTTATGTAATTACAGAGAATTTCAATATTATTTTCTTGTTTGGATTTCCAAAATTTTTAAGAAAGAAAGTATATTACTACTTTAGTAGTCAGAAAATCTTTAAAAGTATCACCAATAGTCCTTTGACAAACTAGTTTTTATTGCTAACACTGTGTGGAGAAGGTTCATATTTATGAAATTAACGTTGGTGGAATGCTTAGCAATAGAATTATAAACATCAGCAAGAAACTCAAAACCTGAAAAGGGAAACGATGGTAGCAAGAAAAACATGCAGAACTATTTTTCAGCATTAAAGCTAATCATCCAAATAAAGGATTCTTTGGCCAAATTTAAGTCTAGAAAATAGGGGGTTAGCCAACATTAAACAAGACTTTAAAAAAAAAAAAAATTATATTTTAAATTATGGAAATCTTTAGGGTATTTTCAATGCTATCACTTTCCCAAAATAGGAAAATGCCATTCCCCAACTTCAGGAACTACCAATGAACATCGGTTTCGGAAATGAAAAGCCACTATTCTTCAAAAATTTGTAAGAAACATGGAGAGTTTTTGGTGTCTTTTGGTGAACTAAGAAAAGTTTAACCAATCAAGAAAGTTATTTATTTATTTCTATGGTACTAGAAATCAAACCTAGGGGTGCTCTACCACTGAGCTACATCCTTAGCCTTTTTTATGTATTTTTAAATTTTGAGATAGGGCCTAGTTGCCCATCTGCCCTTGAACTTACTATCCTATTGCCTCAGTCTTCCAAGTCACTGGGATTATGGGTGTGGCCACTGCATCCCAACTGAAAAAAATTATTTTGAAATAAAGTATCGTTAATACTAAAAAAGAACTACCTGGGCTTGTAGATTAAGGATCTGGACTATGTGCTAAGGGTATCAGCTAGTTTGGGAAGTGCACTGCCGGTGAGGGTAAGGCTGAAGAGGTCAATTTGGAACCTCTGAAGAGGTCACTGAGAAGGAGAAAGCTCAGGTGATAAGTTGGAGCTGAAGGTAAGACAACATAAGGTGGAAAGAGAACGGGGGCCTTTGTTTACTGTGTATATACTCAGTGAACAGAATAGAGTCTAGCACACATCTGGTATACAACAGGTGCTCAATAAAGTGGAGAAGAGGCTGAGGCAAGAGGATTGAGCCAAGGAGTTCAGGGCCAGCCTGGGCAACAGAAGATCCTGTCTCTTAAAACAAAGATTTGTGGAGTGTATGAAAGAAAAAAATGGGTCTTATAATAACTACAACGCTCCCTTAGGTAAAAAGAATAGCTTTAGGTCTAAAAACAGTAGATACTGAGAACATACTTGTTCTGGAGAAAAGATAAGTGGCCTATGCAGCCTTTTCCTCATGAACCCTGGATGAAGCAATCTATCACTGAACAAGGCAGCCTGCCCCTGACTCATTTGTCCACAAGGACAGTTGTCCTCACTCTACACAGCTCACACTGGTCAATTTAAGTTGTAGACTTTTAAGATTGTAATCCTTTCTTTCTTTCTTTCTTTCTTTCTCTCTCTCTCTCTCTCTCGCTCACTCTCTCTTTTGGGTACTGGGGATTGAACCACTGAGCCACATCCTCAGCCCCTTCTTATATTTTATTTAGAGACAGGGTCTCACTGAGTTGCTTAGGGTCTCGCTAAATTGCTGAGGTAACTTTTTATTTCCTTCTTAAAAAATTTTTTTTAAGTTGTAGATGGACACAATACCTTTATTTGTTTGTTTATTTTGTGTGTTGCTGAGGATCAAACCCACATGCTAGGCAAGCACTCTACCACTGAGCTGCAACCCCAGCCCCAACTTTTTATTTCTTGATCATTCTCACAAAGACCTGATACCAAGAAAGTACTATGTGGCCCAATGAAGCTTGGCCCTGGGACTGAATTCACATCTGAACATGGAAGGTACATGGGCATAAAGGGAGGACTGATTTATTTTCTTTTTACTCATGTTCAAAGGGACAGAGGTACAGAATGCCATTTCCATTGTAACTGTTGCTTTTATAATTTTAAAATCCTAAATAAGATCCCCTATGTAAATGTTTACTGATCACACTTGTGAATCAAACCCACTGGAAACACTGAAATGACCATGGAACACCCACCCTCCATCCATGCTTTCAAAGATTTTCAGAAGCACGTATGCTCTTAAATTTGGTTCTGAAAATCTGGAAGACAAGTAACATTACTTTTACTTACATATAGTTCAAAGCTTCTTGGAAAAGTGAAAAATACCCAGGATGGCTACAGGAAGATCTGTTAGGAAAATAAGTTAATAAAGTGCAATTTTCATAAAACAAAACAAACCCTCCCCCCAGTAATTCCAGCCCATGTAAGGCCTCCAATTCCAACAAATATTTATATCTATTAAAAAAAAAAAAAAACTTTAAGTTGTAGATTGATACAATATCCTTATTTTATTTATTTATTTTTATGTGGTACTAAGGATTGAACCCAGTGCCTCACACGTGCTAGGTAAGTGCTCTACCACTGAGCTACAACCCCAGCCCATATCTATTGTTATTAGATACTTAGTTTTTTATTAAAAATATACTTTTACATCTGTTCCCCTTCATTTATTTTTGTGACCAGTTCTGGTAAAACTTTAAATCATGAAAAGGGCTTCTAGGAATAGAACCCCTATTTTTAACCTTGCTTTGATGAGAAACTCAGTTAATTCTCCAGCTGCTAATTAAGTCAGAAAAGCAGGGATACCAGTCCTTGGATTACTCTCCACTGCATTCCAATTCTGAAGCATCCTAAGAGATGCCATTAGATGTTCTGACAGGGTGGACCAGAATTAGCATCTTCATGCTGGTCTCAGAGGTACCCAGTATATCCAGTACTATCACCCAAGTTCAGGACTACTGGAAAAACTCAGCCAGGGGAGGACCAGTGCCATCTAATCTCCTAGAATAAAGAACCATGACTGTGCAAGGCAGACAGAGTCACAATTGGCTCTGTCTCTCCACTGGGTCTCATCACTCCTCTCCTTATTCTCTATGTTCCACCAAGATCAAATAATGGTGGTAGGATTCTGTTTCTTTCCTGACTCAGCTTACTAATTAATTCAGGAAAATGTGCACAATCTCAGTAATAAAAAAATGGTTCCAGATATGGTGATGCATGCCCCTGTAATAGGAGCTACTCAGGAGGCACAGGTAGGACAATCACAAGTTCAAATTGAGTAGGAGCAACAAAAAAAGAGGGGGGGGGGCAAATTAAAACCTCAATAAAATGTTTCCACCCATACAACTGGTAAGATTTTTAAAAATTTAAAAATTGGAAAATTAACTGCCTTGACATTATTTTTTTTCTCCCTGAAGAAAGTTTTTTTCACATTTGATCATGCTGAGTTTGTCTAAAGATTCATTTTGAGACGCTCTCCTGGTCTTGGCCTTCGAATTTTTCTTAAAATGTGCATAAATTCAAAAAGCAAGTGACTAGAAAACAAAGGCCACACAACTCACATTGTCTTCAACTACAGTGAATTTTTTTAAAGCTATCAGATTGTTTCCTCTCCATAGTGATTTCTTTCCCCCGTCGACCGTATTTTAACTTTTCCTTATTTAAAATGGCTTTCCAAGTCTCTCTCCCCCACCAGATCACCTCTCTTTACACTCTACTTATAAACGGTCCTCTAAAAATGTTTCCAAACTGGAGCAGATCCCCGTTATGTACGCTTTCTAACCTGGACAAAGCCCAAGGGAACTATCCCTTTCGGTGGAACGAACACTACCCCAAATCTCCGAGATTCGGTTTCTCAGAGGAGGTTCCCACCCATCGGACGTTATTTCCAACAATGAGCCCCGAGTTCAGACCTAACTGAGCGCCAGGGAAGGGAGGGAGGGCCGCCCGGGTCAGACTAACGAACGGCTCGACTCAAGAGAGCACATAAGAAAGCTATTCTGGGACGACAGAGAGACCAGGTTTCATTTGTTAAAGCCCCAGCGGGTGGAAAAGCCTTTCCAGAGACCCGGCGCCTCCATCAGCAGGGGCTGGGCAGGGACGCGGGGCTCCTCCCCACAGACCTGCTCGGACCAGTCTGGGGACTCCCAGAGACCACAGCTGCTAAGTCAGTCCACAACCCCACTCCCCAAACCTGGCCACCTACCCCTCTGCCGCCCGCCGCGATAACCCGGGACCAACAGGCTCACCATGAGTCAGAGCCGCTCCGGGCGCTGAGAGACCGCTCGGCGGGCCACGGGACGGCGCAGCCGGAAGTGCGTCAGAGCCCCCCCGCCGCGGGAGTTGCTGCGGGGCCTCAGGGGCCCCTCTAGGAATTCGGGAGGTCTTCTCGATGGGGCGCGGCTGGAAGAAGCGGAATCGCCCCTAAAGGAGAACAGCCAGACAGCTTGCTCCCCCTTTGTACCCTGGCGGGTCCACCAGGCGAATGCTTCGTGGGTCCTCCAACTTGGCTCCCGACGCCCAGGGATGGCGGGGGTGGGGGAGGGAATACCGGCTGGGCGTGGTCCCTTCGCGGACTGCAGGGCAGGGTTCACTTGTGTTCCCTTAAGAGGCACATCACCACGTTTATGTACATGGGACCCCGAAGCCGGAGATACAGTTATCTCTTGCAGACGCGGGTCACGGTGGTATCAGTCCCAAGTAGCCTTGCGCATTTTCGGGTCTTAAACTTTCCCTGCAGAAATCATAGGGGCTGCGCTCCTCCGGATGTTGCAGGACTTGATAAGGAGGTCTTCGCCTGTCTTTCCTCCCTCTGCTCTGTACAACTGTAGGTTTCCAGACCCCAAATTTTAGCACCTCCGTCCCACCCCCCTGGCATCCCTTGGAGAGATTGCTTTTGTCTGGTCCTGCAAAAATCACATGAGTTGAGGGACAGCAGCATGCCTGCATGCCTGCACACAGAATTCCCTGTCTAAATGTATCAAAGATTTAGAATTGACATTTTCCCCTTAATGTTTTCTAGTATTTAAAAAATTTATTTTCAAGGACATAAACATGTAAAAAAAAAAAGTGAAATAATGGTCAACAAATATTCTCATTTTCTTCATTCTCCCATGCACTTCCCACTCCTCACCAAATTATTTTGCAGTAAACCTCAGACAAAATTTATCATTTCCCTAGGATTTTCAAAATAAGGCCAATCTTTCAGCATTGGTCAGATGTCTAAGATGATGGGCCTGTCTTAGGTGCCATATCTTAAGGGGAGTGTTCACAAGCCAGTGGTCATCCAAAGATGACATGAGCAAATCTAAAGACGTGAGGCCTAAACACCAGGCATTCAACCTAAGAGAACTTGCAGAGTTTGTCCTTACTCCCTGTCATAGAAGACAAGGGAGGAGAATCAAGGACAGGGCAATGTTAGTTTTCAAGCACAGGTGAAGTGCCATCATTTGGAAAACCAGTTTGTTTTATAAGATCCCAGAGGTAGAATGAGACCATTGAATAGAAATAATGTAAGTATTCAACAAGAGGAAAAACTTTCTTTTAGAGTTGTTCAAGAGTGACAGACACTTCCTGCAACATCCTGTGCTACCCCTGAAGAATGGGAGAGCACCGATGGTGGTGGGGATGGGGGTTTCACATGCTGAATTTTTGAGCTAGATAACCTTCAGTATCTCCTTTCTATAGTTTTCCCCAGACCCGTATTAACTTTCTCCCTTCTCTCCAACCTTTTCATGATACTTGTTCACCATTGCCATTCCCTCCATACACCTCCTTTGAGTCCTTACCATGGGCCAGGTACTCTTATGCATTCCGTTAATTCTTTACTGCTGCATAAAACGCTACCCCAAAATTTAGCACCTTAACACGATTGTTTAATATTTTTCACATCACCTCACAAAGATATGAATTGACTGGGTTGTTCTGCTCTTCATGGTGTCACCTAAGCAGGGATGGCTGCCAACTGGTGCTGGCACAGAGACTGGAAGCTCAGCTGGGGAAATTGGCCTGGGGCCTTGGTTCTCCTCCATGTGTCTCTCAACATCACTGCTTGGACTTCTTTGTAGTTTGATGACTGGATTCCCCAAAAGTAGCATTTTAAGAGGGTGGAACTTGTAGATGCCTAAAGTCCAGCTTTGGGAGTTATATAGCATAATTTCTACCACTTTCTGTTTGCATAGCACATTACTAGGTCAGAATCAAAGGGAAGAAAAATGAACTATCTCGTGATCATGCTGCAAGAGCATGTGGGAGATGATAGCATTTTTGGAAACAATGGACTACAACATTTATCTTCATTACTTCAATCCCATGAAATATTATAATCCTGAGAACACTTACCCTTGTGAAATATTAAAAATTTCCACTTTAAAGATCAGAAAAGTACCTTTTCCAATATCATACAACTAATAGGCGCGAGAGTCAAGATTCAAACTTGACTCCCTTTCTCTAAAGGTGTACTTTTAAGTGCTATACTGATTCTAAGTTAAGGTGGGGAAAGAAGAGGTGGGATGTAAGAATGAAATCAATAGGACAGAGGGAAAACCCAGGAAATCTGCACACATTTCATGAGTTACACCCGTGTTGTTGCTTTGTCAGTGTTCCACCCAGCCGCTTAGTCAAAGTTCTGTGTAGTAAAAAACCAGTAAGTGGATGTTCTGGAGCCTGATGAAACTCTTCTGATTTCAAACTGTCCTTTTCAGGGATCAGATGTCCCTAAAACAAAGGTGCTTGGAATTACAAAATATTAATGCTGAAAGAGAACCGGAGGGCAATCTGGTTAAGCTCTTGTTCTCAGACCAAGGAACCAATTTCTAGAGAAGTCAGATTCAAGGCATGGTAGTGAACTAATTAGTAGCAGAACTAAGAATAGAATCCAAATCCTCTGATCCTGTGGCTTGCTGTGTCTCCATGAGCTGGGGACCAAACCCAAGTCATCATATGTGCTAGGCAAATGTTCTACCACTGAGCTACCTCCCCAGTCCTCAAAAGACTTTTAAAAAATGTCATTAAAATTACATCAATGTTATCCATGGAAATCACACTGTACTAATATAAGCTAAGGTAGCCAGGAACATAGGTTTGTGCCTGTAATTCCAGTGACTTGGGAGGTTGAGGCAAGATCACAAGTTTAAGGCAAGTCTCAGCAACTTAGCACGACCCTTAGCAACTTAACGAGACTCTGTCTCAAAATAAAAAATAAGCTGGGCATGGTGGCGCATGCCTGTAGTCCCAGTGGCTCTAGAGCCTGAGACAGGAGGATCCCAAGTTCAAAGCCAGCCTCAGCAAGAGCGAGGCACTAAGCAACTCAGTGAGACCATTTCTAAATAAAATGCAAAACAGGGCTGGGGATGCAGCTCAGTGGTCAAGTGCCCCTGAGTTCAATCCCTGGTACCCATCCCCCAAAATAAATAAAATAAAATAAAAATACAAAATAAAAAGCACTGAGGATGTGCCTCAGTGGTAAAGCACCCCTTTGTTCAATCCCCGGTACAAAAAAAAGTTAATTTAGGATGATCCGTTGTTTCCTTCCATTACTATAACCACAACCACATGACAAAACCCCAAAAGAGTAGACAAAGGAAAAGTTAGTCAGTGTGACTTATGGCTCACGGTAATGTGTCACATGCATTTCCTCTTCAGAATGGTTTTGATTTCCAATGAGCTCGTTCAATAATTATTAAGAACCTATAGGATTACAGAAACTAATGAGGTATTCTCTCAAAAAAAAAAAAAAAAAGAAAGAAAAGAAAAGAACCTACAATATGCCAGGCATTGTGTTAAGACACAAAAAACTTAAAATGAAAAATAAACAGTTCTTGGCAGATATGTAAACAAATAATTACAGATATGGGCAATGTCGATAGAGAAGGAACCAATAGATAGATGTAGACTGAACGAATGTCATCGCAAATACTCACAGTCCAAGCTCTTATGTCCTCATCCTCCTAGGCTGGCCTGGACTTCTGTTTCTGTGGCCAAGTGCTTACTCTTCTAGAGGATAATTTCCTACTTTTGGAGATTTATAATTGCTGAAAGTTCTTCAAACTAGAGCAAAAATCTGCTTCCATGTAATTGCAACTCACTGATCCTAGTCCTTTTATCTCACAAAATACCTCTAGTTGCTGTTCTTGTCAGCTCTTAAAAATGTTTGAAAAGTGATCACATGTGATTGTCCTAAAAATCACCTATGATCAGGTCCAGGAGCTGCTTCTGAGTCTTGGAGTATAAAATGTAAAATGTGGTGCTTGGGACCCAAACTCCCTTAGATGACTTCTGGATTGTCCCCCTTCACTTGCGGTACGTTGCTCCAATTCTGTTGTCTTGGGAGATTATTGTGTCTTAACAAAAGAAGACAGATTTCTGTGCCCTTTGTAGCAGAAACCCAGAAGGGGGAAAGCCACCAGTGTTCACTGCTGTCCCTGGCTCTCTCCCTCCTTTTTCAGCAAGACAGTCTGTTTCTCTCTAACATGGTTCTTTTCTCAGTCTTCCTGGCTCCTATATTCCACATTTATTTTTGCTGCCATCAGCATGCTTGCCCAGTAGGGGGCGAGCAAAACTTGATTTCTCTTAGAGCACTTGCTGGGCAAGCTTCTGGCCTATTATAACTCTGGACATTTCCCTATTTTCTTCCTGGAAAGAGTTCACAGGTACAGCATGCTAGAACGCTGCAAAGATATTGGCCAAAGAAAATGGAAAGAGAATAAAACTGGAGTGGTGTGGTTAGACAACTATAAAAGAAAAAAAAATTATTGAGTCCTTGTTGGAGCACAGCAAGGAACACATAATTTGGGGACTGATACTGATAGGGACCACTGAAATGGGATTTTGCAGTGGGGGCAGAGATTGGGCCTACTCCAAATACAGCATTGGCAAGTGGAAATTTATAGATAAGGGTCAGATGATGGGGTGGGGGTGGGGGTCAGTGGATGGAAAATTACTAAGAATAAACATCAGGAGCAAGAGGGATTCTGGCTAAAGCAACCTAACAGGATTATGGACAAAGACAGGCCAGGCTATCAGACATCACCTGGGGCATGGTGGAGGATGAGGAACCCAATCAGGTATCAAGGTGATCAGATGTGGAGGATAGGGGTGTTACAGCTAAACTGACTTAACAGGGTTTATTGTTAAAACAGAATTTTACAAGAAGATTTGGTAAACTGACTAAAGTTTGGTCAAGTAAAGAATCTGCCACAACCCCTTACCTTACAGCCAGAGTTCTTCTTGCCAATGAACCTTGGAAGATCTGGGTGTGCAATCTGATGATCTGAAAAATGGGCACAGTGATACCTACTCCCCAAATTTAAAGCATTTGGAGAAAGATAAATTATAGCATGCATGTGAGCGTTAGCTAGCTTGGTGAAGAAAATCACCCTCACAAATTAGTAAGAGGTTTTTAATCCTCAAAACTCTTTGCTATGATCTTATTTCTAATCTTCTGTTTTTTGTTTTGCTTTGGTGCTGGGGATTGAAGCCAGGGTCTCACACATGAGCTCTACCCACCCAGCCCAATCTCCTTTCTGTTTTTAATGTCTGTCTACCAGGGATGGATGTGGCCCCATCTACTGCAATCCTCCTTCTGTTCTGCCTTCTCTGGGCAGAGACACCTTCCTCCTCCTGAAGAAGGAAAGGCAATGTAATGTATCCTGCCAAGACCTTATCCTTCTGTAATAGCAGGTTGCTGGTTTGTTCTCTCATTTGTGCAGGAACCCAGAAAAGATTTGCAAAACCTGAGTGAAAGCAGATCACAAAGGGTACCTGGTACAGGCCTCCTCATGCAAATTCCCTTCCTTCTCAGGACCTGTGAGTGGCCCCAGACATATCTGAACATCTGAATTGTTGAATGCAGCTCCAAATGCCTGTGTGCTTAACCATTATGCAAGGATGTTCCATAAATATAATTTTGGGTCATGTTAATGATAGATGAAAATGGGAGCATTATTGAATTTACAGAGGAGGACAAAAGACAGTGAAGTAGTGAAAGGAACCTAGTTGCTGGAACCAGATAAACTTGGTATTTATTTATTTATTTATTTAACCTGGGATTGAATCCAGGGGTGTTTCACTACTTAGCTACATTTCCAGCCCTTTTAATGTTATATTTTGAGACACAGTCTTGCTAAATTGCTGAGGCTGGCCTCTAATTTGGGACCCTCCTGACTCAGCCTCTCAAGTCACTGGGGTTACAGGTATGTACCACCATACGGGATCTATCTTAGCCTTTCTGGAACCCATCTGTCATTGTGTAAAGTGTGATGTGCGACTTGAGTGTTACAGATATTATTAAGATTGTAATGGAATAAAAGAAACTCTGATCATGGCTACCAAGTGGACCATGAATATTTGGTGAATTAATGACAATGAAAGTGATGTAGCTTGTGAATTTATTATTATTCAATAAATTGTGACATTGTGGAAAGACACAAACACATGTGGTCTATGTTAAGAGTGTAGCTCTTTGACAAAAGTCAAGCCAAAGATATTTTTGTGTGTGTCTGTGTGGTACTGGGGATGGAACCCAGGGCCGCACACCTGCTAGGTAAGGACTGAGCTATGTCTATAGCTCTTTTCATTTTATTTTGAGATGGACAAGTTGTGTATTCTTTGGACTTGTGATTCCTCTGCCTCAGCCTCCCAAGCATCTGGGACTACAGGCATGCAAAGTTTTTTTTTAAAAATTTGCTTTTGTCCTTTAAAACCACAGGTTTATGCTTATTTAGACATAGAGTAGGTGTCCAGGAGTGAGGTGGAGCCTGGAGTAACTAAAGAGGGAGGTCACGTGCCTTGCATTCAGCAGAGCAGGCTGGTTGGGTCAGACCAACCAGTAGGAAGGCACATTTGGATAGCCTAAGGTTCTTGGAAAGAATATTGAGGGGGCATCCACTGAGAAGGGGTAAGGTGAGTCTGTGGAAGGCATGAGAGTTTAGGGAGCAGGAAAATCTCAGAATGTCAAGGGGCACTGGACATGGGAATATGACAAGAGACTAGGATTAACCAAGGGCAAGTGTTAAGAATGAAGATGGCCTAAAATTGTATGAGGTCCTGTCTGCGTGTTTTCTTCTTGCAGCTCAGGAACAGGCCCAGGAATGGAGGAAGTAGAGGAAGCCACCAGGGTTTCCACTAGACAGGCCAAGTGTGAAAGGAGGAGAGGTCTGGGGAAGTTAACCCTGATCTTATGACTCAGTGGCTCTTGGGTGCAGTCAGGTAGTGTGAGGCTTGGGTTCTTTCCACGCCCAGTCTAGACTCTCTCACAGGGGCCCCTCATCATCAGCAGATTTGGAAGGTTCTGTCCTACGGAGTCACAGATAGACCAGCCAAATAGAATATGACCCTGCTACCTCAAGAACAGGCAGTTTTCAGAGTTTTGAAGGTATGATACTGTAATAATAATAATAAAAACTTGATCTTTGTATCTAGTCCGTGGCACACAGTTCCTAAAACCTCTGGACTCGTTGGAGTGCTGGGTTTTTTGTTTTTTATACTGGGGATTGAACCCAGGGGCTTTAACCACTGAGCCACATTGCCAGTCCATTTTATTTTTTTATTTTGAAACTGGGCCTCACTAAGTTGCTTCGGGCCTTATTAAATTGCTGAGACTGGCTTCGAATTCGCAACCATCCTGGCTTGGCTCCTGAGTTATTGGGATTACAGGCATGTGCCACTATGCCCTGACAAGTTGTGTCCCTTCTATGTTGATGAGATGACTGGTGATTGGGTGCCCTTAGCTTCAGGATAGGTGTTGATTGCTGGAGAGACCAGAGGACAGTTAGAAGGTTGGAACTGGAAGCCCCTGAGCAGACTCCCTGATTGCTGGGAAAAGGGGCTGGAGATTGAGTCGATCACCAATGACTAAAAATGTAACCATTCATGCCTACATAATGAAAACTCCATAAAACCCCTAAACCCCAGGGTTGTGGAGCTTCCTGGTTAACAGTGAAGTGTTGGGAAGGTGACCTGCCCAAAGGAGGTATGGAAGCTCCTTGCATTCCCATGCCCACTTCAGACCATGCCCTCTGGCTGTTCACTTGTTGGTAGGACGTCCAGTTGGAATCGAGTTGCGATAACTGGTGTGGGGAAGACCCCCAATTTGGTGTCAGTAATGTTACGAGTAGAGCCATTCAGATGATGCTTTGGCCACCATGGATCCTGCCCAGCATCCCCCCAGCTCACTTTTCACCCAGGCCGTCCTAGTGACTAGTTTTGCGGGTGCACCCAGTAGCACTTGCTCCCTGGCCTCTCTGTGGTGTGCAAACCTGGAGTAGGAAGTTACCATTCCATGCGTGGAGCAACTTTTGAATAAATGCTTCCTCCTTCAGTTCCCAGAGCAGCCAATCCTGTCATGGGGATATTGGGTCCCAGTCGTCCCCAAATGACCAAACTCAAAAATGTGTTGGATTTCTTCCCAGTAACTTCCTGTTCTCTGGAATCATTTCTTAAATTAATTCGTCTGTGCACCAGGCCTTACCTCAGGCTCTGCTTTCCGAGGACCCAGGCTCAAGGATCACACAAGATAGGGTGAAGTTCCTTTGGCCTGTTTATTCCACCACAGCCCTGAAAGCAAGCAGGGGAGGAGTGACCTTCTGCTTTCAAGGAAACTGAGACAGGAAATCAGAGCAGCATCACCTCTGTTCAGGGTTACTAAATCTAGTGAATTACTTAAATAAAGACAATGTAAAAAACTAAAATTGAATTTTGTGTGAGAATTTTTTTTGTTCCAGTTTTTAACTTTCAAGTTTTACTTTTGTCTTTACCCCAAATTTGTGTACTTGTTTTTGGTACCAGGGATGGAATCCAGGGGCACTTAACCACTGAGTCACATCCCAGCCCTTTTTGTGTATTTTATTTAGAGACAGGGTCTTGCTGAGTTGCTTAGGGTCTCGCTAAGATGCTGACAGTAGCTTTGAATCTGCGATCCTCCTGCCTCAGCCTCCCTCACCCTTGGGATTACAGGCGTGTGCCACCATGCTCAGCAAATTTGTGCACTTATGATGACTAAGTGGATCTGAAAAACAAACACAAGTATTGCCACCTAGAGATGATAATTTATTTTTTTACGATGACCCAGAACAGAAACAACAGTGACTATTACAAATCCCCAGTTTCCTTTCCCAACTTCACTACCCTAGCATTTGTCAGACACCACTGGCCTCCTAAAATGGACCACTGACTATAAATTTTTGCTGTCATGTCTCTTATAATTGAAACTTTATTTTCAAGGTTTCAAGCTATTTTAGTGAAGGAGTTCCACAGCTCTTAAAAAACATACCACTTTTCCACTAAGATGCCATTACTTAGTGAAAGAAGTCTTTCTGGAAACGTTAATGAGGATTGTAAGCAAACAAAGTCAATTTTTAAATCATTTATTGAACATCGACTAAGCACCTGGACTTTCCAGAGACTGTTAAAATGAAAAACCCAGTTTTGAACAGCAATAACTTAATTCTGTGGGTATACAAAGACAAGTTTCTTCTTTTGGTCTAAATTTATTCTAAAAGAAGTCGGGAACTGACAGGACAGGACAAGTTGTTTTATCTAGTCTACAAATAAACAATGCCTGAGTTAGCTCTATATATAGATTTAGCCTTATGTTGACCTGGTTGTAATAATCTATATTTAACTAAAAGTTAATAAAAATACATATGCTTATTTTAAAATAATTACTGATCTTGCTTGCATAACCCACCCCTTGCCACTACACTCATACTTTTAGGATTTTCCTGCATAATCACAACCTGCTTCCTCCCGCCCCCCCGCCCCCCATGTTTCCAAATAAGACCCCCTGCTACCAGCAGAAGGACCTCTACGTCTAACATGCTTTGTCCTTGCTAGGGCAGACTAGAAACTTCAGGCAGCAGCTGAATGCTGTTACCCGGGTGAGGCGAGAAGGCAGGTAAGGGAGCAGGAGCCTCAGCACATTCCCAGATTTCTCTCTCCCCTTTCCACTCTCCCACTCTCCTTCCTAACATACCTGACTTTTTCAGGAGACTGCATGATTTTGAGTGACTACAGGTGCCTGGTTCTTTCCCTGGACCAAAGGAACTTGAAATCCAAATCTGAAACTGGAATGAAATCCAAGTGTCAGCGATGCCTCTTTCAATCACACACAGATCTCATTCTTTGCATCTCTAAGCAACTGGCCACACTGCTTACTGAATGCTTAATTCAGTAATTTAATTTAATTCAAAGACCAATTAACTTTGCTGATTACTATGTAATCTGAAGTGAGTCATGATTCTTTTAGTAAATGGAGACATGAACATCTCCAAGATTAAAAATAACTATTAAAATCACAGCAAACCATGGTTGAGAAGTTACCTGAAGTCTACTCTCTTCTTTCTACTGTTTAGGATAACAAAGAAAAGCACGAGATTGGTGGTGGTGTTTTCAAGAAAATAGAACCAGACGGTATGAAGCCAAGTTCTCAGGTTAGTACGTTTTATATAATGGGATGCCAAAAGTACTCCCCAAACTTTTGTTTGACCTGCAGAACTGGAGATGGCTTACCTCCCTTTAACTCCAACTTTGTTTTACAAAGCTTTGAAAAGCAAAACAGATAAATTTTTTTTTGGATATAAAAAAAAATTAATCTGAATAGCAAAATAAGTAACAGCTTTTAAAGGTAGAGTGTCCACTTTAAAGATGAAAACTAAATCTGTTAGGAAAACTTCTCAAATAATGCTTTGTATTAAATTCTCCAGTAGTAGTTGAAATAAACATCTACCCTAACGTTAATGATAGAACGATCTATTTAACCACTTTAAATTAGCTTTTCTAATTCACTTGATCTGCAGTGATTTAGTTTACCTAACAGGGAACCCCAGCACCCTCAAATATTTCTGAGAAGTTATTCAAAAATAGGTCTCCTGGGGCAACTATTGCTGTCACTGTTGGGCTGTATTTCAATGCTGTTACTCCAATTCAATCTTTCATGAGGATGTCAGGATGGACTGGTTTAGTTGGCTTTGGATAAATGGACCAGCATGCCTACCTGGAATAAAGGTGACCAACTCTAGGATCAAAAAACAAAACAGAACAACACTCACAGATATGAATCTTCACAAACCCTCTCTCCTAACAGTCACACCAGGGAAGAGTGGGGGCAGGGAAGGTACACAGGAGCACAGACCAAGGGAATCTTGCAAAATGCTTCCTGAGCCTCATCAGACAAACCACCTGTAGTGCCACACTGGATGAGTTTGTGCCTATATCCCAGGAAACTGCCCATCTCAGCGTTTCCACATCCCGAATTTTCTAAGCATAAAGACTTAAGAGTTAGTGGGGAAGCAGCAGGCTTCTACTATGTAGCCCATCACGTAGAGTGCCTGCCTCTTGTGCTGGCGGCCTGGGTTCGAGTCCCGGCACCCTGGGATTATGGAAATACCAAGAGTTAGTGGGGAAGCAGAATTGTGGTTTCACAGAATCTGGTCAGATTATCAGTCCCACTGCCCACTGCAGTACGTCTTGCTCTCTATTCATGGATTCAATTCCTCCCCCAACAAGCTCAAGTCCATCCACTCCCTCTAATTGCAACAGTGACCTGGCAGCTCAGGGCTCAGCTTCCCAGGTCTGAAAACTCTTGAAAAGTTGCAGATGTTTAGAGTAGTTGTTTCCTTTTAGTTCCCTATTAGCCTGTCATGATTTACTGATCTCTTGAGTCAATAAGCATCAAACTATGAAGGTCTTTCCCCCTTTGTTCTCCCACTCCTCAGTTCTGGAAACAGACTTTTGTCCATAACATGGATCTCTTCACCACTCACTCCAAAACTTCACTCTTTTGGAGTGATGTGCTCTGTCAAATTAAAATAAAATACATCATCTGTTTACAAGGGAATGTACAGAACAACAGGGGTCCAGGTACAAAACACACAGCAACATTATGGCCATACAAAATGTATAGAAGTACCCAACATTAACAATTTCTGTAAGCTGTACATTTTGCTATTTCTTTAGCATTTCCCCACATTTTTTCTTCTGTGGATCCTGTGGAGTTAAGAATGAGCTCCTTCTGCAGTGTTTCTGAACTGAATCACATGATTGGGACATACGGAGGGAATTCATTTTCTGTTCAAAGCAATGAGTGCTACACATGAACATCTTCCTCACATAAAAGGTTAATAAAGTTTATTTACAGTGTAAGCTTTCTGATGCTAAGGTTCCTCTCTGGAATAAATTCTCTGATGTATATGTGAATTGTCCCATGTATCAAACATGTCACTCTCTCCACACAAAGTTTCATCTTTATGATTTAATATTAAGTGCCTTAAATACCAAGATGTCTCACATATCTATATTTTCAAGTTAGCCTTGCCTGCCAGACTGGAGTACAAATACCCACAACCTGAACAATTTTACTTCTCTTCCTGGCAAGGTTAAGGTGTTATTTTTTAAAAAACTTCAAAATAACTCCATTAGGTCAACTAGTATGCTAATGGTCAGCTATAGGGTGCTTCAACTGTTAACAGACTTCAGCCAGTCAGGAACTTTTGAATGTCTATCCTGAGCACTAATTAGATGTTGCCAGAGTTTGTGAACATGGCCAATGACACTCTGCACTGAGCATCTGATAAATGAATGCAAAGCAAATGGTTTTAATAACCAGCTGTAGCCTGTTCTCGGGAAACACATCTTCAAATTGCTGCCTCCAAGAGTGCATCTGCCAAACAACTGAAGCAACCCCAGTAGCTATCCAACAGTCAGCAGAACATCCTGATAAAATGGGAGCCAAATGAAGTGGCACAGGTCATATTTAAATTTCACTTAAAAATGAAGCCCCAAAATGATGGCTGAATTTTGCCAACCAAGCAGCTTGTAGGGGAAGCAGGGGAGAAGCCAATGTGAAACTGACCAAAAGTCCTTCCCCTCTTCAGAACAAAGGCAGAGTTTGAAATGGGTGCCTGGAATTCTGCACTTTGCTTTGCTTTCAGTTTTTAGGAGACAAAAGTCCTCTCAAAAGCACCAGCAATTTTCTAGGCAACCATCATTGAGACTCATTCTTTGAGAAAAAAATATTAAAGCATTTCTACTTTCACTTCACTACAGAAAGTGAATTAGAGATACTCTTCTGGAATATCTTGTTTTTAAGCTGGATGGATAGGAATATTCTGGTAATTCGCTGACTTATTTTATGTGGTCTCCCCAGACAACACTGAAGAAGCTGCTTAGAAGCTACAGAGAAGCTGTGATTAGTCCAAGTAATAAACCCAAAGAGAGACCAAAGAATGACTGCTGTGCAGAACTCTAGTTTGGTCTGGAGCTGAGCCCATACAGGCCTCCACCTCACTGGGACCACCATGCTGTCTCACAGACTTTTGCTGCTGGTCAGCAAATGACTGAAAGATGCTAGTTTTAGTTGTTTCTCAAGAGAACATCTCAAACTGAAGTGGGGTTTTCCTGTTACAGGGTGTTCATGCTGATGGTCTTCAGGTTTTTTAGCCTACGTTTCTAGTTTTCTGCAGGGCTATCCATGGCCATCTGAATGCTCTCATTGCACAACAGAGCCATCTCTAACCACACCCTGATACCTTCAGAGTCCAAGATATTTGGGTCCCCTGTGTATGTGAAACAGTCTCCATCAGTAGCTTCTAGGGAGCCACCTGCACTGAACTGCACAGATGGAGATTACAGTTTCATAAACTCACTTTAGTCTTTAGTGATGAGTAACAGAAAAGATACCGTGCACTATGACTACGATGTAATAAACCATCTTAGTATATTGGCGAACTGCTCGGAGCAATAAACTACCTTTCATAATTGCCAGCTAATCATGGTAAGTTCTTTTGCAAAGTTTCTGGAAAAGTGTGGGAAAAAATGCTCCCTATAAGACTTCTTTTTCTGAAAAGTAACCACATCTTCTGAACTATAATATCTTGTTACAAATGATTCAGAAAGTGCCCAAATCATCACTGTTCAGCAGCTACTGAAGAGAATTCTGGCTAAGATCTTTGCCATGGAAAGATGTCAAAAAATGACCCTAGTCAAGTGTTCACATTTTCCTTCCTTAAGGTGATGACAATGTAGTCATTTCTGACATTCCTTCCTTCACCGGTTCATGTTTAGAAAGAGTCAATGCAGGCAGCTAATCAGTGCCTTGGTTTATGTTTAGGACAAAAATAGCATTGACCTTAGAGGTTTTAGCATGCCTGGTGGCTCTGAAGGTCCTCTGTAAAAGTTGGGCCATGCTACCATATTTCAGGTACTCATGATTCACAGGGCTTTATCACAAATGCGAAAGTCCTGTTAGAAGTCAGATGTAAGACAGAAGGAGTGCCTCTTTATGGGCTTAGGACTAGGTACAGTTCCGTGCTGTCAGGAAAATAACTATATCCTTTGACAACCGAAGCATCTCTTTTGGGGGATGAAAAAAAATTCCATATATGAAACAATGAAGGCTTAAAAGACAGTATACAATCAAGTGCTAACTTGTGGAGAAATGCATTTAGGAGTGCTAGAGTGCTTTAGGGACTTCAGAGAAGTGTTTTGAATTGTTGCTGTTTCAGGAGAATTGATCTCAGTGATGAGGATAGAACCATCTACATTTGTTGCAGTCCTTTGGAACTGTAGACTGGTGCACGTACCCTCTCTTTCAGGAAGAGATAGAAATCTTTGGTTTGATACTGATCAGCACAGTCCTAGATTTCTATAGCTTTGGTAGGCTACCAGTGATCAGATATATAACTTATGGGATATATAACTAGCTTGAGCAGCATGTCCCAATGTAGTTTCTGTTTTAACTGTCCCTCTTTTTTGAGAAATAAGCAAGACATTGGCCAGGGAGGGTTTGTTTGCAGCAAGTGGCTTCTTAATTTCAGAAGCTTGTTCACAAAGCCAATCTTGTTCTTTCAAATCATACGCTGTGGTTGCTGCGAGTCAAAGGTATCCTCATTACTGAAAAGCTTGACATTTTCCTGTGTGTGTGCTTTTATCTTATGTGGAAATATTGTATGGATTACCCATCTGACCAACTTTCCCTGCAGGGGCTGTGTGGAAGAATTACATGCCCACAGACAACACAAAGGCAGAACACTGCTGATGTAACTGTAAGGATCCTTAATCATGATTTTTAAAAAATCTGTTGAGGCTGTTTTCTTTCCCCTCTGTGGGCACGTATCTCTGAAATAATGTTAGAAACAAAAGGGGGAAATGGCTTGATGACAAACTCTTGCTTTACACACAACTTTTGAGAAATGCTCCAAATGCATCCAAGGAGGCTGGGCTGTACTCCAAGGCTCGCTCTCTGGCATGGATTCTGTGATGCAGAGTGAGGGTCGAGCTCCGGGTGAAGGCCTTGCCACACTTAGTGCACTTGTAGGGCTTTTCACGGGTGTGGATTCTCCGATGCAAAATAAGGTACGAGTTTCGGTTGAAAGCTTTCCCACACTCACTACATTCATAGGGTTTCTCTCCTGTGTGGATCCTCTGGTGCTTGGTGAGGTCTGAACTCTGGCTGAAGGCCTTCCCACACTCGTTACATTCATAGGGCTTCTCTCCAGAGTGAATGCGCTGGTGCAGAATGAGATTCGAACTGTGACTGAAGGCCTTGCCGCACTCGTTACATTCATGAGGCTTCTCTCCGGTGTGGATTCGCTGATGCAGGACAAGGTTTGAGTTGAGACTGAAGGCTTTCCCACACTCACTACATTCATAGGGCTTCTCTCCAGTGTGGATGATTTTATGGCGGATAAGGCTTGAACTTCTTGTGAAGCATTTACCACATTCATCACATCTGTGAGACTTCGCTCCTGTCGGAACCTCCTCAGGGGTGTTAAAGTTTGAACTCAGACTGAAGCTTCTTCCCAACCCTTTTCCCTTCTCCCTCGGACCTCTCTCTCCCGCGGTAGGTTTTCTTTCCCGGGCTGTAGCTGGACCTGACTCTCTCTTCTCTTTTCCAGTTTTCTCCTCAGGGTTTCTCTGCTGCCTTTCTCTGCCCTGCTGTTCACGTTTCTCTCCAAACTCTTTCTGAAATCTTCCTGCTTTCTCTCCATGTGACGCTGAGTCTTCGGTGACTTCAGCCTTTGAGGTTGACTCCTTGTTCTCACTCCTGGTTTCACAACCTGACACGATAAAGAGAAAATACAAATAGCACCTTTTCCTTTTGAATACATAGGTTAATCAAGTGACATTACTTTCCAGGAGCCTTCTATATGCCTGAAAAATGACTGCATACATAGTATTAATAATCAAGGATAAAAAGAAAAACAAAGGGAAAAATTGGGGCAATAAGTAGAGCTGGAAAATGAGAGGGCAGGCAAGGAGTGGAAAGAAGAGGAAATAAGAATAAATAACAGAGAGAATGAGGGAATGTGAAATAAACAGGCACAGTGGGGAATGGGTAGAGGGAAGAGAAATAGTTAAGGATGAGGTAAGGAATTAAAGGACTCTGGAGGTCATGATTCTACTATTTGATGAAGGAATACATATTTTAAAACTAATGTTTCATTTCCAGCAAATATTTGTATGCTTAAAAAAACAGAAATCACAGGTTTTTCTAGAAAATATTAGCAGAAAGGAACATAATGAAAGAAAGAAAAGCAAATACTCCTCCAGTTCTGTTGGCATTTTCTCAACACGGTGGTGGTTAACAGGCACAGTAACTCAGAAGCTGGCAGGTCACAGGGCTCTTCAGACATAGTGAACTGTCTCTCTATACCAGAGGAGCAGCACAGAGTTGGCTGTGCTCTAGTAACAGAGTTGAGTGAAGAGTAGTGGGGGCATTTGCTAGTAACAGAATTTAAAAAAATGTTCACCAACTGACAACTGAGAATAATTGAAAAGCAAATGAAGACAATTCTGAACAGCCACGAAGATGATATAAGACAACAAAATTTTTCAAATGTAGAGCTAAACCCTTTATTTTAGTAATTAAGTATAATAAAACACTGAAGTTTAATTTTTATTGTACATTTATATACTCTGTGTCATGTTGCTTTTAGAAGACTGAAAACTGTTTAACAAATATGTTCTGTTTACATATGCCTGGGAAACCCCCCCAAATACCTCTATTCTATCTTTATTTGGCTTTAAGGGTCTATGTGACCATAACAGGCCCCTGAATGCAATGAGGGGAGAGCTAAATAATATTCAGCCTCTGACTTTAGTGATGAAATCACTATAAATACAGAACTAATTACAAGATCAGGAACTTGGTCTACCTTTTAATTTCCAAACCAACATCATTCACCGTCTGGCCAGTTCCCAGAATGTTCCTAAAATTTTGTTTTTGAAGTTATCAGAGCAAGTAACAACTTAGTTCTTGATCAGTTCTTTGGCTTAATTTCCATCTAGAATGAAGAGCAGGTACCTAGAAACTACAAAGTCCACATATACCTATGGTTTTAAACAAAACCTGAGTTTAGTTAGTAATGTTCTTTCTCTACATTCACCCTTTGCTCAATACTCCTGTCCTCCCAAGATAAAGTCTTGCTGTGAGCATCCCTATTATAGTACATATCTGAGGGCTCCTTGGTGGCACTGTCTCCCAGGGGTTAAGATGTAGCAGAGACCAATATATGAATGGTTGCCAACTGGATCACCTTGTCTTATCTGACTGATACCTGTTGAACTTCTTCATTCACTACACACTAGGACTCAGAGCTCTTTGTGGAACACCACCATTTATTTTGGAAACTGGGAACTTGATCCCCAGGGAGGTTTAGGTACAAGTTCATGGAATAATGTAAAGTTGTCTCTGAGCAACACTCTCACAGAACGAAAGAAGACAGAAGCCCATGGAAGGGTGTCTGGTAGGTTCAGGGACAGGGTGCCAGGACAATGGGCTGAGATTAGACTGATAATCAGTTACTTGGTCATTTCTACTAGGAAAAAGATAGTCTCCTGACAGAGGCACCTAAAGTGAGGTCCCCAGGGAATGGAACAGAATTCTCTCAAGTAAGTGAGTGGTTGAAGAGGTGAGGCTCAGAGCTCAAGAGTTAATTTCTGATTTCAAAGAGCAAAAAATACCTAGAAGCAAAAAAATCCACTGGGAATCAAGGAGTCACAGTACTATGCTTTTGAAGTTCAATGAGCAAAAAGGTTCTTCCTGCCTGTTCTGAACAAAGATGGTCAGTAGCCTGAAAATCCTTGTGAACACTCAACTGAATACATCAGAGAGTTCCCACAACTAATAGAGAAGCAAAACAATCTTATCAGATAAGAATCCTGCATCAGTCTTACCCTGGGAAAACACGTTCCCATAATTCTCCTGCCTGCTGTCCCTATTGAGATTCCTCCGAGCCAGGTTCTGACATCCCCATTCCTCCAGGATGAGGGACACGGCCATGTCCTCGATCTTCACCATTGCCTGAAATAATAGGAGATTCCCCACACTGAGTTCCCCCAAAACTCAGGGACAGTCCCATTGCCCATACCTAGAGTCAGGGACAGAGTTGATTTCATCTCTACAGGATGCTGATGAAGAACACAGGAGCACAGCTTTGTGTACTTGAGGGGATTTGTGGCAGTAAGACACTAACAAAGAGGGATAGTGGGACTTCTCTGTGGTAGGGCATCAAGAGTGACTGCCTGGGTGGAAACTGCAAGTGGAGTTCCAGGAGAGGAAGCAGATATGGGGACTCAGGAGGGCAGAGGGGCCCACAGCTCACCTGGGAATCTGCCGTCAATAGTGCAGATGCCATCGCCTGGTCTCTGGGACTCCCCTCGTGATGAGGGGCAGGAACGTGAGTGGCAGGGAGAGCTGAGGGAGGAGAAAGGAGCTGTGAGTAAATCAGCTCTGTTATGAGCCTCCCTTGATGGCCTGAGGCGCTCTCACTTCTGCACTAGCATGTTCACTGTTCCATGTTTAACTACTGAGTAGAGAGCTCCAGAGAACATAAATGAGAGAAAGCAGGACCTGAGTTTCCTGAGACCTCTACTCTTAAGAGTCACAAGGAGTCATAAAAGTCTCCTTAAAATCACCTGGGCCAACACTTTCACTTTAAAAAGGGGGAAATTGAGGCCTGGAGAGGGTGAACTGACTTTTCTAATGTCACTCAGGAATGGGAGAACAAGGTCTAGAACCCAGGGAAGATCCTAGTCTTAGCTAAAGAATGGGTAACATTCCAATCATCTTTCAAATCTGACTTACACTTTCCTCTAGCCCAAGAAGCAGCACCAGGATATTAGAATACCATTTGTGCTTACATTTGTGAAAAATGCAACACAGTTTTAAAATCTTTTGTAGTATATCTGAAAAAGTAAGGTAAGATGGGAGTCTTCTTACCTCTAGGTAAGTTTTTGCCACTTTTGTCCCTCTACTTTTCTCTCATACTTGGCCATAATCAAGTTTTTTAAATAAAATATATACATGGTTCAAATGCTGATGAGACATTTATGAATGTACAGAGGTATGGGATAACACACATACTAAAAGACATCCATAATACATCATATGATCACATTAGCTGCAATGTATAAGAATCAGAAAAAAATTTAAATAATAAAATTAACATTAAGCTCCCGCCTTCCTCCCCTTGCCAAGTATTACTGAAAATGTTACTGGTAGAAGATGGTACTGAGCTGCAAAGGTATTGATTAGAGAAAAAACTTAAATTGAATTACTAAACCTTGTAATTATTTCCTATTATAAAAAAAATAAGAAGAGCTAAAGCAAAGTATACAAAAAAAAATCAAGAATCTAGCACTGAAACCTTCTAAGAATAAAGAAACACTGAAAGAAGAACAGACAAAGGGGAAATTGAGAATAAATGTATGTCTCAAGTCTTTCAAGAATAATTTACTAAGTAACAACTGTATAACTGGGTCTCTAAAACTGCTTCTCTGGCAACCTGAAGTGCCAATCTGGTGCTCAGACCAAATATTCTCTCTAGTTTCCTAAAGTCACCCTCTGTGACTTCTGCTTGTGGAGTGTGAAGACAAACCATGAGCCCTGGAAGTGGAGGAGTTCAGTATCAGTGTGTGGGTCTGTCTGGATTTCTCCAGCATGTGTCTGCTGACTGTCCTCCAGGAGGCATGGGAGAGGCAGAACACTTCCTTAAGCTCCACGATCTAATGTTTCCCACCCTAGATGTCATCACACACACCGACTGGTTAAGCAATGTGTCTTGATCCAACTTCTTGAACGACTATACTTTTAACATTTCATTGATTTTTACTGATATTCTATACACCTACTTGATTATACATTTGGATAAAGATATATTTCCCAAAGGAAAAAAACCAAATGAAACATTTTTTCAAATAAGATCCTCAACTGATATTTTTTCTCATTTCCATAGCTAAAAATTTTTTTCCTATTTGAAATTTCCAAAAATAACAAAAAAGTCATGCCATATGGTTTCTTTAAATATTTTAAATAAAATGAATTTTAAAAAAGATTGTTTCTTCTAAAGATAATTTAAGGCACAAGAGTGTTTCAAAATCCAGGCTGAAAATGTATCATCTGTTCCCAACATTTGACTGGAAATCTGTGTGAAAAAAATAGAAATCTGCCAGACATCTGGAAAGCTAACAATTCAATAAATAATGTTATGTCTGTCCAGTTCATTATGCACAGTTCACTTACCTCTTTGGTAACATCACTTAACTCCTGACATTGACCTGAGTTATATTTTCCTAATATTTAGTAACAATGACAATTATGCATGATAACAATAAAAAGGATGCTTCTTTCCCCAGGCACTTGGCAACATGAGTAAGGGCAATCCCATGTTGGAACATTTGCTTCTTTTCACTGCATGAAACCTTACTTCTTACCTCGGGACTGCAAGAGGCGGGGTTTCCGAGATGAATGCTTGAAATGGGACTGGGTAGCCTCTTGATGAAGGTCAAAGCTTGAGGTCTCCTGAACTGGATCCAGAGGTACCATCCCTCTGGCAAGCATCTCAGGCCCATGAACTTGACCTGGGACCTGCACACAATCAGGTTGGGCGTGTGGGTAAATCACTTTTTAAATGGAATGAAAATATTAAAGCAAAGACCATAAATATATAAGTGAATGCAAGGTCAATACACAGTTCTGGGGGGTGCTGGGGACTGAACCTGGGACCTTGTAAATGCCAAGCACATGTGTATTCTGGGGGGTGTTGAACTATGCCCCCATCTCACAAAATACCTTGTAAGAGCCCAGAAGAGCAGATAGAATAATCACCACAAAGACTCAATATGAGTATTAAACCAGTGACCTTCTCCCAACTCCAAAGTCCATCCTCTTCTCACACCAACCTTACCTGCTGTCCTGACAGATCAAGTTCCAAGTCTTCCAGAAGGGTCACAGCCTCCTCTCCACTATCGGGCCGGTACTCCTGCAGCCAGACTTGAAGCTCCTTAGGCAGAATGGAAAGGAACTGCTCCAGCACCAGCAGCTCCAGGATTTGCTCCTTGGTGTTTATTTCTGGTCGCAGCCACTGATGACAAAGTTCTTTCAGTCGACTTAGAGCCTCTCGAGGCCCAAAAGTGTTCTGGTAACAAAAGCGCCTGAATCGCTGGCGGAATATCTCTGGGTCGGGAGGAGGCGTCTCCTGCAGGCTGGAATCCTGCCCCCACATGTGGTCTTCCTCATCTTCCTCTTCTACCTTCACGATAACGATCCCATCCTTCTCCTGTGCAGCCTGTGGAGACAGACCCGTGGCTTCCCTTGATTCAGCAGTCATCATTCAGGCTCAGGGAGCTGGCGTGATGCAAACAGGGTCTGTGTGGCCTTTCTGTCCTAGAAGATGCTTTATATTTGTTTCTGTACTATTCCTGAAGTAGTGAAAAAAGTTATTAGTACCTTTATAAAACACCTGTACTAATCTTCAAACCAGGTTTGAAGGCACTTAAAATGCCTCTGAGGCATCTCACTGTGGCACATGCCTGTAATCCCAGCAATTTGGGAGACTGAGCTCAGGGCCAGCCTCAGCAACCTAAAGAGATCCTGTTTCAAGATAAAAAATATTTAGGGCTACAGATGTAACTCAGTGGTAAAAAAGGGCCTGGGTCCAATCCCTAGTTAAAAAACAAAACAAAACAAAAAAAACCCAACCAACAACCCCACAGAGTCTCACTGTCTCCACTGTCACTCCACACATAAAGGTCTACAAATAGAAAACTCAAACAGGCAACCTCCACCCCAAGGGTGTTCCCGGGGAGTCACAGCAACTTCCCTCCAGGTGGCCAGCAGGTAATGAAATGTTGCATTTACAGTGCTTAGCCTGGAGAGGGCTGTTAGCAGGGTGCCCAGCACCAGGGTGAGCACAATCTTCTTTTGTTCCTGTAACAACCCCAGCCAGGAGGCAGAACTATCAGTACTATTTGACAGATGACATAACTGAGTCTCAGACATTTGATTAACTTGTTTGGTAGCAGATGAATACTCACTGAAGTCAACAGGAAATAAAAATTGAAGCCCCAGACTTGCTAATGTATCATTTAGTGATTTTTATTACTTTTATGGGATACAATTGATTATCCTTTTTCTTTTTTCAGTTGCAGATGGACACAATATACTTGTTATTTATTTTTTTAATGTGGTGCTGAGGATCGAACCCAGGCCTCACATGAGCGAGGCAAGCACTCCAACACTGAGCTACAATCTCAGTCACTATCCTATCTATCTTTAACCTCACCTTCATAAAAGAGACCAGCAACTTTAAAGATTCTTGCAGATTACAATTAGAGGAAATTCTCGTGATGCAAACACAAAAGAAAATGGCAGTTGAAGCTTCTGTGGAGAGTGAAGTGTTAACCAGAGTAGGAGGTAAAAACTAAAATCAATCTAAACAAAAAGTCACCAGTGAGTGAGAAAGCAGCTGGCCTTTAAAAAAAAAAAAGCAAAAGTGTAGCAACAACAATTAAGGGAACAGATGTACAAGGTTCCCATTATTATGTGATTCTAACTGCCAAAAATGATACCAAGTACCCTGAAAAAAAAGATCTTTGTATATTCTTTAAAAACTTGGAACTACTTTCTGACCTGTTTAAAATCTTATAGACTTAAGACTGTAAAAAAATAAATAAAGCCCAACCTTCTGATTAATCTGCAAACTGATGAGTAAAGGTGTTGGAAAACAAAAATGCACTCTGAATTTCAACGACAAATATTTAGTATGGATGGTGGTTCATGTTACTGAGCTGAATGGCCAAGGGATTCTTCCACCTCTATAAATGTTTGTGAAACATCTTTTTTTACCTCCATACCATCAAGACTAAGCATCAAATTAAAGTTTTAGAAATAGATCATGCAACTGCTGTATCCCAGTGAATTAAACAGTTTTATACTAGCAAAGCATCAAACACAGGGTCGTGAGCATGCTAGGGGAGCACTCTGCCACTGAACTACAACCCCGGCTTTCAGAAAGGCATGGCGTGCCCTAAAACATAATTAAGAATTTTGGTGGAAAAGGGATTATGTACAATTAGGAACACAAAAATTGTTTTAGGGTAACTTAATAGCATAACTTCATATATTTTGTTTTCTTACACAAAACATTGATAGAACAGTACGTGTATATAATTTTTATAGTTTCTACTGATAGGAATGTATGGTGGTTCCCCTTAGCAGCTGTTTTGCTTTCTGTGGGTTTCAGTTACCCGCAGTCAACCATGGTCTGAAAACTTAGACGGAAAATTAACAGAAATAAACAATTTGTTAAGTTTAAAACAATCTTTATTGCAACACATTGTTCTATTTGTCATTATTAATCTTACTGTACCCAACATAAATTAGACCATATCATATAAACAACAACATATATAGGGTTCAGTGTTTTGAGGCATCTTTGGAATGTCTTCTTCAAGGATAAGGGGGAACAAGTTTGAATGGCAAGCAAAGTTTGGAGATGACTGTTTTAATCACAAAGATTATTAATTTAATCTCAGATTTTTCACAGGACTGCTTTTCTACCTTATCTTTATTTCCTTAATTAATTTCTTCAGTGACTTTTAAACTGGTAAATATCTTATTACAAACCACCTTCTAGACCTTCTCGCTGATTCCTTCAGACTTGTTAAGCACCTCACCCTGCCTGCTGAAATTAATAGTTGGTTTTCCAATTCCAGATCAGCTTTCCCTCTAAAGGCCTTACAGATATAATTATTCTACTTCCTAAATAATCTGCAAGGGGTTCTGTAAATCTGAAAGGAATAAAAAGATGAGAAACATGATTCTAACTTTTATGCAAATAAAAAAGCAGAATGTTCCCAGAGTTCAACACAAGTGCTAGGGGAGCCCTGAGAACTGACAGATGTATAAGAAAGGAGTTTCCAGGAGGAAATGTCCTAAAGCATAGAGAATAGACACGATGCTTCTGTAAGAAGCAGGGACTGCAGTTGCCCAAGATCATTCCTTTGGCTGGCTTATTCCCAGCTGGAGGCAAAATATTTCCCAGAAGCCTTTGTTTCTTCTTCAATTCATTCTGGAAAAGCAGACTCTCTTGCTATGCCTCCCAGATTTACTTTCTACCACCCCAATTCAGGCTCCCTATCTCATCTAGATTAGGACCTGGGCTCCATATAGCTTCTCTACCTCCAATTTCTCACTGTTCCAATACACATATACCAAGATCCGTGTAGTACTGCTACCATTTCAGTGTTCAAGAGCTTTCACATTCACAACACACTCCACTCTCCTCTTCCAAGTTTACCTCCCTGTGGTTTGGCCTCTGTGGTCCATCAATGCTCCCCAAGCATGGGCCATGAACTTTCATCTTCACTCCTCTGCTGTAAACAATCTCTCACTGTACCAACTCTATTGGTTGAATTTTTACTGCTCAAGATGCACAAATCTCTCCTGATACCCCAATTAAATAAGGTACCTTCCTCCTTTGAACATCCTTATTACTGTTTCTATTTCATGGCAATTATATTCTCATTATTTGAGCTGCAGTTCCTGTCTGTCATCTCTCAACTAAGCCATCTTTGTATTTATTTCCTAGAATGTGGTGATTTAAATTCTGTACAGATGTTATAGAATGTATAGTTGTACAGATGAACAAGAACTACTATTCAAGTTCCCCCTCTACCCTCTTACTGCCTATCATGTGGCAATGAGTGATATTAATAGCAATTAGTAGATACTAGATATTTGGCTCAGAAGCACCTTTGATTCCTTCCCTCCTTCCAGGCATCCAGTCTCCTAGCACCAGGGAGAAGTCTGTTTTACTTACTGTTTGATCTAGTCTCAAGTCCAGCCTCTTCTTGGGCTCCTTGTCTTCATTTGCTCTCTCACCTCCCACAATTCACTGACTACCTTACTCTCAGATTATTCTTCTGAACTCTACAGCTTTATAATCAATGTGCTCCAGTAGCTATTTCAAATTCCCCCTTATTCTCCCCACTCCAAGAACCCTTCCTGTCCAACAAAATGTCTAATCAGCAGGTCTTGCTGATGCCCTGTGTTCTGGCAGCCACTGTTTCCTCAAATCATACTCAAAGGCTGGAATTTCCTTCCAGTCCTCTCTACCTTTTCTAATTCTATGTATCCTTCAAAGCCAAGCTAAAATACCACTTGCCCCTCATCACTGTTTAAGAACCTTCTGGTAGCTATAATAGTAAAAGTCAGCATTATTGAGTGCTTTCCAGATATTTACATTAAGCATTTCACTTGACTACACAACAGTCTTAAGCACTGGCCACAATCATCACCTCACTGAGGTTTATAGACATTAAATAACTCACCTGGGGCGCACAGCAAGCAAATGGCAGAGACAGGGTTTGAAATTAAGTCTGACTCCTCAGTGCAAGCTATCAAACCATTTTAACATGTGGGGAAAGGAAGGGCTTCTGGGTACATAGATCCTTTCTAAAATGAAAGCCAATGAAGGTATGAAGAATGACTACTCAGGAATAGGCTTCATCTGCCATTCACTCTTTTCACCTGGGTCACTGTGTGACTGAGGCCCTAAGAGGGGACAAAGCTGGAAATGCAAGTGGGGATAACCTGGTAGAACTAATGTGGTAGATGGACCAGCTATCAGAAAGCTCTACTGTGAAAGTTTTATCCTATTTCAATAGCTATGGAGCAGGACACTGCTTGGGTCATTGGCAATCAATAGGAAGAGACTCTGAGGAGGATGTGAGACACAAAGGGACAGAGACAAGGACAATGGGCACAATCCCATTCCCTCTGTTCCCAATTAGGACAGGTCTTTACACTCAATATTTCTCTGCTCCTACTCTGGGCCAGAGAAGAGCTTCAACAGCTGTGGAAGGGGTGAGTTTTTCTCAACAGTCCCCCAGATAACATGAGCACACTCTTCTCTTCAGCCTCTAAAGGCCCTAAGTCTTCGCCAAGCATTTGCTGTGTAATTTCTTATTCTGCTTCTTTCTCTGAATTAGGATTTTTCCTGCCTTTCCCCTCAATTAGACTATTGTTAAGAGTATGTTTATTTCCTACTTAGGCCACTTAGCCAGATTCCTTGTAAAGCATTAGTGGTGGTGGTGTTTTTTTTTTTTTTTTTTTTTTTATACTAGAATCTACAATATTACTATTTTTTTGCCTGTTCTGCATTCAATCTTGTCCTCTAATTTTTTCTATAGGGTACCTGGAAGAGTTTGTTAGTTCTCCCCATTTACTAGTTGATTTTTGGCATGTTAACCTTGTTATGCATCAGTTTCCTCACCTGTACAATGGGAATAAAAAAATGGCATTTGTCCCATAGAGCTGTGAGGATTGAGTGAGTTAACAGAGAGAGCACTTAAAACAGTGTCTGGTATCTAGTAGGCCCTGGAGAAATTTTAACTAAAAGAAAAAATAAACAATAGATATAACTGTATACTCCAATTTTCAGCCTGCTTAAAAGATCAGCAATGGGAGAAATCTTAAAGCAGTCCAAAAAAAGTGAATGTGGTCTCCCACACATAAATTACACATCCTTAGGTTAGTTATTTGCCTTGTCTGGCATTCAGTATTCTTATGAGTCAAATAGTGGGAGGGGTAAAAGTAGAAAACTAGCTTTTGAGTGAGTCTCTCTGAAATGAAAAATGTTCTGACACACTGTTCACTTTAGATAAGATTACCTCCAGCAACCACTTTTCACCAAGGATAAAAATAAACAATTTTCCGACAAAAAGGTCTTGGGTTACAAGCTCAGTTTATTTCAAAGGCTGTTTTCTCAACTGCCCAGTATGTTTTCCAGGGCATAGTCTTCAAAGTTTCAATAAACTGCTCCTCCACCCCACTTTTTAAACAGATACATCAAATGCTTTAAAATATGAAAAAGCTACCCTTAAAAGAAAACTAGTATCCAAAGAACTGATTCTACCATAGAATGAAAATGTAACATTTAGCATGATATTAATCTACTTGTAGTTAGATATAACAAAATATTTGAATTTTTTTTTTTTTCTTTGCAGTGCTGGGGATTGAACCCAGGGCCTTGTGCTTGAGAGGCAGGCACTCTACCAACTAAGCTATATCCCCAGCATCTCGAAAATTTTTAAATGTCATGCAGAGAATCAGCAAGAGATGACAGTATTAAGTGGCTGGTTTCCCTGTCTGCATTTTGAGATTGGTGAAAAACTACCTAAAATTCTGAACAAGAATTTGGAGTAGTGATGCAGAAGGAATATATACGTGGGAAAAACATTCTGGAGCAAATCTTCACTGTGGTTCCCTACCTAATAAAGCTATTTCTCTACATTTGGCCAGCATATATATATTAACAGTGTTTTCTTGATGTGGTTACAATGAATTCTCCACAATTCAACAAGTATTTATTGACCGCCTCCAATCCGCCTAGCACTGGCCGGTACAATAAATGCTTTCTTTGGTTCCAGTCCATGTAACAGCCACTCTCTATAATGAAAGTATCTTTTTGTGTACTGAAGGCACTGCAGGAAAGGGAGAGGAAGGAGGGGGGAGTGTCAGGCTAAACTGCAGCTAATTTTTTTTCAATTCGGCTGACCGAATCAAATCATTTCAACGTTGGAAGAACCTTTTGAGAAAATCAAATTTTATGGATGACAAAATTAAGACCTGATGTATTGTCTTATCCAAGGTCATTCAGCTAATCAGTCTCCTAAGGGTTCAGGTGTGATTTCCACAGATTCTCTTCACTCCTCACCCACTCCAAGTCAAGCAGGATGAACTGAAAAATTCACCTAACTTCCCGACGACTCATTTTTAAAAGCGTTTCAAGCATTCCATAAAGCTAAAAGAGAGCAGGGTGTCCATAATCGCTACTAGATCTTTATCCACCAGGCTTCAAATACTCTTTAATCACTGCTCAGTGTTGGGGATTGGGGGGGGGGGGGGGCGGACAGGTGATCTGAAACATGCGGCATCTCAAAACATGTCCAGCTCTCGGCCTTCCGCATTTTTCACCTCAAGGTCCTCAAGGACCCGTGGGGGGAGGGGGGAGCCAACCCCAAAACCCTTCACCGGAATCAAAGCAAATGGCGACGACGGGAGAGTCAAAAATCAGACAGGGGTCAGTTCGCTAAGGACCCCGTCCTCAGAAACGTCAAGTTAGGATGACGACACTGCGGGACAGGGGTCCGGAAGGGGCCCTCACACGGCTTCTCGCCAGGTCTCCGAGCGACCCGGTCACTGAAACCCTTGCTCCCTCCTCGCCGGGAGTGGGGCAGGGGCGTCTCCCCGGGAGACAGCGCTTCCTAAGGCCGGGCCTGGGGAGGAGGCAGGGGCAGGGACTCGCTTCGCCCTCCGCCGGGGCCGCCGGAGGGGATCCCCGGGCCGCAGCTGGAGCGCCCACCCCACGTACACACCCCTGCGGCCCGCCCGCCCTCCCCAGAGGCCGGCCCCAAGTCTCACCGTGTGCCCCGGGAGCGGCCTGGGGGTGCCGGGCGAGAAAGGGGAGCTGACTCTGGGGCTCAGGCCGGCCGAAAGGCACCGCACACCGACCTAGGCCCTCCCGACGCCTCCACACAGACACAATGAGTCACAAAGACCGGAAGTATGTCAGCACCTCGCCTTCCGGGACTGCGCTGCGTTTCCGGGTCCGCTCTAGGAGCGCGGGAGGACTTTGCATCTCGGTTCCTGGATCTCTAGACCTGGCCCTTGACCCTGAGTGGTCAAGCTGTCAGCGTTGAGAGGGACTCCCTGGGCCTGTCTGCTTCTAGTTAATGTGAGGACAGATGGGAGAGACGTACAGGCTTTTCCTGAAACAAAGATGCTCCAGCTCAAACATATGAGAATTCAGTTTCTCCTGACTTTTCCATTTCTGGTAGTCTTTGTAGTAATTATAGTTATTATCAAGCAATAATAGTAATTGTATGTGTGTGGCAGAGGAACTGAAGCAAGGGTGTAGACAGAGAAAGATCAAAGTGAAGCCAGGGGTGGCTGGTTTCAGGAAGCTTCCCTAATAGCTTCTCTCAGGGCCCTGGAGAGGTATGCCAATAGAGTGGGTGGTGTTTTCAAAAACTTGGCCTGTGGACAAAGGACATCTTTTCACAAACAAGCTAGTTATAAGGTTCTGCACTTTGTTTAGGTGGCATATGCCATTATAGCAGTTTAAAAGGAGTGTTCAGAGTGATCACAGACACTTTTGCCTTCAAGGTGCTTTCTCAACCTACAACAATTAGCGCCCTCACCTTTACCTCTGTGGTGTGTGTGTGTATCAGGAATAAGATTCTGCCTTGTCTAAAGGTGACCACAGGCTTCAGTGGTTGTGACTGTCCTCTATGTTCTAAGACAAGCTGGTGGGAGAGACTGAACTGAGTTGCTTGGTTGCATGATTGTTACTGCTTGGAGAGAAAACTGTATAAAAAATACTCCAAAACTAAAAATCAATTACAGAGTTGTTAAAGGAAATTTGCAAAATGGAGAAAAAAAATCACCTACAATCCCTCCACCCTAACACAAGCACAATGGCTTTAATTTATTGTTTTCCTATGAGTTTTCTTAATATAAATACATATTTATATTATTTTACATATTGTTCAAAACCCATGAGTTTGACTGGGTTGAAGCTGCTTCTCCTGCTATTTTTTCTGCATCTTCTTTGCGTCCCCTGGCTTGAAATAGCCCCTTTTCCAGTTTCCCGAAAGGTCCACTAACATTAGGTTATCATGCACAACAGATTTTGGTTTCTGAATAAACAGGAAAGATTATAACAACACAGAACTAGAATCAACCTCAAGGTGAGCATTGAACATTCTTTCAAGGTGAACATTGAACCATAAGGAATCTATCCCTGGTCAGTTCTCTAAAGCTGGCCCTCCCTGGTTCCTTTCAAGCCTCTGCTTCCTCCAAATCCTTTCTCACATCTCCTTTCCTCTAGGATCCTAGCAATCTCTTGGAGCTTTTGTTCTACTGAGTGGTGAATTCTTTTTGTCAATCTTCCTCACCCTCCTCCCTGAAAGCCCACCGAGACCAGGCTGTCAGTGACTGGAATAAATTCACTTGTTCCCTGAGGTGGAACTGTGGGAAACTGTTTATCTGTTCAGCACGTGACCTAGCCGAGGGAGGCCTTCACCATTCAAACTAGTGTTGCCAAGCAGAGTACGAGCTTGGAATTACCATCATATTTTTCAAAGGAAAAAAAAAACCAACTCAGATTTTTAGATAAAATTCTTCACATTTTAAATAGTACTTAGCAGGGCTGGGGGTATGGTTTAGTAGTAGAGTGCCTGCCTAGTGTGAGCAAGGACCTAGGTTGGATTCCCAACACCACATGCACACAAAAAAGAATAAATAAATAATACTACTTGGCAAACCACCAGAGGCGTGCTTCATAGGGCACATAAACACATACACACATGCACTCATTCTGTATTTTTTTAGTGACCTACTGCAATTGGGCAAGATGAAGTGATGGGAAGAGTAAACATACAGACAACTTTGACTGAGACCAGGCTGAGGTTTCTTCACCCTGAACTTTTTATCTGTTTAGATTGCCCGTCCCTAAAGACTTCAGTGGCCTGTGCCTTTTCCTGCCTCAGGAAAAGGAGTTTTGTTGAGTGCAGACAATAAGGAAATGAGCGGCCCAACTTGTACCTTTAGTCTAAAGAGTGCCATGTAGAGGAGCCATGTTCTCAATTAAACAAAGTCCCTTAAGGGATTTCTGTAAACAAAGAGCCACCTGCTTATGAGGTGATGCTGACCTTTCCCTACCTTTCCCTTGGAAAGAGAAGGAATTATTCAGCTGAAATTCCTTTCCTTTCCAAGAATAGAGTCTTTCTTCTTCAAGTTGCACAAGGAAATTCTCTATGCATCCTGGAAGTGAGCTCAAGAGATTCTCAGTGAAGGAAATTGGCCCTGAATGTTGACAGATGCAGCCAGTTGTTTTCAATTCTTGGCCTTATGATCTTAGACCAGAATCAAACTTCCCATCTCTCTTTTGTGGCCCTCGGCACCTTGGGATTGGTGATGACTCACATGGGATTTGTGAGCGTCCACTGGCCCTGCTTGCAGGAGGCCTGATACTCCACAGGCAAGGTGGATAGCTGGAGCAGGAACAAGCAGGTCGCAGAAGGTTCCAGCTCTGGGCGATCTGGACAGAGAAAAAGTCTGGAGCGAAGAAACCTCGGACAGGTCTGAGTGGACACTGCCTGACTGTATAATCCTTCCCCAGCAATTCAGCTGCAGCAGGTTACTAAAACATGAACAGAACAATGTTGCGGTCCCCTCTCTATCGCCCAGGACAAGATGAGCTAACGCCTGTGAAAGCTTCTGATAAGTACTATTCAAATATTGATTTGCACTGTGGTAATGTGGCTTAGGCCGACAAGAGCCTTCCTGGAACACCTGTCAGGTGTGTGTGATTAGGGACGGGGTTGGGGCGGGGTACAGGTTGGTAGATCACATTTCTGTTATTCTTTCTCTTTCCCAAAGATATGGAACACATTCTTCAGAAACCATAAGAAACAAAGAAAAATGGGAATTTCCAGCTTAGAGAGAGAGAGAGAGAGAGAGAGAGAGAGAGAGAGAGAGAGAGAGAGAGAGAGAGAGAAACTTCTCCATAAGGAAAGGAAATATTAAGTTGGAAATACCAGTCTCAGTTTAACCCTTTTTATCCCATTGTTCCAGATGTGGGATAAAAAATAAAAACTTAAGTTGAGCAACAAATATACCATTTGTGGTAACTTTAAAATAATTATCGTGTGTGTGTGTGTGTGTGTGTGTGTGTGTGTGTGTGTTGTTTTTGTTTTGGGGTGCTGAGTATGCAGCCCAGGGCCACATCCATGCCAGACAAGCAATCTATCACTGAGCTACATCCCCAGCCCTTAGAGGTCTATTCTTTTGAGAAAAGTAATAAGTGAATGATTAGATTATTTGAAAATACTTTAAAATTTATTGTGAAAATGGCATGATAAACTGCTGCAAACGTTACTTCTACTAAATGTTCAGCTGAACAAAATATTACATACGTAGATGATATGTAATATAAGAAATGCATTTGTCAAAGTATTTTATAGAACTAGGCTGTCATTTTATTTTGAGGAAATGTACTCTGTTTCAAATTATCAATGGGGCAAAATAGCTGTCCCATGTAAGGACACTGGCACAATGTATACAGCACATAATGTCAAAATAAACCATCTCATGAGAAACTGACAACATGTTGTGAAAAATATCATGTAATCCTTTGAAGTGTTTGACTCCTTTCCACCAAAAATTATTGAACTGGTCACTTCTTTGGGGCCCAGTGGAAAAGCATTTGCCTAGCATGTACAAGTCCTGGATTTAATCCCCAGTACCACCACCACAAAAAAAAAAAAGTCACTTCTTGGTATATAAAGCATACCCAACATCTGGCTTATACATATGTAAGGGGCACCGACTAAAGTAGATTAAACAATGTGTCTGACACACTGGACAAGTATCTAGAATCTTGTTTCAGAGATTGCCTGTTCTTTGGAATGACTTGAGAGACTTCAGTTTCTTCATCTGTAGCATGGTGGGTTTTAGTCAGCTTTTTCATTGCTGTGACCAAAAGACCCAACAAGAATGATGTAGAGGAGGACTGGGGTTGTGGCTCAGTGGTAGAGCCCTTGCCTAGCATGTGTGAGGCACTGGGTTCGATTCCCAGCCCCACATATAAATAAATGAATAAAATAAAGGCCCCAGAATGACAAGTTTATTTGGGGCTCATGGTTTCAGAGGTCTCAGTCCATAGGTGGCTGATTCTGCTGCTCTGGGCCTGAGGTGAGGCAGAACCTCTCTGCAGAAGAGTGGGAGGTAGGAAGCGGCTCAGGACATGGTAACAAGGAAGCACAGAGAGGGCTGTACTCACAGGGGACAAAATGTACCCCACAGGCACCTCCACAGAGACCTACATCCTCCAGTCACACCCTACCTGTGTTCTGTTACCACCCAGTTACTCCATTCAGGTGCAGTCATGCACCAGTTACGTTAAGGTCTCATAATCTCATCCTTTCACCTTTAAACTTTCTTGCATTGTCTCACAGTGCTTTGGGGGGACATCTTGTATCTACATCATCACATTGTGATAATTAATAATTGGTGATTGTTGATTATGGTGATTGAAAGAAGCGCACAGAGCCACAGTCCAAAGCTAATCACTGGAGAAGTTCCATTTTATTTTAAAAATGCACACATTTATATAGGGCCGGGAAGAGGCTGATTGGTTGGGGCATGAAATGGGGTGAGAGTTGATTGGGAGAGCCTTGTTGCTGGGGGGCGGGGCGATGGTTGATTGGGTGAGCATTGTTGCTAGGGGTCTGGGCGGGGTGTCAAGCGCCGATTGGGAAAAGTAAGAGTGGTGACCTTATATTTCTCCCTTTTTGTTTTTATATTTTGGAATGGGGCATTGCTCAATCTGGCTACTTCCTGCTGGATGGGGCGAAGTCTGGGAAGGGGTAGAGGGTTTCGGGAGAAACATGGTCAGGAGACCCCATAACAAGGCCGAAAAAGGGAAGGTTCCTTGGGGGGTGAAGTTGGTGAATGTCTCTTGTAGTGGCCTCGGGTGGAATGAGCCCAGCGTCCTGGTGAAGGGATGTGAGGAAAGAGTTCATGAGCTGAGTAGTTTTTCCTTAACAGGTGGTCGTAAGATGTCCCCGGGGGGATGTGGGGACGTCATCTGTAGCCAGTGGTTGATGGTACCTGAGAAGAAGCTGGTTGAAAGTTTGGTTAGAAATAGTCTGAAGTTGACATTGAAGGAACTTTAACAAGCAGGGTAAAAAGAGACAGGTGAGAGAAATGAGGAGTATTGGACCCAGGATTGGGAGTACCCACCCAAGGAAGGAGGACTGAAGCCAGAATGAAAGAGGAGAATTAGGAGTATGTCCTCAAAGCCCCGCAGCCAAATCCTGTAGTTTAATAATGTTCCGTTCAACCACCCCGGATTCATTTATATAGTAACAACATTCTTCTCTGAGGAATAAACAAGTACCTCCTTTTTCAGCTGTAAGAGGATCTATGGCCCTGCAGTTTTGGGCCAAAGAGGTTACCTGTTTCTGTAAGGAAGCTAGGGATTCAGCTGTTGAAGTGAGGGCGCCTTCAAGTTTGGTGTTCAGTTGTTCTGTGGCCCATAGAGAGTGACTGAGGGCTCCGTCTGAAAAAGTAGCTCCGGTGATAGAAGAGGTTAGTGATATTCCCACAAGTATGGGTAGGAAGGCAGCTCCTTTTTGCTGCAGGGAGGGAAGGAAAAAAGATTCACGTTCAGAGGAACTATAGAGGGTTAATTGAGGTACAAGTGTGATAAGGACACAGGGAGAAGTGGAATTGACGTGGAGCTGGTTACTGACGGTGGCGTTGCACCAGAAGAAATGCCCAGGGTGGGTATATATGGTGTTTGTAATAGTGGTATTAGTGTGGCAGGTTATAGCTGAAGGATATATTGGGGATGAGGATGTGAGAAGGCAATGAATGAAGTGATCTTGTTCAGGTTCCCATAAGGGAACAGCATGGATAGGTGTTATTGGCTTTGCAGAGGTTGGGAATGAGTAGGTAGAGGAGTTCAGAGGGACTGCGGCCAGGAGGGGTAGTTGCAAGGAGGCACATAAGAAGCAATTTTTAGGATCAACAGAGGTGAGATTTAGAAATTTAGCAGTTTCTTGGATAAGATGTAGCCAAGAATAGGTGTGACCAGAAGGTGAGGATGTATTTTGTAAGGTTTGGATAAGAACCTTTTCTGAGTGTTGTATATCTGAAGCAACCTGAGAGATTTGTGACCCTACGGGAGTGAGTTTATGAGAGATGTGAAGGAATCCATGAGGTTTAGACCAGTGTCCGTAATAGATGAAGGCCTTTGTTCTGGTTGCCCACTGTGCATTTCAGGGGTCTTTGATAGTGAGTGAAATTGAGCCGTTGTCCTGTTTCTGGAGATTGTTGGAGGCAGAGGTGTAATGATGCCCATGGGTGGGGTGTCCCAGGTAGTGAATGTTGCATGACCAATATGGACAACCCCCATAAACATCAGGCCACCAATGACAGTCATCTTTAGTCTGGTCATATGTGAAGCAGAGGTAGGGAGAGAGGGGGCGCTGACTGAAGAAGACCTTGGTTGATGGTGTGAATATAAGGGTTATTGGAGCTGAACATCCTGTATGTGAACAGGAGGCAGAGGTGGGAAGTAGATGAGTAGTTCTGGTGTTATGTTCAGTATCGGTTTCTCTGATTTTGAACGTCCAGACAAAAGTTGTGGCATGTGAGGGGAGACTTGGGAGACTTGTGGCATGTGGGAAGAGGAACAGTTTAGAGTTGAGCATTTTTGGGGTATGGTTTGAGTATTTTTGGGTATGGGTTTGAGGAGTGAGATGCGAGAAAGTGTAGTTTCAGAGGGTTTTGAGGGGAGGGGGAACAGGAGAATTTGGGATTGGCTTCATGAGGAGGAGTTTCCTGATGAGCTTCCTTTGGATCGGCAGGGCTAGAGGTGGGTTTGAGCCTAGAAATGTGAACACCAGTAGGGAGAGAACCCTGGAAGGGGGAAGGGATTGTAACCCTTTGTAAGTTAAGAGGTCCTTCAGGTGATGTGGTGAAAGAATTGTGAGGGGAGATCCAAAAGTGAGTTTATGAGCTTCCTTTTGGAGATCATGGCTGGCTGCCAAGGTGCGCAGGCAGGGAGTCCATCCTCTAACAGTAGGGTCTAACCGCCTGGAGAGATAGACTACTGGGGCAAAATTCGGTCCATAGCTTTGTCCAAGGACTCCTAAACTTTGGCCTCCTTTTTCATGAACATAGAGAAGAAAAGGTTTTTTTAGGTCCGGCAGGTGGAGGACTGCAGCCTGGAGAAGTGCCTTTTTTAATATATGGAAAGGCTGGCCGGGAGTGGAGGGTAATGGCTCATTTTGAGGGCCTTTTGCCATGTCGTATAAAGGCCTTGCTAGGAGGGAGTAATTAGGGATCCACACCCTAAAATATCCTGCTAAGCCCAGGACGGATAAGATTTCGGCTTTAGTTTTGGGCATGGGAAGGGAGCTAATGAGATGTTTCCTGTCGGTAGTGATGGCCTTCTTTCTGTGGGAGATGGAGAACCTGAGATAAGTGACCGTGGGACTGGACAGCTGGGCCTTTTGAGGGGGGGGCTCTAACCTTTACAGGCCAGAAAGTTGAGTGGGGATATGGTGTCATGTTTTGAGATTTCCATGGAGGGACTGCAGAGGAGGGGGTCATCTACATATTGAAGGAGAGTGGAGTCAGGGAAAGCTGAGTGGAAGTCCTTTAGGTCCGTTTCCAGAACTTGTCCAAAGAGATGGGGACTATCCCTGAAGCCCTGGGGAAGGACTGTCCATGAAAGCCGTTGAGAGTGTCTGGTTTCTGGATCAGTCCAGGTGAAAGCAAAAATGTCTTGGGATTCAGGTGCAAGGGGAATAGAAAAGAAAGCATCCTTAAGATCTATTACAGAGAAATGAGTGGAAGTAGCAGGGATTTGGGAGAGAAGGGTGTAGGGGTTAGGGACTAGGGGGTGGACGGGAATAACAGAAGAGTTGATGAGCCGAAGGTCTTGCACTAAGTGGTAAGAACCATTAGGTTTTTTGACTGCTAGGATAGGGGTATTGAAAGGGGAGCGAGTGGGTTGTAAGTATTCTTTCTTTAGGAGATCCCGTATGATGGGCTGGGGGCCAACTAGCGAGGTGATGGGTAATGGGTATTGGGCCTGATTAGAAAAATGAGTGGGGTCTGTGAGTTGGATTTTAATAGGGGGGCAGGTGACTGTGGAAGTGTTACAGATGTCCCAGACAATGGGGTTTACGAGGGAGGTGGGGATGGGGAAGTGCTTGTGTTTAGGGTGGTTTTGGGTAGGATCTGTGCAATTGGAGCAGAAATGGATTGTAAAATCATCCGCTAAGAGAGCCATTAAAAAATGTGGTGTGGGGGACGATGGAGGCTGTATAGAAATTGTGGCTTTGAGGAGTGAGAGGATATCCCTGCCAAGAAGTGGTACTGGACACTGGGGCATTACAAGGAAAGAATGGGAAAAAGGGAAACTGTCTACAGAGCAGGTGAGAGGAGATGTTTTTAATGGGAGTATGGTTTTCCCTCCTACCCCGACAATAGGAGAGGATGAAGGCAGTGTGGGTCCCCAAAACTCCCTCAAGACAGAAAAGGTGGCCCCTGTATCTAGGAGGAAGTTGATGCTGCACCCATCTACTTGGAGTTGTACCCTGGGTTCCTGCCTATTGATAGTAACGGCGGGGGAGGAAGACCCAAGGCCCCGTCAGTCATTGAGTGCAAGGCCCAAGAGGTCAGTACTGGGGTTTTTGGCCGCAACTCCCCTTCGGGAGGTGGGATGGTCTGAACCTCAGTGACCCATTTGCTGATATTTAGGGTAAGGTGTGTTGGGGGTCCTAGGAGTAGGGCATGCTTTAGCCCAATGACCCTCTTTGCTGCATTTAAAACAGGCTCCTGGGGGATTGGTGTTTCATATAGGCTGTTGACGTCGGCCCTGAGGGGCTCTCTGTAGAACCTGGGCGAGCATCTGAAATTTGTTGTTTTCTGCCTTTTCGTACCTATGGTACTTACGGCATTCAGCTTCCTCATCCCGGTTATGGAAAACCTTAAAAGCCGTGGCTAGAATTTTGGTCTGAGGTGTTTCAGGTCCTTGTTCAAGTTTCTTTAATTTAGCCTTTATGTGGGGGTAGCTCTGGGATAGGAAATATGTCATAAGAACATGCCTGCCATCGGGGGTTTCAGGATCTAAGTTGGTGTATTGTTGGAGAGCTTTAGTGAGGTGATCTAAAAATTCAGAGGGGATTTCATCTTTTTTCTGCATTATTTCCTGGATTTTTTGGAAATTAACTGCCTTACGGGCAGCCTTCAGGTCAGCAACTATGCAGGCAGCAAACTGATTTCCCAGTTGCACTCCGGCTGCGATGTTACAGTCCCAGTCTGGGTCCTGTTCAGGAACCGCATGGGGGCTGGTGGGATGGTTAGGATTAACACGATCGGTGTCATTTGCATGGGCTTGGGCTAATTCCCATACCTGCCTACGTTCTTCAGTAAGAAGGGTATTGGCTAAAAGCATGTAGATGTCATGGTGGGTGAGACTGTAAGCTGGAGGACCCACTGGAATTCCCGAATATATGTAGTGGGATCAGTTGTGAACGAGCCCAATCTCTTCTCAAGCTGGGTGAGATCAGTAATGGAAAATGGAACATGAACCCAAATAACCCCTTCAGGTCCAGCGACCTCTCAGAGGGGTGCCAGGACATGGGAATGGGTGGTTTGGGAGCACGACCTAGTGGCTGGAGGGCTGAAGGAGTTAGAGGCAGGGGAGGGTGATGGTGAAGAGGACTCAGGAGAGGATGGTGAAGGAGAGGAAGGGACAGAGGGAGGTGGGTGAGGGTAGGGGTGTGGTTCGTCCGTGGGATCAAAAGAGGAGGTGGCAGGCTCGGCAGTAGGGGAGGGTTTGCAGGCGAGGAGAACCTAATGAGGGCTGCAGGAAGAACAGAGATTGGGGTGAGAATGGAGGAGGGTAAAGGCTTCAACATAGGGGATCTCCTTCCACTTTTTTGAGCACTGACAGTAATTGAAAAGATTCCGGAGAATTTGGGGGTCAAGGGAGCCTTCGGGAGGCCACCGACTAAGATCATCTAACAGGTATGAAGGCCAATCTTGGGTGCAGAATTTAATGAGGGTTTTAGGTTTAATATCTGGAGTGAGTGAGAGACAAGCCAAGTTGGAGTAGGCATTTTAAGGGGGAGTCATTTGGGAGGGAAGAAGAGGCCCCCATTGTTTACAGCAGAGAGGAAGTGAGGGAGGGAGGGAGAGAGAGAGAGAGAGAGAGAGAGAGAGAGAGAGAGATCTCTGGACTGGGGGAAGTGAATGGGTGACTTGTTCAGGCGTCCCCAACGAGTGAAACCATTCACAGGACTTGATAGAGTCGGTGGAAAGGGAAAAGTCAGGTCGTCACCCAAGATTTTCCCTGCCGGGGTGAAATGCCAGAGGTCATGGAGTACCTAGCGCTAGGCTTTTGCCAGTTGGCATGGGAGAGGAGAGTAGAGGAGAGAAAAATCGAGAGAAGAGAGAAGAGGAAGGGGTCTGTTGTTCCCTCCCACCCGACTGAGGGAGGAAAGAGGCACCTAGGAGTCCACAGTGGTCGTGAAGGCTGAGGTGGGGTGTTGCTGCTTGCCGCTGACCAGCGGGACAAACGACACGTACACTTCAGAAGTTCATGAAGCAGTTTCCGCTTTATTCAGATAACACCCTCAATATATAAGCATCTCATGCATAAGCAATTGTAATCAGATATGTCCATCCAATCCTAAAAAGGTCAAGCGATCACGAGCTCAAGCATACATGTAAGATATATCTGTCCACATGCTAAGTGGCTGAACTAATTATCATACAGCCAATGGTAAACACTTCCTGTTTTTCTCAAGGCACTTTCAGCATGCTCTTTGGCTCTCTGCCAGTTGCCATCTTGAATGCATGTGGTGTAACCCTGGGCCCCGGGTCTCGCCTGCCACATTTCCCTCTGTTTATTTATATAAGACCGTGCCTGTCTTAGGTTGTCCATGGCAGAGCAACATCCTTACCCATCATTGGACAATGAGACTCTAGCCCTCATTTCCTGTCTTAGGTTGGTATGAGCTCCCCGTGAATCTTACCCATCTTTGACTACTGGTCCAGCATATTTAACCAGACTTTGGGGGATGAGCCAGCATCAACTGCGACGAGAGCTTGGCAAATAATGGCTGTTTCTCTGTGCCAATGTATACGCATTTTGTATAAACACTATATGCACAGAACAGATACAACCCAAAATAAACCTCCTATGGACAAAAATCCAAACCATTATTTTTCCCATTGAACAGTGGACTGGAGAAATGTGGCCAATTGTTGTAAAAATAGGAGGATATAGAATAGAAGAGTTGGTAAGGGGGACAGGATAGGGCCACGTCTTTACTATCCCCCATAGTTCATGCGAGTCTCCTCCATTAACTTGGTGAGAAATCACCAACACCATCAGTGGGAGAAGCCTCCTCATCTTCTTCCTGTCTTTGGGTCTCTGTTGAGGCCTCGACCAATCTCTCCGGCACCCAAAATCGTGATTGTGCGTCCTGTGGGAAAACACAAACAGACCCTCGGGTCCAGATTAACACTGAATCTGGGCCTTTCCATTGTCCTGATAGAATGTCCTTCCAGAGCACTTGAGGTAGATGTTTTTTATAAGGCTCTGAATGACGGTCAGCAGCCAATCAGCCCTTAGAATCGAGATTTAAAAAATTTAAGATGAATAAGGCAACAGATAATTTGTCTTTTGGGGATCTGTATCATGTCCCTATTCCCCCTTTTGTTTATAAAGCATGTTTTTAAGCGTTAAATGGCACGCTCAACAATGCTTTGTCCAGTAGGATTTTAGGGAATTCCTGTGACATGTTGAATATCAAAGGTGGAACAAAATTGTTTAAAGGCCTGGGACATATATCCAGGACCATTATCTGTTTTAATTTGTTTGGGAACCCCCAGGATGGAGAAAGAGTGTAAACAGTGTGTTATTACATCTTTGGTTTTTTTCTCCAGTATGAGCAGAGGCCACAATAAATCCTGAAAAGATATTAATAGACACATGAATGAATTGTATTAATAAGATATTGTATCTGATCAATAATATTGGAGTAGTGATTGTTGAGGGATGTGATCCAAAGGTGGAAAGGGATACTTTTAACACCTTAAGGATTAATTCTACCACAGATTCAGTAAAAAAGGATAAGACCCTGTTAGGGGCATAATTCATGTGAACCCATAGAATAGGACCCTTTTGCCAAAACACTCCTGTGGGTAACTTATTTGTGGCCAAGATGATGAATGATAAAGGCTTAGCTAGGTCAATACAATCAAGATGAACCTTTTCCATAGCTGTTTCAACAAGCTTGAGAGCTGTTCGAACCTTAGGGGTAAGCACCCACTTAGAAAGGGGGTCAGAATCACCTTTAAGAATATCAAACAGGGGGCCCAGCAGACCTTATTGCAAACCTGTTTGTTTTACCGAAGATAATATTTGAACTCACTTTGTTTATTATGACAATTTTGTTATTGTCCCCATAGGGGCTATTTGGTCTAGGATTGCATAGTGTCTGATTTAGGCACTGCTAATATTGATCTCCCCTTAAAGAAAGGGTTTTGGAAACCTATAGGGCCACTATAAGCCTATAGGGGGAAATCGGCAATACCCCAGATCTGCACTGCTAGAGGGGAAGATACATGAACAACATGAAAAAACAAGGGAAGAAAATGATCCAAACAAATCTAGATTCTATAGTAATAGAATCCAATAACAGTATGGTAGAAGAAATGTCAGAAAAGGACTTCAGATTATACATGATTAAGATGATTCGCGAAGCAAAGAATGAGATAAGAGAGCAAATGCAGGCAATGAATGATAATACCAATAAGCTGAAAGAGCACTTGCAGGAATCAAAAGATCATTTCAACAAAGAGATAGAGATTCTAAAAAAAAAAAAAAAAAAAAAAAAAAAAAAAAAAAAACCAAACGGAAAGCCTTGAAATGAAGGAGACAATAAAACAAATAAAAAACTCAATGGAAAGCATCGCCAACAGACTAGACCACTTGGAAGACAGAACCTCAGACAATGAAGACAAAATATTTAATCTTGAAAATAAAGTTGCCCAAACAGAGGAGATGGTAAGAAATCATGAACAGAATCTCCAAGAACTATGGGACATCATGAAAAGACCAAATTTAAGAATTATTGGGATTGAGGAAGGCATAGCACAGAGATACAAACCAAAGGAATGAACAACCTATTCAATGAAATAATATCAAAAAATTTCTCAAACGGGGGCCCAAACTTGAGGTGGGTAAATGCAGGTAAGGTCTAATCCAATTAATATCACCCAAAAGTTTTTGAAAATCATTTAAAGTTCTAAGTTTGTCCACCTGAACAGTAATTTTTATGGGTTTAACCATAGTTGCATTTATGATAGATCCCAGGAAGTTTTTGGTGTCTGTCATTTGTACTTTATCAATGGCAATATGTAAGCCCCATCTTTCCAGTGACTTTAGTAAGGAATTATAACATTGCTCTAAGGTTTTTCCTTACAAGCTAGCAAAATATCATCCATATAATGATAGATTAAAAGTTGAGGGTTTGCTAGGCATATGGGTTCAATAGCCTTGCCTACATATATTTGACACATAGTGGGGCTATTATTAAGTGAGGGCACAGTAAATGCGAACCTTTTGGTGTCTGAGGGATGTAACGGAATGGAAAAGAAGCAATCTTTTATGTCAATTACAATGGAGGGCCAATTAACTGGGATAGTCGATAAAGTAGGTAATCCTAATTGAATAGGTCCCATGGGCTCCATTATAGAATTTACTGCTCTTAGGTCATGTAATAGCCTCCATTTTCTTGATTTCTTTTTTATTATGAATATTGGTGTGTTGAAAGGAGAGGTGGATGGTTTGATGTGTCCGGCCTCTAGTTGTTCTTTAACCAATTGCTGGGCTGCTTCTAATTTGTCTTTTGAGCGGGGCCACTGAGGACCCAGACAGGTTTATCAGATTTCCATGTTATTTTGATTGCTTCAGTGGCCCCTAATGAAAATCCAATCCCTTTTTATCTTGTTTTGGAGTAACTAAAATGGGTGAAGTAGGTCCTTGACTATTTTTCCCAAGACCTTTTCCCCATATGTGTCCTTGGGCTAACATCATTTGATTAGCTTTTAGATTATTGTATGAGATCTCAGATGTGAGATGTAAATCCATCTGTTCCATGATATCTCTCCCCCACAAATTTACCGGGAGATGTTCGAGGACATAAGGTTGGACGGTACTATTATGACCTTCCTCATTCTTCCATTTTAATATGTCTGCACTCTTGTTAGGATTGGAAGCTATATCCAATCCCCTTAAAGTCTGATCTGCCTATTGAAGTGGCCAGGCTTTGGGCCATTCTGTAATTTTGATAATACTTTTGTCAGCCCCAGTATCTAATAAGCCCTCAAAACTTTTGCCTTCTATCACTAACTTTGTCATAGGTCTATCTTTTGAATCCAAGTTAACATGACCATATTTTGGTCAGTAGAACCTAATCCTTTATTTCCCCTAATAATATTTTTTGATGGATATTGATCACGGCAGCTGGGTAAGACCAACAATTGTGCTATGCGATCACCCTGATCTATTATTGCTACACTGTTGCTGCCCATGGCAATTTGTTACCGCCCGCAGCAACAATTGCACGGATATTTATTGGAGGTGGACTGGAAACTGAGCTACTTCTTTCTTTCTCTTTAGTGAGCTGCTTTCTTGATTGTTTTCTTGTTTACAGAGGACAAAGGAAATGAGGCTTACTTGCTTTGAGAGGAGAGAGAGAGAGAGAGAGAGAGAGAGAGAGAGAGAGAGAGAGAGAGAGACTTTTCCTAAAGAAAGAAAGAGAGACTTTGCTTAAGAGAGAAACTACACTTTCAAGGATCTATATCTTTAGTTTTGCTGCTTCTTCTTAAAGGTGCATCCTACATCCTGCATCCTTCATTATGCTATCTAGAGGTGTGGCTTTACTTCTCCGTTCTGCAGTCTGCAACCTGCGTTCTGCCATCATTCAGAGGTGCTGCTTAACCGTTGCTTATTCTCTTTGCTAGCTGCTTATCTGGTTATCCTCTCTACTAGCTGCTTATCTGGTTATCCCTGGTGCTTCCTATAGGTGTGTCTTATATACCTAAGGCAGCCAATCAGCTTAGGATTAGTACAATTGAAGCACGCCCCTCAGTGCCAATCAAGAAAGAATGAGGAATATCTGTTGACCACTAGCACAAAGGAGATATTAACTAATCAGGCAAAAGTAGATCACGCCGTGTTAACATTAATTATGCGCCACCTCTTAGCTCAATGCCAGCCGCCATCTTAGGGTTACTCAAACATGTCTTCTGCACTACACCTCTTGGTGAAGAGGCAAGGATTTTTATTTCTCCTGTAAAATCAGGGTCTATAACTCCAGGGACAATATTTAATCCTTTTAAAGCAGAAGAACTCCTCCGCAGAACTAGTCCCAGTGTTCCTTTAGGTAATGGGCCAACAACCAAAGTTGGTATTGGTTGCACTCCCATCTCTGGAGTTAATACTGCTCTGGCGGAGGCATGGAGGTCCAATCTTGTGCTTCCTCTTGTTTGTCTAATTGGGGAGTCAAGGGGTAATGGGTCCAAAGCACAGACTAGCCCTGTATATTTGTGGGCCCCGAGGTTGGGGGCCCTGATTCCCGTTTTTTGGAGGTAAAGGGTTACCATCTTTATCTCTAGTTGATTTACAGTCACTTGCCCAGTGTTGCCCTTTTTTACATTGAGGACATAGTTTTGGCACAGAACCTTGGGGGCAGTCCTTTTTCATGTGTCCAAATCATTTACATTGATAACACTGTTGGCCTGGGCAGGAGCTGGTATTACCTCTAAGACCCTGTGCAAGCACTGCAGCCATCACCTGACCTTGAATAAAAGTCTCATTAATATCCCTACAAGCCTTTAAGTAGGCTCCAAGGTCTTTGTTTTTCCAAGGTCTTATTGCTTCTTTACACCATTTATTTGCTTGCTCATATGCAAGCTGTTTGACTAAAGGCATAGCCTGGTCTACATCTCCAAATATACATCCTGCTGTTTGAATCAATCTGTCTACAAAATCAGCATAGGGTTCATTATGACCTTGAATAACTTTAGATAACTATCCTTGAAGATTGCCAGCACCTTAAAGCATTTTCCAAGCTTTAGTGGCAGCAGCACTAATTTGTTGATACACACCAGGGTGGAAATTAATCTGATTACCTTGCCCTTCATATGGTCCTTGGCCTGTCAGCATGTTTAGATTCCATTGAGGATTGCCTGCAACTGCACTATGTCGGGCAGTATCAGAGCATAACTCCTGGTTAGCCACCTTCCATATGAGATATTGTCCCCCAGATAAACATGCCTTTGCTAAATTACCCCAATCAGTCGGAGTAAGATTTTTGACTTGCAACATTCTCTAATAAAGAAATGGTGAAAGCAGCTTGTACTCCATAGGACATGACTGCCTCTTTTAACTGTTTTACTAATTTTATATCTAATATTTGATGGTATCTCTGATTGTTTTGATTTTCAAATACCGGGAATATTGGGAACACTGATTGAGATTCTACATCAGCCCACTGTCTGGGGGCCGCCCCTGTGCAGCAAGTACATGCACCCCTACAACTTGGAAAAGAGTGGTGATCTGGATTATATGCCGGAGGGCATGGCATGGTAGGGGTTAAATGCCACTGAGAAAACTTCCTTTCTAGCTCTGTCTCAGATAGCTCCTGTTCTTCAGAGTCACATCCTTGTTCTGAGTCTGAACATCTACTTTCTCTTTCAGAAGCTCGGCTTGATTGTTCTTTTAAAGTTTCTAATATCTTTTCCCCTTCTCTTAACTATTCTTGAAATTTTGTTTTTTTGGAAGTCAGAGAGAAACGAACTAATGTCCATATCGCCACAACAACAAACAGAAACCAAACAAGAAAAGGTAACACAAATAACACCTTACACATATTCATTTACTATAGGACGTCCTTTGTTGTCTCTTGGGATAGCCTTTCGTTACGTTCCCTCACTAGGGGAACCTTCCGTTAAACCTTAAGTCTACCGTTTCCTCAAATAGGGAAACCTGCCAGTTGACTGCTAGTTGACTGTGCTAGTGAAAAATTTTCTTCTTTATTACTTACCTGAGCGCTCACCGTTCCCCATATGGGCCACCACTTGCCACTTGCCGCCGACCAGCGGGACAAACGATACGTACACTTCAGTAGTTCATGAAGCAGCTTCTGCTTTATTCGGATAACACCCTCAATATATAAGCAGTCTCATGCATAAGCAATTGTAATCAGATATGTCCATCCAATCCTATTAAATGTCAGCGATCATGAGCTCAAGCATACATGTAAGATATATCTTTCCACGCGCTAAGCTGTTGAACTAATTATCATACAGCCAATGGTAAATGCTTCCTGTTTTTCTCAAGGTGCATTCAGCACACCCTTTGGCTCTCTGCCAGTCGCCATCTTGGATGCATGTGGTGTAACCCTGGGCCCCGAGTCTCACCCGCCACAGGGTGTGGTCTCCTTCTTATAACCAGACGTCAGGGGCTGCTGGACGATCATGGCCAGACACCCTGTGATAGTCAAGTTAAGGGCGGCTGCCTCCCAAGGGGTGACTCACCTAGAAATTGGCCGGTGGTGGTTGCAGGGTAGCCAGTGCTCAAGAAGGTGGATGAGGGTGAGAAGCTTTGACTGAGGGAGATGGAGGGGGTCCTCGATATCTGAGGAATTTCCCCTCCTGGGTTTTGGCACCAATGAAAGAAGTGCATGGAGCCACAGTCCAAAGCTAATCACTGGAGAAGTCTCGTTTTATTTTAAAAATGCACATGCTTATATAGGGCCGGGAAGTGGCTGATTGGTTGGGGCATGAAATGGGGTGAGAGTTGATTGGGAGAGCCTTGTTGCTAGGGGGTGGGGCGATGGTTGATTGGGTTAGCCTCATTGCTAGGGGTCTGGGTGGGGTGTCAAGCACTGATTGGGAAAAGTAAGAGAGGTGACCTTATAGTGGTCAGTATACTAATGTGGAAAGGTCTTAGAGTTAAATGACATAATGTGTATAAAGTGCCCAGAAAAATGCTTGGCACACAGTAAACACTGATGTGACCTATCATTTGATCATTGTTTTTTATTTTTGTCATAATCTTTATTAGTGAATGAAGGAGCTTAGATTCTTGTGGGGAAAAGAGATAGTAATCCTGTGAAGTATCAAGTGAGACAATTTCATGATGGTGCTATGAGAAAAGCAGCACATATTTGTGCATTAGAAGATTTTCTTTTTCTTTTCTTTCCTTTTCTTATTTTTTTGTACTGGGGATTAAACCCAGGGACACTTAGCCACTGAGCCACAGTCTCAGTCCTTTTTACTTTTCATTTTGAGACAAGGTCTTGTAAGTTGCCTAGGGTCTTGCTACGTTGCTGAGGTTGGCCTCAAACTCGTGATCCTCCTGCCTCAGCCTCCCAGGACCATAGGATTACAGGCCTCCACCACAGCACCCAACAAGACATTTTTAATCATCTCTGACTGTCTCCTAAGGATAGATTCCAAGAAATGAGATTGCTGTCCCACGAATAGTCCTAGGGAGTATGGGAGATATTCTTGGTAACTCTGAGTTTCTAGACCTGTTTGCAAACAAGTTCAGCTACCAAGCTTGGGCAGCATCCATCTAAGAGTTTTGGAAGAACTCAAAGTTCTTCCAAAGTTCATAATTCTTTCAAAGTGTTGAAAGACTTATGAAACAGAATGATTTATAATTACAAAGAGATACTCTGCTTCAAGACTTGCAGTTTGCCCTGAACAAAGAAAAGTTCCTGAAGGGCGCACTAGAAACTACAAGCTCTCAACTTTTACTTTGTTTTCCAAAAGCTGGCAGAGTTAATACTGAAGGGAAGCAGGTTGACTGTGTTACCAATACACTAGGGACCCTGAGGGTGTGTTTCCTCTTGAATCTACTGAGTTTTTTTTTTTTTTTTAATACTCCTTGGGGTTCTCTCTGTGGGAGCTCATTGAGCCCTGGATTTATGGTAAAACCCAGAGAGAATCTGTATTTGATTCTGTTATGTACCAGGAACTAAATTTAGCTGGAGAGCCTTTGGTCTACTCAGATCATGTGATTTTTGCTCTCAAATCTTTGTAAGTGTGGCCTTATGCTAGAAAGCTCCAGACGGCCATCAGTCTAGAAAAAATGAGTTTGAAATTACTGTAGGTGAGAGATGTGATTTTTTGATGGCAATATTAGTGAACAAGGCCTGGAGTTCTTCATGGGCTTTACTTTGAAGGTGTCCCCCACCCCAAAGTTCATGTGTTAGACTTATTCCCCAAATCTGTATGTTAATGGTCATCAGAAAAGGGGTTTGGGGGAGGTAATTAGGATTAGAGGAAGTCATGAGGGTGGGGTCCCATCACAGCATTAGTGGCTTTATGAGAAAAGGAAGATCCCAGCTGATGTGCTTGCTCTATGAGATGCTATCTGCCATGTGATCATGCAGCAAGAAGGTCCTCACTACATGCTGACACCATGCTCTTAGCCTTCTCAGCTTCTAGAACTATGGAACAAATAAACTTCTGTTCTTTATAAATTACCTGGTCTCAGGTGTTCTGTTAGAGCAATGGAAAGCAAATTAAGACTCTAAGTTTGCCAGGTACCGTGGTGCACACCTGTAACCCCATCACTTCAGGAGCTGAGGCAGGAGGATCACAAGTTCCAGGCCAGTTGCAGCAACTTAGTGAGACCCTCAGCAACTTAGCAAAACTCTGAGAAGATAAGAAAAGTAAAATAAAATGACCAGGGGGTATAACTCAGTGGTAAAGCACCCTTGGATTCAATCCTCAGTACTGAATTAAAAAAGAGAGAGAGAATGTAAGCTCCAAGTTTCAGGAGTATGATTCAGTAAAAGTTTTTTAAAAAATCTTGGAGTCCCTGGACAGCAGCACAGAGTCCAAGAGAGGTGTGTGACTTCCTTTATAATAGTCACATCATCTGGGTGCAGGACCTCACCTTCCGGGGCCTGGAACAAATTGGAAAGTAGCTGGATGTGAGTTGTCAATGTGGAGGGAGGGCAAAAAACCTTCTCCTTAGCCTCTACAGAGGAGCAGGATGTGATTAGGCTGAGGACTTGAGGAGGGTGTCCGTGTGATTTGCTAGAACCACTATAAAAATGTGCCACAAACTGTGGGGTCTTAAATAACAGAAATTTACTTTCTTATAATTCCAGAGGCCAGAAGTTCAAGATCAAGGTGGGTGTGGGTCCAACCCAACTAAGGCTTCTCTGCTTGGCTTTTAATGGCTGTCTTCAAACTGAAAGACCTTCACATGGTCTTTCTTGTGTGTGTGTGTGTGTGTGTGTGTGTGTCCTGATCTCCTCTTTTGTGAGGATGCCTTTTATGTGGGACTAGGGTCCACCCTAATGGTCTCCTTTTACTTAATGTCTTCTTTAAAGGCCTTATCTCCAAATAGAGACACATTTTGAGGTACTGGGGGTTCGGACTTCGACATGTGAATTTGATGGGGAGGCACAATTTGACTCAGAACAGGGTGTGATTCTTGCCTCTACATGTGAAAAAGAAAGATTTCTTTGTGACCGCAGCAGGCAGAGCAAAGACGCGTGTAGACCCTAGCCTCTGGAATGTCAATGCTGGCTCCGTGCAAAGAAAAGCTTTGTGAAATATAAGAAAAACATTGATGTGGTGGTGTCACCTGTGTGTACACACACACACACACACACACACACACACACACACTCACACACAAAATGGAATATTACTCAGCTTTAAAGAAGAATGAAATTCTGGCATTTGCTGGCTAAGGGATGGAGTTCGAGAATATTGTGCTAAGTGAAATAAGCCAAACCCCAAAAACCAAAGGCTGAATGTTTTCTCTGACATGCAGATGCTAATTCACAATGGAGGTGGGGGGATAGGGAAGAATAGAGTTACTTTATATTAGGTAGAGGGGAATGAAGGGAGGGGAAGTGGTATGGGGGTAGGAAGGATAATGGAGTGAAACAGACATTATTATCTCATGTACACGTATGACTGCATGACCAGTGTGATCCTACAACACATATAATCAGAAAAATGAGAGATTATGCTCCGTTTATGTATGATCTATCAAAATGTATGAATGCATTCTACTGTCTTGTACAACTAATTAGAACAAACATTTTTAAAATATGAGAAAAAACTTTGCCTTTGGGAGGGATGGTTTCAAAGATGGTCAAAGAGAGGGGTCCTCTCTCTCTGGGAATTCTGTATCAGAAAAAAAAGGGACACTAGATGATCTGTTAAGGTGCACTTCTCAGGGCTGTGGCTGTAGCTCAGTGGAAGATGTGTTTATCGGTCTGAGGTTCTTTGATGCTGGGCAGGATGAGGAGTATGACTCATAAATCTCTAACAAATTGTATAAAGAAATCTAGCTGTTGCCAAGGGCTGTAATCTCAGTGACTCCAGAGACTGAGGCAGGAGGATCGCAAGTTCAAGGCCAGCATAAACAACTGAGCAAGGCCCTGAGCAACTTGGTCAGATCCTATTTCAAAATAAAAAATAAAAAGGGCTGGGGATGTGGCTCAGTGGTTGGTTGGATGCCCCTGGGTTTAATCCCCAGTACAAAAAAAAAAAAAAAAAAAAAGAAAAAGAAAGAAAAGAAAGAAAGAAAGAAAGAAATCAAATCTAGCTGTTTTTTTTTTTTTTTTTTTTTTTTTTTTTTTTTTTTTTTGAGACAGGCTCTCCCTAAGTTGCTTAGGGCCTGGCTAAATTGCTCACTTTGAACCTGCAATCCTCCTTCTCCAGCCTCCTAAGCTGTTGGCATTACAGTCTTGTGCCACCACACCCAGCTAAGGATACATTTTTTTTGAGGATATATGTGCACAATTATGAAAATATCCCTCTTAGTGACAGAATATCAGATCTGGCAAATCATGGTTTTGCACCAGGGTGCTATTTCTTCTTACCTTCAATTGTACGTACAAGAAAGCAACAGTTGCTGGACTGCAGGAAGGAGATCCAGAGGGAGGATAAAGTCAGGTCCTACTGGGGTCCTCTCAGCTGGGATGGTTGATCCACCTGCAGGTGAGCTGTCCCTCACCCTCAGCACCAGCTCTGTCTGAACTTCCGTTTGGTTTGAGAGACCAAGTCTCCCTTTGCCTTATTCCTGAGTCCCTGTTTCTGGAATCCTAATTTTCCCCTGTGCCTGATGTTTTGATTTAGGAATTTGCCTAGTACACTAGTCCATTTAGGATCGACACAAGGCTTTGATCCTGATGTTCGTCATCCAGAGCTGAAGTCCTCCGCCTGTTCCTGATAGCAATCTACAAAGTCTTCTCTGATCATTAAGATTTCCTTTAAATTTTTTATGACTTTATTTAATTTATTTTTTATGAGGTGCTGAGGATCAAACCCAGTGCCTCACACATTCTAGGCAAGTGCTCACCACTGAGCCTCAACCCCAGCCCTGGGGTTTCAATCACAGAGAAACTGGGAGTCATTTATAGCAAATGCCTCCCTGATTTGGCCTCTGGTATACCCCAAATGGCAAAGGACTGGGAGCAGAGACTCTAAAGAGCTGGAATCTAGAGAGCTGAAGAACCAATCCATAACATTTTCTGAACATTTGAGTAGTTTTTAAAGAAAGAGGAGCCAGGTGTAGTGGCACACACCTGTAATCCTAGAAGCTCAGGAGGCTGAAGCAGGAGGATCACAAGTTCAAAGCCAGCCTCAGCACTTAACGAGGCCCTAAGCAACTCAGTGAGATCCTGTCTCAAAATAAAATACAAAATGGGCTGGGGACGTGGCTCAGTGGTTAAGCAGCACACGATGGCTCACAAACACATCCAGGCAGCACAGGGTAGGCTGGCTATGGGCTGAGCTGTCATTTACCTGCCACAAGAGCCCAAGAGCTTCTGGTTCCAGGGCTAATGGTGTGATTCTACTGATCTATGACAGTCCCTGAATATAAATAGAGAAGAAAGAAAGATAAAGGAGAAAGGCTAGTCTGAATTTTTTTGTTCTTTTCAGTTATCATGACAGTAGAATGGATTTTGACACATCATATATACATGGAGTATAACTTCCCATTCTTGTGGTTGTATGTGATGTGGAGTTACGCTGGTTGTATATTCATATATGAACATAGGAAAGTGATCTCTGATTCATTCTATTGTCTTTCTCATTCCCATTCCCCCTCCCTTCCCCCCATTCCCTCCTGTCCAATCTGGTGAACCTCCACTCCTCCCTCCCCCTGCCTATTATGAGTCAGCATTCACATGTCAGAGTGATTATCTGGTCTTTGGATTTTGGGGATTGGCTTATTTCACTTAGCATGATAGCCTCCAGTTCCATCCATTTACTGGCAAAAGTCATAATTTCATTCATCTTTATGACTGAGTAATATTCTACTGTGTACATATACCATATTTTCTTCATCCATTCATCTATTGGAGGGCACCTAGCTTAGTTATTGTGAATTGAGCTGCTATAAACATTGATGTGGCTATGTCACTGTAGAAGTGGGATAGCTGGGTCAAATGGTGGTTCCATTCCAAGTTTTCTAAGGAATCTCCACACTGCTTTCCAGAGTAGTTGCACCAATTTGCAGTCCCACCAGCAATGAATGAGTGTACCTTTTCCCCCACATCCTCACCAACATTCATTGTTACTTCTATTCTTGATAATTGCCATTCTGAAGGCTAGTCTGAATTTTGAAGAGAGTGAGGTCTTTGGAGTGGAAAGGGTACTTGAAAGATTATAAATAGAATTTTATCAGGAGGGCGATGAGACAGCTGAACGTGGGTTGGTTATAACAATGGTGACAGGAAGAATTTAGGCATGCTGAAAGCAAAGACAGGAAAAATAGTTTAGGGAGGAGATGTGTAGAGATCCTGCAGGGAGAAGGAACTGATTTCTGGAAACGGCGGTGTGGGAAAGCATGTCTAGATGCGTGTAGGCAAAGGTACTTTGAAAACTGCAAAACACAATAACGCACTGGTTATGATAGAAAGGTGGACTTGAAGGAGAAACTGGGGAGAGAGAGGGGAGAAGCAGGAGTTGGCAAGACAAAGGGGAGAGCCTGTAGGCTGGGCGATGGGTGCTGAGGCAGAGCTGAGACTTCTAGGGGTCAGAGAGGTTCTAACTGGCCACACTGGTCCAAGCAATTTAGATTGGGCAGAGGAGCAGGATTCAGGGGACAGAGGTAGAAAGATTCTACCTCTGTAGAGAGAAAGGAGAGAAAGATGGAAAGATGCCTGTTGTGTGGGTTTTGTATTTTGGGTTATAAAAGGGATGCTAAAGAACTTGGAAGAAGTAGCTAGGGCAGCTGCTGGGATGCAGGCAATGGCCACAGATAGATGTGTGCAGGCTGGAATGCAGAGAGACGGGAGCGAGACTTGGAAGGAAATTTCCATGATTCTGTCACATACTGACTCCCTGGCCTCTGGTTTCAGCTGGAGGTAGGACACTCTGTATGTTACCAGCAATTTCACAAGGGTGGGTCTCAGTCTCTCTCCACAGAAGGGTTCATCTAGCCTGTAAGTAATGCCCTCTTGGTGGTACCCATGGATGGACCCAGGACCCTGGATGGGGCCCTCTGGCTCACCATCTTGGCTTCCACCCTGAGATGCGAGGCTCATTTCCTGGAGCTGCCTGCAAGGTGGTTACGTATGGGAACAGGCTCTCTGCTTGCCTTGCTTTGAGCCAAATGGGGCGAAGGATGACAGAGTGGAAAGAGCATAAAATCTGGAGTCACTTTCTGCCTTTGCCTCTTACTGGGCGTGTAGTTTTGTGAAGTGACTTGACCCTTCTAGGTCGCCCCTCCTCATCTGTCAATTAGGAATGATTTTGGTGATAGCTGCCTACCAAAGGTAGGATCATATGAAATTGTGTGAGTGACAATGCTTTCTAAACTGCAATGTACTTTACAGGTGCCCGGTTGGAGCTGGGGATCAAGCCCAGGGTCCTGTGCACGCCAGGCAAGTGCTCCATCCCCCCTCACCATTCTTTAAGCACAGAAAACTGCCTTTGTTACCGCCTTGCAAATTAAAATGGAGGGAAACATCCTACACAGTGTTTCTTTTTTTGGTTTTGGTAAGAATTTAATGGGGGACAATGTAAAAATAGCCTTTTTGGAAAAAAAATAAAACCAACAATTTCCCCTATATTGTCAACATTCACTCTCAAAGAAGAGATGAGCATCTCAGATGCAGGGCTGGCTGGGACAGATCAGAGGACTCCTGACCTGCAAATGCTCTGCACTCAGCTCGGGAACAGCCAGATGGCCGCTGCTGACGTCCTCCCTGTGCAAACGTCTCTCGCCCAGCCAAGTAAACACTCCTCTGCACTGTTCCCGGGGGGTTGGGTGCAGCCCAGAAACGAGAAGGCTCTGGATGTCGGGGTTGTGTTTAATCCTGGCCCCTCGGCAACAGGGTCATCTGTCCTGGCTCCCTCTCTCCTTATGTAAACAGGGCTGGTGGGCCCATGTGGCTCGTGTACAGCCAGACCCAGGCTCTCACCCTTTCCTCCTGTAAACATATTACAAAGAATCTTTATCACTGTCCAGGCGGAGAAGCCCTGCCCAGGCAAGAAAGTCTACATCGGGAGGTGGCAAGGGTAGGGCAGAGTGACCGGGGAGAAGCGGGAACGAGGGGGCAAGTCTACCAGTCCTTCTTACACATAACTAAGCTGCAGAGAGGTCAACTGTGCTCAGTGTCTGACCTTTAAAGAGGGTCTGTCACCAGGCCAGGGGTTGGGGGCATTGTCAGAAAGGGAAGTTTTATCTCCTAATACATCACAGCCCTGATGCAATGCCTACTTCAGTATGTTAAAGGCAGTAAAAAAGAATAAAGACTTCCTCTTCCAGCAGTATTGGTAGAAGAATATTAGATCTAAAGACAAGAAAACACATTGTTTCCACCCAGAATATGTTGTGTGTCCTTTGCATGCTGCCTTAACTTCTCTGAGTTTCCTTGTTTAGATAAATTAGAATGATATCCGCCACTTGCTGAGCACTCTTAACAGGACGGGGACTTTTATAATTATCTGTTTATTTATTTTGTGATACTGGAATCAGATCCCAGACTTTGTACATGCTGGATACCTGTTCTATCACTGAACTACACGCCCATCCTGGGACATTTTATGTTATGGTAATAATCTACACCAAGTACCTAATTTGGTAGGGACTATTAGTGATTAAGAGATTAAGACATTAAGGCTTAGCTGAATTGCTGAGTTGCCCCCAAATTATACATTTAGAAGTGGCCAGAAGCAACTCTTTTTTATTGGAGACCTCAATTCTGACCCAGCAACTAAAAGAGGTGGCATTTTTTTCTTTGATCATTTGGAGTGTGACTGGCTGAGGTCTGCTCTACTGAAAAGAGTTTTTATTGCCCTGATTTGGGAAAGCTCAAGGCCAGGAGTCAACTCTCTGTCTCAAGGCCTCCACCTTTCCAGATATCTCCTCCCACCAGATTCATTTATCACTTTGGTTAAAACCCAGGGAAATGAAACAATCAACAACTTGTTCTACCCAGGGTAGAACTTGGCAGAAGCCCTAAAATTGCTGTTACTACCTTTTCCATTCCAAGGCAATCCATAAATGTCTAAATTTCCATGGCACGTAGCAGAGGCAGCAGGAGGGAGAAAGAAAAAGTAATCCTTTTACCTACAGACAAAAATTGGTGCTGGGAAGCTTAAGAAAGGCTCAGAGCCCTTTGACAATGAACTCTCCACAGTGGTGTAGGGCGGGTATTGCCAGGGCAATTGCACCTTGCTACCTGTTTGTACAGTCAGCCAACTAAGAATTTTACTTTTTTAATATTGGAAAGAATCATGGCATGTGAAAATAAAATGATATTCAAATTTTAGCATCCTTAAATAAACTTCTGTTTTGAATACGACGCAGCCCTTCATTTACATATTATCAAAGGTTGCTTTGCGCTGTGATGGCAGAGTTGGTCACTGATATGGACCGTGACCTGCAGAGTCTACCGTGGTCACTACCTGTCTCTCCATAGGAAAGGTTTGCAGTCTCCTGTTTAATGACCAAGCAGACCTCTGGGCAGGAGGAGGGGGAGGTTTCAACATCCAGGAGGTGGATATTTATTTAATCCACTTGTTTTTTCTGTATGGCACCCACACCCTCCACCACTGTGCTGGGTGCTTCCCCAATCCAGCTGGGCCTGGGTGTTGACCTGAAGGCTGTGGAACCCCAGTCCCACCATGGACTGGCAGCCATGTTGTACCCTTCCCACCTTCAAGTGTCGAGTCCTTTCCTCCACTGGCATCCAGAGTGACAGCCAGGCTTGGAACCTTTGGGAGGGAGACCCAGGTTTTCTCAGGAGAAAATGACCAAATTACAAGATCTACAGACACTGGCAGCCAGGAGTCCAAGTCCCACCAGATCATCTCAGGGAAGCTCATAACAGACAAAGCCCATCCACACCCAGAGCATGCTAGGCAGTTTCCCAGAGCTCCCACTGATGTGTGAATGGGTAGCTCAGACATTTGAGGAAAGCCTGCATCTCTTGGGTAGGTGTGGTGAGTTTGAGGATTTGAGGTTCACTAGGGAAGACGACAGGGCCATGATGTGGCAGTATCACACAACAAGTCTTTTATTTTGGGGTGCTGAGGATTTCACCCAGAGGTGCTTAACCACTGACCCACATTCCCAGTTCTTTTTTTTTTTTTTTTTTTTAGACAGGGTCTTGCTAAGTTGCTTAGGGCCTTGCTAAGTTGCTGAGGCTGGCTTTGAACTCATAATCCTTCTGCTTCAGCCTCCAAGTCACTGGGATTACAGGTGTGCACCCCCAAGTCTGGCACACAAACTTTACAGGGCAGGGTTCAGGCAGGAACACAAGGAAGAGGACATCCTCTCAGCAGGAGACCTTACAGGGACGCTGAAGGGGAGGAGGACACAGGGTAGAAGGGAATCAGAGTGGGCGGGGCTTAGGCGTCTAGGGGACATCACTCAGGTCAAGGTGGGGAGGCTCTGGATCAGAGAGTTCTGTAGCACAACAGGTGGGGGACTCTCTAGCCCTGGGTTTGTCTTATCTCTGGCTGGCAGATGTTGGATGTAGTTTTGCAGGGTAGCCTAAGCCAGCAGGCTCTAAATGTCTGAACATATGTTCATTCAGGATATATTTAAGCAACTGAATGTGTATGAAGTTGAGCTCAACACTGGCTGGTGGACTTTGGGCTAATGTCCGCAGCCTGCTGGGAAAGAAACAACCTGGCGGCCATCTTTGGGTGGTCTACAGAACACAGGCCAAAGGAGAGAAAAGTCGGGAAACCGTGACATGTAAGGAGCAGAAGAAAACAGCCAAAACCACTGCAGAGAGTGAATGTCCTTCGAGATCTGAGAAGAAACTGCAGGATGATCCACCGAAGGAGCATTTAGAAAACAAAAGGAGTATCTTGGAAACAGAAAAATATGAGAGCAAAAGTAAAAAATTTAAGAGAGGAGAGGGTGAAGGAAACATCGTAGCAAATGGAAGAAAAAGGGAAAGAGAATAACAGTGTGAATACAAAAACATATGGAAACAAGAACATCAACCCAGGAGAGGACATCAGAACTGCAGGAATTTCAGAGAACAGAGAAAACGAAGTAGTAGCTGGGGCGGGGCTGGAAGTGTAGCTCAGTGGTAGTGTTTGGTGTTTGCCCCGTCTGTGTGAAATTATGGGTTCAATCTTCAGCACCCCAAATCAAAAATTTCTCAAAAAATAAAGAAAACATGTAGTGCCCACTGAACACTCTCCCATAATAAATGGGGGGGGGGGCAACAAAAACAAATGAACGACAAAAGAACTCAATCAATGTGAGATTTTAGAACGCAAAGATTTCCAGGGATAAAAATGAGGTCTCATATAAAGGACTCAGTATCAGAGGGCTGTCGGATTTCTTAAAAACAATGTTGGAAGTTTGAAGGCAAAATTCCAAGGGATGATAATTTCCAAACTCCAAATTTATGCCCAAATGAAAAAATAGTTGTGAGGGAAACAAAGGAGATATTTTCAGATAGGCTTAGCTTCAAAATATTGATTCCCACTGGCAGTCTGTTTCAGGAAACTTATTGGAAGATATATTCCACCCAGAGACGGGTACTTAAGGCAAGCACAGAGATGAGATTCAGAAGCAAAAGATCAACAGCGGATGGAGTCAAGGGACTTTCCTGAATGTTGTATGCTACGGCTAGGATATGATTTGAGCATGTTAACAAGAGATCATGTGTTGGATACTTAATCCCCAGAGGCAATAGTGTTGAGAGATGGGGCCTAATAAGAGGTGAACAAATTAGTATTGTTACTGTGGGAGTGAGTTAGTTATCACCAGAGTGGCTTTGTCTGTTCTCACTCTCTCTTGCCCTTCTGCCTTCTGTCATGTTAGGATGTAGCACAAGGGCCCTAGTCAGATGTCAGCACCATGCTCTTGGACTTCCAAACCTCCAAAACCAAATAAATCTCTCTTCTTTATAAGTTACTCAGTCTCAGGTATTTTGTTATAACAGCAGGAAATTTAAGACAAGTTCCCCACTTCCAAACTGCAGAATTATGTGGTTGGGACCAGACAGACTGTAATTATAGGATTACTCCTATGAAGAGGACATTTTATTTTATTGCTGCAAGTGAGAACAGGAGGCAAAAGTGATGAGTGTGGACAGAGTGTATCCATAAACTGAATGTTTTATAATTTTTTGACCAAAAGGAAATGGAAAACAAGTGTGTATGAATCACTTCATTCTTGTAAATAAATCTACTATATAAGTGGAGTAAGAACTATCAGGGCAATCTGAAATAAGGTTTGAGAAATAAGGGCTAAAGCCCAAGGACAAGGTAGAGTTTGTTTTTATTTTTAAACAGGCTTCAAGTTCTTCTTTGAACATTTCAAAGCAAACATTTATTTTAAACCATGTTTTTAAAAAATGACTTACGGAGTTTTACAAGGATGACATTTAAGGAAGTTCAGACTTCTTGAGTTGGAAATTACTATAAATTTAAAAATTCACAGACTATTAAACGAGTGACATGATCACAGTTCTTTTTTACCTGTGGCACTGAGGCATGCTGAGCACTCACTCTACCACTAAGCTCCATCCCTAGTCCTAGGATTCATTTTTACTCAGGCAAATCGTCTGAGCATATGAGGATTCTGTTTATTTTTTCTTTAAAAATAAACATACAGTGAGAAAATTTTGTGTTAGGAGATCCTGAGGGTCTCATTGTGTGTAGGATGTCTGTAATGAAGACTGGGTCGCTAAAAAGAAGTTAAACCACACACATGCAGGAAGAAGGCATACATTTTAGAAAGATTTCCATGTAAAATGGGGAAAAGTATTATGTCTCAAAACATTAGCAAGAACCAATAAATGTAGGTTGGATGAAGGAAAGTTATTTTACAACCACAAAACACCAGTAGATTAAAATGCACACATCTATGGTTGTCTCTGATCTGCAACAGTATTAAACACAGAAGGAAACAGTAACATGGGTTACTTCGGTTTTTTTTTTTTATTTTGGATCTAGGATTTGAAGAGCAGAAGATCACCAAGGAGATTGTGTTCTGGGGATTCAGAGTGAAGCATTCTTTTGAGGGATCAAGATGTTGGTAGCACCCAGGTGATTTCCTCTTTTCTTGATGCATTTATATTTCAGGATTATTGTTGCTCAGATCTACCACAATGGTTTTTGTCATTTCCCCTTTCTTTTTCTTTTTTTGGTTTTTTAAAAAAGGGTATATTTAGAATTAGACAGCTGGACTCTGTTTAGATGATCCCAATTTTGTCAGCAACATCCAAAGCATAATAATCAGGAGCCAGTCGAATGTATGCCTTCTTCTCTCCATCAGGCCTGGTCAGGGTGTTAACCTTGGTCACATCAGCGTCATAGAGCTTCTTTACAGCTTGTTTGATCTGGTGATTGTTGGCCTTGGCATCCACAATGAACACAAGTGTGTTGTTGTCTTCAACCTTCTTCATGACTGACTCTGGTCAGGGGGAACTTGATTGTGGCCAAGCTTGTTTCTCTTTCGAGGCTATTTGGGCTGCCTCTGGAGCCATAATGTCTTGGGTCTCCGGAATGTAGGTGATCTGTGGATCTTCTTCTTTCTATGGCTGTGGACGCCCTTCAACACTGCCTTCTTGGCCTTCAAAGCTTTTGCTTTGGCTTCAGCCTTGGGAGGGCAGATGCTTCCTTCTTAGCTTTCGGTGCCATCTCGGTGAAAAGGCTCCGCCCTCTTTTTACTTACTTATTCATTTCTTTTTATTGGTGCATAATAATTACACACAACAGTGGGATTCACTGCAACAGATTCATGCATGTGCACAACACAATTCAATCAATCCATTTCCCAGTACTTCCCCTTGCTCTCCCATCCTCCTCCTCCTGATTCCCTCCCTCAGCAATACTGGTCTTCCCTCTATTTTCATGAGATACATTTTTAAAGAACTTTTTCTCCCTCGCTTTTCACTTATAAAGAGAACACTGGAAAACAAGTGTGTGTGAATCATATTTGACTTTCTGAGGTTTATTTTGCTCAAAATGACATTCTCCATCATTTTCTGATATATGTTCTCCAATTGTTCATCTGTTTTTGATAATATATATCTGTGATATATGATGTTAATACATATATATATATATATATCACATTTTCTTTATCCATTGTTCAGTTGATGGGTACCTAGGCTGGTTCTACAACTTGGCTATTGTGAATTGTGCTGCAATAAACAGGGGTATGCATGCATTACTACAGTAGGCTGACTTTAGTTCTTTTTGAAAAATACCGGGAAATGGTGCCACTGGGTCACGTGACAATTTCATTCACTTTTGAGGAAACTCCTTACTGATTTCCAGATTATTGTCATTTAAAATTGTTTTTTTTAGTTGTAGATGGGCATAATACCTTTATTTTGTTTATTTTTATGTGGTGCTGAGGATTGAACCCAGTGCCTCACACGTGCTAGGCAAACGCTGTACCACTGAGCCACAACCCCAGGCCCAGATTATTGTCATTTTCAAATTCACAAATAGAATGAAGGAGGTGAGAGAGAAAAGGGGAGTCAGATTTCTAAGACAAGTGATGAAAGAGACTTATGGCAGGGACATAAAGAGGGCGCTTATGTATCTGTATGGAAGAGAACTGGGGTGGATTCACAGAATGGCGAATGGGCAACGAGTACAAGATTTCTCTGATGGGTGTGGAAAAAAATGGTACTGAAGAATGAATGCCAGATGAGCGTTAACTTTTGGTTGCTGGTCAGAACCTTCAGGGGTGGTGAATTGTGAGGTGGTCAGGGAGGAGAGAAAAGGTGTCAGGGTGCAGCTGGCCACTGTATTTACAGAATGTTTGTAAACTGGGCACTAGTAACTTGAGGACCACTGCACTGCATGTAATCCAGTCTTTCCAATCTTACCCACATGATTCCATTTCCCCTCTTGCCATTTCAGTTTCTTTTTAATTTTTAATATTTTTTATTGTACTGGGGATCAAACGCAGGCCTTGCACGTGCTATACCACTGGGTTACCTCCCCGGCCTTTTAAAATTTTATTTTGAGATAGGGTCTCACTGGGTTACTCAGGCTGAATTCAAACTCCTGATCCTCTTGCCTGTTTGGTGCTAACCCTAACCGTTTTGGTCTTATTTTGAGTGCTAGGGCAGGGGATTCCAGAGGAAAAAAACTTCACAGGAAAACGAGTTAAATAATTGTTTATGGGGTGGGGGTGGGGGGACCTACCAGATCCTTTCTTGAATCTCTTTCCCCCAGAAAAATTTAGAGACACAAAAGAAGAGAAAATACTTTCTTTCAGTTCCCAAGAGGAAAAACAAGGCAGATGTTCTATAAATGGAGATGACTTTGGTTATCTCAGTGATTTTCAGAATATTTTCTGTAGGCCTTGAACTCATATGAGTCTTGGATCTGTGGGTGGGCATAAATTCCAAAGCTCATAAAAATATGTCATTAACAGAGACTTTGAATAGACGATTACAAAAGCATACTTTTCTTTAACAAATATACAATTATCATGCTTGCTTCCACTCAGAAAAAAAATGCTACATGCTACAGATATTCAAATTTGGGGTGGACTAAGTGGGTTAATCTTTCCATACACACCTTTCCTCTCGCCTTCTAGAATTCTTCTCTTTTCTGTTCCCACATTGACCACTGGACACAAAAAGAGGCTCTAAGTAGGAGGGGAGACTGTCTATTTGATATCCTCGATTTTATTAATTGTCAAAGCCATGATAAAGCTATCACTTACTAGTAGTACCTGTCAACCCACTGTGGCGTTTTACAAGAATTAACCTCATTCACGTCTATTTAAGGAACTATTATCCTTTTCCCTTTAGAAACAAGGAATTTGAGGGCCATAAAGTTTAAGTAAATTGGCCAACAAATGGCACTCAGTTCTCATTCTGCTGTAGTATTGTTAGAAAACAAACCCAGAGATATTTTTATTTAGCAGCTTGGCTATTTTTTTGCAGAAGGAATTTAATAATCTCTAGAGAAGGGCTTTGTCGTTAATCTTTAGTGTTCTTGGACGGCAGAACGTTTCTGCAGATCCACTCTTGCCGCTCCTTGAAATCTATCTCCGCGTGTATATAAGAACACGTCTCAGTACTTTTACTAGTGTCTCCTGGGAAAGGGAGGCACCCTGTCTGGCACTTCATTTCCTCTCCGCCTAGCCCTACGCTGAGGTTATAAGGTGCACACTGAAGAATGAGAAGCACACAAAGCCGAGGATCCAGGGTGCAGTTATCCAGTTCAACAACCCGAACGTTTTGCAAGGAGCTTCCATGGACAGCGGCGGGGATGGACTGAATTCTGCAGCCACGCTGGCTCCAAGGACGTTTGAAAGGAGGGGTTCAACAGTGGACCCTTCATCCCTTTAACCTTCCCGACACGCTGAAGAAACAAAGGAAGGGCGAGGCCAAGAGTGTGGGGCGGGAAATCAGACGGCGCCCAGGTCCAATAGGGAGAGGTGCACTTGGTATTTGCGGGTGGCCCCGCGGCGGGATCGAGGCTGGCTGACCCCTGCAGGCCGCCGTAGCCGCTGCCAAACAAAGACCGGAAGTACGATCGGCGCCCGCCGCGGAGGAGTCCTTTCTAGGACCCCCGGAGGTTTCGCATCTCGGTGGTTTCCTAGGTTCAAGGACTCCCAACTCCCCGGTGTGTGTCCCACTCCAGGAGCAGGAAAAATAATCAAAAGAAAAATAAAACTGAATTAAACAGCTCACGTGTGTAAAAAGAACGCCACTTAAAATGTATCTAGATCTAAGTTTCAGCTAACTTGTTGGAGCGTGGGTGATTGTCATGCTGACTCCCCGCGGAAGACAGGGAAACAGGCTTGGAGAAAGGTCTCCCTTGCTCAGAGTCTCATAGTGACACAACTGGGCCAGAACCTAGGACTTGTGCCACCACATACCTTTCCATTACCCAGGCCGTCTGTCATCAGAAATGAACACTGATAAAATTTAAGCTAGTACTTTCAAAATGTTCAAAGCTGACAAAATGGATTGTAAAAGAGTTCAGAGACCTCTAACCCACATCCAGTAGTGTGGTTAATATAACAAAGCAAAACAAAACAACAAAAATGACAGGTGTTGGTGAGGAGATGAACTCATGGGACCCCTGATACATTGCTATGAAACCCCTGTGGAAATCAGTATGATATTCCTAAAAAATATAAATAAATTAAAGAAAAAATTGAAAATAGAGTTACCTTGTGATTCTCCAATTCTATTTCTGGGCATAAGCATCAAAGAGTTGAAAATGAGGATTCAAACAGATATTTCTATACCTTATTCATAGCACCACCCTTTACAATAGTCAAAGGTGGAAGTAAACCAAGGGTTTACTGAGGAATGGATAAACTGAGGAATGGATAAACAAAATGTGGTCTATATATTTAGCCCTAAAAGGAAGGACACCTGACCTGTACTGCAACATGGATGAACTTGGAGGACATTATGCCAACTGAGATAAACCATTTGCAGAGCAGGCCATCTGCAGAGCCAAAGCAACTGTGGATGTCCTTGAGTCACAAACAGTAGCAGGCATGAGTTTAGGAAAGAGTTAGGAAAGGGAAAACAGGAACACTCTCAAGAGAGAGTGCAGGACCCTCAGAGAAGAGAGGGATGACACACCCCTTTTGCCCTCCTATTTCACTGGGGGATCCCCATGAATTTTCCAGAGTTCTGCCCAGGTTCATCTCTTGATTTTTGACTGCTAGCAGGATTGCATCAAACTTTCAAGTCCTAACTGCACATGGTTTTACCCTATAGAGATAGATTTTGCCTCTGTAATTACATGCTAAAGATCTAAGGCAACTCTGAATCAGCTTGTCCCAATCTGACCAGTTCTAATTGGAACTTGTTCTTACAGATTTTATGGTTGAGGGGCTTTGATCCTAATTATCCTGTCTCCCTGAGTCTTGGAATCTGGTCTGTGTAAAGGTCACAAAAGTCCCCTTCCTTCAGGGTAACTTCTATATTCTTCTTAGTGTGCAGGGTGGAGTCTTCTGGTCCTGCATTTCTCCTGCACATAACAGATTGTTTGCTAAGGAATGTAGAGTATCCTACTGACTTCAGTCAGGCAGAACCAGAGTGGCCTCAGGCAAATTGCCCTTCAGGTTAAATAAAACCTGAAAGTTAATTTCACTTGTTTCTACTCTTTAAAATGTGGCTACTAGAAAATAACAAAATGTCATGTGTTTGCATTCTACTTCTATCAGATCACTTCATCTTAGTTGCTTTGGTTCTTACCATGGGCTAATCAGACTGACAATCAGCATCACAAGAAACCCTGCACACTTACTGATGCCAAACACTATATGCACAGTATCATTTTTGACTTATAAATCACCCTTAGAAAGTAAGTAGTCATATGAGCACCCAGTTTTACAGCTGAGGAAACTGAGGCACATGAGCATAATAACTTGCCTACGGTCACACAGGAACCAGAAAAGCCAGGTGTAGCTCTGGAGTTGACGAATTCTAGACGAGTTTGTGGTTTTAGTCACTACATTAAGCTGCTTCAGACAGGTTTTCAGTGACCAAAACCACAAAACCTTGTTTGGAAACAAGCTTCATTACTTTTGCAGTCCTGGGGATCAAACTCAGGGCCTTGTCTGTGTTAGCCAATGGACCCACCACTGAGCTACAACCCCCGTCCCCAGCCTTATTAGATATTCTCTAGAGAATGCTTCCTAGAGAATGAAGGTCTTTTGTTAAATTGGGAGTTCTATTCAGATAACTAAATTCAAGCTGGAAATTTTGCTTAGTTAGAAATGGACTTTGGGGACTGAGGAAATAGTTGATTGAAAGGTTTATGTTATACTGGTGTACTTTAGAAGTTGATCTCTCTGCCCCCATCATTTCCCACACGTTGGGACTTTGTCTCTAAAGCTGGGTTAGTTTATAAAAGTATTTGGGTCTTGTAGCCGATTCTGGATTAATCCATGCGCTATCTCACATAGATTTGGATATTAACATTTTACCACACCCCAATAAGGGCACTGTGTTACTTTGGGTCCTATAAGAAGAAAAGAGCAGCGCAAGAGATGTATTGGGGGAAATGTCTGTGAAGGGAGCCAGTATAGGTGGAGTAGAAGCCAGAGGCTGACTTGTGGCTCCGCCATGTGCAGAAGGGAGTAAGAAGAGCCAGAGAGTGCAGTCAGGGGCAGTCAATTTGGACCCAGGGCAGGACTGGCATGCAGGGAGGGTCCTGTAGAGAGGAAGGGGCTCTGGTTCTCACCATGCTCAGTCACGCTGGGGGCAACCTAGATAAGCGCGTGTGGGTCCCCCAGATGCCTCAGGGGAGGCTGTCTCTCACCTCGTCCTCACCGCAGACCCATTTTTTGAGGGGAGGACTGGGAAGCCGGCTCCCATTGGGTTTAAGTCAGCTTTTTTGCAGCCGTGACCAAAATACCTGACAAGAACAATTGGACGAAGGGAAGTTTATTTGGAGGTTTGTGGTTTCAGAGGTCTTAGTCCATGAATAGCTGGCTCCATTCCTTGGGGCTCGAGGTGAGGCAGGACATCATGGTGGAAGAGTGTGGTGGAGGAAAGCAGATCAGGACATGGACACCAAGAAGTAGAGAGCTCTCTCTCTCTCTCTCTACGCCCCCAGGGACCCACCTGCTAGTCACATCCTACCTGCCTATAATTACCACCAAGTTAATCCCCATCATGGGATTAATCCACTGACTGCTCTCATAATCTGATCATTTTACCTCTAAACCTTGCATTGTCTCACACATGAGCTTTTTGGGGGGACACCGCATATCTTAATCATAACACATTGCTACACAGATTGCTTGCATTTTTCCAATTTGTTTTAATATCATGGTACAAATTTAAACAGCCCCTCTCCCTGCATTACCATAGTCTCCTCCTCCTGTTTCCCATGATCATGTTCCTAGGTTATGTAATCTTGGCAGCATAAAACAGCTTGACAGGATCTGGTTGAATTCAGGGATTGCATCAGAGAATAAGATACAATGGTGTTATGGTCTGAATTGTGTCTCCCAAATTCATATGTTGAAGTCCTAAACCCTCAGCACTTCAGAAAGTGACTGTATTTGGAGTAAGTCCTTTAGAGAGGAAAAATGAGGTCATGGGGTTGGGGGTAGAGGCAGTTGGGGGAATGAATACAGTATGCCTGGTGTCTTGATAAGAAGAGCAGATAGGACAGATACATACAGAGGAAACCCGTGTGAAGACACAGGGAGAAGACGGATAGTTGCACACCAAGGAGAGAGGACTCTGGCGGAACCTACTTTGTCAATACCTTCTTCTTAGACTTGCAGTCTTCAAAATTGCGAGAAAGTACATTTCTGATGTTTAAGCTTCCAAGTCAGTTTGGTAGGGCAATGCTTTGCTTTGGCAGCCCTAGAAAACTAGTACAAATGGGCAGAACATCTACTCTTATTCCTTTAGCTACCCCAAAAAACAGAAATTGAGAAGGATGCCCCAGCAAACACCTGCACCATCCAGCCCTGGGTTGGGGGAGGTGATTGCGGAAGGGACCTCTGGAACCCAGAATCCTCCTTAAAAAGGGGTTCCTATTCAGGGTTTAACAAATGCTAAAAGAGCTTTCAAAGACTTTATTTTGGCAAATAGACACAATTCCTTGCCTGGCAGTAGCAACACTGTACATTTTCTGGAAGAACATATGAACATCCCTCACGGACTGCATCACCAACCCAAACTGGTGGGGCATAAGGCATGTGCAGTAATTTTGACTTTAACCTCCACACAATCTATCTGCCTGGCATGGCCTCTCCCAAATCTCAGTCATTCATCATTAGTTAATTAATCTGAGAAGATGTTAGTCAAAGGGTATAAAGTTTTAGTTAGATGGGATACATAAATTCTGGAGATTTATTGTATAGCATGGTGGCTATAGTTAATATATTGTATACTTGAAAATAGCTAAGAGTAGATCTTACACGTTCTCCTCACTGGTTATTAAAGCATCTAGAAGTGCCAGGAATCCTCTGGCTGGATACATAGTACCATCTTGTGGCAACAATAGGCAAGTGCATCTAAACCTACCGTCAAGGCAGAAATCTGTTTCCTGGATTCTGAAACAGGCTGAGAAGGAAATCTGACATTGACCTGCACTAAGTGTTTTAAAATCTGCTCATAAAGGTTGACTGCTCAAGGGCTCAGAGAAATCTACTGCTCCCAGAGCAGGTGCTATTAATCTAGGAGGTCTCTGATGGTCTGTTTAGTAGAAATAGCTTGTGGACAGATGGATTTTTAAGCCTGAGCTCAAGAGGCAGCTGAGACTGGGGATCTGCACATGGAGGGGTCATCTGCAGGAATGTGGGGGGTGAAGCCCAGGAAGAGAGAGGGGGAAAAACGGGGATGCTTTCATGGGCGGAGTGATCAGAGGTGTCAAATGCCAGGAGAGATCAAATAAGATAAGGATTGAGAAGTGCCTTGGTGAGAGCAATTTGGGCAGTGGGCTTGGGGGAGCTGAGAAGTGGGTGGGGGAGCAAATGAATGAGTGAGGGTCCTGCTTGCAAAAGGCTTGACTGTGAATGGGGGACACAAAGGTGAGGAGTCCCCTCACCCCTTAGGGTGGGAGTGACAAACACATTTACATGCAGGGGCCAGGGCTGAAGAAACTGAGGTGAGAACATGTGTGTGCAGGGACCAGTGTAGCAGAGTGGCAAAAAGATCAGCAAATCTTGGGTGCTTACTGTATGCCAGGCACTGTTCTAAACTGTATCTCTATATATAATCTGTGTAATTTCTTTGTTTTCAGTGTTGGGGATTGAACCAAGGGCCTCATGCCTACCAGGCAATCGCTCTACCACTGAGCTACCTTTACCTCCCTGAAATGCACTTCATTTTTATTAATTTTCTCCTTTTTATTGGTGTGTTAAATAAACATAGCAGTGGGATTCATTGTTACATATTCACGCATGCACGCAATCCAACAGTGTAATTTGGTCAGTTTCATTCCGAGGCACCTACCAGATATTAACTCATTTAATCACACGACAATTCCATGAAGGAAGAAGTTTTACAGATGAGGAAACTGAGGCAAAGGGATCTTAACTCACTTATTCAAGATCAAAACTAGAAGTACTGAAACTATGGTTCAAACCCAGCCCATCCCACTTGAGAATCCTGAGCCTAAATTAGATATCAGAGGCTTCCAGAGCCCTGGTTTAACAGTTGTGTGATTTCTCTGCAGTAGAGCTGGGAGCCAACATAGGAGATCAAGGCTATCCTGAAGCTCAGGGGATGAGAAGTTCAATGCAAGGTGCCCGCAACTCCCCAGGCACATTCCACTGGGCCCTCAGTGTTGCCAGAGGTCATTCAATCTTGATCTGGCAGGGGAGCTTCCCCACCTCTGTTGTTACAGTAATGCACTGTTCTGTGAATTGTCTGTTCATAACACATGCCTGCTTCCCTTTGCCTTTCTTACTAACTTGTAGGAGTTTTGAAATACACTTGGGTAGTAAATCTTTTACCAGTTTTATGTATCACAACATTTTCTGCATGGTAGCTTAACTGTGGCCATACACCAGATTCTCCCTGGATCTCTACCCTCGGTGCTGCTGGTGTTGGGCTGCTGAGCTAGCCTCCTGAGGCCTCTGTGGTCTGAACCTGGTCTCTGTACCGTATCTCTTACCCTTGGCCACCCCTTCACCCAGATCATGGACCCTGGCCTCACAGAGAGCCTTCAGTTTCTCACCTACCCAAGCTCTCTTTGTCCAGCTAACATCTCCCCCTGTTCTTTCCTTGATTCTAGCTGATGTGAGCAGACCCTGCTGTATATTCACAGCTACTTGCAATCCCCTTTATCAAGTGACTTATCTTGTCTTGCAGCCTTTTATGGCAATAGATTCTTTCTTTGGTTGTGTCTCCTCCTAGTACCTTGGCTACCTGGACTCTCATTCTTCTTTTCTGGAGAAATACTCTCTTTGTGAGATGTTTTAGTTGGACCACGAGCCCCTTTGGCATCCACGGAGAAAATGATGCAAACAAGGCTGATCGATCAGTCTCTCTGCCAGGACTTTGAATCCTGAGTCCAGTGTCTGTTAGGAACAGCAAACAAACATGGCCAGAGCTGGTTTATCTGAACGTCCTCCTTGATGAGGCTACTGATGGTCGCTGCTGGCTGGGTGCTCACTGTTGCCCCTTCCAAGATGGGTTCTTCAGTTTTTCATAGAAATCTGTGAACTACTCAAAAATTTACAAGTGAAATCCTTTTTGGGGGGAAGTGGTGGGGAGTTGGGCTTAAGTAAGCCAGGGAGTGTCTGTTGCTTGTCACCAAAGAATGTCACTGGACATAGCTCTGCAAGATTGTAGGTGCTGCAGACAGGATTGTGTCCTTTGCACTGAGCATTGTCTCCCTAACTAGTGCCTCACACCTGGTAAGTTCAAAATACCATGACAGTGTGGTCAGGAAAAATTAGAAAAGAACATGAAAGTGATCAGTTAAAATCATAATGCATTTATACAGGCTAATTCGCGATATCAAAATACAGATGCTTGGAACTTAATTCTTCATTCCTCAGGATTCTCGAGAAAGCACACTTTCATTCTGGAAGACCTTTACAGATTTGTACTGTGTAGAATAAGCATCAACCCGAGCAGAGAAGGCTCTTAGGCAGAGTAGTGGGAGCTTGTAATCCAAGGGCATTTTATGGCCTGAATTGGGCCTCCTCACTTCCACCCCTGATTTGTATGTTGAAGTCCTAACATCCAGTACCTCCAAATGTGACTGTCTTTGAAGACAGGGTGATTAAAGTTAATATGATAATGGTAGGGTGAACCTTAATACACCCTGACCTTGTAAGAAGAGAAAACTTTAGCCAGGTGTGCAATCCCAGTAAAGTGGGAGGCTGAGGCAGGAGGATCACAGGTTAAAGGTCAGCCTCAGCAACTTAGTGAAGCCCTCTCTCAAAAATAAAAAAGTAAAAAGGGCTGGGGATCTGGCTCAGTGCTTAAGTGCCCCTGTGTTCAATCCTCAGTACCAAAAAACAAACAAAAAAAAAAAAAAAAAAAAAAAAGAAGAGAAAATTTTAGACATAAAGAGGGAGAGAGAGAGATATGCCAAGGGTATGCCTGCAAAGGGATAACCATGTGGAGAGGCAGCAAGAAGGCAGCCATCTACACTTCAAGGAGAGGGGCTTCTGGAGAAATCAACCCTGCCAGCACCTTGATCTTGAACTTTCAGCCTCCAGAAGTATAAGGAAATAAATTTCTGTTGTTACCTGCTCTATGGTATTTTCTTATGGTAGCCTGAACAAACTACTATAGGCATGTAAGGCAACAACAGCAACTGAAAGTGGAACCAGAAATTCAGATGAAACTAGATTCTCTGCTTCACCAACTCCTTTCTGTGTTCTTATCTCACAAATTTGAAGAATAAAATTCATGGACAATAATGTAAGGCAAGAGCAAATGGAGTAGGATTTATTTAAGCCAGAAGAAAGGAAAGAACTCCTTCAAGGAGGGTAAGTGATAGCAAGTTTTCCACCTAAATGTGCTAGTCTAAGAGCTCATGTTGCTTCTGCAAGGGGCACTGGTCCAAATCCATGCTAAACAGGTATTGGGAAGGTGTTGAGTCTACTGGTTAATCTGTTAAACAGGTATTGAAAATGTACCCAGGCTATTGGCTTGGCCCGCCTGTGAACTTCTAACTGGCTGCGTCCTTTAGCCCTTGAGTCTGAACTTTCCGGTAATTTTCATTGGAGTTCACCCCTACTTCCATCCCCCAACACCAGGACAAAGGAATTGGCTGGGATGTTTGGAATGTTTCCACAGGTTAACCTCATGGAGTGGTTTTTGTTTGTTTGTTTGTTTTGGTAACAGGGATTGAACTCAAGGGCACTTGACCTCTGAGGCACATCCCCAGCCCTATTTTGCATTTTATTCAGAGTCAGAGTCTCACTGAGTTGCTTAGCACCTCACCATTGCTGAGACTGGCTTTGAACTCACCATCCTCCTGCCTCAGCCTCCTGAGCCGCTGGGATTACAGGTGTGGGTCACCATGCTGGGCTTGGAGTGGTCTTTACATTTGGAAAACACCTTAATTGGGGATCCATTACATTTTTTAAAAAGCCTTAATTGGGACCCTTTAACTATACTATCTTATTCAAAAGGATATGGACAAGTTACCCAAAGCATCCGAAGACCCTCCAAAGCCTAAGAGTCATAGTTCGGCGGTTTTCTCACTCATGGTGGAGACCAAGAAGGGGAGTAAGTGATGGGCACCTTCATTGTCACGTCTCTGAGGCGGCTTACCCAGACCTGCTCACCCAGCAGGAAGAACATCTACTAGAAGGTGGTACATAGGGCAGAGGCTGATCTCCTATAAACAGCCAAGAGGCACAACATGAGGATATGAATGAAATGGAAGGATAATTGTATAAAGGGTTTTGAGTGGCCCAAGGTTGATCAAGTGCTATATACATCAAAATTAGGTTGAATCTAATCTCTATACCCAAGGAGAAGGGAAAAAAGTATATTTTTGAGTAAAGTAAAATGGTAACAAGAAGGGAAAGCATGCTTGGGGGTGGAGATGTCTGTTGAATCTGCATTCTGGGCAGCCAGGGGCAGGAGGACCTGCCTGCCTCTGGGGCCCAGGGCTTAGAATGGGAGGATGCACCATCTGTGGAGCTCTCCTGCTCGGGGGGCTAGTAATCCAGTCTTCTCTGGACCTGAACGACCACTGAATGTTTCAGTGAAAACACCAGCTACAAGGGAGCCGAGGTCTGAGAAATGGTGCAAGGAAAGGGAGAAGCCATTGTGACTTCACCCCTGGATTCCACAGGAGTCACTGGGTTTCCAGACACATTATCTGGAAAAGTTCCCAGCCCAGGTGAGAGCAGTCAGCCTGCATATTTTGCTTTTGGGTCACAAGGGAGTGCCTTAGGAGTTGCCACAAGTGTGTCTGCAGGGCTCTCAAGGCCTGGCTGTTAAGGTTGATCAGGTCACAAGATCTGCACGAGGGTCAGGTCAGCTAAGTAGAGGATGTGGGAAGTGGGGTCTAACAACATTTAGTGTGTGACCTTGGATACAGGGCAAGAGGTAGATCTGTGAGAGAGCAAAGAAGGGTGTGGAGAAAGGAATATCACAGGCTGGACTGCAGGCTGGTCCTGGGACTGGCTACTCTGGGAGTCCAGGCTGTGATTTAGGGCACTGAGCATAGTCTGCCCTTTGTATCTGGGATTATGCATCTGTGAATTCAGCCTACTGTGGATTGGAGATACTTGGGGGAAAAAAGTGTCTTTACTGAACACATGCAGATCTTTCCCCCTTATCATTATCCCCCAAACAATATAGTATAACAATTACTTTGATAGTGTTTGCAATTCTTTCTCAGGTAAGACACAGGGAGTTGCTTTTTCTTATACAGACTGAGGCTTTAGAATGTTCCAGTCTCTCTGAAGCCACTTGGACCTTGGGTCCCCGTTGACTAGGTGGTGGTTGTGGAAGTTGAGGACAGGGATGATGGTGGAAGTAAGTTGGATGGGAATCCTGATGGGGTGGGCATGGTGGGTAAGGAAAAAGAAACCTAAGGAGTTAGTTCTGGTTCCCAAGAGAAGTGTGGACTGAAGATCTCACTTTGGGAGTATTCAGCAGATTGATGGTTTTTAAATTCATGAGAATAGAGTGAAAATCCTAGGAGAGGGTGAATACAGAAGCAGGAGGAAGGTCCATGCATTACGCAGGAAAGGCCAAACTGTTACCAAAACCAACTCTCCACATTTCAAATTCACAATCTGAATTCCTTACTGAGACCTACAAGGCCCTGCATGATCTGTCTTCTGCTGGTCTTTTCAGCACCATCTCCAATCTCTCTCCTCTTGTTCATCATGCTCCTGCCCTACTGGTCTCTATTCTGTTTCTCCAACACACCAGGATTGTTCCTATCCTGGGACCTTGACTTTGCTGTGCCCTCTGCCCAGGAGGCTCTCCCCAGATCTTCCCATGACTTCTTCCTGTTTATCCCTTAGATGTGAATTCAAATATCATTTCCTTAGAAAGTCCATGTCCGACTTCCAGTCCCGATCACCCTTTGTCTTGTCACCTTGTTTTATGTTTCCATAGCATTTGCTTCATTGGCTTGTATACTGATGGCCAGGACCTCTCCTCTAGAATATAAACCCATGAAATCAGGGACATGTTAAGTCTCATTCTCTGTCATATTACTAGAACAGAAATGAGGTGCATGGTAAGTACCCACTGAATATTTATTTATTAAATTTATTATATTTATTAAATCCATGGAAGAAGGAAGAAAGGAGGGGTCCAACCATGAGATGCTGCTAAGAGCTTGAACAAGATTAGAGTAGAGATGGGTAAATGACTTTGGCATTGAGAGTATGAAGTTCCTTGGTGACCTTGGGAAGAACAATTTCTATATATGTTTTTAAGACATGGAGTCTCTCTGGGAGGGAAAAGGGAATGATATTGGCCAAATTACATTGTTATATGGTGTACATGTATGAATATGTAACAACAGATTCCACCATTATGTACAACTGTAATGCACCAATAAAAATATGGGGGAAAGAAAAGACATGGAGTCTCTCTGTGTTGTCCAGGCTGACCCTGAATTCCTGGGCTCAAGGGATCCTCCTGCCTCAGACTCCTGAGTACCTGGGACTATAGATGTGCTGAAAGAGCAGTTTGTGGTTACAGAGCGAATGGGAGGTGGTGACATGGGGATAGTGGGTGTGATCGGCTCTTTTGATGAATTTTTTTGTGAAGCAAAGAAAGAAATGGAGTGACAACTGGAGGGAAGGCGCTGCTATGGGAGGTTTTGTGTTATTTAAGAGGGGAGAGACTACAACATGGTTAGATCTTAGCCATGTCGGAGAGAGCCAGGAGAACTAGGTGAGTGAGGTCCTTGAGTAGGAGAGAGAGGATGAGGTCCAGAGCACATGTGGAAGGATGGTTCTTCTGTAGGAGGAAAGACATTTCCCCTGGTAAAATAAGTGCAGGGAAGAGAAGATGTGTACCTAGGCCATTGGGATCATGGTTTCAATGGTGGGAATGGGGGTTTTTAGTTTGACGGGTCCAGTTTTCTCAATGAAGTGCTAGAGTCTCCTCTCTTTTTTTTTTTTTTTTTTTTTTTTTTTTTTTGTGGTGCTGGGGATTGAACCCAGGGCCTTGTGCATGCAAGGCAGGTACTCTACCAACTGAGCTATATCCCCAACCCCCAGAGTCTCCTCTCTATTCTGTATTTGGGTTCAAAAATTTGCTCTGATATAAGGTGCTTGTAGACAAATATTAGATTTGCCCTGAATGAGTGCTTTTCCTAGAACATATTCTCGTGAGAAACTTTTACTCCCTCTGTGTGTGTGTAATCTTATTAATAAAAACCAAATCACTTATGAGAAAATTCTATTAGCACTGTGGGCTCTGCAAGAGGTTTTACACTGGGGGTGGCCTCATGTGTACCAAGTGGAGGTTTCTTGTCCTTGTATCCACTCTGACCAAAGACCAGTGATTCTGAGCTCTTATTTTATGGCTAGTTGTACATTCAGGATGACATGGGTTATGTCAAGGGCAATTGCTAAATTTGTAAAAGAAATTAATTTTAAATCATCTTCCTTTAGAAATGAAAATGGGCCACATGACTCTTTAAAAAGGAAGGTAGAAACATGAGATGTTTGTTGAGTGGGCACAGAGTGACCCATGTTTTGTTTCCAGGACTCCTCTATCCTCTTGGTGTGCCTGTTGATGCCCATGTACCCCTCCCAGGTCACCTCTCTGGTCAGTCCCTCTGACCCTTCTCTCTCAGTTGTCTCACACCCAACTGACTAGGAGCACTCTTTTGATACTTCTGAAATCTGACTCCCTCCAGGAAGCCAGGAAGTGGCTCTGTGTCCCCCTCCTCCTCCCGGATGCCTGAATGGGACTTTGCTTTCTGAGGCTTCCTCCTCCTTGTTCACTCCTCCATCTCTCCTGCCACAGGTTGGGTCAGATTCCACATTCCAGTCTTCCTCAGCCCATCCTGCTTATGTTGACTTTGGTTTCCTCTTTGATCCACAATGTTTATCCTATTACTTTTTATTTGTTCAAGGTGTTATCATATTTTGAAGTATCAATGGCTGTATTTTTCTCTCTTGACTATTTTGATTTTCTTCCCTGTAACTCTCTACTGTTCAAATAGTCTCTCTCTCTCTCTCTCTCTCTCTCTGGTTTCTTGTAGATTAAAGAAGTAATTTCTCAGTTTTTGATATTCAAATTGAACCCAAAAATATTTTTAAAAAGAGATGCAGCCTTCAAATTTAGGATTTCAAGAAAGAGAAGCCTGTTAGCTCAGTATTTTGAATTTTGAATTCTGATTACTTTACAACCAAGAGGACTGAATTTGGAGTAATTCAGAGTTGGAGACTGAGGTCAGGATATAAAGAAAGTTATTGCCATCCAGGAAGGAAGAACACAGCCATGGTAGGTAAGGCTTACTAGAAAGGTCAGGTGTGAGGGTTCTTCTCTGCCTTTGGGCATTAAACCTGTGGATGGCAGAAGTGACTTAGTTGAAAAAACACACACTCAAGTGGATTGGAGGGAGTCCAAGAACATGAGGGCTGATTCCTGCTTCCTTGGGAGTGTGCCTGGAGAGAAGAGGCCTCTCAAATAAGCTCTGGCTGTTTGTGGTTTAGGGGCAACATACGTGGGAACGATTGAGTAGCTGAAGTGAAGGACCATGTCTCACAGAGAGCAAGGGAGTGCTGGGGAAACAGGTACAGAAGATGCTTGGTGTTACAGATTTCTAGGGCTTGCAAGCCAGTGAGACCGTGGCTTTGTCTGTGGACATCAGCAATGGATGCCAAAACAATGCCTACAGAACTGGGTGGTATAAACCATACTTGGGATATCCCAAGGTCCAGATGCCTAAGGTTGAAACGTTGCTTCAGTTGGGGACCAAGAATTTCAGATGAATCAAATGCTTGGGGGACAGAATGAATGATTCAATTGACTCACATTTTTACAGCAGTTCGCACTTTAAAATTATCTTTCTCTGCTGGGCCAGGTAAGGGGAGTATTGTGAGTGAGGTTTTACAGACTGGACCATGGATAGTTTAGGAAGTGAGATGACTTGGCAATCAGAGAGTGCCAGGCATTCAAGTCTTCTGTCTCCAAATCCACCACCTGGATTTGCACTGCTTTCCCAGGACCTTGGTGACGTTGAGGATGATTTCTGAAGTTCAACTCTCTTATGTGACTACAGAGGTTGAGTCCCTAAGTTACCTTCAGCCCTGGCTTTCTGCCTTCCATTCCATGACACTGTGAGGGGCTGGGCCAGTCCACTGTGCTCCACAAGGCAGGAGTAGGGGGCTCTGTCCTGAGGGGGGACTCCCACCACCACCCAGGACTGGTAAGTACCACTCCCATTGGGAAGAATCTCTCCCCCTGCCTCAGATTCTTGTACCTCGCCGGCTCGAGTCCAGTGCAGACCAATTCTTTGTGGGTAGAAGTCATAGGCTAGACATTTGAGTGTTGTGTTTCTTCCTGGGGCCACATGGCTGGTGACTGACACAGAGGGAGGATCTGTGGAGGGACAGGAGATGGACACTGAGGATTTGAGGTGGACTTTTCCTCTGTCATGTCCCCTCCATCCCCAAATTCCTGGATGTTGTTATCAACAGATCTCTAAGCTCTGTACCTATCTCCCCCAAGAAATCTAAGAAGATCAGGGAATTCAACAGATGAATGGATAAAGAAACACAATGGAATATTATTCAGTCATAAAGAAGAAAGAATAATACTATGGCGTTTGCAGATAAATGGATGGAATTGAGGAATATCATGCTAAGTGAAATAAGCCAAACCCCAAAAACCAAAGACCAAATGTTTTCCCTGATAAGTGGATGATGATACATAATTGGGCTGGGGGGTGATGGTAAGAGAAGACAGAGGAATTTTAGATTACATAGAGGGAAATGAGAGAGGGGAGGGACAGGGGTATGAAAGATGGTGGAATGAGGCAGACATCATTACCCTATGTACATGTATGATTACACAAATGGTATGAATCTACATTGTGCACAACCATAGAAATGAAAAGTTGTACCCCACTTGTGTACAATGAATCAAAATGCAGTCTGGAAAAATTGAAAAAAAATTATATATTAAAAAAATGAAATGAAAAAAAAGATTAGGGAAGACTGAGGCTTCTTTGTTGGGTCATGGAATATCTGGCTAGTCTCTTGCCTTCCTCCCCAACCCACTGTGTATTGACTTCTGATGGCAACAGGTTGTGAACCTCCTCTATGCTTCCCTGGTGCCCCCAGATCTCAGTGGGGTTTGTAGCTCCCTGCTCCCCTAGTCTTGGCTCAGCTCCTTGAATCTTTCTGCATCTCTGCAGAAACTCTTCCCTGCTGCCATCTTCTCTGCAGTCTTCTCTCTCACTCCATCTCCAAGCAAAGCCCCAGCTGTGGCACTCAGTTCTGCTCACACTTGCCTGTCCTTCCAGGCTGGACACCTCTCCACAAACAAGACGAGAGGCATCAGAGTGGAAAGACATGTCTCTGGGATTTGAACCCTGAAATATGGCATTTGAAACCCAATTCCCTCTCTTATGGGCCGTATTAACCTAGCCTCTTTGACCCTCAATTTGTCCATCTGTGGATGGGGAGTTATTTAGGAAAGGTTACCATTGAGACAGTGGTTTTCCTGGCCCATCCAACTTGAAATTTTGATAAATTTGGTTTTGGATCTCACCTCAGATTCTCCTAGGGAAGGAATGAATTCTAGAAAGGGAAAAGTGGGGGACCCAAGAATCCCCAGGGGTGGGTGGAAGCAGCCTGAGATGATCCCCTGAGCTTCCAGCCTGAGATCATCTTGATCTTTCTCAGCTCAGTACTGGGAGTAGGTCACAGGAAGCACTAAGTACCTCGTTGATCCAGGTGAGTCCTGCTGTAGTTCAGGTACCTCTGCAGCATCTCTGGGCACTCCTCCTCCAGGTATGCCTTGGCCCGCTGCACATAGACTTTTTCTGCTTCCCACTTCTTCTTGGTGTTCAGGGCTGCTGGGTCCAAGGGGACCCAGGCTGGGATTTCTTTGTTGAATTCAATGAAGTCCTGTCCATCATAGGCGTACCTCCAGAACGCTCCAGTGCTTCTGTTATTCTGGATCTCGCAGCCGAACATTCCCTGGAAGGTGTGAGACCCTGAAGCCTCCCCCGACCCCACAGGGAGCCAGTCAGCCTGGTGCCAAATCCAGCTGAATAACTCCCATCCCGCACACTTTGCAACCAAAGTTAAAAGAATCTGAGTTAAAAGAATCTCCAAGAAGCCACCTGGAATCTCAAGGTTTTCAAAAGGAGGCAAGAGTTACAATATAAATCTGAAGGATGTGGCATGGGAAGTCTTTGCAACCAAAGGTTGCAAAGGAAGAAAAGTTTGAATCTCTACTTTTCTCTCAGTTCTAGGTGGAGTTCATCTCTCCACTTGAAAAAACATAATTTGATCTCTTTCCCCCGCTTTTCCACTCGTTGGCCTCTTTCTTCTGAGTCTTTGAAGCCTCAACCCCCTTGCCCATGCACAACTCTCAGAAATAGGCCTCCTGAGGGCTGGTTCAATCTTGAGTAGTGCTGCTGGCCCAGGCCCTGAGAGCTCAAATCCCAGATCTCTTCCTACCCCACTGGTCTGTTCATGAACTTGAGCCTTATCTCTCTATGCTTTTCATATCTCTGAAATGGGCAGTGACCACAGTGCTATTTTAGGAGGTTATTTTGAATGTGAGATGTGTTAATCTCTGTGCCTGGAACATAAGTGCTCAATAAAGTTAACCACCACCACTTTCTAATACTGTGCTCATGTTTTTCTCTTTTCATCCTCTTTTATCTTCAACATTTCTGTTACAGTCTTCCAGTGTCCTTCCTGATCCTACGTGTGACATTTTCCTTACCAAGACTTCCTATGCCACATCCTTCAGATTTATATTGAAATTCTTGCCTCCTTTTGAAAACCTTGAGATTCCAGGTGGCTTCTTGGAGATTCTTTTAACTCAGAAGCTCGCCCTTGATATCCTACCTTATATTCTTATTTGGCATCAGCAGTTCATCAGGCCTGAGGTTGGTGGCCTTGGTGGGTAGACAGTGTGGTTTTGCCTGGGCCCTGCCACCTACTCCTGCTCCTCGTGGGCAGGAGGATCTTCATGACTCCAGGTAACTCTAACAGTCTGTGGTTTTGAACCCAACACTTACTGAGCTGCCAGTATGGACCGTGATTTGTGCTAGGTATTTTCTCTCTATTCATTAGATATACTTTAGTCGAGCAAGTGGTATTGGCTGCACCTCATCCTAGGCCCCAGGGCTGCAGGGGAGAGCAAGACACATGCTGCACCCTTCCCGAAATGGATGTAAGTAGTTTTACAGAACCTTATGGAGGCAGGTCGCAATCCTCCAGATAACTGAGAAACTTGCTCACCGTCAAGCAGCTACTGACTGGAGGAATTCACCACGAGAACTCAGCTCTGACTGACTCCAGGGTTACTCACCATCCACTCGACATCCCTGAACAAGGGTGAGCCTCACTTCCTGTGTGAGCTGAGGCCTGGAGTAAGATTGCGGGGATCATGTGGAAGGAGGAAGCAGATGTGCCGTGGAGTGTTGGGGGATTAGGTCCAGATGTGTCAGTGTATTTCTATTTGTGCCTCTTGATCCTCCTTTGGGGGAGGGACTATCTCCGTCCTGTTGGCCCCTTTCCACCCACAGGCCGGGGGCTGCCTCTTGAGCTAAGCCCCTCCCAGTGGCCTGCAACCCACTGACCTTTGCTGTCCTTGTGGTAGTCCATGATGTCTTTCAGGGTCACCAGGAAGATTTCCTCCCTGGCCTTCTGAAGTTGGCTCTCCTTCTCCCAGTCCTCCATTCCTTCCACTTGGCTCCACGGTCCTAGGGGCTCTGCTTTCCTGCCCTCACTATCGTAGTGGAAGAAGGCTTTGTCATTGAGGAAGGCAGTGGCCTGAAACCTGGGGAGTCCTTTACTAGGCCTGGACACCCCGGTGTAGAGAAAGGCCAGAGAATAAGGACCTGGAAAAGATGAGAAGGTTTGGAAGGTGGGGTCCACGCACGGGAGGCCCACCGGGCACGGGGAGGGAAGACCTGCCCATGAGGTGGCGTCTTCCCCAGCCCTCTCAACCCTGTCGTCAGCCTGGTGGTACTGGGAGTTTGCACAAGGGAATGGACTCGGCTGTTATTCTGGGGCTGACTTTTCAGAGACCATTCTATGTCTTTCACTCCGTTGTTCCTCTGCTTGGCATGGAAGATAATATTTCTCAACCCTCTTGTGGATATATTGGGACCATGTGACTGACTTCTGGCAAAAGAGAAGGTCAGTGGAGGTAACCTCATTCTTCTGGTCCTAGGAGCTGGCTTGGCCCTTCTCTCTTCCTTTTAGGCAATGACTCTGGAGACCACACAGCCTGGATCCCTGAGTCACCTCACGGAGGAGAAGAAAGTTGCCTGATATGTCCTGAACTTGACAGTAACCTGACAAATACATTTGGTTAGAAAACGTGGGAAGGAGAATTTACTAGAAAATCCAAGAAATGACCCAAGATGGGTCAGTACAGGGTAAGACTAGGACGACTCTCAGAATTCTGAGGGACCTACCTTGCATTTTGGTGCCAAGCAGCAAGTAGAAGAGGGGGACATTACTGTGATGAATTCCATAATTGATTCATGGTAGAGTTCACATGGGTTTTAATAATGTTGGGGTCATATGGCAGATTCCTAGCTGTAGTGCTGAAATTATTCTTGCTAATTAGTTTATAATAAATGTGATTAACATTTAAATCAGTTGTGAAAGTGAAACCTCAGAGGAGACCCCAGAAAAGAAGAGCGACCACCCTGCCTACCCAACATCACCAACATCAACTTGCAGGTGCAGAAAACACCCTTAGGGTGTTGAATATCAAAGTGAGGGGCAGGGCAGCCCAGGACTTGGGGACTCACCTCTCATAGCAGTGTGCACAAGATGCTAGACTTGGAATTGAGGATTTAATGTCTGTCCTGCTGAGTGTGGCCTTCCTTTGGGCCAAGGGCTCCTTTCTACTCTCCTATTCCTCCCATTTGGAATGGGAATGTACACCCTGTGTGCCCCCTAATTGTGTATCTTAAGTAGCTAACTTGTTTTGATTTTACAGGTTCAAAGCTGCAAGGAGTTTGCCTTGAGTCTCAGCTGAGGCTTTGAATTTTGATTTAATGCTGAATGAGTTAAGACTTTGGGACTATTGGGAATGAATGATTACATATTTTGCAATATGAGAAGGACATGAAACCATGGGGGTCGGGGTGGAAAGCTAAGAAGAGGCAGAAAAGCCAGACATATATCTCTGCTCCCTGTTTCTTGCCATCTGATGCTTTGTGTTGCCTCAGGACTCTGCCAGCAAGAAGGTCATCATCAGATTAGGCCCCTAGAGCCATGCACCTCCAGAACCATCAAGCCAAAATAAACCCTTTTTCTTTATAAAGTTAACCCACCTCTGCTATTTAATTGCAGTGATGAAAGAGCTAACTAAATACACCAGTAGACCCTGAGTAAAGCAGATTATTCTCCATAATGTGGGTGGGTCTCATCCAACTGGTTGAAGATCTCAAGAGAAAAGATTGACTCCCTCCTGCCCCCAAAGAAGAAAGACTGTAGTCTCTGGACTGTGTTTACAGTCAAGACTGCAACATTAACTCTTCCCTGCATCTCTCACCTGCTGGACTGTTCTGAAGATTTAGGATAAGTCAGACCCTACATCTGTCAGACCCTTAAAATAAAATTCTTTATTTTTTAAAAATCTATCTATCTATCTATCTATCTATCTATCTATCTATCTATCTACCTACCTACCTATCATCTATCTATGTATCATCTATCTATTAACCATCCATTCCTCCATCCTATTCTGTCTCTCTGGAGAACCCTGACTAATTCAGATTTGGGGATAGAATGTGCTTAACATTCTAAATGTGATTGTTATAAAACGAACATAAAAAAACTATTTGACAGTTTGTGACTGCCAGGAATTTTAAAATTGCACAGGTAAGAAACCCCTAGTTCATCTCTTTTCATCCTGAACCTTTGATGCCATGAACAATCTTGTTCTATGTGGTAGAATCATCTCTGGATTTCCCTGGGCGCCCCCACTATCCTCTGTCCCAGTCCCTTGCCTTTCAGGCTCATGGTGGGGTGAGGACCTGGGTTTCCTTTTCCTAATCTGCCTTCCTGCTTGCCCCTGGGGGGAGTCAGTCTCTCTCTCTCTCTCTCTCTCTCTCTCTCTCTCTCTCTCTCTCTCTCTCTCTCTCTCTCTATCAGGCAGGTGTCTGTTCATTGGAAGGAAAGAAGGAAGAAGGTTAGAAGCAGCTCTCTCTGTGTGGTTTCTGCTTCATCCTGCCGTTTAATCTCAGGGAAATCCCTTTGCCTTTCTGAGTCTTAGTTTTTTCACTTGGGTTTTAAACTGAGATTCTTTAAGGTCTTGATGAGCAGGAGTCCAGGGCCTCCCTGAATGCTTCCAGAAGCTCAAGCTGGGTTCATTGACGGCCTTGTGCACCCATGACACTATGATATGCCCAGGAATCCCAGCCACGTGGGGCCCTTCTGTCTTGTTCTTTGCCTTCCCACCATTCTTCTCCAGCACCTATCCCTTGCCTTTCCCTACTCACCAACTTGGGTCTCCTGGGGTACTGCAGGACCCAGAAGGAGCGGCAGAGACAGCAGAACAGGTACCATCGTAACCATCGTGTCTGGCTGGAAGGTTCTGGACAGGAAAGGGCTCTTTCTTTGGGCTCTGGCGCCCTGCCCAGGGGAGGTGAATTCACAGGCCAATGAGGGAGCCAGGATGGGTTCCTCCCCAAAGAGGGAGAAAAAAAGGATTCGTGAACCAGTTGGGCACGTGTGGTCGGGGGTCCTATAGACAGGCTCTGCAAACGGAGCTGAGATAGCTGACCTCAGGACCTGGACCCTGTATTCCTGGGATGAAAGAATGTCAGTGGGTAGAGGTGTGTGTGGCTAGTGGCAGATGTCTGAGATGTGTGTCATGACATCACTGCCCTGGGGTCATTTGGGGGGCATTGGGGTGTTGTGGGACCAGACTTCACCCTTCCCCTCTGGAAAAATTCTCCATATCCAGAGCCTGGGTAAACTCCAGCTACTGAAACTAAGGGAACACCTAAAGAGACCCTCTAGTGTCACTTGCTTTAGTTGACTTTTAAACCCACTAATTTTGGAGATCACAGCTGAGCAATATATTGCTCAGTAGCTTTGCTGTGGTTAACATCTCTGACACGGGGGTCATGATGATAACAGTTGCCTAGGTTACTTCACAGGGACTTGATAGCCACTGACTTTTCACTTGGGTTTGCCCAAGTGTTCAATGGGTGACCCTTTGATGGCAGAAGGCTGAAAACTCCGCCTTTGAATCATGAGTTGTCATTTTGGGAACACTAGTCCCATGAAGAGCTATGACTTTTGACTGCGCAGGCGCAGACCTCTGATCACTTCACCTCCCAAAACCTTTCCTCGCACCTGAAACATCCTCCTTCTTTACTCCATAAATATCCCCAAATCCTATCCTTCAGGAGGCAGATTTCATATTTGGGTCTCGCCCTCCACACTCAGCTGCTTGTGAATAAACTCTCTTTGCAAAACTCGTTCTCAGTGATTGGCATGCTATATGTGGACTGGGTGGTGGCAGGGGTGGCGCGCAGTTGGCCTGATTTGGCAGCACGGGGGCAACCATCACTCTCGCGCACCCTGCCTCCTGCCAGAGTGCTGTCTGGAGGACATTTCCACCTCTTTCCCTCTCCATGCCTGGGAAATCCCAACCGTCCATTATGGCAGCAGAAACAGGTGTGCACATGGCTGAGGCTCAGCAAGCACCTGCTCCTGTCCTGACCGCTGAGTCAGGAGTCAAGGAGACGAAGCGGGAGCAGTGGACAACCCTCCCTGGTGGGTCTTGGCAGTGATCCAGCGGCGGTGGGCCGCGCGGCAGCGGTGGAGCCATGGCTAAGCATGAGGTCCAGATGACAAGTGGCATCTGGCGCCCCCTGCTGGCAGCTGCAGTGCGTCCGTGAAGTGATTTTGACTGTGTTGCTTCTGCCTAATTCTGAGCCAGGGTTCTCCAGCCCTTCAGTGGACTCTGAGCGCTAATCAGTCCATCTATCAATAAACTTTCTGCTTAAAGTCAGAACTCTGTTCTGTTTCTAGTAACAATCGAGCCTGACAGACACGGAAATTGGTACCAGGATGATTTTCAGGAAGTAGTCTTTCAGGGAAATGGAAGGCTGGGAATCTGAGATTGGTTATAGGCCAGACTGGGCTGAAGGCAGGGAAAACACGGAGGAGTTGGGGAATCTTTGCTGGCCTGGTATGCAGTGGTGGGTAAAACTGTGGACTGAGTTCTCTCTTGCAGTCGACAGGAGAGCAACACTCACTGAAGGCAACACTTCAAGTCCCCAAGGAGGTGGGGGTTATACTACAGGATAGTGCAAAAGTCATGAGAAATCCAAGGACTGAGTGATGGGAACGTTGAGCCCTAAAGTGGCAGGAAACTTAGAGTAAAAAAATAAACTCAAAAGCTGAAATTATCAGCCAGGTGCAGTAGCACATGCCTTTAATCCCAGTGACTCGGGAGGCTGAGGCAGGAGGATTACAAGTTCGAGGCCAGCCTCAGCAATTTAGCAAGACCGCATCTCAAAATAAAAAATAAAAAGGACTGGGAATGTGACTCAGTGGTAAATTGTCCTCCATTTCAATCCCAGTGCGTTAGTGTGTGCTTGTGTGTGTGTGTGTGTGTGTGTGTGTGAAATTATTGACTTAAACCACAGTCTGAAAATTAGGCGATTTCTATGACAGTGCAGAGATAATCTGTCTTTTGCAGTTGCAAGTACGAAACAGGTGAAAAAACCTACAAAGGCCTACTTATTAAAATCTAACAACAAAAAAATTAGGTTTTGTAACCCAATTGTCCAAATCTAATAAATGTAATAACAAAATATGATCCAGGTGTCCCTACCAATTTTGTAGGCTGACCCATGCTAAAAATCTCAAATCAGGTGTGGCTTTGTGAAAGACCTCCCCAGGGGTGTCCTGGGTGAGCAGGACATTGGACAGGGGTAGACTTTCTTTGGGCAGAGGGGGAGCAGATTTCATAAGGATGATAGTGTTTGTCATATTCCTTTCTCTGTCCCTCCTTCTTAGCCCAGTGCTTGACAGAAAGAAGGAAATTGATAAACACACATAGATCAATAGGTAAATGGGCAAAGACATAAAGAACAGCAGCAGACATATTGAAGGTCACTGAGATCAACTTGGTGGAAACAGTTTATGAAGACGATTGAGGGGTTAGGTAGATGGGGTAACAAATATAGAAAGGAAATGCAATACACAATGGAATATTACTCATCCATAAAGAAGAATAAAGTTATGGCATTTGCAGGTAAATGAATGGACTTGGAGAATATCATGCTAAGTGAAACAAGCCAATCCCAAAACACCAAAGGCCAAATGTTTTCTCTGATAAGTGGATGCCGATACATGGTGGTGAGAAGGGGGGAAGGGAAGAATGGAGAGAGTTGGATTGTGTAGAGAGAAATGAGGGGAGGGGAGGGGGCAAGGGGAAGGAAAGATGGTGGAATAAGACAGGCATCATTACCCTGTGTACATGCATGATTACACAAATGGTATGACTCTACAATGTGTACAACCAGAGAAATGGAAAGTTGTTCTCCATTTGCATACAATGAATCAAAATGCATTCTGTGTCATGTAGAACTAAATAGAACAAACGATTAAAAAAGTAAATGCAATCAGATTCCTGAGATTGCCCCAGTCCAGTGACGGTCCCCTGCCACCCAGTGAATGAGGACCATTCCGTGATGTGTCTGTTTCCTCCCAGCCCTGGTTCTCTGGCTGCCCCACGTCTATGGGTCAGTGGTTCTTCATCTCTCTGTGCCATCTTCTCCTTTGCTGCTTGTTCTCGAGATAATTTTTTATGCACTAAACAAAATATACTGGAGACAGGGGCAACCCAAGTGAACAGTAATCAGGTCTTTCCATGAAACTCTGGACCGACGGGCTGTTTGCAGAGGGTTCCCCCAAGTACAAAATGACATGCTATTCTACAGCAACCAAGGACTTATTAAATAAGGAGAAAATTTGTGTCAGTGAAACTCTCTTGGGGTAGGGCATCCTCTGATTGCCCTTGAAGTAGATCCCAGGAGGATCTGTTGGTGATACTTTGTTGGGTAGGTAGGGAGTGACCCACGTTTGGTTTCCTGGACCCCTCTATCCTCTTGGGGTCCCTACTCAGTGTCCATGATCTACTTTTTTGTCACCTGCCTTGTCAGGCCATTGTGACCCTCCCTTGTCAGCAGTCTCACATCCAACTGGTTAGGAGCAATCTTTTGACCTCTTCTTGGGAAGCTGTCCCACTCCCATTTTATTTTACGAGTACATTGTCACTTTTTAATTGGTGCAGCACAGTTGTACATAATGGTGGGATTTGTTGTTATATATTCATTCGTGCACACAATATAAAAACATAATTGGCCAATATCACTCTCAGCATTTCCCCCTCCCTTCTTCTCCCTCCCCAGGTCCTTTCTTTTCCTCTACTTTACTGATCTCCAGTGAATTTCTTTGAGATCTTCACCCCTCCGGTCCCTACCATCTTTCTTTTCCTTCTCCTCTCTAGTTTCTACATATGAGAGAAAAACATACAACCCTTGACCTGAGTTTGGCTTATTTCGCTTAACATAATGTTCTCAAGTTCCATCCATTTTTCCAGCAAATGATCCAATTTTATTCTTCCTTATGGCTGGATAAAACTCTCTTGTGTGTATATATGCCACATTTTCTTTATCCATTCCCCCATTGATGGACACATAGGCTGGTTCCATAGTTTGGTTATTGCAAATTGTGTTGCTATAAAAATGGGTATGCATGTATTGCTGTAGTATGATGATTTTAATTCTTTAGGATAAATACTGAGGAGGGCTACAGCTGGGTCATATGGTGGTTCCATGCCTGGTCTTCTGAGGAACCTCCACACCGATTTCCATAGTGGTTGTATTAATGTGCAATGCCACCACAGTGTGAAAGCGTTCCTCCTACTCTTTCTTGCCTTTCCAGCCTTCACTATTATTTGTATGCTTGAGGGCTTGGCAAGCTGTCTTAAATGGTCACATCTCCTTTGCAATCTGACTCCCTCCAGGAAGTTTTCTCTGGGTTTCTGAGTGGCTCTGTGTCCCTCTCCTCCCAGACACATGATCTTCTGAGGCCTCCTCCTCCTTTGTCACCTTGCCCCTCTCTCCTCTCATAGGTGGCGCTGGATCTCACATTCTAATCTCCTTACCCCTGGCCTGTTTGGTTCCCTCAATGATCTGAGATTTTTATTCTGTTACATGATATTCTTTATTTGTTCAAAATGTTAGGAGTTGCTTTGTAAGATCACTGGCTGGGTTATTTCCTTCTGAGTTATTTGCTCTTTCTTTCCTAAGTAAATTGAATAACCCTGTTAGAGACAGCATTTATACAGATTACCCACCTGATCCTGTGTAAGAAAAAAAATACTAATAGGAACAAGAACTAAGGAAAGACCATGGTGTTTATCCAGGACAACTTTTTACTGAAACAGCATGAAATAGGGGCAGAATCAGAATTTGGTAAGCTGATAAGGTCTTTCTCTATCCCCAACCTTGTGCCAAAGTGTGAGCTTTTGTGAATACTTTCAGTGGGTTAAGTAGGATTGTGAGAAACACCATTCTAAGCCTCTAAACCTGCTTCTTTCCATTGGGTCATCTGCCCTCTTAGGTTCCCTGTCCTCAAGGTTCCTTGGTCCATGTCTTCCTCCACCCTGGTGAGTACAATATAAAAAACAAACAAACAAACAAACAGTGAGCCCTTGGTCCAGTGGCAGGAAATCCCTCAGCACCACCTCAGGACACTCCAGGTGGGGCTCAGCTAGCCTCACTTAGTTGTTCTCTTCCTCCCATTTCTGCTTGGGGTTCAGGGGGACTCAGGCTGGGATTTTTTGTTGAATTTTATATTTTCTCCTACTTTCTTTTTCTTTTTACTGAAGTTTCTGGTACATTTCCTATGCTTTTTTTTTTTTTTTAAACCCTTTTACTACAGAGTTTTAAAAATTCTGCTTTCATATTTAATTCCTAGGAGCGTTATCTAAATATTCCTCTTTGCTTTCAAAGCTTCTCTTCATTTCTGATGTCAATACCTACTTTTCTGGGCACATCAGTTTTAGTGGGTCTTTCCCCCGCCCCCTCTTTTGGCAGTGCTGGGGATTGAACCTAGGGCCTCGCGCATGCTGGGCAAGAACTCTAGCACAGAGTCACACCCGGTCCTTAGTCTTTAAAGTTGTGTTCTCTCTGACTGAGCTCTGTTTCTGGCTACTCACCTTTTTTCAGTCTTAGGACTGTACTTTCTTGTCTGAGGTCTGTTTCTGGTATCCGTTCATCCTCAGGTGTCTGCTCATGTTTACGAGTGAGGAAGCGGCAGACAGAAAAGCCACTTTGGGGATTTAAGTGTGTGCAGGAACCTGCTGGCTTAATAATCACTGCAAAAAAAAAAAAAAAAATCACTGCAGGGTTAGCTGCTTGTTCATTTAGTTGGGGACCTTCAGTGTCTTTATCTTTAGGTCCTCTCCATTAGGGTTGATAAAAGTCCCCAGAGAAAACCAGGGAACAGAAAAAAAAAAAAAAAAAAAAAAAAAAATCATTGCTGGCATGACTCTGGCCCCAGCCCTTGATGGACCACCTGGGGCTTTCCAGCTCCAGCAAGGAGGGAAGACCATCCTGTTCCTTAACCTTCCTGTGGTCTGTGGCTTCCTTCATCTCAAGAGCCCAGCTAGGGGACTGAGGTATGCTTCTTTCTCTCCTGTCACACTTGACAGATGGCTGAGCCGGGGTTGGTGTGGATGGTGGCCCCTGCCTCTGTCCCTCCCAGTCTCATGCTTTAGATCCAAAGCAGCACTTGAAGTTCTGACCCCTGCCCCAAACACGCAAGATAGCCTATAACCTGAACTCTCCTGTGTTCCACGTCCATCAGAGTTATCAAAGATCAGTGGGTACCATTTGGATACAGTCCTCCTCCAATCATCAAGAACAGTCAGTTTACAAACTGCACCTCACCCCTTTGGACAACAGATCACCCAGCACAAAAATAGGTGTGGGAGGGACTGGGAAGGATGTTGACGGGAGGAAGAGGCGTCTGTCATGGGCCTTGGGTTTCCCCGTGTGTTCTTATTGGGCATGTCAAGGATGCAGGACCCTATTAGACCACAGATCCTGAGCTTAATAGAAGAAAAATTAGGCTCAAATCAAGTCTTAGGAACCGACTTCGCAAACAAGACTCCTAAAGCATAAGAAATAAAATCAAGAATCAACAAGTGGGATGGAATCAAACTAAAAAGCTTCTTCACTGCAAAGGAAACAATCAAGAAGGCGAAGAGAGAGCCTACAGAACGGGAGAAAATCTTTGCCAACTTCACCTCAGAGCATTCATCTCCAGGGTATATAAAGAACTCAAAAAACTTAATACCAACACAACAAACAACCCAATTAATAAATGGGCAAAGGAACCTCACAGAAGAAGAAATACAACTGGGCAACAAATAATGAAAGAATGTTCAACATCTCTAGCAGTTGGAGAAATGCAAACTAAAACCACACTGAGATTTCATCTCACGCCCTTCAGAATGGCAATTATCGAGAATGTAAGTAACAATAAATGTTGGCAAGGATGTTGGGGGAAAGGCACACTCATGCATCGCTGGTGGGACCACAAATTGGTGCAACCACTCTGGAAAGGAGCATGGAGATTTTTCAGAAAACTTGGAATGGAACCACCATCTGACACCATTATCTCTCTCCTCAGGTGATACCCAAAGGACTTAAAATCAACATACTGCAGTGACACAGTCGCATCAATGCTTTTAGCAGTTCAATTCACAATAGCTAAACTATGGAACCAGCCTAGGTGTCCTTCAATAGATGAATGGGGAAAGAAAAAGGACATCTAGGCTGGTTCCGTAGTATATATATATATACACACACACACACACACACACACACACACACACACAATGGAATACTACTATATACAATGGAATACTACTCAGTCATAAAGAGAAATAAAATTACGGCATTTGCAGGTAAATGGATGGACTGGAGACTATCATGCTAAGTGAAATAAGCCAAAGACTGAATGCTGTCTCTGATATGAGGATGCTAACTCACAATAAGGAGGTGGTAGGGAAGATCAGAGAACTTTGGATTAGATAAAGAGGAATGAAGAGAAGGGAGGGGGAGTGGGAATAGGAAAGAGAGTAGAATGAATTGGACATCACTTTCCTGTGCACATATATGACTACCTGACCAATGTACGTCTGCATCATGTACGATCAGAAGAATGAGAAGTAACAGTCCGTATATGTATAATGTCAAAATACATTCGACGCACGCCTGTAATTTCAGCAGTTCTGGAGGCTGAAGCAGGAGGATGGCAAGTTCATAGCCAGCCTCAGCAAAAGTGAGGCACTAAGCAACTCAGTGAGACCCTGTCTCTAAATTAAAAAAAAAAAAAAAAAAAAAAGCATTCTACTGTCATGTGTAACTAATAAGAACAACAACAACAACAAAAAGAATGCAGGACCCTGTCTAATCTTCCTCCAGGCCATTTCTCAGATTTCTCAGTGTGGTGTTTGCAGTGAGGTACTGACCCTCTTTGGAAAAAGAGCAGGCTTGCTTTTAGTTCACTGCAACTGACATGCATTCTCCAAGCTCAGTGTTTCTTGCCCACAACCAAGCCCCCTGCCTGCAGAGCACCCACCTGGGCTGTTCGGTCACCGTGTGTGACTTGGGGCCCAGAGGAACTCTCACCAGCAGACCCTCATATTACTGGCTGTGCTATGACCAGTAGCCCTTTGTCAATGACTCAGAGATCTTCTATCTTCCACCAGCATCCAGAAAACAGCAACAGACTCATTTATTGGTTTACAAAGAAGATTAAATTCTAGACCTTGGCAAGACCCCAGAGGAGGGCCAGACCTCCTTCCCTGGCAGCATTGGGGTTCCAGCTGTGTGTGCTGAGCCAATCAACCCAACCCACGATGCGGGATGGGCTTAAGAGCCAGGGTTAGAATGGGGTTGGGCAACCACAGCCGCTAGCGTGAGCGTGCTTGCACAATTTCCGGAAACCCGCTTCACCACTTGCAGGGCTAAAGGCCAGGACGATCTGACCCTCGCTGCTGGTCTTCCGAAACTTTGCTGAGGATGCCAGGACCAAATTCAAATCCCACGATGATTAGGCCAGAGCAAAGGAACAACGATATACAAGTGACCGCTAGGTGGCGTCCGATCACCGCGAACCGGGACGGATCGGCTTCTCAAAGCTCAGGTCGCGGACAACAGTACTGCCCGCCGCGGTGCCCCTACTCCCGCCCTTTCCCATCGCATTTAGACTTTGGAGGTGGGGGAGCAGCGGGGTCCACACTGGGCGACCTCAGAAGTCTCGGCGGGTGGTGGTCTGCAGGACCTACGCATTCTGACTTCACGCCGTAGATGAACCTCGGGCAATTTGCAGAACCGTTCCGAGCCAGGCCTCCTCCGCCGTGCCCACCGGTGCTCACGCTCGGTTCTTGCCCTCCGGACCTGGATCCCTCCTGTTCACAGCCCTCAGAGGTCCCGAGGCCCCCAGGGCGCGGAGTCTGAGAGTGCAGACTAACCCTGCACCGAGCTTCGCCACGGGGTCCCTGAGTGGCTGCTAGAGAAGGAGTCTTTCCAAGTCCGCGTGGAACTGGTCCTGAGGTCTAACGTTTGACTTCCAGGGAACCGAGTTTCATCTCAGGGGGCATCTGCCCAGCGTAGTGATTGCAATCCTGACGGTGGCACACGGTTTCCTCTCCCTGCTTTTATTATCCTCGTCCCGATTCTCGATGACTCTACCTCCTCCATCCATTTTCAACAATTCGCCATTGATTTTTCCCTTTGTGAACTATCATTTTCTGAGAACCACCCATGCGGGCGATCAGCGCAGACACACTCGGTTCTGGCGAGGGTCGAAGGGGAATTAGAAAATAAAGATCTACAAACACAGATTTTGAAGATTAAGCTGGGATCAGGTAGAGCTCCGCCCTCTGATGGAGATGCAGATCTAAAGAGTCATGTCAGCAATCTTTATTTATATATGCCTCATTATGAGGCTAAAGACTATGCAAGCTTTCTTCTTTGTATTCAGGAAAGTTACAGAAGCTAGGACATCTCCGTAGCTTTTCCGCAGTTGCAAATCACAGTTTCAAAGTGCAGTGTTAGGAGCTTTGTGTAGCTCTCAAGAAAGTTCATTGTTAAAAGTTACTGTAAAACGGGCAGGAAGCAGAGCTGGGGAAACATTGTGGTTATCTAGCATAAGAATTCCTTCCTTCTTGGGAGCTGTGTGCCTGAGATCAAGGTCAGAGCTGACGGGACTCTTGCACAGCCTCCTCATGCAGGGCATTGCCACAGCAGCTAGGCATCCTGTGCCCTTGCACAGAAAAATTTCCAGGCACTGGGCAGGCCACAGCCATGAGGTCATCAGAGACCCCCAGTCTCAGTCACTGCTCTCCTATCCTCTGACACTGCTCTCACACACTCCTATTGGGACATCGATCTCCTGATTATTTGAAATCCTCTTAACTAGGATTTTACCCAACACAGTGAGCATTATGGCAAATAATCAGATTTCACAGGGCTGTAGTGCTTGGGTTTGACATGCCTCCCCGCCCCCCCCCCCCCAGCTCCATCACTATCTGCTAAATCTGTGACCTCAAGAAAATTACTTAATTTTCTGTTTCAATTTCCTCATCACTAAAATGGACATTACAATAATAGTGTTATCATGGAGTTTTTTGGTGTGTGTGTGTGTGTGTGAGAATTCAGAGGTACTATATACTTACTCAATAAACACCATCTACTATGAATACCTAGTGTCCATCACGTCTGTTACTCATGAATTCTGCCCACAAGTTTTCTGTTCCAATGTCCTCCAGGCTCCTCTGTGTCTTAGTCACCCCCATTTAGGAGATAGTCCAGGCTTTTTTATTTTTTCATTCTTAACTGAATTTATTCTAAATATAAAAATATATTTGTAAACCACTATCGAAAACATGCATCAGGAAAAAAAGTCATCTATCTCTCAATCCTGGGGAGAAAGGATGAATTCTGGCTGCCTGGGAAATACATTTATCACCATAACATTCTTAAATGTTTTTCTTTTGAAAAGGCTTTTATTTTTTTAGATATTACATGATTTTTTAAATTTATCTTTTAATTTTTTACAGACTTCATTTTGATTCATTGTACACAAATGGGGTACATCATTTTGCTTCTATGGTTGTACATGATGTAGATTCATACCATTCGTGTAATCATACATGTACCTAAGGTAATGATGTCTGTCTCATTCCACCATTTTTCATACCCCTCCCTCTCATTTCCTTCTACATAATCTAAAGTTCCCCCATTCTTCTCTCACTCCCCACCCCTCACCCCCATGAGATATCATTCTCCACTTATCAGGAAAAACATTTGGCCTTTGGTTTTTTGGGCTGGTTTATTTCACTTAGCATGATATTCTCCAGTTCCATCCATTTATTTGCAAATGCCATAATATTATTCTTCTTTATGGCTGAATAATATTCCACTGTGTATACATACCACAGTTTCTTTATCCATTCATCAATTGAAGGGCAACTCGGTTGGTTCCACAATCTAGCTATTGTGAACTGAGCTGCTATAAACATTGATGTGGCTGTGTTACTGTAGTATGCTGATTTTAAGTCCTTTGGATGGAAACCAAGGAGTGGGATAACTGGGTCAAAAGGTGGGTCCATTCCAAGTTTTCTGAGGATTCTCCACACTGCTTTCCAGAGTGACTGCACAAAAGTGTGACTTTTCCCCCACATTCACGCCAACACTTATTATTGCTTGCGTTCTTGATAATTGCCATTCTAATTGGAGTAAGATAAAATCTTAGTTATTTTAATTTGCATTTCTCTACTAGAGATGTTGAACACTTTTTCATATATTTATTAATTGCCTGTGTGTCCTCTTCTGTAAAGTGTCTGTCCAGTTCCTCCACCCATTTATTGATTGGGTTCTTTGTATTTTGGGTGTAAAGTTTTGTAAGTTCTTTATAAATTTAGGAGATTAGTGCTACATCTGAAGTGTGTGTGGAAAAGATTTTCTCCCACTCTGTAGCCTCTCCACATTTTTTATTGTATCCTTTGCTGAGGATATTTAAAAAATATTTTTAGTTGTAGATGGAGACAATGCCCTTATTTTATTCATTTATTTGTATGTGGTGCTGAGAATCGAACCCAGTGCCTCATGTGTGCTAGGCAAGCACTCCACCACTGAGCCACAATCCCAGCCCCAGCCCAGGCTTTTTGTCCCTGATTTTTCTTTCTGAAGTTGGAGTCTCTGCATTTTGTGCGTTCCTACTGTTGCCTTCTGGTCTTTCTGTTTCAAAAAAAATCCAGTCCCAGTGTATAAGACCCAACCATCAAATGCAAACGATGTGAGACTGAAGAAGGAGGCAGGCACAAAGTGCAATTAATTGGGGACTTGCAGACAGAAGCTTGTCTTGGGCAGTGTGAGACAGGTTGAATCCCTGCACCTAAAGGCAGGAGAAGGGGTTTCTATGCTAAGCTAGTTAAAGGTGGACAACCAGAATGGACCTGGCCTTTCTCAAAGGCTATTAACACATCCAAGTTCAGTTTAGAACAGCGTAAGTGTCAGGGGTCAGTATAATATGCTTGACTGATTATCTCAGTAGCTTTGTTTGTCCTATAGGGCTTGGAGTGTGTGCCAGAATCACCTACCTGGTGGGCAAGATGGTGGTTACGCTCAAGATGGCTGGAGTCATGTCAAGTGGGATCTCTACTTCTCTTTGAGACTCTGATATTTTCTTCCAGCTAACACTCTTTTTCACACCCACTTGGGGGCTGTCCCATGACCTTGTGAAAACCACAAACTTCAGTCCATGGGCCTTCTCTGCCTTTGGAAGAGTCCTTGGTGTCTTTCAAGGTCACAGTGAAAAACTCCTTCCTGGTTTTCTGAACTTGGCTCTCTCCCCATCCTCCGCCCCCACCAGCTGGCTCTGGGTCCCAGGGGCTCAGCTGTCCTGCCTTTATAACCATAGAGGAAGAGGGCCTGGCTGTTGGGGATGGGCAGCGGCCTGAAACCTAGGGAGGACTTCACAGAGCCTGGACAAGCTCACAGATTAAGGACCGGTGAAAGTGGAGAGAACTTTGAGGTGTGGGATCATCTGGGGAGTCCCACTGCTGGGCAGAAGGGAATGGTCTGGTCATTGAGGTCAACAGCTGCCTGTTCCCGTCCAGTGTCCAGTTTTTTCCTCCTGTCGACCTCCCATCACGACATACTCACCCAGGCCTTTCTGATAGAAAATGCAGGAAGGATCACTTACTAGAAAATTTGGATAATGAACCAGAAGGAATCAGCATGGAATGAAACCAAGATACAGCCTCTGCACCCTGGTTCTTTGTTGCTAAGTGAATCTTTGCCACAGTGGTGAGAAATGCTGACTCTTTGTAAATGTTGCTTATTTAAGAACTGCACCATCTCAAGCAACTGTTTGCACCTGGTTTGGTTTCCCGCCATTTCCGTGTGACGATTGACCCAGGACTAGCTTGGGTCCCTTCACTTTATGTCCCACCATGTTCCAGGTATCCAGTTCTGTGGGGAGCTGTTTTCCTGATGTTTCTGACAATTTCCTTCTCCTGACTCCTCCTCAAGCCTTATTCCATGCTGTCTCTCACTTTTTCTAAAGCCAGGTAGTGCACCCAGCATGGGGAAAGGGAGGGAGAGAAGAAAGATCCCTCCTCCCTTTGCTCTTGGGGTGTGGAGATACGGAGCTGCTGTCCTTCTTTCCACTCCCTACGCTTGGGTGTGCTTGCTCCCTGGGTGCCCGGCTGCTCCAGGTCCTGGCACCCATCATCAACATATGGCCGTGGGAGGAGGCTGGTCTCATCTGGTGGGAAGAGAAGAGACAAGGAGGGCATTGTTGGTGGAATAAAGAAGTGGGATGAGAGCTCCTTCTACCCCTGGGGCTTCTTGCTTGGCACCAATTCTCAGAAAGTGATTGTGAAAGAGAAGTTTGTCTTGGTGCCTTGGGGTCCTGACAACAGCTTAGAAATCATTAGGCAGAGCCCCCAACCAACCTTGGCCTCCTCCCCTGATACCCACACTGACCCGGGCGGTGGACATTTATAAATGCAGCCATTGAGGAATCAGGAGAATTTCATGGAACTTTGAAAAATGTCCCTATGCACTGGGTCCTGTGTCTCTCCCCACTTTCTGCCCCCACTGCAGACATTGAGACAAGGACTTTGGTCACTCTGGCTGGACCCTCTGTGTAGCACTGAATGGTGCACTCACAGCTCTCAGTTTCCAAGTCCCAGTCATGAGCAGAAATCCGCTGACCACACCTGACTCAGTGACTGCTCCCTGAGAAGCAGTTTAGCAGAGGAGGAGGATGTGACTCCAGATCCATCCCTGTTACTCATCCTGCCTCTTCCACTCACGATCTTCCTGGTCTTTGCAGGTGATTTCACCTCTCCATACCATCTATAACACAAGGGCACCACCAATACCTATTTTCTGGGATGATAATGAGGATGGAACTGTAACAAGAACTTAGAGAGGATGCCTTTGCTAAAAGCAGTGACTCTTGGGCCTGCAGGTGCTCTGTGGGTATTCAAACGCCAGATAAAGCTTGGCATCTCCACCTTCATTTTGTATCTATCTCCTTGATTACCTTAAGCTTTGGGTCAGGTCTCCACTCAGCTCTGCACATAGGCATGGTGATCATTAATGGAGAATTTATATAAAAAAAGTGATACAGATTTTTTTTTTTTTTTTTTTGGTACTGGGGAATGTACTCAGGGCACTTAACCACTGATTCACATCCCCAGTCCTTTTTTTGTGTTTTATTTAGAGACAGGTTCTCACTGAGTTGCTTAGGGCCTCTCTAAGTTGCTGAGGCTGGCTTTGAACTTGTGATGCCTTAGCCTCCTGGGCCGCCGGGATTGCAAGCCCTCCCCACCACGCCTGGCTATAATACAGGTTTATTAGCCCTGGATTTGTCTAAGCTATCTTATGTCCCTTGACCTGTGAGGTCAAATTTGTAACATCCTGTTTCAGATCCCTGGAGTGGTACCTGGGATGTCTTCAGTCCTTGTGAGGATGGGGGATAAAAACAGTCAGTGTAGGTAATAAATGATCGAATCAGAAAGATGGGGGCTGATTGGGGAGGAAATAAAATACTAAAAATCCAGAGCACTTTCCCCCTCCAACCTGTTGCCAAGGCTACCTTCTTCCAAGGGATTGTTCTCCCTGCAGGGAGTTAGAGGAGTTGTTAATGAAGTACCTCTGGGGCGGCTCCTTTCCTGCTCCTTTGGGCAGACATAAAGAGGCACCCCTGGAAGGCTTCTTTCCTACCTTTTGGCTCCCCACTTTTTGTCATTGTCAGGTGGGCGAGATAAGGGGAGGAGGAGGGCGGGAGAACAAGGAAATCTAAAACCTATAAAAGGGGCAGGACACCCCCACTCCTGGACACCCAGCTCTGGGGCCCCTTCTCTGCAGAGAGGTCTGTCTCTGTTCCATCCTTTAAGTAAAACTTGCCGTGGACACTTGCCTGGGCGTCTCTCGGGTGTTGGATCTTCAGCATCTGGGGAAACGGGACTTGGCCCTGATTGATTCCCATCACTAGCATCACTTGTCCTTCACCGGCCAGGGGCAATCCTCTCATGGGAACTGCCCCTTTCAGGATCATCCTGAGCGACAAGTGGAAATCACCCCTTGAGCCACCTTGTAGAAGCAGAGCTGAGAGGATGATCAACCAGACCACGGTCTGACCAAGACTGTCTAATCAGGCCCACTTCTTGCCCCTGTCCTAGCTCTCCTTCCGCTTAGAACTAAAGCTCCCGTCAGCACCCCAAAGAGGGCTGGGGTGCTGGGTCTCCCTTTGCCTTCCCAATATGGCTGTATGGATTAAAGTTTTCTTTCCTGATTTTCACCTTGAAATTTTCTGCTTTTTTTTTTTTTTTTTTTTGTGGTGAGTGGCTGGACCTGGTTGGTTGGGATTCCTGGCGTCAGGCCTTTGGCCTAGGACGCTGGTAAAGAGATGAGTTAGAATTAGACAGATGCTTAGAAAAGTATCCGGCACAGATTATCTAGTCTTCTTTTTTGCTCTTTCCTGGAGGAGTTTTGTTACACAGGACTGCTTTAGTGGGAAAAGGTTCACTGTCTGAGTGGGACCAAATGTTTGGGTTCAGATCTCTGGCAGACCAGGGGAGAGGTATTTGGAAACAGGGACTAGGAATGCACAGTCCCCTGCTGCTGGCTGAGCCATGTGGGAAGACGCAAGTGTGTTAAGCTTGCCTTCACGCCTTGATTTTAATCAGAGAGAGGAGCTTTAAATGCTCTCTGCCCTCCTCCAGTCTGCGCCCACTCTTTGCCCTTGCATAACTTTCTAGAAGAATGAGGACAGTGATCTAGTGCTACATATGCTCTGGGAGCCCAGAAGACACCCGTATGCCCAGTCCTCAGTCAGCCTTGGGGGAGGAGAAAAGACCCCAGGGTTACGTCAGGAGATTTGCTGTGCAAACTTGGGAAGGATACTTCACTCCTCTGGGTCTTATTTTTTTTCTCTTCCTCCCTTCCCTTCTTTCCCTTTTATAGTGAAACATAACACATGTAGAGGAAGCTGTATAAAGTTTAAATCTATCACTTAGTAAATCATTATAATGCCAACACTTGTGTAAATGACTCAGATTGAGAAACAGAACATGTTAAGGGAAAAAGAATCAATGACACTTGTTAAAGCATTGTAAGAAGATTTCATTCAAGGCGGGGCACTGTTGTGACAGGTCCAGTACGATGGAATTTTGCTGTGCAGAAGAGGGATCGAGAACTCCAAATGCAGTATAAGCCAGTGGTGATTCATAGCTAAGGGGCAAGGTGGGGGTCGATGGATGAAAAATGACGAAGAGGAGACATCAACTGTTTCCTAAACTCACCCACAGGCGTCTTGCTGAAGGCCCTGGAGATTAGGCAAAAGAAACCCTGGGGGTGGAAGATGGCGCCTAATCAGATAGGCAGAGTTGGAAATTCTTGCTAAACTCACTTATTCAAGCTCTTACAACTCTATTTTTTAAGAAAGTATGCAGAAGAACCTAGGAGAAAGTTCAGGAGCTTAACAAAAACTTTGGATAAAGCAGGCATGGTGGTGCATGCCTGTAATCCCCATGGCTTGGGAGGCTGGGGCAGGAGGATCCTGAATTCAAAGCCAGACTCAGCAATTTAGCGAGGCCCTAAGCAATGCAATGAGACCGTGTTTCTAAATAAAATACAAAAAAGGGGATGTGGTTCAGTGCCCCTGAGTTCAATCCTCGGTACAGAAAAAAAAAAAAAAAAAAAAAAAATTGGCTAAATGGAGATCTTTGTCAAACATTTCATTTTACAAAAGTCTCTGATTCCTCTCCTCATCCTCTCCCCTCCCTTCCTGTAGAGGTAGCCACCCCTGGTGTTTTATGATATTACAGGTTCTTGCTTTATTTTACTCCTTTCTCCTGGGTTAGGTTTTCTTCCCCACATAGGAGAAAGGTGTGAAATTTAAGAAGAAACACTGAGCAAATAAGCCAGTAAACATGTTGGCAAATCTAAATGAAAATGGGGTTAAATATTCCATTGGCGATGCAGAGAGTGGGCCAGAGGCGAACAAATCCAGAGACGGGGCAGTAGGATGATGATCCAGTAATTCTGTCTTAATTCAAGAGGAAGAACTGGCACAACAGGGAGATGGATAAGATGTCGTCAGGAGGCAGAAGTTGTCAGGGATGTCAGTCTGCTTTGGGGTTGGGATTGTGAGACGCATGCTCGCCTGTCGAAGCCCAAAGAATGGACTCAGAGACACAAGGCACAGCAAAAAGTGGGGCTTTCATGACAGTCTTGCAAGATCAGTTGCCCAGTGGTCAGGGACCCCCAGTTTGGGTACAACCAGGGTTTTATCCCCTAGAGTTCAAGATCCCTATCCCTCCCCTGGTTTCTCCCTTCCTGTAGGATGATGGGGTGCATCATCAGAAAGTCATCTATTAGGTTATTTAAATAAATAGGTACAATCAGAAAAATGAGAAATTATACTCCACTTAGGTATGATTTATCAAAATGCATCAATGCATTCTACTGTCATGTAGAAAATGGGAACAAATAAAAAATTAAAATATAAACAATTTTAATTAAAAAAAAGAAGAACTATACCCTTAGTTGCCCCACCTCCCTTTGTTCTCTTCTGGAGGGAAAGTCCCCTTGGGTTGAGTGCCTTTTGGTGGACACAGCTTCTTTCTGGTGGTCAGATTGGGGGGGACTTCCTTCTCACCTGTTTGTCCAGAGGCTGTACACTCCCATGTTAGCTGTTTGTCACTTTTCCCTCTGTTTTCCCTGCCTGCTGCCTTTTTAACATCCCAAGTCATTTCACATTTAAAGCTAAAAACTGTATTCTCAGAATGGACCTTGGACTGTCTATTTCTCATAGGACACAGGGCGGAGAGTGGTCTTAGTAATTAAGATATGGAATATGTAAACAGAGGGCTTTAATTTTCTTTAAAATTTTTTTATTTGTTCTAATTAGTTGTACTTGACAGTAGAATGCATTTATACATTTTGATAGATCATACATAAATGGAGTGTGATCTCTCGTTTTTCTGATTATACATATTGCAGGATCACATTGGTCATGCAGTCATATATGTATGTGAGGTAGTAATGTCTGTTTCATTCTACTATCATTCCTACCCCCATACCCCTTCCCATTTCTTCACTCCCCTCTACCTAATATAAAGTAACTCTATTCTTCCCTATCTCCCCACTCCCTTATTGTGAATTAGCATTCACATATCAGAGAAAACATTCAGCCTTCGGTTTTTTGGGTGTGGCTTATTTCACTTAGTATGATATTCTCTAGCTCCATTCATTTACCAGTAAATGCCAGACTTTCATTTTTCTTTAAAGCTGAGTGTATATATCACATTTTCTTTATCCATTCATTTGTTGAAGGGAATCTAGGTTGGTTCCATAGTTTAGTTATGGTGAATTGAGCTGCTATAAACATTGATGTGGCTGCATCACTGTAATATGCTGATTTACTTAAGAGTGAAATTACAGGGGGCTTACAATTAAGAACTTTTGTAAGGCTGGTGGTCTGACTAATGTGGAGGCTAACCATATAGTGATATTGAGAGATTTGTAATCTGTGCCAGAAAGCTTGCTCAAATCTCATCTTCTCAATTCTAGAATAAGTCACTTGGTATTCTTCATTTCTCTTCTCTGTAAAAGGAGATAACCTTACTTACGTCATAAGGGTGTTATGAGGGGTAATAGCACTTAGAATATCCATTATTTTATTTTGCAGCACTGGGGATAGAACTCAGGAACATTACACTCTTGAGCTACATTCTCAGTCCTTTTTATTTTTCCTGAGGCAGGGTCTCACTCAATTGTACAGGTTGGCCTTGAACTTGCTATCCTCCTGCCTCAGCCTTGCAAGTCACTTGAAGAATATTCACTGTTTTAAAGCTCTAAATGGTGTTGGTGAAACTGAATATTACATTGAAACACTTGAGATTTCAAGATGCAATGCTTGGGAAATTCAACATCATATATTACAAAGTGATGTGCTGATCTGAGATGCGATATTTCAAAGGAAAAGCACACACACAACAAATATTAATGTTATGCCATTCTTAAGCCCTACACCCATGTCAAAATTGCATAAAATGGCATGGTAGTCAGAAATTAGAGGGAGAGGAAATTGACTTAGGAGGGTGGATATTTTTTGGAAAGGTATATTGCAAGTTCCCTCAGGGATGAAGTGAAGGTGCTACCCTTTAAATCTCAAGTCTAATTTGTCTACTCTTCCTTCCAGATAAATAAAAATGGCAAGTGTTATAGTTTAGATATGGGATGGTCCCCAAAAGCTCATGTGTGAGACAATGCACAAATTTTCACAGATAAAATGATTAGGTTATGAGAGGTATAACCTAATGGGTGGATTAATCCACTGATATGGATTAACTGGGCAGTAATTGTAGGTAGGAAGGGTGTGGCTAGAGGAAGTAGGTCACTGGGAACATGTTTTGGGTGTTTATATTTTGGGGTTTATATTTTGTCCCTGGTGAGCAGTGCTCACTATATTGTTAGCCTCCACATTATTTAGACCACCAGCCTTACAAAAGTTCTTAATTGCCTCTCCGGAGTTGCTTTCTTCTGCCCTGTTTCTGTGTCATGCTTTTACTTCATCTTGGACTCAAAGCTCCCAAACACACTTTTCCTCCTCAGAGTTGTTCTTTTTAGGTTGTTAGGTAGTAGCTAGCAATGAGCAGTGAAATGCATGGTAAGGTCATACAGTATTCTTTAAATTACTCTCGGGTCCTTCTCTAACTTATTTTAAGAAATTAAATGATGGCAGTTAATCTGTAGAAAACAAACAAAAGCAAGAGAGCTATTTAGAAAGTACGTCAAGGGAAAAGGATTCATGAGATAATTCTTGACAGGTCCATGAGGTTGATGTGAAGTTAGGAATTCTGGCTGTTAAGTGTCTCCAATTGTCTGGGAGGGAAGATTCCTTCAGTCACGCAGGTGCACTAAGGTAACTTCTGATCAGCTATTGATCCCAGTGCCCACATTAACATGGGATTGACTTGTAGATGAAGCCCCCCTAGATAGGATGGTCACCATGACAGTTCTGAAGAGGATCAACGAAGGTCAGAAACTCCACCACCAACATGAAGGAGTAGAACATCTGATGGGCAAAGGTTGCTGAAGGAGAGGACCCTAGTTTTCAAGTCAACCGTAAAACAGTAATAAAATTGGAACAGCATTGTCTCCTTTGTCATTCTCTGCTCGGAGATGGGTCCCTCTCTCTCTTTAGAGTGCTCTCTGCTTAAGACTCACTTTGCTTTAGCTTTACTTTCACTCCTAATAAAGTTCTCTTGCATGGCTTTTCGCATCTGACTTTAAATTTTCTTTCATCAGAACACAAGAACTGAGGTTTGGAGCATCAGCTCCCTGCTTTCCTGTGGCAAGGTGTCTTGGTCACAGTGGAAAAAAGCTGACTGAGACAGCAAGAGGTAGGAAAACCACAGGTAAATGGAAGGTGATGTGGCTGCATTGGCATTGGCCTGCTGCCCAGGTACAAAAGGGTGATATCAGTAATTTAACTAATAATTTTACCCCAGAAAAACTGTAAGTCTGGCATAAAATTAATAGGAAAATAATTTGAATATGTGAACTCAGGAAATTTTGTTCCCATGGCCCTTCTTAAAAACAATTTAGGGGGTGGGGATATAGCTCAGTTGGCAGAGTGCTTGCCTCATAAGCACAAGGCCCTAGGTTCAAACCCCAGCACTGCAAAAATAAATAAATAAAAACAAATTAGAGCATAAACTTCAGCCAATCATCACACAAAAGAATTGGTAGTCACATAATGTCAGAGAAACCAGAGTAAATGGGAAGATGAGGGTTGCAGTAGAGAATACAAAATTATGAATTCTGTTGGGATGATATAACTATAGCAAGTGCATGGGAGAGGGAGAGAGGAGGTACAGGTAAGGTAATGCCTGTAAATTGAGGAGTGAATACGTGAGCAAACACCACAGTTGAATTGGGAGTAAAGAAGAAAGAGGTGAGATCACTGCTTAGAGATATCGTCTATGGAAAGACAGGTGGGGTTATTCTGTGAAGTTCAAATTAGAAGATAACTAAATACTAGATAAAAATATAGATCTTCTGAAATGCCTGGCATGGGGGCACACACCTGTAATCCTGTAATCAACTTGGGGGTTGAGAAGGGAGAATTGTGAGTTTAAGGCCAGCCTCAGCAATTTAGTGAGGTCCTAAGCAACTTAGTGAGACCCTGTGTCAAAGTTAATTAAATGCCTCTGGGTTCAATTTCTAATACAAAAAAAAGCAAGCAAAAATATAGACCTTCTCAATTTTCAGAAGAGACACACCTGAAACAAAGAACACATAAACTACATCATAAAGGATTTTCAAAACTATAAAAATGGGAAGAATGCCATGAAATCAAGTAATAAATAGCCTTATCAAATAAAAGAAAAATGTATTCATATTAGATTTACAAAGCAAAACTCAGCCTTGTGTTCAACCTAAAAAGTGTTCAAAAATATTGAAAATTAGGGCCAGGGATGCAGTTCAGCATTATAGCACTTGCCTGGTAGGTATGAGACCCCAGCACTGCGAGTACATGCGTGCACACACACACACACACACACACACACGTATGTGATATACAAAGTTTTACCAAGCAAAGGGAAATCACAATTAAGTAGGTGTTAGGCTCATAACATTGAACTAAATTGTACTAAATAAGGTAAAGAAGAACATTTTGTAAAGTGTGCAACCTTCAACGAATAAGATTTATTGTACTGAAGCAAAAATATACTAGCAACATATAGAAAATGCAGGAGATATATGAAAAAATACAGGAGATGGAAGGAGAAGTAGGAATATACTAATAAAAGTAGATTATAATTTATCATTCTTAGTCTGTGGACATTCGAAGGGAAAATGAGTTATGAAAGATCCAATTCATGTGAGATGTTAAAGCTAGTTTTCACGTACATGTACATGTATATATATATATATGTCTATGTGTGAATATGTCTACATATCACTCTGTATCCTGAAAAGAGATAATATGAGACATTCACAACAATTACATATCAGAACGTCTCTGTTTTAAAATGATTGGCTCAATGAATACGGACATAATTAAAGCTTATGATAGATAACTATCACCTTCTCAAGTGTTCATCAAAGAACCAGGCCAACTTGCATTAAAACTGGCAATATATATGAAAGCATACATATTATAGCACTTTCTCACCAGATTTAGGAAAAATTTTTTGATTCAAAATGTTTGTAATTTTGATGGGTGTAGCTCAATAAGGAATTGCCTTAAGTGACTAATAACAGACTAGACATTTCAATGACTTAACTGTAGATACAAGTTTATTTCTTGCCCGTGTCAAATAAGTTTGGAAGGAAGAAGTCCAGACTGGGTGGCAGTTTAGTGTTTTCCAGGTAAGCCCCCATTATGATGTGGTGGGGATATCTGCTGGCTGGGAATGTTCTCAATACCCAATCCTTGAACTGTGGAGAACACCACAGAATTAGGACACCTCGTTCCATGCAAGGATCACAAACACCAATTGCTGACAGAATATATTTTGGAGAAATTTAGACAGGAAAGTCCTGTACAGGGGAAGGGAAGACCATTAGGGCATAGGATTGTGGGTGGTAGATGCCTGATCCAGGGCTGGATTATGAGGATGTTTTGTACCCAAAAAGTGGCTGTATACTCATCGACAGAGAGGAATATTGTTACTGAGCATCATGACTGAGCCAGGAGTGGTATCTGGAATTGAGGTTCCCTCCAGGCAACTCTTCACATTAAGAATCCAATGCTGACTTCAGGAGCTATCTCAGTCTAAGATGGCAAAACCAGTTGTAAAATGAAATGACAAGAATGCTGTATTAAGATTAAAATGCTTGGGGAAAGGGTCAGTTCCCCTCCTCCTCTGAAAGTCTTCTTCAGGAAACCTAATTAACCAGGGCTCCCTACCTTTTGGACATCATCCTTTTGAAATGTTAACACCCCTGTGCCAGGTTTTCAAGGCTAGAGAGTTAATTGATGCCTGTGGAAAGAGCTGTTTCTTCTTACCTGTTTCTGTAAATGTGCTTTATTTTAGAGATCCTGCTCAATGCCTTCAGTCACATAGATTAGGATTTTTTTTTAAGAGAAAAAGAAAAACCCCAATGATAGGATGAGTCTAAGATGAGACCAAATAACCTATGAATGTTATGAATGTTCTGGATGAGGGCTCGGAACTTGGAGTTTGTTCTCCTCTGAGCCCGCCAGCCTAAAATAGTTTGGAGTTCTTTTCAAGTGCTGCTTTCGGCCTCCCAACTGGTCTGTTTCTGACAACATTTTGGTTCCCTGACCAGGAAGTGACAATCATGCTGACTCCTTGAGTCACTGGTGTGGCAGGCTGCTTATGCCGGAGTGCATGGTGCCCCATCCAATGAGACAGTGCCACCAGGTAGTTTCAGGATCTCCTTTATCTGGGGGACCTACAATTCTGTGGCAGCAATTGCCACCCAGACTCCCTGGAAAATCAGACTAACTCCTGTATAATTATCAGGCTAAAGGTAAAATCCTGGGACCCAAGGCCTCAGTCATTCCTGTCTATAAGACAGAAGGGGAGCTTGATCACCTCCCATGGCCACGGCAAGACTTCCCAAAAGGGTCATCAGTCTAGGGGCTCCCAAAGGGGGGCATAATGTTTTACATTCTTGAGTGTGCATGTGAGTGAATGCAAAACTATTTGTGGCTTCATGACTTTGTGCTACAGATTATGAGTGAGTCCTAACCTGTGGTTCCATGGTGATGTTTTATGGCATAACAGCAATTCAAGTCCTGTAGTAGAACCTCTGACCAGGTTCAGGGTTTATACAGGTATGCCTTCAGCCAAGAAGCACGTAAACTCCCTTTGGGATGTGTCCAGGCAGGTGCCTTGAGTGACCCCCCACTTCTCTGTCTTGCAACACCAGTACTGGGTGGAACCTGGGGGGAGCTCATTCTAATCCTATGGTTTTAGACTGTGTGATTAAGAACTTTGAGAAAGGGATATTTTGGAGACTATGGAGTTAAATGAACTCCCAGAAAACTCCAAAACTTCTGTGAAATAGATTGGACTTTGTTCAGAGTAGGTTGGTCCTCTGAGGGGTCACTCCATAAAGAATTACATGAGCAGGTGCCAAATTTGTTTGAGACCACAGGGGCAAAAAGTGTCACTTTTAAATCCAAGCTGCTGTGGGAGATAAATGGTTGTTTTGTCTGTTCTTATGCTCTGGGATTCTGTCAAGTTCCTCCCTAATTCTAGAAAACAGGAGGAACAAATGGAGGGATCTGGAAGGCCAACTAGACCAGGACCTGGGTCTTTTAAGGATGCTTGGAGGTCTGCATTCTACCTTGGGACAATATAGGCATTGCCCAAAACTGCAGGGATTAACTCTGTAATTTTCTGCAAATACCTGATAAGAGAACCTGACAGATACAGGAATATCAGGGATATCCTTCTTCCTGCATTTTTTTCCTCTTGGCTCCAGTTGAGCTTAAGGGGGAATTACAACTTTACTCAGAAACACAAGACCCCACTCAGAAGAGTAGGATGAGGAAGAGTGTCAAGGGGTTGGGCCTCTAAATTAAAAAAAAAAAAAAAAAAAAAAAAAAAAAAAACCAGCAGCAACAAAACCTCTAGCCTAGAGAAGGAGGAGGCTGCAGGGGAAAAGACACCAAAATCACCCCAGACGGCCCTCTAGGCCTTATGTTAAAATGTCAGGAAGAGTTCTAGGATAAAAGGAAAAAAGTACAGGATAAAACTCTGTTGTCTTATTTGGTCTTAGGAAGCGATCCTAAAGCCTTTAGTATTCTGACTCTTCAAGGCCCAAACTCCCTAACTTCTGCCTCCAGGAATGATTCCAACAATGAGTGGGGAGGAGAATCCAAGCCAGCTGCGGTGGCTCCCACTCCTCCACCTGCCCTGGGCCCTTCACTATCCATTTAAGGAAGGAATCAGAGCAAGGCCGAAGAGATTCTGGGGAGGAACGAGGAATGATTCAGAGAATGGTGGCAGTTTGAAAGTGATTATGGTCATGTTACTTTTCCCCCCACCCCAAATCTCTGTCTTGTCTAAGGTTTCTGTGAAAAATTCATATTTGGTCCTGTGCACCTAAATTAATATGTTTTATTCCAATTAGTCTTGTTTTGTCCAACTGGAGTTTTTAGTCCTCTGTTTTTCCTGCTCTTTGTTCAGAGGTCAATTATTCAAGGGACAAGCTATAAAATTTTTGTTTCCTGTTGGTTTTATGTACATTGTGTGCATCTGTGAATTATATGTTGGGTCTACATATATCATGTACATGTTATCAAAATTGGTTTATAGATAAATGAGTACTTGTAAATATAATAAATGGATCCAAATAATTTTTAGTCCACATGACTTCTTTTAAAAGTTTAAATTGGTTAAACAGAGAAGAGTTTAAGATTGCTGTTTCTGGGTCTTCACTAAAAACAGAGTTACTAAGAGTTAAAATTCTAACAGGTATAATTCTATATGCAAAAAGTACAAAAAGCTTTGGTTGCATAAAAATATAAAGTATTTCATCTTATTAAAATGGAGTAATTAGAAAAATTCAGAAATTTCATGAAGATTGCTTCAGAATGTAAATTTAAGAAAAAGCAAGCACTGGAAAGAGATATAAGAAAGTTCTTAGTATAGAAATATTTAAAAAATTACAAGGGAAAGGAAATGTTTCTGGATGAGGTAGTCTTTTATTTTATTTACAATTTTTTAATTTGTTCTAATTAGTTGTACATGACAGTAGAATGCATTTATACATTTTGATAGATCATACATAAATAGAGTGTAATCTCTCATTTTCTGATTATACATATCACAGGATCACATCAGTCATGCAGTCATACATGTACATGAGATAATAATGTCTGTTTTACTGTACTATCATTCTTTTGTATGGTAAAGTAAACAAATTGTAGAGTGTCTAAGTAAGTTACACAAGGTTTGTGAAGGGTAAATCTCAAAAGGTTTGTGTGTGATTAAGTTGACTATAAATAGCACAATAAGTTGAAGTTATTTAAGGTTTTTTCCTAAGGGCCAATATTAATGTACTGATATAAACCAGAATTTAATTCTCTGTGTGTTGAAGTAAGAAGGGTTTCTGAAAATATCAATCTGCTTTTACCTATTAGACAATTTTTTATATGTTAGGTTTTATTATCTGGGGAACTAAATTTAGGGGAACTTAATCCCCTAAGGGATTAATTGTGATGCTGTTACTAGCTCCTTTGTATATTAAATGTATTCATGCCTTCCAAGGATACAAATCTTTAAAATATAAGGTTTAGGAGAATGCTTTACCAAGCTGGTATTCTCCAAACTAAAGATTTATGTAGCAGTAGTCTCTTTTAGACTTATATAAAAATAACAAATTTAGTTTTAAATTCATTTATGTTATTTAATATTATATAATTGGATTAAAATAACTGTCATCAATAAGTTATATATAATATCTTGTATTACTCTTTACACTGGGATGAGAACTTAAATGCATTTTTGGAAGGTTATAAGGAGATCCTGGTTTATTTAAAGGTTAACAATATGGAATATGAAGACATTTTGCCACTTTCCCCAAAAGAGGGGTTAAAAGATTTCTTAGCTTGTTTAATTCATGTTTCAGATGTAGTGTTGGATTATATTAACTGATATTCTTATAGACTCAGGAAACAATGTATGGCAACTCTATAAAATGATATTTAAGAAAGAGGCAAAGATCAGTTTCAGAAATAAAAACACCTTACCTAAATTTGTCAAGCGACCACCTCACCTGAGTTAAGACTCTGCCTCTCACTCTATTCCCTGTTAGGATAACCAGTCAAGTTCATTTAAAGTTAAGTTCAAAAGACATATTTTTTTTGTTATATGGATTACTGTGATCTTAAGAAGGGAGTATAATATATAACTAAGTAAAGGTTGGGGATTATAAAAAGTATGTTTCTTGGTTCATAGCTATTACACAAACTAAATATGCTTTTATTCTTTTTAATTTAATTTTGTATTGTCTTTGTAAACTTTATAACTGTTGTCTGTCAGGTTTACAGAAGTACAACTTCTAATATAATAACCTGAGTTGATTTGAGATAATGAGCCATCACCTACAGGCTAGACAAAATATACAGCTGACTTCCAGTATACTACTGAACCCAATTAAATGGAAGGGGTAAATAACTGCAAAATTATAGACATTAAAGTTAAAAACCAGTATTCCTACTTTAAGACTAGTGAAACTGGTCTGCCAGATGTTTAAAATCAAAACTTGGAAACAAAAGTTAAGAAAATAAAAGGGCTCTTTCCCTCTGAAGTCAGCTTGGGCCCAGGGAATTATGGGACTTCTGTAAGGGCTTTACAGCTCTGGGCCATATGACTTTCCAATCAGGGGGATCAATGGAACCCTAGAGAACTGGAAGCCATTCTACAAAGAGGAGGATCATTGGAGAGGGAAATATCCCTGATGCTTCCAAGGGAAGCCACTTGTGGTCAGCAAGACCTTGACCTATCCTAGCAGATGGCACTAGAGAAGCTAAGAGGATTCTCACAATTTCCCAAGAATGAACCCTCTCCCCCAAGAATTCTAAGCTTCTTCTTCTTTTTGGGAATACCAGGGATTGAATTCAGGGGTATTCAACCACTGAGCCACATTCCCAGCCATGTTTTATATTTTACTTGGAGACAGGGTGTCATTGAGTTGCTAGTGCCTCGCTGTTGCTGAGGCTGGCTTTGAACTTGCAGTCCTCCTCCCTCAGCCTCCTGAGCCACTGGGATTACAGGCATGCACCACTATGCCTGGCTCTCAGCTTATTGTTAACACTAGATAGGGACAAGGCCGATACTGACCAAACTTGGTCTTGAAGACCTGTCAGGACAGTTATAACCAAAGCACAGCTGTGCATGGGCCAGCGTTCATGGCTAAGGAAGTACAATTTGTGGAAAAGAGGTTAAAGATCACCTGGAAGTTACGACTAAGCAAACTGTATCAGGAAACCCACCTACGCTGGATCAAGTATTGCCAACTGCTTTGCTAATGCTAGATGTAGCCCTATTAGGATTCTCCCCTTCTGAGATTCTTTATAGGGATCCTTCTTCCATTATAAGAGGTATATGATAAGATCTAAAGATTAAACAACATTATGCCTACCCCTTTAAACCAGGAGATGCTATTTGGGTAAAAGAATGAAATGTCCAACTCCTAAAGCTTCTTTGGAGGGGTCCATTTGCTGTCATTTTATCTATCCTTACCACAGTGAAGATGGCTAAGGTGTCCCCTTAGATTTGTCCAAGCAGGGTAAAACCAACCTCTTATGTTTGGAAGTGCATTCGTGATTCAGCTGCACCATGCGAGTTAACCAACCAAAATAAACAAGCTGCACCCCAAGAGGCCCCCAAGGGTGACAGCCCTGCTTTAGTCACTCCAGAAACTGACTAATCTATGTAGAGCAGAAGCTTGAGGAACTGACTGCTAACTGACTGGGATAAACTGACTACTCTTATTTTCTGTATTGGGCTGTTTACTGTGATGCTACTTAGGTCACTTCTGCTCTGTCTCTGCATCCTTAACATACTGACCCAATTTGTCTCCTCCTGCCTGAAGGCCATAAAGTTCCAAATGGTCCTCTGGAGTTACCAGCAGCTTAGTCTAGAGGAAATGGACAGAGGTGACACCCTTTAAAAAGGTTCAGAGGCCATCAAAGGGGGGAACGAGATGGCAAAACCAGACCTGGTTGTAAAATGAAATTACAGGAATGTTTTCTCTTGAGAAACAAAGGCCTGGGGAAATGTCAGTTCCCCTCCCCTTCTGAAAGCCTTTTTTTTTTTTTTTTAGGAAACCTGATTCACCATAGGGCCCTACCTTTTGGACTGTAAGTAACTGTCTCTAAGAGTCTGACTCCATCCTTTTGAAATGTAAACACCCCTGTGCCAGGCTTTTGAGGCTAGAGATGAGAGATTTAAAAGATGCCCGTGAAAAGGGTCTTTTCTTCTTATCTGTTTCTTTAAACATTATGTTAGAGACCTCCTTCCACAAGGCCTTCAGTCATGTAGATTAGGACTTTTTTTTTTTAAGAAAAAAAAAAAAAAAAAACCCAATGATAGGATGGGTCCAAGATGAGGCCCTTGTGAGAATGTTGTGAGAAACTAAATCATAATTCAGAATTTGAAGTTTGTTCTATGGGCCAGTTGGCATAAACTGGAGTTTGGAGTTCTCCTTCTCGCTGAGTGCTGCTTGTTGACTCCTGACTCTTCTGTTTCCCACAGCAAGGCAGCGGCCTAGACTGATCCCTCACTCCACATTCCTCAGCCTCCGAGTTACTTTCCCAACTGGTCATCTGCTTGTCCAGCTTTGCCCCTTCCCATGAAGGGAATCCGGTTCTATCACTGGAGGCAGGAATGGGTGAGTCGCAATTCTCCTTGGACATGGTAGAGGAGGGCTGGGTGCCCTGGGTTGCTGGGGGGAACAGGGGAGAGATTCCCATCATACTGTGAGAGGAGTCTGTGTTATTTCTACCAGTCAAGGGCAGAGGACATCCTGAGGTCACCATGAATTCTAGAAGGAAGACTGCCTGAAGAAATGCAGCAAACCACATCTCTCTCTCTCTCTCTCTCTCTCTCTCTCTCTCTCTCTCTCTCTCTCTCTCTCTCTGCCCCCTGACCCCCGTGGGTGAACTTGTGCTTTGGTACTTGGGCAGGAGAACAGGGGGTTTAGTAGACATTCAAACCCCTGGTAATGCTCTCTGTTGCTATCCAAGAGGCCTCATCAGGGAAATATGCTGGCGGCTCCTTTTTCAGGGTCTGAGAATTCCTGTCTCTGTTCTCTTAGAGAGCACACCCCTCGCCCTCGACAACAGAGAGTCATTCTCCAGAGCTCATGCCTTCACAACAGGGCCCTGCCTGCTCCTCCAGCTGCAATTCTTTCACCCAGCCCTGAAGCTGCCAGGAATGACAAGGGGAGGGGGAAGAAGTGGGTGGGGCCAGGAGGCGGGGCCGGGGGAAGAGCCCGGACCCTGCAGGGCATCAGCCTGAGGACTCTTCTCTCTGCTTCTTTCCCCAGAGATTGGTGCTTCTGCTCGGAGTTGCCAGGTGAGTGCAGGTGAGTGTATGGGTAAGGAGCTGCTAGACTGACGCGGGGCCTCCTGGTAGCAGCAGTGGTGAGAGGCTGCTGGACTCTAGACACGTTTCTCCAGCTCCGACCACACAAATCACCTGGGGACATTACTGATCCAGACATGATCTAGAAGTTGGGTATGTATCTGGAAATTATGCATTCTTGCTGATACAGGTGTTGCTGCTTCGTGGCCATACTTTGAATAGAAGCATCTGGAATGTTCTGCAGGAAAGCTGTGAGATGGGAACAATGAGACTGGGTGAGCCCTGACAGGTCCTTCCCTCCTTGATGGACATTCCTTCCCTCACTGCTAAACTCTCTGGGATGGTTCTGCCACCAGTGGAATCCTGGCTCCCCACCACCCCACCACAACCCAAAAGAACGAGAGATGCTTAGAAAAATTCTTTCCAAAATCATGATGGAATTTGAAGAATTTGTTTTAGATATTTGAAAATCTGCTTAAAGTCCAGGCTTTCCTTCCTCTCCCAACTCTTGAGCTCACAGGTGATGCTTCACTAAAATCTGGACAGGGCTCAGATTCTGCCAACTCACGAACTTGTTTGCAAACTATTCCCCCACTCTTAGAAACACAGCAGCCTCCCTTTAGCTGAGCTTTTTCAACAATGTGGAGGTGGGGCTCTGGGAACAGCTCCTTTTCCTTCTCTGCCTCAGCTTCTGAGGCCCTGAAGTTCAACCTTGGTACAGAGGTGCAACCCTGTTTGTAAGGGGAAGATGCCAATCTCAGGGAATGGGGTAGATAGGCCAGGGAAAGCTGACCAGATGGGGCAGATCACAGCATGCCAGGAAAGCAGGGGGGATGAGGGAGGAAGACTGTTGTATGGGAAGCTCCTTTTAGTCTGCAGACTTTGGGAGGTGGAGCATGGTTTTGTCTGAACCCTCTAGGAGGCCCTGAATGTGTGTAATAAGTATCACTTTGATGATCACCTTGGAGGTGAAGGCAAGGAAGAATGCCTCAGATGAGATATGGAGGCTTCAAACCAAGGGGTTTTCAGGCGAGAACTCTGGTGAGCTCTGGAGACTTCAGTTTAGAGAGCCTCCAAGAGAACATTTAGGTGTCTGGCATGGGCCTCTCTAGGGTGGGTATAGGAAAGAGAGATGGTGAAGGGAGAGAAGTCAGAGATAACAGACTCTGGGAAGTGCTTGAATTCCTGACACTTGGACCATGTTAGGCCTGCGCCTTATTACATCCCAGGTCTGCTGGGAAAGCGTTTATATGGGTGCTGGTGTTATGGAAATCATGCTCAGCAAGAGACCAAGTACCACTGGGAGGGTTGGAGAGCTCAGGTTTATGTAGGTGGAGGACCCAGATGAACACTCTGAAGTTCTGGGTCCCAAGCTGTGGTAACATGGAACTTTTATAGGAAATTTGACATCATTTCTTAACCATAACAACATTGGTGGGTTTGAATTCTTGGCCTTCGTGACAAAACACCATGCACAAGGAATTTCCTATGAGTAGTTCACGGGCATAGAATGAAGACAGTAAAACACATGTGAGTGTTCTCACCAAGTGGCCTTTACCACAGGCAGTGGTAGCTCAAGACGATTTGAGTTTGTCTCTCTAAGAGCTATATTTCTAAGAACTAAGCCTGTGAGGTTTTAGTTTAGACAGCAGTTAATTGGCATAGTAACCTACAATTTATACTAGCAATTAAGTGACACAGCTACAGACCTACTGAGTTCAGAAAGTTACAAAGAATAAGAAGAAACACTGGGCTGGGGAGATAGCTCAGCTGGTAGAGTGCTTGCCTCGCATGCACTAGGCCCTGAGTTTGATCCCCAGTACTGCAAAAAAAAAGAAGAAGAAACACCTCTTTTCACAGGCACCTGTTGACTCTGGTCTTGAAAGACCATTACAGCTATTTACAATCCAATAGAGAGGGACCCATGATTATTTAGGTTCCCAGAAGAGAGGTTGACAGAGGGGAGAGGGAAAATTAACCCTTTCCCAGGCATTGATCATTCATCATAATGTTCTTATAATTTCATTTTACAATCAGGTCTGGTAACTCTGTCACATTGGGCCCGCACTTTGAAATAAGATGAGGCTGAGAACAAAACTTGAGAATTTATTGAATTAGTATATAGTTTGATAACCCTTGAAGAGAGCCAGGGCTGATAACCTCAGAGCCCTGGGGCTGTCTCCTCAACTCCAGGCCCCCTGTAGACTTACGAGGTGGGCTGGAGGCATCCTCACAAAGGGGACTGGTTGAGGGAAGATTTGCAGCCAACCTAGAAGGTGGGCTGAGAATCATCCTCCCCCAAATGAAAGGCTAGAAAAGCCCTTTGAGAAGGTCTTTGAAATGTCTGCAGATATCCTACTTTACAGAGTGGTTAACCAAGGCCAAGAGTGGAGAAATGATAGGACAGTGCTACCCTGAAGCAACACTTCTTAATGGGGTGAATTTACTCCCTAGGACATTTAGTGGTGTCTGGGGACATTTTTGGTTGGGGAGAGTGTGCTGCTGGTGTTTAGTGGGTAGACACCAGGCATGCTGCTTAACGTCTTCTGTGGTGCAGAGTGGTAAACGGAATTATCAGGTTCTACATAGTGCCAAGGTCGAGCAACCTAGCACCAGCTTTGAAACTTGACCTTCCTGTTGGTCTTCTGAGGAGCTCAAGTTCAACCCAAACAAGAGAGTCAAACATTTATGGAGGAATGACTTTTTTCAGGCACTTCACTGAGTGTTTCTCCCTGAATAAGTCTACTGCAGTTTGAGTATCCCTTATCTGAAATGCTTGGGATCAAAAGTGTTTTGAATTTTGGATTTTTTTTTCAAATATTATAATATTTGCATAAACATAGTGAGGTATTATGGGCCTGGGAATCAACTCTAAGCACAAAATTTATTTGTTTTATACACATTCACACAGCCTGAAGATAATTTTATACAATATTTTAAGAGCACTTGCCTTTTGTCTGTGATATCATATGAAGTTAGGTGTGAAATTTTCTTTTTGTAACATCATGATAGTGCTTGAAGCATTTTGGATTTTGGAGTACTTTAGATTTTTTGGTTAGGGGTATTTAATTTATAGTGATTTATTTTATTATTATCTTGATTTTCAGAATTAAAAAAAGATTTTGTTCCTATATCTACTTAATTTTTGTTACATTCATTATTCATTTCCTTCTACTCAGTTCTAGAAGAGTTTTTCAAGTCTGTTTTCCAGTATCCCAATTTGATTTTCCTCTAAATCTCATATATTTCCTTCAAGTATTATGATTTTTTCTATTCTATTTGCAGTAAGTATTATTTTTTGGTTAAATTTTCTCAGTTTATTTATTTATTTTCCCACGGGCATATATATATTTGCATTTAGAAAATCCATTTATTTTCTTTTTCTCTCTTTTTTTGGTACCAGGGATTGAACCTAGTAACACTTTACCACTGAGCTACATTCCCAAGCCCTTTTTATTTTTTATTTTGAGACAGGGTATTGCTAAGTTACTTAGGGCCTAAATTGCTGAGACTGGCCTCAAACTTGTGATCCTCCTGCCTCAGTCTCTTGAGACACTGGGATTACAGGTGTGCACCACTGCACCTGGCTCTATTCTCATTTTTTGAGGAGTTTTGAAAAATAAATATTTAAAATATGCCATCTTTAGTTATGAGACCAATTTTGTATCTTTCTAGAGATTGAAAATTGAATACTTCAAGAAATCTGAACCCATTTTTATAGAAAAATCTCAGTGGCCTGATATACCTCTAATATATCCATCATATGCTTAATAGTCTATAATGGAGACAGAAATGTGGGGCCTGAGGGAAGGCAGAGGTTCAAACTCTGACTTCCTATAGCTGAAAATACATTTCTGTCCCATCTGGTAGACATATTCATCTGGTCAATCTAAGATCCTTGGGTTGGTCCCTTGGAAGCATCTCAATCCATTCCTTCTGCTTAAGCTTTGGCATGTGGCTTGACCTTATGTATCGTTGTTAATACTCATGCTCATTTAAAGTTGTTTTGTGTAAATTAGTGAATATTATAATCTGGAAACTGATATAAGGTGAATTAGACATGTCTTATTTGCTGCCACGTTAACTTAGAAATCCAGGTAATTGTTATTAGAGTTGAAAGGAAATAGCTAAGCACTTAAAAGCCAGAGAGGGAGCAAGAGGTGGGAGGTCCAAATTACAGGGAAGACAACTTGAGGGCTCAAATCCTAGAAGAATCAGAAAAGGAGAGACCTGAGGACATAGGTTTGGGAGAAAAGCATTGGGCAAATGTAGGGCCATCTCTTTCTCTAAGATGTCTTTTATCTTAGTAGGAAACTGTAGGAGTGGTGGGATTTCACTTGAGTGTTTCTATTTCCTCCTTGGAATAAGATGCTTGCATGGTGTCTGTTCAGCTGCTATAACAATATGGTTTAGGTTGGGTAATGAATAAATAACAGAAATGTACTTCTCCAAGTTCTAGAGGTTGGGAAGTTGACGATCAGAGCATCAGCAGATGTGGCATCTGGTGAGGGCCTCATCTTCACAAAGGATGCCTTCTATGTGTTCTTCGTGGTGGAAAGGGTGGAAAGACTCTCTTAAGCTTCTTTTATAAAGGCACTAATCCCATGAGAGCAGAGCCCTTATGACCTAAAGGTCCCACCTCTTATTGCTGCCACATTTGGTACTGGGATCCAACATAGGAATTTTGGGAGGATACCAACATTCAGATCATAGCACATTGTCTTCTAGCAGTACGAAGGATCAGATTTGTAAGGGTCTGGGTTAAATGGAGATGGTTGGAAAGAGCTTCTGGGCATTGAGTAAAGCTTCTGATTAGGACAGAGATAAATATGGCAAATCTGGGTTTGAAGAATCATGGTATTTTGGACATAGAACTTAATGCATTTCTGAAACTTGTCTTTGACTGTGGTCACCTCTCAACATGAGGGAGACATATACCCAAAGAACAATGGTAAAGGAGAGTTTAAAAAAACTGAATTTATACCCTCTCATTTCTGGCTTTGGCCCCAAATCCCAATGGCCTTTAATTATGGCAGATTCTCCTGGGTTACTTTCAAGTCATTCTCTTGTTTCTACTGTAGAAGTATTAAAGAGCATCAGACTAAATCAAGCCTTGATATTTGATCTGTTTGTTTCATCCCATCCCTATCTATCTCCCTAAACTATCCTCATCTAGTCTTGCCACCATGATGGGAGTAGAGACCATTCCAATACACCTATGAGCACCCAATGGCACAACACCAGAGAAAAGCAGTTGGCAAGAGAACGTACGTTCCCTCCGGTGTCAGCACTGATATGGTCAAGATGATGTTGTTAGGTTGTTAGTGGTACCAGCCTAGTAGCAAAAGTTTGCAAAGGGTGATAAATAAAAATGCACCCTGGTTGCTTACTATAAGTCTTTGGGGAAGGGAGAGAGGGAAGGAGGGAAAGAAGGACAAATACATTCCCTCACTACCAGTTCTCCATTCCAGGAACACAGAAGTGGAAGGCAGAAGAGAGAGAGAGACACACACACACATACTCCTACAAATATTCCTTACTGTATCATTATCTTACATAGATGATGCTGTTCGTTAAAAATAGGTGCAGAATCTTGGTATTTGCTATGGTTTGTACGAGTATTTCCCCCAAAAGGTCCAGCTATAAAGCCTTGGCCATCAGGGTGACTTATTGGGAGGTGCTTTGAAAATTAGGGCCTAAAGGGAATTTTTTTAGGTCATTGAAGAGATGCTCATGAAAGGGATTGTGGGACCGCACCCATTCCCACCCTCTCCTTGGATTGTGTATGTGAGCATTTGGCTCCAACATGTAGTCTCTGCCATTCAGTGGGGACTTTCACCAAACCTGTGCTATTCTGTTTGTGCTTTGAAGCTCCAAAACTGTAAGCTAAATGAGCCTTTTCTCTCTATGGACTTAATTACTCAGGTGTTGTATTGTAGATATGCAAAGCTGACTAATGCTATATTTGATCAACCAGACTTTGGAGAGGAGCAGAAAGGCTGGTCAGATCCTCGAGTTAACAGTGTCCAGATGGCCCGAAGCTCCCTTTAAAGGGCCAGGAGCAACTCCTGCACTGATCATTGTCTTCTGTTCCCTAACAGGATGTGTGGCAGGCTCCTGAGGCAGCTGTTGGTTGAGGAGAGCCGGCACTCCACCCCTGTGGGACGCCTCCTGCTTCCGGTGCTCCTAGGAGTTCGCCTTGTGCTGCTGGCTGCCAGTGGGCCAGGGGTCTATGGTGATGATCAGAGTGAATTTGTGTGTCACCCTCAGCAACCAGGCTGCAAGGTAGCCTGCTATGATGCCTTCCACCCCCTCTCTCCAATGCGCTTCTGGGCTTTCCAAGTCATCTTGGTGGCTGTACCCAGTGCCCTCTATCTGGGCTTCATCCTGTATCATGTGATTGGTCACTGGGAAGAATCAGGAAAGGTGATGAAGAAGGAAGAGATCCTGACCCACAAAGGGGACAGCAGCGGAAGGATCTCATTGGCTAGAAGCTTCAAGCTGCTCTGGGTCTATGTGGCCCAGCTGTGTGCTCGGCTGGTCCTTGAAGGGGCATCCCTGTGGGGGCAGTACCTGCTGTATGGGTTCAACATTCCCAGCTCCATTTCATGTCGCCAAGAGCCCTGCATTGGCAGTGTAACCTGTAATCTGTCCCGCCCCTCTGAGAAGACCATCTTCCTAAAGACCATGTTTGGGTTCACTGGTCTCTGTCTCCTGTTTACTTTTTTGGAGCTGGTGCTTCTGGGTTTGGGGAGATGGTGGAGGATCCTGAAGCACAAATCTTCCTCTTCTAACTACTCTCCAACTTCAGAGAGTACCACAAGACACAAGGAACCAAGTGATAAATTCCCAGGGGTGGAAACAAAAGAGCAATTTCTAGAAGCAGGTGAGAAGGATCCTAAAGACCCTCTCACTTCCTGTCCCTGATGTCTCTGTCCACCTGGGGCAAATCCTTCACCCTTCTGGTGGATAACAAGTTTCCACTGCCCCCAGTACCTCCCCCAATGCCCATCCCCATCAATTGGACAAGTCCTCCTGTGGACCAGGATACAAGTACCAGTCCCTTTTACTGCCTGCCCTTCAATTTTCCCACTTAGGAAATGTCTCAGCTTCTGCTTGATCTCTACTTTGCAGAGTTATAAAGACACCTGACTGTCCTGAAGGACACCCTATGATTGGATCTTCTTTGACACAGCCAGTTAGTGGGGATTCACATACAATGACAAGTTAGAGACTCTTGAAGGATTTTGAAGGGCCATGTGGGCCCCTGCTGTTGAAAGCATTACCTTCAAGGATTCCTGACACTCTTCTTCCCACAATTACCTGGTGTCAGCATCACAATTTTCAATGACTGGGTTCAAACGTCAGCCAGAAAAAGCCTCCTTAGTCCACAACTTTCCCTTGCCATACTCAATAAATATTGATGACTATTATTGGCATTCCTGTTGCTAAAGACAATGCTCTTTCCTTTCTCAGTTATTCCACTTATTTCTTTTCTGTTCCATATCTGTACTCCTCCTTAGCTTCAAAGTCCTATCATCTGTGAACACCACCCAGCCCTGCAGCATATGTGCTATAGTTAGAAACTTTGCACATATATATATATATACTTGGAAGCAAGTATATATATAGATAATCCCCTAATGTCAAGATTATTCAATCACACAGACACATACTTGGGAAGATTACTAAGAAGTCAGGCATTTATGCCCCCTTGACCACTGACCACAGATGGCTCTGATTTTGTATGTTATATATTCTGTGTAGTTTTTATTTTTTGCCATTTAGAAACACTTTTAATAGAAAACTGATTTATAAATCAATTTACAAAAAATAAAAAAATCAATGTTTAATACCAACTTTAACTATAAATAACAAAAAGGGGAAAAGTCATCTTCTATCCTTCTGTTCTTCTTCAAAATCTATGTCTTCTGCTCCTTGCCTTTTGGAGAAAACATTGCATTGTAAGGCTGTCCTCTTTTTGGATGAGGACAAAGATCAAGATCTTCCTTAATGTAACCTCTTTCCATACAAGTCTGTGTAGAAGGAAAACCAACTTCCCAGAAATTCTCTGGTATGTTGGGTGGTGTCATGAGCATGAAGCTACTTCTTTTCTTTATATATATGTGTGTGTGTGTGTGTGTGTGTGTGTGTGTGTGCATATATATATATATATATATATATATATGTACGTTGTAGATGGACACAATACCTTTATTTTATTTATTTATTATTTATGTGGTGCTGAGGATCGAACCCAGTGCCTTTCACGTGGTAGGCAAGTGCTCAACCACTGAGTCACAACTCCAGCCCCCATTTTCTTCATTTTAAATTGGTTATTTTTAATTATACATGACAGTAGAATCCATTTTGATAAAATTATACAAGCAGAGACTATATCTTATTTTAATTAGGACCCCATTCTTGTAGACAGACAAAGGACTTAAAATCAGCATCCTACAGTGACGCAGCCTCATCAATGTTTACAGCAGCACAATTCACAATAGCTAAGCTGTGGAGCCAACCTAGATGCCCTTCAACAGATGAATGGGTAAAAAAAAAATTGTGGTATATATATTCACAATAGAATATTACTCAATCATAAAGAAGAATGACTTATGACATTTTCCAGTAAATGGATGGATCTGGAGACTATCATGAACTAAACCAATCCCTCCAAACTAAAGGTGAATTTTTTTGCTGATATGTGGAAGCTAAGTCACCATAAACGGATGGGAGGGGAAGAAGAGAAGTTCAGCATATCAGACAAAGGGGAACAAAGGGAATGGAGAGGTATAGGAATAGAAAAGACAGTAGATGGTTCTGATTTCTGCACAATTCTTTTCTTCACTTGGTGTACTGCATCTGTCTGTTCCACAGTCTCCAGCGCATCAGTAACTCAAATGCAGGACTGTGTGGGGACCCTCAATTCCACTCAGCAAAGAAGATAGAGATTTACTGCTGATTTGGAAATAATAGCCAGGGAGGTTTAACTCACAGTGTGATTCAGCAAATCCTTTAAATCAGGTTTCTTGATTCCTTCCTTATTTCTGTTGGAGAATGCTTCACTCTCCCATCTTTTTGCAGAATCCTCTCTTTCTCTGTAGTTTATTCTCACCTACAAAGTCTCAACAATATATGGTTATTTTTTTTCTTTTTCCTAAGTTATCCCTAAGTATGTCAGGAAGACCTATTTTTAAAGAAAGTTTTGGTTCCTCAACAGATCATATGGCAAAAATCAGGAAAATAACTTTTCTTCCTGTTACTGTTGTGCCCAGTGGCTCAAGACCCCACAAGGACCACCAGAGACCATGATCAATGCAAGCAACAAAGAGTCATTTATTAGCAAGCTCAAGCCTGGTCCTCCACGCACTCGGTAACCAGTGACGCTAAGAGGCCCCGAGCCCTGGTTCAGTAGGCTTTTATAATGAAAGGCAAACAGTTTTACAGTGTTCTTTTTAATTGGTTAACATAAAATTGTATACAATGTTATTTTAAGTTCTGGGTCACCCTGAGGAGGGTTATCACTATCTTTTAAGTTTGCTTTTGTGCCGGCAAGGTCAGCCATCTGGCCTTTACAGATAAGAGGTGAAGATTCTTTGCAGCTTTCATGAGGGGTTGAGGGCAATTAGGGAAGAGCCTCGTCTTTTTTTTATCTTTACAAAGTGTTACAAAGTGTTTCACAAGAATCCTTTGTCTGCTATAGCCAGAGCACAGACATGGTGACCAAGGAACAAAAACCAAATGTCATCATTATTCTTCCTTATACTGCTCCTTTAAAAACAGCTTTGTTGAGATACAATTCACCAACCATGTAATTCACTCATTTAAAGTATATGATTAAAAGGGTTTTGGTATTTTTGCAGAGTTGCATATCCATCAACACAATTTTTGAATATTTTTTTCAATTGAAAAATGAAACAAAACTCCTATACCACTAAGTTGTTATCTTCAACCTCTTATCCCCCAACCCCTAAACATAAACAACCTCCAAAGTATCTTTGCTTCTGTGGATTTTACTACTCTGAGTTTTCCATATAAATGGAACCAAGCAAAATGTATTTTGTGTCTTTACTTCTTTCACCTATCAAAATGTTTTCTTTCTTCCTTTTGGTACTGGGATTGAACCAAGGGGCACTTTACCACTGAGACACAACCCCAGTCCTATTTTTTTTTTTTTTTTTTGAGACAGGGTCTCGCTGAGCTGTTTAGGGTCTCCTTAAATTGCTGAGGCTGGCCTCAAATTTGTGATCCTTCTGTCTCTGCCTTATGAGCTGCTGGGATTACAGGTGTGTGCCACTGTGCCTGGCAGCATAATGTTTTCAAAGTTCATTCATGTTGTAGCATGTTCCAGCACTTTGTTTCTCTGGGTGATTATTCCATTATTAGCATAGACCACTTTTTGTTTATCTGAACACTTGTGTTGTTTCCATTATAGCATAGAATACTATTGCTGTAAATATTTGCATACCATTTTTTTTTTTGTAAACATGTTTTCAATTCTCTTGGGTAAATACCTAGTTGCTGGGGTACATGACTCAGTGTGACTTTTAAAGAAACTGTCCAATCTACCTCCATAGCAGTCGCATTACTTTTACATTTCCACCAGCAGTGTGTAAAGGTTCCAATCTAGTCACATTTTCCCCAGTACTTGTCATTTTTTTGGTGTCTGTGTTTTAAAGCAAAACTCTAGCCATCCAAGTGAATATAAAATGACATCTCATTGTTTTGATTTTCCCTTCCCTATTTACCAATGAGGTTAAACATTTTTCCATTTGCTCATTGACCACTTGTATATCTTCTTTCGAGAAACATTTATTCAAATCCTTTGCCAACTTTAAAATTGGGTTGTTTGTGGTTTTGTTGTTACATTGTAAGAGCTCTTTACATATTGTGGATATTAGATACTTATTAGATATATAATTTCCAAGTATTTTCTCCCATCCTGTGGGTTATATTTTACTTTCTTGATAGTGTTCATTGATGCACAAAAGTCTTTAATTTTGGTGAAATTCAACTTATTCATTTTTTTGTTCTTTGTGATTTTGTTGCATATTTAAGTAACCATCATTTAATCCAAATCCATGAAGATTTATACCTGTGCTGCCATCTGAGGATTTTATAGTTTTAGCTTTTACATTTATGTCTCTGGTTTTGAGTTAATTTTTACAGTGGAACAAAGACAAACATGACCTTGCATTTCTCATTGGAAACTATGTAAGGGAGAGAATTTTTTAAAACACTGAAAGAAAATACTTTCAACCTGGAGTTCTACAACTTTCCAAAATGCCTTTCAAAAACAAAAGGTTAAACAAAGAAGTTTGCAGGTGAAAGAAATCTGAAAAATTTTATCTACAGCAGACCAACACTTCAAGAATTGTTAATGACAGTTCCTTAGGTAGAAGAAAATGACACCAGATGAAAATCTGTTTCAGCACAAAGGAATAAAAGAGCACCAGAAATGGTAATGCATGCATACATTTGTTGTTATTTAAATCTCCTTAAAAAGTGATTTTGATGGTAGACTTAAGGGTTACATTTTCTGAGCACAGATATTTGGTCAAAAATTATTCTAGATGTTTCCATGAGGATGCTTTTGGATGAGATTAAATTTAATTTGGTAGCCTTTAGTAAGGTCAATTGCCCTCTCTAATGTGGGTGGGCCTCATCCAATCAGTTGAAAATCTTAATAGAAAACAAATAACTCTTCCCTGGAGCAGGAGGGAATTCGATAGCATTGGGCTTCATCAGCCATCTTGGTTCCTCCTGCCCAAGGGCCTTTGAACTGGAACATCAGCTTTCTCTGGGTCTGGAGGCTGACACCCCACATAGCAGATTTCAAGTGCCAGTGAGCATGATCATGTGAGGTAATGCCTTATAATAAATCTCACACACACATATTTATGCATACATGAATATACACAGGCATCCTATTGGCTCTGTTTCTTTAGAGAACCATGACAGGAAAGTAACTGACTATTTTAAAAAACAAAAGTAGCATATTGTGGAGCTTGTAATGTATTTACAAGTGAAATGCATGGCAACAACTGATCCCTTTATCACTAGGAAGTGAACTTTATCTCTGGTATTATTCTTTGCTCTGAAATTTTGTTGATATGATATAGCCACCCTAGATTTCTTTAGTATTGACATCTTATTTTATATTTATATTTTAACTTATTTATATGGGTCTTCATAGAAAATGATATATCATGCAGCACATAGTCAGGTCTTGCTTTTTAAGATTGATACAACCAAACTCTGCCTTTTGTTTAGGGTAACTCAGATCATTCATATTTAATGTGATTATTGATATAGCATGGTTGGTGTCTATTATCTTGCTATTTGCTTTTTGTTATATTTTTCTTCCTTTTTCCACCTTCTTTTTGATAAATCAAGATTTGAAAATCACTCCACTTTATTTCCTTTGTTGATTTATTAGCTATAAGGTTTATTTTAGTGGTTGCTTTAAGGATTACAGTACATACTTTTGTCATTCTACTATCAAGTGATATTATACAACTTCACAAATAAGAATTGTATAATAGTATATTTCTGCCCCACCCCCCCACCCCCATCTCAATCGTCATTGCCTGGTTAAAGGAAGCCTCAGAACACCATAAACAGATTTCAACACTAACCATGTGTTCTGTAAAAAAAAAATTTTCTCTTCAGGGTAACACTGGTAATTGGAGAGCAGAGAAAACTTGAAGATTGCTATGGGAGTGTGTTAGGAGGACATCTTGGGGGTTACAAATTATCCACCTCCCCCACGTGGAAATCTGGGCCAGTTATTGGAATTCAGCTGGCCATTAGTCTCTAGCAAGTCTCCCTATCATCCTTATAGAGCAAGAGACAATTCCTTACTGGGTGGGGTTTACCTAGATCACAAGGTTTTGTAACATAGTTCTGTGGACAGAATGCATCTAACACTTCCTTCTCCTTTTGTGTCACACCTCTGGCCATATTCTTTGTTTCAGTCCACTAACATTTTTAGTTATGCCATTACTGACTCATGGAAAATGAAGCGATTCTTTTGCCAAAAATTCCTTTCCTCTGTCCTAGCTCAGAGACACATATTCCTTGGCCCTCTTCTCCCCTTCATTTGTGTCCTGGGTAGTCCATCAATACCATTCATTCAGATTCCAATATCACATTCTGTTCAACTTGCTGCATAAGCTGTACATAGACAGATATGGTAGGCTCCACTGGTCGCCCTTCCAGTGGCCACTCACCCACTTCTTGCTTTCTCCACTGGATCCTCCTAATTGAACTATTTTATGTTCATTCTCCATGTGCTTCAGAAGATGCAGTTTCATTGAGATATTTCTGGCCAGTGGAGTTAGGACAGAAAATTTTCCAAGGTGCATCTCAGGAATATTTTAGTACCTTTTAAAAAAATATTTTTACCATTTCTGATGTTAGTAGCTATATTGGAACTGAGAACACAGGGACAGTAGAAAGATAGGAAAACATGGTCCTTGTTGCCTAGGTTAAACCAACAAGATTTCCCTAAACGTTGTTTTGTCAATTCTAAGAAATGAATACACTTGCCTATCAGGACTTCTTCTAGTACCCACGTTGCTAATTTCTTATCATTGGGAAACTCATGAATACTTTTTCCCATTCTTCCTGTGGACTGTGGCAAGGTTGATTGATTCTACTACAAATATTTGCTCTGATATCAAGTGGACATGATAAACAAATTTTATTTTTTCATCCCTTGGCTTTTTTTTTTTTTAAATCAGTGGTGGCAACAGTTCCAAACCTTTCCCCTACAATTGGGAAGAAGTTACAATTTCATCTGGGGTGGGGGGAATTCCTAACCTCACTTCATGTTATTCACAACCTTTTGCCTCTTTTTTGTGGGTGGGTCTTGATATCTACCCCTCTCTGCTCATCAGGTACAGATGGAATCCAATTGTCTGCACTTAATAACAAAACAACAACAAGCTGAACCACTTAACTTTTTGGATGCTCTTGATGTATGAAACAGTATGGAGAAGAAACTTGGTCAATTTTCAATTTTACTCAGGGACTTCTGTGAGTCTTTTCTATGTTAATGAGTGGTATGACCCGTTAGGAGGAGTGTTGGCAGCAGTTCAACTATTTCAGGAGAGACTACTGTTCTTGGCACAGTGATTGGGACTTCCTAGAAGTCCTCCCCTTTCTCAGGCCCCACGAGGACCATCTAGGATCCCAACCCCTCATATTCACAGTTGAGAGCCAGACTTGCCCTGCCCTGGGCCTCTGATGTCAGGGATATCCTCGTGCTGGCACTGCCAGCTACCTGGCCCTGACCTCAGTGTTGTCTTCCTCCACCGCATCGTGCTCTCTGCCAGGTGCAAAGCAGGGTGGAGGGCAACCTGACATGAGGAAGACAGACGAGTTCATTCCTTAGGTCAGTCCCCAGAAGGGCCGGTGGGAACCAAAGCGCGATGCACTCTGAAGACCTGGAGGTTCCTAGAGAGGGAGACCGGAAGTGCCAGCCGGATGGATCCTGGGGAGGGAACGGATGTGCAGTCTGGGTGGCTGGGAAGAGTCCAGGCATTTCTTCTGGAGGGTAAGTTTTTTTCCCTGGCGATGTTCACCTTCAGCCCGAGGTTAAGGCCGTGTGGGTCAGATTTTTAAAAATTATTTGTAAAATTCACATTTTATTTTCTTTATTTGTGCTTTAAGAACCAGTTACTGGGCTGGGTTTGTAGCTCGGTAGTAGAGCATGCGAGGCACTGGGTTCCATTCTCACCACCAACATGAAAAATAAATAGAAAATAAATTTGGGGGGAAAATTAAGGTATTATGTTCATCATATATAATCAATCCAGTTACTAAGTTCCAGCCCACGCTCAAGGGGCTGGGGAGGCAGGAGAATGAAATTACATGGGGGTTGGGGGGATGGTGAGCAAGAGTTGGGGGAGATATGGATCGTTATGGTTTGGGTGTGAGGTGTCTCCCAAAAGCTCACATGTGAGACAATGCAGGAAGGTTCAGAGGAGAAATGATGGTGTTGTAAGAGTCTTAACCCCATCTGTGAATTGGTCCCTGATGGTATTAATTGAAGTGGTGGGGTATGGCTGGAGGAGATTGAAATTGGGGCATGACTTTGGGGTATATATTTTGTATCTGGAGAGTGGAGACTCTCTCTCTGGTTTCTGAAATCATGAGAGCTGCTTCCCTCTGCCACACTCTTCTGCCATGATGTTCAGCCTCACCTCATGCTCCAAGGAATGGAGTCGACCTTCTATGCACTAAGACCTCTGAAACTGTGAGCCCTCAAATAGACTTTTCCTCCTTTAAAGTTGTTCTAGTCAGATCCTTTAGTCACAGCATCAAGAAAGCTGACAAAAACACGTATCCACTTAAATTATTTGTAATGCTTCTGTGTAGAAGATTTCCTTTCTCTTCTGTTTGTTTAATCATTTATACCAAAATGAGCTCATGGAGGTTTATTTTGTCATTTGGTTTGCAATCCAATGTCACATTACTTATCTTTTGATCAAACTATTCCAGCTTTGTCCATTAGGAATCCTTCATGTTGGTTCTTGTGTCCTTCCAGTTGTATTTATATTGTGTTAGGTCCATTTGGTGTATTGTGTTCAAGTCTTCTGTTTCAATATTTTTCTAAATTTTTAAAATTTGTTTTAATTAGTTGTACATGATAGTAGAATGCATGTATATATTTTCATAAATCATACATAAATGGAGTGTAATTTCTCATTTTTCTGATTGTACATATTGTAGGATCACATCGGTCATTCAGTCATATGTGTACATGAGGTAATTCACTCTACTATCCATCCTACCCCCAAACCCCTTCCATTTACCTAATCTAAAGTAACTCTATTCTTCCCTTTCCTCCCTGCTTATTGTAAATTAGTATCTGTGTATTAGAGAAAACATTTGGCCTTTGGTTTTTTGGGTTTGGCTTGTTTTGCTTAGCATGATATTCTCCAACTCCATCCATTTACCAGCAAATGCCATAATTTCATTTTTCCTTAAAGCTGAGTAATATCACATCATATTCTGTTTCAATATTGAATTTCTGTCTAGATGATTTATCTGTTTTGTATTAATGTCTCCAACTGTTATTGTGTTGCAGATGATATCTTCTTTCTGATCTGTCAGTGTTTGCCTTAAGTTAGGTAGAGTGATGTTGGTTGCATACCTATTTTTAATTGTTAAATTTTCCTATCGAATTGACCCTTTAATCATTATATAATGACCTTTATTGGTCTCTAATGCCAGTTTTGACTTTTCTATTTTGTCTTATATAAGTATAACCTCCCCTGTTTTCTTTCAGTTACTGTTTGCATGGGATATCTTTTTCTTTTCCTTTACTTTCAGCCTATGTGTGTCCTGAAACCTAAAGAGAATCTCTTATAGATAGCATACAGTTGGATTTTGTTCTCTTTACCACTCTTGATAGTTAATTCCATTACATGTAAAGTGATTATTGATAAGTAAAGGATTACTATTACCATTTTAAAATTGTCTAATGTCATTTTTTAAGTTCTTTTATTCCTTTGTCTGTAGATGTTTCCTTTTATGTTTTGATGACTTCTCTTTTGTACTGACATACTTTGGTTCTTTTTTCCTTCTCATTCTTTGGTATTTATTTGTTATAGTTTGTATCTGCAATGACCCCAAAGGCTCATGTGTTGAAGGCTTGGTCCTGAGCTGGTGGTGCTATTAGAAGGTTATGGATACTTAGGAGAGCCTAGTTGAAGGAAGTAAGTCATTGGGGAATGCCCTTGAAAGTACATGGGGATGCAGGCCCTTTCTTCTTCTCTCTTTCTGCTTCCTAGCTTCCAATGAGGTGAGAAGATTTCCTCTGTCATGCACTCAACTGCCATGATGTTCTTTCTTTGCACAGACCCAAAGCAATGGGACCAAGAGACTATGGATAGTAACCTCTTAAACTATGAGCCTACATAAATCTTTATTCAGTTTAAGTCGTTTATCTCAGGTATTTTGTTGCAGCAACAGAAGATGACTGCCACAGGAAATTGTTATTCAGTAGTGTGGTCATTGTTATAATTATACTTGATGCTGTGGTTCAGAAACCTTTGGAATTGGTTTGTGGAAGAATTTCAAAATGTTTGGAATTGTAGGCTAGTGAAGCTCTAGAATGCCAGAAGTAAAACTTAATGGATAATTCTATGAGGACTCAAAAGATCAGACTTCTGATAGAAATGCAAAGAGTAAAGAATTTACTAATAAGGTTGCAGATGGAAATGAGGACTTGACTGGGAACTGGACTAGAGGCCATTCATGTTATATCCTGGAAAAGAACTTGTCTACATTTTGTCCATACCCTGAGACTTTGCGTGTGGCTGAGTTTAAGTGATGGACTAATTAATCTGGTGGAGGAAATTTCAAGACAGCACAGCATTCATGCTGTTGCATGGGTAAACTTACTCATTTTAGCCAGATTTATATTGAAAATCAAGCACAAAATGCAAAGTGGAAAGATTTGAAAACTTTATAGTTTGGCCAGAAAATGGTGTAAAAATTTGTGACCAACGAGGATGTGGTTGCTGAAGAGATTAATACCATTAGAAAGAAGCCAAGTACATTGCACCAGGACAGTAAGAAAGATAGCTTGAGGGCATCTCACAAGCCAGAAAGAACCCCCACCCACAGCAGGCTTAAGGGTATACACATGTAAACTCACATCAAAGGCTCTTCTTTGAGAAGAAAGCCTTGGGGCAACTTGGTCTCACAGGGCCACCTAAGAATTTTTTTTCCCAAGGTGTTCTTTCCCATGTTCAGCTATACAGGCGTGCAGAGGCCTTTTCAGTCAAGGTTAGAGCAGGCCACAGTAACAAAGTTCAAGCTGGCAGCATACTTTGCCATTTTTATTTCAGGCATGAAGAATGAAAGAGTTCTGGGGTTGGTGAGGCTTCCATGAAGATCTCAAAGGAAAACCTGGACAGTCAGCCAATGTGTGTGACAGGATTGGAGTCCCTTTAAGCAGCCCCTCAGTGGGCAATGTGTGAAGTTGTGAGAGTGAATTCAAAGTGGCAGTGGAGACTTCAGGAAGTCAGGGATGCAAGGAACATGGGATGTCTGCCAATGAAAGCCACAGGTAATGAGCAGAGCCAGCTACAGAGGTGGCAGCATGGGCTAGAGCAAGCAAGGCTGCAGGGGCAAGGCTGTCCAAGTCTATCGGAGCTCGCACTGCACAACTGTGCACCCCAGCTGCTGGAAGTGGAGCTACAGGTTTTATTATTTTTCCTATTGGGTTTTTATCCAACCCTTCCTTCCTGTATTCCTTTTCCTTGCTTTTGGAATTGGAGTATTTACCCTATGCCATTCATTGTGCCATGGAATTAATTACAAAACATTTTTTTGATGTGTATAGGAGCTCAGAGGTAAACGTTTGTCTTGAGTCTCAGAGGAGAATTAACATAGATATTTGAGCAATGTTGGCACTATTGAATCTTTTGGGACTCTTGGAAATGGACTAAGTTTATTTTGCATCATAAGATGCATGCCTTTGGGACCCAGGAGTAGAATGTTGTCGTTTTGTTAAGTTGTGGTCACCAGCTGGCATGTTCTTGGAATGTGGTGGAAATGTTAGGAGGTGGGGCCTAGTTGGAGGGTGTGCCCTTGAAGGATGTATTTGGACCCTGGCTGTGTCCACTCTCCTCCCTCTTTCTGTTTTTTGGCTGCCATGAGGTGAGCAGCTTGCCTCTGTCAACTGCTCACTGCCATTGTGTTGTGCCTTGATACAGGCCCAAAGCAATGGGACCAAGCAACTCTGGGCTGAAACCTCTGAAGCTGTGATCCAAAAATAAACCTCTTTCCCTTTAATGTTGTTCATCTCAGCTAGTTTATCACATCAGTGGAAAGCTAACACACTGATAAGGCTAAAGCCATGGAGGTGGAGTGATTGGATGAATGTCATTATCACAGAATTGAGTTGATTACAAAAGGATTAGTTTGACTCTTCCTTGTCTCCCTTCTCTCTCACTCTCACTCTTTCCCTGTCTTCTTCATTCCACCATTGGGTGTTGCAGCCAAAGACCCTCACCAGATGCTGGTTCCTCTGTCTTGGATCTCTCTACCTCCAGCACTATGAGCCAATAAATACCCACTCCATTATACATTTATCCAGTCTGTGGCATTCTCTTATATCAACACAAAATGGACTAACACAACAGTCTTCAACAAAATACCTTAGAAATGAACATAGAGGAAAAATTTCTTGATATTTGTCTTTGCAATGAGTTCTGGAATATGACATCAGTAGCACTGGCAACAAAAGCAAAAACATCTACAAAGTATCAATTTAAAAAATTGATAAATAGTACAATTTAAAAAATAGTAAAGAAAGAGAGACAGAGGGGAGAAGGGGAGAGAAAGGGAAGTCCTGGAGACTAAAGTGGAACAACTTGTATTTCACGCTTCTATGATTATGTCAAAATGAACCCCACCCACTATTATGTATAACTATAATGCACTAAAAGCAAAAATACATAATTGAGGTTCCATTACACTAAAGTGTTTCTCCTCACGAAAGGAGATAATCAACAAAATGAAATGGCAACCTCTAAAATGGGAGAAAATATTTGCGAATCTTATCTGAGAAAAGGTTGATACCTAAAACCTATAAGGAACTCCTGTAAATGAACAGCAAAACATTTTAATAGGATTCTTTATTAAAACGAATCCTATTAAAGAATCCTATTAAAATTGGGTGAAGGATTTGTATAGAAATTTCTCTGGAGAAGACATACAAAGGATCAATAGGTATATGAAACTCAACATCACCAATCATCAGGGGAATGAATATCAAAACCACAATGAGATATCACCTCACACCTGCTAGGATGGCTACAGAAAAAAGTAAACCCTATGTGCTGTTGCTGGAAATATAAAATAGTGTGAGCACTGTGGAAAGCACTATGAGAGTTCCCCGAAAAAATTAAAAACGTCAGTATCCCATGATTCAATAATGCCAATATTGGGTATACTCAAAAGAAATACATTCAGGATGCTGAGGAAATTATCTGCACTGTAATGTTCTTTGCAGAGTTGTTCCCCATGGCCAAGACATGAAAGCAACATAAATGTCCACTGATGGATAATAGATAAAGAAATTGTATGCATGTACAAGTGGAATATTATTCTGCCCTAAAGAAAGAAGAAAATTCTGCCATTTACCAAATGTGGAAGAACCTGGAGGAGAGTTTGCAAAATGAAATAAGCCAAAGAAGGACAAATACTACATAACCTGTATATAAGGAAGCTAAAATAAGAAGCCTCATAGGATCAGTAGAATGTTGGTTGCCAGGGTCCTGGGGAGAGTTCTCTACAAAGCCAAGTGTATGAATTTAGTTATACAAGATGAATATGTCATAGTGATCTCTACTATGCAGTATAGAGCCCATAGTTAACAATTATGCCTTGTATTCTTAAAAATTTGCCAAGACAGGTAGATCTATATTGTGTTCTTTTTACATATAGAAAGTATAATGATAAAGAGGATGGGAGTAAAGTTTTGGAGTTGATGGATATGGTTATGGCATAGATTATGGTGACTTCATGAGTATACTTATCTCTGAACTCAACAACTTTTACATATTAAATATGTACAACATTTTGTATGTTAGTCTTTCTCAGTAAAGTGGTTTTACTTATTATTTTCAATATTTTAGTTGTAGATGGACACAATGCCTTTTTTGTTTATTTATTTATCTTAATTGAAAAGACTAGCATATTTGGTAGCATGAAAATGTAAGAAAATGCATGACGGACAAAGGTAATATTTGTAATGTACACAAATAGAAATCAATAAGAAAAGAGAAAAATAAGCACGTCCCAATAGAGAACCGGACAAAGTACAAAGCAACCCACAAAATAATCAGTTAGCCATTAAGAGCATTTTTAAAATGGTCACACTAATAATCAAATGATCGCACATAAAAATAACAGTGTTTCTCTCCAATTTTCTTAGTGATCCAGCTGTAAAGGACTGTAAGGACTTATTTTTGGTGGTGATGTGAAAGTGTGTGCTCCATTATGCACTGCGTCAGGATCTTCCATAGGACCACGAGGGTCAGGATGTGAGATTCCATATCCTCCTTTGACAGGAAGCCAGTTTCTAGAAACACAACCTGTGGAGGGAATGCAAGAGTTGAAAAACTGCCCACAAAGGGTGTCAGTCACATTGCTGGTGATCACAGCCCAAAGCTGGACCAGCCCTGCCTACAGCAGATGACGTGCCCTGGCTCTCGTTGTCATCTCCATAGTGGGGCACTCTGCGGCCATTTAAATCCTGTGCATGTACCTACAAGAAAGCCCAAGAAAGGAAGCACAACTGGTAATCCAGGAACTGGCAACTTTATTTTTATGCGGTGCTAGAGATGGAAAGCCCTGTAAAGTGGTTTTAATGAACAAAGCAAAATACATTTTAAATTTTCCTCTTGATTTCTTTTTGACCCATGGGTAATTTAGAAGTCTCCCAGTATTTGGATTTTCAGGAAACATTTCTATTATTGATTTCTAATTTTGTAGTGGCCTGAGAACATACTTTGTATGACTTAAAGTTTAAATTCATTGCTCCCTTTGTTACGGCCTCAAACTTGGCCTATGTTGATGAATTTTTCCACATACCTATAAAAATGTTTTCTGTTTTTTTAGAGTGGAGTGTTTGGTAAGTGTCACCTTGGTCAAGCTGGATAATGTGATTTTTTTCAAAATTTTTTTATATCCCTCCTGTCTGTACTTTCAGAACTCCAATTACATGTATATTGGATGGCTTGATGTTGTCCCAAAGCTAACAAATACTCTGTTTATGTCTTTGCCTTTACCTGGACCTTTCTTTGCCTTTTATTACCTGGCTAAACTTTACCTCAATTTAAAGATCTTAGCTTAGATGTGACTTGTTTAAGGAGTTTTCCCATTTGATCCAGTTTAATACAACAATTGCACAGCGATTGCTTCAAGGAGTGGCTATGGGCTAAAGGTCTGTTGAACTGGTTCCTTCCTTGGTGGTTTCTAACCTAGAGGTGGAGGAGTATTGGGTTTCAAGCCATGAATTTGGCCTTAGAGTTTCCAGATACCACATGTACCTTTCATATAGAAATGCCTGGGAGAGAGATCGACACAGAGACCCAAACCAAGATGAAAACTGGATTAGAAAGCTCACAATACCTCTGTGAGCTGTGTAGGCCAGGTTCAACATTGCCACCCCACACATCAACCATGGAGAATCCACAACCACAGAACCCATGCTTACAGACATCCATCAGACTGTGCACCACCAATAAAAGAATCTTGTAGAGGGGAGCAATCACAATCACAGCCACACAATCACAGCCAGAGCCCAGAACCTGCACCCTGAACCTCTGCAAACAATAGAAATAACCAATGGATAGACCACACAAACCAGAACCAGCCAGTGGGCAGTCCATACCAACAAGGGGGGGTTCTCCAGCACTTCTCGGGGGATCCAAAGTCAAATAATGACAGACATCTTTTAAATGTCCCAAATCCTAATGAAATCCAAACCAAGATTGAACAAGAATTTTCTTCACTTTGGCATGGTTTACTCTAAATAACTCTAATGTCGACTTTGGTCATATGTATTACTCTTTATCTTAAATGTTAGTTGTTACCCTAATAGCCAACATTGCACCTTCAACCCATTTGAATGTATTTCTTCTAATGGGTCAACATGTTAATTGGAACCATTCTTCCTGTCTTTATTCTCCTAGCCCTAGCTTCTCCTACCCACTATTCTCCCTCTCACACTGTTACTACCTCAGTCCCCACCCCCGCCATCATCTTTTCTCCTTTTCAACTTGGTATCATTACATTCTATCTTTTCTTTCTTTTCTCAAGTTTTTGCCCAGTCTTTATGCATCCCCCTTTAGCCCTTATGTAAAGTCATAATAATTTTACTATATTTAATAGTTAATTCTTCAAACTGTTTCAGAACCTTACTAAAGTTTATGCCTAGATTAGAGGAAGAGCAGAGAACAATATCAACACATTTTTCACTTTTCAGTGTTGGATAGTACATGGTTTGGCTCTAAGTAGGGTTCAGCAGCATCTCCCAAAGAGGACCTGTATTAGTCAGGGTTCTCTAGAGGAACAGAATCAAGAGGAAGTATGAGTATAAAAAGGGGATTTATTAGATTGGCTTACATGACCAGAAGCTGGATAGTCCACAATGGCTGTCTGCAGGCTGGAAAGCTGGAAGAACCAGTAGCTGCACAGTCCAAGAGTTGGAAGCCCCAGAACAAGAAGGATCAACAGTGCTACCCTAGTCTGAGACCATGGCTTCTGGAAACTCGCTGGGGAATCACTGGCAGAGTCCATTTTGGCAGAGTGAAGAGGCAAGAATCTGATATCCTCAGATGATTGAAGCAGCAAACAAGAGCCCATTGAATATTAATCAACCTTAAAGAAGAATGAAATTATGGCATTTGCAGGTAAATGGATAGAAATGGAGAAGATCATGCCAAGTGAAATTAGCCAATCCCAAATAACCATAGACCAAATGTTTTCTCTGATAAGTGGATGCTGATCCATAGTGGGGTGTGGGTAGGGAAGAATGAAAGAATTTTGGATTGTACAGAAGGGAGTGAGGGGAGGGGTGGGGTGGTGGGGATGGGAAGGAAGGTAGATTGAGACAGACACTATTACCCTATATACATGTATGAAAACAATTTTTAAAAAACGAGGATAAAAAAATCATTCAAGAAGAGTGGAGCTTGCATCTGCACCTGCTTCCTTGTTCTTCCAACATTTATTCCATCCAAGGCACCATCCTATTGGGCAGTATGCCCATGCTTAGGTAGTTTCTCCATAGTTCACTGTCCCACATTCCAGTCATTCCTAGACACACCCTTATTGACACACTAGAAGCCTCTTAATCATTGTTAATCAAGTTGATGCTTCAAATTAACTATTACAAGACCTGTTACTGAAATCAACAGAGGCCACACCTGAGTTAAGTTGTCAATACCTGGACATTTGCCTAATCCAGGGCTCATGAGAGAAAGAGGCTCAGGAAGTAGTTCCTTTCTTAAAGAAAAAGCAATAACCATCCCAATAGATGACTGGACATACAAGCAATATAAAAAAGCAAGGAAACAAATCACCACAAATAGCCCAAAACACATAAATAATGAACTTCATTGACATCACAGTGGAGGAAATGTCAGAAAAAGAATTTAGAAAGTTCATAGTTAAAATGCTCATTGGCCGTAAATAACATGTAAGGAGTGAAATTAAAAAATAAAGGAAGTGAAGATCACTTCAATAAAGAGATAGAGATTCTGGAAAGGAAAGACTCAATAAACCAAATAAAAAATTCAATGGAAATCTTCATCAGTAAATTAGACCACTTTTAAGATAGATTTTTTCAGGCCTTGAAGATGAAGTATATAATATTGAAAGTAACGTGACCATGAAGAAAAGATGTTGAGAGGGGATCCAAGATGGCAGACTAGAGGGAGGCTGTGTTCCTTGTCACTCCATAACTCGGGTGTCAAGCAGAGGATATCTGTTTCTTGGTGAGGCAGTTTTGCTACTTATTGATTCCCTGCTGTTTAACCCATTTGTCTACTGCAATCACCTGCAGTCTGCCAGCATATTGACACCGTTTTGAGTGCAGATTGCTCACTGTCAGGCACCTATCATCCACCATTTGTCTGCCTCTTGCCTGTCCATCACCTTTCTTTCACCTATCCATCACCCACTGCCTGAGGTTCACCTCCTGATCAGCTTCAGACAGCCAGTGGAGCGCTAGCTGCCTGCTGTTGCCTGGAAGTTCACTGTCACAATACCTGCAGGTTTGGTTACACGTGGCTGCCGCCATTTTGAGACAACAGCCAGGCCCCATAGGACCCCTGGCTGGACTGAGCCCCGCCTCCAGGATCCCTCAGCCCAACTGATCACTCCCTGCCTCCGGGGCCCTCACATAGACTGACTGCGCCCTATCACCAGGACCCCCAGACCAACTGACTGTACCCGCCTCCAGGATCCTGCAACCAGACCGACCACATTCCACCTCCAAGATCCCTGCCCAACAAACTGCACCCTGCCTCCAGGACCTCCATCCGACCATGCCCACACCCTGAGCTGCAGCTCCCCATTTGCCACCACATTTAGAAGCCACAGTGGCCATCTTGGATAATCCTGGAAATCGTAGCTCCCATTGTTAGGTGGGGCAAATCCCATCCTGAGATATCTGCGGGAGACTAGAAGCTCATTGTCAGGTACTCTCATGCATCAGGCTACTGAACACTGGGAGGTTTGAATACTATATGACTGTTATAGTGTCGATTTTCTTTTATCCCCTTATTGAAAAATTTTGTTTTTATTTCTTTACTTTTCTCTCTTCCTTTTCCTTTTGTTTACCTGTTTCCTCAGAGTCTCTTTCTCCCTTTTCACATGCTAACAACCAACTTCTTTTGATTACACTCTCACTCTATTATCTAGAACTTCTATATATTCTTTTCTTATCCCATTAACAGCTACATCCTACTCCCCTCCATATCCTCTTTGTCCTCCATTAGAAACTGCAGACCTTATTGCAAATCTATTTGTTATACTGAAGATAATAATTGAACTCATTCTATTTATTATGACAATATTATTCATGTCCTCATAGGAGCTATTTGGTCTAGGATTGCAGAGTGTCTGAACTGGGCACTGCTAATATTGTTCTCCCCCTTAAAGAAAAGGTTTTGGAAACCTATAGGGTCACTATAAACCTAGAGGGGGGAAACTGTAATTCCCCACATCTGCACTGATAGAGGGGAAGATACATAAACAACATGAAAAAACAAGGGAAGAAAATGATCCAAACAAATCTATATTCTATATTAATAGAATCCAGTGACGTATGGTAGAAGAAATGTCAGAAAAGGACTTCAGATTATACATGATTAAGATGATTTGTGAAGCAAAGGATGAGATAAGAGAGCAAATGCAGGCCATGAATGATAATACCAATAAGCAGTTGAAAGAGCACCTGCAGGAAGCAAAAGATCATTTCAACAAAGAGATAGAGATTCTCAAAAAACAAACAAACAAACAAAACAAAAACCACAAATGGAAATCCATGAAATGAAGGAAACAATAAACCAAATAAAAACTCAATGGAAAGCATCACCAAAAGACTAGACCACTTGGAAGATAGAACCTCAGACAATGAAGACAAAATATTTAATCTTGAAAATAAAGTGGCCCAAACAGAGAAGATGGTAAGAAATCATGAGCAGAATCTCCAAGAACTATGGGGCATCATAAAAAGACCAAATTTAAGAATCATTGGGATTGAGGAAGGCACAGCAAGAGATACAAACCAAAGGAATGAACAAACTATTCAATGAAATAATATCAGAAAATTTCCCAAACCTGAAGAATGAAATGGAAAATCAAACACAAGAGGCTTACAGAACACCAAGTGCACAGAATCACAACAGATCCACACCAAGGCACATTATAATGAAAATGCCTAACATTCAAAATAAAGATAGGATTTTGAAGGCCGTGAGAGAAAAGAATCAGATTATATATAGGGGGAGACGAATATGGATAGCAGCCCACTTCTCAACCCAGACTCTAAAAGCTAGAAGGGCCTGGAACAACATATTTCAAGCTCTGAAAGAACATGGTTGCCAACCAAGAATCCTATACCCAGCAAAACTAACCTTCAGATTTGAAGATGAAATAAAATCCTTCCATGATAAACAAAAGTTAAAAGAATTTACAAACAGAAAGCCTGCACTACAGAATGTTCTCAACAAAATATTCCATGAGGAGGAAATGAAAAACAACAATGGAGGTCAGCAAAGGGAGGAACTACCTTAGAGTAAAAACACTCAAAGGAGAAACCAAGCCAACTTAAAAACCAAAAATAAGCCAAATGACTGGGAATACAAATCATATCTCAATAGTAACCCTGAATGTTAATGGCCTAAACTCATCAATCAAAAGACATAGACTGGCAGAATGGATTAAAAAGGAAGACCCAAAAATATGCTGCCTGCAAGAGACTCTTCTCAGAGAAAAAGACATCCACAGACTAAAGGTGAAAGGATGGGGAAAAACCTACCATGCACATGGACTCAGTAAAAACGTAGGGGTTTCCATCCTTATTTCAGATAAAGGGGACTTCTAGCCAAAGTTAGTCAGAAGGGATAAAAAAAGGACATTCCATACTGCTTAAGGGAACGATAAATCAGGAAGACATAAAAATCATAAATATTTATGCCCCAAACAATGGTGCATCCCTGTACATCAAACAAATCCTTCTCAATTCCAGGAATCAAATAGACCACAACACAATAATTCTGGGCGACTTTAACACACTGCTGTCACCACTGGATAGATCTTCCAAACAAAAACTAAACAAAGAAACCATATAACTAAATAACACAATCAATAGCCTAGACTTAACAGACATATATAGAATATTCCATCCATCAAAAAGTGAAAGCACTTTCTTCTCAGCAGCACATGGAACCTTCTCGAAAATAGACCATATGTTATGCCACAAAGCAACCCTTAGGAAATGCAAAAAATAGAGATACTACCTTGTGTTCTATCAGATCATAATGGAATGAAATTAGAAATCAATGACCAAATAAAAAACAAATTACTCCAACACCTGGAGACTAAATAATATGCTATTGAATGCAACATGGATAACAGAAAACATCAGGGAGGAGATAAAAAACTTCTTAGAGATCAATGAGAAACGATGATACAACATATAAAAATCTCTGGGACACTATGAAAGCAGTACCAATAGGAAAATTCATTGCATGGAGCACATTCAAGAAAAGAATAAAAAGTCAACAACTAAATGACCTAACATTACAGCTCAAGGCCCTAGAAAAAGAAGAACAGAATAACAGCAAAAGTAGTAGAAGACAGGAAATAATTAAAATCAGAGCTGAAATCAATGAAATTGAAACAAACTATTCAAAAAATTGACAAAACAAAAAGTTGGTTCTTTGAGAAAGTAAACAAAATAGACAAACCCTTAGCTACACTAACAAACCCTTAGCTACAATGTTATGAAATACATAACATAATGAGAAGCTACTTTGAAAATCTGTATTCCAACAGTATAGAAAATACCAAAGACATTGACAAATTTCTAGAGACATATGCTCCTCCCAAACTGAACCAGGAGGATATACACAACTTAAACAGATCAATATCAAGCAATGAAATAGAAGAAGACATCAAAAACCTACCATCCAAGAAAAGCCCAGGACCACATGGATTCTCAGTAGAGTTCTACAAGACCTTCAAAGAAGAACTCAATTCCAAAGTATTTCAGGAAATAGAAAAGGAGGGTACCCTACCGAACTCATTCTATGAAGCTAATATCACCCTCATTCCCAAACCAGGAAAAGACACATCAAGGAAAGAAAATTTTAGACCAATATCCTTGATGAATATAGATGCAAAGATCTTTAACAAAATATTGGCAAACCATATCCAAAAACATATTAAGAAAATTGTGCACCACCATCAAGTGGGGTTCATCCCTGGAATGCAAGGATGGTTCAACATTCATAAATCAATAAACATAATCCATCATGTCAGTAGGCTTAAGGACAAGAATCATGTGGTTATTTCAATTGACGCAGAAAAAGCGTTCGACAAAATACAACACCCCTTCATGCTCAAAACACTCGAAAAAAATAGGGATAGTAGGAACATACCTGAACATTGTAAAGGCTATTTATGCTAAGCCCATGGCCAACATCATTCTTAATGGAGAAAAACTGAAACCATTCCCTTTAAAAATGGGAACAAGATAGGGATGCCCTCTTTCATCACTTCTATTCAATATCTTACTCGAAATACTAGCCAGAGCAATTAGACTAAAGAAATTAAAGTGTACGAACAGGAAAAGAGGAACTTAAGCTGTCACTATTTGCTTATGACATGATTCTACATTTAGAGGATCCAAAAAACTCCTCTACAAAACTTCTAGATCTCATCAATGAATTCAGCAAAATAGCAGGTTATAAAATCAACACACATAAATCTAAAGCATTTTTATACATAAGCGATGAAACATCTGAAAGGGAAACGAGGAAAACAGCTCCATTTGCAATAATCTCAAAAAAGTAAAATAAAATACTTGGGAATCAATCTAACCAAAGAGGTAAAAGACCTATACAATGAAAACTACAGAACATTGAAGAAAGAAATTGAGGAAGACTTTAGAGGATGGAAAGATCTCCCATGTTCTTGCATAGGCAGAATTAATATTATCAAAATGGCCATACTTCCAAAGGTGCTATACAGATTTAATGAGATTCCAGTTAAAATCCCTATGACATTTCTCATATAAACAGAAGAATCAATCATGAAATTCATCTGGAAGAACAAAAGACCTATAATAGCCAAAGCAATTCTGGGCAGGAAGAGTGATGCAGGAAGTATCACTATACCAGACCTTAAACTCTACTATAAGGCAATAGTAAGAAAAACAGCATGGTACTGGCACCAAAATAGACAGGTAGATCAATGGTACAGGATGGAAGACACAGGGACATACTCACATAAGTACAGTAACCTCATACTAGACAAGGGTGCCAAAAACTTACAATGGAGAAAAAATAGCCTCTTCAACAAATGGTGTTGGGAATACTGGAAATCCATATGCAGTAAAATGAATCTAAACCCCTATCTCTCACCCTGTACAAAACTTACTCAAAATGGATCCAGGATCTAGGAATTAGACCTAAGACCCTTCACTAAATAGAAGAAAAAGTAGGCCTGAATCTCCATTGTGTTGGCTTAGGACCAGACTTCCTTAACAAGACCCCCATAGTGCAAGAAATAAAAGCAAGAATCAGTAAATGGGATAGATTCAAACAAAAAAGTTTTTTCTCAGCACAGGAAACAATCAATAATATGAAAAGATAGCCTACAGAGTGGGAGAAAATCTTTTCCACATACACTTCAGACAGAGCACTCATCTCCAAAGTTTATAAAGAATTTTAAAAACTTTACACCCAAAATACAAAGAACCCAAACAATAAATGGACTAAGGAAATGGGCAGACACTTCACAGAAGAAGACATACAGGTAATCAACAAATATATGAAAAAGTGCTCCTCATCCCTGGTAATTAGAGAAATGCAATTAAAACCACCCTAAGATTTCATCTAACTCCAATTAGAATGGCTATTATCAAGAACACAGGCAATAATAAGTGTTGGCATGGATGTGAGGAAAAAGGCACACTCATAACATTGCTGGTGGAGTTGCAAATTGATATAACCACTCTGGAAAGCAGTATGGAGATTCCTCAGAAAATTTGGAAGGGACCCACCATTTGACACTGCTATCCCACTCCTTGGTTAAAACTCAAAGGACTTAAAATCAGCATACTACAGTGACACAGCCACATCAATGTTCATAGCTGCTGAATTCACAATAGCTAGATTGTGGAACCAACCTAGATGCCCTTCAATTGATGAATGGATAAAGAAACTGTGGTATGTATACACAATGGAATATTACTCAGCCATAAAGAATAGTAAAATTATGGCATTTGCTGGTAAATGGATGAAGTTGGAAAATATGCTAAGTGAAATAGGTGAAGCCCAAAAACACAAAGGCCAAATGTTTTCTCTGATAAGTGCATGACAATATGTAATGATGGGAGTGTGGCGGGGGAAAGAGAAGAATGAAGGAACTTTGGATGGTGTAGAGGAAAAGGGATGGGAAGGGGTGGGAGTGGAAAAAGAGTAGATTGAAACAGACAGTATTACCCTATATATATGTATGATTACATGAATGGCATGAATATACATTGTGTACAATCATAGAAATGAAAAGTTGTACCCCATTTGTGTATAATGAATCAAAATGTGTCTGTAAAAATAAAAAAATATTTTAATAAAAAAAAGATGTTGAGAGACCATGACCAGAATATTCAAGAAATTTGGGATAACATCAATAGACCAAAGTTAAGAATTATTGGGATAGATGAAGGTTCTGAAATACAAACTAAAGGTAAGCAGAATGTTTTTAATGAAATAATATTTGAAAAATTTCCAAACCTTAGGAATGAGATGGAAATTCAAGTACAAGAGGCATATTGGACTCCAAATATATTAAATTTTGACTAATGTACTCCAAGAAATGCCTAATATACAGAGGTAAACCAATTTAGATTTCAACTGATTTATCAACCCAGATTCTAAAAGCCAGGAGGATTTGGAATGATATATACCAAGCTCTGAAAAAAAATGGGTGCTAACCAAGACAGGTATACTCAGAAAAATTAATCTTCAGAGTAAAAATGAAATAAAACCTTCCACAATAAACAGAAACTGAAATTATAACTACAAAGGCTGCACTGCAAAACATACTCAATGAAATATTTCATGAAGAAGAGATGAAAAATAAAATAAAACCCAGCATAGTAGTACATGGCACTAGAAGAATAGTCTGAATTAAACACCAGAAATAAATCAAAATTACAGGAAATAAAAATAATCTCTCTATAACAACATCAAATGTAAATAGTCTAAACTCTCCAAAAGACATAGGTTAAATATAGATATTACCCTGCATTCTATCAGATCGTAATGGAATGAAATTAGAAATCAATTATAAAATAAAAAATGGAAACTACTCCAACATCTGGAGACTAAATAATACACTATTGAATGATGCATGGGTAGCAGAAGACATCAGGGAGGAGATTAAAAAATTCTTAGAGGCAAATGAGAATACCAATAGAACATATCAAAATCTCTGAGACACTATGAAGGCAGTGCTAAGAGAAAAGTTCATTGCATTGAGCTCATTTATTAAAAGAATAAAAAGTCAACAAATAAATGACATAATATTACATCTCAAAGCCCTAGAGAAAGAAGAATAAATCAACACTGTAGTAGAACACAGGAAATGATTAAAAATCAGAACTGAAATTGATGAAATTGAAACAAAAGAAACAATTAAAAAAACTGACAAAACAAAAAATTGGTTCTTTGAAAAAATAAATAAAATCAACAAACCCTTAGCCACACTAATGAAGTGAAGGAAAGAGAAAACTCAAATTACTAAAATTTGTGATGTAAATGGAAATATCATGATGGACACTATTGAAATATAGAAGATAATTAGAAACTATTTTGAAAATTTGTACTCCAACAAAATAGAAAATCTTGAAGACATCAGCAAATTTCTAGAGACATATGATCTACCCAAACTGAATCAGGAGGATATACACAATTCAAACAGATCAATCTCAAGCAATGAACTAGAACACACCATCAAAAGCCTACCAACCAAGAAAACCCCAGGACCAGACAGATTCTCAGTCAAAAGTTCTATAAGACCTGCAAAGAAGAACTAATACCAATATTCCTCAAAGTATTCCATGAAATAGAAAAGGAGGGAATCCTTCCAAATTTATTCTATGAAGCTAGTATCACCCTGATACCAAAACCAGACAAAGACACATCAAGAAAAGAAAACTTCAGACAAATATCCCTAATGAACATAGATGCAAAAAATTCTTAATAAAATTCTGACAAATCTCATACAAAAACATATTTAAAAGCTAGTGCACCATGATCAAGTGGGGTTCATCCCAGGGATGCAAGATTGTTTCAACATACAGAAATCAATAAACAATTCATTGCATCAATAAACTTACAGATAAGAATCATATGATCATCGCAACAGATACAGAAAAAGCATTTGACAAAAAACAGCATCCCTTCATGTTCAAAACACTAGAAGAAATAGGGATAGTAGGAACATACCTCAACATTGTAAAGGGTATCTGTGCTAAACCCAAGGCCAAAATCATTCTAAATGGAAAAAATTGAAAGCATTCCCTCTAAAATCTGGAACAAGACAGACATGCCCTCTTTTACCACTTCCATTCAGCATAGTCTTGAAACTCTAGCCAGAGTGAATAGACAAACAAAAGAAATTAAAAGGATATGAGTAGGAAAAGAAGAACTCAAACTATCACAGTTTGCCCACAACATGATTCTATATATAGAGGAGCCAAAAAATTCCACAAGAAGAGTACTAGAACTAATAAATGAATTCAGCAAAGTAGCAGGACATAAAATCAACACCTATAAATATAATGCATTTCTATACATCAGTGATAAATCCTCTGAAAGAGAAATTAGGAAAACTACCCCATTCACAATAGCCTCAAAATGTAGAAAATATTTGGGAATCAATCTAACAAAAGAGGTGAAAGACTTCTACAATGAAAATTACTGAACCTAAAGAAAGAAATTAAAAAGACCTTAGAGATTAAAAGATTGTATTATTAATACAAACCCTTAACACAAGTTGACATAGTTGTATCTGTAAATCTTAAGGAGGAAAGGACTCTTCATGCATGTTACCCACTATGTAATCAATCCTGTGCTTGGAACACAGCAGGTGCTCATAAAAATATTTGTCAAACAAATGAATGAATCATATAAATGCCATAGCTGCCTTAATTTAAAGCTAATTATAGTCTGGCATAAAGGAAGTTACCAGATAAAAGTAATAATCTGTAGGTTTTGAAGAAAGTGATAATACATTTCATCTAAACAACAAGCCACGAAATAGAGTCCAGGTAAGCTCGGTGAAGCAAGATATTTTAATATCTGAGTTGAGAAAGAGAAAGAATAGCCCCTTATGATGAGAGGGGACAAGGAATGAACGAAACACAGGAGTAAATGAAATATGGGGGGGTCTTATCTCTTTATTTGTCCATTCGAAATCTCCTGACATATTATTTCATGTACTCTATAAAATTGGAGTCCCAGACTGAGGGTGGGAATAACCTGCTATCATTTCTTATGACATATGGGAAAACAGAGAAGTGGCCAGTGGGTGAGAAGGTACTCAGACTCTCTTCTCAAAAGGGTAGCATGGAAAGGGTCTAGAAAGACCCGGATTCTGAAGTGAATAAAACAAGTCAGCGACTTTAGGAATAGTTTTGCTCCATTGCTAATTGGCCTCCAGAGAGAATATTCCCATGTTTTCTTCCGAGCGAGCCTCCCCAGATTATCAAGTTCCTCCACCCCTGCAAACAAACTTCAAGTACAGCGCCCTGGGATGCTCACCTCAGTGCATACAGCACAGATTAATTGGTGTCTTGGGTAACAGTGCCCAGAAGAGATCCAGGGTGTGTCTTCTGGGTGGGAATCCTTGACACCACTGGGGATTCAGGTCTCTGTTCACTTCTGCTGACATGATAGGTGCTCGGGCCAGGTGATGTTTCATTTCTCATGGAGCGTGCTCCTCTTCCCTCATGGCTGGCTCACGTCAGGCCAATTCGGGTCTCTCCTAACCCCTTTGATTACCTTGAGGAAACATCTGTGCAGTCTGGAAGGAGCTTAGTATCTGTAAAACATATATGTATATTTATGTTGCTAAGTAGGGAATGAGGGTAAAGCTGCAAAGAGGTGCCTTAGTGATCCCAAACCACAGAGACTCCAGAGCAGATTTTCGTTGGGCTCTGGGAGCATTGAGGATTAAGCTGGTATTTTGTTTAGCATCTGACTCAGGTAACATGAATGGCCATTGCTATTGCCCAGGCTCTCAATCTGGTAATGAAAGGCAGTTCAAATATATGTTTAGGGACAGAGGAAACATATGCACCCTACCAAGGTCCAGCTAGTAGGGGCTAAATATGTTCAGTTACTTAATCTGTCGTGCTGTGGGCTGATGGGGTCAAATATGAGTGTGGATTTTGAGAGTGTCACAGAACCCCATGTCCTATGGTTTCTGTGATACTCCATCACTAGGGTAATTAGTGCAAACCATGATGACTGTTCCCGACAAACATCCTCTCTGGCATTCTGCTAGGAGATGGCAACTGCCAGGGTCAGAGGAGGTGTCTGAGCAGTGCTTCAGAAAATGCTTGTGTGGCTGGTCAATAGCCAGTGTGTGGCTGGGAGGACTAGTTCTCCTTCTCTGTTTCACTTCTGTGCTTGTTCTGCCCAAAAATCTCTGCAGAGGAAATTCCAGGTAAGATAGTGTTGGACTTGAGGTGTTCATGAAACCTTGATTAGAAACCAGGGAATTGTGAGGTTATCCTTTCAATCAATGGTGACATTTGTTCAGCCCCCAAGGATGCTTCCCAAGAAGGCAGAGAAAAAAGTAATTTGAAGGCCACAAATAAGAATGGGAAATTGGGGTGGGAGGGGTGGGGGGGAAGGAAAAAATAACAGAATGAATCAAACATCATTACCCTATGTAAATGTATGATTACGCAAATGGTATGCTGTTACTCCATATACAAACAGAAACAACATGTATCCCATGTATTTACAATAAAAATAAATTTAAAAAAAAGAATGGGAAATCATTAGGAGTGTTGCCTAAGGGAGGAAGAGAGAATAGAGTGAGATGATGCAGAACTTACACTGTGGAGGTTTACCAAGATGGTTAGAAACTAAGGAGGAAAGAGAGAGAGACGTGTTTGGATAATTAGGTAGAAAGGATGTGTGCAGATCACCCCAACTGGGTTGGAGTAATCAGGGGGAGCAGGGTTGAAATTGTTCTCCTAGTCCACAGAAGCTGAGCATGAAGTGACAGTGTGCTGTGGCTGCCATAAAAATACAGCCCTAGCCTGCATTAATGGGCAGAGAGAAAATAAACGTGAGCTCCTGTTTACTGATCAAACTGGTGTTTGAAGAATGCATTCAGTTCTGTGTTCTTTGCTTTTAAACCTAGGCAAATAATCTGGAATAGGTGTAGGACTGGGGAGTTTTTGGAGGTAAAACACAAGGAGGGGTTGGGTGGATATCTGGAGGCTCAACTTAGACTATTATTGTTTTTTTAGTCCAGTTTCACCATGAAGATCAAGCTCTCATTTTTATTACCATTCATGTGAGAACTGGGTACAGAGAAGATTGGCATGTTTGACTGATTAATGTTAAAAACCAGTTTGTCAGCTTTATTCATAATCTGTTGACTCACAAGTCCACCCATTACATAGGTATGGTTGCTTTGTTTTGTGTCAACATAGCTGTCATGCTCATTTGTTTAAATTATACTTATTATTCAAACAAAACTATGGAAGTATTCTTCTACCTAATCTGTATCCTATGTATAACCAAAAATATGGTAATCTTTCCCCAAGAAGAGGCTGTAAAACACACCACCCATTTCCCCATCAAAGGGTAAAGAACTCTTCTGTTTTCTATGGAATTCATTGTCTTTCTATCTGCATCCTATTCCTCTTTATTACCTAGTTAAATATTGAGATGTGAAGTTAACTGTTATTCATACTTGTTTATTTGATGAATGAATGATGTAATGAAAGAAACATTTGTTTTATATGACATTAATAGATAATGTTCATATCAACATTAGGAGAAGAAATGTCCAAACTCTGGCAGTTTGTGTTCATGCGGGTGTCCACATGGTCATGTTGGAGGAGTTTATAACTACCCTCTTTCTCTTCCCAGTCCACATTCCTTTGTCCACAACTGGTCATTGTTCCTGGTCTGGTGGAGTGACCCAAATTTTCATTTCTGAAGGATATGAGCTCTGGTCAAGGTGGTCCGATTTGGGCTTTAGTTTCCCATTGCCCTGCATCACAGGACCTGGGAGTATGAAGAGGCACCTTAGAAAATGACCCGATTCCACACATGCTCTTCCTCATCCCTATTGTGTAGTAGCAACTCCGTTTCCTCTTGGTGGTCAGAATCAACCACTCCATCCCGTGGAGTAACCTTCTTCTTTACCTGTTGATCATCCTCAGTTATAATGAGGATGAGGATTCAGGATGATGGAGGACCTATGCTAAGAACCATGAATCCCACGAACACAGGCCAATTTCCACACTTGGTTTTCTGTGAGTTGACTTCCTTGGTCAGGAGCAATGCTGCATGGAATACCCTCATGGTGAATAAAGCATTCTGTGAGTCCAGAGATGGTAGTTCTGGCAGCAGCACTTCAGGCAAGGATGTTAACTCCCTATCTAGAGTGAGTGTCCATTACAGGAAAAACAGCACTGTCCCTTCCATGTTGAAAGTGGTCCAGTGCAGTCAGTGTGCTCTGGAGTGAGTGGCTGATGACCCCAGGGAATGGTGCCATGTTGGGAACTCAGGGTTGGCCTTTGATGTTGGCAGTTGTGTATTCAGCTGTGGCTTCAGGCAGATTGGCCTTGGCGAGTGTAAGTCCATTGTGCTGAATCCAGGAATAATCTTTACCTCTGCCACCTTGGCTGCTGTGCTCATCGATCTATTGGGCAGATGCTAGGACTGAGTGAGGAAATGGGGCCCAATATCCAAAGAATGTGTTATCACTTTTTGGATAAGATGATCTATTCTGTGTGTAATAGTACTGAGTATTTCTTTCTTATTTCCATATGAATATTCTTCATATATATTAAGCAGATAATTTTGAAGTTCCGGAATACACAAGGGCACACATGTATCAGAAGAATGAATGTCTCCTCTAGGCAAAATTAAGAACTTTGGATTTTCTCCTGTAGAAAGGGATAGAATGTGTTTGGCTCCATGCTGGATGTATTATATTGTATTAGGCAGGTAACTTATTGTATTTGGATATTAGCCTGAATGAATGAGATGTGTATGTGTGCCAAACCAGCAGAAGACGGACTCTGGTGACTTTGAGATGTGTGCAATTGGCTTGCTTGAACTATATTTCCCCCAATTCCCTCTAACACATCGTTTCTGTTTAAGGTGGGTCTCAGAGGAGATTCCTGGGAGATGTAGAGGACAGAAGGGAAGCAGTTATTCTGTAGAATTAATATGTTGTTGCTGGTCTGCTGGCTCACCTCACTGGTGTGGAGCAGTGGCTGGTCCTGTAGTAGATCTACCTTCCCCAGTATTCTCCTTTTAGCTCTTTGTATTCTGGGCTACGCATTCATTAGAACTCCGACCTCACTTTCCCATGTGCCTATATGAATATATCACAGTGGATCTCATTTTTAGGTACATCCACAAGTAACTAATATAAAACTATAAATAAATAGGAGATCAGTAGAGTAGAGGGAAGGGAACAGAGGAAGCTAGGAAGAGATGGAAAGGGGAAGTACTGGGGACTGACTTAAAGCAAATTATATTCTTTGCTTTTTAATTATGTCAAAACAAATCTGAATATTTTGTATAACTAAAAAGAGTCAATAAAAAAGGAGAATCCCAGCCCCTAATTCCATAGGCAACCAGACCTGACATTTTTTTTTGCAGGGTACTGAGGATTGAACTCAGGGATACTCGTGACTGAGCCGCATCCCCATCTCTATTTTGTATTTTATTTAGAGACAGGGTCTCACTGAGTTGCTTAGCATCTGGCCATTGCTGAGGCTGGCTTTGAACTTGCAATCCTCCTGCCTCAAACTCCGAAGCCACTGAGATTATAGGCATGCACCACTGTGCCCAACTGATTTTTTTTTTTTTTTTTTTGGTCTTTCTTTGTGGGGTTACAGCTTATGCTTTTGGATTTAGTCTGCCTCTTGTCTGCCCTGCTTTATATTACCTTCCCTTTCTAACTGCTTGTTCTTTGGACTTTAAGTCCAACATCAGCTGCTTAACCAGCTTCCACAATGTTGGTGGAAGCTTCCATGATGGCATAAGGCCAAAATTCTGTAACACAATCCATAACACTTATACATACAAATAGAAATATCTTAGTGGTTCAACTTTCTTGTTAGAACCTGCCTGATAAAATAAGAAACGGAATCCAACATCTATACATGCACATATTCACCATACATATGCATACACACATATGCATATGCATATATTTAGTGAGAAGAGACAGATTTTGGGCTTAAATTAGAGTCTGGAGATTTTGGAATTTCAGAGTGATCTTGATCATGAAGACAGAATTTACATTTCTTTGGTTTTGAAAAAAGCATATTTCAATAATTTCAGCTGCTGAATAATTACAAATAGAAAAGAAAATCTCTTTACAAATGTTTTCTCGTATCAAAAGTGCTTATTGTCACATATGCAGGATCCCATATTTCCATCATCACACTTAGTCTCCACTACTGTTTCCCAGGGACTGAGAAAGGGAACATGTGGCTGAGGAATCAGACATATCTGGCAGACTTCATCCTCGAAGGACTCTTCGATGATTCCCCAGCTCACGTTTTCCTCTTTGGCTTGACAATGGTGGTCTTCCTTGTTGCAGTGAGTGGCAACACCCTCACCATCCTCCTCATCTGTGTGGATCATGGGCTTCACACACCCATGTACTTCCTGCTCAGTCAACTGTCCCTCATGGACCTGATGCATGTCTCCACAACCATCCCCAAGATGGCAACCAACTACCTGTCTGGCAAGAAGTCCATCTCCTTTGTGGGCTGTGCCACCCAGCACTTTCTCTATTTGTCTCTGGGTGGTGCTGAGTGTCTTCTGCTAGCTCTCATGTCCTATGACCGGTATGTGGCCATCTGTCATCCTCTGCGTTACACTGTGCTCATGAGCAGGAAGGTGGGTCTGATGATGGCTGTCACATCATGGTTGGGGGCATCTCTGAACTCCCTAATCCACACAGTCATCTTGATGCACTTCCCCTTCTGTGGGACTCGGAAAATACACCACTTCTACTGTGAGTATCCAGCTGTGGTGAAGTTGGTATGTGGTGATGTCACCCTCTATGAGACCACAGTGTACATCTGCAGCATCGTGCTTCTCCTCCTCCCCATCATCCTGGTTTCTACATCCTATGGCTTCATCTTGCACAGTGTCATTGAGATGCATTTGACTGGGAGTAAGAGAAATGCCTTTGCCACTTGTAGCTCCCACCTCATTGTGGTCTCACTCTGGTTTGGTGCCTGCATCTTCTCATATATGAGGCCCAGGTCCCAGCGCACTCCACTGCAAGACAAAGTTGGTTCTGTGTTCTATAGCATCATTACCCCCACCCTGAATCCTCTCATTTATACTCTCCGGAATAAGGATGTAGCTAAGGCTCTCAGGAGAGTGATGAGGAGAGAGGTCACCTAGTGATTGCAGTTGCCCCAAATATTGAATGAAATAGAATAAGCTCCTTATGTTGATCTGGACAAACCTTTAAGAATCCATATCTCTGATGCTCTTTGACTACTGCAAGAAAGAAACAACTTACATATAACTTCACTTTTTTAACTTGGTCTCAGACATCCAAGCATCATGGGGCACATTTCATACACCCTTAGAGAATTAGGGGAAAATATTTTAAATCCCTTTAAAGAAGACTGCAAAATCTAGTGACACTTCAGAAATATTAAGATAAAGATATAAGGGCCTTTCATATTATTATTTGCATCCACAAAACACATGTAAATGATGCCACCAGAGAGTATTTATGTTGTATAAAATCAGAAGATCTTGCTTAATATCACAATCATGGGAAGTGAAGTGAAGGGTATTTTGAAAGAAAGGGTGGATGATAAGGCACCTTCTTAGACCTGCAGAGTTTCCTTAATCAGTAAGTTTTCAGAAGGGAAGTAATAATACACATATAACAATACCTATACATACTTTTTGTAACGTGTATATTTCACACATATATATCAAGTGCATATTTACTGCTGTGATCTCAGTACTGAATTTGGTATTTGGAATTTGCTTGTATAAAACTTAACGTTCTTTAAGCATATACTTATGATTTATTTTGTTCACATTGTCCTGCAATATCAAGTAGGGATATTAATTTTTATTATTTCAAAGGTTGAAAATACTGTTCCATTTTCTGAGAGTTTCTAGCCTAGTTGTTTGATATCAGAACTATGCAGATTAGAGTCTGGCACATGCTAACACTGTGATATATGGTAAATCAGTCTCTCTAGGTGCAGTAATCTCAGATGTTTACCTGGAATACTAGTTTTATTTGAGATTATTTGTTAATCGAGGATATTAGTTCTGAGCAGAAAGATGGACTCTGAATGATATAAGCAGGAAATAACTGTATTGAAGGGATATTGGAATGATGAGAAAATCAGTGAGAACCCCAAAGAACCATCTTGGAGACTATGTCTTCAAATCCACCTACTACCAAATTATCCCACAATACAAGGCAAAGCAGAGGTCAGTTTAGAATTTCTCCAATGTGGATGAGATCATTTGGGTTACTAGAAAGGCTAACATGGTAATCAAAACCATCTGATCTGAAGGAATCTCCTACCTACGACTGTGTTCTCTACTTGTGCACAAGATCTTAAGGGTCTTGCTCTTGATATTCTTCTCTCCCCTGCATTACCTTTCCCACTCTACTTGATCAATCTTATTAGCTCATAGTCAAACTTTTATAGTGTTCATCTTAAAAAGAAAATTCCCCTTCATTCTACCAAGTTTATGCTACTTTATAGGAAAATTCCTTGAAATAGTTTTCTTTACTTGATATTTCTACCTTTCTTGCTTCCATTTCCTCCAGAGCTGATTTCAATTGGCTTTCATTATCATCACTGTATCGAAACTGTTACTATGAATGCTACAAGGGCCTTCCTCTTACTACACCAATGGTGAGTGTTCAGTTCACTACAGTTATTGATAAAGCCAATCATGCTTTACTTTTTGAAAATAATTCTTTTTTCACTATTTTTAATTGGCATATCACAGTTATAGATGAAAGTGAAACTCATTATGATATGTTCGTGCATGCACATCACCTAATTTGGTTAATTTCACTCTGCTCTTCCTCCCCTTTCTCATCCTTCCTCCTCCCTCAATTCCTCTCCCTCTACTCCACTGTTCTCCCCTCTTTTTTCATGAGCCTCCCTTTAAGAAATTCCTTATTTCTCCATAGCTTCCACATAAAAGAGAAAACATTCAACCCTTGACTTTCTGTGACTAGCTTATTTAACTCAACATATTCTCCATCCGTTTATCAGAAAATGGTATAATTTCATTCTTCTTTATGGATGAGTAAAACTCCATGGTGTATATATATCACATTTTCTTAATCTAACTGTATATTGAGGAACTCCTGGGATGGCTCCATAACTTGGTTATTTTGAGTTGTACTGCTATAAACATTGGTATGTATATAGCACTGCAGAATGCTGATTTAAGTTCTTTTGGATAAATACCATAGAATGGGATAGCTGGGCCATCCTGTGTGTTGTTTCTTAGTCTTTTGAGGAACTTCCGTACTGATCCCTTCATTGGACATCACACTCAATTTAAGTCCGAATTTGTTGGCCCTTCATTTTTAATTTCCTTTGCTTGAATCTTCTCATCGTTTTAACTTCTTTAATGTTGGTTAGCTCCAAGTTTAGGCCTCAAACCCCTTCCCTATTTCCACTCATTTGTGGTTTCATTACTTTGAATATGTATTTCTGTTCTTATGTTTCCTCTGAAGTCCTGACTCAGGTACCAAATTCACAACTCCACATTTCTAGTCATCTGTCTAATGAACATATCAACCTGACAGGCACAAAAGCAAACTCACACCCCAACATACTTGTCCTTGCTGGTGTCTCCTCATCTCAGTAATGGCACCCAAATCACCAGTTGTTAGGTCAGAAACCGTGGTGTCATTGGCACCTTTTTTCTCTCATACTTCACAGTGGCCTGTGTTTTCAAAATATAGTCCTGAAACAACTGTCATGGACAGAATGTTGGAGTTCCCCCTCCCAATTCATGTTGAAATCTTAATACTCAGTGAGCTTATATTAGGAGGTGAGGCCTTTGGGAGTGATCTGGTCATGAGCATGGAGAACTTCTATGGGATTAGTACCCTTACAAGGGAAGCTCCAAAGAGCTCTCTCACCTCTTCCTCTGTGAGGACACAGGGAGGAGATGGCTGTCTGTGAACCAGAAAGTGGGCTGTCATCTGACATGAATCTGCAGGTGCCTTGATCTGGACTTCATAGCATCTAGAGTGTGAAAAATGTTTTTGTTGTTTAAGCCAGCTAATCTGTGATATTATAGCAGTCTTAAATGACTAAGACAGTGACTGTATACTGACATTTTCAGTATCATGTCTTTACTATTCTACTACAATAGTCTCCTAACTGGCGCCCCTGTTCCTGCTTCTATCCTCCATACAGTAACTACAAAGGTCCTTTCAAAACATATCATTTCATTATATTTCTTAGAATGCTTTCAGATATCTTTTTATCACACTTAGATCAAATCCTGTGCTTGAAGGGATTATAGAAACTGGCCCTCTAGTTCTTCCACCCTTTGCTTACTATGTGCCAGTCACATTAGCCTCCTTGTCTGCTTGGGCTTGCTTTCTTTTCTTTTCCCTCCCTCCCTTCCTCCCTCCCTCCCTCCCTCCCTCCCTCCCTCCCTCCCTCCCTTCCTTCCTTCCTTCCTTCCTTCCTTCCTTCCTTCCTTCCTTCCTTTCTTCCTTCCATCTTTCTTCCTTTCTTCATCTTTCCTTCTATCTTCTGTGGTACTGGAAATCAAACCCAAGTGTGGTACTCTACCATTGAATTATACCCTTATCCACTTTCTAAAATATTTTTAAATTTTGAGGTAGGGTCTCACTAAGTTGCTGAGACTGGCCTCTACTCTGTGGTCCTCCTGCCCCAGTCTCTGGAGAGTCACTAGGATTAGAGGTATATGCCACCATACCAGGCTCACCTGTCATTTTTTTAATATGCCAGCTTACACTTGACCTTTTTACTTATTATTCTCTGAGGCTTGGAAATACTAGATACTCTGTCATTACATTTTGATCTCTTCTAGAATTTAACCTTGAAAAATGTGATCCCCCAACAACCCCATCCATAGCAGCACTTTTCCTTCTCTCTCTCTCTCTCTCTCTCTCTCTCTCTCCCCTTCTTGGACTTTGTTTTTAAACACTACTTGGCATGTTATTGCATAATATCATGTTATTTATATTACATTTTTTGTCTGCTTTACTAGAATGTTAACTTCACAAGGGCGAGGACTTTGCTTTGTTTACTCACCAGTACCAAGAGCCTAGCACAGAATCAGTATTCAGTAACTATTTGTCATATGTGAATTAATAAATTAAGGAAGTTAGGTTGTTTTACTATGCTATCTGGTATTAATTACATTTAATTTAGAAGGGGAAAATATAGAAGAATAATGCCTTGGTAAGACTGACACATCTCAGAGAGCCAGAGATTACTGCCCCCAAATACAGAGGCCTGACTTGTCAGAACTTTTCTGGAGGTTGGAGAACTGAAGAATGCCAAAGTCAAGGACAGATTTCTATATCTTGCTTCCCCTACTAGTTAAAAAAAGTCATGAAGCCCCCAAGGGGCAACTTGAAGAGAAAAACTCTTAAGGTTTGAAAGTAGTTATTTCCACTCTTTTTTTTTTTTTTTTTTTTTTTTTTTTTTTTGCGGTACTGGGGATCGAACTCAGGGCCTTGTGCTTGCAAAGCAAGCACTCTACCAGCTGAGCTATCTCCCCAGCCCTATTTCCACTCTTATAGCTATTTTCTTTATTTTTCCTCATGGTGCTGGCGATCCAGCCCAGGACCTTGTATTTGCATGTACTGTACTGCTGAACTATATCCCCAGCTCTTGTTTATTTATTTATTTTTAAAATTTGTTCTAATTAGTTATATACCCCCAGCTCTTTACAGGTGTTTTCATTCTGAGAAATGGGAGATCTTTTTTGGCATTTTATATGAGATGGGCCACCCATCATTAATCTGGGTGTGTCACCTACCCTTCTAAAACTCCATCATCAGGCAGAGTTAATTTTCGCAGAAACTCTGAGTTGTTTCTGAAGGCACAGGGGTGTTACATAAACATCCAGCTCACAATCCCAGCTTGAGAGAGGCAGTGTTTCATCTGCTACCAATTCTCTTTCTCCAAATACAACTATGGTCCTGCCAGGAACACTGTTAGGATTGTTTGAGAATTAACCAATCTAAGCCAAGTTTATAGTAATGCTTAATGCTTACATCTTCCAAAGGTAAATAATATAGTGTCTTATTGCTTCCTAAGGGGTGCCCTCAGGCACAGTGGAGAAAGACTCTCATTCTGCTTCTAAAAGTTCTGAGAGGGTAACTCATTATCCATTTTGCTTGAAGGAGAAATGGCCTTAGGTAAAGATTTGCAACAATTCATTTATCCACATGGTTGGACACATAGGATAAGTTTGGGATACTTGTAATAAGAAACTTTCAGGAAGTATGGGAACTCTCACAAGGAACCAGTTTTGGACACATTATACATGACACTTCAGATCCACTGTCTCATCTGTTTCTTGAGCCTTTCTCAGTCCATCAAGCCATGTCAGTGACAATAAGCTTTATGTGAATTTTCACAAGTTTACATAAGTGCAGACCAGTAGCACATCGTCCCAAGCCTCCAATCAAAGTTTCTTCTTGACCTTGGCTTCCGTGTTGTTGCAGATCCATGAGATGCTATGGTACTTCTTCATCCTGTGTGTGCAATATTTAGGGAATGAGGACGTTAATTTCCCATAAGATGAAGCTTTGACTAATGTTTGATGGGTGTTAGCAGATGAAACCTTCCTTCCTCTTCTGCCTGGGAAAGGACATAATCTTTTTACTGCTCCTCCAAGGATAATCCTGCTAGATTGTGTATCTTCCTCTTTCTGTACATGTTTTTAGTGCACCTTATCCTGAATGTCACATCTTAATATATTACCATCTAAGCATTTTCTTCACTATACTACAGCTGTTAATGCCCCTTAAAACTTACCATAGTTAGTTGAACCAGCTATATTTCAGAACACCTAGGGTCACTCTCTAATTCTGTAGCCTGTTCTACCAGAGCATGGCAGGCCAGAAGTGAAATATAATCAATGGCCTCCAGAAGCATCTCTTAATGGATGACTGATAGGAGTTGATGGTAAATTCCCCAGTTCCCTTTCAGAGTGTTAGCATCTTGAGGAACATGTTCTTCCTTAACTTCTAAATTCTCCAGTGGAATTAATCTTCACGTACCAACAGTGATAAGAAGCTTAGCAACACATATATGGAAACTGTCTTCACTTTCTTTCTCATTTTCTCACTCCCCTGCTGGTGTGTTTTTCTGGAATGACCTCCCAATTTTGCTTCCTGGTACTTGAATCCTTGTCTCAGAATCAGCTTCTGGGAAGAATACAAACTAAGATAGTGTTATTGGAAATATATTGTGGATGTGATTGTAGAATTGAATCCCTCATGGCCTGGTGGCAAGAAGGTTCCATTACTAATGGCACATGGGGTGGTGATAACCCCAAAGTGCTGTAACACAACAATTACTAAGACTTATTTGTGGTGAAATATTAATGGAAGAGCATACACTGGTTTGTGCAGTATTTCTTTCATTTGAGAACTATGAGGTCAGTAGTAATTAAAGGGACTGTGAAATTAGTTGATTATTGTTAATTGCCACCAATGTACTGAAGGAAGAAAATCACAGGACCAAGTCATCCAACTGTCAAATTAAGGCATGGTGCAAAAGCTAATAGTACTCCTTGGTAATGTTTAAAGAGATCCTAACCTACAACTGGATTCCTATAATTGGTACCCAGACCTGATTTAGAAAGTAATCCTGGACTTACAACTCTGGCAATCTCTTAAAGACACAGCCCTAATATGAAAAAATGGAATGCTGAGACCTGGGAGGAGCACATGTAAGTGGAAATGCCTGAGAACCCTGAATGTCAAGATTACCTTAAATGCAAACAAGCATAAGGACAGAAATGACAAATAGCAGAGAGAAATAAAACAGAATAATGAAGCATTAGAGAAAAGCAAATGAAGTCAAGAGTTGGTTATTCAAAAAGATCAAGCAAATTGAAAAACCTTTAACTAGATAGACTAAGAAAAATTACTGAAATCAGAAATGAAAGTGAAGACATTACAACCAATTTTATAAAGAAGATTATAAAAGAGTTCTGTGAACAACTGTACCTCAACCAGTTGGACATCCTAGATGAAATGTGAACAAATTTATAAAAACACACAACCTACCAAGACCAAATCATTAAGGGAGGAACTATGAATAGACCTATAATTAGTAAGGAGGTTGAATCAGTAAACAAAAACCTCCCAATAAAGAAAAGCCCTGGATTGGATAGCTTTACAGTGAATATTACCAAATAATTAAGGAGAATTAACACTAATACTCCTAAAATTCTTCTAAAGTTTGAGAATGAAGGAAGATTTCCTAACAATTTTTTTTGAGAACAGAATTATGAATGCAAAATATGAAAATCAATCAGTGTAATATATCATATAACAGAAAAAGGAAAAAAATCCCCCATGATCATTTGGGTTGATGAATTTCATAATATCCAACATTCTTTTATGGTAAAAATATTAAACAAGCTAGGAATAGAAGAAAACTACCTTAACATAATAAAGACCATATGTGGAAACCCAACAACATATTCAACAATGAAAGACTGAAAAATTTCTCCCATGATCAGAAATAAAAAACAGTAATGGTTAAAATGGTTAATTTTATGTGTATTTTTCACAATAAAAATTTAATATAAAAGTTATTTTAAGTTGAATGCAAGTAATAGCATTACTATTCACATATTCATTTGAATTTTTAAAAAGGTTTGATCCACAAACCTACTGCAAACATAAATCTTAATGGAAAAATCCATTTGGAATATTCTTCCTAAAGCCAAAACTATACAAAGCTCACAATTACTACTACTTTGAAACATTGCACTAGAGAATTTTGCCAATGTAATAAGACCACAGACAGAGGTAAGGATAATGCTTAAGCAAAAAGAGACATTTTCTTATTTTATTTTTCATACCTCTAAACTCCTCTTCCTCAAATAGAAATGACTGGAACCAAGTCAGTTCAAGAAATGTACAAGAATCACTATAAATTCATGGGATGGCTCATTTGTGAGGATTCTTTCTGAGTTCTTGTTCTTCTTTTAACCCCTATCTTACTGTGACATGTGAAGAAGTGAGTTTTCCTATAAACACACTTTTCTGTATTTTATTTATGGATGAAATCATGCCCAGACACCTGCCCCATCCTCCTGAATGATCCCATTTCATCCTACTGTTGCCATTTAATGGATGCATTGGTGGGCTCTCTCTTAAACCTTCTTTTTGTTTTCTGTATTCTATGGACATATGTCTCTATCTCTGACAGAAGAAGGGCAATGATGGAATGTCTGAGGTCTTGATGTCTTGCAGTTGATGGAGTTCAGGACATGCTACCCCAAAGCGTGACACTTTGTCATTTGAGAAAACAGCAGAAGCAGGAAGGTCATTTGTTTGAATTTTGACTCGTGCAAATCTGGTTTTGGGTTACACATTAGTTCTTTTCTCTCCTAGGGAGGGCTGCTTGTTTCCTGTTTGTCTTGCTTGTGTCCTGACAACTTGGCTGTACACGTCAGGGCATGCATGCACTTTGTTGATTTTGTGGCCAGTCAGCTAAGTTCAGTTTGTCTCCCAAGAATATAGCAAAATAGAAATACAGATTGCACCTCATGTACTACTGACTGCTGCCAGCTCTTGAGGGGTAGGGGAGGGGGATAATGTTTTTACTGAACCCAGGTCTAATCATTTGTCACATGAACATCAATACTTGGGAGACCAGAACTAGTGACATGGCTCCTCAACCACCTAGCTGCACAGTCAGCACACTAATCCCCCTGAGAAGAGGCGGCCCTAGTGGTCAACACTGGTTCCCACCACCCCATGGAGCCTGCCATGCCAGAGTGGGCTCAGGGCATAGTGAGCCAGGGCAGATGCAAGCCAAGGCTCTTTGACCTGTCCAGCTGGCCTGGACTGGTGTGGATGCCCACTGCACACAACACTACAACCCGGAGCCTTCAAGCATCCACTACCTCAGCTTCCTGAGGAAATGAAAATGGAAAATGGAAGTGGAATAGACCTGAACGGGATTATAGGGATAGCCAATGACTCTTCTAAACCCTGATTAGCATAAGTTTTGACCAATAGCAAGTGCTATATGAACCCCTAGACTAGCACACTCAAGCAGCAACCCCTCTCGAGTCCCCCTCACTCTGTGGGAGTTCGGCTTCTATTTACACTTGAACAAATCCTACTCTTACACTCACTCATCCTCATCTATGGATTTTAAATGTCCAAGTCCTTTGAATTCATAAGACAAGAATGCAGAAAGAAGACATTGGTGATGAGCTGCTGGTCAACTGCAACTCTGGAGGGCATAGCACACCGTTAAGAGCTGCAACACGTTCCTTTCCTGCAGAGCCCTGTAGCTTACACAGACTCCATCCACCTGCAGAAGTGAAGAAACTCTGGTTTTACTGGCTGATAGGGAAAATGTCAGACCATCATCCTAATGACCATTTCAAGGAATTCAGGTACTTGTAAAGGTTATTTATGAGTGGAAATGAGGGTAGTGAGGTAACGGACAGAAATGCTGCAGGCTGCTCAGCATCTAACCATGCAGTAACCACTTTTGTGGTCCAGGGGGATGCTTTCCTTTCTGTTCATCCCTGTGATTACAAGCATCCTCCCCTGGGCCAGTTCTGTAATCTTTTAGATTACAAGTTTAGGTGCAAGTTAAACATTATTCTTCTTTTAATTAGAGACCAAAATTAGCAAGTCCTTTGCCCACCCTTTGATGTTATTAGAAGACCACCAGGTGTTCCACATTCTGACAAACTGAAGAAAGATTACTGATTAAGAGTAATGTTTTCCCCTCATTGTTCCCTATCTATGGAATGGTTAATCCTAGTAGTTAATATCCCAGCCACTTAAATAATTTTCTTAGAAGTTATACTGGGCGAAGAGAAAAATAGAACATTATCATGGGAAATTTTGCAAGATAAAGTTTATCTTGATTTGGGGGGTGTAAGACAAAATGGTGTGGCCATTACTACTGTAACATTATTTATTTTGGCTATTTTTGGAAGTGGTTATGGATCATGGACTGCATCTGTTTTGTTGCTTCTTTTGGGATTAAGACACAAAGTTCTTATTGGTTTTGGTTCTATGTTGCCATATAAGTACTTTTGGTTTAGAAGAAAAAGAGGGAAAATGTTTGACACTACAGGAAACAATATTATTCTTTGTCCTGACTGAATTTGGACAATAGATATTTGAAGGGATAACTTTCAAAACTGCCTAATGGGTACTGGATTTTGTTTTAGAGTTAGGGAATGGGTGAATGTGTTACATCTAGATCAAGGATTTTTTTGTGGAACACTGTGAGTGTACTGTATCCCATTGACTTATTCACTTTAAAATGGTTAATTTTATATTATGTGATTTTTATCTTTATTCATACTTTTTAAAACTCTCTGCCCAAGAATGATGATGAATGGTTAACCAGGATCATTCTCATAGCCTGAAATTCCCTCTATCCTTTCCTTTTGTCCAAACACTCTTCTGTCCATGGTAGTGCAAGAAAGACATCACTCCACTGGAATAAACCTCACTACATCCAGGTAGCTGTAGGTTGCTTACCTCTGCCTCCTCTAAACTTCAAGTGCCTTTGAAGACATCTCCTTGCAGTGGATTTTCCACCAAAGGTATTTGGGCATGGCTTCCTTTGTAACAGTCTCACTAACAACTGTGTCTTACAGATCTGTTCCTCCAATTACCTCATAGGACCATTCAGACTAATAGACAGGGCCCTGTGGCCCTGGGGGTAACAATGTATCCAATCAGAATAAGCCATCTTGTGCAGGAAATTGGGAGTGGTCTGATCTTGATTTTCACAGAGCTCCTGGAAAAAGTCAAGGGGGTTGGTGGACACTGTGGTGACGTTTGAGGACTGTTTTCAAACGTGTGCAAAAGTGTAGTGATGCACAGAAGCTAATTCTAACTAAGGGGGCTGGATAAAAAATTAAAAAAAAAGAGAAATACTAAGAAAAAAAAGGGAGAGGGACTTGAATCAAAAAAGAGAACAGTTTGCCAGTAAATGGATGGAACTGGAGACTACCATGCTAGGTGAAATAAGCCAGTCCCAAAACACCAAAGGCTGAATGTTGGATCTGGGAGTGAAAAATAGGAGTTCATTGGCTTAGACAAAGGGGAATGAAGGGAAGGGAGAGGGAATGGGATTAGGAAAGACAGTAGAATGAATGGGACATCACTTTTCTATGCTCATATATGAATACACAACCAGTGAAACTCTACACCATGTACAACCACAAGAATGGGATCCTAATTAGAATAAACTGTACTCCATGTATGTATAATATGTCAAAATACACTCTACTGCCATGTATATCTAAAAAGAACAAATAAAAAAGAGGAAATATCGGTGACATGTGTGAAGAGGATCAAGGAGGAGGAAGAAGGATCAGGAAAAGGGAAGAACAGTGGAATGACTCTGACCCAACTTTCCAGCGTGCTGGCATGAATGTGGCATAGTGGGTTCCGGCATCAGGTGTATCCACAGGACACCAATTTGCTTTTCAAATTTTCTAATTTGAAAAGCAAAAAAAGGAAACTGTAAATAGATTGAAGAGGATCACTGGAGTGGAGGGAAGGGAGCAGGAGTGTGGGGACTGAATTGGAGTGGGTTCTGTTCCCTGCTTTTGTGATAATGTCAGGGTATATCCTGGTGTTGTATATAACTAAAAATAATAAATTTAAAACAAAACAAAACAAAAAATCAAAAAAGCAATGGGTGCTTATGGGGAAGATGGTTCAGTACCTTCATCTGATAGTCAAAAACACCCTTGTCCCAAGTGAAGGTCAAAATCTCCAGGCGTGTCCTGAGGTGATCTGGAGGGAATGTGGCAATGGGCCCCTTCTTCCTCCTGCACTTCACTTACCTTGAGGTCTGGTCAGTTCAAGAAGCTTCACAAAACTATATATATTTTTTGTCAATAAATTTCCTTGTTAATTGACTTTTTAATCACTGTGACAAAATATGCAAGATAAAGAACTTAAAAGGAGGAAGGATTTACTTGGGCTCACAGTTTCAGAGATTTCAGTCCATACTGGTTGGCTCCAGAGCTTTGAGTGTATAGCAAGAACATCAGGGTAGGGAGCGGGTGACAGAGGAGAGCTGCTTATCCCCTGTTGACCAGGGTGCAGAGAGACAAGGGAATGGACCAGGCTTATAATATCCTCCTCAAAGGCATTCCACTGATGACTCAACTGTGTCCAACTGTGCTCCACTCCTAAATGTTGGGGTACCTCCCAAAAGGGTCACATGCTGGTGATCAAGCCATCAACATATGAATATTTAGGGGGACATTTTAGAGCCAAACCTAATACAAACTCTTTCCCCTTTTGCTTTGAGATCTACATAGTGTTCCTGAAAGAAAAACAAAAACAACAGAAACCGAGTAATGACATCCTTCCCATTTACAGAAAATGTAAGTTGTTTGAAAGTATTTTCTTTATTTTAATCTATGTTCTTACTTTAGGAAAGTTTATATGTGCAGGTAAAATGCTGAAATGATATAAGAGGGTAAGAGGATAATGCTTTAATTCCATTAAGAAGAATGTTTCCTTTAAGTGTTTTTAAAATTTTATTTGTTCTTTTTAGTTATACATCACAATAGGGTATAGTTTGGCAATTTTTAAAATATGTTTTGTAGTTGTCATTGATCTTTTTTTAAAAATTTGTTTTTATTGTAAACACATGGGATACATGTTGTTTCTGTTTGTACATGGAGTAACAGCATACCATTTGCATAATCATACATTTACATAGAGTAATGATGTTTGATTTATTCTGTTATTTTTATCCTTCCCCCCCACCCCTCCCACCTCTCTTTTCCTTCTATACAGTCCCTCCTTCCTCCATTCTTGCCCCCCTCCAACCCCCCAATGTGTCATCATCCGCTGATCAGTGAGATCATTCATCTTTTGGATTCTTGAGATTGGCTTACCTCACTTAAAATTTCATCCATTTGCCTGCAAATTTCATCTCCAATTTCATCCATTTGCCTGCAAATGCCATAATTTTATTTTTCTTTATAGCTGAATAATATTCCATTGTGTGTGTGTGTATATATATATATATATATATATATATATATATATATATATATCACAGTTTCTTCATCCATTCATCAATTGAAGGGCATCTAGGTTGGTTCCAGTCTGGCTATGGTGAATTGAGCAGCTATGAACATTGATGTGTCTGTACCTCTGTAGTATGCTGATTTTAAGTCCTTTGGTTATAGGCCGAGGAGTGGGATAGCTGGGTCAAATGGTAGGTCCATTCCAAGTTTTCTAAGGAATCTCCACACTGCTTTCCAGAGTGGCTGCACTAATTTGCAGCCCCACCAGCAATGTGTGAGTGTTCCTTTTTCCCCACATCCTCTCCAACACCTATTGTTGCTTGTATTCTTGATAATTGCCATTCTAATTGGGGTGAGATGGAATCTTAGTGTAGTTTTGATTTGCATTTCTCTTATTACTAAAGATGGTGAACATTTTTTCCTATGTTTGTTGATTGCTTGTAGATCTTCTTCTGTGAGGCATCTGTTCATATCCTTAGCCCATTTGTTGGTTGGGTTATTTGTATTCTTGGTGTAGAGTTTTTTGAATTCTTTATATATTCTGGAAATTAGTGCTCTATCGGAAGTATGAGTGGCAAAGATATTCTCCACTCTGTAGGCACTCTCTTCACATTGCTGATAGTTTCCTTTGCTGAGAGAAAGCTATTTAGTTTGAATCTATCCCAGTTATTGATTCTTGCTTTTATTTCTTATGCTATGGGAGTCCTGTTAAGGAAGTCTGATCCTAAGTCAACAAGGTGGAAATTTGGACCTACTTTTTTCTTCTATAAGATGCAGGGTCTTTGGTCTGATTTCAAGGTCCTTGATCCATTGTGAGTTGATTTTTGTGCAGGGTGAGAGATAGGGGTTTAGTTTCATTCTGTTGCATATGGATTTCCAGTTTTCCCAGCACCATTTGTTGAAGAGGCTGTCTTTTCTCCATTGCATATTTTTGGCACCTTAGTCTAGTATGAGAAAATTGTATTTATTTGGGTTTGTGTCTGTGTCCTCTATTCTGTACCATTGATCTACATGTCTATTTTGGTGCCAATACCATGCCGTTTTTGTTACTATTGGTTTGTAGTATAGTTGAAGTTCTGGTATTGTGATACCCCCTGCTTCACTCTTTCCACTAAGGATTGCTTTAGCTATTCTGGGTTTCTTATTCTTCCAGATGAATTTCATGATTGCTTGCTCTATTTCTGAAAGGTACGTCATTGGGATTTTAGTTGGAATTGTATTGAATCTGTATAGCACTTTTGGTAGTATGGCCATTTTGACAATATTAATTCTGCCTATACAAGAACATGGGAGATATTTCCATCTTCTAAGGTCTTCCTCAATTTCTTTCTTCAATGTTTTGTAGTTTTCATTGTAGAGAACTTTTACCTCTTTGGTTAGATTGATTCCCAAGTATTTTATTTTTTTTGAGGCTATTGCAAATGGAGTTGTTTTCCTCGTTTCCCTTTCAGCTGTTTCGTCGCTTGTGTATAAAAATGCTTTAGATTTATATGTGTTGATTTTATAGCCTGCTATTTTGCTGAATTCATTGATGAGGTCTAGAAGTTTTCTGGAGGAGTTTTTTGGATCCTCTAAATATAGAATCATGTCATCAGCAAATAGTGACAACTTAAGTTCCTCTTTTCCTATTCATATCCCTTTAATTTCTTTGGTCTGCCTAATTGCTCTGGCTAGAGTTTTGAGGACAATGTTGAATAGAAGTGGTGAAAGAGGACATCCCTGTCTTGTTCCCGTTTTTAAAGGGAATGGTTTCAGTTTTTCTCCATTAAGAATGTTGTTGGCCATGGGCTTAGCACAAATAGCCTTTACAACGTTCAGTTATGTTCCTACTATCCCTATTTTTTCTAGTGTTTTGAGCATGAAGGGATGTTGTATTTTGTCGAACGCTTTTTCTGCATCAGTTGAAATAACCATATGATTCTTATCCTTAAGTCTATTGACATGATGGATTATGTTTATTGATTTATGAATGTTGAACCATCCTTGCATTCCAGGGATGAACCCCACTTGATCCTGGTGCATAATTTTCTTAATATGTTTTTTAATATGGTTTGCCAATATTTTGTTAAAGATCTTTGCATCTATATTCATCAAGGATATTGCTCTAAAATTTTCTTTCTTTGATGTGTCTTTTCCTGGTTTGGGAATGAGGGTGATATTAGCTTCATAGAATGAGTTTGGTAGGGTACCCTCCTTTTCTATTTCCTGGAATACTTTGAGAAGCATTGGAATGAGTTCTTCTTTGAAGGTCTTGTGGAACTTGAGTGAGAATTCGTCTGGTACTGGGCTTTTCTTGGATGGTAGCTATTTAATGGCTTCTTCTATTTCATTGCTTGATATTGATCTCTTTAAATTGTGTATGTCCTCCTGGTTCAGTTTGGGAGGAGCATATGTCTCTAGAAATTTGTCAATTTCTTCGGTAGTTTCTATTTTGTTGGAATACAGATTTTCAAAGTAGTTTCTCATTATGTTCTGTATCTCAGTGGTGTCTGTCGTGATATTTCCTTTTGCATCATGTATTTTAGTAATTGGAGTCTTCTCTCTCCTTCTCTTTGTTAGTGTGGCTCAGGGTTTGTCTATTTTGTTTACTTTCTCAAAGAACCAACTTTTTGTTTTGTCAATATTTTGAATTGTTTTTTTTTGTTTCAATTACATTGATTTCAGCTCTGATTTTAATTATTTCCTGTCTTCTACTACTTTTGCTGTTATTCTGTTCTTCTTTTTCTAGGGCTTTGAGCTCTAATGTTAGGTCATTTAGTTGTTTGCTTTTCATTCTTTTCTGGAATGCACTCCATGCGATGAATTTTCCTCTTAATACCACTTTCATAGTGTCCCAGAGATTTTGATATGTTGTATTGTCATTCTCATTGACCTCTAAGAATTTTTTAATCTCCTTCCTGATGTTTTTTGTTATCCATGTTTCATTCAATAGCATATTATTTAGTCTCCAGGTGTTGGAGTAATTTGTTTTTTATTTTGTCATTGATTTCTACTCTCATTCCATTATGATCTGATAGAACACAAGGCAGTATCTCTATTTTTTTTTTCTTGCATTTCCTAAGTTTGCTTTGTGGCATAACATATGGTCTGTTTTCGAGAAGGTTCCATGTGCTGCTGAGAAGAAAGAGAATCCGCTCGTTGATGGATGGAATATTCTATATATGTCTATTAAGTCTAGGTTATTGATTGTGTTATTGAGTTCTATGGTTTCTTTGTTTGGAAGATCTATCTAGTGGTGACAGCGGTGTGTTAAAGTCACCCAGAATTATTGTGTTGTGGACTATGTGATTCCTGAAATTGAGAAGGATTTGTTTGATGTACAGGGATGCACCATTTTGGGGGGCATAAATATTTACTATCGTTATGTCTTCCTGATTTATGGTTCCCTTAAGCAGTATGAAATGTCCTTCTTTATCCCTTCTGACTAACTTTGTCTTGAAGTCTACTTTGTCTGATATAAGGATGGAAACCCCCCTTTTTAACTGAGTCCATGTGCATGGTAGGTTTTTTCCCATCCTTTCACCTTTAGTCTGTGGATGTCTTTTTCTATGAGATGAGTCTCTTGCAGGCTGCATATTGTTGGGTCTTTCTTTTTAATCCATTCTGCCAGTCTATGTCTTTTGATTGATGAGTTTAGGCCCTTAAAGTTCAGGGTTATTATTGAGGTATGATTTGTATTCCCAGTCATTTGGCTTATTTTTGGTTTTTAAGTTGGCTTGGTTTCTCCTTTGAATGGATTTTTCTATAAGGTAGTTACTTCCTTTGCTGCCCTACATTGTTGTTTTTCATTTTCTCTTCATGGAATATTTTGTTGAGAACATTCTGTAATGCAAGTTTTCTATTTGTAAATTCTTTTAACTTTTGTTTATCATGGAAGGATTTTATTTCATCTTCAAATCTGAAGGTTAGTTTTGCTGGGTATAGGATTCTTGGTTGGCAACCATGTTCTTTCAGAGCTTGAAATATGTTGTTCCAGGTCCTTCTAGCTTTTAGAGTCTGGGTTGAGAAGTCGGCTGCTATCCATATTGGTCTCCACCTATATGTAATCTGATACTTTTGTCTCACAGCCTTCAAAATCCTATCTTTATTTTGAATGTTAGGCATTTTCATTATAATGTGCCTTGGTGTGGATCTGTTGTGATTTTGTGCATTTGGTGTTCTGTAAGCCTCTTGTGTTTGATTTTCCATTTCATTCTTCAGGCTGGGGAAATTTTCTGATATTATTTCATTGAATAGGTTGTTCATTCCTTTGGTTCCTCAATCCCAATAATTCTTAAATTTGGTCTTTTCATGATGTTCCATAGTTCTTGGAGATTCTGTTCATGATTTCTTACCATCTTCTCTGTTTGGGCCACTTTATTTTCAAGATTAAATATTTTGTCTTCATTGTCTGAGGTTCTGTCTTCCAAGTGGTCTAGTCTTTTGGTGATGCTTTCCTTTGAGTTTTTATTTGGTTTATTGTTTCCTTCATTTCATGGATTTCCATTTGGTTTTTTTTTTTTTTTTTTTTTTTGAGAATCTCTATCTCTTTGTTGAAATGATCTTTTGCTTCCTGCAGGTGCTCTTTCAGCTTATTGGTATTATCATTCATTGCCTGCATTTGCTCTCTTACCTCATCCTTTTCTTTGCCAATCATCTTAATCATGTATTATCTGAAGTTATCTGAAGTCCTTTTCTGACATTTCTTCTAACATACTCTCATTGGCTTCCTTTAATATAGAATATAGATTTGTTTGGATCATTTTCTTCCCTTGTTTTTTCATGTTGTTCATGTATCTCACCCTCTAGCTGAGCAGATCTGGGGTATTGCAGATTTCCCCCTATAGGCTTATTAGTGGTTCTATAGGTTTCCAAAACCCTTTCTTTAAGGGGAGATCAATATTAGCAATGCCCAAATCAGACACTCTGCAATCCTAGACCAAATAGCCCCTATGAGGACAATAACAAAATTGTCATAATAAACAGAATGAGTTCAAATATTATCTTCAATAAAACAAACAGATATGTAATAAGATCTGCAGTTTCTAACGAAGGACAAGGAGGATGCAGAGGGATGTAGAATGTGGCTCTTAATGGGATAAGAAAAGAATATACAGAAGTTCTAGATAATAGAAAAGGTGAGAGTGTAATCAAAAGAAATTGGATGTTAGCATGCAAAAAAGGGAGAAAGAGACTCTGAGGGAACAGGTAAACAAAAGGAAAAGAGAGCAAGAAAAGTAAAGAAATAAAAAGTTAAATTTTTTCTGTAAGGAGAAAAAAGAAAATCTACCGTATAACAGTCATATAGTAATGAAACCTCCCAGTGTTCAGTAGCCTGATGCATGAGAAGCTTGCATCTCATGCATCAGCCTCAAGTCTCCAGCAGGCATCTCTGGATGGGATTTGCCCCACCTAAAGATCGGAGCTCTGGCTTCCAGGATTATCCAAGATGGCCACTCTGGCTTTGAAATGTGTTGGCAAATGGGGAGCTGCAGCTCAAGGTGTGGACGTGATAAGCTGGAGGTCCTGGAGGCAGGGTGTGGTTGGTCAGGCAGGGGCCCTGGAGGTCGGGTGTGTTTGGTGTGGGTTGTAGGATCCTGGAGGCCGGGTGCAATCAGTCGGCCTGGGGTTTTGGTGATAGGATGAAGTCACTTGGTCTGGAGGTCCTGGTGGCAGGGAGCAGTCAGTTGATGTGAGGATCCCAGAGGCAGGGAGTGATTGGTCGGGCTGAGGGCTCTTGTAGATGGGGCTCAGTCTGTCTGGCCAGGGGTCCTGTGGGGCCTGGCTGTTGTCTCAAAATGGCGGCAGCCATGTGTAATCAAACCTGCAGGTACTGTGACAGAGAACTTCTAGGCAACAGCATGCAGCTGGTGCTCCACTGGCTGTCGGCGATCAGTTTGCTGACCGTTGTCGGATGATTGGGTGTGAACCTCGTGCGTTGGGTGATGGATAGGTGTAAGGCCGGTGATGGACCGGCCAGAGGCTGGCAAATGGCGGATGATAGGCGCCTGACAGGCGCCTGACAGTGAGCAATCTGCACTCAAAAAAGGCATCGATATGCTGGCAGACTGTAGGTCATCACAGCAGACAAATGGGGTAAACACCAGGGATTCAATAAGCAGCAAAAACTGCCTCACCAAGAAACAGATATCCTCTGCTTGAAACTGGAGTTACGGAGTGACAAGGAACGCAGCCTCCCTCTACTCCACCATCTTGGATCCCCCCATAAATTTTTACCTTTAATAGAGTCTAGATATTTTGGAATTTCAGAGTGATCATGATCATGAAGACACATTTCTCTGGTTTTGAGTAAAGTGTATTTCAATAATTTCAGCTGCTGTATAATTACAAATTGAAAAGAAAATCTCTTCACAAATGTTTTCTCAGATCAAAAATGCTTATTGTCACATGTGGAGGATCCCATATTTCCTGCATCACACTTAGTCTCCACTCCTGTTCCCCAGGGACTGAGAAAGAGAACATGTAGCTGGGGAATCAGATGTCTCTGGCAGACTTCATCCTCGAAGGGCTCTTCAATGACTCCCCAGCCCAAGCTCTTCAGCTTGACAATGGTGGTCTTCCTTGTTGCAGTGAGTGGCAACACCCTCACCATCCTCCTCATCTGTGTGGATCATGGGCTTCACACACCCATGTACTTCCTGCTCAGTCAACTGTCCCTCATGGACCTGATGCATATCTCCACAACCATCCCCAAGATGGCAGCCAACTATCTGTCTGGTAAGAAGTCCATCTCCTTTGTGGGCTGTGCCACCCAGCACTTTCTCTATTTGTCTCTGGGTGGTGCTGAGTGTCTTCTTCTAACTCTCATGTCCTGTGACCCGTATGTGGCCATCTGTCATCCTCTGCGTTACACTGTGCTCATGAGCAGGAAGGTGGGTCTGATGATGGCTGTCACATCATGGTTGGGGGCATCTCTGAACTCCCTAATCCACACAGTCATCTTGATGCATTTCCCCTTCTGTGGGACTCGGAAAATACACCACTTCTACTGTGAGTATCCAGCTGTGGTGAAGTTGGTATGTGGTGACGTCACCCTCTATGAGACCACAGTGTACATCTGCAGCATTGAGCTTCTCCTCCTCCCCATCATCCTGGTTTTCTACATCCTGTGGCTTCATCTTGCACACTGTTATTGAGATGCATTTGACTGGGAGTAAGAAAAATGCCTTTGCCACTTGTAGCTCCCACCTCATTGCGGTCTCACTCTGATTTGGTGCCTGCATCTTGTCATATATGAGGCCCAAGTCCCAGCACACTCCACTGCAAGACAAAGTTGGTTCTGTGTTCTATAGCATCATTACTCTCACACTGAATCCTCTGATTTATACTCTCCAGAATAAGAATGTAGCTAAGGCTCTGAGGACAGTTTAAGGAGGGATAATATCACCTGATGACTACACCCATGGTTGTCCCAAATGTACAGTATTATTATGGGTAAATCTCTAAGAATTTTCAAGAATCCAGATCCCTGATGTTCTTTGACTATTGCAAGAATTAAGTAATTTACATATAACTTTTCTACTTTAACTTAGTGTCAGGAATTCAAGCAGCATTGTGTGTGTGTCTATAATCTTTCAGAGTATTAGGGAAAAACCTTTACAAATTCCATTAAAAGAAGACACATGAAGTTCAGTGACACCCTAAAAAAATTTATGATAAAGATATAAGGACGTTTTCTTTTATTTTCATTGACAAAACATATGTAATTATGCCACCAGAGAGTATTTATGGAATCTGAAATTAGAATTTGTACTTAATGTCAGAATCATGGGAAGTAAAGGGTGTTTTGAAAGAAAGGATGGATGATACAAAATTTATACAGAGAGACCTTTAGAGTTATTTGAATCAGTGTTTAAGAAGTTATAATGGAAAGAATAAAAAGGTTAGGGTATGAGATGGGTTTAGAGACTCCCAAGAGAACAAGAGAGGCTGAATCTTCAGGTCTGGTACTGAGGTGGTCACCTCATTTCCATCACACAACAGATAGTACTCTGCACAGACACTGAGAAAGCCCAGCCAAGGTCCAGCATCTCTAGTAAATAAAGAGTAGCATCAACCCATAAATCCATCTTCAATTCCATTTATTATTCACAGAGCAAATCAAGATGTCTTTTGTTCTGAGATACATCTTCCTTGAAGAACAGAGCAGAAATCCTTAGGGAGATTCAGATTCTACTTTACAGGCTCATCTCTTGGCACAATCTTTAGAACAATGGGTTTTTCTGGTTGAAGTAATATTTTCCTGCTTAATTTCAGAGGGATCTGCAAACATTAAGCAAGCGTATTTAGAAGTAGTAAATGAAGCATCAACAACAGAAGGAATTAGAAAAGGTACATTAAGGACAATAAATCTGTAGAAACATATGAAAACTACTTTTAGCCTCATGTGTCTGGGATTCCTTACATTTATTCTATAAATTGTGTCAACATTGGATAGTGAAAGCATACATACATCTGTTCATTCAACAAAATATTTCATGAGCATCTATTCTCTACCATGCCTGAGATAAAATCATGTTGGCTTGTGTTCTTTTTTATTTAAATTTGTAGCAACAGAGCTGGGGACAGGGCTCGGTGGTAGAGCACTTGCCTGGCAGGTGTGAGGCCCTGGGTTCTCCAGCACCACAAAGAAAAAGTTTTAGGTAAAAGGGATGATTTTAAAAAATTTAAACCAGATTTTTGGCATTATGTCAAACTCTTTGTAAAGTTATATAAAGTGAACTTCATGGATGTTTGCTCAGGTTACTTCATTGGTGGGTTACACCGGTAACCCTGAATAGGTTTTATAATTCGAACTATATGAGCAGTCCTTCCCTTCTAAAAAAGTCCAGTCGGGCTGGGGTTGTGGCTCAGTGGTAGAGAATTTGCCTAGCATGTGTGAGGCACTGGGTTTGATTCTCAACACCACATATAAATAAATAAAAAATAAAGGTCCACCCACAACTAAAAAACTATTTAAAAGAGTACAATCGTGCCTCTTGATTGAACGCATGTAGTTTAAAGATGGAAAAGACCTTCAGGGAGCACAGGCTTCCCGCCCCTGCAAAAATCTTCTTTTTCTCTTTGCTTCTAAGAGTAGTGAAAATGAAGAACTTCTGAGTCCTAAAGAGTTTTGAGTAGCCCTTTGGCCCCATCCTCATTGAGGCATTCCTTTAGTGTTGGGGGTACCTCCAACAGAGTAATCTCCTGTCCCAGGAGAGGGAAGGAAGAAAATTGTTTTGGAGATTGAGAAGTTCCATCCTGGGAAAGACTAGGAGCTTGCCGAAAGTACCTGTCCCATCCCAGTTGTACTAGAGACCTACTTTCTCTCAGATCTAAGTTCCCTATATGTATATACTTAAAGGGTTGCTCCATGGCTGCCTTGAATTCTCAAATAAAATGGTAACCACATTGATCCTCCTCCTTTTCCATATGGAAAACTAACAGATGGGGAGGAATTGCATATTAAATGAACAATCCCTAGAAATAAGCCACATAAGACCTTGCCTTTTATGACTCAATGACAACTTTACATTCTTCACAGGACAGATTCCACATCATTCAATAAATGTAACACATTACTATTCTTAAATTTCAAATACTGAAAATATTTTCTGCATAAGGAGAAACCCATGCATGCACACATACACACAGAGAAAGAAAGAGAGAGAGAGAGAGAGAGAGAGAGAGAGAGAGAGAGAGAGAGAGAAATGTCATTTGTAAAATTTTAAAATTAAAAAGAGCAAAGCATTGACAGCCAAGAACTCTAAATCAATGACAAATCACTCCTTAAATATTTACTGAATGCTTGTCATGGGTGAGGTTCCCTACAAGGCACCACTGGGAGTTTATGAAAGGCAAAAATGAGTGATGTAGTTAAGTGGGATGTTGTAGTTAAGATACAGAAAAAATAGGCCTCCAAGTGGGATGCTTTAATGACAAAATATTAACTTAGATGATGATAATGGTTTGCAGTAACCAATAACAAAACAGAGGACTGAATGGGCCTTGCATTAGATGGGGTAGACTCCTCGGAGAAGTTGGGAATTGAACCAGAACTTGAAGATGAGAATAGAATAATAAGGGGAAATAAGATTCATAGAGTTATTCCTGAAATGTAAAAGAAGTCGTTTTTCTGCATCAGGACTCCTGGAAGACGGAGTCAATCAGGATAACCCTAGACTCTATACATCCTTCATATCTTCAAGACACAATTGATGTCAATGATTCTCAACTTTGTCTGAGAATGAGAACCAATTGGGAACTTTTAAAGTCACACTCTAGGCAAGTGATTTTTAGAATTTTGGAGATGACCCAAGCCTCTGGTATTTTTAAAATTCTGTGGTGATTTCAATGTCCACCCAATAGTTGAGAACCACTGTCACAAAGCTTCTATAAGTTCTGTTGAGCACTCAAACATCACCACAACAGGATCTTCACAGCATCTTCATTTGACTTGAAACTGAGTTTAAACTTTGCTTAAGTTCAAAGATACTGCACATAATCATGTCAAGCTAATCTGCATTGACTCTACCTGATTTTTATACTTGGGTCTTCATAAAACCACAGATATAGAGCTCCAAAACTGAAGGACTGTAAAATCTCACAAGTGTCTTAAAAGAGATTCTTTGGCCATAGAACATACTATTAAGATGAATGAGCATGTACTTTTCTTTACTTCTTCAGAAAGTATACCAACCTGTGTTTCCTTGCAAGGGTGGATGGAGAAGTTCTGCAATACTCTTATGAGAGCAAGTTTCATGTTCATGAGAGCAAACCTCATGCCAATGCAGTTTCTGGGTCCATTTCCAAAGGGCATGTATACGTAAGGATTGATGCTGTCCTTATTCTTTTTACTGAACCTGATTCCACAATAGTAGATGAAAGAAAATTAATGAGACATAAATCTATAAACATAAATCTATGTTGTATCTTAAACATTCATTAGCAGCAATATGCAGGATGCTTTTGTGGAATGGTCATTGAAATCCTGCTGTGTTTTTGCTATAATAATTGAAACCTACAGACTTCTTTCATTCCCCTTACTCTGGAGGAGCTCTCAGTCTTGTTAAGATGTGATGAATGCTGTTTAAAAGAAAATTTTTCTTTAAATACTAAAATTTTCAGGATTGTGATGTGTTCACACTCTGAAAGAACTCACAAGACTAGAATTGAAGAAAAAGTATGTTGCGGCTTCAACTCACACTCCTGCTTCTCATATATTTATTGATGAAGAAGGAGAAAATGCTTCCAACTAATGATCTATCTCTTCTCTTCTCTAGACTCTTCTTTTTCAACTCCTTCTCTCCCTTCCTCCATCGCTCCTAATTCCTCTCTTCCTCTACCTCCTCCTCATCCTTTTCTTTCTCTCTGTCTCTGCCTCTCTTTGCCTCATCACTGACTTCTGAGTCTGTCTGTCCCATCAGGTTACAAATAATTCCTTGAATGTTAGACCCATGTGTTATTCAAATCAATTTCTAGTTATTTCATTGTTTTAAGGAGAAAGTGTTGATTTGGGGAAAGTGATAATGACATTGTGATTGTTTTAGAAAGGATTCTTATATATTTGAGAACATTTTGACATATTTACAGATGATTGTGATTCACAATAACATGGAAGTTGAGAGAGGGTGTGGTGGTGTGTGGAGGGGCTGCTGACATTGGTGGATAGTTGTTGGAAGCAGGTGATGGGCAGATGGAGAGGCTTTAAAAGTGTTTTCTACTTTTAAAAGTGTTTTAAAAGTGTTAGACTATTGTCTGTAGGTTATTCTTGTGTGTAGGTCAAATGTTCTCCATACCATACATTTTGGTAATATTTCTCAGCCTGGTCTAGTCCCTGATATGCCATAAGCACTTAGTATCCATTCATGCCTTGGTGAATCAAAGAGAAGTACAGTCTCTGATTTTGAGTCTGTGAAGTATCAAAAAGTGGAGGTGCTGAACTTGGAGGAAACTAGCACTGGGGATACCATGACCCCACAAGACAAGATCACTGTCATCAGGAAGTGTGAAGTTAGGGCCAGAGTCTTGATCTCATGCTACCTGAAAACTTTATTCTCTATTTTACTTAACAATACAACAACAGGAAAAATTACAATAACTCTTCTCAGAGTGCAAACTGTGACCTTGGATCCAAATTCTTAGAAGAGCAAGGCCAAAACACCTCTAAGGAGAGATGTCTCAGGCGTCTTGGGAGCAGATTATTTGACTTTGAAATAGTCACCAACTACAGAGAGTATGAGGAAACTGGCCCAGAACACAGTCAGAGGTGGGACTGGGAGGATCTGAGCTCTCTCGGTCCTCAGTGAGGCTGCTTGAACGTCCCAGGGGAGGATTTTCAGACTTTAGCTTATATTTAACAACCCACACTGGAGGAACCAGGAACCAACGTTTAATCAAATTGAAAATGGAAATGTTTCTTAAAGCTGGTAGTATATTCAAAGAGCTAAAGGGAACAGGACAAAACCCTGAAAGGATTAAAAAATGTAAGCATCTAAGATAAGATAGTGGTTAAATAACAGAAAAGTTGATAGATTACTGTTAAATAAAATAAGTAACAGCTCAAAATCAAATATAATGTGATAGCATTTTGGCTCTTAAAATCTACACATTCATACAAAAATGTCCATAAAGACAGGTATCATATTAATAATACATAGGGCTTATCTTGAGGTTCTAGGGCTGTAAAGGGCTATAGTCATTTCTTTTTTCTAATGTTTGTTTTGTAAAGTTTCAACAATTACTGCTTTTGTAAAAGACTTCTTAAAAGACAAGAAAATTTCACCATCACACATGTTATCTGCACTGAGAGACCTCAGATTATGTGTGAGTCAGCCTGGTTAAGGGTGGATTCCCTTTCTCAGGGGCCCCATACCTTTCAGGGGAGAACTTTTCAGGTTCTGGCCAGTACTTGGGGTTTTGGTGAAGACTATATATTGGTACAGCCACCACTGTTCCTTTGGGAATGAACACCCCATTGATTTCAACATCTTTTTTACAGACTCTCACAATTCTTTCAATAACTGGGTATAATCTGAGAGTTTCATTCACCACCATGTCCAGATACTCCATCTCAAATAGTACATCATATGTGACAGGTGCCTGGCAAGAAAGAGATTTTTATAAATTAAGGTTTGGAAATAACTTTAAACTCTATTGACACAGTTCACTGAAGTTTTCAGAGCTCCCCAAATAACTCATATAGGAAAAACAACATAGCATTTTCAAAGCATTTAATGACCATTTTGTCCTTTGACCTGCTCAATGAAACACTGAGATGCAGACACTTCACCTCTCCTCTCCCTTTCCAGGAACCATTCACTCACCTTATTGGGCAAAGCCGCATCAATCTCCTGCTGCAGCTTCTTCTGGACCTCAGGGTGAGTGGCCAATGTATAAATAATGAAAGAAAGAGTACTGCTAGTGGTGTCATAGCCAGCAAAAATAAATATAATAGACTGGGCTACAAGCTCCAGATCAGATAGACCTACGAAGAGAGGAAAGACAACTTAGACTAAGCAGGTCAGTGCAGACATCACAGTTTAGATGAAGATAAATCTAAATGATGATCCCAAGCTGGAAGAGCAATTCATAATGCTCCTCATTATGCCATCCCCACCACCAACACAAGTGGGTCATTTCAAGGGACAGTATTTATGTCAAACATACATAGTGTTTTTCAAATGTGCCTTGGATAATCATGAACTTTATTTATCTATAAATATGGGGTAGCACTCTCCCCCTAGGAAAAAATTAAGTTACTCTACCTAAAATTTAGGTTAAAGAACCTTGGAAGAGTTTGCAATACCAAGGCATCTTTTCAGGGAAAATTAAAGGCTATGATTGAGGGAACTTGAAGGAACTATACTGAGTCACAGAGAAACTTGCTACTCAAATTGCAGTCAGTGGACCAGCAGCACCAACAGCTTCAGGGAGCTCTTTAGAAACACAGAAGCTCAAACTTCACTGTAGAGTTACCAAATTGAAATCTGAACTTTCATGAGATGTGGTCATTTGTGTGCATAAACTAGCCTGATAATCATCAGGTAATAGAAGACCTGGGGCACCAGTCTTTAAAATGGATGATCTCAGGATATTCAGAAACTACAGAGAAAAACAACAAAGGCTCAGTGAGTGGAATTAGCATTGCTTATCAATCATGAGCTGAATGTCATCTTCCCCAGTACATGTCCACTCAAACAGTCCTCATGATAGAAGTGGTTATCTCTCTTGATTTTTCTCCTGAAAGAAGTTAGTCACATTTGAGCACTCATCTCATTGATTTAAGAAATGATTAGGACCTCTTGATACTTGGATACCTGAAAGAAACATGGTATACAGTCCAACCATGTAATTCATAAAAAAAAAAAAAACTAAAGCAAAATGAGTATGAGAAAGATCTACATGGCGTTCTGATTACCATGATTTCAGTGATGCTATTGTGGGAAAATTCAGCCACTCTTTTCCCCCCTGTTGGCATAAACCCCATGACACTGAATTGAAATTTGATTATAAATTTAGGTTACAACTGTGCAGTCCCATCTGGTAGACACTGACCATATATGACTATATAAATTTAATTATTAATGAATTAATTGTTAAATATAATATAAAAATAATTAACAATTTAAACTTCAGTTCTTCAGTAATGCTACCTACATGCCAAATGCTCAATAGCCACATGCGTCTAGTGGTTATTGTATGAACAATACATATGTTGAGTATTTCCTTCATCACAGAAAGTTGTAGTGGAAGCAGTGGAGAGGAATGCTCTTTACACCATGGATATGGATACACAGAGAAATCTTTATATTGCTCAGTCTGTATAAATATATTTTATTTTCTTAGCTCTGTCCATAGAAAGGCTGTCTAGAAGACACTGCAGTAGTAATGATCACATCAAGCATTCAGATTTTGGTTTCTAACTACCATCTCTTACTGAAAGGAGCCAGAGCTTCTGGAGAAATGGATGGTTCCAGGGCTGATCAGAGGAAATAGAAGAGAAACCTAGAATTTCTTGCACCAGAAAGCAAGAATGTTCTCCCAAACAATGCATGAAAAGAATATGAAATTTTGTGCATGTTGCTACAATGTGGATGTATATCATTAACAGGTAGCAAAACTGATAGAATGTACAAACTCAAGAACGAACCCTCATGTCAAGCTATGAACTTTGGGGTAAGGTGACTTATCTATGAAGGTTCATTGATTATGGCAAATATACCATTTTGGTGAAGGATGTTTGTAATGGGGGCAACATATGAACGTAGAGAAAGAATGGATATGGGCAATCTCTATGCTTTCTCTCAATTTTGCTATGAAACTAAAACTGCTATAAATATAGACAATTTTAACAATAAAATTATAAGATGAGGAAGAGAAGGAGGAGGATTATTAGGAGGAGGAGGAGGAGAAGGAGAAGGAGGAGGAGGAGGAAGTGCTTAAAAGACTTAGGACAAGCCCAAAAGAATTTGACCATCAAAATAAAAAATGATAGCAAGAGAATGAATTCATAGCATATAACATCATACTGATAAATAAGAATGGAACTCTCCCTTACCATCTAATACCAATTTATAAATGTACACTAGATGATGGAATAATAAAGATGGCAGTTTGTAACCATCATAGTACAAATGCTTTCTGTCAGAAATCACCCATGGATGATAAAACTAGTAGGTGAAAGTATTTTGAGGAACAGGATGTTTACACAGTCTCAGAGGTTTCCCCCACAGGTTTTTTTTTTTTTTTTTTTTTTTTACAAATTACAAAGGGAAAAGTAAAACTTTACAGTAGATGAAGCTAGTGAACACATTTTCACCCAGTATTTCCAGTGACCCTCATCACTATTGGAACAGTGTGCATCCTGATTGGATGTCCAGGTGAAAATATCCAGGCAGAGGTTCTGATTCAGTGGGTCTGGATGTGGCTGAGAATCAGCACTTGTTCTGATTGATGCACATAGTTCAAGATGACTAATTGACTTCAGTACTGAAGTGCTTGCTCCTAGTTTCTCTTCAAGTTTAAAAAATTTTTATTTTTAATTCGTTCTAATTAGTGATACATGACAGTAGAATGCATTTATGCATTTTGATAAATCATAAAAAAATTTGAATATTGTTACACCTATATGTTTCTAGAAAGTACACCTGGGCACCATTTGCAATATCCAAATGTGTGTCTTTCTGCAATTTGGTGGAAATCCCTGGAAAACATGTATATTTTCAGTATAATCCCCTCCCGCCCTCTGAGCTTCCCTGTCAATAGACCATGAAACATTCTTTTTTGAAACTTTCTTGGTTACCTTTGTAGGGTTCCGTGTCTTTAGAATTCTGGGAGTTAATCATTAACTGAAGAAAATCCACACGGTGCTGGAAGCAGAAAGGGAAATGTAAATGATAAAGTCAGTCATAAAGTCAGAAGTATATCAGGAATATAGCCATTCACCTCCCTTCTTAGAATATAGGTGCCATATTCTAGAAGTCTGGCTAGGGTTGCATGACCCACAGGTGAACAAAACGTCCACCTATAAACCTTGGAGAGCAGGATATTTCCCTGGCAGAAATCCAGCTATGGTGTCCAATAGCTTTTGGACTTTGCTCTCCCTGATGCTGAGTTTGTCCGTCTTCTGGACACACAGTGGCCAGCTCCTTCTCCTGTTGCACCTGTTTTCCCAGGAAGAAGTCCTGGATTTCAATTCTTTTTGTTCTGCTGTAATTCTTATTCAATGGCCACATTGAATAAACCTGATGGTTTCAAAGATGATTACTTTTGTTTATGTATCATCAAATTCTCCACTTATCAAGAGCATGATTCAATCTTCAGTGACACTTGGAGTCCCCTGTCCTGCATCCCTGACCTGCAGCCATCCTTATGTCCACCTCCAGGCAGCATTAAGACAAAGCTGGGTTAGCATATTGCCTTGGTGCTCACAGATGAGCACTGACTGATCAGGGCCAGGAAAGGGCTCAAATTTAACATGGCCATACTTCACCAGGTACCCACTAGGATCTTCCCCTGAAGAATGTGCCAACTAAGACCTAAGAGGTCTTAAGAGGTTACAAGACCTAAGAGGCTTGGACTTGTAATTATTCTTCACCACTCTAAGATCTGGGGAAATTTTTTTAACAGTAAAATAATTTTTAAATAGTATTTTTATTTTGACAATTTACTGAAAGGAAGGAAATGATAAGGTTTTTATCCAAACAATACTTATTTCAAGACATCTTGTCATGTCTATTATTGTGTTAAACATTGTCAATATAACTCATTCTCAGTTTGTCTTTTAAAAATCTGACCTTCATTCTTTCCAAAATATTAAAACTCTCCAGTGCAAATCTGAAAGTACTCCATCAACCTTAGAAAACAGAGAAGGGCAGTGGAAATACCACAGAGCATTTGCCTAGCATGTATGAGGCCTTCAGTTCAATGCCCAGCACCACCCACAAAACTATATGTATATTTATATATCTGCACAAATCAGATGTACACAGCCCAGTAAATGATCAGAAAATGAACACCCTCATGTCACCACCACTCATATTTTACCTTCTGTTTATCATCTAGGCGTCTTTCTTTTATCCTCATTACTGCATTTGTAAAAAAATCCAGAACGTTTTTTTGAAACCTGAAGATATTTAATGCCCCAAGCACTCGGGTAAGGAATGGAAAGAGTGCTAAAGAGAATGTGGAAAGCAAAAACAAAAACAAAAAGAAACTTGGTGAGAAGGCAACATCCTTTGAGCAATGATCATTTTCTAAAAAATATTCAGAAGAGTAAAATCATTCGTTTTCTCAACCAGCAACCATTCCTTCTGTGATCTGTACCTGGTGTGTGCTCCATGGCTGAGCAAGGGCACTTCACCCAGGGGGCCATGGCCACCATATCAGAGGATCAGTAGCCCCATCAATGCCGTTGGAGGGAACAAAGGAACAGGATTAAATTCCCTGACCTCTTACCCTTTTGTGTATTGAAATAGGGTCCCTGGGTAAACCAGTCCATAGTCTGTGCTGTAATTAATTATGCATTTCAAGAAAAAGTAGTCAGGATAGGTACAATCCAGCATATCCATCCTCAACTATCAAGGAACGAAACCGGAAATCAATAATGGACAGAAAATTTGGAAACTCAAGACATACGTGCAAATTAACCCAAAGACTTCTAGATACAGTTGTCAAAAGGCAATTAGATGGGCTGGAGTTGTGGCTCAGTGGTAGAGCACTTGCCTGGCATGTGATGAGGCCCTGGTTCAATCCTCAGCACTGCATATAAATAAATTAATTAAATTTAAAAAAAAGATCCATTGACAACTAAAATTGTTTTTAAAAAAGGCAATTAGAAGTTGTTTTGACATGAATTACAGTGAAGAAATGTTGTACCACACTTATGAGAGGTAACAAAGGCAGCACTTGGAACCATATAGCTACAAATATATAGGTTTTATAAAAAGAAAGATCTCAAGCCAATGTCTAACTTAAATTGTAAAGTGGTGAAAAACAAGGGGAAATTAAAACAAAAGCAAGCATAAGGAAAAAATAGTAAAGACCCAAGTTGAAACAAATGAAATAGAGAAGAAGAAATAAAATAGATGAAAACAAAAGGTGGCTCTTTGAAAATATCATAAAAATCGCCAAACTATTAGCCGGATTGACCAAAGTGATAACAGTTTGGTATGATGATATTTCCTCTCAATATATACTAGAAGAGAACATCTGGATCAGGAGTTAGATCTACTTCTATTTATTTTTGAGACCTTCGCACTCTTTATATTCCCACCAACAATATATAAGAGAAACTTTTTCTCCACATGCTGGCCAGCATTTGTTATATCTTTTTTTTTTTTAATTTTGATAATAGTCATTCTAACTGGAGTGAGATGATGTCTTATAGTAGTTTTGATTTGCATTTCCCTGGTGGCTAGTGATATTTAGTAGTTTTTCATGTATTTTTAAGTCATTTGTATTTCTTCTTTTCAGAAATATCTGTTTGGAGCATTTGCTTATTTTTAAACTGGATTACTGGGGGGTTTTTTGTTGATAAGTTTTTTGAATTTTTTTATATTATGGAAATATATGTTATTTATATATGTGCTAGTCTATAGATACATAAAATATATTTTATATTAGTCTATTTTTCATCTGAATGGTTGGAACATCTGTACATTCAGATTTATTGCTGTACTATTCTCAAGAACTGAGATGTGCATTTAATCTAGGTGTCCATCAATGCATGAATGGGTAAAGAAAATGTGATATATATGTGTGATATACATACATATATATATATATGTATGCACACACACATCTATGTGCACAACAGAACACTCATTCATAAAGAAGAATAAAATCCTGTCTTTTGTAGCAAATAAGGATGGAATTAGAGGACATTCACTTTATAAACTAAACTGGACACATCACAATGAGTACCATATATTCCTTCTCATATGTGGACTCTAAAAAGGTTGACATGAATGTATAATAGTGATTATTAAAGGTTGGAAAGGGTCATGGGGGAGAGTGGATAAAGAAAGGCTGTATTTCATTTGTATATGCTATATGCATGTGTTGAAACATCACACAGAACCCCATTCATATGCATAATTCATACATATTAAAATAAATATTTAAAAAGAGATGAATGAAATCAATAGCATGTGAAATGAAAGGAGAAATTACTAACATTGGAAAAGGATTATAAAAGAATTCTAACAATTTGATTGTTAGACTAATTATGTAAATCACATAACTTAGATGACACAAAATCCTTAAAGACACAGACTACAGAAATTGATTGAGAAGTAAATACACAACTGAATAGATTTGTAACATGTAAAGATACTGAATTAGTAATAGAAAATTATTCACAAATAAAATCTCAGATATAGATTGTTTCAATGGTAGAGTCTATGAAATAAAGAATACCAATTATTCACAAACACTTCCAAAATAAAGAGAAAGAGAACTTCTAAATATATTCTGAAAGACCAGCATTACCCTAATACTAACACCAAGCAAAGATAACACAGAAAAAATTGTGTAATACACCATATGAATGAAATAAAAAGTAAACGCATGAGGATTTTTTTCAATAGATGCAGAAAAAGCATTTGACAAAAACCAAACCAAAAACAAAAAAAAACAAAAACAAAAACAAACCCCCAAATACCTCAAAACCATCCTTTTGGGATAAAACACTCAATAAAGTAGAACTTCTACTGAAAAAAAAGTAGAAATAGATGGAATTTCTCAAACCTGATACCTATGAAAACCTGTAGCTTAATAACTTAATAGTTTCATCCAAAATCAGAAACATGACAAGCATCACTCTCTTACCACTTCTCCTCAAGTATTTTAAATAATAATAAATTCACCAGCATTTTAGGACACAAGATCAGTATACAAAAATAAACTGTATTTCTATACACTGTAATAAGCAATCTAAAAGAGAAATTAAGAAATAAAGGAAATAATTCCATTTACGATATCATTGAAAAGAATAAAATACTTAGGAATCGATTTAACAAAAATGCAAAACAGGCACAATAATAACTACCAAACATGGTTGAAATAAATCAAAGAGGATCTACATGACTAGAAAAAACATCCCAGGTTCATGGATCAGAAAACTTAATATTGTCAAAATGACTATCCTCTTGATTTGCAGAGTCGAATGCACTTTGTAACAGAATCTTAGCTGGTTTCTTTGTTAGAAATTACAAATTGATTTAAAATTCATATGGAATTTAAAGGGACCCAGAATAGCCAAAACGATCTTGAGAAACAAGATTAAAGTTGTAGGACTCACATTTCTTGATCTCAAAACTTACCACAAAACAAAAATGAAATGTGGTCCTGGCAGATGGGTAAACATATAGATGAATGGAATAGGATTTAGAGTCCAGAAATAAATTCTCATGGAATGTTGAGAAAGATGCCACAGACACTCTTCAAAAAATGGAGCTGAAACAACTGGATAGACGCATGCAAAAGAATAAAGTGCTGTCCTTACCTGACCCTGTATGTAGAATTTAATGCAAAATGGCTGAAAGTCCTAAATATAAGAGCTAAAACTATACAGTTCTCAGTAGAAAACCATAAAAAATGTGTAACTCCATATGGCCTCAGTGTATTCTTAGATTTGATACTTAAAGCACAAACAATAAAAGGAATATACATAAATTGTACATCATACAAATGTAAGTTTATATCACATGTTGTTTTTAACATTTATATAAATGACTTGTTTTTAACATTTATATAAATGACATCATATTGCATGCATCTTCTATAAATTGCTTTCTTTTGTCAACTTTACAGCTTTAAGATTAATACATTTTAATATTTTGAAATCCAGTTCATTCATTTCAATGGTTGGAGTGTGTAGTAGCTCCCATGATGTGAATAAAATGTAAAAAACTAAAATTTTTGTGCTTCAAAGGACAATATCAAGAATGTGAAAAGGGGGCTGGGGAGATAGCTCAGTCAGTAGAGTGCTTGCTTTGCAAGCACAAGTCCCTGAGTTTGATCCCCAGCACCACAAAAAAAAAAAAAAAAAAAAAAGAATGTAAAAAGGCATCTGTACACCCTATGTGCATGTATGATTACACAAATGGTATGACTCTACTTCATGTATAACTAGAGAAACAAGTTGTACTCCATTTGTTTACAATGAATCATAATAAATAAATTATTTTTTTTAAAGAAGTACAGAGAGGGCTAGGGTTGTGGCTCAGTGATAGAGCGCTTGCCTAGCATGTGTGAGGCACTGGGTTCAATCCTCATTAAAAAATAAATAAATAAATAGATTTTTTTAAAAAAAGGCATCTATGGAACAGGACAAACCTGTTTCAAATCATAATCTAATAAGAACTGTGTAAAGAATATATTTTTTCAATAAAATTATTTATTTAAATTTTTTTCCTTTTATTTTTAATTTGTTCTAGTTAGTGATATGTGACATTAGAATATATTTTGACACATCATACACAAACGGAACACAACTTCTCCTTCATCTGGTTGTACATGGTGCAGAATCGCACCGATAGAATTCTTAAGCCTTAAGACAGAAAGACAAATGCTTCAGGTATATATAGACAAAGGACATGGAGAACTCTTAAAAGTAGTGAATCTGACTTCACTTTTCTGTGTACATAGATGAATTCACCACAGTGAATCTCCACCTCACTTACATCCACAAGACTGGGATCCTAATTAGAATAAGATGTACTCCATGTTTGTATAAATATGTCAAAATGTACTCTACTGTCATGTGTAACTAAAAAGAACAAATTAAAAGGTGGCTAACATTGCTCAGTATCAGTAACTAACAGGAAAATGCAAATCGAAACCACTCAAGATGCCATCTTACATCCACTACAATGTCCAAAACAGAGATGGAAACATCAAGTGTTAGAAAAGATGTGAAGTAATTGGAACTCTCATACATTTTTGGTGAGAATGTAAAATGGTGCAGCTATTATGGAAAACAGTTTGGCAGTTCTTTGCTAAGTGAAACACAGAATTATTTTATAAGCCAGCAATTTCACTCCTGAGTGTACATCCAGAAGAAATTGAAAACTGGAGTTCGCAAAGAAGTTTCACACAAATGGTCATAACAGCACTATTCACAATAACCCAAAGGTGGAAATAACCCAAATGTCTATCAGTTGGCAAATGGATAACCAAATTGTGGTATATCTATACCATGGAACATTATTTGGCCATAAAATATGAAGTAGTGATATATATTTCACTTGAAAACAAAATGCTAAATGATAACATTTTGCATCACAAAAGACCACATATTACATGACTCCATTTTTATAATGTGTCCAGAATACACAAAACTACAGAAACAGAAAAAGAGTAGTCTTTGTTTAGGGTAAAGGATTTTGGAAACTAACAATTAAAAGATAATGAGTTTTCTGAATTTTGACAATGGCGATGGCTGCATGTATCTTTTAACATGCTAAAAATTATGGAATTTTACATTTTAAGGGGGTGAATTACATAGTATTGTAAATGATACCTTAATAAAGTTGTCATTTTAAAAGAGAAAAAGAAACAGTATTCCACATACTAATTATAAGAAAAAGTGGACTGAAGATGTCTGAATTTCCAATTGTCTTGACTTTTTCCACAAAGGGATCTTGTGGATTGTTGAGGGAATCAATATTCACTCCAAAGGATGTGCTAGTGATCACGTCCATGCTGTAGGCCCCAAAGACTCTGAGTAAAGAAAGACATGGAAAATTTAAATCTGCACTACTTTCACCTCCTTCTGCTACACATGCAGAAAGAAGTGGGACAGCAGAGATCCACATGCTGTCAGAACTATCTGTTGATTGAATGACTAGTGCATGCTCCCATCACATACCATGGAGGTAGCTGCCTTGGTACTAGGGGAGTCAGGGACACTAGGGTGAGTTAGACTCACTTCTGAGCTCAAGGAACTCAGTCACAGAGAGAGACTCATCATTAGACAAATTACAGCAATAAGTGGAGTGTGGATAACAGATATTTAAATACGGAGCTTCAGCAGGACCAGGATGGAATAACTGACTCTTACTAGGGGCTTGAAGAAAGGCGATCTTGATCTAGGTCCTGCCTAAGCATAGTCTGTGCCCAGAGCTGATTCCTCTCCAGCACATGACTTATCAGCAACACCCTGTTCTGAGAGGCAGGAACATTGTCCCTCCTTCTCTACACCCACTGCAGGGAGATGTGCTCTCCTGAACTCCAGGACCTGAGGTTGCCCCACAGGCAGAGTCCTGCAAAAGGGAACAAGTAAGAATATCCCCAGTTAAAAACATATAAAATCTCCTCCAAATGTGCTTGGATGATTCCACAGTGTGGTGAACATATTTCCTGAGTTTCCCAGGACAGTCTCAGTGGCTGCTGCATAAGTCAAAATGTCCCACCTTATACAACCATGTACCTGTATCCTTTCAGGACCTTATCTCTGTTGAGACTGGAGGAAGGAGTGGTGGGAACATTTAATATTTTGTATTTTGCTGATATTCTCAGTGCAACCATGAAGAGATTTAAGTTGTTCCATAGCCCGCATGGTACCTTTCTATCCCTGTTGAATACATACCAGACACTTCCCCCCATCCAACATTCCCTACGCTCTTTGCTCAACTTTTGAGTGGTCCTTCATTGTAAAATATGAATTTTGACTTACATAATATCTGCATTGACAATCAAGCAGATAAACTAATTCTGGCTCCTATACACAGCTGTCCCAGTTGCCCTACCTTCTCCTGGGAGCCTCTCCAGGGTGGCCCATTGCATGTGTGACACCACACACTTACCTTTGTCTGGTTGGGGGTGGGGTAACTCAACAGTGGTAATTTCAGTTGCTGCCAGAATGTCTTAAAACAGAGTTCAGAACTCCAGAGCTGCCATGCTACTTACTCCTTTATGGTGACAGTCTTGCTTTTCTTCACTTCCTGGCTCAGGTACTTCACCAATGAATCTCCATATTGGTTAATGATGGAGAACATCTAAGTAAAAAACACACGCCACCCATATTAATGAGGAGAATCAAGTCCCTGAGGCCATGAAGAAGTATGAGATATTTATAATGAATCAGGTGATATCTCTTCTGGGACATAAAGACAAAAGATCATTTTTAAGATTTTAATTAGTTGTTTTTTATTTATACATAACAATGGGATTCATTTTGACATAATTATAAAAGCATGGAAAAGTCATTTGTTTAATTCAGTCCCCACTACTTCCCCTTTCTCTCTCTTCTTCCTTCCCTCCATTCTCTTCCCTCTACTCTTTTGATCATTCTGCTATTCACTTTTAGTTGTTTTTTTTTTTTTTAAATTAGTGATTTCAAATTCAGTGAAACATCCTTTGGAAAGTGATGATGTTCTCACTTTCTTCTTAGCCTCAAATCCTTATTTAAATTTCTAATTAAAGTCCTCTTCATTTCTTACCTCCTTGAGTTTCCCACTGGAGAATGCTGGTGACAGCAAAGCTCGAAGTCTCTTCCAATCTTCATCCTTTGCTGCAAAGATAGCTTTTTCCATTAGTCCCAGTGGACCAAATATCTGAAGTTCAAAGAAAAAGACAATTTGTATGAGGTAAGTTTTGGAGGTCTCCACATTGTAGAAAACTTGTTAAACAGGCATAACTTTTTAAACAGTTATTTATTGACTGTCAACTAGGTGGCTGGCCCTGTGCTTGATGCTCAGTAAACATCCCAAATTCCTCATCTCCTGTGAGGGTAGAGGAAGTGCCCAGCCACCAGATGCAATTTCAGTATTTATGTTACAGCTGCTGTTTAAATGCAAAGGTAGGGAAACTGTTCTTCCAGAGGACAGAGAACATTATGACCTACTGCATCCTACGCAGGCAGCCCAGATTAGGAAATTATTGATGACAGCCATCCAGATGGCCTTGGAAAACTATATTGCCCTAGACCAGTTATGCTTTTACATATATGTACAGCATGAATTTCTTACAAATGGGGTGCCAGGATATGGTCATTTAAAACAATAATAGTTAATAACTTAAAAGATTAGGAACTTAGTTGCAATTCTGAAAAAATAATGCAATTATATGGAAGTCCTTTTCTTTTAATCATCCCCCACCACACATGCATAGAGGGACAGAAAGAAAAGGAAAGATAATTATGTTTCCCAGCTTGAGACTGGCCTGTCAAACCAATCTGCTTGAAACTGTCTTCCAACTTTCAATACTATATTTTGTTTATAAATGGATACATCCAATGCTCATTTATGATGAAAACTCAAAAACACTAGGAAGAGAAGAAAACTTCTACTTGATAAAGAGCCTCTACATACTAAAAAAAAAAAAAAAACCTCAGCTAACATAACACTGTGAAATAAGGAATATTTCCCCCTAAGATCAGTAACAATTTAAAGTTGTCCACTTTTATCACCTTTATTCAATATTACCATACTATAAGTCCTCACTAGAGCAATAGGACAAGATTTTTTAAAGGCATGTAAATTGGAGAGGAAGAAACCAGAAGTGACCCTATTTTCAGGTGACTAAATTATCAATGTGGAAAATCTCAAAGAATATATTAAAAAAAAACTTCTAGAACTAATAAATGAGTTCACCAAGGTTGTAAGATAGAGGATTAGCATGCAAAGTCAGCTACATTTCTATATAACAACAAGGGAAATATGAAAATCAGTTAAAAACACAATACTATTCACAGTCACTTCAAAGAAAATGAAACGCATTATGAATAGATACAAAAATGTGTACAGAATTGCTATGCTGAAAACTACAAAATGTTGATCAAAGAGATAAAAGAAACTATCAAGCAATGGAGAGGTGTACTATATCCATGGATTGAAAGATTCAACCCAGTAAAGCTACAAATTTCCTCCAAATTAATCTATAGATCTGATTCAATTCTTATCAAAATCTTGCCAAGTGTTTTTGCAGACAAACTTATTCCAAATTTGTATGAAAAAGTAAAGAACCAAAATACATAAAGTAGGAGTGAGACAGACAAACCGACTTTCAGTCTTAGGAAGTTAACAAACATAACAGAAAACTAGGAGTTAAAAAGTGGACTAGTCTCTAAATGCTAATTGAACACACCAGGAGACAGGAGGTTGAGAAGTGAGCTCAGCATTCTGAGGCTATGTGGTCAGCAGAAACATGAATAAGCCAGAGAGTGGCAAGACAGGGTCACTAGACTAAAACCCACTGAGACAGGGCACTAGTCTGTCCTGTTCTGAGAATAATAGTAGGAACTCCCCCAGATGATGTGGCACAACTCCTGGAAGTGAGGGGTAAATGCATGCAGAGAAGAGTTAAGATGGTAACTTGTCCTGACCTCTGTTTTATTAACATGGTCACCCCCCCGCCCAAGGTAGGGACTCAAGATGGTAATGAGAGTCACCATTGGAGAGAAGAGCACAGGCACAACTCGAGTCCCCCTCTGTGTGTGATGACATCAAGAGACTGGGACTCTGCCCCTGTTGATGTCATAAAAGTCATGTACTTTCTGTCCTTTGTTGGAGCCAGACTGACACTCTAGATCAGTACCATGTCTCTCTTTGTGCATGAGCAGACTGCTCCCCTGACCTGCATATTCGCACACCCTCTATACTGTTCTGTGTCTGCTGTCACTGGGTCAGAAATGTCTCTGGTTTCAGGAGGAACCACTCTATGTTACCTTAAGATTCACTGTGTAGCTACAAAGACACAGCCTGGTGTTGGTAGGGGACAGACACAATGATCAATAAAACAGAGTGAGAAATAGACCCACCCTAACAGGCTGAGCTGATGCTTGACTGTGGTGCAAACATGATTCATCAGAGGGAAGATAGTCTTTCTAAAGATGAGGCTGGAACAACTGGACAGCCACAGGCCAACAAACAAGACAACAAAACAAAAACAAAATATCGCCTCATGTTCTAACAACAAAACACAACATAGATCATAGAGTTAAATGTAAAGTGTATAATGCTCAAAAAAGCAATGCATTCTCTTAAAGTCCAGAATGGGATTAACAAATGTCTGCATTGAGGAGTTTGGTTCAACAATATTAAAGTAACTTTAAGTTCTCACGTAGAACTAGGTCATGATTGATTCATAAAATGAAGACGAAATAGATTTTAAACTTGCTATTGAATATTTTAGATTACACTTTAAAAAAAGGAAGTTGTATTATAATCCTGCTCTGACTCTCTTCAGGAGAGACAATATTATTCTGCTAATTATCTTTGATGACTTTCATTTTCCTAAGAATGATGGTTTTTGATAAAGAATGTCAATAATGCTATTCATAAAAATGTTATTCAGTAAGAGCTGTCCACCCATTGAATGGAAAAGTTTTCAAAAGAAATGTAAAGCATAAAGGTCTATAACTTTTAGGAGAGAAACAAGAACAACATAGAAGTCAGAGGCAAAGAATTTTGAGATATTATGCCAAAAGCACAATCCATAGAAGGAAATATTGTTGTATTAGCCTCCTCCAAATAAGACAGTATTTGCTCTTATGAAGAACTTGTTAAGAGTAAAAGACAAGACTCTAAAAGACTAGCAAGAGGGAGACTTGGGGAAAACTTTATCTTGACTGAGCTGGTGGTTACATGAATCTATCCACAGTAGCAAATTTGCACAGATGTACATATTTACACACATGTGCAAGGGCACATAAAACTGGTGCAATCTAAATAAGTTCTGTGGATTGTATCAATGTCAATTTCTGGTTACTGTAGTAACAGGAATATACTATATTCATAGGTAAGCAAAACATGACGACTGGAAAAACAGGAGAAAAGGCATATGAAACGTCCCTGTACATTTTTTGGAGCAACTTTCTGTGAAGCTATAATGACTTCAAGACACAAATTTAATCAATAAATATTTGTATTTTAAAAAATGAATGCTTACCGGACGGTTTGTGAAAACAGAATAATTTTCTTTCACCAGCACTATTTTGATCATCTCTGGATCCGCAATAACCAACACAGGCTGTCGACCATTATACAACCTATATTGGGAAAGAAGAGCTGATTGAACCTACCAGGCCAGATTCTGTGGTTAGAGTGACACCCAGGAATTCAGACTGATGTTCCATAATCTATATGCCTAACTGTACAATGCACACTGACACCAGATACAAGTTAGGTGATGATACACAGCAAGATTCTGGCCATAGAAGCCACTCTGGTCTTCCGAAAATGAAGGTCATGTAGCTGAAGCAGGGAAGAGATATTGAAAGATGAAAATGTTTTTCATAAGGAGAGCCTGGTCAGATAAGTCTAAATGGTGCGTATGTATTTTCTATTCCATTCTCAATAATTTTTGTATTTAAAAATATTTCATAATAAGTATAGTTTTCATTTGCATTTCTCTAATTGCTAGATATGTTGAACACTTTTTCATATGTTCATTGACAATTTGTATTTCTTCTTTTGAGAAGGGTCTGTTCAGTTCCTTTGCCCATTTATTGATTGGGTTCTTTGTTTTTGTTTTGTTTTGTTTTGTTTTGGTGTTAAGCTTTTTGAGTTCTCTGTATATCCTGTAAATTAATGTCCTATCTGAGGTGCTGGTGGCAAAGATGTTCTCCCCTTTTGTAGGTTCTCTCTTCAGGTTGTTGATTGTTTCTTTTGCTGTGAAAGGGTATTAGAGTAGTGAAAAACGGAAGGCAAGTAAATTATTAAGTCTTTACAATTGCTTAAGATGCAAGAGACAGACAGGGTTGTATCAGTGAAGATTCAGCCCTGTGGGCTCTTTCCACTTGACCACATGGCCTGTATGGGCCATGCCATTAGGCAGGATGCTGTGGCCAGCTCTGCAGTTTTTGAGGACTTGATGAGAAAATGTGAAGAGGTAGGATGAGGCAAAGCCTTCTCCCACTTGCTTACAGTATGCAAGAACAACAGTAATACCTCTTGAGCTGCTTTCACCAAATATCATTAAGGAAACAGCTGATAAAATAAGCTGAATTTCACCCTACCAGATCATGAAGTACATAAGCCCATGGGGAACACAGCAGTTTAAATGTACTGGACATCCATTCTTCAAGGTCAGTGGAATGAGGTCGGCAAAGAGATCATTGTATACACTTCTATTGAAAACTTCTAACTGACAATTAAAAAGAAATGAAACCCCCTGAAGACGTTATACTTGCAGAGAAAGTTAAAATAAAAGAAAGCAGAGGACAAATCATTTCCCATTCTCTTTATCTCTTTCTCTCATCTTTTCTTTCAAATGCACATAATAAGGCCCAAATTTATATAAAGGTGTTTTGACTTTTAATCAAAGTGACTATCTTGTAAGGAGATAAAGCCATGCATGGTGCACATATTAGAAGGGCCTGAAGTAATGCCTCCTGTGCATTATTAAAGACCCCTAAGGAAGGAAAAGTGGAAAAGGGGGCAGTGGCCAGGCACTGGACAGGGCTTCAGGGTCTTCAGAGCCTGAGAAAAGTCAGGAGTATGATGTTCTTGGCCATGAACCCTGACACCTGGTGACATAAAGGATCCTTGGCAGGAGGAGTAGCCTTCAAAAGCTTTATGATAATTAGTTCCCAATAATAGCTCTGGACTGGCATTGCCCTCCCGCAGTGCAGTGTCTCATCCCAACAAGTCTACCCAAGGGAACTTTCCAGAATACTTACCCCCATATTTTCCCATACTGTTTATGACATTGGGTGTCATATTTCCAAATACCCTGGGAAGAGGAAAAAAAAAGAATTTATATTGTTATTTTGAATATATTGAGCCCTGCTTCTAGTTGGGGGACCAATGATTCCAATCCCTTGATATCAGACTAATGGTTCATCTCAGGAAGTTCGAGGGAAGCTGTTATTCTAAGACATCCAAAGGCAAAGGAGAGAAAATAGAGAAGATATTTGAAAAGGGAATTTAGACTTAACGGACATTTATAGAATATACCATCCAACCAAGAGTGAATACACTTTCTTCTCAGCAGCACATGGATCCTTCTCTAAAATAGACCATATATTATGCCACAAAGCTAATGTTAGCAAATACAAGAAGATAGAGACACTAGCATGTATTCTATCAGATCATAATGGATTGAAGTTAGAAATAAATGAAAGAGTAAAACACAGAAACTATTCCAACATCTGGAGATTAAACAATATGCTATTATATGATGAATGGATAACAGAAGATATTAGGAAGGAAATTAAAAAATTCTTAGAGGTAAATGAGAACAAAGAAACATCATATCAAAATCTCTGGGACACTATGAAAGCAGTACTTAGAGGGAAATTTATTTCATGGAGCGCATTTAATAAAAGAAGTAAAACTCAACAAATAAACAACCTAACACTACAGCTCAAAGCCCTAGAAAAAGAAGAACAGAACAGCACCAAAAGTAGTAGAAGACAGGAAATAGTTAAACTCAGAGCTGAAATCAATGAAATTGAAACAAAAGAAACAATACAAAAAATTGACAAAATAAATACTTGGTTCTTCGAAAAAATAAACAAAATTGATAAACCTTTAGCCACACTAACAAAGAGAAGACGAGAGAAAACCCAAATCACTAAAATTTGGAATGAACAAGGAAATATCACAACAGACAGGATGGAAATACAAAACATAATTAGAAGCTATTTTGAAAATCTATACTCCAACAAAATAGAAAATTTCGAAGACATCAACAGGTTTCTAGAGACATATGAATTGCCTAAACTGAACGAGGAGTACATAAACAATTTAAATAGACCAATTTCAAGTACTGAAATAGAAGAAGTCATCAAAAGCCTACCAACAAAGAAAAGTCCGGGACCAGATGGGTTCTCAGCCGAGTTCTACAAAACCTTTAAAGAAGAGCTCATTCCAATACTTCTCAAAGTATTCCATAAAATAGAAGAGGAGGGAACCCTCCCAAACTCATTCTATGAAGCCAATATCACACTGATACCTAAACCAGACAGAGACTCATCAAGGAAAGAAAATTTCAGACCAATATCCTTAATGAACATCGACGCAAAAATTCTCAACAAAATTTTAGCAAATCGCATACAAAAACATATTAAAAAGATAGTGCACCATGATCAAGTGGGTTTCATCCCAGGGATGCAAGGTTGGTTCAACATCAGGAAATCAATAAACGTAATTCACCATATTAATAGACTTAAAGTCAAGAATCACATGATTATTTCAATAGATGCAGAAAAAGCATTTGATAAAATACAGCACCCCTTCATGCTCAAAACACTAGAAAAAATAGGGATAGTGGGAACATTCCTTAACATTGTAAAGGCCATTTATGCTAAGCCCATGGCTAATATCATTCTAAATGGTGAAAAACTGAAAGCATTCCCCCTAAAAACTGGAACAAGGCAGGGATGCCCTCTTTCACCCCATCTATTCAACATCGTTCTTGAGACTCTGGCCATAGCAATTAGACAAACCAAAGAAATTAAAGGGATACGAATTGGAAAAGAAGAACTCAAACTATCCCTGTTCGCTGATGACATGATTATATATTTAGAGGAACCTGGAAATTCCACCAGAAAACTCTTAGAACTCATAAGTGATTTCAGTAAAGTAGCAGGTTACAAGATCAATGCCCATAAATCCAACGCATTTTTATACATAAGTGATGAATCTTCAGAAAGAGAAATTAGGAAAACTACCCCATTCACAATAGCCTCGAAAAAAATAAAATACTTGGGAATCAATCTCACAAAAGAGGTGAAAGACCTCTACAATGAGAACTATACAACACTAAAGAAAGAAATTAAAGAACACCTTAGAAGATGGAAAGATCTTCCATGTTCTTGGATAGGAAGAATTAATATTGTCAAAATGGCCATACTACCTAAAGTGCTATACAAATTCAATGCAATTCCAATTAAAATCCCAATTGTGTACCTTACAGAAATAGAGCAAGCAATTATGAAATTCATCTGGAAGAATAAGAAACCCAGAATAGCTAAAGCAATCCTTAGCAGGAAGAGTGAAACAGCGGGTATTGCAATACCAGATCTTCAACTCTACTACAAAGCAATAGTAACAAAAACGGCATGGTATTGGTACCAAAATAGAAAGGTAGATCAATGGTACAGAATAGAGGACACGGACACAAACCCAAATAAATACAATTTTCTCATACTAGACAAAGGTGCCAAAAATATGCAATGGAGAAAAGATAGCCTCTTCAACAAATGGTGCTGGGAGAATTGGAAATCCATATGCAACAGAATGAAACTAAACCCATATCTCTCACCATGCACAAAACTAAACTCAAAATGGATTAAGGACCTCGGAGTCAGACCAGAGACCCTGCAGATTATAGAAGAAAAAGTAGGTCCAAATCTTCACCTTGTTGGTCTAGGACCAGACTTCCTTAACAGGACTCCCATAGCACAAGAAATAAAAGCTAGAATCAACCACTGGGATAGATTCAAACTAAAAAGCTTTCTCTCAGCAAAGGAAACTGTCAGCAATGCGAAGAAAGAGCCTACAGAGTGGGAGAATATCTTTGCCAATCATACTTCAGATAGAGCACTAATCTCCAGAATCTATAAAGAACTCAAAAAACTCTACTCCAAGAATTCAAATAATCCCGTCAACAAATGGGCTAAGGAAATGAATAGACACTTCACAGAAGAAGATCTACAAGCAATCAACAAACATATGGAAAAATGTTCAACATCTCTAGTAATAAGAGAAATGCAAATCAAAACCACCCTAAGATTCCATCTCACCCCAATTAGAATGGCGATTATCAAGAATACGAGCAACAACAGGTGTTGGCGAGGATGTGGGGAGAAAGGTACACTCATACACTGCTGGTGGGGCTGCAAATTAGTGCAGCCACTCTGGAAAGCAGTGTGGAGATTCCTTAGAAAACTTGGAATGGACCCTCCATTTGACCCAGCTATCCCACTCCTTGGCCTATACCCAAAGGACTTAAAATCTGCATACTACAGAGATACAGCCACATCAATGTTCATAGCTGCTCAATTCACAATAGCCAGACTGTGGAACCAACCTAGATGCCCTTCAATTGATGAGTGGATAAAGAAACTGTGGTATATATATACAATGGAATATTACTCAGCCATAAAGAATGATAAAATTATGGCATTTGCAGGCAAATGGATGAAATTGGAGAATATCATGCTAAGTGAGATAAGCCAATCTCAAAAAGCCAAAGGACGAATGATATTGCTAATAAGTGGGTGATGAGACATAATGGGGGGAGGGAGGGGTTAGTGTTAGGGTTAGAGTTAGGGTTAGGGAGGGGGGCAAGTATGGAGGAAGGAAGTACTGTATAGAGGGTAAAGAGGGGTGGGAGGGGTGGGGGGAAGGGAAAAAATAACAGAATGAATCAAACAACATTACTCTATGTAAATTTATGATTGCACAAATGGTATGCCTTTACGCCATGTACAAACAGAGAAACAACATGTATCCCATTTGTTTACAATAAAAAAAAAAAAGAAAAAAAAAAAAGAAAAGGGAATTTATAGTCAATCTTGCATTTTCTTTTTTTCCACATACTGCATGATTCCATTTATTCAACCAATCTTACATTTTCTTGAAGTATTGTACATATGGAAGGAATTATCCTCTTTTTTTTTTTTTTTTTTTTTTTTGAGACAAGGTTTTGCCATGTTCCCTATGTTGCCCAGGCTGGCCTTGAATTTGGTGCATGCCACTGTTTCACTAGTTATCCTTGTATATGAATATGAAGCAACTCTGGTTTTCTGCAGCATTTTTGTGTGCTCATGTACTATTTCTGATATCCTGCCAACCTTTGGTTATTCCCTCCACATGAATGTGAGAAAATCAAAGCTAAGGAAAATTGAGTGAGTTTCCCAGGGATGTTCACAAGGAGACTTAACTCTTTTTTTTTTTCCTGGATATTTTTCATTTATCTCGTGAGTCTCTAGAATACTAGTGAAATTAGGAAGTTAAAGGCACCAGTGAACTCTTTAAGTTTATCACGCTTATGTAATTGCTTTAGTTGGCTTTTTCACTGCTGTGACCAAAAGACTTGACAAGAACAACGTAGAGAAGGTAAAATGTATCTGGCTCACAGTTTTGGAGGCCTCAGTTCATAGATGGCTGACTCTGTTGCTCTGATCTGAGATGAGGCAGAACAACAAGGCAGAAGAGTGTGATGGAGGAAAGCAGCTCAGGACATGGCACCAGGAAGCAGACAGAGAGCTTCACTCACCAGGGACAAGATGTAAGCCCCGAAGGCAGTGACCCACCTCCTCCATCCATACCCTACCTGCCCACAGTTATACCCAGTTAATCACCATCAGGGGTTTAATGCACCAAATAGCTTATGGCTCTCATAATTCGATCATTTAATTTCTGAACTTTCTGGCATTGTCTCACACACAAGCTTTTGGGGGAAACCAAAACTATAACAGTGATTCTCAGACATGTTGTTGAGTGAGAAAGAATGAATGAAGAATGACAAAATGGATCACTTTCCAGTTTTCCAGCTCAGTGTGGGAAAGATGGGGCGATGCCACCCCTACACATGGGAGTCAACCCATTAAATACTTGGTCTCAGTTTTTGCTTCTAACACTTAAAAACGTATCTTCCTGTTGCTAAGTTTCAGGGGTCATGTTTTCACAATGCCAAGGGAGGCCCCAATAATGTGGATCTTAGGGCCAATCTAGTAAACAGTTGATCCAGGAAGTGTGAAGAAGAAATGATTGCTTTTCCAGAGGGAACAGCAGTATGGAATTCTCAGGCGGTCATTAGGTCTCAGAATTGTAGAATTAGAATCTGATAAACAAGCCTCAGGTCTCTGGGAGAGGAAATCTGAGCAGAGAACAGCCTTTCTTCTGGATTTCTGGATTAGAGATCATGAATTTCTATCCAGGAGTCAAGCCCTGAGTCAAACACCTAACTGGGTTAACAACGAAGGTGTGGCCAAAATTCACATTTCTTGTGGAACATGTTATATTCCATTCAGTTAATGTTTAATAATTTTTAAATCATCCAATTTCTGCTCATTTTATATAAGTGATTCTGCCTTTGTTGAAAAACAAAACTCATCTTGTGGTTAATTATGTGAAGTCCATAAATAGTAACTGTCTGTCTCATTCGTATTTATTCCCTGCTAAGCACCATAGGGTACTACCTTTGGAGGATAAGAAAAAATGCAGAATGCTCTTGTTTCATCTCTCAAATCCTCCAAAGATATCATGGGTAGTAAAACTTGGGTGGTTCCATGGAAATAACCACAGGGAATTTAGACATTAAGAAATTAAGTATGTGCATATTATCAAATCACGAACACTTGGGGTGCTTAATAAACTGTAGTTTCAAAGACATCCATGAGGATTTTTTTTTAAAAAAAATGATACTCAAGAGGTCTTGCTATGAATAGGAATGTTTGAATGTGCTTAACATGTCCTCTTTCACAGACTTTTTGCTCAAATACTACGTATAATATAATCTTCCTGGAAATGTGCACCAGGAAAATTAAATATCCCATTATGATGTGTATGAAGTCTGAACAACATCATGAACATTAAATGCATATATGCCAGAGATCTGAACTGTTCTCCTGAGGCTCTTGAAGAGTTGACAACAGAGCCCCAGGGAGAACCTGGCCATATTCCAGGTCAGGTAGGGCCTGCACATTATTTCTGAAAGAACAAAAACTGGGAACTTCCTTCAAAGAAGGGTATTTTTACTGATGGAATTAAATTGGCATTCGCACCCAGGAGAACAAGAGAGAACTCAACCACACTCACCTGGCGGTAGCTCAGAAAATTTCCAAAGAAAGGCAGAGGTGTTGGCCCAGGAATTCCCAGCTTCTTAAACAGCCCATGTGAATAGGTCCCATATCTATAAGGTGAAAGAGAAAGCCAGATCACCATGATTGTCCTTCTGTAGCTAAATTCCTGGTCAGTCTCTGACTTAGAATCTGAACCAGGCAGTGAGGGAGGTTAACTTGTAGGTGACATGGAACAACAAAAATTCCTACAGCACATTCTCTCCTTTCCAACTCCACTTAGAGACCCCTCCCCTGCCCCAAAGTCATAATGATTAGCTAAAAGAAGTTGAGTCTTCATGGACCCAATTCTTGGGTTCATACTTGATAAACATTCCCATTCTTGAGTGCTCCTGAGAAGTTCAGGCTGGTTTTCTGCCAGGGCATTTCATTTGGTATGTTGACCCTTCCTTAATGTAGAATTTTCCTGTCTAAAAAGGGGCTGATGTTTTTACATTACTTTGATGATGAGATTTTGGGTAACCCAAGCCAATTCAATCACAGAGGGCCCACTGAGAGCCTATGATGACATTTTTTCTTGCAATTTGGTCATAAAGCTTTTATGCTTTTCCTTCTCTCTATGCATGTCCCTGGTTCAGCGTCCAGCTCTTCTTCAAATCTGACTTCACCTGGATACTTGGAAGCAGTTATAGTATTATTTCTATTGAATGACAAATGTGACATTTTGAAAAAATGAGACTCCCCTTGGCTTCACACAAATATGAGCCCTATTGAGTGACCCCCCCCCCCCCAATCTGTTGTAAGACAATCTGGTTGACTTGAGCCATAGTGAAGGCTGATTTCCCTTATGTCCTCCGAGGGCTACTGCAAGGAATGAATGGTCAAGGGATCATCTCCAGGCCATTTCTCTTCTCACTGAGTCGTCCTCCGACTGGTGATGCTCAGATGGCAGCACAGAGCCAGGTGTACTCATGTTCACCAAGGTGCTCAATCACAGAGCATTTTGTTTATTGCCTCCATGCATCAACTCTCTCTGTACAAAAACCCACGAAGGCTGGTGCTCCCTTGGGCAGCCTGGCCAGGAACTCAGATGTGTCATGGTCACAGTCCCATGCCTGGGGATTCTGGATCCTACAACCCCACCCCACCAGCATTACTAAAAGATGAGAGACTAGGGAAAGAAGAAAAGGTGAATGAAAGATTCTTGGCAGCTGCTTTAGCCACAGAATAGCTAGTTCTGCAAAGGTGATCCCATAGTGGCAGAGGAGAAAAGTGTGGCATGTCTAAATGGCTCAACATGCCCTGCAGTTCCTTTCAGCTACATGGAGGGGGGCCTTCCAAAGTTCAGGTACTGTCCTGTTGATGGAGAAGAAAATATGCAACATAAAATAAGAATCCATCATGTGTCCCAGACAGTTGCAGTAAGAGCTTGCTACTGCTTCTTTAGAGGAGCAATGTTCAAGGCAGTGTAGGTTTCATATATTCTGTACAAATCCTGTCATTAAATACAATAAAATTAAACTATGTCAATGCATGAGAAAATGCCATCAGAGAGAGGACTGGGTTGCCACAACACTCTGAATTAGTACCTTTTCTTTTAGAGAATCAAATCGAGATCTATATTTGCCTTTTCCATGCTATTGTGATTCCCTACTCTTAAGAGTGAAATTGAGGCAGAAGTCAAACATGACCTGTGCGGAATCTCTCCTCCCCATACATCAAAGTAATCTCTCTCCCTCTGCTTCGCGATGCCAGGATCCCATTATTATTAAAAGCAATTTCTCTACTAGGTGATATTGATTCATGCTTTCATGCTGGAGTGTAGAGGGGAAAAAAGTCAAGCCAAATTGGCTTTGGGGTGTTTTTTAGGCTGCTAGCAGATTTTATACTGGGGGCGGGGGGCGCGGTGTGGATAAATCTCTTTACTGATACTAATCTCCCAGAGACAGGAAGGAAAATACAGAAGAAAGGAGTAAAACTTCTTAAAATTTCTGTCAGGTATCCTCTCTGCTCTAGACACTGATCATTTAGAAGTAAACAGATCTGTGTATTGAAGTTTTAGGAGGGAGGGAAGTGCCAAGAGAGGTTCATAGAAAAGAGTGAATTGTGCAGTCAGCCTCCCAGGGAAATTTCACTCTGAGTGAAATTGGTGCCTTGCTTAAATGGTGCTGGGGGCAGGAGGGGGCAGGAATCACCACAGGTACAGGGGATAGTCCTCCTGCATGTCTTTTGCAGAAGACAGAAAACCCAGAAGATAGAGACAAAAGCCAAGCATCCTGGTTGTTCCCAGAATTCCCAAAGCGTGAAAGTGGTGAGGTTCCCACCGCTCGTGTTAATAACTTATTTGTTAGCTGTATCTGTTGAATCCTGGTTCATTACTCTAGGTACAAACTCAGAGCCAATCAGATCATCCCCAAGATGATTGCCACCCATCTCCCAACCCACAGGAATGTGGATTTGGGGACAGGGAGGGGCTCAAGCAATCTGCCTAAGATCAATAGGAACCTCTTAAGTGTTTATAGCAATTTCAATTCCATTGTCTCTTTTTATCTTCCAAACAAATAAGGGAAGTAGGAACCTGATTAGGCTCCCACCTCAAGGTTACAGAGGAGAGGAGGCTGGACAGCTACTCACAGATAAAGGAGCACCAGGCTGAGAGCCAGGAGGACCCAGGTCTCTATGGAAGACTTTGGCATCAGGTCCATTGCCACTTTCCTTCAGCAGTTCTCTCTTTAGAATTTTTCTTTCAGCTATGTGGGCTGCCCTTTGAAGAACTGTGCCTGCAGAGTGTCCCTTCTATGTCAAGCTATGATTCAGTGAGGCCAGTTTATGTGCTGGAGAAGGAGGTGGGGCCAGGGCTGCAGCCAGTAGAAAGGCTACCACACATCTGTGGGAATTGGAGAGGTCGAGTGCCCTCTTTGCAGTTGGCAAAGAATCAAGCACTGTCCTACTCTGACCTTTGAAAACAGGAGCTTAAAGAAGCTGCCTTTGGTAAATGCAGTGACTCTGAGGCCTGCAGCTATCCAGTGGGTAACCAAAAGCAAGATAAAGCTTGGCATTCTGCCTTCATTCGGTATCCTTTAGTAACTTAGTCTGTGACTGCTCAACTCTGCCCATAGACACGTTAATCATTTAAGGTATGCTCATCTAAAAACTAGCAATAAGAAATTCATTAGTCCCCAAATTTACCTAATCTATCTCATCCCCCTTGAAGAGCGAAGCAAGATTTTAGGGACATCCGACGGTCAGCTTTTAGAGTGTCTTGTTTCAGAGCCCTGGAGGGGTGCCTGGAAGTTTTCAGTTATTATTCAGTTCCTTCCAGTAATGGCAGAGCCTTGTAGACAGATGGCCATGAGAAAACTGTTCCCTCAACAGGTCTGATGATTTCATGGAACCTACCTTACCCCTTCTAGGATTCCAGGTCTGGTAGATGAACATCCTGAGCAATAAGTAAAATGTACCCCCTTTAAGTGATAAAGGCATCTCAGCAGCCCTCTCACAGTACTAGAAGAGATCATGATCCACTGGACCACAGTTTGCCCAAGACTCTTCTATTTAAACCTTCAGGTTACGTGCCTAACCTGAAGACATGCCTAAAAACATGTCTTCCCGGTGTCACTACACTGATTAAAGCTCTTTTCTTGCTTTTTACAATTACCCTATGGGTTCGTTCTTTGGGGTGAGTGGCCAGACCTGGACTTTTGTAACTGGTCTGGGACTCCTGTAATACTTTTAGTTCATATATTGTGGGAAATCAATAAATCACTGTACAATCAATAATTCCAAATGTTTTATGAAATTAGTGGAAACTCAGGCAAAGCCTCTGGCATTAAATCTCCTTACGTGTCCCTGGCAACAAAGAAAGGTGCTGTCATTACAAAACACGAGACAGTCAAAGCTTTTGCATGCTTAAAGATCCCAGACAACTAAGAAATTAAAAAAAAAACTGACATTTATACCATTCACACCTAAAGACTGATTTTTTTCTCTTTTTTTTTAATTGTAAACAAATGGGATACATGTTATTTCTCTGTACATGGAGTAAAGGCATACCATTTGTGTAATCATAAATTTACATAGGGTAATGTTGTCTGATTCATTCTGTTATTTTTTCCCTTCCCCCAACCCTCCCACCCCTTTTTTCCCTCTATACAGTCCTTCCTTCCTCCATTCTTGCCACCCTCCCTAACACTAACACTAACCCTAACCCTAACCTCTCCCACCCCCCATTATGTGTCATCATCTGCTTATCAGCGAGATCATTCATCCTTTGGGTTTTTGAGATTCACTTATCTCACTTAGCATGATATTCTCCAATTTCATCCATTTGCCTGCAAATGCCATAATTTTATCATTCTTTATGGCTGAGTAATATTGTATATATACACCACAGTTTCTTCATCCATTCATCAATTGAAGGACATCTAGGTTGGTTCCACAGTCTGGCTATGGTGAATTGAGCAGCTATGAACATTGATGTGGCTGTATCTCTGTAGTATGCTGATTTTAAGTCCTTTGCCCAGGAGTGGGATAGCTAGGTCAAATGGTGGTTCCATTCCAAACTTTCTAAGGAATCTCCACAATGCTTTCCAGAGTGGCTGCACTAATTTGCAACCCCACCAGCAATGTATGAGTGTACCTTTTTCCCCACATACTCTCCAACACCTATTGTTGCTTGTATTCTTGATAATCGCCATTCTAATTGGGGTGAGATGGAATCTTAGTGTAGTTTTGATTTGCATTTCTCTTATTACTAGAGATGTTGAACATTTTTTCATATATTTGTTGATTGCTTGTAGATCTTCTTCTGTGAAATGTCTGTTCATTTCCTTAGCCCATTTGTTGATTGGATTATTTGTATTCTTGGTGTAAAGTTTTTTGAGTTCTTTATAGATTTTGGAGATTAGTGCTCTATCTGAAGTATGATTGGCAAAGATTTTCTCCCACTCTGTAGATTCTCTCTTCACATTACTGATAGTTTCCTTTGCTGAGAGAAAGCTGTTTAGTTTGAATCTACCCCAGTTACTGATTCTTGCTTTTATTTCTTGTGCTATGGGAGTCCTGTTAAGGAAGTCTGATCCTAAGCTGACATGTTAAAGATTTGGACCTACTTTTTCTTCTATAAGATGCAGGATCTCTGGTCTGATTCCAAGGTCCTTGATCCATTTTGAGTTGAATTTTGTGCAGGGTGAGAGATAGGGGTTTAGTTTCATTCTGTTGCATATGAATTTCCAGTTTTCCCAGCACCATTGGTTGAAGAGGCTATCTTTTCTCCATTGCATACTTTTGGCACCTTTGTCTAGTATGAGAAAATTGTATTTATTTGGGTTTGTGTCCATGTCCTCTATTCTGTACCATTGATCTACCTGTCTATTTTGGTGCCAATACCATGCTGTTTTTCTTACTATTGCTTTGTAGTATAGTTGAAGTTCTGGTATTGTGATACCCCCTGCTTCACTCTTTCTGCTAAGGATTGCTTTAGCTATTCTGGGTTTCTTATTCTTCCAGATGAATTTCATGATTGCTTGCTCTATTTCTGTGAGGTACGTCATTGGGATTTTAATTGGAATTGCATTGAATCTGTATAACACTTTAGGTAGTATGGCCATTTTGACAATATTAATTCTTCCTATCCAAGAACATGGGAGATCTTTCCATCTTCTAAGATTTCCTTGAATTTTTTTCTTTAGTGTTCTGTAGTTCTCATTGTAGAAGTCTTTCACCTCTTGTGTTAGATTGATTTCCAAGTATTTTATTTTTTTCGAGGTTAATGTGAATGGGGTAGTTTTCCTAATTATTCTTTCCAAAGATTCATCACTTATGTATAAAAATGCATTGGATTTATGAGCATTGATCTTGTAACCTGCTACTTTACTGAATTCACTTATGAGTTCTAAAAGTTTTCTGGTGAAATTTCTGGATTCCTCTAAATATATAATCATGTCATCAGCGAACAGGGATAGTTTGAGTTCTTCTTTTCCTATTTGTATCCCTTTAATTTCTTGGGTCTGTCTAATTGCTCTGGTTAGAGTTTCAAGGACGATGTTGAATAGAAGTGGTGAAAGAGGGCATCCCTGCCTTGTTCCAGTTTTTAGGGGGAATGCTTTCAGTTTTTCACCATTTAGAATGATATTGGCCATGGGCTTAGCGTAGATGGCCTTTACAATGTTAAGGAATGTTCCCACTATCCCTATTTTTTCTAGTGTTTTGAGCATGAAGGGATGCTGTATTTTATAGAATGCTTTTTCTTTATTATCTTTAAAATAAATGCATTTAAAATAAATGCTTTAGTTTATAGAATTATTTTTCGAAATAATCATGTGATTCTTGACTTTAAGTCTATTAATATGGTGAATGACATTTATTGATTTCCGGATGTTGAACCAACCTTGCATCCCTGGGATGAAACCCACTTGATCATGGTGCACTATCTTTTTAATATATTTTTGTATGCGATTTGCTAAGATTTTGTTGAGAATTTTTGCATCAATGTTCATTAAGGATATTGGTCTGAAATTTTCTTTCCTCGCTGTATCTCTGTCTGGTTTAGGTATCAGGGTGATATTGGCTTCATAGAATGAGTTTGGGAGGGTTCCCTCCTCTTCTATTTCATGGAATACTTTGAGGAGTATTGGAATGAATTTTCTCTAAAGTTTGTAGAACTCGGCTGAGAACCCATCTGGTCCCGGACTTTTCTTTGTTGGTAGGCTTTTGATGACCTATTCTATTTCATTGCTTGAAATTGATTTATTTAAGTTGTGTATGTCCTCCTCGTTCAGTTTAGGTAATTCATATGTCTCTAGAAACTTGTTAATGTCTTCGAGGTTTTCTATTTTGTTGAAGTATAGATTTTCAAAATAGCTTCTAATTATGTTTTGTATTTCAATCGTGTCTGTTGTGATATTTCCTTGTTCATTCTGAATTTTAGTAATTTGAGTTTTCTCTCTCCTTCTCTTTGTTAGTGTGGCTAAGGGTATATCAATTTTGTTTATTTTTTCAAAGAACCAACTCTTTATTTTGTTAATTTTTTTGATTGTTTCTTTTGTTTCAATTTCATTGATTTCAGCTCTGATTTTAACTATTTCCTGTCTTCTACTCTAAAGACTGAATTTTAACTATTTTGAAAATGAACTTCTTTTCCTACACAGAAGTAACAAATATGGGAGTCAGTTTTGTATTTAGAAATGTATTGGTAGCAGGGATGTTTTCATAATCTTCAGAGATTATGCATTCTTCATGAATACTTTTGTATTGCTGCTTGCAAATATGCACTTCCAAACTTGAAATATAGTGTGAACAGTGAAGAAAAAAACAAGGCATTCATCAAAAGAAGCTACAATTCATAAATCTTTGCCCACATAGGTTCCTCTGCCTGGAATGTTTTTTATGCCTCATAAAAGACTCCTGCTTAGCCTCCAAAACCCAACTCCTACAGCTCCTCTTTTAGTAGAGTCTTTCCTTACTTATCTCAAACAGCAGGACAACTTATTCCTTGCCTGTAACCCCAAGACTCTGGAGACTGAGGCAGGAGGATTTCAAGCTCAAAATCAGCCTCAGAAACTCAGTGAGGCCCTAAACTACTTAGCTAGACTCTGTCTCAAAATAAAATATAAAAAGGGAAAGATAAGAGAATGAATCAGACATTATTACTCTATGTGCATATACAATTACACAACCAGTGTAACTCTACATCATGTACAAGTAGATTCATTCTACTATCATTCCTATCTCTATATCCCCTCCCTCCCTTCACTCCCTTCTGCCTAGTCCAAAGTAATTTTATTCTTCCCTACCCTCCCCCACATTATTGTGAATTAGTATCTGCATATCAGAGAAAACATTCAGCCTTTGGTTTTCTGGGTTTGGCTTATTTCGCTTAGCATGATGTTCTCTAACTCCATTTAGTTACCAGCAAATGCCAGAATTTCATTCTTCTTTAAAGTAGAGAAATATTCCATTGGGTATATATACCACATTTTCTTTATCCATTCATCTGTTGAAGGACAGTTAGGTCGGTTCCATAGTTTAGCTATAAAGCTCTGCTCTAAGTACTTTGGTTTGATTACACAGAAACTTTGCCCCAGATACTATGCTGGTTCGAGAGGGGCACACATGAACAGGCGATCGTAGGATGCCAAATAAAGTAATCAGAGTGGAGTAAGAAACAACATCCTTGTCAATCCTGAGTGGTGGAGCTTCTCTCTTGGCACGTGACAGTCCATCCTCTTGTGCAAGTGACAGCCCAAGTGACATCTCTTTGGAGAAGCCTGTTCTGACTTCCACTGGCAGGCACATTGCTCATGGTGTTGGTTTATATTTTACATTCAAATCTCACAGGTCATAATCTTAAGTTTGCAAAAAGAAAAAAAGAAAGGAATAAGGAAAAAATTATTTTGTGTAACTCAGCTCTCAAATGCCCTTTCTTCTAAGTAGGTACTCTCTTCATCTTGCCAGTGTTGGGGGGTAGGCAGTATCTAAGCCTTGTGGCTGGGAGAGAGGATGGCCAGTCTTCTGGGCCTTGCATTTGGGGTGGTGAAGAGAGTGCCATGTCCTGGAATGTGCCTCTCTGCCCTGGAGGAGGCACACACCTCACCCCTGTGTCACTGCAGGTTGACTGGGCTGCATGCCCGCTGTGTCCAGGACCTGTGCCAAGCATTAAACACAAACCAGACAGAACCTTTGCCTTCATGAAGTTTAACCTTTATTGGGGGAAAGAGACACTAAACAGCAACAAAAACCCCACAGGAACAGATTTTGAATTACAAATCGGGATAAATTTCTGTGAAGTAAAAAAATCCTTTACTGAATCTTGCGGCAGGATATGACTCATTCATTCTTTCTTTCCTTCAACTCATTCCTTTGAAAAACATAAAAACAGCAGAATTGACAGGAGTTGAGGGATGAGAAGTGTGAGGAATTGGGTGTGCCGGAACCTCTTTCCTCATGTAGGTGAGGAAGATCGACTAGAACTGACCTAAGAGGTCCAAGGGCCTTGTCGTCCCAATCACAAGACCCACTAAGGACTGCTCTAGGGCCCTTTATGAAACATACCCCTTTCTCGTTATTTTATTATCTTGTAAATTAGGGTCCCCAAGTTACTCTAGTCCAGCCAGAAACCAAGAGGTTCTATGATCAGGATGCACAAAGGCAGAATAGGCTGGGCCTGAAAGAAGACGCACCAGCCATGAAAGCCCTGAGCTTTGAAGTCTAGAGAGGTTTCTCAACTGGGAGGGCAGAGAAAGGGACACCCCTTATCTCAGGAAACGAGAGCTAGCATTTATTTTTTATTTATTTTTATTTGTTTTTTCTAAATAGGCATGATGGTAGAGTGTCTTTTGATATATTATACATACATGGAGTATAACATTCTAATTAGGATTCCATTCTTGAGATTGTACATGATGTGGAGTTTCACTGGTTGTGTATTCATATACGAACATAGGAAAGTGATGTCTGATCCATTTTACTGTCTTTCCCAGTATTTTTGTTGTTGTTGTTGTTGTTCTAAGAACTTCTTCATTGACTGGCATGATCTATCCAACAATCCTATGAGATATGTATGGTTATAGTCATTATTTTACAAATGAGCAAAAGAAGCCCCAGAATGGTTAACTCAGCCTTCCAGGGTTACACAGCTAATTACTACCAGAGCCACTGTCCTAATCTAAATCATCTAACTCTAGAGCCCAGGATCTTAACCTTGCAACATGGGCTCAGCCTCCCCACTGCCACACAGGATGAGTTAAGGAACTGGAACTGCAGTCCAGATCTTCTGAAAGGGTGGCATCCAGAGCTCTGTGCCCTGCAGAGACACAAGTTGAAGATCCCATTTCAGCCTCTCGGGGGACCTCCTGTCTTCCCTCCTCATTCTGGAGGGGTAACCCTTATGCAAATTTTGAAGCTAAGAGTAAGAAGACTTCATTGTGGCTGCTCACTTCCTACTCCATCCCTGAGCCTTTGTTCTTTTGAAAAGTAACCAATAAGAGGGACACAGTATCTCACAGTTTAGAAAGTTCATTTACATCTCCCTTAATGATGGATCCTTATGTCTACTCTGTGAGATAACCAGTGTTGGGTTTATTTTAATTCCCTCTTTACAACTGTATTCAACAGTTGAGGAAGAAACTCGCCGAGGTGATTTAACCATCACGCGGGACCGTGGAGCCAGATCTTGTGACTCCGAATTGTGCTGAACATGCAAGGGGGCTTCTGAAAATCCTGGTTGATGTGTCATCCTCACATGAGTTAAATATTTCTTTCCACACCTCATAGAACACTCCCAACGTAGTTACGAAATGCTTGCAGAACTTCTTGTGGACACAAATCCATGGACGACCTTTTGCTCATTACTAAATGTGAATTCACTGAATTCCTAGGATCAACAGTCAGAGGTAGAAAGAGTTCAGACAATTTTGCAATCAGAATCATTTTGATAGGAAAACAGGAAACCAATGAGGACTAAACCAACAAATCAAAGAGAAATCAGAGGTGGGTGAGAGGGAGGAAGGAGGGACTGTATAAAGGGAAAAGAGGGGTGGGAGGGTTGGGGTGGAAGGAAAAAATAACAGAATGAATCAAACACCATTACCCTATGTAAATGTATGATTACACAAACGGTAGGCCTCTACTTCATGTACAACCAGAGAAACAAGTTGTACCCCATTTGTTTACAATAAAATATGTTGCGGGATTAAAAAATAGCAAACAAAAGAGAAATCAGAGAATTAATGAAACAGGAAATGAGTAAGGACAAGATGTGCATCATGGGGTCATGTTGAAAAGGACTGAAAAGCCTGTACCCCTCCACATGGGGCAATGACCTTCTAACTTGCTTGGTGGGATTGCAGGCTGGCCTTATCCAGGGAATGTCCAGCTCACCACCAGGCAAAGACTTGTAAAATGGGTCTTTTAACATTCATTATTTATTTATTTATTTATTTATTTTGGTACCCAGGCCTTTTTACTTTTATTTTATTTTATTTTATTTTATTTATTTAGTTATTTAGATAGAGTCTTTCTAGGTTGCTTAGGACTTCACTAGGTTACTAAGGCTGGCTTTGGACTTGTGATTCCCCTGCCTCAGCCTCCTGAGCCACTAGGATTACAGGAGTGTACCACAGTGCCCAGATAACACTTCTCTTTTGCTAAAATCCCTCCAACTGCTACCAACACCCACAGGATAAAACCTAAGTGCCTCCAGCAACACCAGACCCCTCTTCACTAGGACACAGCTGGCTTCTTCAGTCTTGGCTCCCTCTATTCTACATATAATGTTTTAAGTGATTGTTATCATTTGCCACTTCCCCAGCTCCCCAAATGTGACGTGTTCTTGTATGCTGGTGTCTGTACAGGCCAGTCTTCATCCTGGAGTGATCGACCTATTTTCCATTTGGTGAATTCCTAACCATGTGTCAGGAGTCAACAAGGGCATCGCCTGCCTTAGCCAGCCCCTTCCACTGCCTGAGCAGGAAGGTGGTGAAGGTCTCCACTTCTCCCCTCTCACAGTTCCTACAGAGGAGCACCCAGTGGCTGTCAACCCAGGATGCCCTTTAGAATCTACGTGCATGGGAGGCTTAAAAAATACAGATACCATAATCATGCAAACATGGAATATATTTGGCTCCATTTCAGACCCTAGTACTTTCCCTGTCCTTCCTCTTCTCCCTCCCTCTGTTCCCCTTTCTCTATTTCACTAGCATTCCCTCTATTTATTTATAGCTTTTTTTAAGTTAGTGCTTTGTTGTTATGGTGAGATTACAATAAATCACCAAGTCACTCTCAATGCAGGAGATAAAACCTTTATTCACCAACTGGTGGGCCAAGGGCAGGTTGCAAGTCTGCACTACTCAACCTTCTCCAGGGGCTGGAGCACAACTTTTATAGTTCAAAACCACAAGTAGAGCATGTCAGTACATTTATCCTAAGTGGCCGTTGCTGTGATCCGAAACCATTAACAAAAATCATGAGATCTAAAAATCATAAGCAGAAGGGGAAGAGGGTCAAAACAACCCTAGTTGAGTAAAATTTAAAGAATGGTTACTAACATCTACACAAACCTTCTCTGACATTCTGTGCAGTCAGGGTACATTGTCCAAGAAAAATGGTAACCAAAAGAAGAATTTTACGTTGTCTAAGAAGAACAGAAACATCTGTGTTACTAAGCAGGATGTGCTAAGCAGGATCAGAGTGGCCGAGGTGGAGTTTTCTCAGTGGGAGAAGCATTTCTTATATGAAATGGATCTCAGGGTGAAACGGAGTTCATCTGGTCAAGGCACATATATCCTGGCCCACAACATTATAGATACACATAAAGGTGAAATCCGTCGTGGTACCTTTACATATGTACCTAGCATCATTTGGTCACTATCACTCCATGGTTCCTCCCTCTTCCTGTTCTTTCTGCCTCCCCTCAATTCCCTTCCTTTACTGCACTGGTCTCTCTTCTGTTTTCATGGAACCCTGCTCCCCCTCATTTTCCCCCCTTACTTTGGTCTAGTTTCTGCATAAGAGAGAAAACATTTGACCCTTGAGTTTTGGGGCCTGGCTTATTTTACTTAGCATGATGTTCTCCAGTTCCATTTGAGGTAGGGGAAATAGGCAGTCAGAGCAGGAAGGAATGGCGAGGGCCAATAAGGAACAGGAGCACTGTTTGAGGTATGCTCCAGCATGTCAGACAACAGCATCTGTTTCCCAAAAGGGACAAAAGACTCCTTGCCCACATAAAGACAATTACACAACTCAGCCTGAACCCATGTGCGTGGCATTTAAAACCTCAAGAGCAGATTACAAGGGGTCAGTCAACTTCCCCTCACGTGCCTTTAAAAGAAGGGATGTGGAGAGACCCTAGGGCATTCTTGCCCCTCCCATCCTCTCCACTGGGAGTTTTCTTACACATCTGAATCTTAACTTCCTCTTTAATGAATTTCTGCTGGCTTGCCCATGTCGGTGACTTGCACTGCTCCAAGCACGGATGTGGCTGTATCATGATAGAATGCTGGCTTTAGTTCTTTTGGATAGATACTATGGAGTGGGTAGCCAGGTCATGTGGTCGTCACATTCCTAGTTTTTTGGAGCTCATCCTGCTGATTTCCAGAGTCGTTGTACTAATTTGCATTTCCAACAATGTATGAGTGTATCTTTTGCCCCACAGTCTCATTGGCTTTATTATTGTATTCCTGATAATTACCATTCTGATTAGAGTGAGAGGAAATCTCAATGTAATTTTGGCTTACAGTCCCCTGATTGCTAGAGATGTTGAACGTTTTTTCATATATTTGTTGATCATTTTTTTTTTGAGAAGTGTCTATTTAGTTCTTTTGCCCATTTGTTAATTGGGTTATTTTATAATGCACTGATAAAAATACAGATAAAGGGTTCCAAGGAAGGTTTAACGTATTTATATGAGAAATCTCCTCATGTGTATTATAATAAAATTGTAAATGTGAGAGAGACCATGGATTCTGGAACCCAGAGGTCCTATAATAACAGATACTGATGGACAAAGACATGTGGCTGTATAACAAAACATCAGGGAACATGATGATGCTTAGTGTGATGATGATTTCTTGCTTTTTTTTTTTTTTTGATGAAGCTGGGGATGGAACCCAGGGCCTTTTGCCTGCTAAGTAAGTGCTATACCACCAAGTGACAACCCTAGTCCATAAAAATATGTCATAGCTTTAAGAAATAGTTTGAGACATGTAACTCAGGGTATGAGTTATTGTTTGGTGGTTGTTAGTATTCAGAGGTGAAATGATTGGGTTATGAGAGTTGTAACCTCATTGGTGCCATTAATTCACTGATATGAATTAACTGGGTGATAACTGTAGGCAGGTAGTGCATGGCTGGAGGAGAGATAGGTCTCTGGGGGTGTGCCTTTCAGGTTTATATTTTGTCCTTACACAAAAGTAGAACAGAGTAGAGCTCTCTCTCTCTCTCTCTGCTTCCTTATTGCCATGTCCTGTGCTGCTTTCCTCCACCGTGCCCTTCTACCATGATGTTCTGCCTAACCTTGGGTCCAGAGTTATCAAGTCGGCCATGTGTGGACAGAGACTTCTGAAACCATGAGCCCCAAAAAAGCATTTTCTCCTCCACATTGTTCTTGTCAGGTGTTTTGGTCACAGTGACCAAAAAGCTGTCTAAAACAGTGGTCTAGTTAATCTGGTGTTCCCTCTCTGGCTGGGCAGTAGAAAGTACTTCATGTCCAGGTAAAATTTCACCTCCAGAGCATTGTCTCAGAACTTCAAGGATAATACCCAATACACCAGTTTTCCTTGCAAAGCTTATTTTGTTTTGGTTATTTCCAGGTTAAAGTATTCTTTATTGGTGGTTTTTGCAGTACTGAGAAATGAAACCAGGGCCTTGCATATGCTAAGCAAGTGCTCTACCACTGAGCCACATCCCTGGCCCCAGATGAAAGTATTCTTGATTCTACAATTTTAGACTCTGAAATATCCTGGTATAATGGTTTTCACAAATCTACTTCCTTAATACAAATTAGAATGTCCTTTTCTTGGCCTAGAAGGACTACTGAAGTACCTTGTGAATGTGCTCTTTCTCCTTGCCCACTTGATTTAAAAAAAAAAAAATTATTCAGAACCTGCTTGAATTCAGTTATGCCTGTCTGACATGCAGAACACCACAAAAATCACCATGTGGTATTTCTAAGGGTGGGAGTAAGTGACTAGTTTCCACCTTTATGATTTCCTCGAGAGAAAATGACACACTGGCCCCTTTATTCAGGGTGTTCATCATTATTCTGGATCTAGGTCCTGGTTTGGAATCAAGAGCTTGACATTCACCTTAGGGAGCCTGGTTCCCAGGCCTCGCCCTGGGTCCTCCCTCCATGGTCAGTTACCTCCACGCTGTCCGCAGAGTGTTCTGCTACGTTTCAGATCCCTCATGCTTTCATAGGACTCTGCCAGGTCTTTCTTCCAGACCTTACGCAAGACAAACACCATTGAGGTGTTCCAATCCTGGGAGGCTTGTTACATAAGAAAACTCTGCTCACCCCTGGTGATTTCTTCTAAGTAAGTCATTAAAATGGAAGCTTTTTAATGGCTTTTTCTTTTTTAAAAGAAAGATAGAAAGAAGAGAAAAGAAAATCCCATCAATTAACTTACTTCTTGATGTAAATGGGAAGAATGTTGTTGCTTGGTTTTTGTCAGTAACCCAGCCTGTGGATCCCAGGGTGAATGCAGAGGAAGGTTGGAAAATCACTGAAAAACCAAACCAAAACAAAACAAAACAGTTTTCTTTGTGTGAGGCTTACTGAACTCACTTCTCAAGAGCAGCAAAGAACAGGAGACAAAAGACAGTCTGTGGTTCCCCAACTGGAGTTCTTGAGCATTAGTTAGAGCAAAGTCTCCTTTTTTCTTTTCTTTTTACTTTTTAAATAGTTTATTCTTGTCGTTTTTATTTGTTCTAATTGGTTATACATGACAGTAGAATTAATGCATTTTGACACATTGTACACAAATGGAGCATAACTTCCCATTCCTCTGGCTGTACATGGTGCTGAGTCACACCAGTAGTGTAATGATACATGTGTAGAGGGTGATAATGTCTTCTCATTCTACCCTCCTTCCCATCCCCACCACCCCACCTCTTCCCTCATTCCCTTTTGCATAATCCAAAGTTCCTTCATTCTTCCCTACCTGCGGGCCCCACACTATGGATCAGCATCCATTTATCAGAGAAAACATTTGGCTTTAGCTCATTTGGGATTGGTTTATTTCACTTAGCATGATATTCTCTAGTTCCATCCATTTGCCTGCAAAGACCATGATTTCATTCTTCCTTGAGGTTGAGTAATATTCCATTGTGTACACGAACCACATTTTCTTTATCCGTTCATCTGTTAATCAGATGATACTAATGAACCATCTCCCCACAAAATAAAGAAACACCTGTCATTTTGGGATGCATTTTCAAGGGGTTCCCAGGGAGCCATGTCACGACGGTGCCTGCTAACCCAGTGACACTTTTCAGGGACTCTGCCAGCCAACATTAACCCGTCTCTAGCCTCCAGAACAAAATGTCCTATTCTGATTGGTGATGTGATTATACCCAGGGAACTGGGACCCTCTACACCATCCTGAATGGAGTCTCAACATGGCTGGTGCTATGATGTACCCAGGGTGGCAGGACAATAAGGAAGTGTATGGAAAAGACAGAGGAAGCCAAAGCCAGAGGCCCTAGGCCAGCACACCACAGCGAGAGCTCTGCAGAGGCACTGGGTGCTTATGGAAGGCAGCCATAAAGGGATCTGGAGCCACTGGCATGGGGTGAAGGATTCCAAGAGGCATGACCCCTGCTTCCTAAAAATTTTCTTAATGTGATAACAGTATTGGGCAACGTAGTGTGACCTGTTTCAAAATTAAAATAATAAAATTAAAAGGAATGGGGATTGGTAGAGTGTCCCCGGGTTCAAATTTCAATCCCAAGTCCTCCCCTACCAAAAATAAAGACGCTCCTCTCCTGAGACCCTAAACCCCTTCCACAGATAGCCAGAAAAAAGGAAGATGTATATGTGGTCCTACTTCTCTCCCCCATGTCTGACAACCATCAGTTCATTAGCTGCACGTGGGGTACAACTGACATTTCTGTCTGGCCATATTCTTTGGGGATTATTGTGGTTGAGATCTTAAAAGTCCCCCAAAGACTCATGTATGGTGCTACTGGGATGTGGCACAGTCTTCAGGAGGTGGGGCCTACTGGAAGGAAGTGAGGTCATATGGGGTGTGCCCTGATGGAGATATTGGGCCCCTACCAGCTACCCTCTCTTTTTCTCTTTGCTTCTGGCTGCCATGAGCTCAGCAGGTTTGCTCCACCACATACATGTACCTAGAATTGATGGAAAAACAATGGAGCCAACCAAGCATGAACTGAAACCCTGAGACAAAATACATTTTTCCTCTTTTTAAGTTGCGTATCACAGGTTTAGCGAACACAGTTTCCCCAACCTAAATCTGGCTTCCCACATACACAACGTCAACCACATGTTGGTTTTGTTAGGTGGAAAATCCTGGGGCCTTTTCTAGGACACAAAAACAAGATGAACATAAAAGCAATAAGGCCAGGGTTGAGGGTCTGTGGCAGAGCACTTGCCTGGCACATGTGAGGCCCTGGGTTCCATCCTCAGCACCACATAATAATAAATAGATAGGTGCTGGGGAGATAGCTCAGCCGGTAAAGTGCTTGCCTTGCAAGCACAAGGCCGTGGGTTCAATTCCCAGCACCACAAAAAAAAAAAAAAAAAAAAGATAAAATAAAGGTATTGTGGGAGTTTCAGCCACATCCAGCATGGATGAGGGAAGGGATAACTGTCCAAGGACACTGGTGGCTATCAATTAATTACTAATAAACTTATCTATTCAATGAACACAAGAACCAATACTCTTTTCAAATGGAAGGGGGTGTGGTAGATCGGGCCATGCTAGATCTGGCCTCCAACAAGATGGAGGATCCCCCTCTTCATCTTTATTTATGGGTAAAGGGGGCCAAGACCAGGAAGGGCTTCTGTGAGAAACAGGATGGGGTGGAGTTAGGGAAGCCATTTGCTTAGGGAGTTAGCGTATCCTCAGATGGTGAAGCACTCCCATGCAGGGCCACTTACTCCTAGGCTATCCGAAACAGTCTCCCATGACCGCCAGTTCCTGGGAGTCAGACCTCTCTATCCCATGGCTCAGCCCAGCCTGGCTTTGCTAGACACAGATGGCTCCCCACAGGTATTGTGCCCATCTACAACTAAAAATATTTTTTAAAAAGCAGTAGCTAACTCAAACCCAAACTTGCCTAAAACCCAAATAGTAGCTTTGGTTTGTTAATATGATTCGGAATGAAATGGTAAGGATAAATTTTTACCTTTTGACCGTGAGTTACAGGCAGAAATGCACAAAAACTGACTTTTCCCCTTTCAGGGGAAAGATCTTTCTCAACCATAAGACCCTGAGAGTGAGACAGCCCATCTTAGCGATTCCACTTCCAGAGATGGAGACGTTACTACATAGAAATAGAACAGATGGTAGTGGATTTAAAGGAAAGCTCACCAATGTGCCCATAAAATGGGGCAGCAGGGTAGGTAAAAGAATGGGACAATTAAGGGGTTAGAGTGGATATAAGGACTGAAATTTAGTCCAGAAATAAAAATAGCAATGTGTGTTTACAGGAAAACCTGGCTGTTCTCATGTCATACTGCAGTGTCACAGAGAGAAGCTCTGAGGCGGACCTCAAACTCAGAAATCATCCCCAGGACTCCAGATAATGAGGTGTTCAACAAACTGGTTCTTCAGCACATTGATCTGTGGGGAACTGGCCAGCTTCCATCAATTTGCACTGCTGGGAAAGGTGAATCTTGATAACTGTGGTCAGCATGGGTGGTATCTTTCCATGTACCTAGAGTTTTGCTGAGAGTCCTACAGCAAAACAATAACTTCTTTAATCCTTACAATAGCAAAACATTAACTCCCTTAATCCTCACAATAACTCTATTAGATGCTTTCATCATTCTATTTAAAAGATGAAGAAACTGAGGCTCTAAAGGTTGATTAACTAGATCAAAGAGCTTTTCATTTTTTTATTTTTCTTTTTTTATTGTAAACAAATGGGATACATGTTGTTTCTCTGTACATGGCGTAAAGGCATACCATTTGTGTAATCATAAATTTACATAGGGTAATGTTGTCTGATTCATTCTGTTATTTTTTCCCTTCTCCCCACCCCTCCCACCCCTCTTTTCGCTCTATACAGTCCTTCCTTCCTCCATCCTTGCCACCCTCCCTAACCTTAACTCTAACCCTAACACTAACCCCTCCCTCCCCCCATTATGTCTCATCACCCACTTATTAGCAATATCATTTGTCCTTTGGTTTTTTGAGATTGGCTTATCTCACTTAGCTTGATATTCTCCAATTTCATCCATTTGCCTGCAAATGCCATAATTTTATCATTCTTTATGGCTAAGTAATATTCCATTGTATATATATATACCACAGTTTTTTTATCCATTCATCACTTGACGGACATCTAGGTTGGTTCCACAGTCTGGCTATGGTGAATTGAGCAGCTATGAACATTGATGTGGCTGTATCTCTGTAGTATGCTGATTTTAAGTCCTTTGGGTATAGGCCAAGGAGTGGGATAGCTGGGTCAAATGGTGGTTCCATTCCAAGTTTTCTAAGAAATCTCCACACTGCTTTCCAGAGTGGCTGTACTAATTTGCAACCCCGCCAGCAATGTATGAGTGTTCCTTTTTCCCCACATCCTCGCCAACACCTGTTGTTGCTTGTATCCTTGATAATCACCATTCTAATTGGGGTGAGATGGAATCTTAGGGTGGTTTTGATTTGCATTTCTCTTATTACTAGAGATGTTGAACATTTTTCCATATGTTTGTTGATTGCTTGTAGATCTTCTTCTGTGAAGTGTCTATTCATTTCCTTAGCCCATTCGTCGATTGGATTATTTGTATTCTTGGTGTAAAGTTTTTTGAGTTCTTTATAGATTTTGGAGATTAGTGCTCTATCTGAAGTATGATTGGCAAAGATTTTCTCCCACTCTGTAGGCTCTTTCTTCGCATTGCTCATAGTTTCCTTTGCTGAGAGAAAGCTTTTTAGTTTGAATCTACCCCAGTTACAGATTCTTGCTTTTATTTCTTGTGCTATGGGAGTCCTGTTGAGGAAATCTGGTCCTAAGCCGACATGTTGAAGATCTGGACCTACTTTTTCTTCTATAAGAGGCAGGGTCTCTGGTCTGATTCTGAGGTCCTGAATCCATTTTGAGTTTAGTTTTGTGCATGGTGAGAGATATGGGTTTAGTTTCATTCTGTTGCATATGGATTTCCAATTCTCCCAGCACCATTTGTTGAAGAGGCTATCTTTTCTCCATTGCATGTTTTTGGCACCTTTGTCTAGTATGAGAAAATTGTATTTATTGGGTTTGTGTCCATGTCCTCTATTCTGTACCATTGATCTACCTTTCTATTTTGGTACCAATACCATGCTGTTTTTCTTACTATTGCTTTGTAGTGGAGTTGAAGATCTGGTATTGCGATACCCCCTGTTTCACTCTTCCTGCTAAGCATTGCTTTAGCTATTCTGGGTTTTTTATTCTTCCAGATGAATTTCATAATTGCTTGCTCTATTTCTGTAAGGTATGTCATTGGGATTTTAATTGGAATTGCATTGAATCTGTATAGCACTTTTGGTAGTATGGCCATTTTGACAATATTAATTCTGCCTATTCAAGAACATGGGAGATCTTTCCATCTTCTAAGGCTTTCTTCAATTTCTTTCTTTAGTGTTCTGTAGTTCTCATTGTAGAGGTCTTTCACCTCTTTCGTGAGATTGATTCCCAAGTATTTTATTTTTTCGAGGCTATTGTGAATGGGGTAGTTTTCCTAATTATTCTTTTCAAAGATTCATCACTTATGTATAAAAATGCATTAGATTTATGTGCACTGATCTTATATCCTGCTACTTTACTGAATTCACTTATGAGTTCTAAGAGTTTTCTGGTGGAATTTCCTGGTTCCTCTAAGTATATAATCATATCATCAGCAAATAGGGATAGTTTGAGTTCTTCTTTTCCTATTCATATCCCTTTGATTTCTTTGGTCTGTCTAATTGCTCTGGCTAGAATTTCAAGGAGATGTTGAATAGAAGTGGTGAAAGAGGGCATCTCTGCCTTGTTCCAGTTTTTAGGGGGAATGCTTTCAGTTTTTCACCATTTAGAATGATATTGGCCATGGGCTTAGCATAAATGGGCTTAGCATAAATGACCATTACAATGTAAGGAATGGTCACCCCACTATCCCTATTTTTTCTAGTGTTTTGAGCATGAAGGGATGCTGTATTTTGTCAAATGCTTTTTCTGCATCTGTCGAAATAATCATGTGATTCTTTAAGTCTATTGATAAGGTGAATTACATTTATTGATTTCCTGATGTTGAACCAACCTTGCATCCCTGGGATGAAACCCACTTGATCATGGTGCACTATCTTTTTAATATGTTTTTGTATGCGATTTTGTTTGCTAAAATTTTGTTGAGAATTTTTGCGTCAATGTTCATTAAGGATATTGGTCTGAAATCTTTCCTCGCTGTGTCTCTGTCTGGTTTAAGTACCAGGGTGATATTGGCTTCGTAAAATGAGTTTGGGAGGGTTCCCTCCTCTTCTATTTCATGGAATACTTTGAGGAGTATTGGAATGAGCTCTTCTTTAAAGGTTTTGTAGAACTCGGCTGAGAACCCTCTGGTCCCGGACTTTTCTTTGTTGGTAGGCTTTTGATGACTTCTTCTATTTCAGTACTTGAAATTGGTCTATTTAAATTGTGTATGTTCTCCTCGTTCAGTTTAGGCAATTCATATGTCTCTAGAAACCTGTTGATGTCTTCAAGATTTTCTATTTTGTTGGAGTATAGATTTTCAACATAGCTTCTAATTATGTTTTGTATTTCAATCGTGTCAGTTGTGATATTTCCTTGTTCATTCCGAATTTTAGTGATTTGGGTTTTCTCTTGTCTTCTCTTTGTTAGTGTGGCTAAAGGTTTATCAATTTTGTTTATTTTTTCAAAGAACCAACTATTTATTTTGTCAATTTTTTGTATTGTTTATTTTGTTTCAAGTTCATTGATTTCAACTCTGAGTTTAATTATTTCCTGTCTTCTACTACTTTTGGTGCTGGTCTGTTCTGCTTTTTCTAGGGCTTTGAGCTGTAGTGTTAGGTCGTTTATTTGTTGAGTTTTACTTCTTTTATTAAATGCGCTCCATGAAATAAATTTTCCTCTAAGTACTGCTTTCATAGTGTCCCAGAGATTTTGATATGATGTTTCTTTGTTCTCATTTACCTCTAAGAATTTTTTAATTTCCTTCCTGATATCTTCTGTTATCCATTCATCATATAAGAGCATATTGTTTAATCTCCAGGTGTTGGAGTAGTTTCTGTTTTTTACTCTTTCATTTATTTCTAACTTCAATCCATTATGATCTGACAGAATACAAGGTAGTGTCTCTATCTTCTTGTATTTGCTAACATTGGCTTTGTGGCATAGAATATGGTCTATTTTAGAGAAGGATCCATATGCTGCTGAGAAGAAAGTGTATTTGCTCTTGGTTGGATGGTATACTCTATAAATGTCTGTGTAGTCTAAATTATTGATTGTTTTATTGAGATCTATGGTTTCTTTGTTCAATTTTTGTTTGGAAGATCTGCCCAGTGGTGAGAGAGGCATGTTAAAATCACCTAGTATTATTGTATTATGGTCTATTTGGTTTCTGAAATTGAGAAGGATTTGTTTGACATACATGGATGAGCCACTGTTTGGGGCATAGGTGTTTATGATTTATGCTTCCCTTAAGCAGTATGAAAAGTCCTTCTTTATCCCTTCTGACTAACTTTGGCTTGAAGTCCACATTATCTGAAATGAGGATGGATACTCCAGCTTTTTTGCTGAGTCCATGTGCATGGTATGTTTTTTCCCCATCCTTTCACCTTTAATCTATGGGTATCTTTTTCTATGAGGTGAGTCTCTTGCAGGCAACATATTGCTGGATCTTTCTTTTTAATCCAATCTGACAGTCTATGTCTTTTGATTGATGAATTCAGGCCATTAACATTCAGGGTTATTATTGAGATATGATTTGTATTCCCAGTCATTTGGTTCATTTTTTAAAATTTTATTTATTTATTTATTTATTTATTTATTTATTTATTTATTTATTTGACACGACCTGGTTCCTCCTTTATTTGACAATTCCTTTAGGATAATTCCTCCCTTTGCTGATTTGCTTCTTTGTTTCTCATCTCTTCCCCATGGAATATTTTGCTGAGAATGTTCTGTAATGCTGGCTTTCTTTTTGTAAATTCTTTTAGCTTTTGTTTATCATGGAAGGATTTTATTTCGTTGTCAAATTTGAAGTTAAGTTTTGCTGGGTATAAGATTCTTGGTTGGCATCCATTTTCTTTCAGAGCTTGAAAAAATGTTGTTCCAGGCCCCTCTAGCTTTTAGGGTCTGGTTTGAAAAATCTGCTGATAATCTTATTGGTTTCCCCCTGAATGTAATTTGGTTCTTTTCTCTCACAGCCTTTAAAATTCTGTCTTTATTTTGTGTGTTAGGTATTTTCATTATAATGTGCCTTGGTGTGGGTCTGTTGTAATTCTGTGTATTTGGAGTCCTATAAGCCTCTTGAACTTGATTTTCCATTTCATTCTTCAGATTTGGGAAATTTTCTGATATTATTTCATTGAATAGATTGTTCATTCCTTTGGTTTGTTTCTCTAAGCCTTCCTCAATCCCAATAATTCTTAAATTTGGCCTTTTCATGATATCCCATAGTTCTTGGAGATTCTGTTCATGATTTCTTACCATCTTCTCTTGTTTGTTCAACTTTGTTTTCAAGGTTAAATATTTTGTCTTCAATGTCTGAGGTTCTGTCTTCCAGGTGTTCTATCCTACTGGATATGCTTTCTATGGAGTTTTTAATTTGGTTTATTGTTTCCTTCATCTCAAGGATTTCTGTTTGGTTTTTTTTTTTCAATATCTCTAACTCTTTATTGAAATGATCTTTTGCCTCCTGTATTTGCTCTTTTAACTGTCGATTGGTGCAATCATTCAATGCCTGCATTTGCTCTTTCATCTCATCATTCAGTGCCTGCATTTGCTCTTTCATCTCATCGTTTGCTTCCCTGATCATTTTAATTATGTACATTCTGGACTCCTTTTCTGTCATTTCTTCTGCCATGCTGTCATTGGGTTTTATTGAGGTAACATCTAGATTTGTTTGGGGCATTTTCTTCCCTTGTTTTCTCATATTGTTGAGGTATCAGTGGACCGCTGAGATATTGCAGATTTCCTCTATTGACTTATAATGTCCCTGAAGATTTCTATATATATCCCCTCTTAGCCTTCAGTGGGCTGAAGTCTTGGAGGAAGTTGATAATGCGGTGCTCCACAAGGAAGCTGCCTCTCTAGGGGTGGTGGCCTTCAGGTGGGGTATATTCCCTGCTAGTGGGCAGAGGTGCCTCCACTTGTTGACCAATGGTCATCCAAAGGAGAACTAGGCTGCAGGCTGAGGCCAGGCCTGTTTGGGTCTGTGTCTCTGGATTTACCGTCCTTTTGGGAAAACCTCACCGGCAGGGAAGACTCACCCGGTGGGGAGGTCTCGCTGGTCAGTTCCGCTCCTAGAGGTTCCCCTCAATCTACAACTACTGCCTGGGCTGGGCTGCCTTCCTCTGCAACATTCCCAGGGGCCCAGATCTACCTCCTGGGCCTGGGAGCCTCACTCTTCGCAGACGAGTCTCCTTAGGCTGCCTCTCCTCAGAGAATTTGCCCGCAGTCCTGGAACCTTCACTCCGCCCCTAAGTGTGTCTCTGTGCGGCTCTTCCACCAAGAAGCCTCCTAGGTCCTGGGACCCTGCTCTGCACCTAATCGCCTGGCTATGCAGCCCCTCCTCTGAGCAGCCACCTGGAGCCCCATACAATCGCTCTGAGTCCCAGCAACCCGCCGCAGGCCTCTTCCTCCGGACAGCCGCCCGGTGTTCCAGTGCTGTCACTAGGAGACCAAGCAACTCACTGCGTGCCTCCTCCTCCCGCCAACCGCCCATAGCCCTGGGCAGTCACTCCGAGTCCAAGTGACCCTCCTCCTCCTCCGGCAGCCCCCTGGTGTTCAGGAGCGGTTGCTCTGAGTCCAAAAAACTCACCACTCGCCTCCTCCTCTGAGCAGTCGCCTGGAGCTCTGATGCAGTCACTGCGAGTCCAAGCGACCCGCCATGCTCTTCCTCCTCCTCCGGGCAGGCCCCAGTGTTCAGGAGTGATCGCTCTGAGTCCAAACAGCTCTCCTCACAGCTCCTCCTCTGCGCAGCCGCCCAGAGCCCCAGTGGTTGCTCCAAGTCCAATCACTGTGCTGAGTGGCCTCCTGTATGATGCTCCCAGTTGTCTGAGTTCACTGCTCCAGAGGGGGGAGGGGTGCCTTGCCGGGCAGCTCTACTTCACAAAGTTCCCTGGGTTCCGGGACTTCCGCCCCATCCGGGTCTCCTCCCCACCAGGAGAGACTCACCTGGCTGCTTTGAGTTGATCCCAAGTCTCTCAATATCTCCTCTTTTGAATCCTGAGTCCTGGAGCAACATGAAATGCAGCCACCCTCTAGTCCACCATCTTGAAAAACCGATCAAAGAGCTTTTAAATGGCAGAGGTGGTTCTTAAGTCCAGGGAGTCTGATTTTTTTTAGTCAGACTCCTCTGAATCTGTACCTCAACAAGGCCACATCTTTGGTGCTGTTTTGACCTGTTATCTGGGCCAAGCCCAGATCAACAGAAACCCCAGTCTTGATACTTCAAGCAATCTCCATCCTCTAGCTCTGTGTTGCTGCTCATTTGCTATCAATCTCTATCTACCCCTGTAATAGTCTGAGTTCTTCAATCCTCTACATTATTACAATAAACTTGAATAAAATCTTTATTGCCTCTTTAGCACATTTGGTTCAATTTTTCTTGAACATACCTTATGCATGCATGCATGCCACCACTGCCCCCCTACACCACTAACTCCAAGTGTCTCTTATCCTGCAAATCCAGCTGAAAGTTATAGTCCTGGACAGTCTCAGATTTTTTTATTATAGCTATCAAAAATGATTTTCTCAGCTCCTTTGTCTCTGTATTAGTTTTCTGATGCCTTTTACAAATTATCCTGGGCTGGGGTTGTGGCTCAGTGGTAGCACACTCACCTAGCATGTGTGAAGCCCTGGGTTCAATCCTTAGAACCACATAAAAAATAAAATAAAGGTATTAAAAAATCAAACCTTTAATACATGTTGTTTAAAAAAATATTATCCTAAAACATAGGGGCCCAAACAATATTATCTTAGATTTTCTGGGTAGCAGTTCAGAAGTAGATTTGCTTGGTGATTTTGGCTTGGAGTTTTCACATGAGGTTGAATCCAAGATGGTTTGGAGCAGCCCTCAAGTAAAAATTTGACAAAATAATCTACTTCAAAGGTAGCTCATGCATAGGCCTAGTCAGTCAGGACTGATGTTTGGCAGGAAGTCTCAGCTTCTTCCCATGTGGCTGAGTGTCTTCAGAATGCAGCTGACTTCCACCAGAGTGAGAGATGCAAGAGGGGGAAAAGTGGAAAAATGTGTTTGACAACTCACTCTCAGGAATTCCTCACTGTCTGGAGGTTTCATACCAAGAGGAAATGTCCACGGTGGAGACTTGACTGTTGAGAGCAGAGGCAGAGGATGGGAGAGCAGTTACTGAGATTGCAGGTCTCTGATGCCCTTATGACTGTGGCATGCTGGGTTCCTGGGAATGTTTTTGTGCAAGGACACCGGATGCCTAGCTACTGTAGCAATGCCCTGCTTGAGGAGGCTGTGTGCAAGAGCCCTAACTGTTCTAACCTTGATCTCAGGCACATACCTCCCGGGAAGAAAGGAATTCTTATGCTAGACAACCACAATGTTTCATCAGCTCTTCTTCTCCGGTTCCTGCCCACCTTATAGCAACTTTAAACAATGAACTTTCTTGAGAGCTACACAAAGCTCCTAACATTGCAGTTTGCAACTATGGATTGCTACTGTGGAAAAGCTACATAGATGTCCTGGTTTCTCTGTAACGTTTCTGAATACAAAGAAGAATGCTTACATAGTCTCTAACCTGATAACTAGGCGGATATAAATAAAGATTGCTGGCGTAACTCCTTAGATCTGCATCTCCATGGAAGAGCAGTCTCCACCTGATCCCAGCCTAATCTTCAATATCTGTGTCTGTCAAACTTTATTTTCCAATCCCCCTCGCCCCTCACCAGACCCCAGAGTTTGCCCACTGGTCGCAACACTTAACAAGTGGCTACCACATCCTCTGACCACAATGCCACTGATCAAAGGCCATACAGAAGAATATGAGGCTTGATGTCAAGCAGAACTAGCACATAGTAGGTTCTCGATAACGTTGGTACATGATCCCTTCTGCAGCCATGTGATGTCAAAGTACACCCACCGCAGCACTCCTTCCTCTGAACAGAGCCTTAGCCCCTCAGCTGCTCCAGTCATTCACAATTAAGGTCTTGCTTCTTCCTCCAGTTCTCCCCACTTCTTGTCAGCTGTCTGCATTGTACATCTCACTCTATAGATGCTCCAGTGATCTATCGTGGCACAATAAACCACCCTCAAAACAGTGGTCCATGATGATTCTTTAATTTTCTCTTGAATCTTGAGTTGATTTGGCTCACCTGGGCAGTTCTTGCTTGGAGTCCTCCAAGGACTGCAGAAGGGCTGGGTCTAGGGTCACCCCAACTGCTCTGATCCTATGCTGGGTGGGGAAGACAGAAAGTTAGGTAGATGATATACAGGTGATAAAAAAATATGAATAGGTAGAAGGAGAGATGGAAATAGATGAGACACAGATGATAGCTACATAAATCAGTACACGGGTACATGGATAATGGATGTAGATATATAACCACCTAAATAGATGCAGCTCCATGCCTTGAAGAAGTTTTTACATATTCAAACAAGATTTTATGAAGACAGCAATTCTTGGCCAAAAGAAGTGAATATACATCATGAAAGATCAACTCAAGTACTTCCAGGCCTGTCAGTAATCACTCAGAAACAACTCACTAAAGGTCTCAACCCCTCTGCCACAGGAGAGAAAGAGCATCCCTTGGATTAACCAAGGTTGACTGGATACTTCCTTGGTCCTATCTATGGCTCTTTGAACCCTGAAGGGTTAAACCTGTCTCATCCCAGGTTTTCATGTATTCTGGACACCACACCCCGGCCATGACAGGAAGGTTTTGCCCTAATTCTGGGACCAGAAATATAAATTCTTAGGACAGGGAGGAAGCCCACATTGAATCTGGGAGAAAGTTTTCCACTGAACATTGCAGCCCATAATCCCAAGATATTTCCCACTAAGAGTTGTTATCACAAAGAAATTCCTAGAGTGTGAATGTTCACATGGATCTTTGAGAAACTGTTGACCAACATCAGCTTTGATATCAGTGATTTCATATGATAAGCTTGAAGGGTGTCAGCAATTTTATTTTCTAAAACATTAGGTGATGCTGGACTTGATCAAGCTGGCATCCAAACATTGAAAGCAATATGGGTCTCCAGAAGATGGAAGATTTAAAATAATCTAAAATAGCAGATGACACTTATTAAACACTCCCCGTGTGCTATGTGGTCTGTGTCCTGAACACTTCACATCCATCACCTGATTTCATTGCTACTTGAGATAGCTGCCAGCATTATCTCCCTGTACTGCTGCAGTTGGGGAATATTAGGGACTGCACTAGGGAACGAAGGTACTGAGTCAATTGTTCAAGGCATGAAGCTTGTAGGGGTCTGGAGTGAAGGAAGGACTGGAAATGATCCACCCCAACCTCTCCTGCCAACAGCTCAGTTTCCACACATTTGTTTTCTTTCAGTGTTATGTCCTTAACAATCTTTTTTTTCAAACAAATGGAGTACATCTTGTTTCTCTGTACCTGAAGTAGAGGCATACCATTTGTGTAATCATACATTTACAACGGATAATAGTTTTTGATTCGTTCTGTTATTTTTCCTTCCCCCCACCCCTCCCACCCCTCTTTTCCCTCTATACAATCCTTCCTTCCTCCATACTTGCCCTCCTCCCACCCCCCATTATGTGTCATCATCCACTTATCAGCGAGATCATTCGTCCTTTGTTTTTTGAGATTGGCTTATCTCACTTAGCATGATATTCTCCAATTTCATCCATTTGCCTGAAAATGCCAGAATTTTATTATTGTTTATGCCTGTGTAATATTCCATTGTATGTATATACCACAGTTTCTTTATCCATTCATCAATTGAAGGGCATCAGGTTGGTTCCACAGTTTGGCTATTGTGAATTGAGCAGCTATGAACATTGATGTGGCCACATCTCTGTAGTATGCTGATTTTAAGTCCTTTGGGTATAGGCCGAGGAGTGGGATAGCTGGGTCAAATGGTGGTTCCATTCCAAGTTTTCTAAGGAATCTCCATACTGCTTTCCAGAGTGGCTGCACTAATTTGCAACCCCATCAAGCAATGTATGAGTGTTCCTTTCTCCCCACATCCTCGCCAACACCTGTTGTTGCTTGTATTCTTGATAATCGCCATTCTAATTGGGGTAGTTTTGATTTGCATTTCTCTTATTACTAGAGATGTTGAACATTTTTTCATATGTCTGTTGATTACTTGTAGATCTTGTTCTGTGAAGTGTCTGTTCATTTCCTTAGCCCATTTGCTGACTGGGTTATTTGCATTCTTGGTGTAGTTTTTTGAGTTCTTTATATATTCTGGAAATTAGTGCTCTATCTGAAGTATGAATGGCAAAGATTTTCTCCCACTCTGTAGATTCTCTCTTCACATTGCTGATAGTTTCCTTTCTGAGAGAAAGCTTTTTAGTTTGAATCTCTCCCAGTTGTTGATTCTTGCTTTTATTTCTTGTGCTATGGGAGTCCTGTTAAGGAAGTCTGATCCTAAGCTGATATGTTAAAGATTTGGACCTACTTTTTCTTCTGTAAGAGGCAGGGTCTCTGGTCTGATTTCAAGGTCCTTGATCCATTTTGAGTTGAATTTTGTGCAGGGTGAGAGATAGGGGTTTAGTGTCATTCTGCTGCATATGAATTTCCAGTTTTCCCAGCACCATTTGTTGAAGAGGCTATCTTTTCTCCATTGCATATTTTTGGCACCTTGGTCTAGTATGAGAAAATTATATTTATTTTGGTTTGTGTCCATGTCCTCTATTCTGTACCATTGATCTACCTGTCTATTTTGGTGCCAATACCATGCCGTTTTTGTTACTATTGCTGTGTAGTAGAGTTGAAGTTCTGGTATTGCGATACCCCCTGCTTCACTCTTTCTGCTAAGGATTCCTTTAGCTATTCTGGGTTTCTTATTCTTCCAGATGAATTTCATGATTGCTTGCTCTATTTCTGTAAGGTACGTCATTGGGATTTTAATTGGAATTGCATTGAATCTGTATAGCACCGTAGGTAGTATGGCCATTTTGACAATATTAATTCTGCCTATCCAAGAACATGGGAGATTTTTCCATCTTCTAAGGTTTTCTTTAATTTCTTTCTTTAGTGTTCTGTAGTTCTCATTGTACAGGTCTTTCGCCTCTTTTGTGAGATTGATTCCCAAGTATTTTATTTTTTTCAAGGCTATTGTGAATGGGGTAGTTTTCCTAATTATTCTTTTCAAAGATTCATCACTTATTTATAAAAATGCATTAGACTTATGTGCATTGATCTTATATCCTGCTACTTTACTGAATTCACTTATGAGTTCTAAAAGTTTTCTGATGAAATTTCTGGGTTCCTCTCAATATACAGTCATGTCGTCAGCAAATAGGGATAGTTTGAGTTCTTCTTTTCCTATTTATATCCTTTTAAGTTCTTTGGTCTGTCTAATTGCTCTGGCTAGAGTTTCAAGGACAATGTTGAATAGAAGTGGTGGAAGATGGCACCCCTGCCTTGTTCCAGTTTTTAGGGGGAATGCTTTCAATTTTTCACCATTTAGTATGATATTGGCCATGGGCGTGTCATAGATGGCTTTTACAATGTTAAGGAATGTTCCCACTATCCCTATTTTTTCTAGTGTTTTGAGCATGAAGGGATGCTGTATTTTGTCAAATGCTTTTTCTGCATCTGTCAAAATAATCATGTGATTCTTGACTTTAAGTCTATTGATATGGTGAATGACATTTATTGATTTCCAGATGTTGAACCAACCTTGCATCCCTGGGATAAAACCCACTTGATTGTGGTGCACTATCTTTTTAATATATTTTTGTATGCGATTTGCTAAGATTTTGTTGAGAATTTTTGCATCAATGTTCATTAAGGATATTGGTCTGAAATTTTCTTTCCTCGATGTGTCTCTGTCTGGTTTAGGTGTCAGGGTGATATTGGCTTCGTAGAATGAGTTTGGGAGGGTTCCCTCCTCTTCTATTTCATGGAATACTGTGAGGAGTATTGGCATGAGCTCTTCTTTAAAGGTTTTGTAGAACTCGGCTGAGGACTCATCTGGTCCCGGACTTTTCTTTGTTGGTAGGCTTTTGATGACCTTTCCTATTTCATTGCTTGAAATTGATTTATTTAAGTTGTGTATGTCCTCCTCGTTCAGATTAGGTAATTCATATGTCTCTAGAAACCTGTTGATGTCTTCAAGATTTTCTGTTTTGTTGGAGTATAGATTTTCAAAATAGCTTCTCATTATGTTTTGTATTTCACTTGTGTCTGTAGTGATATTTCCTTGTTCATTCCGAATTTTAGTAATTTGAGTTTTCTCTCTCCTTCTCTTTGTTAGTGTGGCTAAGGGTTTATCAATTTTGTTTATTTTTTCAAAGAACCAACTATTAATTTTGTCAATTTTTGGTATTGTTTCTTTTGTTTCAATTTCGTTGATTTCATCTCTGATTTTAACTATTTCCTGTCTTCTACTACTTTTGGTGTTGCTCTGTTCTTCTTTTTCTAGGGCTTTGAGCTGTAGTGTTAGGTCGTTTATTTGATGACTTTTTCTTCTTTTATTGAATGCAGTCCATGAAATAAATTTTCCTCTAAGTACTGCTTTCATAGTGTCCCAGAGATTTTGATATGATGTATATTTGTTCTCGTTTAGCTCTAAGAATTTTTTTATTTCCCTCCTGATGTCTTCTGTTATCCATTCATCATACAATAGCGTATTATTTAATCTCCAGGTGTTGGAGTATTTTATGTTTTTTATTCTGTCATTTATTTCTAATTTCAATCTACTATGATCTGATAGAATACAAGGTAGTATCTCTATCTTCTTGTATTTGCTAACATTGGCTTTGTGGCATAGAATATAGTCTATTTTAGAGAAGGATCCATGTGCTGCTGAGAAGAAAGTGTATTTGCTCTTTGTTGGATGGTATATTCTATATAAGTCTGTTAAGTCTAAATTATTGATTGTGTTATTGAGATTTATGGTTTCTTTGTTCAATTTTTGTTTGGAAGATCTGTCCAGTGGTGAGAGAGGTGTGTAAAAATCACCTAGTATTATTGTGTTGTGGTCTATTTGATTTCTGGAATTGAGAAGGATTTGTTTGATGTACATGGATGAGCCACTGTTTGGGGCATAGATATTTGTAATTGTTATGTCTTGCTGATTTATGCTTCCCTTATGCAGTATGAAATGTCCTTCTTTATTCCTTCTAATTTTGGCATGAAGTCCACATTATTTGTTATGAGGATGGATACTCCAGCTTTTTTGCTGAGTCCATGTGCATGGTATGTTTTTTCCCATCCTTTCACCTTTAGTCTATGGGTATCTCCTTGTATGAGATGAGTCTCCTGCAGGCAGCATATTGTTGGATCTTTCTTTTTAATCCAATCTGTCAGTCTATGTCTTTTGATTAATGAGTTCAGGTCATTAACATTCAGGGTTATTATTGAGGTATGATTTGTATTCCCAGTCATTTGACTCTTTTTTTTTTCATGACTTGGTTTCTCCTTTATTTGGCTGTTCCTTTAGGGTAGTTCCTCCCTTTTCTGACTTACTTCGTTGTATTTCATCTCTCCCTCAAGGAATATTTTGCTGAGAATATTCTGTAATGCTGGCTTTCTTTTTGTAAATTCTTTTAGCTTTTGTTTATCATGGAAGGATTTTATTTCGTTGTCAAATTTGAAGTTAAGTTTTGCTGGGTATAAGATTCTTGTTCGGCACCCATTTTCTTTCAGAGCTTGAAAAATGTTGTTCCAGGCCCCTCTAGCTTTTAGGGTCTGGTTTGAAAAATCTGCTGATATCTGTATTCGTTTCCCCCTGAATGTAATTTGATTCTTTTCTCTCACAGCCTTTAAAATTCTGTCTTTATTTTGTATGTTAAGTATTTTTATTATAATGTGTCTTGGTGTGGTTCTATTGTAATTTTGTATATTTTTAGTCCTATAAGCCTCTTGTACTTGATTTTCCATTTCATTCTTCAGATGTGGGAAATTTTCTGATATTATTTCATTGAATAGATTATTCATACCTTTGGTTTGTTTCTCTAAACCTTCCTCAATCCCAATAATTCTTAGATTTGGCCTTTTCATGATATCCCATAATCTTGTAGATTCTGTTCATGATTTCTTACCATCTTCTCTGGTCAACTTTGTTTTCAAGATTAAATATTTTGTCTTCAGTGTCTGAGGTTCTGTCTTCCAGGATCTATCCTATTGGTTATGCTTTCTATGGAGTTTTTAATTTGGTTTATTGTTTCCTTCATTTCAAGGATCTGTTTTTATTTTTTGTTTTTTTTTGTTTTTGTTTTTGTTTTTTTTTTTTTGTTTTTGTTTTTTTTTTTGTATCTCTAACTCTTTATTGAAATGATCTTTTGCTTCCCGCATTTGCTCTTTTAACTGTTGAGTGGTGCAATCATTCAAAGCCAGCTTTTGCTCTTTCATCTCATCGTTTGCTTCTCTGATCATTTTAATTATACATTCTAAACTTCCTTTCTGACGTTTCTTCTGCCATGCTGTCATTGGATTTTATTGATGTAGCATCTAGGTTTGTTTGGGACATTTTCCTCCCTTGTTTTCTCATATTGGTCAGGTATCTACCCCTCTTGTAGTGAAACTCTACTGGCTTATAGTGTCCCTGTAGATTTCCAATAACTCACCTCCTAGCCTTCGGTAGCCTGGAGTCTTGGAGGAACTTGATAATGCAGTGATACACAAGAAAGCTGCCCCTCTAAGGGTGGTGGCCTACAGGTGGGGTGTATTTCCTGCTGGTGGGAAGAGGCACCTCCACTTGTTGACCGATGGTCAGTCAAAAGGGGGACTAGACTATGGGCTGGGGCATGACTGGTCTGGGGCCTACGTCTCCAGTTCTACCACCCTGGCGGAAAAGCCTCGCCCGGCAGAGAAGACTCACCCAGTGGGGACGTCTCGCTGGGCAGCTCTCCTCTGAGAAGTTCCCTTCAGTCCAGAACTACCACCTCGGCTGGGCAGCCCTCTTCTGCGATGTTCCCTGGGGCCCAGAACTACCACCTGGTCTGGGGGGCCTCACCCTGCAAGGGACTCTCTCTGAGTGGCCTTCCTCTATGATGTTCCCTGGGGACTGGACCTAATGCCCAGGCCTGGGACCTGGCTCTGCACCAAAGCCTCTTGCTGGGCAGTCCTCCTGTACAATGCTCCTGGTTGTCCAGGTTCACAGCTCCAGAGGGGGAGTCTCACTGGGCAACTCTACCCCACGAAGTTCCCTGCATGGGACTACTGACCCATCCAGAGAGCCTCGCACAGTGGGAGAGACTCACCCGGCGGCTCTGAGTCAGTCCCGAGTCTCTCAATACCTCCTCTTCTTGAATCCTGAGTCCTGTCAAAGGGCTTTCAGTCTCCTGTGGGTGTCTCAGGAAGGGAGCTGCCCTTACGATGATGGTGGCCACACCCTCGGGAATAATTCAAAATGCCTGCACCCGCCTCCAAAGAAGCTGGGGAGCCCCAGCGAGGGTGCTGCTGAGTCAGCACCGAGGCAAGTGCAGTGTCCCTCAACAGTAGGGGGGCAGGCAGGCAGGCTCAGCAATGGCATCCGACCTTAGTGTGGGGGTCAGTGGGCCGGCTAGCTCTGCCCGATGTCGTCCAACCTCGGCGTGGGAGTTGGTGGGCCAGCTAATTCCCACACACATTCTTGATAATCACCCTTGGACAAATTAAAGTCACTTCACTGTGGAATCGATGACTCCTCTTTGGGCCAGTCTAGCATAGACTGAAGAGGTCTAAAAGACTGGCATCTCTGCTCAACCTGAGCTCAAACTCTGCATTACAATCCTGGCCCCAGAGCTCCCAGCGGGATTCAAGGCCCAGGGGCTCCAGGTTCAGAACCCACATCCTCATTCTGTGTGGTGCTGTCTCCTTATATTGAATTGAATGAACAATACCAGCTAGACCAACTGAGAGAAAGGGAAAAGCTGTCTCCATCAGAAAGTGGCCGTGTAATCTTCCCCACTGAACATGGGAAACTAACAGAGAAATCTGTTCAAAGAACAGTTTTCCTGAATCAACCGGAAGTAAATTGCCAAACTCGTCTTTAAAACCATTGTATTCCTACAAAGTGGGGATGCTCCTACATTACCACAGTGTGACCATAAAAATCACAAAGTACCTAATGCCCTGTGTTGCTAAGGTACTGAGTGGGTCATACAAGGTCACGATGCTTGTAAGTACCATTAAGTAGAGGAAGGCACTGGATCCCATGTACACATTGCTTCCATCTAGTCCAGAGGCCCCCATCACATTCCCCGAGTTGCACTGTCACAACCATGTTCTTCACAGCAGAAGGATCCAGCCCAAGTGCTGAGTTTTGTCTCTTTAGCCTCCTTGGGTCTGGGTCCCTTGTCAACACTCCATTGGTTCTCATGAGCTCGACCAGAGTAGAAACCAGGGACCTGTCGGGAGTGGAACATTCCTAGGTTGGGTTGGGTTTGTCTGATGTTTCTTCGTGGTTTTGATTAGGGCTCCCTCATGGTGACAGAGTGGACACCGTGTCCTTCTCTGATCTATCATGCTGTGGTCCAGCACAATGTTTGATTGGTTCTCCAAACTTGGGAAGGTGAGAGGATTGGAAATAAAGACAAATAGACACACAAACACAGGAAAGCGGGACTTGATGGGAAAGCCAAACCCTGATGGGGTTTGATGGACACCAAAGTGGGCTCTGCATGCTTCTTATATAGGTATGAACATCAAAGGATTTGTTGTGAGAAAGCTTTTTCAAGACAGACAAAAACGAGATTGTGAGCAGGAGCAGCCCAATTAAAAGCTTATTAGCTTGTGCCCATGTCTCTTCTATCTCTGGGCAGCTGGCCTTTGAACCTAGGGCTATTTGAACCAATAACTTCTGTAAGGCACAGAACCCCCTTTGAACAGGACATCAACAGTGACGGGGCAGTCTCAGTTGGCACAATTCCAAGAGTTCTCAGAAGGGCATCACCTCTGCCTTGGTTGGGATGGTTCAAAGAAACCTGTAATCCATTTGCCGCTCCCAACACTATCCGGAGCCCCATGATTGATTTAACTTATTTCAAGGTTGTTCTCTCTGGTTCCTTGAGTCAGGTTGTATCTTCCAAGTCTCTCCACTAAAAAGTTACACTTTATCCTTCACAATGAACCTTTGCAAATCTGTTTATCCACTTTTAGCTATTTACTTATTTATATACTTGCTTGTGCTAATGTCTTACTTTTTATCTCCACGGATGGTAATATATTCATATCATTAGTTGTCACATGAACAAAATGCTCCCTTTTGGGGTCAGTGGCAGTCCCTCAGGCTGACTTCAGGGTCTTTTAAATATGTTCCCACCATTTTTGAACATTTTCTTGCATTCTGTGCAAAAAGGTTTTCCAGGCTCACCTTGGACTTGCCTGATCTTACTCCTGAAATTAGCCTTTTCTCTAACCAACCTCACTTCCTATAGTGAAATATAGTATTTTTATTCCAGGATCTTGTCACCAAGCCTGCTCATTGCTGTTAAAACATCACCATTACCCCATCCCATCAGTGCAGACAATCAGAGAATATGTTTCTTTATTCAAACATTCGAACACACACATACACACACACACACACACACACATCCATTTGTTTCTCTATTTTCTATCTGAAAAAGCATGAATTCACAGTGATACATTCCATTTCAGTCCTACTTCACAGGGCTCATTCCAATTTTCTTTCCTGAACCAGTGAGTCACTTCACCAATATTTCTTACAAAAATTGGATTTCATTATCTTTGATGTATTTGCTTATTTAAACAATCTCTCTTCACAGAGCTAACTTCCATTCATCCAATTCAAACCCCACAGGCCCTTCCTTAGCTCACCTGGGTGTTCTTAACCCTACTGAGGCAATGAGTGTTGATGACAGGCCACCCGTCTGCTTGGAGCCCATCTGACTTTGCTTGGGCTCCTGCATCCAAGCCAGGCTATCCCTTCTGAGGACAGCTTCCCAACTCTGTCTGATATCTGATGTGAAGCCACCATTATTCCCTTCTCCACCACAAGGTGTGCCTCCACATTGCTGGACAACCTCTAATGGCATTAGGATTGAATTATTCAGGAAGGGCAGGGGAAGTAAAGGGAGGGAAGAGAAAAAATAGGACATAAGATGGAAAATCCTGTGTAACTCCTGATGCCAGATGAATCTGAGGCGCTCTGCAGCTGGGCAGTTGACTCTCAACCTTTTTTTTAATTCAATGCTCATTATACTTGTTATCAAGTTGGGAGTTGAAAATGGACTACAGATATGTTTCTTGCTTTCCAGAATCAACAAGGGAGATGAGATGAGGGTATTAAATTTAAACTAGAGATATAATAATAAGTACCTCAGTAGAGTGTTACAAATTATGTGCTTCCAAAATGGCAGAATGACATTATGAATATACATTTCCAGCAGTGGGAAAAATCACAGTGCATTGAGTCTGTCTATCTTAATATTCAAGTTGAATTTCTGAAAAAGCTTAGTTTTGACTGTCACTGATTTAGTACTATAGATCCCCTTAAATGGGCATGAAATTTTCAGATAAACTTTTATAAGGAGATGTTTATTGACTTTTTCATTACAAAACTTATCACAGCATATTTCAAAGAACACATGGTATAACAATGTCACTACAAAAGCCACCACAATAATCCTCCTTTTCATTAAAAATTGTTGATAAATTTGGTGATAATTGTTTATTCTCCAATCAGAGCTCAGGAAGAGCTGCCAGTACTAACTAGTGCTGAGTGGAGAAATCCCATTAGAACCAGAGAGACTGAGTCTTCACATCTAGCACTGAGGTGATCATCTCCTTTCACACAATAGATAATACTCTGCATAGACATTGAAGCTCAGTGAAGCTTCTCTAACCTTTCATCAGTTGAGGAATATGAAGCCTATCTTCATTTTGAGTTTTCTCACAAAGTAAATTGTTCTCTGTTCAGGGTCCCAGTCTCCAAGGAGAACAATGCAGAAATCCCTAGGGAAGTTCAGGCTCCACTTATGGTCCCATCTCTGCACACAGCCTTCAGAACAATGGGACGTTCAGGTTGAAGAAGTCCTTGCTTGCCAAATTTCAGGGGAATCTGTAACATATTGACAAGCACATGAAGAGCAACAAAGGAAGCACCAGCAACCACAGCAGCAAAGTGGAGAAGATACATTAAGTAATGTTTTACAAACATAAAAACTACTTTCAGTATCATGTACCTTGAATTCCTTCTAATCATTCTAAGAATTAAATAATGAAGGAGCATGTGTTTTTCTGTGCATAGGCCCCTCTGTTTGGAAAAACACGTTCAAATAAAACATTATTTATATGAAAATCTACTGACCTGTGTTTCCTGACAAGGTTGGAAGGAGAAGTTTTGCATTACTTTGACAAGAGCAAGTTTCATGTTCATGAGAGCAAACCTCATGCCAATGCAGTTCCGGGGTCCACTTCCAAAGGGCATGTATACATAAGGATCGATGTTGTCCTTGTTCTTCTTACTGAACCTGGTTCCACAGTAGATGACAAGTTAATGAAGCACCAAAACCACAACAGTGACTTGTTTCAGATGGTCCCTGAGACACCCCCAAGCAATGGTAGAAAGGATGCTTTTCTGGGCTGGTCATTGAGATCCAGCTATGGTTTTGCTATAAGAATTGTTAAGCTATGGAGCTTCGCCACCTCCCTCCCCCTTAGCCTATTGGATCTTTCAGTCTTATTTAGATGAGACAAATGCTGTTTAAAAAGAAATCATGGTATTGAGACAGTAAAGGGAACAACACACACACAAAACATAAGGAGTATAAAGAGTGAACACATAAAATGAGATAGTGGTTATGTCAGTTATGGCCCATGAAAATACAGACACATGCACACAGTTGTGGTACCATATCTCAGGAGGATTAGTTTCAGCATCTGGATACAACAAAATCCTAGGTGATCAAGTCTCTTATATTTTTATAAGAAATATTTGTATAACCTAAGCACATCCTGAAATATATTTTAAATCTCTCTGGATTGCTTATAATAACAGATAAAATGTAAATACTATATAAGTACTTATTGCATTAGACAGTTTAGGGGGAAATGACCAGAAAAAAAGTTTATATTAAGTTAGTTGAAAGTATAGATGCAAAAACTATACATACAGAGGGTTGAATGCATACATTGTCAAGTGATAGTAAAGAAATTACAGCTTACTGTTAAACCATTTTTCAGAATAAAACATATGATATGATCTATATTTTCAAAAAATCTATATGTGTATAGAAATATGTTTATGAGAACATTATTAACTCATGATTATTTAAAGGATTTGGGATAGTGGATGGATATAGCATCCTTTTTGTTCCTTGTCACAGATTTATTCCACTTAGCAAGAAAGTGTCATGTTTATAACATGAAAACTGCTTAAAATAAAAAGACATACAGGAAAATGTTTACAGAGTTACCTGTATGTCACCAATACTAAGAGATAACAGGACAAGCTTGGACTAGCCTGGCCCAGGGTGGTTCCCTTGCCCAGGGGTCCCTGTACCTTTCAGGGCGGAATGCCTCAGGTTCTGGCCAGTACTGTGGGTCTCGTTGAAGAATAAAGCTTGGTACCATCACCACTGTCCCCTTAGGAATGAATACTCCATTGATTTCAACATCTTTCTTACAGACCCTCTCAAGTCTGCCAGCAATTGGGTATAGCCTGAGCATTTCATTCACCACCATATCCACATACTCCATCTGTACCAGGGTATCATAAGTAGCAGGTGCCTGGAGAGAAAGAAAGAGATTTTTGGAAATTAAGGTTTGGAACTGACTTTAAACTCAATCTATGCAGTATTATTAAAGTGTTAGGCAATCGAATAACTCAGAATAGTGAAAGGGAGTAGTACAAACAATTTACTAAGCAGTGTCATAACAACCATGTCCACTTGACAGCCATGTCTGTGGCCCATTCAGAAGTGCAGAGTAGTTATGCATATGGGAGACCTTTGGGGCAATCCCAAACTCAGTGCCTAAAATCATCAGTGTTATCATGTACCTCTTTTTCTCAGGTGAGGAAAAGTAACTAATAGGACATGACAATTTCATTCAGGCAAAATATGTGAAAGTCACTGTCACCTTTCACTACAGAAGTCACATGTCTATTGTAAGGATAGAGAATGTAGAAAAGAAGAAATAACCCATTCTACATCAGTTTTTTTAGCTAAATAATCCTGCATTGGTAATATAAATATATAAAACTTAAGAGATAAACACTGCATCGTGTAAAAATGTTGGGAGAGACTGGGAATTTCCATCCTAACATTACCAAAAGAAGGCTAAGATTGGATGGCACCCACGTCACACAATTTCAGTTCTAGTGAACGTTCTAAGGAGGCTAGGAAGCCAATCTCAGCCCCACCCTCTGTTGCTGGTGGTTCAGGGCTTCACTGTGAGCTCTGAGGAGGATGCTTTGTGTCCACCTCAATCCAGCCATGCCAGCCCCAGACACCAGGTCTCTTCATATCCAATAGACTCCCTGTTGAGGCACGGATGTGAAGTCCTCCTGTGCAACATGTGGCTAGCACCTGGTGTGACACTGGAGAGGCCACAGGGCAGAAGTTAATTTGGCTCAGGAGCCAGAAAACCTGACTCGCACCTTGGCTGCTTCTCTCTAGATACACGACTGGAGTGTGAAGATGTGCAGAGCAGCCTGCCCCACCAAGCCCAGCCTCACCGGCTGAGAGCCAGGCCAGAGCTCACGCAGCAGGATCAGCAGAGCCAACAATCCAGACCCTTGAGAGACACATGCTTACTCTTCCATTCCACTGGTATCTTGAAGATGTTTCTTACTAGGTATTGTGGTAACCAGTCATCGATGTGACTGAAACTACGTTCTTTTAAAAATTCCTTGAGTTTTGGGGAATAGCATTCATTAACTACGTTTTCCCCTTTACTTCTCTCTTCAGATCCTTTCCAAATAGAACTGGTGAAAAGAATTGGTGATTACATTTCTGGACAAGGTCTCCTAGGAAGGGATGAGGATGCGTTCTTGTTGAGGCTCCACATCTCTCCTCCCTCTCCAGGTACCATCTTCTCACCTTATTGGGCAAAGCCTTATCAATCTCCTGCTGCAGTTTTGTCTGGACATCAGGGTTAGTGGCCAGTTCGTACATAAGGAAGGAAAGAGCACTGCTTGTGGTCTCATAGCCAGCAAAGATGAAGATAACTGATTGGGCCACAAGCTCCAGATCAGTCAGGGCTAATGGGAGAGGAAACACAATTTAGGTAAATCCAGCAAAACATAACATCAGAGTTTAGATGAAGAGAAATCTGAATAAAGCTCACAGATCCCTAGGGAGGACCAAGGACAGCAATTCAGGGTCATTCTGGGAGTCATGTTTGCCCTCATGTCTATCTGACAGGGGAGACAAAGGAAAAATAATTTGAATCCAGTTTCCCTGAGGTCTACACCACTCTTGGACATTTGCTCCTCAGTGTGCCTTTCTTACGACCACCAAAGATAGGTGATTTCAGGAGACAGCATTTCTACCTAACATACACAGTATGATCAGTATGTCCCTTAGATTATCATAAAACTATGTGGTGTAAGTCAAAAACAGGTTGGTTTCCTACCCCAGGAAAAGTTACAATTATTCTAGGTAAAATATAGTTTGAAACACTTTGATAGTGCTTGCAATAATACTTAGGTTTCAATGTCTGGGAAATTAAAGGATCTTTCACCTAAACGTGTTGGAGGAAATGGCAGCAGAGAAACTCTTGCTACTCAAAGTGTGGTCCATGGAGAGCAGCATCAATAGCATTTAGGAAATTATTATCCACACAGAAATCTCAAACCCACCCTAGATCCACCATGTCAAAACCCGAACTTCCATAAAATGTGGTGATCTTTGTGCAGATCTTCCCCTCAGAAGCAGGCTTATACCTGTGAGAGGCATCAGGTAATAGAAGACCTGGGGCACCTGTCTTCAAACTGGATGATCTCAAGATATACAGAAACTACATAACAACACACAACGTAGGAAGAGTAGCGACTGACACTGAATGAATGTCATTAAAATAGCAAAAGAAAACTGACAATAGAGGGACAGTGGGCATGACGTGTGGAGGGAAAGTAGGGTCTACTTTAGTAAAACACAGCACTTATTCAGTCATGTCTGCATGTCACCTTCCCTGGTACCTGCCCTCTCTCTGCTCTACTTTATGCACACCAAACAGCTCTTGTGATAGAAGCACAATCATGAACTTAACTCATGTATCTGTGAATGGATGGGGACCTTTAGATACCTGGGGCTCTGACATAAACATGACCCCTGTGCCAAACATGCAACTCAAGACAAAAAAGAATATAAAGCAAGTGCTTTAAAGTTCTACAGAGTTTGGATTTACTGATGACGTTTTTCTATGATAATGTCATGGGAATATTTAACTATCAAATCTTTTATCCAATGATTTTGAACCCATTGAAATAGGACTATAAAGTCAAGGGTTGGAGGTCAGCTGTCTGCTGTGGATAGCCACTAACCACATGTGGATGTTTAAATTTTAATTAATTAAAAGTCATTATACTTCAGTTCCTCAGTGGTGTGAGCCACATGCCAAGTGCTCAGTAGGCACATGCATTTTATGGTTATTTTATTGAACAGTTGAACTATAGACTATTTCCTTCATCACAGCTGAATGGAACTGGGTAGATACATAGAGGATAGATAGATGGATGATAGATAGATAGATAGATAGATAGATAGATAGATAGATAGATAGATGTATATGTACATGTAAACATAAAAACATGTACACTGGCAGGCGAAAGCAAGCCCAGTCCTCATCTCTAGAATTAATTGTTCAACATTAAGGATTTTTTTCAGATGGTTGTCAAGTCTTTGAAGGAGAGAGAGAAAAAAATAGCTTATATCACTGGATATGAATAGATAAAGAAATATTTTTCCTCTGCTCCATGTAGAAGTATTTCATGTTCATAATTTTGTCTGCCAAGAGGATCTAAAAGCAAAAATCCACAAGATGATCACAGATATTGATTTCTCAGTTCCATTAATTGCAAAAAACAAAACCTAAATCCTTGGGGAAAAAATCACTGATTCCAAGGCTGTCAGGAGAAACAGAGCAGAAACCTTTAATATTTTGAATCAGAAAGCAAGAAAGTGCTCAGAAAATAAATGAGAAGGGCACAGAATACACTGTATGTTATTATAATGTGGATACATGTCCGTATATGTTTGTCAAAACCCTTAGAATGTACGAGACCAAGAGCAAACCCCAGTGAAATCTGTGGACTTTGATAGAAGTGTGTCAATACAAGTTCGTGAATTGTGATAAATAAAACTCTTTGGTGGTGGATATTAAGAGTGAAGCAGTGTATGCAAAGCTCCATGGAAAACCTCTATGTTTGCAGCTCAATATTGCTATAGTCCTATAATTTCTCAAAATAAAGGGAACCTACTTTTAAAACAATCACAAAAAAAGGTGACAAGAATAATAAAGGACCCAAAGCCCACATGAAAGGGATTCCAGTGGGCAAATATGGGAGAATTTTAGTGTCAAAATAAATATAGTAAGAAAGTAAGTTGAATAAAACTACCATGCTGGTGAAAGAAATACTTGTTTATATCAACTTCAAGATTTGAACATCGCTTTAGGTGTCCTTCTAGAAAGTTCCTCAGGCTACCATATTTAATATCCAAGTCTGCTCTTTCTGCAATTTGGTAGAAATGCTCTTCTGCCTGGGAAACCTCCTGCACATTTCCAGAAAAACCCTGCCCTCTGAGTTTCCCCATCAGCAGACCAGGTAGCAGCTTTGGTTACCTTTATGAGAGTTCACATCTTTGGAATTCTGGGAATTTATCATAAGCTGCAGAAAATCCACCCGATGCTGGAGACAGAGAAAGTTCAAAGACAGAAGGTCAATTATGAAGTCAGAAACAAATTAAGAATGTAGAATTTAACTTCCCCTCTGAAAATATGACTTCTTTAAGTGCTGAAGTCTGACTGAGGTTTCCTAAGTCCTTAGTGAAGAAAAGCATCCACCTACAAACTTTGGAGAGTCAGTGTTTCCCTGAGTGAAAACTGGCTATGGTGTCCAATAGCTACTCATCTTTGCTCTCCCTGCGCCTGAGCTTCTCTGGATTCTGAACACGTCCTCCTGGATAGACAGTGGCTGACTCTCTCTCCCATTACATTCGTTTGCTCAGGAAGAAGTCCTGGGCTTCAATATTTTGTTCCACTATCTTCATTCTTCACTAGAGGTGCCATGGATTAATCTTCTGTCATTTCCAGAGTTCATCATCAGATTTTGGGCAAATGTCTTGAAAGAATCCATTATGTGTGAAATTATAAACTTTGTACCGACACCTGGTGGACCCATCCTGGCTCCCTGGCCTGCATACATCCTTGTGCTGGCCTTCCTACACGAGGCAAGACCTTCATGCCTAAAGAATCCCATGCCTGCTCTATGAGCAGCCAAACAGTACCAGCTGGCCTGACAATGCCTTCCATGAAGAGTTTGTAAAGTGAGAGATTTGGAACTGCAAGGATTCTTTACCACTATAAAATCTGATGTAACCAAAGCACCCAGAAAATAATTTGTCTGTTGAAATTTTATCCATTGAAGAGAATGAATAGGATGTTTTTCCTCTTTTAAAAAATGATTTTAATTGATAGATAACAACATTAAATTGTACATAGTAATAAGGTACCCCATTACTCCGATTAATGTATGCTGCTCTATGATGTTTATGTCAGTTTAAACACATCTTTAAACCTATTAAACATTTCTTTATGGTAAATAGTTTCAAAATATATTGGGCTAAATTAATATGAACAGTTTTACATAATGGCTGTCCTAATTTGCATTCCAATCAACAATGTACAAGGATTCCTTTTTGGAGCACGTGGGACTTTGCATTTTAGCAATATTGGTGACAAACTAATTTCCAGGCCCATTATTTAATTGTAAATGCTTTCTCTCTGATTCATTCTTAATATTTGAAATGTGTGATTTTATTCATTTTTAATCTTTTTTATTGTTTCTGTTTAGTTCTATGTAACAGTTCATTTTGACATAATTATAAAAGGTCAGAAAACATCTCATTCTAATTCAGTCCCCTCTCTGCTTCATTCTTGTATCTCAATTACCAGACACTAAATTCTTTATTCTCCCCCAGGGAAAAGCCTCTACTACTCTCCACCAAGAGTTCTTCATTCACCTTTTAAAAATATACAAAGAAGTACAGAAGTCATACACACGGAGTCAAATAAATTATCCAAAATGGACATCCTCCCGTAATCACCACCAGATTTTACCTTCTGTTTCTCTTGGAGGCGACTTTCTTTCATTCTGCTTACAGCTTTCTTTAAAAAGTTTGTAACATCTTTTGGAAACACGGAGATACTTAATGCCTCAAAAATCGGAGTAAGGAATGGAAAGAGTGCTGTAGGGGGAAAGAAAAAGAAGAAGGGGACAGACTGCAGTGAAAATGTAAAATTTACCAGGAACAATGACATCTCTTCTACCAGTCAGAACAGTGGAAGTCAAAAGGGTTCCTCAACAGGAGCTGTTCCTTCTGTGACCACTGATGGGCTCCAGGCCACTGGCTGAGCAAGAGAAGGTCATACAGAGGGCCACAACCAAAGCAGTGAGATCAGTGGCCCCTTCTGCCTCTGTGGAGTGACCAAACGAGCAAAATGAAAACCCCGGCCCCTTGCCCCTTCATGTATTGGAACGGAGTCTCTTTGGATAAAACTGGGCTTTAGTCTGGGACTGTGGTTAATCATGCTGTTCAAGAAAGAGCAGTCAGGATGGACCAAGAGAGCATAGGGACAAGCGCCATGGGAAGGAATCCAGAAGACATTATTAGAAAGAAAATTGGGAAACTCAAAATATGGGCAAATTTATCAATATAACTCTAAATAACCAATGGAATATAAGGGGCAAATAGATAATGTCTTGAAAGGACAAAAGAAGACACAATATATCAAACTTGTGGAATGGAGAAAAAGCCATCATTGCTCAGAGGGAAATTCATATCTATTGAATAAAAACAAAGATCTCAAATGAATAATCAAATCCTACACAATAAAAAGCAAACTAAACCTAAAGGAAACAGAAGGAAGAAAATATTAAGGACCAACGTGGAAATTAGTCAAACAGAAAAGCAATAGAAGAAATCAATGATGACAAATGCTATTTCTTTGAAAAATATCATCAAAATTGGCAAAAATAACAGCTAGACTGACCCAGAACTAAAGACTAGTTACTAGCATCCAAAATGAAAGAGGTGGAATTAAACTGACATTATAAACATAGGAAACTGACATTATAAACAATATAAAGATATTGTAACAATTGGATCATCACAATGATTATATAAATTACATAACTGAAATGAAATGAACAAATTCCTAGAAAGACACAAACAACAGAAACTGACACAAAAAGTAATACACAATACACATCGACATGTATCACATGAAGAGACTAAATTAGAAATTAAGAACTCTTCTACAAAGAGAGGCTCAGGTCCAGATGTTCAGTGGACAATTCTACCAAACATTGAAAGAAATAATGCCAATTCTTCAATTCTTTGCAAACACTTATAGAAATATCTAGTATTTTCTAAATATAGAATAGAGTGAACACATTGGAAATATCCTAAAATGCCTGTGTCCACCTAATTCTAAGACCTATACAAAGATAACACAGGAGAACCACAAACTGATATATCTTATAACTATGGATGCAAACACTCACAGAAAATATTAGCAAATGAAAACCAGCACCCTATAAAAAGGGTTATACACAACAAATAAGTGGAACTTGAAGGTCAGGGAAATGGCAGTCAACAGAACCCAGAATATCCTAGTCGTCCCTGGATCTGAATTAAAACAACAGTTCTGGGAGGAGGTGGGAAGACTGGGGGAAATGATGGCAGGCAATACTGAGAGCTAGCAGTCAGGTGGAAACCAACATCAGCCTCTAGAATACATGGGACAGATGGCAGCAGGTCTGGGTGTGCACTGGTTGGGTGGGGGAACCAAAGCTCCTCCCCAAAGGGCCAAAAGTTTTCTCACCGGGTTGAAGGTAAAGTGGTGCTGCTGTCCAACCAGATCACAATCTGAGCAGAAAATAAGCTCATATATGGCCACTGAGCTAGCTCAGCAGAAAGACCAGGCACTCTCCAGCAGGGAGTGAAAGCGAGGAAGCAGCAATAGCTTAGAGAGATTCTCTGTTAGTTCTTCCTGGGAGGGAGACTAGGAATCCCTGCAATTTACCCTTGGATTTCATGTTTCCCTCAGTTTTCTCTTTTTGCTCCTTTTTGTCTTCTTTCTGGTATACTTTCTTTTTGAATGCCAAGCCCAAACAACCACTGAGGCTTTACTTGTCACCGTACTGGTGGGTGTCCAGGTCATGCGTCAACCTGGACGCAGGAGTGAGACTGCAACACGGGAGAGGAAAAGCTTTATGGGGCAAGCGGCAGCTGTCAGTCTGCAAGTGAAGAGTGAGGGGCACTTTCATTTGAAATCAGTAGTCAGACCTTGGCTGGCAGGGGATGGAAACAGGGCAGATCAGGGTCAGGTGGGGCTGGCAGGGGATGGAAACAGGGCAGATCAGGGTCAGATGGCAAACCTTGAATCTGATAGCATCTCGCGGCACCTGTGCCACCTCCCCTCTGGAGGATGGAGAGAAACATTACACACACCTCCCCACAGCATGTGGACTCAGGCCTTCAGAAGGAAGAGCATGAAACGACACAGATCCTGTTCATTGAGGAGCTGACCAACAACCCTACCAGACTTACAGTCCCACCCCAAGTCACAACAACAAAGCCATTTTTTTTTTTTTTTTTTTTTTTTTTTTTTTTTTTTTTTTTTTTTTTTTTTTTTTTTTTTTGCAGTGCTGGGGATTAAACCCAGGGCCTTGTGCTTGGGAGGCAGGCACTCTACCAACTGAGCCATATCCCCAGCCCAACAAAGCCATTTTTAAAAGTGCAGTCTGCTCTGAGTCAGACAATATTTCCACAGCAGGCACTGCCAGGCAGAGGGGACAGAGCTCAGCACACAGACTCCTCAAAGTTTCGCCAGTTTGGGTCAGAACTGAGAAATGAGAAACAGCATGAGATTTGTGTCACACAGAATCCTTCATGCTGGGAGATTCCAAAATCAAAACCCCAGGAAGAAATGTCTGCAAGCTTAAAACTTCGACAGGAAGAACACTGACTGTTACTTCACTGGCTGTTTGAGATAAACTCCCACATTTTGTATTTTTAAGAGTTCTATCTAACGTTGAGTATTTTATGAATGAAATGGATCCTATGTCCATTCTGTTTCTCTTTCATGGCCACTCCATTCTCCTCTTCTTCATTGTTTGTTCTCTCCTCCCTCTCCTACTCTTTTTCTTTTCTGTATGCTTTATCTCTTCTAAACAAATTGATCATACTATCACTAATGCTTAATCTTTTCAGCCTACTCTATTATGCCTCCCTCCCTTGGTTAAGTGAGTTGCAAACATCCTTAGTAACAATTTCTATAACATGTGTTCCTAAATGATTTGCTGTTAATTTTACTGGTCATTATTTTCTTAAAGTGGTACTTGTTCTTCAACTAAAGACTTCAATCACACTGATTGGATGCATTGAAGTGAAGATATACCTTCACACCAGGGCTTCATAGAATGAAATAAATACTCATTAAACTCCCCCCACATACATGAGCAAAAGGAAACCATCTCAACAGACACACAAACGTAGAACCTCGGCAAACATGAGGATCCAGGATGACAACCTATCCCCAAGAGCTTATTATCCTCCAACAACTAAATTCACAGATGCAGCAGTTGATGAAATCCTGAACAAATAATTTTAAAAGTTGATTGTTAACATTATCAATGAACTAAAACATGATCTAAGGCATGAACTAAGGGTAAGAACACAGGACATGAAAGAGATTCTGAAATGCCAAACATCCTAGAAATGAACAGCTCAATAAATCAAATAAAAATTCATTTGAAAGTCTTGCAAATAGATTAGATCACCTAGAAGACACAATTTTGTGCTTGAAGACAAGATATATAAACCTGAGCACTCAATCAGCAATAAAGGGAAAAAAAGAAACCATGATCAAAATATGCAAGAACTCAGGGACAACATGATACACCACAGTGAATTTCACCTTTATGCTATCCATAATGTACTAATTAAAAAGAACTATGAATAAATAGAAGAAAGACGAGTAGAGCAGACGAAAGGGAACAGAGAGAGGGAGAGAAGAGGGACATGGGAAGTACTGGAGATAGAATTGGAACAAATACATTCCATGCTTATATAATTACATCATAATGAACCTCAATGTTATGGATAACTATAATGCACTAATAAAAAAATTAAAGGAGTTCCAAGATGGCGTACTAGAGGGAGGCTGCGTTCCTTGTCACTTCGTAACTCCGGTTTCAAGCAGAGGATATCTGTTTCTTGGTGAGGCAGTTTTTGCTGCTTATGGATTCCCTGCTGTTTACCCCACTTGTCTGCTGTGACCACCTGCAGTCTGCCAGCATATCAACACCTTTTTTAAGTGCAGATTGCTCACTGTCAGGCGCCTACCATCCGCCATTTGCCTGCCTCTCACCTGTCTATCGCCTGCCTTATAACAAGTTATCCATCACCCAACACACGAGGTTCACCTCCCGATTGTCTGACAGCAGTCAGCAAACTGATCACTGACCGCCAGTGGAGCACCAGCTGCCTGCTGTTGCCTGGAAGTTCTATGTTACAGTACCTGCAGGTTTGATTACACATGGCTGCCGCCATTTTGAGACAACAGCCAGGCCCCACAGGACCCCTGGCCAGACTGACTGAGCCCCGTCTCCAAGAGCCCTCAGCCCGACCAATCACTCCCTGCCTCTGGGATCCTCACATCAACTGACTGCTCCCTGCCGCCAGGACCCCCAGACCAACTGATTGCGCCCTATCACCAGAACCCCAGACTGACTGATTGCACCCAGCCTCCAGGACCTCCAGCTGATCACGTCCACACCTTGAGCTGCAGCTCCCCATTTGCCAACACATTTCAAAGCCAGAGCGGCCATCTTGGATAATCCTGGAAGCCAGAGCTCCGAACTTTAGATGGGCCAAATCCCATCCAGAGACGCCTGCTGGAGACTTGAGGCTGAACACTGGGAGGTTTCATTACTATATGACTGTTACACTGTAGATTTTCTTTTTTTCTCCTTATTGAAAATTTTTGTTTTTATTTCTTTACTTTTCTTGCTCTCTTTTCCTTTTGTTTACCTGTTCCCTCAGAGTCTCTTTCTCCCTTTTTAGCATGCTAACATCCAATTGCTTTTGATTACATTCTCACCCTTTCTATTATCTAGAACTTCTGTATATTCTTTTCTTATCCCATTAACAGCCACATTCTACATCCCTTGGCATCCTCTTTGTCCTCCATTAGAAACTGCAGACCTTATTGCAAATCTGTTTGTTTTACTGAAGATAATCTTTGAACTCATTCTGTTTATTATGACAATTTTGTTATTGTCCCCATAGGGGTTATTTGGTCTAGGATTGCATAGTGTCTAAATTGGGCACTGCCAATGTTGATATCCCCTTAAAGAAAAGGTTTTGGAAACCTATAGGTCTACTATAAGCCTATAGGGGGAAATCTGCAATACCCCAGATCTCTTCTGCTAGAGGGGAAGATACATGAACAACATGAAAAAACAAGGGAAGAAAATGACCCAAACAAATCTAGATTCTATATTAATAGAAGCCAATGAGAGTATGTTAGAAGAAATGTCAGAAAAGGACTTCAGATTATACATGATTAAGATGATTTGTGAAGCAAAGGATGAGATAAGAGAGCAAATGCAGGCAATGAATGATTATACCAATAAGCTGTCAGAGCATCTACAGGAAGCAAAAGATCGTTTCAACAAAGAGATAGAGATTCTAAAAAAAAAAAAAAAAAAAAAAAAAAAAAAAAAAAAGGAAATCCTTGAAATGAAGGAAACAATAAACCAAATAAAAAAAACTCAATGGAAAGCATCACCAACAGACTAGACCACTTCGAAAACAGAACCTCAGACAATGAAGACAAAATATTTAATCTTGAAAATAAAGTGGCCCAAACAGAGAAGATGGTAAAAAATCATGAACAGAATCTCCAAGAACTATGGGACATCATGAAAAGACCAAATTTAAGAATTATTGGGATTGAGGAAGGCACAGAGATACAAACCAAAGGAATAAACAACCTATTCAATGAAATAATATCAGAAAATTTCCCAAACCTGAAGAATGAAATGGAATATCAAATATAAGAGGCTTACAGAACTCCAAATGCACAGAATCACAACAGATCCACACCAAGGCACATTATAATGAAAATGCCTAACATTCAAAATAAAGATAGGATTTTGAAGGCCGTGAGAAAAAAGCATCAGATTACATATAGGTGGAGACCAATACGGATAGCAGCCGACTTCTCCACCCAGACTCTAAAAGCTAGAAGGGCCTGGACCAACATATTTCAGGCTCTGAAAGAACATGGTTGCCAACCAAGAATCCTATACCCAGCAAAACTAACCTTCAGATTTGAAGATGAAATAAAATCCTTCCATGATAAACAAAAGCTAAAAGAATTTACAAATAGAAAGCCTGCACTACAGAATGTTCTCAACAAAATATTTCATGAGGAGGAAATGAAAAACAACAATGGAAGTCAGCAAAGGGAAGAACTACCTTAGAGAAAAACCACTCAAAGGAGAAACCAAGTCAAATTAAAAACCAAAAATAGGCCCAAATGACTGGAAATATGAATCATATCTCAATAATAACCCTGAGTGTTAATGGCCTAAACTCATCAATCAAAAGTCATATACTGGCAGAATGGATTAAAAAGAAGACCAACAATATGCTGCCTGCAAGAGACTCATCTCATAGAAAAAGATATCTACAGACTAAAGGTGAAAGGATGGGAAAAAACTTACCACACACATGGACTCAGTAAAAAAGCGGGGGTTTCCATCCTTATATCAGATGAAGTGGACTTCAAGCCAAAGTTAGTCAGAAGGGATAAAGAAGGACATTTCATACTGCTTAAGGGAACCATAAATCAGGAAGACATAATGATAGTAAATATTTATGCCCCAAATAATGGTGCATCCCTGTACATCAAACAAATCCCTCTCAATTCCAGGAATCACATAGACCACAACACAATAATTCTGGGTGACTTTAATGCACCGCTGTCACCACTAGATAGATCTTCCAAATAAAAACCAACCAAAGAAACCATAGAACTCAATAACAAAATCAATAACCTAGACTTAATAGACATATATAGAATATTCCATCCATCAACGAGCAGATTCACTTTCTTCTCAGTAGCACATGGAACCTTCTCAAAAATAGACCATATGTTATGCCACAAAGCAGCCCTTAGGAAATGCAAAAAAATAGAGATACTGCCTTGTGTTCTATCAGATCATAATGGACTGAGAGTAGAAATCAATGACAAAATAAGAAACAGAAATTACTCCAACACTTGGAGACTAAATAATATGCTATTGAATGAAACATGGATAACAGAAAACATCAGGGAGGAGGTAAAAAATTCTTACAGGTCAATGAGAAAGATGATACAACATATCAAAATCTCTGGGACACTATGAAAGCAGTACTAAGAAGAAAATTCATTGCATGGAGCGCACTCCAGAAAAGAATGAAAAGTCAACAACCAAATGACCTAACATTACAGCTCAAAGCCCTAGAAAAAGAAGTACAGAATAACAGCAAAAGTAGTAGAAGACAGGAAATAATTAAAATTAGAGCTGAAATCAATGAAATTGAAACAAAAGAAACAATTCAAAAAATTGACAAAACAAAAAGTTGGTTCTTTGAAAAAGTAAACAAAATAGACAAACCCTAAGCCACACTAACAATGAGAAGGAGAGAGAAAACTCAAATTACTAAAATTTGTGATGAAAGAGAAATATCACGACAGACACCACTGAGATACATACCATAGTGAGAAGCTACTTTGAAAATCTGTATTCCAACAAAATAGAAACTACTGAAGATATTGATTAATTTCTAGAGACATATGTTCCTCCCAAACTGAACCAGGAGGACATACACAATTTAAACAGATCAATATCAAGCAATGAAATAGAAGAAGCCATTAAAAACCTACCATCCAAGAAAAGCCCAGGACCAGATGGATTCTCAGTCGAGTTCTACAAGACCTTCAAAGAAGAACTCTTTCTAATACTTCTCAAAGTATTCCAGGAAATAGAAAAGGAGGGTACCCTTCCAAACTCATTCTATGAAGCTAATATCACCCTCATACCCAAACCAGGCAAAGACACCAAGGAAAGAAAATTTTAGACCAATATCCTTGATGAATATAGATGCAAAAATCCTTAACAAAATACTGGCAAACCATATTTAAACATATTAAGAAAATTGTGCACCACGATCAAGTGGGGGGTCATCCCTGGAATGCAAAGATGGTTTAACATCCATAAATCAATAAACATAATCCATCATGTCAGTAGACTTAAGGACAAAAATCATGTGGTTATTTCAATTGATGCAGAAAAAGTGTTCAACAAATTACAACACCCCTTCATGCTCAAAACACTCGAAAAAAATAGGGATAGTAGGAACATACCTGAACATTGTAAAGGCTATTTATTCTAAGCCCATGGCCCACATCATTCTTAATGGAGAAAAACTGAAACCATTCCGTATAAAAATGGGAACAAGACAGGGATGTCCTCTTTCACCAATTCTAATCAACATTGTCCTTGAACCTCTAGCCAGAGCAATTAGGCAGACCAAAGAAATTAAAGGGATATGAATAGGAAAAGAGGAACTTAAGCTGTCACTATTTGCTGATGACATGATTCTCTATTTAGAGGATCCAAAAAACTCCTCCAGAAAACTTCTAGACCTCATCAATGAATTCAGCAAAATAGCAGGCTATAAAATCAACACACAATAATCTAAAGCATTTTTATACACAAGCAACAAAACAGCTGAAAGGGAAATGAGGAAAACAACCCCATTTGCAATAGCCTCAAAAAAAAATAAAATACTTGGGAATCAATCTAACCAAAGAGGTAAAAGATCTCTACAATGAAAACTATAAAACATTGAAGAAAGAAATTGAGGAAGACCTTAGAAGATGGAAAGATCTCCCATGTTCTTGAATAGGCAGAATTAATATTGTCAAAATGGCCATACTACCTAAAGTGTTATACAGATTCAATGCAATTCCAATTAAAATCCCAATGATGTACCTTACAGAAATAGAGCAAGCAATCATGAAATTCATCTGGAAGAATAAGAAACCCAGAATAGCTAAAGCAATCCTTAGCAGGAAGAGTGAAAAAGGGGGTATCACAATACCAGAACTTCAACTGTACTACAAAGCAATAGTAACAAAAACGGCATGGTATTGGCACCAAAATAGACAGGTAGATCAATGGTACAGAATAGAGGACGTGGACACAAATCCAAATAAATACAATTTTCTCATACAGACAAAGGTGCCAAAAACATGCAATGGAGAAAAGATAGCCTCTTCAACAAACAGTGCTGGGAAAACAGGAAATCTATATGCAACAGAATGAAACTAAACCCCTATCTCTCACCCTGCACAAAACTCAACTCACAATGGATCATGGACCTCAGAATCAGACCAGAGACCCTGCATCTTATAGAAGAAAAAGTAGGTCCAAATCTTCAACTTGTTAGGATCAGACTTCCTTAACAGGACTCCCATAGCACAAGAAATAACAGCAAGAATCAATAACTGGGATAGATTCAAACTAAATAGCTTTCTCTCACCAAAGGAAACTATTAGCAATGCAAAGAGAGAGCCTACACAGTGGGAGAATATCTTTGCCACTCATACTTCAGATAGAGCGCTAATTTCCAGAATATATAAAGAACTCAAAAAACTCTACACCAAGAATGCAAATAACCCAATCAACAAATGTGCTAAGGATATGAACAGAAGATTCACAGAAAAAGATCTACAAGCAATCAACAAACATATGAAAAAATGTTCGCCATCTTTAGTAATAAGAGAAATTCAAATCAAAACTACACTAAGATTCCATCTCACCCCAATTAGAATGGCGATTATCAAGAATACAAGCAACAATAGGTGTTGGTGAGAATGTGGGGAAAAAGGTACGCTCATCCATTGTTGGTGGGGCTGTAAATTAGTGCAGCCACTCTGGAAAGCAGTGTGGAGATTCCTTAGAAAACTTGGAATGGAACCACCATTTGACCCAGCTATCCCACTCCTCGGCCTATACCCAAAGGACTTAAAATCCGCATACTACAGAGATGCAGCCACATCAATGTTCATAGCTGCTCAATTCACAATGGCCAGACTGTGGAACCAACCTAAGTGTCCTTCAATTGATAAATGGATAAAGAAACTGTGATATATATCACAGTTTCTTTATCCATATACACATACACACACACACAATGGAATATTACTCAGCTATAAAGAAGAATAAAATTATGGCATTTGCAGGCAAATGGATAAAACTGGAGAATATCATGCTAAGTGAGATAAGCCAATCTCAAAAACCAAAGGACAAATGATCTCGCTGATAAGCAGATGATGACACATAATGGAGGGTGGGGGGCAAGAATGGAGGAAGGAAGGACTGTATAAAGGGAAAAGAGGGATGGGAATGGTGTGGGGGAAGAAAAAAATAACAGAATGAATCAAACATCATTACCCCTTGTAAACATATGATTACACAAATGGTATGCTGTTACTCCATGTACAGAGACAACATGTATCACATTTGTTTATAATAAAAATAAATTTAAAAAAATTTTTAAAACACTGAAGAAGCTAGGGATAGAAGGAACTTCTTTCAACATCATAAAGGCTATGTATGAAAATCTTAAACAAAACAGCATAATGAACAAGAAAAAACTAAAAGCATTTCCTCTAAAATCAGGAACAAGACGGAGAATCCTCTGTCACGACTTTTAGTCAATACATCCCTTGAAATCTTCGTCAAAGCAGTGAGGCAAAGGAATGAAATGAAAGGAACAGGATGGAGAGAAGAATTCAAAATATTATTTTTACAGATGTCATGACCTTAAAATTCAAAGACCAAAATGAAAACCAACAGAAGTGTTGTAGAGTTGATAAGAAATAATCCCATGTACCTATGGTCAAAGAATTTTGAGAAAGGTACCATAACAGGGAAATAAGGAAAACCTACTCTTTCCAATAAATGCTTCTGTTTCATCAGGATAGACACAATCAAAGGAATGAAGTCAGACCCTAAATTCATACTGTATAACAAAATGGACCAAAGATATAGACTTAAAAGCTAACATTAAACCAACTCTTAGAAGAAAAGCAAGACAGTAAACCTTTACAACCTCAAATCTGCAAACTATTCTTAGATTGTAAAGTCAAAGAAAGGCAATACAAACACCTACGTTGTACATTATAAACAGAAAAAGACTGTATTTCCCAGTGCACTGTCAAAAAGGCAAAGAAGACCTGTGGGTTAGGAGAAAAAAACTTCAAATCACACATCTAGTCAGGAGGTTGTATCCAGAATATGTAAGAAATCTTATACCTCACCTACAAACAGAAACACAATTGCGACTTGAAAAGACATGTATAGAAAGAAGATAAAAATGTTCAAAGTCAGTCAACATTATTAGTTTATAGAAATTAAAATCAAACCCACAATGTGATGCCACTGTATACCCAGGAGGATGGCTAGAAACAAAACAGTGGAGAAAAGTGTTGGACAGGATGGGGAGGATCAGGAACCCTGTGCATTCCAGTTAGGAACCCAAAATGGGCGTGGCTATTGTGGAAAACACACTGACAGTTACTTAATTAGGTAAACATTGAATTGCTATACAAGGCATCAATCCCTAGCGAATATATACCCCAAAAAACTAGAACAGGTGTTCAAATACAGCAATATCCATAACAGTCAAAAGATAGAAGCAATTCACATGGCAATTAACTAGAATTAAAAATGTGTCATCCAATGGAATATTATCTGGCCCTAAGAGGAAATGAAGTACTGATGCACGCTTCAGTATGAAAGAACTTGAAAATACAAATGATAAATGAAATAAGTCAAACATGCAAGGACATATGTTGTAGAATTCCACTAAAAGAAAATGCACAGTATCGGCAAATCTATAGTCAGAAAATAGATTCATGTTTGGTTAGGCTTGAGGGGGGTAGAGTTGATAATGAAATGGCAGAGTGTTTCAGAGTTGACAGATAGTCACTAGTGATGGCTGTGTGTATCTTTGTACTGAAAACCATTTCTTTGAATAAGTTAAGTGGGGTAATTTAAAGGTATGTTAATTATGTATCGATAAATCTCTTATTTAAAGAGAGAGAGAGAGAGAATGACAAGGTATTCCACATACCTACTGAGAAGAGCAAAGGGTCAAAAAAATCAAATTTTAAGAGCTTCTTGACTTTTTCCACAAAGGGATCTTGTGGGTTGTTGAGGGAATCGATATTCACTCCAAATGATGTTGCAGTGATCACATCCATGCTGTAGGCCCCAAAGATGCTGAATAGAGAAAGACATGGAAATTAAAATCAGCGCCTCTTGTCAATCCTTCCACTACACATGCCACAAGAAATAGGAGTAACTTCACAAACCCAGGCAAGACAAGCAGAGAGCTACACCCTGTCACAACTCTGCTGAACCACTGGATGAGTCTATGATCCCTTCACACTGACCATGAGGTCTTTATGAGTTGCAAATGACGTACTGCCCTTGTGCTAGGAGTGATGGGGACAGTGAGGTGAGTTAGACTCCCCTCTGAACTCAAGAAGCTCACCCACACAGGGAGAAGATCCACTGTCAGTCAAAATCCAATGGCATGAGCAGAATGTGAATGATGAGTGTTGTGTACAAACTGAGTTTCAGCAGGACAAGTGTAGAATAACTGACTCAAAAAAGGTGACCTTAGCCTTGATGGTATTTTGTCTTCTAGTATCTACAAAGTCATAAAGAGCAGCCAAGCTAATCTTGGCTGATACAGAAAAGAAGATCCTTTCTCCCCGCCGCTGCTGCCCTGTCTTCTCCTGGGAGCAACCCCTTCTTGGATGGACAGTTGGAATTGTGAGTCCAGACTCTTGCTTTCTTCTGTTTATTGGACTAGTTCAACAGTTGGAACTCAGTTCCGTGGCAGGCAGCTGAAGGGGCTCCTGACAGAGCTCAGAACCCCAGAGCTGTCCTGCTACTTACTCTTTCAAGTTGATAGGCTTGCTTTTCTCTGATAGCTGTCTCATGTTTTTCACCAACATGTCTCCATACTGGCTAACGATGGGGAACATCTAAGCACAAAGCACAAGATAACCCAAAAAGTTAGGTGAGGAGACTCAATCCCCAAGGCTGTGGCTTTCCCAGGATGAATAAAGATGAGATATTTATAATGAATCTTATTATGTCACTTCTAAAATATAAAGACAAAAGAACATTTTTAGGAAGTTCAAATTCAGAGGACTATCCCTTGGAAAGGGACTACTATCTGTATCACTTCCTACCTGTCCCCAGATTCATCCGAGTTTCCAGTGAAAAGCCCTCTTATTACCTCCTTGAGTTTTCCACTGGTGAAGGTTGGAGACAGCAGTGACCTAATTCTCTTCCACTCTTCATCTTCAGACAAGGAGATGGCTGATTTCATAAATCCCACTGGACCAAAAGACTAGAGTCCAAAGGAAAAGAGATTTTGTCCTACATAAATGTGGAGGTCTCCACAGTTGCAAAAGTCTGTTAAACAAGCATCATTTATTAAAAGAAAAGTTTAGTGACTGCCTACTAGGTAGCTGGCCCTATGTCAGACACTCAATAAATATTTATTCCAAGTGCCTATCCACCTGTGAGGTTGGAAGAGACACCCAGGTACCTCACACAGTTTTTGGACTTTAGATTCCAGTCTTTGTTTAGATGCAAAATTTCCACTTGGTTGGATACTCTTTCCAGAGGAATAGACAGGAAGAAGACCTAAGAAGACCTAGCACATCCACCAGGGCTGTGCATAGCAGAAATGGACTAGTGACAGATACCAGGTGTTCTTGGCCAACTGTATGTTACCTAAGGCTAGTTCTATCTTTGCATGCATTTATGGCATAAGCATCTTTTTTTTTTAAACTGGGGATTGAACCCAAGGCACTTAACCACTGAACCACTTCCCCAGCCTTTTCTTTTTTTTAGCATAAGCATCTTGATAAAGGGGTACCTAGGTACAATAATTTTTAAAATAATAATATTTAAAACTTAAAGGATTTGGAATATGTGTACTACAGAAAAAATAACACAAATTATTAAGGGGAGTACGTACTATATTTTCTACAAGGGCAAAGGACAAAAGAGAGATAATTCTATTTTTCTCCTGGGGACTAGTCTACCAATATAAGACCCTTGAAATTAGTTCCATCACCTAAACTGTGCTTTTGTATTAAAATGTATGCTTCTGGCACTCATTCATGTTAAAAATTTAGGAGTATATGACCATTTTGACAATATTAATTCTGCTTGTTCAAGAACATGGGTGGTCTTTCCATCTTCTAAGGTTTTCTTTAAATTCTTTCTTTAGTGTTCTGTAGTTCTCATTGTAGAGGTCTTTCACCTCTTTCATTAAATTGATTCCTAAGTATTTTTTGAGGCTATTTTGAATGGGGTAGTTTCCCTAATTTCTCTTACAGAGGATTCATCACTTATGAATAAAAATGCATTAGATTTATGGATGTTGACTTTATATCTTGCTACTTTGCTGAATTCATTTGTGCATTCTAGAAGTTTTCTGGTAGAATTTTTTGGATCCTCTAAATATAGAATCATGTCATGGGCAAACAGTGATAGTTTGAGTTCTTTTCCTGTTTGTATCCCTTTAATTTCTTTGGTCTGTCTAGTTGCTCTGGCTAGTATTTCAAGCATGATGTTGAATAGAAGTGGTGAAAGAGAGAAGAGAGGGAAGCTTCTTCAACTCAACAAAGAGATTCTACAAAAAACTATTTTCAACTAACAACACACTGATCAGTGGTGTACTAAATACTTTCACCCAAATATCAAGAACAATTCAACCATATCCACCCCGTCACATACAGAAAGACAAATAAAAACGTTCATCTGAGTGTCAATCAGTGATTTCTTCATGTTGGGAAGGGGTATGTAGAAGGCAAGTAGATAGAGGCTGGATTTGAGCTGTGTGCAATATATGCATGCATTGAACATAACAGCAAACCCCATTATCATGCACAACTATTACACATTAATCAAAGTTTTTAAAAAATAAAGCTAGAGATCGTGTGGGAATCCACATGCACACTTATTAGCCTCAGCTAAAATTGGGGTAAACATTGGAAGATTAAAGTCTAAATCCTTCAAAAGAAATGTTCACTCTCATGGCTCTTATTCAACCTCACATTGGAACTCCTGGCTAGTGCCAGAAGAAAAGAAAAATAAATAAATAAATAAAAGGTATATGGACAGGAAAGAACAAAAATTTCCCCTATTTTTAGGTGCAATCTTTGTTCAATGTGGTCAACACACAAGAAATCAGGCTTATTCCTAAGGTAAATGAAGAATGTGTGAAAACACATTAAAAACACAATCCTATTCATGGTCATTCCAAGGAAAAAGAAATACTTTAGGTATAAATCTCACAAAATATGGACTAGATGTGTGTATTTTAAAAGTTAATTGAAGAGAAAGCTAAAGGAATGGAGAGGCAGAGAAAGTATGCATGTATCAAAAGACTCCCTGGACTTAAGATGCAAATTTTCTCCGTTATCTATAAGTTGAGTTCAATTCCTACAAGATATATGCAAGCCTTGTACACATGGAAAAGCGTATTTTGAATTTGTGAAAAGGCAAAAACAAGACTATGTGAACTGATTCTAAAAACGTAAATGAAATGGGGGGAATCATTTTACTTGATGTTCAGATTTACTCTGTAGTTACATAATCAAAAATCTGAGACTGCATGAGGGGTAGTTACAGCGGGCAAGCAGGACCATAATATGGGATGAGGAATAGACCCACACATGCAGGCCAAACTGATTTTGACAATGGTGCAAAAGTGATTTGATGGAGAAACAACAGACTACAAAAGTGGTGTTGGAAGAACTGGACAGTCCACGAAGCAAAAAGAGAAAGGAAGAAAGTAAGGAAGGGAGAAGAAGGAAGAAAGGAAGAGGAGGAAGGGAGGAAGGAAGAGAGGAAGAGGAGGAAGTAAGAGGAAGGAAGGAAGAGAGAAAGAAAAAGAAAGAACCTTGACTTAAACTTCCTACTTCATACAAATTTTAACACAAAATAGATCATTTACTTAAGTGCAAACCCTATAACAATATTTAGGAAGGAAAAACAACAATGTAGGAGGTTTAAGTGAAGAATTTTCAGACATGGAACCAAAAGCACAATCCATAAAAGAAGAGACGTCTTAGCCTCCTCCAAATAACCACAAGTCTCTTCTGATAAATATTTCATTAAGAAGGACCAGCTACACAGTGTGACTCCAAAAGATTAGTAAGGCAGAGTCTTACGGTGCAGGAACAGGCCTGTGTCTTCAAAGAAGTGGTCATTACACTAATGTAGGCATGTGACACATTTTCACAGAACTACATACATACATACACAGGCACATGAAACAGAAGAAATGAAAATAAAATGCCTGTATTATTTCAATTTCCTGTTACTATAGGAATAGGAACTTAATAAATTTATAGTTATGCAAGAAATTATTGGGTGAAGCAGAATAAATTATACATGCAACTGCCTGGTAAATTTTTTGGCAATTCCCTCTCAATTTATAAATATCTCAGGATACAAATTGAGTTAATAAGTAAATAAATGTTACTTTGGATTAGACAAAGGGGAATGAAGGGAAAGGAGTGGGAGTGGAATAGGAAAGACAGAAGAATGAATCAGACATCACTTTCCTATGTTCATATATGAATATACAACCAATGTAACTCCACATCATGTACAACCACAAGAATGGGAAGTTATATACCATGTATGTATAATATGTCAAAATACATTCTACTGTCATGTATAACTAAAAAGAACAAATGTAAATAAATAAATGTTGAAGAGTGGATGCTTACCCGTCGGTTGGTGAAGAAAGAATAGCATTCTTTGACGAACACTGTTTTGATCATATTTGTGTCCATAATAGTCAAAACAGGCTGTCGACCATCATAGAGCCTGTGTTGGGAAAACGGAACTGATTTAATCTAACAGGCCAGATTCTGCAGCAGGAATCCAGACTTTGATCCTGACATTACACACTACACCTGCCTAGTCCCACAATACATAGCAACATTAAGTCCTGGTTCAAGTTGGGGATTCTGACCACAGAAGCCACCAGAGTCTTCATAGTATAAAGGGTAATGTAGGTAAAGTATGGAGGAGAAACTTAAAAGACAAAATACACCTTCTAAGAGATCATAATTAGAAATAGCAAGGGAACATTTTGTTAAATCTAGATGGTGAATACAGTAGTATTGCCTACACTAGTCTCCATAACTCTTTACATGGCACAATATCAGGTCAGTGAAAAATCGAAGGCAGATAATTGACTAAGTGCTCACAATTACTAAGTGTGGCAAGGGGTAGCTGGGATGGGAACATTAGAGATCCAGTGGGGGGTGTTGTGTCATTGGATCACATGGTATCTATGGGCCACATCAACTTAGCAGAACACTGTGACCAGTCTGGGGTTTTCTGAGGATTAATGAGAGAAGATGGAGAGGAAGCTCAGTGCCTCCTTCCATTATCTTTTAGTGTAGAGAAAAATGATTACACCTCTTCTATGGCTCTCACCAAACCCCCACCAGCTCCTAAAGGGAAGAGTTGCTACAATGGGCTGAGGCTACTCTATAATATAAACTCCATCAATCCACCAGGGAACTCACTGGTGTAACTACATCCTACTCTTAACTCAAATGGATGAAGGAGAGAAAGAAATACTTGTGTCTACTTCATGGAAAAGTTGAGGCTGAAAACTTAAAAATGGCATATGAACAACAGTAACAAAAAAAAAAGAAAGAAAATAGAGAAAATGAAGAAAGCTGAGCAGAAAGTTTCCCATCTGCTTCCCAGTACCTCCAAGCCTTTCGTTTGAAAGCCTACAATAAATCTGAAATTTAAATAAAGGAATTTTGCCTTTAAATTAAAAGGAAATCAATGGGGGAAAGAGATAATACCATACATTTATAAGCCCACAATAAAAAAGTTCTCAAATAATACATTTTATTAAATTAAAGGGGTCAAAAAGGAAGAAAAATGGGAAAGATAGGAAGAGCCAGACACTGGACAGAAAGTGAGTCTAGGAGTCTCTGGGCCACCAAAGCCAGGAGAAAAGTCACCGTGCAAAATTCTCTGTGGACCCTGACTCCTGGTGACATGCAGGACCCTCGGCAGAAGAAGCCTCCAAGGACTTTGCAGTACAGAGGGTTGCATCCCAAGAGTTCTGGGCTGAAGCTGTCCTCACACATTGGGGTGCCACATCATAACAAGTCTACCCAAGAGAAGCTTCCAGAATACTCACCCCCACATTTTCCCATACTTTTTATGACATTCTCCATCAAATTCCATAAAACCCTAGGAAGAAGAACAAAATGAAATTCCATTGTTGTTCTAAATGTATTGACAACACATCTAATTGGGTCTCAAATGACCCAAATCCCATGCACAGGTCTGCTGCTCCTAACAGGTGGTTAGAGAGAAGCTCTTATTCAGAGGCTTTGGAAGAGAAAGGAAAAACTATGGGCAATATTTGAAATGGAAAATGTGAAGTCACTTGAATTTTCTCTAAGTATTGGACATACTCAACCAATTACCCTTGTCTATAAATACAACATCCTTCTCTTCTGCAGTATTTCTTCTTCTGCTTGTGGTGTTTCAGAAATACTGGGACCTTCTGAATTATTACCTCCATGGGCACATGAGGCAAGCCAGGCTGAGGGAAAATGAGGGTTTCCCAAGGCTATGCATAATCTTTTATCTCCTCATCCAGTATCATTTTAGTTTATCTCACGTTTTCTCTAGAATTCTGGTGGAATTAGGAAGTTAAAGACACCAGCAACCCCTTTCAGCCTAGGAGATTTATGTCATCTCAGTCATGTTGTTGAGTAAGAAAGTGAGATAGTGAGCAAATAAAAAGTGAACTTGCCTTCTTGTGTTGTAGCTCAACTTGGAAAAAATGGGAGATGCTACCTCTTGGCACATAGGACACAGATAGTTAGACCCTGGCTCTGAGTTTTCATGATTGAAACTAAAAAAATTAGTCTTCCTGGTGCTAAGTTTCATTTGTAATATTTTAACTGTGCAAATAAAGTATTCCACAGGCATGTGTGTATCTTCCTAGATCTGCAGCGAGAAAAAAGAAAGGGTGCTCACAGTCTGAACATAAGTCCACAACCTGCAGTGATGATGTGCCCGAGAGCTGAGCTCATCAACAGGAGTGAACCTGAGGCTACAGGGAGTGGTGAACAGAGCCGGGGGTAAACCTGGCTGTGCTCTGGGTGGTACCCACACACAGACTCTGAAAGCCTGAAATCTCAAAACTTCCCCCCAAGGAGCTGAATTTCTACTGATGTAACCAAGCAGCTCAAAGGACACTCACCCGGCGATAATTAAGAACAGTTCCCAAAAAAGGCAGAGGCCTTGGCCCTGGAATTCCCAGCTTCTTAAATAGTCCGTGTGAAGAGGTCCCATACCTGCAGAGTGAAAGAGATCAAGGGATGTGACTGTGTATATACGGTGGCTCACGAGTCACTGGAACAGTGAAGCCAGGTGTGTAACATCGAGGTCCTAAATAAACAAAAACCCCAACAGCTCTGATCACATCTGCTCATCATCTCCTCTCTCACATTCACCCCAAAGTCATAAAAGATTAGCTCAAAGCAGCTGACATCACCAGGCTCCCAATCCTACAGTGGATATCTGATAAAGGTCCCCAAACATGAGGTTGAACACTCCTGAGAAGAGTCAGCCTACATTTCTTCCAGGTCACTTCATTCACTGGTGTCAGTTTAGGAAGTTGATTTGATGCCAACATGGCTCCCCTCCATTGACCTCCAGTGGGGGCCGTCCCCACTCTGGGCCTTCTTCCCTGAGCAGAAAAGACTATTCTCCCACTTTCTCCTAACTCCTATCTGGATGCCTTTGATTTCATCACTGGCCCACATTCTCCCTCACTCGTCTGCTCTGAGAGATTGAGAAGACTGGCATGTCGAGAACTGTTGGGTAAAAATAACCTGCGGGCAGGTATATTTAGAAACATATGTACAAATCTATGACATGGATGTATGTATTAGACTGATATTCCTGACACCATTCAAAAAAAATGAAGTCATTTTAAACAGGTTTGTTTTCACAAAAACAGAATCTAACAGTCCTATTTTAACCTTCAGAAGAAATCTGCTGAACTTACCTCAAAGAAATTGTAATATTGAATGGAATGAAATTAAAACATTTTAATTAATTTTAAAATGCCATTGGAGGGAAAATATATGCAACAGAAGCCTGAATACTACCCTTTACTTCAAATATTACAACCAGGTTTATATTTTCTATTTTCACATAATTATGAATGCCTACTTTTATAAAAGTGGAATTGAGATAGAAGTCAAAGGTCTCATGAGGACAGAAATAACTGCTCCCTTTACCTCCTCCATGAAACCAGCTATCCCACCATTTAATGAAATTCTACTACATGGTTTTATTCATGCTCCTGTACTGGAATTTCATGGGGAAAATATTTAAAATACAAACTGGCTTGGAAACTTCTGTCTTTTGAAGCTGCCATTAGATTTCAAATCAAGGGGAAAACGGTGTCAGGAATATCAGTCTAATACATACATCCATGTCATAGATTTGTACATATGTTTCTAAATATACCTGCCCACAGGTTATTTTTACCCAAAATCTCACACTGATGCTGACTTAAGGGATAAAAATTCAAAATTTCTCCCAGGTCTTTGCTCAAAAGTTTCATCATTCAGAAATAAATAGTTCTGCATGGGGCAGGGTAGAGGAATTGAGTTCCAGGAGGGAGAGATGTTCCAGGGAAGGGGAACAGAACAGAGGGAAGAGCTGAGTCTGAGCCTGTGATAGCACCTGGGTGCACTTGGGGAGGAGGGAGCACCTGTACCACAGGAGACGCACCTTCTACACATCTCTTGCTGTGTACATAGAACACAGAAGATAAACATAAGGACGCAGAAAGTTGTGACAAGCCCTCTTTACCCCCAGAAGTCTAAGAGTTTGCAGAAGGTATCCAGTTGTTCATAATCTGCCTCTACTGAACTCTGGTTGTTTAATAGAGGTTCAAACTGAGACTCAATCAGAAGTTCATCCCCCAAACCAGATGATACCAATAAAACCTCCTAGTCACAGAAATGGGAGGTTTGAAGAGGAGAGGAATCTAGGTAGTTACTCACAGATAGAGAAGCACAAGGCTGATTCCCAAAAGAATCCAGCTTTCCATGGAAAAGTTTGGGATTAGGCCCATCACCATTCTCCTTCTGCAATTCTCTTCTCTGAGTTTTACTTCCAGCCGTGTGAGCTACCCTTTGGCAGGGAAGGAGGTGCCAAGCTTGCTTTCTGTGAGCAGCTGTGATTCAAGGAAATCAGTCTGGCCTATTTATATGCTGGGACAGGAGGTGGGGCTGGACATACAGCCAGTAGAAAAACCACCTGTCTTCCACCCACAGTTGCAGAAGCCAGGTGCCAATTCCACCATGTCAGCTGACAATGAGTCATGGGCATACCTATTTTGATCTTTGAGCAAAGGTTTTATGAAAAAAAAATCAATAAAAACATCAACCAGTGTTATCATTTTGCCCAAAGGTTATTGCTTCTTATCAGAAACTCAGGTGAAACATTGGAATTAAATGCCTTCTAATCAGTTTTTGTCTCCTTGGATGTTCTTATTACAAAATACTTGAAATCCACCCAAACAAGTTATATCTACAGATAACTACTCTCGCACTTTCCTCTGCATCGTAGACAATGCCTACAATGCAGAGGAAAGTGCATGCCCCATGCCCCATGGAAGACTCTTAATCATCCTTCAAAACCTAGCTCAGTCAAAACTTCATCTGATAAAGTCTTTCATCACCAGCTGCTTCACACAGAACCACTTCCTTCCCTGAATTACTTCTATTATCCCTGGAACACATTTCTATTGCTGTTGTTCTCTTCATTTTCCAACAACATTGTTGGTTGTCACCTCTGCTTAACTTTCCAGACTGTGAACTACAGAGCACGGTCTCTGTATGCCCCTAGTCCCTAGCAGGGTACTTACAAAGAGCTGGCATCTGAAAAGTTTGGTCATTGAGTCAGGTGAGATTGCCAGGCCTCTGCAAGTTCTTTCCCTGTGAGTCTTTGACAACCACTTTATCTTCCTGGTTTATTCTTACAGGAAGAGGATTTGATTTGGATGTGCCACAGCCACCTTCCCAGCTCATGCAGGCTGTTGTACCAGTATCCTGATGGCCAGCAGTCTCCTAAAGGAAAAAGTGGGCACGGACAAGATGAAACTGATGGACACACAGAGTAATGTCAATCCAGGCTACTTCCTGTCGCGCCATTAAGAGATCCCTGCAGTAGCCAAAAGCTAGATTTTTGAGCAAAGAATGGCCTCTGTCTCTGAAAATAATGCATGTCCATGATCAATGGGTGTGAAAGGACAGAAGAGGAGAACAGTAGCCTGCATGGCCAGGTGAGCCACAAATCCCTACCCACCTATGTCATGGCAAATATCACCACAGAGCACACATTCAGCACCCAGAATTCAAAAAAAAAATTATCTCTGATGTTTCATTAGGCCAAGAGGTGTCTTAGCAGATGACTTCCTGCTTTTTGGTAAATGGGTGATTGTGGGTGGAGAGCAGAACCTGAGATCTAGTTCAGGAGGAGGCTTGTAAGCACAATTGTCACCTGTGAGACCCTCAGCAGATTCCTGATGTGAGTCATACCAGGACTGAGTGTTTGGAAATTCTACCAGCTCATTATCTTAATTCTGACTTGAATTCTTTGTCCATTTAGCCTGAGAAACAGAGGATTAGGTAACAAAGCCTCCAAATTCTTAAAACACAACAGAACGAGAAGACATTTAAGCTGTGTTTATGTGCTTCCTTCTCTCTTTCTCCTTTATCTGCACCAACTGATATGCTTCACCGATCCTTCCTACATCTCTTCCCATACTACAATGCATTCAAACAAGGAGAGATTATAGTGTCATTTGATAACTATTGACAATTTAAGAATCTTGAAACAGACTGAATTTGGAGGAACTCCATCTGAAATTGGGAATGGTTCCCTCATATGGAGAGTAGAAGCTGGGGGGCCATGGGGCTTCCACCTCCCACCCTGATGGTTACCAAAGAAGATGGGAGTGGGGATCTCCTCCTACCCGGGACTAACACAGATTAACTAAATCTGCATACATGTATTTCCTGTCCTTTTTTCCAATTTCCTCCCTCTTAAGGTCAACCGAATCTACACATGTATATCACCTCACTTGTGTTTCTGTAAATTATAATTGTTTCTGTGGGATAGGTAAGGAGAATAAATCTGATTGCATCCTCCAAGATTGATCAAATTGCATCAAGTTCAATACTCATTTTTCCATCTTTTGTCTATTTCTTATGTGGGCGGGCAGCCAAATCCAGCCAGACGGGATCAAGGCAGGTCCCAGGGCAAGGCTGTCAGTAACAAACTCACCATAACTCAAAGTCTTGTTATACTTTTTGGATATAATACCCCTATAAAACTAATTTAATTTCATCTTCCTTCAAATCAGGTATTTAGCTAAAAAGATGAAATAACTAGGGCTAATATGATTTTCCACCTGTCCTGCTGATCTCTGGTCCTGGTCTGACTCGTTGGGATTTGTATCAACAAGGATAGGTTAGTCACTGATTGAGATGAAAAACGCATCCAGTGTTGTGCCCCAGTGCTTTGCCCTATGCAGAGTTCTTGTTCTGCAAAGGGCAATCAAAGAAGCCATGCTCTAGCCAGGAAGGGTTGCAAACATCTGTAGTTCCATCTGTTTGAGAGGCTGAGGCAGGAGGATCATTTGAGCCCAGGAGTTCAAAGCCAGGCAACACAGAGAGAAGTCATCACACACATATGCACACACACACACACACACACACGGGGGAGGTGAGAGAGAGAGAGAGAGAGAGACATATTCCTTGTGAATTTAATTCTGTAGAAGGTAATATGTTCAAATGTGAAGAGATTTGCACACTAAATTTGTGCTGCACATATGCAGGAAAGCATTATGTGCCAGGAGAGTGCACCCATGACCTTTGGTCTCCCCTCTACACATGCATTTATTGAAGCACTCACCACATACCTTAAAAGGTCCGTTCTAGATATGTAAGTCCTCAGATGATTAATGCCCAGTTATAATTCTGGTTGCAGATACAGACAAATTAGGACATAACATAAGGACAGCTCAGCCACATAAAATTAGTCATACAGATATGAGAAACATATAGTCCTTATCAATATGAATGGTTTTCTTGTTCCTTGTTCTCATTTATAACAGGTAAAAGTTCAATCTCAGATAATGTTCAGGAAAGCATCAGGTTGATATAAGTGTAAGTGGACAGGTGATCCACCAAGTCAGTGATGGAGGGTCACAGTCATTAGGGTATTTCCATCCTTTCATAATGGTATCCCAGGTGGTACTTCCCCTGGGGAGACTGTGACCACTTGCACTGTCTGAGTGAATTCATCTTGGTGTAGAGAGACAGTAGTGCTCTCGAATGATCTGTGTATTGAGTTCAAATTCCACAATTCGTAATTGTGATTATGGAAGAAAATGCAATCAGAATTATTTCTGTAACTTAGCTAAGTGCCCATTCTTCTCAGTTGGGTAAAATTTGATCTTGCTAATTTGGGAAAACAGGTAGTATCTAAGCTTTGGTAGCTGGCTGAGGGGGTAACCGACTCTTGTGGGCCTCGTGGGAGTGGTGAGGAGCACGTCAGGTTCAGAGGCAGTCACTCTTGGCATTCGAGGAGGGGTGTGCCTCACCTCAGTGTCACTGTATACTGTGGCTGGGCTGCATGTCTGCTGTGTTCAGGACCTGTGCCAAATGCTACCTACAAGCCAGTCAGAATCCTTGCCCTTATGAAGCTCAACCTTGATGAAGGGAGAGAGATGCTAATCAAATAAACACACACATAATATCAAATCACAAATTGGGATAAGTATTAGGAAATAAAAGAAACCTCTGCTGAAGTTCCCAGCAGAGTTTGATGCAGGTGACTGGTATTGTCGGGTTTTTATTACTGTGACAAGAGATTAGGAATGAAACCAATATATGACCCAGCTGTACCATCCTCTGTATTTATCCAACAGAATTAGTCAGCAAACTAAAGCAAAACCGCATATTCATATTTATGGCAGCATACTTCACAATAACCAAGTTATAGAACCAAACTAGGTGTCCATCAACAGATTATTGGATAAAGAAATGTGGTATACATACCCAATGGAGTTTTGCTCAGCTATAAACACAAATGGGATTATGCTGTTTGTAGGAAAATTAATGGAAATGGAGAACATCATACTAAGTGAGATAAGGCAGATTCAGAAAGCCAAGGGTTATATGATTTTTATCATATGTAGAAGCTAAAGAGGAAAAAAGGAAAGAAAAAGGAACTCTGGAAAACAGAAAAGAGACCAGTAGTGTAGAGAAATGGAATCAGGGGAGGGAGAAGGGGGAAAGGAGAGGTACACAAGAATGCAATAGACCAACTTATGCTATGTGCAGGTACCAATGTATCATGAAAGCCACTATTTTGTATAATTATAATGCACAAGTAAAAAATTTAAAAAACCACAAGAGAAAAAATAACTGATAAAAACTACATAATAAAGGAAAGATATATTTTGACTCACAGTCTAAGAGATTTTAGGGCACAGTCACACGGATCCATTGATTCCAAGTTGAGATGAGGCAGAAGATCTTGGCAGAAGTGCATGGCGGAGCAAAGTTGCTCCCCATCATGGTGACTGGGAAGTATAGGGAGGGCAAGTTAAGGCATGATAAACTCTTCCTGGGTGTGATCCCAGTGACCTACCTCCAACTAGGCCCTAGCCCTTCTACTCCCTACCACCTTCCAATAATGCCATAAAATTATGTATCTAACTGTAAATCAATTCACAAATGAGGTTAGGGAAACTCATGATCCAATCACCGTCCCAAAAGCTCCACCTCTGCACGTTGCTGCATGGGGAACCAAGCCTTTAGCACTCAAGTCTTTGGGGAACATTCCAGATCCAAACCATGTCATGACTTTTCCTTTACCCATGAACTCTCTCCTACTTTGAAAGCAGAATCCACAGGACTTGAGGACTTGGGTATGCCTAGCTCTTTCCTCATCCCTCTGTGAAGGAGGCTCAGCCAAGGTCCTTCAAATCACAAGATCCTACAGGACCGCCTGCCTCTCTGTACTCTACAATTTTCTTGAATTTCCAAAAACACACCATCTCCTCATTATTCTCCTTATTTTGCATATCACTGTGAGTCCCTCAGGCCCTTCAGTCCAGCCAGGAACCAAGAGCTTCTGGGGGCAGGATGAAGCATAAAGATGGAATAGACTGAATGGAGAAGACATCTGTCAAGGAAGACCTCATTTTAAAATTCTAGAGTTTCTCAACCAGGACTACAGAGTACAGGGCATCACACACACATTTGCACATAAACACACATGCATACACACACACACACACACACACTCACACACATGCACAAATTATTTTTTAGAACCAGTGACTGAACCCAAGGGTGCTTTAACACTGAGCCACATCCCCAGCCCTTTTTATATTTTATTTTGTGACATGGTCTCACTAGGTTGCTTACAGCCTAAGTTGTTGAAGCTGCCTTCAAACCTTCAAACATGAGATCCTCCTGCCTCAGCTTCCAGAGTTGCTGGGATTACAGATGTGGACCACCACACTCAGCACACACACAGAATTTACCTCAAGCAAAGCAACAGTAGTGTTACCAAAAGCTCGGTCTTGTCCCCAGAGCCAATTCAATCTAACAAGGATGGCTTTGAGAAAAAAGGAGAAAGTTTTATTGCTCTGCTAGGAAAGGAGAAACAGTGCAGGGGACTCCTGTCCCAGAGGCTCTGATTCTGCCCATCAGGGAAAAAAGAGGGTTTTTTTTTGTTGTTGTTGTTGTTTTTGTTTTTGTTTTTTGTAGTTGTAGATGGACAGAATGCCTTTATTTTATTTGTTGATTTTTAAGAAGTGCTCTGCCAGCCCAAGAACAGAGGGTTTTTAAAGAAGTGACCATTCCAGGTGTTCCCTGTGAGGGGTTGTGATTCACCTGTTAATTTGGGAGGTAGGCATTCTTTTGGCACCATTCTCGAGGTCTTGGTTCCTGTGGTGAATGTGTGTTCAAAGACAGAAGAAAGATAATCTTGTTCCCCACCCCCAGCTTATGGAGGGAGAGAGGGAGAGAAGGAAAATAAAATCATATCCATTTTAAAATAAGCCTCAGTGGCAGAGCAGCAAGGGCTGTATTCAAAGCATGATGTGGACCACTGTTACAATGGTGAAATTTCTGTTCTAATAAATTTACCTTAATTAATTGAGGCCATCCGTCTGCCAACCCTAAGAGATAGGTATAATTAAGAACTCACAATGTGCACAACCATAGAAAAGAAAAGATGTACCCCTTTTGTACCATGAATCAAAATGCAGTCTAAAAATAAAAAAAAAAAATAACTTAAGAAATCGCTCTCATTCAAAAAAAAAAAAAAAAAAACTCACAGATGAGCAAGTGAAGCAATGTCAACTGACCCTTACAAGAACATATAGGGAATTTCAAACAGAGTCATAATTCAAATTCAGATAGTCTAGCTTTAGAAAGCCTGATCTTAATCTTTTAATGCAAGCTCAGACTTGCCCAAGGCCACCCAGAATTACTGGATGACTGCCACCCCAGCCCGTATCTTCTGAATGGGTTGTGAACAGATCTCTGCCCATACACAGAGTCAGGGTGAGGACATACAGTAAGTTCACCAATAAGGACTGGAGTGAGGGGGAGGGTTGTCCTTTCTGACCCCCTTGCCCTGGAGGGTAAGCACGTCTGTTGTTGATTTTATGTTAAAAAACAAAAACAGAACAGAACTCAATGGTTTGGACTTTGGTGTTAGAAAAGCCGATAAGCACAACATAGAGATGGTGAAGTGAAGAAGAGTTCATTACTTGCAGCAAGTATGGAGAGCATCTAGGATAGGGATAAATCCCAAAGCAGTGTCTCCCTCACAAGAAAAGAGGACCTTTTACTTGGTAAGTGATCTGGTCATATTGGAAGAGTCCTCATCACAGAGTCGGGCACATTCCTGCACAAGCTCAGTTAGTTACACAGCCTCCTATTCATACCTCAAATTTCAAAACATGGTGGAAGAGAGCTTTATAAAGAGATTATAATGAGAAAAGTTTACTCTCTGTCACCTGGAAGAGGGGCTGAGCTGCCTTGGCTGGTTTGGCAGGTTTTTTTGTGATTTTCTACTGTAGGGCCTAATGCAGAACAATAGAAGGCATATTAACTGTTACTTAAAGAAAAGTAGCTTACCCTGCTCCCACAAGCATAGGTGATTCTCTCCTAAAGTAGCTGCTGAGCAGCCTACCAAGGAGAGGAGGACTTCCTGGCTGCTTTCCTTCTATTCATCCGGCGTCTATCCTGATAAACTCTCTGCTAACACCTCCATGCCCTTCACAGTTTACAAAGTGCTTTCACATCTCCCTCAGTGGATCCTTATGGCGACTCTATGAACTGGGTAGAGCTGGGATTATTTTAACGATCAATTACAGATGCAGAAACAGAGAAATGGGGGCTAGACCTGCCAAGGAACTAAAGCAGGAAACCCAGGCCTGGACCCGGATCTTGTAATTCCAAATTGTGCTGCTGCCATGTTGAGGGGCCTCCTGAATAACCTGGCATTTCCTTCTCCCTCCCACTGGATAGATATTTCCTTGTGCACCTCCCAGAATACACCCTATGTAGTTACAAAATGTTACAGAAGTGGTTTAGACCACAAAACAACATCCATAGCCATAAACCTGCTATGAACTTGCATATTCCCTGAACTGGTATCAGGAGAAAAACAGGTACTGCAAACAGTTCTGACATTTCCCAACCAGAATCATTTAGGGTGCCAGAAGAGCAAGGGAGAGCACCTTGGTGATGAAACCAGCAAGTCGGAGCAAAACCAAGAGTGTTAGAGGTGAATGGCCTCTACAATAAGAACCATAGAACACTAAAGAAAGATATTAAAGAAAACCTTAGACAATGGAACAATCTTCCATGTTCTGGGATAGGCAGAATTAATATTGTCAAAATGCCATACTAACAAAAGTGCCATACAAATTCAATGCAATTCCAATTAAAATTCCAATGACATTCCTCATAGAGAAAGAAATCATGAAATTCATCTGGAAGAATAAGAGACCCAGGATAGCCAAAGCAATCCTGAACAGGAAGAGTGAAGCAGGAGGTATCACAATACCAGAACTTCAACTATACTACAGAGCAAGAGTAACAAAAGTGACATTGCATTGGCATCAAAATAGGCAGGTAGACCAATGGTACAGAATAGAGGACACAGAGACAAACCCACATAAATACAGTTATCTCATACTAGACAAAGTTGCCAAAAACATACAATGGAGAAAAGATAGCCTCTTCAACAAATGGTACCGGGAAAACTAGAAATCCACATGCAGCAGAATGAAACTTAACCCCTATCTCTCACCCTGCACAAAATTCAACTCAAAATGGATCAAGGACCTATTAAGTAGATCAGAGACCCTGCACCTAAGAGAAGAAAAAGTAGTTCCAAATCTTCATCATATCGGCCTAGGACCAGACTTCCTTAGCATAACTTAGCACAAGAAATAAAAGCAGGAATCAATAATTGGGATAGATTTAAACTAAAAAGCTTTTTCTCAGCAAAGGAAACAATCAACAATGTGAAGAGAGATCCTACAGAGTGGGAGAAAATCTTTGCCAAACACACTTCAGATAGAGCACTAATCTCCAGAATCTATCAAGAACTCTAAAAACTTTACACCAAGAATACAAATAACCCAATCAATAGATAGGCTAAGGAAATGAGCACTTTACAAAAGAAAATATACAAGCAATCAACAGATATATGAAAAAATGTTCAACATCTCTAGGAATAAGAGAAATGCAAATCAAAATGATCCTAAGATTTCATCTCACCCCTATTAGAATGGCTATTATCAAGAATACAAGCAACAATAGGTGTTGGCAAGGATGTGGGGAAAAAGGTACACTTGTACATTGCTGGTGGGGTTGTAAATTGGTGCAACCATTCTGGAAAATAGTATGGAGATTCCTTAAAAAACTTAGAATGGAACCACCATTTGACCCAGCTATTCCACTTCTTGGCCTATACCCAAAGGACTTTAAATCAGCATAATACAGTGACACAGCCACATCAATGTTTAAAGCAACTCAATTCATAATAGCTAAATTGTGGAACCAACCTAAATGCCCTTCAATAGATGAATGGATAAAGAACTGTGATATATATACACAATGGACTATTATTCAGTCATACGGAAGAATAAAAGTGTGACATTTGCAGGTAAATGGATGGAGTTGGAGAATATCATGCTAAGTGAAATAAGCCAACCCCAAAAACAAAAGACCAAATGATTTCTCTGATAAGTGGTTGATGATACATTCCTGGTAAGGGAAGAATGGAAGAAGGATGTATTGTGCAGATGGAAATGAGGGGTGAGGAGGAGGCAAGGGAAGGAAAGATAATAGAATGAGATAAACATCATTACCCTATTTACATGGATGAATACACAAATGGCATGACTTTACTTCATGTACAACCAGAGAAACGATAGTTGTACTCCATTTGTGTACAATGAATCAAAAGAAAAAAAAAAACAGATTGTTGACCAATTTCAGGGACCCATATGAAAAGAAATAGGGAATATTTGAAGATGAGCATTAGGGTGTGTGTCCCTTCCCCACATAATGAGTAAGGATAGATAATGGTCAGGCAATAGGTCCCAAATAAGGTCTTTTTCAAAGGCAGAGAATACACCAGGGGGCTAACCAGCAGAAATATTAATAGGCACCATCAAGTCCTATTGCAAATGTAAAAGACCCTGAGGCTAACCTGTGGGAATACCCCAGTCAACTCCTTTCCCCTAGAGATGGGGAGGGGAAATGGAAGGTGAGAAGGGAACCCAGATGGGAATTACAGGAAGAACTGACACTCAGGCTACAGGACACAACCAATAGCCTTGTTACTGTTTTCAAGGCCCATTTATCACAGATTTCGATGGATGCTTATAACCCCAAAACCATATAAGCCCCTAAGCCCACACACCCAGATGCCTTTTCCCACTCTCTTGCCCCCTCCCACATTGGAAGTTCTATCTCTTCTCACTTAAATAAATCCTACACCATTTACTCTTCCCTTCTATTTTTGTCCATGGATTTTATTCTTCAAATTTGTGAGGCAAGAACCCAGAAGAAAATTGGTGAAGTGGGGAATCAGTCTCATCTCAAAACTCTGGTTTCAGTAATTCTGGCAGTAACCTCCGAGTCAGTTTTTTTCCTGACCCCAGGAACATGTTATCCAGGGAATTATCTACTTAGTCTCCAGTCAGAGCTTCATGAAATATAGATCTTATAGCATTCCTTATTTGCTTAAAACCTTCCAACTCCTTCCCAAACTCATGGTATAAAATGTAAATGCCTCAGAATTATGGCACAAGACCTCTCTCCATCTGGCAACAGTTGGTTTCTTCAGTCTTGTCTCAGATCACTTCTCCAGAGGTATGTGGTGTTTTAAGAAACTGGCACATTTTGCCAATTGCCAAATCCCCCCAAAGTGACATGTCCTTGTCTCTTTACGTCTGCACAGATGGTTCTCAAGCCTGAAGTGGACCCAACTCATTTTCTATCTGCAGAATTCCTATTCTTCCTTCAGGAGTGAACCAGGACATCATCTCCAACCAGTTTCTTCCACTGCCTTGGCAGGCAGCTGGTAGGGAGGGTCTCACTTCTGCTCAATCACAGTTCCTGTGAAGGACCACTCAGTCAACCCAAAATGCACATGAAAATCAGTGTACATGGGTTTCTGTATTTCAAAAGATACAGAATTTAGGGACCACCAGAATATAGCAAAGGAGAAAGGATTGCACAGGGGCACGACCCCTAGGAGACGGGACCATGAGAGACCCTCTAGAGGCTGCTACTAAATAGGTGAAGCCAAGAGACTCCAAAGTGTCAATCAATTCAGAGGCTTGAAAAAGAGGGCATCATGCCCAACTCATTCTAGGGGAAACACCAACTAGATCCAAATCACAAAACAAAACAAAAAACAGAGCAATGAATTACGATTCATCGCCTGTCTCAGTCATGAGTTTCAGTGTAAAAATTTCAAACAGAAGAGCAAATCAAACCCAGTAGCAGTGACCAAAAGATGATACACCATGACAAGATGGATTAACCCTGGAACATCAGGGTGGTTAGCAGAGAAAACAACACAGTCCCTTGCATTGCAAGGAGTGGGTCCATCCCCACTCTGGGCCTTCTTCCCTGAGCAGAAAAGGCTATTCTCCCACTTTCTCCTAACTGCTATCTGGATGCCTTTGATTTCATCACTGGCCCACATTCTCCCTCACTCATTGGCTGTAAGAGTTTAAACTGTTGGGTAAAATTAACCCAGTTATCCCACTTCTCGGTTTATACCCAAAGGACTTAAAAATTTACATATTACAGAGATGCAGCCATGTCAACATTTATAGCAGCCCAATAGCTAAACTATGAAACCAAACTAGGTGCCCTTTAACAGATGAATGGATTTTAAAAATGTGATGTAGGGCTGGGGAGATAGCTCAGTCGGTAGAGTGCTTGCCTCGCAAGCACAAGGCCCTGAGTTCAATCCCCAGCACAAAAAAAAAAAAAAAAAAAAAAAAATGTGATGTATTTGGAATATTCTCTCAGCCTTAAAGAAGAATTAAATTATGGCATTTGCTAGTAAATGGATGGAGCTGGAGGATATCATGCTAAGTGAAATAAGCCAATCCCAAAAAACCAAAAGCCAAATGTTTTCTGATATGGAGATGCTAATTCACAATGTGGGTGGGGCTAGGGAGGAATAGAGTTACTTTAGATTAGGCAGGGAGGATGGAAAGAAGGGAAGGGGGTATGTGGATGGGAAGGAGAATAGAATGAATCAGACATTATTACCCTGTGTACATATATAACTATACAACCAGTGGGATTCTACATCAATGTATAACCAGAAGAATGAGAAATTATATTCCATTATATATGATGTATCAAAGTGCATTCCACTGTCATGTATAACTAATCAAAATAAATTTTAAAATTTTAAAAATTAAAAAAATAACCTCTGGGTAGGTATATTTAAAAATATCTATGCAATCTATGCCATGGATGTATGTATTTATATATTAGACTCATGTTTCTGATTTTGTTCTAAAAAGAGATCAGTTGAAACAGACTGGCTATCACAAATACAGAATCCCTATCACAACCTTCAAAAGGAACATGCTGGGCTTACCTCAAAGAAATTCTAGTATAGAACAGAATTAAATTAAAACATTTCAATGCTTGTAAAATATCTTTGAAGGAAGGGAAAATGTGTGGTGATAAAAGTTCAAATCCTAACCTTTTCTTCAAATATTATAACCTGATTTGTAATCATAGAAATGAAAAGTTGTACCCCATTTGTGTACAATGAATCAAACTTCAGTCTGTAAAAATAAAAATTTTTAAAAATCTGATTTATATTTTCTATTTTTTTACATTATGGAGTTACTTTTAATAATGAAATTGGAAATTATTGATATCCAAAATACTCAAAAATAATATTCTATTTTCATGTTATTCCTACTCTTCTTAAAAGTGAAATTGCGTTAGAAGTCAAACATTACCTAAAGGAGAGCATCTCCTACCCACAGTCAAAATTAAGTCCTCTTTGCCCCTGCTTCATGAGGCCAGGAATCTCACTAGGTTTTTATTCATGCTCCTGTCCTGGAATAGAGAAGAGAAAGATATTCAAAACTGAAATTCAGGGTTTCTGCTTTTTGAGCTGCCAGTAGATTTCCAAATCAGGGGAGAAACAAATATCTATTCTATTTTTATCTTCCCAGAATTAGGAAGGGATTGTGATGGAAAGGAATAGAAGTCAAAATTAATCCCAAGTCTTCACTTTACCTTAGAGGTAAAGTGTTCTGGATATGTAGGATAGAGGAATTGAGTTTTAAGAGGGAGAGTCTTCCAGGGAAATGGAACAGAAAAGGGGAAGAATTGAGTCTGAGTCTATGATAACATCTGGTGTGCATGTGCTATGTGGTGTAAATGGTGCTGGGAGGTAGGGAAGAGGGAGCAGGAACTTCCTGTTCCACAGGAAAGAAGACTTCTACACATCTCTGGCAGCATGCATGAAACAGAGAACACCAAGAGAAAGAGACAAAATGTCTTAACTCTAGAAAACTGAGAGCTTTCCAAGGGCACATCCTACCACACACAGTGACCGATTGCTTCTGATCTAGCTCTGCTTGATTAATCTTGGCATGTCTAAACTGAGCCTCAATCAGAATATCATCCCCAAACCCAGTGATGCCACTAAACCCTCCTAGACACTGAAATTGGGAATTTAGTGCGATGATTTTGTCACAGCATGTTTTCCTTCAATGATATTTTGCTTATTCAAGGGATCTGCATAGATCAATAATCACCACTATGGTATTCATGGAATCCAGTTCTTACGCAACTGCCAGTCAATGTTCCAAGCTGATAAGGTAGAGGAGCCTGATATGCACCCAAACTCCAGTACTACAGAAGAAAGGAGTCTTTGGACAGTTTACTCACAGATAGAGAAGCCCCAGGCTGGTTCTTTGGAGAACCCATGGAAAAGTTCAGGATCAGGTCCAACCTCACTTTCTTTCAGCAATTTGCTTCTCTGAGTCTTAACTTTCAGTGATGTGTGCTACCCTGTGCAGGGCAGGAGCTGCCCAGGTTCCTTTCTGTGCCCAGATGTGAGTCAGTGAGGCCAGCCTGGAATATTTATGTCCTCAGAAAGGAGGTGGGGCTGGATGTATAGCCAGTAGAAAAGTCATCTGTGCTCACTGAGTTAAAGGAATCATGTGCCCTCTCTACCTTGGCAGCTGGCAACAAATCAGAGTACTTTACAAAGAGTTGTCATCCAGAAAGTCTGGTTGGGTTGAGTTGGGTAAGAGTGCTGGGCCTCTGCAAACCCTTTCCGTGTGAGTCTTTGGTCATCACTTCATCTTCCTGATTTATCAATATAAGAGGAGGATTTGGATTGGTGGTGCCTTGGCTACATTCCCAGCACATTCTTACATTCTGATGGCCAGAAGTCCCCTAAAGGAGAAATTGGACAAGATGAAACTGATGGCTTAACTGAGCAGTATCAACCTAGGTTGCTTCCTGTGCTGTCATTACAAGAGCCATGTAGTAGAAAGCAAGTTAAGCACATTCTAGAACAAAGTATGGCCTCTCTCTCTCTGTAAACAGCATTTGCCTATGATCAATGAGATACTTGACATTGATCAGAGGCCACTCTTTTTTTTAAGTGTTTTTTTTTTTTTTTTTAGTTGTTGATGGACCTTTATTTATTTATGTGCGGTGCTGAGACTCGAACCCAGTGCCTCACACGTGCTAGGTGAGTGCTCTACCACTTAGCCACAACCCCAGCCCCAGAGGCCACTCTTTATCAGTTTGGAACATTGACTGGTATGTTATAATCATGCCAAAGGTTATCGATGTCTTCTGTCAATAGACAGACGAGAACAGTAACCTGCATGACCAGTTGAACCCAATTGATCACCACAGGACAAAGCATTGTGAAGGACTGAAATGTTATTTTTTGGAGAAGCACTGTAGGTACCATGAGAAACAGGTGCTATCCAACATCTCACCACTGAATCTTCCCCAAAAGCATTTTGTAATAAACCTCACATGCCATCTCCAACTTCTTTGGTCGCTAGGCTGTGGACAGGACACTTGTCAACCCAGGATTTGATAACACTTTACAAATGAGGGCATTCTCCAACAACACTCGCATAATACAGCTATCAAAGTCAGAATGTTAACACTGATACAACACTTATATCTAGTCTGTAAAGGATGTCATTGGTATTTTAATGGGGATTGCATTGAATCTGTAAAATACTTTTTGTATAATGATCATTTTATAGGTCCTAATTGTACCTATAAAAAACATGGGAAGTCTTTCCATCTTCTAAGATCTTGAATTTCTTTCTTCGGTGTTATACAATTTTCATTCTAGTGATCTTTCACCTCCTTGGTTAGATCTATTCCCCAGTATTTTTCTTCAGGTTTTTGTATAGGATAGTTTTCCTAATATCTTTTTCATCAGATTCATTATTGAATTCTAGGAAAATGATTGATTTGTGTATGTTGATCTGGGATCCTGATGCTTTATTAAATTTATCAGCTCCAGAAGTCTTCTGATAGAAATTTTTTGGATTTTCTAAATAGGGGAATTTCATTAGCAAACAGATACTTTGACTTCTCCTTTTCCTATTTGTGTTCCTTTAATTTTCTTCTGCCTGATTGTTCTGGCTAGAGTTTCAAGGACTATGTTGAATAGAAGTGGTGAAAGTGGACATCCATGTATTGTTCCTGTTTTTAGAAAAAATGCTTTCAGTTTTTTTGCCACTCAATACGATGTCAGCTTCCATTTCACAATGTTGAGGTAAGCTCCTTCTATCCATACTCCACCTATTCTCTAGTGTTTTAAAGATGAATAGATGCTGGACTTTGTCAAATGCTTTCTCTGCAGCTATTGAGATAATCGTGTATTTCTTGTTCTTAACTCTGTGTGGTGAATTATACTTACTGATTTGCATATGTTCAACCAACCTTGTATTCCTGGGATGAAATCCACTTGATTATGGTGCAATACCTTCTTCATGTGTTTTGGAATGTGATTTGCCAATATTGTATTAAGAGTTTTTACATCTATGTTCATCAAGGATATCAGCCTGAAGTTTTCCTTCCTTGATGTGTCTTTGTCTGAATTTGGTATCAGATTGATATGGGCTTCATAGAATGAAGTTAGTAGTGTTCCCTCCTTTTCTATTTCATGGAATAATTTGAGGAGGATTGACATTAGTTCTTTCTTAAAGATCTTGTAGAACTCAGCTGAAAATCCATCTGGTCCTGAGCTTCAAAGGAAGCCTTTCAATAGCTGCTTCAATTTCATTTCTTGATATTCCTGTGTTTAAGTTTTCTATATCTTCATGGTTCAGTTTGTATAGGTCATATGTCTCTGGGAACTTGTCAATATTTTCAAATTTTTCTATTTTATTAGAGTACAAATTTTCAAAATTATTTCTGATCTACCTTTGGATTTCAGAAGTGTCTGTAGTGATATTTCTTTAGTCATCTCTTATTTTGTTGATTTGTGTCTTCACTCTTTTTATTTTGGTTAGTTTGGCTAAGGGTTTATTAATCTTATTTATCCTTTCAAAGAACCAACCCTGTGTTTCATTGATCCTTTGTTTTCTAGAACATTCTTAATTTCATTGATTTTGGCTCTGATTTTAAATATTCCTGACTTCTACTGATTTGGGTGTTAATTTTTTCTTCTTTTTCTTAGGACTTTAAGTGTAACAATTGATTATTTAGTATCTTTCTTTTTTTTTCTGATGTCAGAACTCAGTGCATAAACTCTCCTCTTAGACCTACCTTCTTACTGTCCTGGAGATTTTGATATATTGCATTTCTATTCTCATTTTTTTCGAAGAACTTTTTAATGTATCCTCTGATTTCTTCTGTGATTCATTCCTTAACAAAAGTATATTATTTATCTCCAGGTGTTAGAATGTGTTCTGTTTTTTTATCTTGTCTTTGATTTCTAATTTCATTCCATTATAATCTTATAGAATGAGAGAAATTATCTCTTTTTTTTTTTTATTTGCTCAGATTTCCTTTGTGACCTAAAATAGGATGATTTTAGAGGATATTGAATGTGTTGCTGAGAAGAAAGTGAATTCAGTTTTTGATGGATGAAATATTATATAGATGTCTGTTAAGTCCATTTGATTAATAGTGTTTTTTAGTTGTGAAGAGTTTTTATTTAATTTGTGTCTGAATGATCTATATAATGGTGAGAGAGGTGTGTTGAAGTCACCCAGTATTACTGTATTTTGGTCTACTTGATTCTTTGTATTGAGAAGCATTTGTTTTATATATGTAGATGCACCATGTTTCAGAAACAAATATCTATAATCTTTGTATTTGTTGTTGGATGGTTCCCTTAACCATTATGAAGTGATCTTCTTTAATCTCTTCTGATTAATTTTGGTTTAATACCTACTTTATCAGATATGAGTGTGGCTACCCCTTCTTGCTTTTGGTTTCCATTTGCGTGGTGAATTTTTTTCCATTCTTTCATCCTCAGTGTTTGGATGTCTTTGCCTGTAAGGTGAGCCTCTTCTAAACAACACGTTTGGGTCTTGTTTTTTAATCCAATCTGCCCATCTATGTCTTTTGATTAGAGAATTCAGATTATTTAAATTCAACATTATTTTAGACAGATGATTTTTATTTTCTCTCATTTTTATATATTTCAAATGCCTAATTCAGACCTGATTTTCCTTTAATTGACTATTCTTTTGGTACAATTCATCCCTATGCAGTGTTCTTTTAAAAATATTTTTTAGATATTGATAGTCCTTTATTTTATTCATTTATCTATATATGTTTCTGAGAATTGAACCCAGTGCCTCACATATGCTAGGAAGTACTCTACCACTAAGCCACAACCCCAGCCTTGCTTGTTCATTTTTGTTTTTCATTTCTTCTGCATAAAACAATTTCACTGAGTATGTTTTATAGTGCAGGTTTAGTGATTATGAGTTCTTTTAGTTTCTGCTTATATGGAAGGTTTTTATTTCATCTTCAATTCTGAAGAGTAATTTTACTGGTTATGGTAATCTTGGTTGGCACCCATTTTCTTTCAGGGTTTGGTATGTTATTCCAAGTCCCCCTGGCTTTTAGGGTCTAGACAGAGAAGTAAGTTAAAAATCCAATTGGTTTACCTCTCAATGTGACCAAATGTTTTTCTCTTATGGCTTTTACTATATTATCCTTCTGTATATTAGGCATTTTCATTATTGTGTGTCTTGGAGGGAATCTTTTTATCTTGCCCATTTGGGGTCCTATATACTTCTTATATTTGGATTTCCATCTTATTTCTAAGATGTAGAAATTTTTCTAATATGATTTCATTGAAAAGATTGAGCATCCATCCCTGTAGTTTGTATTTTGGAGCCTTTTTCTACCCCAGTGATTCTTAAATTTAGTCTCCTATGTTATCCCAGATTTCTTGAATATTCTCATTGTGATCTCTTAACATTTTTTCTTCATTGTTGACTCTATTTCAAGATAGAATCTGTCTTCAAAGTTGTCTCATCTTTGGTGATGTTTTCCATTGAATTTTAAATTTGATTTATTGAGTCTTTCATTTCTAGTATGTCCATTTGGTTCTTTTTCCCCTTTTTTTTGGAGGGGGGAGATTCTGGGGATTGAACCCAGAGGTGCTTTACTATTGAGCTACATCCCCAGCCCTTTGTTGTTGTTGTTTTATTAAGACAGGATCTTACTGAGTTGCTTCAAACTCACTAAGTTACTGAGGCTGGCTTTATTTGTAATCCTTCTGCCTCAGACTCCCAAACTTCTGGGATTTGAGTCATGTGCCACTGCACCCACCTCCATTTGACTCCTTTTCAGAATTCTCTTTATTGAAATCATTTTTCATTTCCTGTATTCTAACTTCATTCCTTACATCTGTTTTTAGTTCTGAACATTTTAACTATAAACTTTCTAATTTTTTCTCTGTATTTCCTCTACTGTGTTGTTAAGGGAATCAGTTTTTGAGGTGTTCTGGGAGGTTTGGGGTGTTTTTTCCTTTTTTTTCTTTCATATTACTTGTGCATCTACTATCTGTTGGGATGATTATCACTTCTTCTTTTATGCAGGGGACTACTTAGTGGGTCTCTTTCTCGTAAGTGCCCCAAGCTGGATGAGTATCTAGGTATTGATATTTTCACTCAGTGTATGTCCTCTGCTGTTCCCAGTATCAGCACCACTTTGAAATACACTAAACCTTATTTACTACATACTGATAAATAGGAAACACAAAAAATCGTTGATAGTGTTCTTCACAGTTCCTCTAATCTGGGTATAAACTTGTAGAGGTGTTCTTATCTATAAGAATGGACAGAGCAGTAACTATTTTAGAAGATTTCTGTGAGAATAAAATATAATGGATGTGTATCAGGTGAAGTCCCATAGGCCCACCTACTTGGAGGCTGAGGTGGGAGAACTGCTTGAACCCAGGTGTACAAGAGCAGTCTGGACAATATGGCAATTTCCAGTTTGTCTTTGGATCTCTTCCAAATGCAAATGATCCTCACCTATCTTAATAATCTAATTGGATTGCCAAACAGGCCCAAGCAATCAGTGGCTATGATGATCAAAAGTACTCAGTTTCTGGTTCTCCCTGATTAAGTTCTCCAGTTTCACCCTTAACATGCATAATAACATTACATATTTTTAACAAGACATTTGTTTAGAGTCTCAATATAACTTATTATACAATATTAAAAACAAAGCATTTAATTACAATTTCACTAGTAGAATCACAATAATTCCCACTCTCAGGCATCAGGCTACTGAAGACTAGGAGATTTGAACAGTACAGTATAGTGTTATCGTAGGCTTTTTTATTAATAGTATTATTATGATTTTTCCTATTATATCTACTATTATTACTGCTTTTCTATTTTTCCTTATCATTTTACTCATTCTCTTTATTTTCATCTTATCTATCTGTTTCCTTGGAAACTCTTTCTTCCTTTTCTCATGCTAATGACCAATTTTTTAAAATTCTGCTTTCACTACTCCTATGACATAGTACCTCTATAGACTCACTTCTTATCTCATTAATGTTACATCCTACACCCCTCTCCATCCTCTTTTACCACCATTAGAATATATGGTCTTTATTGCAAACCTATTGGTTATGCTGTAGATAATAATCAAACTCATCATCTCTAAGAAAATACTGTTAATATCCTAGTATGGGGGGTTTCAAGATGGCAGACTAGAGGGTGGCTGCATTTCATGTTGCTCCAGGACTCAGGATTCAAGAGGAGATATTGAGAGACTTAGGACCAACTCAAAGCCACCGGGTGAGTCTCTCCCGTTGGGGAGGCGTCCTGGATGGGGCAGTACACTCATACATTGCTGGTGGGGCTGCAAATTAGTGCAGCCACTCTGGAAAGCAGTATGGAGATTCCTCAGAAAGCTTGGAATGGAACCACCATTTGACCCAGCTATCCCACTCCTCGGCCTATACCCAAAGGACTTAAAATCAACATACTACAGAGATACAGCCACATCAATGCTCATTGCTGCTCAATTCACAATAGCCAGACTGTGGAACCAACCTAGATGCCCTTCAATTGATGAATGGATGAAGAAACTGTGGTATATATATACAATGGAATATCACTCAGCCATAAAGAATGATAAAATTATGGCATTTGCAGGCAAATGGATGAAATTGGAGAATATCATGCTAAGTGAGATAAGCCAATCTCAAAAAAACAAAGGACAAATGATCCCGCTGATAAGTGGATGATGACACATGATGGGTGGTGGGAGGGGTTAGTGTTAGGGTTAGAGTTAGGGTTAGGGAGGCGGGTAGGAATGGAGGAAGGACTGTATAGAGGGAAAAGAGGGGTGGGAGCGTTGGGGGAAGGGAAAAAATAACAGAATGACTCAAACAACATTACCCTATGTAAATTTATGATTACACAAATGGTATGCCTTTACGCCATGTACATACAGAGAAACAACATGTATCCCATTTGTTTACAATAAAAAAAATTATCCTAGTATGGACTATTAGGATGCATATTGTTTGTATTGTGTGCAGCTAATATTGATCTCCCACTTTAAGGTGAGGTATTGGAACTCTGCAGGGTCACTATAAGTCTATAGGGGGAAACTGCAATACCTCAGATTTGCCCTGCTAGAGGGGAAGATACACAAACAACATGAGAAAACAAGGGAAGAAAGTGTCCCAAATAAACCTAGATGCTATATCAATGGAATCCAATGACAGCATGGCAAAAAAAATGTCAGAAAGGGAGTTCAGAATGTACATAATTAAAATGGTACAAGAAGCAAAGGATGAGATAAGAGAGCAACTGTAGGCAATGAATGATCACACAAATCAACAGTTAAAAGAGCAAATGTGGGAAACAAAGAGCATTTCAATAAAGAGAGAGATTCTGAAGAAAAAAAAACAGAAATTCTTAAAATGAAGGAAACCATAAACCAAATTAAAAACTCAATAGAAAGCATAACCAACAGGCTAGATCACTTGGAAGGCAGAACCTCAGATAATGAAGACAAAATATTTAATCTTGAAAATAAAGTTGACCAAACAGAGAAGATGCTAAGAAATCATGAACAGAAATCGAAGAATTATAGGATATCATGAAAAGACCAAATTTAAGAATTATTGGGATTGAGGAAGGCACAGAGATAGAAACCAAAGGCATGAATATTATATTCAATGAAATAATATCAGAAATTTCCCCAAATCTAAAGAATGAAATGGAAAATCAAATACAAGAGACTTACAGGACACCAAATGTACAAAATTACAACAGATCCACACCAAGGCACATTATAATCAAAATATCTAACATACAAAACAAAGATGAAATTTTAAAGGCTGCAAGAGAATAGCACCAGATTACATATAGGGGGAAACCAATATGGATATCAGCAGATATCTCAGCCCAGACCCTAAAAACTAGAAGGGCCTGGAACATTTTTCAGGCTCTGAAAGAGAATGGATGCCAACCAAGAATCTTATACCCAGCAAAACTTACCTTCTGAATTGATGATGGAATAAAATCCCTCCATGATAAACAAAAGTTAAAAGGATTTACAAATAGAAAGTCTGCACTACAGAACATTATCAGCAAAATAGTCCATGAGGAAGAAATGAAAAACAACAATGTAAGTCAGCAAAGGAAGAACTACCTTAAAGGAAAAGCAAATTAAAGGAGAAACCTAGTCAACTTAAAAACCAAAAATAAGCCAAAATGACTGGGACTACAAGTCATATCTCATTAATAACCCTGAATGTTAATGGCCTAAACTCATTAATCAAAAGACATAGACTGGCAGATTGGATTAAAAAGAAAGACCCAACAATATGCTGACTTTGAGAGACTCATCTCATAGAAAAAAATACCCACAGACTACAGGTGAAATGATGGAAAAAACATACCACAGACTCAGTAAGAAAACCTGGAGAGGATTCCATTCTCATATCAAATAAAGTAAACTTCAAGGCATAGCTAGTCAGAAGGGATAAAGAAGGACATTTCATACTATTGAATGGAAGCATAAATTAGCAAGACATAACACTCATAAAGATTTATGCCCCAAACAATGGCAGATCCATGTACATCAAACAAATCCAGGAACCAAATAGACCACAATACAATGATACTAGGTGACTTTAACACTTCTCTTACCATTGGACAGATATTCCAAACAAAAATTGAACAAAGAAACCACAGAACTCATAACACAATCAATAATTTAGACTTAACAGACATATAGAATATTCCATTCATCAATAAGCAAATGCACTTTCTTCTCAGCAGCACGTGGATCCTTCTCTAAAAGAGACCATATGTTATTCCCCGAAGCTACTCTTAGCAAATACATAAAATAGAAATACTACCTTGTATTCTATCAGATCATAATGGAATGAAATTAAAAATCAATGATAAAATAAAAAACAGAAACTACTCCAACACCTGGAGACTAAATAATACACTATTGAATGATCCCTGGATAACAGAAGACATCAGGAGGGAGACAAAAAAAAATTCTTAAAGGAAAACAAGAACAATGATACAACACATCAAAATCTCTGGGACACTATGAAAGCAGGACTAAGAGGAAAATTCATTGCATGGAGCACATTCAATAAAAGAAGAAAAAGTCAACAAATAAACAACCTAACATTACAGCTCAAAACTCTAGAAAAAGAAGAACAGATCAACACCAAAAGTAGTAGAAGACAGGAAATAATTAAAATCAGAGCCAAAATCAATGAAACTGAAACAAAAGAAACAACTCAAAAAATTGGCAATGGAATGTGTCTTTGAGGGGATGGGGTGTGATCTGTCCTCATCCCAGTTATGTCCCAGGATCTACATTAACATTCCTCCCTTATTCTCTAATTGGTGCCAACTCTGAACACACATCTGGGAGGATCCTGCCTTTCTGTAAGTAGCATCAAGCTCAGAGCCTGCTATGGCATGTACCCACCACACTTTTATCAAGATATCAGTGATGAGAACATATAGCTCCATACATTTATCTCCACTCATGATATCTTTATGTATGGTTCAGGTCTTAAAAATTAGATATTTTCTATGTATAAGAAAAATAATGGTTGGATATGCATATGTGAGGACGCGTATGAGCTTTACTCCCAGTTGTTGTGTGCTTATATCACTCAAATTCAAGAGAAACAGCTCTTTCTCTTCTGTGATTCTGACAATATTTTCCCCAATCCCTGAAATCATCTTTTCTTTAGGATTCTGTAGTCAAGTTTTAATTTCCCCTTTCATTTTTTTCTTTCAAAAGATTTAGTAGCCATTTATGAACTACATTTTTGTGAACTAAATCCAAACTCTAAAACAAAATGTACAGTCAGATCCTAGACTCTAGAGTTAAAAATTCCTAGAGAAACCTCCATTTTATAAATCACACAGTTGGGTCTTTATTGTTAAATATTATTATTTTTTTCCTTTTTATTTATTTATTTATTTTACTTTTTTATAGTAAACAAATGAGATGCATCTTGTTTCTCTGTACACGAAGTAGAGGCATATCATTTGTGTAATCATACATTACATAGGGTAATAGTTTTTGACTCATTCTGTTACTTTTCCCCTTGTCCCCACCCCTCCCACCCCTCTTTTCCCTCTATACAGTTCCTCCTTCCTCTATTCTTGCCCCCTGCCTACTCCCCATTATATATTATCATCCACTTATCAGTGAGATCACTCGTCCTTTGGTTTTTTGAGATTGGCTTATCTCACTTAGCATGATATTCTCCAATTTCATCCATTTGCCTGCAAATGTCATAATTTTTTAAATTAAGACCTCCATTACCTATTTTTAAAAATTGACAAAACAAAAAGTTAATTCTTTGAAAAAATAAACAAAAGTGATAAACCCTTAGCCACATTGATGAAGAGGAGAGAGAAAACTCAAATTACTAGAATTCATGATGAAAAAGCAAATATCATGACAGACACTATTGAAATACAAAACAATTAGAAGCTATTTTGAAGATCTATATTCCAACAAAATAGAAAATCTTGAAGGCATGGACAGGTTTCTAGAGACATACCATTCACCCAAACTGAATCTGGAGGACATACACAATTTTAATAGATAAATTTCAAGTTATGAAATAGAAGAAGCCATCAAAAGCCTACCAACCAGAAAAGTCTGGGATCAGATGGATTCTCAGCTGAGTTCTACAAGACCTTCAAAGAAGAACTGATACAAATACTCTTCAAATTATTCATGAAATAGAAAAAGAGGGAACCCTTCCAAACTCATTCTATGAAGCTAGTATCACTCTGATACCAAAATCAAAGACACATCAAGGAAAGAAAACTTCAGACCAATATTCTTGATGAATATAGATGCAAAAATCCTTAACAAAATTTTAGCAAATTGCATACAAAAGCATATTAAAAAGATAGTGCACCATGATCAAGTGGGTTTCATCTCAGGGATGCAAGATTGGTTTAACATCCAGGAATCAATAAATGTAATTCACCACTTCAACAGACTTAAAGTTATCAATCATATGATTATTTCAATAGATGCAGAAAAAGCACTTGATAAAATACAGCATCCCTTCATGCTCAAAACACTAGGAAAAAACAGGAATAGTAGGAACATACCTCAACATTGTAAAGGCTACTTATGCTAAGCCCATGGCCAACATCATTCTAAATGAAGAAAAACTGAAACCATTTCCCCTAAAAACTGGAACAAGGCAGGGATGCCCTCTTTCACCACTTCTTTTCAACATCCTGGAAACTCTAGCCAGAGCAATTAGACAGACCAAAGACATTAAAGGGATATGAATAGGAAAAGAAGAATTTGAACTATCACTATTTGCCAATGACATAATTCTCTATTTAGGGGAGCCAAAAAACTTCTAGAACTCATAAATGAATTCAGTAAAGTAGCATAATATAAAATCAACACACATAAATCTAATGCATTTTTATTCATAAATGATGAATCCTCTATCCTCTGAGAGAGAAATTAGGAAAACTACTCCATTCACAATAGTCTCAAGAAAAAAATAATATATTTGGGAATCAATCTAACAAAATAGGTGAAAGACCTCTACAATGAGAACTACAGAACACTAAAGAAAGATGTTAAAGAAAACCTTAGATGATGGAAAGATCTTCCATGATCTTGGATAGGCAGAATTAATATTGTCAAAATTGCCATACTAACAAAAGTGCTATACAAATTCAATGCAATTCCAATTAAAATCCTAATGACATTCCTCATAGAAATAGAGCAAGCAATCATGAAATTCATCTGGAAGAATAAGAGACCCAGAATAGCTAAAGCAATTCTTAGTAGGAAGAGTGAAGCAGGAGGTATCACAATACCAGAACTTCAACTATACTACAGAGCAAGAGTAACAAAAGTGGCATGGCATTGGCATCAAAATAGGCAGGTAGACAATGGTACAGAATAGAGGACACAGAGACAAACCCACATAAATACAGTTATCTCATACTAGACAAAGGTGCCAAAAACATACAATGGAGAAAAGATGCCTCTTCAACAAATGGTACGGGGGAAACTGGAAACCCATATGCAGCAAAATGAAACTTAACCCCTATCTCTCACCCTGCACAAAACTCAACTCAAAATGGATCAAGGACCTAAGAAGTAGACCAGAGACCCTGGACCTAAGACAAGAAAAAGTAGGTCCAAATCTTCATCATGTCAGCTTAATACCAAACTTCCTTAACATGACCCAAAAGCACAAGAAATAAAAGCAGGAATCAATAATTGGGATAGATTCAAACTAAAAAGCTTTTTCTCAGCAAAGGAAACAATCAACAATGTGAAGAGAGAGCCTACAGAGTGGGAGAAAATCTTTGCCAAACACACTTCAGATAGAGCACTAATCTCCAGAATCTATCAAGAACTCTAAAAACTTTACACCAAGAATACAAATAACCCAATCAATAGATAGGCTAAGGAAATGAGCAGACACTTTACAAAAGAAGATATACAAGCAATCAACAGATATATGAAAAAATGTTCAACATCTCTAGGAATAAGAGAAATGCAAATCAAAATGATCCTAAGATTTCATCTCACCCCTATTAGAATGGCTATTATCAAGAATACAAGCAACAATAGGTGTTGGTGAGGATGTGGGGAAAAAGGTACACTTGTACATTGCTGGTGGGGTTGTAAATTGGTGCAACCACTCTGGAAAGCAGTGTGGAGATTCCTTAAAAAACTTAGAATGGAACCACCATTTGACCCAGCTATTCCACTTCTTGGCCTATACCCAAAGGACTTAAAATCAGCATAATACAGTGACACAGCCACATCAATGTGTAAAGCAGCTCAATTCATAATAGCCAGGTTGTGGAACCAACTGAGATGCCCTTCAACAGATGAATGGATACAGCAACTGTGATATATATACACAATGGACTATTATTCAGCCATAAAGAAGAATAAAAGTGTGACATTTGCAGGTAAATGGATGGAGTTGGAGAATATCATGCTAACTGAAATAAGTCAATCCCCAAAAACCAACAGCTGAATGATTTCTCAGATAAGTGAATGATGACACATAATGGGGGGGGGGGCAAGAATGGAGGAAAGATGGATTGTATAGAGGAAAATGAGGGTTGGGAAGTGGGTGTGGGGAAGGAAAGCTAATAGAATGAGACAGACATCAGTGCCCTATGTACATGTATGATTATTCAAACAGTGTGACTCTACTTCAAGTACAACCAGAGAAACAAAAGTCGCACCCCATTTGTGCACAGTGAATCAAAATAAAAGGCAGATAACATTTTAAAAATTATAGTTTGACCTATCAAAATGGATAAATGCATTCTACTGTCATGTACAACAAATTAGAACAAATTTTTAAAATTTTAAAAGAATATAAAAAGTATAGTATAAATATCATACATCAATAAAAGTTTTATATTTTTATTTTTAAAGATTATAGATAAATTACTGAGAAATGTTTACTTTAATCCAAGTCCAAAAGAAATTGATAATACTAAGTGGAGGCGGATGAAGACACTCTCAAGAGAACCAGAGAAGATGAACCTACATATCTGGCATGGATTTACTCATTTCTTTTACATTATACAACGAATACACAGGCACTGAGCAAGCTCTATGAACATACAGAATCCTTAATCAACCATTAAGGGCAATTGATTAAGCTTGTCATTATTTGGGTTTTACTTAAAAGTAAATTAAAGTTTCTGGAGTTCTCTGACATGGCTTCTATGAAGAACAATGAAGAAGTCTTTAGGGAAGTCAGGTTCCACTTATGGTCTCATCTCTTGTCACAACCTTTAGAACAATAGGTTTTTCAGGTTGAAGAATTGGTTGCCTAATTAATTTCAGGGGGACCTGCAACAGTTGAACAAGTCACAGAAACCAATGAACAAAGCACCAGAACCACAGTAGCAAAGTCAAAATGATACATTAAGGACAATGATGCTTTAAAAACACATAAAAGCTACTTTTAGCATCATATATCTTGAATTCCTTCTACCTGTTCTCTAAATTACATCAAGATTGTATACTGATCTGGACACAGTGGTACATGCTATAATCCCAGTGGCTCAGGAGACTGAGGCAGGAGGATCATGAGTTCAGTACCAACCTCAGCAACTTAGAGAGTCCTAACCAACCAATCAGAATCTTATTCTGATTCTCAAAGAATTAAACATAGGAAAAGCACAAATCATATTCATGACCAACCTAAATGTTTTTATTATGTACAGTGTCTCTAGAATCAACTATTACAACTAAGAAAGCAGCAAAGGCTAAACACTGCATCCAAGCTCAGAGGAATGTCTCTTTATCCATCTATTATACAAAAGCAATCACAGGCTCCTTTAAACTCAAGCACAGCCACAATTGTTTATTTTCATATATTTTATCTATGTACTACTGCCAAATTTTTATTGTGCACTATTTTGTGTCCCAATACAGTAAAACCTTCCCAATGTTTTTCCAATAAGTTTCTAATGATATATTGATTATTAATATTAAAAAGCAACTACACATGGAGACATGCCATTCCTATGGCCCCCAAGAGGGAGGACAATCAACAGAACCGTGTCAAGTGTTGAGTCCTCTATTCCAACAGACCGTGTCAAGTGTCTGAGTGGCAGGAAATAGATGTGGCAAGGCCATATGTGAATACCTAGGAAATTAGACCATGGAAAGGAATGAAATTACCTATTTCTAATCCACATCAGGCTTTTCTTTTTATTGTGGGGATGGAGTTTCATTATCTGGCTCAGTCTGGGCTCAAAACTGAGAGCCTCCAACCTCGGCCTCCCAGTTAGCTAGGACTGCAGGCATCCACCATTCGCCTGGCTTCCCTCAGGCATTTCAGTGGACAGTTCCTGCTTGGTAACCCGTCTGATTACTTAAAACATGGACTGAAATACTGTATTAAATTGACAATAACAAAAATGATTGGGGGAGAAACTAGTCCTTTTCTATCCCATATTGACAGAAGAAGGTTTAAACTGTGTGCTTCCTAGACTTACAATTCTAGTTCTAGAGGAAGCTCTGAAGAGGACTGGAAGGCCCACCCTCTGCTCCTTGTTGTTCTTCAGGGCTTCACCGTGAGCTCCGAAGATGGTGCTTTGCCTTCACCTCATTGCCAAACCAGCCATGCCAGCCCCAGAGTCCAGGTCTCTTCGTACCACAAGCCTCCCAGTTTGGGCAGAGATGTGAAGACAGCTTGAGCAACATGTGGCTACTCCTTGGTGTGACATTAGAGAGGCCACCACGTAGAGGTTAGGAGTTTGGCGCAGGAGCCGACACCCTGGCCCTACCTTGACTTCTTCGACTCTGGGTGCATGTCGGGGGTCCGAGGATGAGCTGAGCAGAGGCAGCCTGCCCCCGTGCAGGCCAGATGCACTCACCAGTCAGGCCAGAGTCCAGCAGCAATATCAGCCGAGTTACCTACTCAGATGCTTGAACGATCAGTGCTCATTGTCCCAAGCCACGGAGGTGTGTGGGCTGTTTCTTATGTGGCATCGCTTTAGCAGATCATGCATACACCAGGGCCAGCACTGTATTACAAAGATCTTACATGTCTGCAAATAATATTTATTTCCTACGCTGTCCCTCCTGTTTCTCTCTCGGTCCTTCATAAATCGTGCTGGTGAAAGGATGAAAATGGACGCCACTCATAAAAATTCTCATTGCAGGTGACGCGGAGGCATTCTGGTTTCCCGTCTGCTTCCCGCTTCGGGCGCCATCCACATACCTTATTGGGCAAAGCTGCCTCGATCTCCTGCTGCAGCCTCTTCTGGACCTCAGGGTGAGCAGCCAGTTCATACACAACGAGGGAAAGAGTGTTGGCAGTGGCCTCGGAGCCTCCAGTAATAAAGGTAACTGAGCGGGCCAAGATCAGAGAGAGCCAAAAGAAGAAGAATCGTTTCAGGAAAATCGGGTCAATCTAGAAAACCACAGTTTAGATGAGGAGAAAGCCAAAGGAAGCTCCCACCCAAATACCTGGGGAGAAATATGGAAAAGCAATTTGGAGTTAAGGTTGGGGGTGGTTTTCACTCTGATATCTTACAGAGAAAGATTCTTGCTATTCAAATTGTCCTAATTCAGGTTGTGCTAAGGCCTACAAGACCCTAGCCTGTCTGCTCTTCATTGTCAGCCCCACCACCACAGCGGGGTCTTTTCATCTCTGTTAACAGGACACACAGGATCCCCAAGTACCCCTGGAATGACTATGTAAGTACGTTAGCTAGGAGTAAAATATGGTGGCTTTGTCCCTTGGGAAAAATTATTCTACCTGAAATAAAGCAGGAAAATCACTAAGACAGTTTTGTCAGGCTAAGGTCTCACTTGTATGGAGAATTAAAAGATCTTCTGTCTCAGCACATTTGCAGGAACTTAAGGGAGACAGATTGGGCTCAGGAAAATTCATGCTATTCAAATGTGGTCTAACTAACAAATGAACTGGAAACACAGAGAGTGTTTCTAATAAACAAAGTCTTTCTTCCGTTGAGTTGTAAGGCTGTCTGTGAGAAACAGCTTAAAACCAAGTACAGTGTGAGTCACCGGTCACCTGAGACTTCTCAACCTGGGAGGAAACTTGTTCTGTCTGAATGAATTTTCACTCCTCCTTCCGTGTAGATGTTTTCAAGTTTAAAACGAAGAACTTTCGAGTCGATATTTATATAAAGGCTATGTACACACATGAGCGTACCACAGTGAATCTCACCATTGACCACATCCACAAGAAATAAAAAAATAACTCCAGGTAAATGGCAGTAGATCAATAGAGGGAAGGGAATAGGGGTGGGGAGGGAGAGGTACTGGGGTCCAAAGTGGAACATGACACATTCCATGCTTTTATTATTAAGTCAAAATGGGCCCTGCTTTTCAGTCATGTATAACTGAAAAGAACCAATAAAAATATTGATATAAAGGCTATAATTTGATGGAAGTGGAAATACTGCTTTTTCAAAGTCTTCTATCTTGACAACTAGGTAACACAAAATTTGCCCTTACATGACAGTTTCTTGTTCTTTGCTAGCTGATGGACTTTTTAAGTCCTGAAAGAAATCAAACTAATACTATCCCCACTTATGTCTGATGGTCTTTTCAGAGGTTCCACAAAAATCAAGCATTCTTCAGATGATTCTCAACAAAACAATAAAATCAACTCTTTTTTTTTTTCAGTAGCTTTAACACCTTTACTATTTATAATTATCCCCTTTTCAACAAAAGGTTTAAACTGGAGTTTGGGATTTTATATTCCTGTGTCTTCAAAAAGCGTGGTCCAGAAACCAGCAGTATCAGCAGCATCTGGGAGTTTATTAGAGGTGTTGACTCTCAGCCCTCCTCCACCAAGTCGAAACCCAGACTTTCATACAATGAAGCGATTCAGGTGCACAATTTCACTTAAGAAACAGGGATTTGAAACAGACATTATTACCTCATGTACATACATGTATGACTGGTGGGATCCTACATACAATCAGAAAAATGAGAAATGATACTCCATTTATGCATGATTGACCAAAATGCATACATGCATTCATGGCCATGTACAACTAATTAGAACAAATAAAAAATTAAATAAACATTATGTTTTTGAGAGACATTAGGTAACAGAAGGCCTGGGGCACTTTGAAATGAATGATCTCATCAAGGACATAACCTACAGAGCAAGGCAAAAAGCTGGAAGGGCGTGACGGATCCAGTTCTAATGAATGAAACTAAAATAACAGAAGAAAGAAGGTGTCGATAGAAGGGCATCGGGCATGAACTATGAAAATAGGATCAAGTGAGTGGAATTAGTAGTGATTCAATCAGGACCTGAATATTGTCTGCTTAGTACATGCCCCCTCTCCACCCTGCTTCATGCTCACCCACAGCCCTTGTGGTTATAATTTGACCTCTGCCTTTACTTCCCTCTGAGAGGCAAGCAGAGTCAGGCCCAGGAATGTTTGACCAGGAATAGAAGTGGTGCTTTAAAATACTTAGAGTCCTGCTCACTCCAATCATGTAATCCAAAACGAAGAACAATGCATGCAGGCGTGATAAATTTGTGATGCTGTTATTGGTAACTTTGACCAGTAAATCCATTCCAGTTTTCACAAACTTCATCCTTCGGAATTGAAACTGAACCATAAAGTCAAAGTTGAGAACTCTGATGTTTCCTAGTGTTTCCTGCAGCCACAGGTGGCTATTTTTATTTAAATTGTAATAAGTTAAAATGAAATGCAATTTAAATTTCAGTTCTTCAGTACCCTGGACACATCAATACCACATGCATCTGGTAATTGTATTAAGCTTCAGAGAAAAACAATAGTACCTTCATCACAGAAAGTTCTATTAGACCAGGGAGAAACAGAGATGGATAGACAGATGGATAGAAGCAGATGCAGATGTAGATATATTCCCGATGGTGTGTGCAGTCAGCCCATCTCTTCTCTATAACCCACTGAAAAAGATGCAGGACTTTTGATAGATGATGTTCAAACCATTGATAGTTTGAACTTGACCATAATGGAATTATTGTATTTAAATCAATGAAATAGGCTCTATTTCAAAATTTTTTTTATTTGAAGAAGAGAGAGGCAGACAGAGGCAGCCTATGTATATCAGTGCATATGGACAAACATAAAAATATGTGGTTCCTTCCTCTGAGCATCCTTGGTTACCATTTTTTATTTTCTAGTATATAATTTTATTTTATTTTTTAATTTTAATTTTTTTTGTTTATTTTTTAATTTTTTACAGACTGCATTTTGATTCATTGTACACAAATGGGGTACATCATTTCGTTTCTATGGTTGTACATGATGTCACACCATTCGTGTAATCATACATGTACATGGGGTAATGATGTCTGTCTCAGTCCACCATTTTTTATAACCCCCTCTCCCTCATTTCCTTCTATGTAATCTAAAGTTTCCCCATTCTTCTCTCCCTTCCCACTCCCCCACCCCCATTGGAGAATATCATACTAAGTGAAATAAGCCAATCTCAAAAAACCAAAGGCTGAATGTTTTCCTTGGTTACCTTTATGGGACCCCATATCTTTGGTATTTTGGGAGTTCATCATGAGCTGGAGAAAATCCACATGATGCTAGACATAGAAAGAGAATTTTAAAAGAAAAAAGGTCAATCTGGTCAGAAGTCAATCAGGAGTGCAAAACGTATCCTTCTTTCTGAGAATATGGCCCTTTTAAGTCCAGAACTCAGGTGACCTGAGTTGCTGGTGAACAAAAACACCCATCGACAAAGTGTGGAGAGTGAGTTGTTTGCCTGAATGAAAACCAGCTACGTGTCCAAGAGCTACTGGTCTTTGCTGTCCCTGCTCCTGAGCTTCCCTGACTTCTGAACACAGCTTCTCAGCCAGAGAGCAACTGGCTCCTTCTGTCGCACCTGGTGGCTCAGGAAGAAGTGCAGGACTTCAATCCTTTCTGTTCTCCTGCTTTAGTTTCTCATCAGTGGCCCTACAGATTTATCTATGGCCATTTCCAGGGTCCATTACCAGGTTTTGTGTGAGCATCCTCAAATACTCAACAAACCCAGAACGCTACAAAATTCTCAGTGACATCTGGCCTGCAGGCCTTCTAGTGCTGACCACCAGGACATGTGAGCCAAAGCTGGGTTGGCCACTGTGCTGCCTTGATACCCAGCAAACTGTGTCTCCTCCAGGCCAGGAGAGGGCTCAAATTTAACATGCGCCAAATTCTACCAGGTGGCCTAAGGGGTCCTTCCATTGGAGAATGTATCAAATAAGAGGTTTGGAATTGAAATAATTCTTTGCCATTATATGATCTGGGGACATGATAATGCCAGTTAATATAATTTTTAAGCGAAATAATATATTTAAAACACTATATACAATGATACATAATAGGTATGGTCATAATGATAAGAATATCAAGTAATAGTATTTATTACTCCAACAATAGTGATATTACCATGACAATATCACTACTATTAATATTACTCTATTAAAAATATATTATTATAAATATTATGATGTAAATGATATGATACACTTAAGCTTTATATTCATGTGTAACTATTTCTGTGAGATGAATTTTCAGAAATAGAATTCCTACACCAAACTAAGACAGTTATCATGAAGATATTAAAAATTAATGTATGGAAGCAAATATTTAGTATCATTCCTAAGGGAAAGCAAATCTTAGGGGCCAACAATTCCACCTCTAGAAGAATATCTTACAGAAATAATTCCATGAATATATTTGCACAAACACACTCATTGCAGGATTACCTATGGTAAGACAATGTTGAAAACAATTATGTCATGGACAGGAAAATTATTAGATGTATTATGGTATATCCATACTGTTGAATATTATACAACCATTAAAAATGAAGAAGGTAAATGTGAATAACCATCCTTATTTAGCATAATCAGACTAGGTCGAGCCATGGGACAGAGGCCTGGCTTCTAGGAACTTCTGAGAAGTTCTACCTAGAATTACTTTATAAATCAGCAATCCAACTCCTGAGTATATCCCCAGAAAACTTGAAAACATGCATTCAAATACAAGAAGATTCCAGAATAATCAAATCTACAGAAAGTACATTTGGGACTGGGGAAGTAGTTCAGTGGTAGGTTCCTTGCCAAGCATAGGCAAGGCCCTGGGTTCAATCCTCAGTACTGCCCAAAAAAAAAAAAAAAAAAAGGAAAAGTTAATTAGTACTTTGTATAAGGTAAAGGGGTTGGTAATGGATGAGAAATGCAAATTAAAACTACAGTGAGATTCTCACTCCAGTCAGTGGGCAATTATCAAGAATACAAGCAACAATAAATGTTGGTAAGGATGTGGGAAAAAATAGTCACTGGTGGGAATGTAGATTGCTTCGGTGGGAATGCAGATTGGTGCAACCACTATGGAAAGCAGTGTGGAGATTCCTCAGAAAACTTGGAATAGAACCGCCATTTGATCCAGCTATCCCACTCCTCAGTTTATACCCAAAGGACTTAAAATCAGCATACTACAGCGAGGCAGCCACATCAATGTTTATAGCAGGCCAATTCACAATAGCTAAGCTATGGAACCAACCTAGGTTCCCATCAACAGATGAATGGATAAAGAAAATGTGGCATATGTACACAATGGAATATTAAAGGAGAATGAAATCATGGCATTTCCCAGTGAATGGATGAAACTGAAGACTATCGTACTAAGTGAAATAAGCCAATCCCCACCCCAAAACAAATAAAGGCCAAATGTTCTCTCTGATATGTGAATGCTAACATATGGTGGGGGAAGTGGGAGTGGGAATAGAAGTTCACTGAATTAGACAAAGGAGAATGAAGGGAAGGGAAGGGGGATGGGAATAGGAGAGATAGTGGAATGAATGGGCCTTCACTTTCCTGTGCTCATATATGAATACACAACCAGTGAAACTCCACATCATGGACCACCACAAGAATGGGATCCTAATTAGAATAAGTTATACTCCATGGATGTATAATATTTCTAACTACATTCTACTGTCAAGTGTAACTAAAAAGAAACAAAAAAACTGGGAGGTGCCCAATTCCCGTTTAAATGAACAACAGAAGTAAGTGATTTCATAGAACTGAAGAAGTTCCACAATTTTAGACATGTTGGCTAATACAACACCTGAAAGAAGGAGGCAAATGTGTTGTCAGTGGAGAGGAAAAAAATGATATGAGATTTCCCAGGAGAAGAAATGTTCTACGATTGACAAGGTGTTGGGTGCACAGCTCTTTAAATAGACTTTTAGAAAACATGAATCACACATGCCTTTTATGAGGTTCATTGGATGGCCTGTGAATTTTATCTCAAGGAAGCTGTTATTTTTCAAAGGTGTCGCTGGCTCTTTGCGGTTCCAAAATCCGTGGATATTTGTCACCGCCTGCAGCAACAACTTGCACGGGTCTTATGGGTGGTGGAGTGGAAACTGAGGCACTTCTATCTTTCTCCTTAGTGCACTGCTTTCTTGCTTGTTTGTTTACAGAGGATAGAGGAAATGAGGTTTACTTGCTTTGAGAGGAGAGAGAGAGAGACTTTGCTTATCAGAGAGAAAGAGAGACTTTGCTTAAGAGAGACTTTGAGAGAAGGACAGGCTTTGCTTAGAGCTTAGAGGAAGAGAGACTTGCTACGCCTCACTTAAGGTCTACTGCTTCTTACTGGTGCCTCCTGCATCCTGTGAACTAAGGGTACGTCTACCTAAGGTGCCCTAGTGATGCGTCTCAGTTCTCCGTTCTGTGATCTGCCTTCCATCGCTGCCCCTACTCGCTGCTGCCGCGCATTTTCTTCTAGCTGCTGCTCTGTGTGTCCCTACTAGCTGCTGCCGTGTGTTTCCTCTCTTCTGGCTGCTGCTGCGCGTGTTTTTCTGCTTCCGTGTTCTGCTTACGCTTGTATCACCTCCAGGAGGCGGAGAGCAGGGCCATGCCTCTTACGCAAAGATTAGCAAGACACTAGATGTCCGAGCAGGCACAATTAGGAGTGCTTGAGAACACATGCACATACAGTGTGTGCGTGGACAATAAATCACCTGAGTGTGCTTATGTCAATTAACCTCCTCGCTGCTGATATGATCAGGCGCCATTCTGGCGTCATCAACATGGCACAGCCCCCAACACAAAGGTGTGAAGAAGGGGGAGAGAAAGAGAGAAGAAACTGTCTACATACCTGATGAGAGAAGCAACAGATCCAAATTATCAAAGCTCGTGAGCTTCCTGGCTTTTTCCCATGAAGAGATCTTGTGGGTTGTTGAGGGAATGAACGTTCACCCCAAAGGATGTGCCAATCATCACATCCATGCTGTAGGCCCCAAAGATGCTGAGTGGAGAAAGACATGAGAAATTAAAATCAACACCTACTCCTAGTCCTTCTGCTACCACATGCTGCAAGCTGGCGAGGATATGGGGGCAAACATCCACTTGTGCATTGCTGGTGGGACTGCAAATTGGTGAAACCATTATGGAAAGTGGTATGGAGATTCCTCAGCAAACCTGGAATGGAGCCACCATTGGACCCAGCTATCCCACTCCTCAGCTGATACCCAAAGGACTTAAAATCCACATGCTACAGTGATGCAGTCACATCAATGTTTACAGCAGTTCAATTCACAATAGCTAAGCTATGGAACCAACCTAGGTGTCCTTCAACAGATGAATGGATAAAAAAAATGTGATATACATACACATATATATATATTTACACACACACACACATATACAGACACACGTATATATATGATGGAATGCGAAATACATATATATACATATATGTGATGGAATATTACTCAGCCTTGAAGAAGAATGAAATGATGGTATTTGTAGGTAAATGAATGGAGCTGGAGGATACCATGCTAAGCAAAATAAGTCAGTCCCAAAAAACCAAAGGTTTTCTCTGATATGTGAATGCTAATTCACAATGGGGGGTGGGCTAGGGAAGACTAGTTACTTTAGATTAGGTAGAGGTGTGTGAAGGGAGGGGAGGGGGCATGAAGATGGGAAGGATAGTAGAATGAATGGATCAGATATTATCACCCTGGGTACATATATAACTGCAACCAGTGGGATTCTATATCATATATAGACAGAAAAATGAGAAATCATATGCCATTATATATGATGTATCACAGTGCATTCTATTGTCAGGTATAACTAATTAAAACAAATTTAAATTAAAAAAAAAGAAGTGGGAATAACTTCACATACCCAGGCAGGACAAGCAGAGAGCCTCACCCTGTCACAACTCTCTGCTGGACCATCCGATGAGTCTGTGACCCCTTCACTCACGGGGTCTTTATTGGGTGGCAGCTGCATCGCCCTTGAGCTGGGGGTTGCAGGGACACCAAGGTGAGTTAGGGTCACCTGGGCAAAGAGCTCACACGTAGGGATAAGGACCCCAGTCAGGCAAATCGCAGCAGTGCCAGCAGAGTCCGCATGTCAATAGATGTCTAAGCACTACGCTTCGGCAGGACCAGGGTACAATAACTGACTCTTGCTAGGGAACTCAAGAAAGGTGGCCTTGACCTAGGCCTTGACCAAGTCCAGATTCTGTGCCCAGGGCTGATTCCTCTTCAGCACATTACACAACAGCAAAACCCCACCCTGAGTAGCAGGAGCACATCCCGGCTTTTCCACCCACCCCTGCTACAGCTCCGGAGAGAAGTGCTCTTTCCCTGCCTGAAGCTCTGAGGTTTTGCTGAGGGCAGAATCATTTCAGTACAATCTAAGGACCAAGAAAACTTCCATTTAAAAACAATCATAAAGCCTCCTAAAATAGCCACAGGGAATTCTGTAGATCGGTGAACACGAGCTCCCGGTTTTCCCAGGGTAGTCTGTTCGCACCCAGTGGCTTCTGCATAACTCAAATTGTCTTTTGAGTTTGGAGGAAGGAAAAATGGTGGGAAAACATTAACAGCATATTTCTGGTATCCTCCACCTCGTGTGAAGAGGTTTAGGTTGTTCCAGGTGCTGCCTTAGAACTCTCCTGCCTGTCAGTGTGTGCCCAGTCCTCTCCCCTCCCACCCTTCCCACTCTACACTCCCGCGAGAGCACAAGAGCGTTTCTTCTCTCTAAACTATGTGTCCTGGCGTCTAGAATATCCAAGGTGACAAAGAGCTAAACTAACCTTGGCTCCTGTATGCAGGGGAGAAGACCCTTTGCCCCAGCTGCCCTGTCCTCTCCTGTGGCTGCTTTCTCTTGGGCGGCCCAACCCTGGCCATGTGTAGTCACTGGGAATCCATCTCTCTGGCAGGCAGCTGGAGGGTCTCAAGACACAGCTCAGAGCCCCGCAGCTGCCCCATGACTGACTTGTTCACGGTGATGGACTCACCCTTGTCTGCTTCTTGCTGGATGTTTTCCAGCACATCTCCGTACCGCTGAATGATGGGGAACATCTAAGCACAGATCACAACACCATCCATAGTTAAATGTGGAGAACAAACCCCAGAAATAATATTAAAATATTCTCCATCATGATAGGAATAAGTGACATTTTATAATGATTTTTATAAAGGGTCATTTGGACATAAAGGCAAAAGACTATTCTTTTTTTAAATTTTTTAAAATTTGTTCTGATTTTTTGTACCTGACAGTAGAATGCATTTATACACTTTGATAGAGCATACATAAATGTAGTGTAATCTCTCATTTTTCTGATTTTACATATTGTAGGATCAACATCAGTTATGTGGTCATACATGTACATGAGATAATAATGAGTGCTTCACTCTACTGTCATTCCTATCTCTGTTCAGCCTTTGGTTTTTTGGGTTTGGTTTATGTCACTTAGCATGATATTCTCTAACTCCATCCATCTACTGGCAAATGCTTTAATTTCATTCTTCTTTAAAACGGAGTAACATTCCATCATATATATACCACATTTTCTTCATCCATTCATCTGTTGAAGGGTATCTAGGTTGGTTCCATAGTTTAGCTATGGTGAATTGAGCTGCTATAAACATTGATGTGGCTGCATCACTGTAGAATGCTGATTTTAAGTTCAAAAGACTCTTCTCAAGAAGCTCCGACTTAGAAGACTATCTCACAGAAAGGGACTCTGATCTTCCTTTCTACCAGTCCCCCAATTCATTCTTTAAGCTTCTCATTAAAAGTTATTTTCTTCCCTCCTTCAGTTTTCCACTGGTGAAGGTCGGAGACAGCAGTATTCTAACTCTCTTCCATTCCTCATCCTCAGATAGGGAGATGGCTTTCTTCATAAATCCTAGTGGACCCAAAGACTAAAATCAAAGGCAAAAGATCCTGATCAACTGTGGAGATCTCCAGAGTCGTAGGAAATGTGTTAAACATGCATGAGTTTTTTAACAAATATTTAGCAACTGTCTAATAGGTGACAAGCCCCATGCTAGATGCACAATCAACATTTATCCCAATTGCCTCCCTTCCTGGGAGGGAACTGGAGACACCTAGACACCCTTGTTTTCAGATCTTTTATATTAAAGTCTCCTTTTAAATGCAAATGCCTCTTATGGTGGAGCATCTGTTCCTCCAGGGGAATAAACAGGAAAAAGACCTGATATATCCTCCAGGGCTGTGCAGAGCAGAAATGGGTTGCTGAAAGATACCAGGTGGCCTTGGCAAACTGTATGTTGCCTCAGATGAGTTCTGTAGAATGCCTAAATGTGGTGACCTTTTTAAAATTGTAGTGAGTACTTAAATGATAAGGAAATTGTTATTCTGAATATATAATGCAATTACATAGAAATCCTTTTCCCTTGTCTTTATTCTGAAACTCAAAAGACATAAAATTCTATTTGCTTGCTTGAAACTTTCTTCTATCCCCCTAAACTATATTTTTTTTCCAAAATGGAATTTTCTGACACTCTTTTATGAAAAAAATTCAGCAGGATAAGAGAGGGGAACTTTCACCATTTTATAGTCTTTAGAAAAGCCTTCAGCTAATATCACAGGTGGTGATGAAAGGTTGAATGTTTCCCCTAAAGATCAGGAGCAATTAAAAATGTTTGCTTTCACTTTCATTATTTAACATGATCCCAGAACTCTAGCCAATGTAATAAGACAAGAAAATGAAATAAATGGTATGATGATTACAAAAGAAAAAGTAGAAGTGCCTATATTTCCAGGTGACATCATTGTCAATGTAAAAAAATCTCAATAAATATTCCATAAACTTCTAGAACTAATAAGAGAGTCCAGCATTGGTGTAGGATATAAGGTCAACACAAAATTCAACCACTTGTGTATATAACCACAATGATATGTTAAAAACATTAAGAACACAGTAGCATTCACAAACACTCTAAAGAAATTAAAATATGTCAGGTATAAATATATCAAAATATGTAAAGGGTCTCTGCTGAAAGGGGCACCATTTGGATGAAAGAAGTCAAAGAAATCTAAAGTGGGGAAGAAGAGTTTATTCATGGATTTGAAGGCTCAACAAAGTAAAGATAGTCCCTTAATTATCTATAAGTTTAATTAAATATTTATCAAAATCTCATCACAATTTTCAAAGATATAGACAATCTTATTCTAAATTTGAATGTAAAGACTAAGGGCTAAGAATAGCTAAAACAATTCTACAAAAAAATTGACCAAAAAATATATGAAAAAATGTTCAACATCTGTAGCAATTAGAGAAATGCAAATCAAAACCTCAATGATATTTCACCTTACTCCAGTCAGAATGGCAATCATCAAGAATGCAAGCGATCCCAGAGACTCTCTGTCTCTTTCTGACATGTGAGGATACAAAGAGAAGATGGAACCCTGTAACCCAGAAATGTAACCCAAAACCCAGACATGCTGGAACCCTAATCTTGGACTTCCAACTTTCAGAATAGTGAGAAATAAATTGTTGTTGCTTATTTTTAAAAAAGAATACAAGCAACAATAAATATTGGCAAGAATGTGGGGGAAAAGTTTCACTCATACATAGCTGGTGGGACTGAAAAATGTTGTAACCACTATAGAAAGCAGTATGGAGATTCCTCAGAAAACTTGGAATGGAACCACCATTTGACCCAGCTATCCCACTCCTTGATTTATACTGAAAGGACTTAAAATATGCATACCACAATGATGTAGCCACATCAATGTTTATAGCAGCTCAATTCACAATAGCTACACTATGGAACCAACCTAGGCACCCTTCAACAGATGAATGATTAAAGAAAATGTGGTGTATATATATACACAATGGAATATAACTCAGCCTTACAGAAGAATAAAATTATGGTATTTGCAGGTAGATGGATAGAGCTGGAGAATAGCATGCTAAGTGAAATAAGCCCATCCCCAAAAACAAAGGCTAAATGTTTTCTCTGATATGAGGATGGTAATTCACAATAGGGGGGTACTAGGGAAGAATAGAGATACTTTGGATTAGGCAGAGGGGAGTGAAAAGAGGGGAGGCGTATGAGGGTAGGAAGGATAGAAGAATGAATCAGACATTGTTACCCTATGTGCACATAAGATTACATGACCTGTGTGATTCTACATCATGTACAACCAGAAGAATGAGAAGTTATACCCCATTTATGTATGATGTGTCAAAATGTATTCTACTGTCATGTGTAACTACTTAGAACAGATAAAAAATAAATGAAGTGTGGGGAATCACTCTTCATGACATTAGGATACTGTGTAGGTGCAATCATTAAAATAGTGTGGTACTGGAAGAGGGAAAGACACAGCTATTGATGCCCAAGACACAGAATGAGAAACAGACTTTCAGGTAAAAACCCCAGCTGGAATTTGAGACAACTGTAACCATAATCCATGGAGGGAGGGTAGCCCTCCTAAGGGTGTTGTTGAAACAACCAGATGCCATGGGTCAAGAAAATTTGTCTAAACCTCATACCTCCAACAAAAATTAACACAAATAAACCATACACTTAAAACAGAAAACACAAGACTACATTACTTTTAATTTTAAAAACCCACACAGCTGGGAAAAGATAATAATTACCCAACTTGACCCCCAATGCACAATCCATACAAAGAAAATGGATAAGACCCTGCTGAGAGGAAAAGACAACCCACACACAGTAACTCTAAAACACTAGCAATAGCAGGATCTGGAGGAGCAAGTCTGGAATCCCAGTGATCCCAGAGGCTGAGGCAGGAGGATCATGAGTTTAAAGCCAACCTCAGCAATTTAGCGAGGTCCTAAGCAACATAGTGAAACCCGGTCTCAAAACTAAAAAAAAAAAATAAAAATTAAAGGGTTGGGATGGGGCTGGGGTGATAGCACAGTTGGTAGAGTGCTTGCCTTGCAAGCACAAGGCCTTGGGTTCAATCCCCAGTACCCTAAAAAAAAGGGGGGTTGGGATGTGGCTCCATAGCAAAGTGCCCCTGGGTTAATCCCAAACTTTATGGTGCAGAAGCAGTTCTATCTCTTGGCTGTGCTGGACATCACACAATTCTGCAGGTGTTAAATTTGCACAGAGCTACACACACACACACACACACAAATGAGAGTACATGAGGGGAGATCCAAGATGGCAGACTAGAGGGAGGCTCCGTTCCTTGTTGCTCCATAACTCTGGTTTCAAGCAGAGGATATCTGTTTCTTGGTGAGGCAGTTTTTGCTTATGGATCCTCTGTTGTTTACCCCATTTGTCTGCTGTGACCACCTGCAGTCTGCCAGCATATCAACGCCTTTTTTGAGTACAGATTGCTCACTGTCAAGTGACTATCATCTGCCATTTGCCTGTCTCTCCCTGTCCATTGCCTGCCTTACACCTATCCATCACCCAAAGCACGAGGTTCATCTCACGATCATCCGACAACAGTCAGCAAATTGATCGCCGACCGCCAGTGGAGCAACAGTTGCCTGCTGTCGACTGGAAGTTCAGAACAGTACCTACAGGTTTGATTACATGTAGCAGCCGCAATTTTGAGACAACAGCCAGGCCCTGTAAGACCCCTGGCCAGACTCACTGAACCCCATCTCCTGGATCCCTCAGCCCGACCGATCACGCCCTGCCTCCAGGGTCCTCACATCGACTAACTGCTCCTACTACCAGGACACCCAAACCAACTGACTGCACCCTATCACCGGGACCCCAGACAGACTGGTTGCACCCCACCTCCAGGATCCTGCAACCACACCAAATACACCACACCTCCAGGACCCCTGCCGGACCAACCGCACCCGCTTCCAGGACCTCCAGACGATGTCCACACCCCGAGCTGCAGCTCCCCATTTGCCAACACATTTTGAAGCCAGAGCGGCCATCTTGGATAATCCTGGAATCCTTAGCTCCGATCTTTGGGTGGGGCAAATCCCATCCTGAGACACCTGCTGGAGACTTGAAGCTCATTGTCAGGTACCTCTCATGCATCAGGCTACTGAACACTGGGAGGTTTCATTACTGTATGATTGTTATACTGTAGATTTTCTTTTTTCTCCTTATTGAAAAATTTTAAGTTTTTATTTCATTACTTTTCTTGCTTTCTTTTCCTTTTGTTTACCTGTTCCCTCAGAGTCTTTCTCCCTTTTTTGCATGCTAATATCCAATTTCTTTGGATTACACTCTCAACCTTTCTATTATCTAGAACTTCTGTATATTCTTTTCTTATCCCATTAACAGCCACATTCTACATCCCTCTGCATACTCTTTGTCCACCATTAGAAATCATGAACAGAATCTCCAAGAATTATGGGACATCATGAAAAGACCAAATTTAGGAATTATTGGGATTGAGGAAGGCACAGAGATACAAACCAAATGAAAGAACAATCTATTCAATGAAATAATATCAGAAAATTTCCCAAACCTGAAGAATGAAATGGAAAATCAAACACAAGAGGCTTACAGAACACCAAATGCACAGAATCACAACAGATCCACACCAAGGCACATTATAATGAAAATGCCTAACATTCAAAATAAAGATAGGATTTTGAAGGCCGTGAGAGAAAAGAATCAGATTATATATAGGGGGAGACGAATATGGATAGCAGCCCACTTCTCAACCCAGACTCTAAAAGCTAGAAGGGCCTGGAACAACATATTTCAAGCTCTGAAAGAACATGGTTGCCAACCAAGAATCCTATACCCAGCAAAACTAACCTTCAGATTTGAAGATGAAATAAAATCCTTCCATGATAAACAAAAGTTAAAAGAATTTACAAACAGAAAGCCTGCACTACAGAATGTTCTCAACAAAATATTCCATGAGGAGGAAATGAAAAACAACAATGGAGGTCAGTAAAGGAAGGAACTACCTTAGAGTAAAAACACTCAAAGGAGAAACCAAGCCAACTTAAAAACCAAATGTAAGCCCAAATGACTGGGAATACAAATCATTTCTCAATAATAACCCTGAACGTTAATGGCCTAAACTCATCAATCAAAAGACATAGACTGGCAGAATGGATTAAAAAGGAAGAGCCAACAATATGCTGCCTGCAAGAGACTCATCTCTTAGAAAAAGACATCCACAGACTAAAGATGAGAGGATGGGAAAATACCTACCATGCACATGGACTCAGTAAAAAAGCAGGGGTTTCCATCCTTATATCAGATAAAGTGGACTTCAAGCCAAAGTTAATCAGAAGGGATAAAGAAGGACATTTCATACTGCTTAAGGGAACCATAAAACAGGAAGACATAACGATGATAAATATTTATGCCCCAAACAATGGTGCATCCCTGTACATCAAACAAATCCTTCTCAATTTCAAGAATCACATAGACCACAACACAATAATTCTGGGCAACTTTAACGCACTGCTGTCACCACTAGATAGACCTTCCAAACAAAATTCAACCAAAGAAACCACAGAACTCAGTAACACAATCAATAACCTAGACTTAATAGACATACATAGAATATTCCATCCATCAACGAGCGGATACACTTTCTTCTCAGCAACACATGGAACCTTCTCGAAAATAGACCATATGTTATGCCACAAAGCAGCCCTTAGGAAATGCAAAAAAATAGAGATCCTGCCTTGTGTTCTATCAGATCATAATGGACTGAGAGTAGAAATCAATGACAAAGTAAAAAAAGGAAATTACTCCAACACTTGGAGACTAAATAATATGCTATTGAATGAAACATGGATAACAAAAAACATCAGGGAGGAGATTAAAAAATTCGTAGAGCTCAATGAGAATGATGATACAACATATCAAAATCTCTGGGACACTATGAAAGCGGTACTAAGAGGAAAATTCATTGCATGGAGTGCATTCCAGAAAAGAATGAAAAGTCAACAATTAAATGACCTAACATTACAGCTCAAAGCCCTAGAAAAAGAAGAACAGAATAACAGCGAAAGTAGTAGAAGACAGGAAATCATTAAAATCAGAGCTGAAATCAATGAAATTGAAACAAAAGAAACTATTCAAAAAATTGACATAACAAAAATTTGGTTCTTTGAGAAAGTAAACAAAATAGATAAACCGTTAGCCACACTAACAAAGAGAAGGAGAGAGAAGACTCAAATTACTAAAATACATGATTCAAAAGGAAATATCACAACAGAAACCACTGAGATACAGAACATAATGAGAAGCTACTTTGAAAATCTGTATTCCAACAAAATAGAAAGTACCAAAGACATGACAAATTTCTAGAGACATATATTCCTCCCAAACTGAACCAGGAGGACATACACAATTTAAACAGATCAATATCAAGCAATGAAATAGAAGAAGCCATTAAAAATCTACCATCCAAGAAAAGCCCAGGACCAGATGGATTCTCAGCCGAGTTCTACAAGACCTTCAAAGAAGAACTCATTCCAATACTTCTCAAAGTATTCCAGGAAATAGAAAAGGAGGGTACCCTACCAAACTCATTCTATGAAGCTAATATCACACTCATACCCAAACCAGGAAAAGACACATCAAGGAAAGAAAATTTTAGACCAATATCCTTGATGAATATAGATGCAAAGATCCTTAACAAAATATTGGCAAACTTAATCCAAGAACATATTAAGAAAATCGTGCACCATGATCAAATGGGGCTCATCTCTGGAATGCAAGGATGGTTTAACATCCGTAAATCAATAAATGTAATCCATCATGTCAATACACTTAAAGATAAGAATCATATGGTTATTTCAATTGACGCAGAAAAAGTGTTCAACAAAATACAACACCACTTCATGCTCAAAACACTAGAAAAAATAGGGATCGTAGGAACATACCTGAACATTGTAAAGGCTATTTATGCTAAGCTCATAGCCAACATCATTCTTAATGGAGAAAAACTGAAACCATTCCTTTTAAAAATGGGAACAAGACAGGGATGTCCTCTTTCACCACTTCTACTCAACATTGTCCTCGAAACTCTAGCCAGAGCAATTAGGCAGACTAAAGAAATTAAAGGGTTATGAATAGGAAAAGAGGAACTTAAGCTGTCACTATTTGCTGATGACATGATTCTCTATTTAGAGGATCCAAAAAACTCCTCCAAAAAACTTCTAGACCTCATCAATGAATTCAGCAAAATAGCAGGCTATAAAATCAACACGCATAAATCTAAAGCATTTTTATACACAAGCAACAAAACATCTGAAAGGGAAATGAGGGAAACAACTCCATTTGCAAATGCCATAATTTTATTATTCTTTAAAGCCAGGTAATATTCCATTGTGTGTGTGTGTGTGTGTGTGTGTGTGTGTGTGTGTCACAGTTTCTTTATCCATTCATCAATTGAAGGACATCTAGGTTGGTTCCACAATCTGGCTATAGTGAATTGAGTAGCTATGAACATTGATGTGGCTGCATCTCTATAGTATGCTGATTTTAAGTCCTTTGGGTATAGGCCAAGGAGTGGGATAGCTGGGTCAAATGGTGGTTCCATTCCAAGTTTTCTAAGGAACCTCCACACTGCCTTCCAGAGTGGCTGCACTAATTTGCAACCCAGCAATGTATGAGTGTACCTTTTTCCCCACATCCTCGCCAACACCCATTCTTTTTTTGGGGTTTTTTTGTTTGTTTGTTTGTTTGTTTTTGGTTTGTTTTGTTGTTGTTGTTTTGTTTTGTTTTGTTTTTGCAGTGCTGGGGATCAAACCCAGGGACTTACCAACTGAGCTATTCCCCCCAGCCCTAACACCCATTCTTAATAGCTTCGTACTCCGTCCTACTTTTGTCTTCATAGGACTTAGAACTTTCTAATATGATATTTTAAATTAATTGAACTATTTTTTATTGTCTGTGTTCTCCCCTACTGTACATAGCAGGGATATTCACTGTTATATCAGCAATATTTGGAATAACAGTGCTTTTAGGGGAAAAAAAATGTTGATTAAGAAAATGAAAACGTCCTTGCAGAATTCACACAGTTGTGGAGATAATTCTAATTACATTGTCAGCAACATTTAATGCAATAATGACACATGCTAATTTTCAAAAAAATACTTCAAATTTGGGAAGAGAAAAAAGTTGAATTATGCTGAGAGAGTATGATACTGGTTACACAAAAATTGCACAAATATTTTAGTGTCTATTACAAAATTGAGCATTATTTATTTTACAAAATCTCCTTTGATAGTTTTGTGAGCCAAATGTACCTGTGCTGGCAATAATTAAATCTGATTCATCTTAGCATTAACAGCATGACTTTGGAATGATTACATTGCTCATTTGCATCGACAAAAGAAGCTGGTAAACCACATGCTTTGTGTGATATAAATTCTTTGCTCTGAATGACCTAGTGATTTTGTCTTTGTACATATTTATACAAAAGTGTATATTCTTGTCACACAAATTCCTCTATCAGTTTGACAGATTTTTCCTGATTTATCACAGTCATTGTCCCTTTTAATGCATTATCTACTTACAGATTGCCTGAGCCATTAGTGGCAATGATGGCTGTTTAAAATAATGTTTGAATAATTGGAATCAGAAAATTCAAACTTGTTTTTAAGGCATCTTGGGGGGAAAAAAATTTAAAAGTTGAAGACAAAATATCAACTGGTCTCAAGTAATAATGTAGCAAGGGGCAGTGGCGAATGGACCATAGAAGATCCTTCATTCTGTGCTCTGACATTTAATCCAGGTGCCTCTCCAGTGTATGGCAACACAGCAGAGCCTGCGGCCAGCCCTGCAGTTTCTGAGGATTGATGGGAGGAGGAGAAGAGGTATTCAAAGGGCACAGACTTCTAACATACAAGCACAAAGATCGCACCTCTTCCACTGTTCTCAGCAAACCTCCAGCAGCTCTGCAAGCGAAGTCAGCCCACCCTTCAGAGTCATTAAGGACATGAGCCCACAGGGGTAGGCTTTGAAAATATACTCCACCGCTTCTTCAAAGTCGGAAGAATGAGGGAGAAAAGGAAATGCCAGGCCCCGGACAGAAGGTGAGCCTAGGAGTTCTTGAGCCATCAAAAGCCTGGGAAAAAATCATCATATACAACATACTTAACTTAATTCAGACTCTGGACCTTGACATCTGGTGACATAGGGACCTTGGCAGGACCAGACACCAAAGGCTTTACAACAGAGAGCTGCCTCCCAAGAACTCTGAGATTTTCCTCACATACTGGGGTGCCGCATCCTAACAAATCTACCCAAGGGAAGTTTCCAGAATACTCACCCCCACATATTCCCATATTTTTTATAGCACTCTTCATCAAATTTCCACATGCCCTGGGAGCAGAAAACAAAACTGCATTATTCCAAACGTACTGACCATAACACTTCTGGAGCACAAATGGCTGGAATCCCACGAGATCAGACCGACTACCCCTCACCGGAAGTTAGAGGGCAGCTCACATTCAGGGTCACCTGAGGAGACAGGAGATACTTGAAGTGGAGAAGTCAGTCCTTCTTGAGGTTTCTTGGCAGGTTTTGTCCTCATCTATGAACATGAAGCAATTGCTTGTCTGTCTGCGGGGTCCTGGTTTGTGGTGTGTTGCCTCTAAAATCTGCAAATCTCTGCATTACCCCCTCCGTGGGCAAGTGAGGAAATCAAAGCTGAGGGACAGTGCGTGAGATTCCCAGGGATGTGCACATGCTCATCTCCTCCTTGGGCACGCTCTTCCCTTACCTTGTGAGCTCTCTCTCAAGCTACTGGGAAAACCCCTCAGGCTTTTCTCTGGACACTGATTAAGTCCAAGTCTGCCTTCCTGGAAACTGCACTGGGACAAACAAATCCCTCTTTTGATGCTCAGTGAGTGTGAACTTCAAGTGCTGATGTGCCAGAGATTTGGGCTGGGCACTTGAGGCAAACACAAGATTCCAGAGCTATGAGGTCAGAGCCTGAGGAGAATCCTGGCCATGCTCTGTGGAGCCCACACACAGTTTCTGAAGCCCTGAAGTCTCAGAACTTCCTCCCGAGGAGCAGCATTTTGACTGATGGAACTAAGTGGATCTTTGCAACCACAAGAAACAAAACAGGGAGCTCAAGCAATGCTCACCTTGTGGTAAGTCAGAATCGTTCCCAAAAATGGCAGAGGTTTCAGTCCTGGGAGGCCCAGCATCTTAAAAAGTCTGTGTGAGGAGGTCCCATATCCATACAGTGGAAGAGAAAACCAGGTCACAGGGATCATGACTGTATATGGGGCTCACCAGTCACAGACTCAGGAATAAGAACAGTCAAGCCAGGGAGGTGACGTGTAGGCAATAAATAACAGCAGAACCCCAAAAGCAATAATCACATTCACTCACCATCTCCTCCTCCACCTCCACTCCAAAACTCATGATCAACTAAGAGCACCTGAACTCTTTATGCTCCCAACCTTAAGTGAATACTTGATATGCGCCCAAACGAGAGTGTTCCTGGGTGTTTCAGACTGGAATTCTTCCAGAGCGCTTCATTGGTTTGTGTCAATTTAGGAAACTGATTAATCCATGAAGTGATGATTCTCATTCACGTGAAACAGAAATAGGAAGATTTTTTTTTCTTTTGCTCCAATGATAAGAGTTTGCTTAACTGCATCTTCTCAACATCACAAAGTCATGAAGCCCCTGAGGTAACATCACTCTTACAGTTTGTTCTGAGGTTTTTATAATTTTCCTTTCCTCTCAACCCATGCTCCTATTTTAGGATCTGGCTCTTCTTAGATCTGTCTTCCCAGAAAGATCCAGGAGTGCTCACAGTGTTCTTGTTTGTATGGAAGGACAACTCAGTTCAAGGCTTCCCATGACATTCAGAGAAATCTGAACACTTTCAGAGATACCCAAGTCTCTGTTGTCAATCTGGATGACTCGGACTTGAGGGAAGGCTGATTTCCCATATGTCCCCAGAGTGACACTATGCACAGGGATAAATGACTGAGGAACCAAAGTTGAAGCCATTCCTCTCCTCATGGAATCGGGAGCTCCAGCTGATGATGTTCACCTGGTAAGCACAGTGCCAGTCATGCCCATGCTTATCACGAGGGTCGGTCACAGAGCCATTCACTCACTGCCTCTGTCCATCGACTACCTCTGTATGAAAACCCATTAAGGCTGGTGCTCACCAGGGAAGGCCTGCCTGCAGCTCATCTTTGGTGTGTCGTGTCCTGATCCCCACAGCTGTGGGTCCTGGATCCTGCAAACCTCTCCACTACAACATGACAGACATGGGGCAGACTAAGGGAAGAAGAGAGTCCAAGGGAAAAGGCTGCCAGCAACCACTGAAGTATGTCGCTGTTATTATCCAGGTTGGTCCCATGGGGGCCAATGAGGAAAGTATAAAAAGTATAATGTGTATGAAAGGAATGTGCCCCAGAAGACCTTTCAGTTACAAAAGAGGTGCCCTCTGAAGTCAGGTTCCTTCCTGTTGACAGCAAGAGACACACAGTGCAACATCAAATGAGAAACTGTAA